>NC_073268.2:80100000-81350000 GCF_029289425.2 Pan paniscus
CCACAGGCCCTACAGGTTGTCTTCCCAACCTGCCCCTTGCTCCATACCACCCCCCTCCACCCCATAATATTATACAAGGACACCTAGTCAGACAAAATGATGCAACTTAATTTTATTAGGACAAGGCTGGTGGGCACTGGAGTGGCAACTTCCAGGGCCAGGAGAGGCACTGGGGAGGGGGTCACAGGGATGCCACCCGGGCAACTAGAAGCCACAGCTGCCCTCCACAGAGCGGCACTGCACAATGCGCAGGAATGTCTCGACCTTGTCCATGTCCTTCCTGAAGCAGTAGAGCAGCCCGTAGTTCTTGAGCAGTGCGTCATCGTTGTGTGAGTTTGTGTCGAACTTGCTGTAGGTCTGCTTGAAGATCTGCCCAGTCCGGGGGCTGCCATCTTCCAGCCTCTGCAAAGTGAAGGAAGAGAAGGAGAGGCCAAGCGCTTGGGGACTGTTCCCTCCCTCTCTCATTCATTCATTTTCCTCCCTCCCCTTCAGGGTGTAGAGAAAGGCCTGGAGGATTCACGAGGGGAAATGAAGAATAAGGTGAGTTCTCTTGGGTCAGGGCCTGACTGCTAAAAAGAGGGCAGCAGTGTTTCTCTAACACTGCTCTCAAAGTCAGTGGGGGTCCAGGATTGGGGACCCCTGGCGCCACCCTCACCCCCATCAGCGTTTGGATGCCTTCCTCTAGGTCCTTTAGGAGGTCATAGACGTTGCTGTCTGAGGCGCCATACACCAGGCTGTTGGCGAAGACACTCCTGAGGAACTGCACGGGCTCCAGCCACGACTGGATGAGCAGCAGGGAGATGCGGAGCAGCTCTAGGTTCTGCAGGGGAAGGACCGGCAGTGGCTGTGCTGCCCGGGGGCTCCGACCACAGGTCTCCCCCATCCCCGCCTGGGGAGAAGGCATCCACTCACGGATTTCTGTTGCGTTTCCTCCCTGTTGGAGGGTGTCGGAATAGACTCTGAGAAGCAGAGGGAGGTCTGGGGGTTCTGCAGGAATGAATACTTCTGTTCCTTTGGGATATAGGCTTCTTCCTAGGAGAAGGACCGCCCACCAAGGTCTACGCTGGAGACCAGCTCCCATTGTTACTTTTCTGGGAACCTCACTCAGCGTGTGCTCATCTGCCTGCATTTTTGCTTTGGGAAAAACCCTGAGCTCCTTAGTCTCCTCCTCTTATTTCCCAGTGGGGGAATGTCACCCCTTCCTGCCACCCCTGATGCGCACCCATTCCCCAAGAGCTTACAAACTCCTGGTAGGTGTCAAAGGCCAGCTGGTGCAGGCGATGGGCGCGGAGCATAGCATTGTCAAAAAGCCTGGATAAGGGAATGGTTGGGAAGGCACTGCCCTCTTGAAGCCAGGGCAGGCAGAGCAGGCCAAAAGCCAGGAGCAGTGACGTCCGGGAGCCTGGGGAGAAACCAGAGGGCAACAGAGGGAGCCGGAGAGCAAGAGGCCAGTGCTCTCCCTGCTCCAGGAGCTGTTTGTTTTTCTCTCGCCATCCCTCCAGGGACCAGGAGCTTTCTGAGATTGGCCAAATACTGGGCTTAGATGGCGATACTCACATTCAGAAGCCCCAAACCTGAGGGTTAGTGCCCCCGTCCCATCTACAGGGCGCCGCCTCTCCCCTCAGGACACATTGTGCCCAAAGGGATTTTAGGGGTGCTTACCTGGAGCCATTGCAGCTAGGTGAGCTGTCCACAGGACCCTGAGTGGTTCGGGGAGTTGGGTCTTGGGATCCTTGAGCTGGTCTCTTGTGGGCCCTTTTTATACCCTGGCCCCTTCTCTCTCGCTGTTGCCCCCACCTGTTTCTGTGTACATTTATGCATGGGGCCACTGACGGGCTTGTGCTAATGGATAATTTAGAAGCTCCTCCCACACATGCTGGGATCATGCCCCCTGGCTTGTCATCTTTCCCTTCCCACCGTCACCAGCGTTGTGAGGGTTGTGCACAGAGTGTCAGCCAGAGATACCACCCAACTTGTCCTCTCTTTAAGGGTCAGGTGGGTGCCCTCTGGCAGCAGGCCATGGTGGCCAACCTGCACGCGGGGAAGGCTGTCAGGATAGCCAGTCCTTGAGACCCCTACCGACCCCATCCCACTCTCTATCCTATTCCTTTCCTCCTCCCCGCATGTTTCCCCTCCACCCACCAGACAGAATGTGTGTGTTGGGAAAAGGGGCCAAGCACAGCCAATAGATTGTGGGGGTTGTGAGCACGATTCAGTCCTGAATTCCACTTCTGCTGACGACTCCTGGGTCAGCCTGAGTCAGCTGGATGCAGTTCCAACACTGACCACTAGAGAGAACCAACCCCACACTTTGCTCTCCCCTTTCCCTGAGCGTTGCGGGGGCTCCCCCAGGTCCCTGAGGACGAAGAACCCAGACTCAAGGTATTGCCCCAGCTCCTTGGACTTGCAGCAGAGACACAAACCAAGAAACAGAAATCCCGGGAGCAGACACGGACCACAAGCTCTTCCTCTCATAGCCCTGAAACCATCAGAGAATCTCAAAGTTAGAAGAGCTCTTGAAGATTTGAGTCTCTTCCCAGCTTTGGAACTCAGAACACATCACGCCGAAAGATGCCCTATCAGGCTGGGCGCGGTGGCTCATGCCTGTAATCCCAGCACTTTGGGAGGCCGAGGCGGGCGGATCACGAGGTCAGGAGATCAAGACCATCTTGGCTAACCAGGTGAAATCCACTCTCTACTAAAAATGCAAAAAAATTAGCTGGGCGTAGTGGCGGGCGCCTGTATTCCCAGCTACTTGGGAGGCTGAGGCAGGAGAATGGCGTGAATCCGGGAGGCGGAGCTTGCAGTGAGCGGAGATCGTGCCGCTGCACTCCAACCTTGGCAACAGAGCAAGACTCCACCTCAAAAAAAAAAAAAAAAAAAAAAGGAAAAGAAAAAGAAAGATGCCCTGTCCAGCCATGGAAGCCCCTCCTCTTTTTTCTCCTCCTCCTTTTCAGATCTGTATAGAGCTTTTCCAGTTGCCGGGGGCCTGCCTGTGCATTCTCACGTCTGACCTGCCACTTGTCTTGTGAAGGAGGTATTATTTTCATCCGATTTCACAGATCAAGAGACTGAGGCTCAGAGAGACTGATTGCATGAGCTACCTCAGCCAGGGCAGCAGATCTCCACAACCTTGCTCTTCCTACATTGCGTCATTTAAAGTCCTTTCTCCAGGCCGGACACGGTGGCTCACGCTTGTAATCCCCAAACTTTGGGTGGCTTGAGGTGGGTGGATCACTTGAGGTCAGGAGTTCAAGGCCAGACTAGTCAACATGGCAAAACTCCATCTCTACTAAAAGTACAAAAATTAGCTGGGCGTGGTGGCGTGAGCCTGTAATCCCAACTACTCGGGAGGCTGAGGCAGGAGAATCACTTGAACCCAGGAGGCAGAGGTTGCCGTGAGCCAAGATTGCGCCACTGCACTCCAGCCTGGGCAGCAGAGCAGAACTCCATTTCAAAAAACAAAAAATAATAATATTAATTTTTTTTTTTCTCCAGAGCAGGTAGTGTGATGCTACTGAGTTATTTAGTTATTTTAGCTTCTTCCATGTTCCTCCAATGTCAACTGGGGCAGGGAGCCCCCATGACAGGGCCTTTTTGCTAGTGCTGGGGACTTAGATGTGGATTTTCGGCCATGGAAGAAGTCTCCAGCCTCCCTTAGGAATGAGGGTGGCAGGGGCCCTAGTTGGGGACCACTGCATAACTCTGCAGGTGGACACAGGGGTGGCGAGGCTCCCCAGACAGGTTACTGCCAGTAACACGTGGGACCAGCCAGGGCAGGGGAGTGTCTCCTCTCACCTCTCCATTTCTGTTGACCCAGAATTATGGTGACTCAGGGGACTCTAGGGACCCCTGGGGAAACACCTTTACAAGGGGTTACCATGGTAACCATGGACCAGAGGGAAGAACTGAGGCCCACAGTTGTGGGTAGAAGTCGGTGATCGTTTTCTCTAGTCTAGATCTTCCCAGAGCCTTGAGCAATGGAGACCATGTCTATCATTCATTGCTAGTAAAAAATCAACTTCGAATTAGACTTGGGATTCTCCTAACAGTACTGGGAAGTCGCCCACTGTTGGGGCATCACTTGAGGCCAGATCCCTGGCTGCTGCAGGCTGGAGCCTCTCCCCCCATGGCCAGTGGGGAGAGGCTGGGCTTCGCACCTCTGGTGTCAGCCTCAAAAGGCTCAGGAAAAGTTGGGCGCACGCCTGTAATCCCACCACTTTGGGAGGCCAAGGTGGGTAGATCATGAGGTCAGGAGTTCAAGACCAGCCTGGCCAAGATGGTGAAATCCCGTCTCTACTAAAAATACAAAAATTAGCCAGGTGTGGTGGCAGGCGCCTGTAATCCCAGCTGTTCAGGAGGCTGAGGCAGGGAATTGCTTGAACCCGCAAGGTGTAGGTTGCAGTGAGCCGAGATCACACCACTGCACTCCAGCCTGGGCGACAGAGTGAGACTCTGCATCCAGAAAAAAGAAAGCTCAGGATAAATCTCAGAATCATCTTGGTTCTTTTAAGGAACCTCCCTTTATAATTTAGGATCCATGAATTTCTCTGTGTGTTTGGAAGCCCTTCCTATGTCCAGCCTCGACTAACTCTAGGGTTCTGTGTGCCTGCTGTGGAAAGTCACAATCTGCTCTTGATCCTAAAGTGGTGTCTTTCAGGCTTCGAGATCTCCTGTTAGGTTCAAGACTGTGGGGTTGAGGACAATCACATTTTTCGAAGCCATTCACACTGGTCTTAGGGATCGCCTCCGAGGGATAGGTGGGTGCTCCTTCCACTCTCACTTTGGTGATTTGAGGCACACACTTCTCACCTGCAGCTCTGTTCTTTCTTCCTTGAGATCAGAGGCTGGTTATTGTACTGGGACATACTCTACCTCCTTTTGGCTTCTAATGTCCTTTCTATGAGTTTGCTACTGAGTCAATTACTCGGCTCATTGGATTGAGGTCTTCAGAGAATATTATATGGGGATTCCCAAGGGCTCTCCTAGGGGAGGTGAGGAAGATGATCAATACTTCTGCGTGTCCACCATGTGCTTGGCACTCTACTGACCATGGGGATGTGAGTGAGGATACTGAGGCCCAAAGAGATAAGGTGGCTTGCCTGAAGCTCTCCCAGTTCCTAAGTGATGGCTTCTAAGGCCCCCCAGGCTTTCCTTCCATGCCAAGCTCTTTAGAAACCTCATCTAGTAAAGATGGTGACACTACTAGGCATGGACAGAACTTGCCTCAGTGCAAAGCTAGCAGGACAGGGGTCAAGTCCCTGCACAGAGGATGTTCAATGAAGATGGGGGGAATTGAACACAAGGAACTTCAGCCACAGAATGAGGTGTCCATAGGCATTAAGGAAAGTGGTAGAAAAGAGGCACCCAGCGTAGCTCGGGTTAGTGAACCGAGGCACTTCATGCTGCATATTTGTATTGCACGTTTCAGTGTACATCGTGTTTCACTTCCTGTATCTCGTTGGACCCTTCAGTTTGCCATATGATATGTCCAGGGGGTTCAGGCACGGAGGAAGGGCCTCGGAAGGCTTGGGGAGGAGAGGGGCAGGCACTGCTGTGTATTGATGGGGGGATTGTTTGCGCTGGTTGATGATCTCTGAACAACCAAGAAGTACACAAGGATCTACCTAACCGGACGTGCTAAGTAATTTCACATTGGGGATTATTCTCCAGGGAGACGATCCATTGATAGAGAAGTGAAAAGCATCGAGATGTGTCTAGTAGTTGTAGGAAGTCTGGGGTGCTTTCCTGATGGGGTGCCCTCAGCTGGAAATAGCTGAGTCTCCTTCCTTTGACTTGTCCTGTGGCTATTTGCAGACATTTTATTCCTCTTACCAGACTGTAAGCTCTTTGAGGCTGGATTTCTTTTTTTTTTTTTTTTGAGACCGAGTCTTGCTCTGTCGCCCAGGCTGGAGTGCAGTGGCGCGATCTTGGCTCACTGCAAGCTCCGCCCCCCTGGGTTCATGCCATTCTCCTGCCCCAGGCTCCCTAGTAGCTCGGACTACAGGCGCCTACCGCCATGCCCGGCTAATTTTTTGTATTTTTAGTAGAGACGGGGTTTCACTGTGTTAGCCAGGTTGGTCTCCATCTCTTGATCTTGTGATCCACACGCCTCGGCCTCCCAAAGTGCTGGGATTACAGGTGTGAGCCACCCACGCCCGGCCTGAGGCTGGATTTCTGCCTTTCGTCTATTCATTCATTCACTCATTCTTCTATTCATGCATTCACCGATTCTACAAGTAGTTGTTGCCTATAACATGGGCCAGAGATTGTACCAGGCCGATGGACATATCTAGATAAACCAAAGACATGATCCTTTCTCTTCTGGAGCTAACAATCTACTGGGGGGGGGGCAGAGAAAACATTTTACCATTACGTAATGTATATATATAAAATGGTAAAAAAAATTATATAATGTGTATATATATATAAAATTGTAACATATATATATACATATATTATTTTTTTTGATGGAGTTTTGCTCTTGTTGCCCAGGCTGGCGTGCAATGGCACAATCTCGGCTCACTGAAACCTCCACTTCCTGGGTTTAAGCGATTCTCCTGCCTCAGCCTCCCGAGTAGCTGGGATTACAGGCATGTGCCACCATGCCCGATTAATTTTGTATTTTTAGTAGAGATGGGGTTTCACCATGGTCATCAGGCTGGCCTCGAACTCCTGACCTCAGGTGATCCACCCGCCTTGGCCTACCAAAATGCTGGGATTACAGGCATGAGCCACCGCGCCCGGCCAGGTATATATATATATGTTGGTAATATAATGGTATAATAGAAATTTCTAACTGGGGACATTCCCATGAAGAAATTGCTAAGATATGGAGGGGGAGAATAAGCCAGGAGGTGAAGGGACGAGGCAGCTGCCACAGCCCCAGGCCCAGGAATTCAATAAGCATCTACTGAGTGGACCCAATGCATGAGAGGACAGTGCCAAGCAAAGAACTCAAATGTCCAACCAGCTGGGCATGGCCAGGTAGCCCATGAGCCCATGCTGTGTCTGGACGTCCTCCTGCTGGTATAATTATTTTAAAATGACAAGGACAGGGAAGGGCGCAGTGGCTCACATCTGTGATCCCAGCAATTTGGGAGGCCGAGGCGGGCGGATCACCTGAGGTCAGGAGTTGGAGACCAGCCTGGCCAATATGGTGAAACCCCGTCTCTACTAAAAATACAAAAATTAGCGGAGCCTGGTAGTGGGCGCTTGTAATCCCAGCTACTTGAGAGGCTGAGGCAGGAGAATCGCTTGAACCCAGGAGGTGGAGGTTGCAGTGAGCCAAGATCGTGCCATTGCACTCTAGCCTGGGCAACAAGAACAAAACTCTGTCTCAAAAAAAATAAAATAAATAAAATAACAAGGACAGGAACTTGATTGTCAAATGCAAAAGGTGACAAGGCAGAGTGCCCAAGTTCCCAGGAATGTTCTATACGGACTCATTAACTTACACGAAGTTCTGCCTTCCCCTCCTGCGACATGGGGAAAGTGGTATTAGGTCTGGAGGGGGGATGCCTTTTTTAAAAAATTGAAAATTATATTAGGATCAGTCTAAGTGTGTTTTAACAAACTACACTCTGATTTAAGTCAGGAGATAATGCTCATTAATTTTTGTCCTCTGCAGTCACCTGTTTCCAAGTAAAGTCTTTTGGGTGGGAGAGGCAGGTGTCCCAAGTGGAAGATTTGTGGTTGTTTGCAGCTGAGTCAATGGCAGGACCAGAAGATGACATACAAGGAGCAGCTTGTAGACCTGAGACACACTCAGGAATGTCACAGGTGTGGGCTCTGAACCCACTTCTTGAGGTGAACCAAAGAGAGCAGACAGAGATCCCAAATACCATGTTCCGAGATGGCTTTTGTTGTTGTTATTGTTGAGACAGAGTCTCACTCTGTCGCCTAGTCTGGAATGCAGTGGCATGATCTCGGATCTCAGCTCACTGCAACCTCCCCTTCCTAGGTTCAAGTGATTCTCCTGCTTCAGCCTGCCCAGTAGCTGGGATTACAGGCATGTGCCACCATGCCTAGCTAATTTTATTTCATTTGAGACGGAGTTTCTCTCTTGTTGCCCAGGCTGGAGTGCAATGGCATGATCTCAGCTCACCGCAACCTCCACCAGGTTCAAGAGATTCTCTTGCCTCAGCCTCCCAAGTAGCTAGGATTACAGGCATGGGCCACCATGCTTGGTTAATTTTGTATTTTTAGTACAGATGGGGTTTCTCCATGTTGGTCAGGCTGGTCTGGAACTCCCAACCTCAGATGATCTGCCTGCCTCAGCCTCCCAAAGTGCTGGGATTACAGGTGTGAGCCACCGCACTGGGCCTAAATTTTTTATTTTTAGTAGAGATGGGGTTTCACCACGTTGGCCAGGCTGGTCTTGAACTCCTGACATCATGTGATCCACCTGCCTCAGCCTCCCAAGGTGCTAGGATTACAGGCATGAACCACCGCACCCCGCCCCGAGATGGCTTTAGAGGCCTCTCAGAGAAACCTCAGCCAGACCAGACACCTACTAAGGGACCCAAATAGCCACCGTTTTTTGCGTTTTGTTTTGTTTTTCTCTCGTTTCCAATTCTGCTGGAAAAACACCCAAAACCTCGGGTCAGATCACCCCAACCCTAGCAGCACCTGCAGCAAGAGGGGAGGAAGTCAAGCTAGAATGGAGGAGGAACAAGCCTGTGCTTCAACCAGGGTCCCTGGGGAGCTGGCTGGATTCCCCCAGTGGGCAGTGAGGCATGTGCCCACCAGGGGCCTCAGAGCTGTGTTCTGGGGAGGGGGCAGGCAGAGGGGGCAGCTGTAGAGCTGGGGTCCTGGAGGGATGGCACAGTGGCTTCCTCTCAAGGGTGCTCAGAGGCCTCCTACTAGGCCTTGGCAAGAAGGGGTGGGGCCTTTGGGGCCTCAAACCTCGTGAATCATAGGAAAAGCAAATCCCCCTTCAAAACACAAACGTTTGAAGATAGCCAAAGTTGTCCCCGGATTCCCTCCTCCTTCGGTTCAGGGTCTTATTGCTGCAATGCCCTTCAAGAGGGGCGGCCGTGATGTAGTGGGGAGAAGGCTGGACTTGGAGCCAGAAGGTCTAGGTGTGATTTTGGCCAGTTATGGTAATTTCCCTGGGCCTTGATTTCCTTGTTTGTAAAAATCAGGTAGTGCAACCTTCTTCCAGGGACATCAGGCAGAGTGTAAATGAAGATGGAGGTGTTCAATCCAGTTTTCTTGCATTTAAGAGGTGCTCAATACGTATTTGTTGGGCCCAATAAAAGCTTTTGGTTCATATTCTCTGTTCTGATTGTGGTGGTGGTGATACAAATCTATACATTTGCTAAAATTCTGTACACCCAAAGGAAACAAACTCAATTTTTTTTTTTTTTTTTGAGATGGAGTTTTGCTCTTGTCACCTGGGCTGGAGTGCAGTGACACAATTTCTGCTCACTGCAGCTTCTGCCTCCCAAGTTCGAGCAATTCTCCTGCCTCAGCCTCCCAAATAGCTGGGATTACAGGCACCAACCACCATGCCTGGCTAATATTTTTATATTTTTGGTAGGGACAGGGTTTCACTATGTTGGCCAGGCTCGTCTCGAACTCCTGACCTCAGGTGATCCACCCGCCTCGGCCTCCCAAGTGCTGGGATTACAGGCATGAGCCAATGCGCCTGGCCCTCAATTTTATTGTGATAATTTTTTACAAAACAACGTCCAATCCAAATTCTTTCCCTCGGATGGGGTTTAGGATTCCCATTTCGCAGATGAAGCAACCTGAGATGTTTCTTGTCCCCACCATCACTACCCAGCTATATTACCATTGCCTATGTCAGTTCTGGGGAGACAGACATGATGTCCCCCAGAGTGTAAGCCCTTAAAACAGAAAAACAGACCGGGGAGGGCTCCTACATTATAACCCATGAAGTCAAGCCCTTTGGGGGTGTCTGGTGGAGGGGCCAAGGTCTATGCTCAAATGATTCTCTGTTAACAAGAACTTCGGGCTGGGCGCGGTGGCTCATGCCTGTAATCCCAGCACTTTGGGAGGCCAAGGCGGATGGATCACTTGAGGTCAGGAGTTTGAGACCAGCCTGGCCAACGTGGTGAAACCCCATCTCTACTAAAAATACAAAAATTAGCCAAGCATGGTGGTGTACGCCTGTAATCCCAGATACTTTGGAGGCTGAGGCAGGAGAATTGCTTGAACTCAGGAGACGGAGGTTGCAGTGAGCGGAGATGGCGCCACTGCACTCCAGCCTGGGCAACAGAGTGAGACTCTGTCTACAAATAAATAAATAAGTAAATAAATAAATAAATAAAACAAGAACTTCAAAGTCTCAGGGAAACTGAGTTGTTCAAAGGTGTTAAAAAGTCTTTAGGTAAAGCCAAGGCCTCCCCCAACCCAGGGCAGCCTCAAGCAGGTGGAGACCCTGCTTGGGGGAGAAGTGAAGCCTCCTCCCACCATCTACCCGGCTGCCTAGGTCCCTGGTGGAGGTAGGAGGACGGAATTAGTGCCACTATGCAAAGCAGCAGGAAAGGAAGGGCTCCGGCTCAGTAGAGGCTGATGCCAAAACAACCTGGTTCCCTCCAGCAGCCCAGAGACTGGGGAAAACACAGGGGCCGCCTGGCTTGGCCCAGCCTGGCCCAGGGTGGTGGAGAGATTTACCTGAAACTGCAGGCGTGGGGGCCTTACCCACCTGCCCCACCTGGAATTCCAGAGGGAATCTGGTGAAAATTGGCACTGTTCTCACTAGTTCCCCTGTGCTGGTCTTGATTCCCCAGTTAAACTGGCAGCTCCCACAGCATAGGTGCTCCCTTGCTGGAATTCAGAGCAGGAATAGCAGAGGGGCCTCGAAGGATTCCCTCCAGGGTCAACAGGAAGTGGAGCACAGCCTGGCTTGGGAGGGAGGCTTTGCACATGCAGGTTGATTGCACTTTGGTCTCCCAGCTGGCAGCTGTTCCCAGTACCTCCCACAGCTGGTGAGCTGGAGGGCCCTAGGGACCATTGTTTGAGGACCCTGGGGCCATAGGGGACCTCCGATATGAGGCTGGGAAAGTCTGAAGGGGTCCCCTGGCTAAGAACCCCAAAGCTTCACCATACAAAGCTCCACTCTTCAGGATCTCGCTCTTGATGGCTTTGCATCAAGCTTTCCTAGGCTTCCTGGGAGGTGGGAGTGGGAGTGTTGTAGAGGCAGGGAAACCCCTACCCTCAGGGAGCTTCCAGTTTGACTGGAGAACCGAGGCCAGTGTGAGTAGCACAAGGCAGTAGCTAAGTCGCCGCTGCATAGGCTGGTCTGAGCAGGGCTTGGGCGAGGACCCAGGTGCTTTGGGAGGGCTTCCTGTAGGTGGAGGCAGAGTGGGACTCAATTGCCGCTTTTCGGCTGAATGAAGTGCAAGATGAGGGCGTCCCTGCTGAGGGGAAGGACAGGCCCAGTCACTGGCCAGCTGCTCTGGGTCCAGCTAGGGCCTGGCATGCAGCCCCGTTCCAGGGAGAAGAAACGGGGATGCGACCACAGGCTCCAACTGGGTCTTCGGAGAGGAGGGGTGGCTGTTACCTTTCCCACACCCTCGAGGGCTCACAGGCGCCACATTCAAACAACAGAAGTGCCCACATAGATGTTCCTATCCACCCCAAACCCATAAGATGCCACGAGCCTGTGTGTGGTTTCTCAGGACACACCGTTTATTCCACGGGGGAAGGCACTGGAGGCCAGGGCCTCCCTGGGGTGGGAGCGGTTGCGGGAGAGGAATGATGCTCCCGTGGCTCTTCTGGGGCCCAGTTGGGTCCATGGCCCTTCCCAAGCTCTGCTGGGAGGCCCTCGGCTCCGAGTCCATTTGCGGGCTCTGGACCAGTCTCTGCCTCCCCCATCCCATGTGTGGGGGCGGATCCCCTCATAGCACCCCCAGAAGGCTGGGTCCCGTCCATCCCCAGAGAACTCCCTCCAAGTTGCTGCCCTGTTGTCCTTCTACTCCAGGCCCTTTGGCAAGAGCTGGGGACCAGGGGCTGGAGATGAATGGCAGCTCTGGTGGGCCAGCTTCAGAGGCCAGCTGGGGGTCCGGGAAAGGGGTTGGGCCATGAGCCAGGCAGCTCTGAAGCAGTCACTGAGGCCAGGGAGCCTGCACCCAGGGCGTGGGGCGATCTGGCTCTCACTCCTGGCCTGGGTGCTCACCTACAGACCACTTCACTTCCCCTGTCCGCAGCGTCACTATGTCCTCGTAGGTGGCTGTCTGGTCAATGTCCAGGCCCTGGAGACATTAAGTGGAACTCAGGCCGGGGCCACACCCCGACCACACCAGCAGATAGTGGCCACTGACCCCGAGGACTCAGAGCTGCTGGGCCTGCCCCGCTCCTTACCTCGTAGGTGTGATCTTCCTCCATGCCAGCCTTGCTGTCATCCTGGGGGTGGAGAGGGATGGAGATCAGAGTGTTAGTGTCCCCCAGCCCCATCCCCTGCTGGGCCAGGCTGGGGAGGGCCAGGGAGAGGAGTGAGGGGTCAGGAGTGAGGTGCATTCTGCAAGAACAGCTGAATGAATGAAGGAAGGAAGGAATGATTGAATAGGTGAGCCAGTGGGGACAGGCTGGACCAAGAAGGCCACAACGAGAGCTGGGGAGATGGAGACCCTGCATATGCCTGGCCTATGCGGTGGCCTCCTCTGCGGTCCCCCAAGGCTTCCCCCGTCCCCTGATCACCTTGTCCAGCAGCAGGAAGATGGGCACGATGATGAAGAGGATGATCAGCAGCGTCTGGATCATGATGATACCATCCTTCAGCGTGTTCCTCTGCTTCAGCTGTGCCAAGGTGCTGAATCCTGCGGGGACAGGAGTGGGGTTGTGAGCCTGGGCCACAGTCCACCTTTTAGGCCTACAAGGGCAGCTCCCTCAGGTCCCAGTGGCTCTCCTGAGTGCTCTAGGGCCATGACCATCGCCACAAGAGGCAGGCCGGGCTAGGGTGGGGTGGACAGCTACAGGAGCGTCCCAGCCACCTGGCACACACCCATGACTCGCAGCTCTGTGCCGCAGCCCTGGTAGACCTCCGAGGTGTTGTTGCACTTCTGCTGGCAGAAGTAGATGCCATTGTCCTCAAACCGGATGCCTTGGATGGTGAGGGTGGCGAGAGATTCGTTCTGGGACTCTTCCATGCGGCCCTTTTCCAGTTTCAGCTGCTGGGCATTCTCGTCCATCTCCTGCTTCCAGAGCCAGCTCACATTGCCGGAGGCGCTGTTCAGGTAGCAGTGCATTTTCACCGTGAAGCCCCGTTTCCTGGCTATGAAACGTGGGCTCTGCCAGATCCGCGAACAAGCACTACCTGTGGGTGCCAAGGCCAGGCTCAGCATTCCGCTTGGCATCTTCCTGACTGCCAGCCCCAGCAGCAGGCCCCTGCCCTGGCTGGCACAGACTCCCTGGGCTTAGTCCTTGCTTCTCAGGGTGTGGGACAGGCAGGAGGCTGAGGTTGGAGTTGGGAAGCAGAGCCACGTGAGAGGCTGAGCCACATGAGAAGCCACGGCCAAGCTCTCAGACTCCACCTCTTCCCGACTGCCCCACCTCCCCTTCGATTTTCTTTTGGAAGAGCCCTGGGACCTTGCCATTCCTTCCTATGCCCATTATAACAGCCTGACCCAGGCCACACCCCCAGGACCTGGAGGCCCACAGGCCTGGCCCCTCCTTTCACTGGGCTGCCCTGCACAGGCTTGAAATTCTCAGTCTCCCCCGTTCCTCCAGGGATAAAGGCCAAATTCCTAGTCTGTCAACTGAGACCTTCCTCAGTCAACCCCCTCCCTGCATGACTTCCCTCCATCATCTCCCTCTTCCCTCCTGCAGGGACTGGGTCCACTTCTTGTTCCAGAACCCTCTTTCCAGCTTCGACTGCCTTGTTCTTAGCGAGCACTGCCCGGGAATCCCTGAGCCCCTCACATAGTGACCCTGCACTGGAGGGCTCACCCGAGACTCAGCCAGATTCCCAGCTAGACAGGCCCGGGCCTGAGTCCTAGAGGAACCCCCAGGCTCCCTTGCTGTGACCCAGAGTTTAGCCCAGCCCTTCAGTGGCCAAGGCTGGAGGGCATGTGTCTGATGAGGATGACAGTGGGCTGGGGGTGGGGCTCAGAGGAGATCCTAAGGAGGCCTGGGGATGGGAATCCTGGATGGGGAGATCAGGCAAGGGTGGGAAGGCGGACCGCCCCCAGGACAGGGACCATAGTCGGACGCAGGACATAGTCGCACACAACTTGCCCTCAGAAGCGGCAGGCGAGGCTACTGACCTTTGGGATTCCGGTACCGGTCCTCTGATCTGGCTGCTGGTACTGGCTCAGCTGCTGGGTGGGAGGAAGTGGGCGGGGCCAGTCAGGGCCTCCTCTGGCCTGGGCTGCCCCACCCCTGCATGCCCTCTATGTTCCCGGAGCTACTTCCTCCTTCCATGACAGCAGCTTCAAGACCCCTCGGTCCTCCCTGCCCCCAGTACTTGGGAGACAGATATGGGGTGGGGGTACCGGAAGCCCCGCCCCCAGCCCCCTTTCTGCCTTTGACCCTCAGGGTGGCTTTGAGCAGGCATCTGAATGAGACAGGAGGGACAGGGAAATCTCAGTATTTTGAGAGGCCAAGACAGGAGGATCGCTTGAGTCCAAGAATTTGAGACCAGCCTGGGCAACATAGGGACACCCTGTCTCTATTTTTTTTTTTTTTTTTTTTAAAGAGAGACAGGAAGAAAGTCACAACCCGGAGGATCTTTCATCTCCCAGAGGAGGGGACCACATTTGGACCTTGCATCTTCCAGGGTCCGGTTGGGACAGCCTCTCCCCTCCCGACCCCCAGGCACCGCCCTCAGCCTCTCTTCCTCCTGAGCCTAGTTCTTCCACGGTCCTGGTTGCTAACTCTGGTTTGCTCCTCATGCCCAGCTCAGCCTGATGCTCTCCAGGCAGGAGAGGAACTGGGGCCACAGGCTCCTGAGCCCATCACCACGTGCAGCTGACACCCACAGACCCAGGCCCCAGGGCCATGAGAGGGAGACAGGCGGTAAAGAGTGAGAGACAGAGGAGGAGGGTGGAGCAAGCAGGAGGCAGAGCCGCAGGGCCCAGACAGCTGGAGATGAGAGCAAACCCCACAGGCCTCGTCGTGGGTGCTGTACCTGAGAGCAGCAGCAGCAACGCCACCATCCAGTGGCTGGGCACAGGAGACAACGCCAGCCTGGCCATGGTCACCGCTCTGTCCCCGACCCCAAACCCGTGACAACGTCCGAGGCTCCTTGGAGGAAAACGTGTAACTGCACCGGCTGCAGCCTGTCCCCTCCCCGCCTCTTCCTCACCAGGCCCCTTCCTGCCATGCAAATTGGGACCCAGGGGAGGCACCAGCTCTCCGGGGACCCTGGGGGAGGGTGGGCTCTTGTCAGCTGGGCCACTAAGGTTTGGCGGTCGCCCAGCTTGGGCAGCACGGCTGGGGTCCTCTGTGGATGCCTCTGGGGGCCTCTCAGTCTTCTGGGGGAAGCCTGTGCTCCCCTCTGTCTGTGCTTACCCCACCGGTGGTCATCCCCTGGGCCAGCCAGCCTCCCCTCTGCAGTCTGCCAGCTCCCCGAAGGGCCGAGCCCGGCAAGTCTCTATTCCTGGGCCGTGAGCAAAATAGGCACCTGTCCTATGAATGAACCTGAACTTAGCTCCTCTGCCCTGAACTATTCCTCACCCAGCGGGAAGAGGAGCACTGAAGAAGGACAGGGCAGCCACAGACCCAGGTTGGGCACCTGGAGGGGCCCAGAGCAGAGCCTCTTGGCTGGAGTGCAGGCAGCCATGTTGGAAGTTGACCCTGTGGAGGATGGGAGCCACAGAGGTTCTGGAGCAAGAGCAGGTCAAGTGTGGCAGCCACTGGGAGAAGATTCAGTCCAGGTCTTGGTGAGAGGCCTCCCTTCCTCATGCTGTGAAAGAGTATGTAGGGGCTGCCAAACAGGGTGGATGTAGGTGGAGACAGCTTTGCGAAAATCCACCACGCAGCCACTGGGGGCTTCTTCAGGGAGTTCTTAACTGTGGGACTCTGAGTGCATTGAATTGTTGTCTGCAGGTCCAGGGGGTCTTGGGCAGGGAACAGGAGCTGGTGTGGGGGAGCCCTCAGGTCCTCCAGCTGTATCCTGCCTGTCCTCAGTGCTCAGGAACTGATATAAACTCACCTTTGCGCCCCTGCCCCTGGGTCCAATGCAGCCCCTTCAGAGATGCCCTTGTGCAGGGCACAACATGCACAACTGTACACAGCATGCTTGCAGACCTCAGCCCTACAGCTGAGCCCTCTTTGAATTTTATGTTTCCTGGCAGCTTCTTTTTTGTCTCTCATCCTCGACCCCCAGGAGGGGAAGAGATGCTAAATCGTCGGTGCCCTCTGTCCACCTCTCACTCTCCTCACAACCCTCCGTTTTCCAGTCTGTGCTGGGGCAGGTCTGTCTGGATTTAGGGAGAAGCAGAACCACCTCCCATGCCATGGTTGGAAGGCAGAGGGTCTGGGTGGTCCCTCTTTAGATCTTGGCCTAGGCCTCTGACCTGATAAGGTGGGGGGCACTCTCAAGGGGTGCAGGCCAGGACCTGAGCCACGGAAGTCAGGGGCAGGAGGGTTAAGGTTTCATCCGAGGAACAGCCCGTTCCGGGCAGCCCCAGATGTTCTTTCTTGTTTCCAGATGTTCCAAATGAAAAAACATTTCTCTGAAAAGCTGTCAGATGTTCAGTTCATGGAATAAACAGCTCAGAAATATAAACATCACCTGAGGTCAGCTTGAGGCCCGTGGGCCCCCATGCTGGTGAGGGTGGCTGGAGAGAGACTGACCCGGGGGGAGTGGGGCAAAATCTGGGAGTCTCATGGTTTAGGAAATACTCTTCCTGAGCCCCTAATGACAGAGTCTTTCATTAACTTTGGGGCTAGTGTCTCCCCAAAGTTGGGGGTATAACTGGGAAAGGCTTGGGGCATACGTGTTTGTGGGGTGTGTGTGTGTGTGTGTGTATGTGCATGCTCACACAGGTGTGTTGCCTGGACCCTGTGGTGTGGGGCCTACTCTGGAGCTGGTCCTAGGGCCCAGCGGACTATAGGGGGCATGGAGGTTGGTGGGGGGCAGTTGGCACCCATCCTCAGGTGACAGGTGTGCTAAAATCTCAGAAATCACCACTAAAGAACTTATCCAGGTAACCAAAAAAAACTACCTGTACCCCAGAAAATATTGAAATAAAAAATTTAAAAAAACAAGTGAGAAGCAGCTCCCGCTCCAGGGAGGGAAGACACACACATCCCGTGGACAAGGATGCAGATGTGGCCTTTGGGCTTCATTCCCATTCATGCCGGGCAGGGATCTGTTTTCAGGAGGGGCGGAGGCAGCGGGGGCCCCACCGCCTGCAGGGTTATTTGTCACATTTTGAGCCGTGCTGTTCCCTCACTGGTGACAACAGCCCTGAGCCCCATTTTGGGCTCATGATGCCCTTTTCTTCCCAGAACAGGAGGCCTCACAAGCCTACTCCTGCCTCTGCCCTCGGCTGCCCGGGGCTTCACATTCTGACTTCTGACGACACCTCCCTTTCCAGGAAGGCAACATCAAAATAAGGAATGGGGGCCAAGGTCGGGCGAAGGGACAAGGGGCTCAGGGGGTGGGGAAGCAAGAAGGCAGCAACCCCCAGCCACCCTAGGATGCCGGGAGGGGGAAGAACCTCAGGGAAAGAAGAGCTCAGACCCCTGCCTCCTTCTCCAGCCCAGGTGTCCTGGATCTGCTGGGCTGCTGTGACTGGGAAGAGACCTGCTAAGAAGGACGTGGGTTTGAGTCCTGACCCAGCAGTGTAGCAGCCAGGAAACCTCCCCAGGTTACCAGTGGTTCTCTACTAAGGGTGGCTCTGCCTCAACGGAGGGAGCGTCTGCACATGCATCAGGGCAATCACGCTGGTCTCAATGACCGGTGGGTGCCTGGGGTGGGAGGGGCTTTGGCTGGCAAAGCAGAGTTCCCTGCCTCACATGCCAACAGCACCCATGAGGCAACACCCATTCTTAACCTCTCAGTGACCAAGGTTCCTCATTTTCGTAAAATAGAAATAAGCCCAATAGCGCGTTTTTTTGTTGTTGTTTTCTGGGGTTTTTCTGAGACAAGATCTTGCTCTGTTGTCCAGGCTGGAGTGCAGTGGTGCAATCTCCATTCACGGCAACCTCTGCCACCTGGACTCAAGTGATTCACCCACCTCAGCCTCCCGAGTAGCTGGGACTACAGGTCATGCTACTACACCTGGCTAATCTGTGTATTTCTTGTAGAGACAGGTTTTACTATGTTGCCCAGGCTGGTCTCAAACTCCTGAGCTCAAGCAATCCACCCACCTCAGCCTCCCAAAGTGCTGGGATTACAGGCGTGAGCCACTGCGCCCGGCCCCAACAGTGCATTCGTCGAAGGGCAGCTGTGCACATTGAAGGCCATCCTGCATCTGAGGTACTTGGTGAATGTGGTGGACGGCACGCCCTGAGGAGGGCGAGGAGTGCGAGGAGTGGCACGGATGCCTGGGGAGGTGGGTAGCTGTGACTGTTGTCCCATGTTGTCTCTGTTTCTCACCCATTATGAGGCCTTTTTTCTTCCACCATTCAAGGCTCAAAGGATGTGTGGGCTTGAGCACCCTGCGCTCTGCAAATCTTCCTGTCCCTGATGCCAGAGAGGGCTCCAGGTGAGGTCTGGAGGAACTTAAAGTGAAAAGAATATCTCCAGTTTCATTTCTAATAGAGCTTATTTGGATCTTCTCTCTTTTCTTGGTTAATCTTGCTAATGGTCTATCAATTTTATCTTTTCAAAGAACCAGCTTTTTTTTTTTTTGAGACGGAGTCTTGCTCTGTTGCCCAGGCTGGAGTGCAGTGGCATGATCTCAGCTCACTGCAACCTCCGCCTCCTGGGTTCAAGTGATTCTCCTGCCTCAGCCTCCCAAGTAGCTGGGACTATAGGCGTGCAACACTGCACCCAGCTAATTTTTGTATTTTTAGTAGAGATGGGGTTTCACCATGTTGGCCAGGCTGGTCTCAAACTCCTGTCCTCGTGATCTGCCCGCCTTGACTTCTCAAAGTGCTGGGATTACAGGCATGAGCCACTGTGCCCGGCCCAACTTTTTGTTTTAATTGATCTTTTGTGTTGTTTGTTTCAATTTCATTTGGTTCTGCTCTGATTTTTCTCATTTCTTCTCTTCTGCTGGGTTTGAGTTTAATTTGTTCTTGTTTCTCTGGTACCTTGAGGCATGACCTTACATTGTCTATTTGTGGTCTTCCAGAGATTTTGATGTAGGCATTTAATGCTATGAACTTTCCTCTTACTACCACTTTTGCTGTATCACAGAGGTTTTGAGAAGTTGTGTCATTATCATTCATTTCAAAGAATTTTTAAATTTCCATCTTGATTTTATTGTTAACCCCCAAATCACTCAAGAACAGATTAATTTCCATATATTTGTATAATTTTGAGGGTTCCTTTTGGAGTGGATTTCTAGTTTTATTCCACTGTGGTTGGAGAAGATACTTGATATAATTTTGATTTTCTAAAAGACACATGCACACGCATGCTTATAGCAGCACAATTCACAATTGCAAAGATATGGAACCAACCTGAGTGCCTACTAACCTATGAGTGGATAAAGAAAATGTGGTATATATACATCTCTTTATGGAATACTACTTAGCTATAAAAAGGAGTGAAATAGGCTGGGCATTGTGGCTCACACCTGTAATCCCAGTACTTTGGGAAGCTGAGGCGGGCGGATCACGAGGCCAGGAGATCGAGACCATCCTGGCTAACCAGGTGAAACCCTGTCTCTACTAAAAATACAAAAAATTAGCCGAGCGTGGTGGCAGGCGCCTGTAGTCCCAGCTACTTGGGAGGCTGAGGCAGGAGAATGGCGTGAACCCGAGAGACGGTGCTTGCAGTGAGCCGAGATCGCGCCACTGCACTCCAGCCTGGGCGACAGAGTGCGACTCCGTCTCAAAAAAAAAAAAAAAAGGAGCGAAATAACATCTTTTTGCAGCAACCTGGTTGGAGCTGTAGGCCATTATTCTAAGTAGAGTAACTCAGGAATGGAAAACCAGATAGCATATGTTCTCACTTGTAAGTGGGAGCTAAGCTATGAGGATGCAAAGGCACAAGAATGATATAATGGACTTTGGGAACTCAGTGGGGAACATTGAGGGAGGGGTGAGGGACAAAAGACTACATATTGGGTATAGTGTACACTGCTCAGGTGACAGGTGCACTAAAATCTCAGAAATCACCACTAAAGAAATTATCCAGGTAACCAAAAAAAAACTACCTGTACCCCCAAAACTATTGACATAAAAATTTTGAAAAAATAAGTAAGAAGAAGCTCCCACTCCAGGGAGGGAAGACAGCACCCTGGGAGCACTCAGACAACCCTGTAGAGATTCTCCACACCTCCCCTCGCACTCACGCACAGAGAGCTGCAAGGTGGAAGGTGCCGCAGAGACAATGGAACGACACTGGGGGGCAGCCTGAGGGCCACTCCCCATCCCCCACGCCAGTGCTACATCACCTCAGGACCCAGGAAGAGAGGGTGCAGAAATCCTGAAAAGAATTAAGTGCTTACTTGTCTGGAAGAATACAGCCCTGGGAGTCAGAAGTTGTTACAGAAAATAAAATTACAGGCTGGGCGCAGTGGCTCATGCCTGTAATCCCAGCAACTTGGAAGACTGAGGCAGGAGGATCACTTGAGGCCAGGAGGTTGAGACAAGCCTGGGCAACAGAGCAAGACCCCATCTCTATAAAAAACCATCCAGGTGTGGTGGCGTGTGCCTGTAGTCCCAGGCTCAGTCGGGAGGCTCAGGTGGGAGGATTGTTTGAGCCCTGGAGTTCGAAGCTGCAGTGAGCCATGATTGCACCATTGCACTCCAGTTTGGGTGACAGAGTGAGACCCTATCTCAAAAAAAAAAAAAAAAAAAAAAGAAAGAAAGAAAGAAAAAGAAAATTACATACAAGATTATATTTCACTCTCTGGGGGCTGTGGGCTAAACTTGCCGCATAAGAATATTCTTAGTCACGGGTCCACGTGACCCTGGGCTATCTGGGGTCAGAAGTCAGTCCTGGGGTCAGTGCCTCTGAGGAGAGGGAGAGGCTGTGCTGTGTACCCCACAGGCACCTTGAGGCCTCTGAGATGGGCAGAGAAGTGAAGGGGCCTCTGGAGAGGAGGAGCTGGGGACACAGAGTCCCAACATGGATCACCTGGAAGAGAGGGAGTGTGGTGCTGCCTGTTGTGGGAGCCGGGTCTTGACCCCTGATCCTATCTGGTCTCTTGGATTCCAGCTAAGGGGCTTTTGTAAGGAGGCTGGAGAGAGCTGGACTGGGCCAGAGCGGGGAGCTGGGGCCTCCTTATCCTGCCCGGCCCCCTGAGAGGCTCCCGTGTCTTCCACGTTTGGCTCCAATCCCCACCGACCCTTTCTGCTTCTCACTGCCCTCAGCCCCCATCCGCATCCACATGCTGACATGCAGAAGGGAAAAGCCACACACCAGAGGCACCAAGGAGGGTTTATTGTAAGAACTGTACAAAGGAGCCCGCCTGCTGGCCTGGCGTGGGACCTGTTCCCCACTGGACCAGGCAGGAATGGGCATCCGTCTGCAGGGGAGGGGCCACAGGCAGGGAGAGGCCGGACCCGGCTCATCTACTCTTCCTCTGCAACCTGCACACAGTCCGAGGAGAATATCCAATCAAACAGATTTCTGAGGCTCCAGGGGCTGTGCCAGCCCAGGGCCCAGGAGGGCAAGGCAGAGGGCCAATGTGCTGGCAGGTGAGAGAGCATGGTGGACAATAAAGACAACTCTGGCCCATAGGCATGGCATGTAGATGTGCACACACACACACACGTGTGCACACACTCAAGCACACATACATGTCTTGTTTTGAAGGTTTTGCTGCTTCCTGAATTTTAATCAAACTTTTCATGAGAAACAAGAAGAAAAAGAAGAGGCACTTAGGCCAACAGAATGCCCTGAGTACACACCTTACCACATGCGTTCACACCCATCCACACACTCACAGCACAGGTCCACTCTCCCAGGCACGGGAACACTCCCAGGGACAGGCCTGCACAGTATGACACACCAGCCGTACTCCATGGACCTTGAAACAGTCCAGGGCACACATATATACACATATATACAAAGATACCCAGACACGTGCATAATGCAGGCTCCAGTACACAGTGGTTCACACACACATGTATAGTCACGCACTTGAACACACACACAGCTATACACACAGGCCTATAAAAGCATACAAGCAGACACACAGTCACAGGTACACACACAAGTGAATAAATCCAGCGACGCCTGAGCAGATCTCTCACCCCTCCTCCTCCGGGCACAGCCTCTGCTCTCCAGGAGCCAGCAGAGGCCTGGCCCTGCCATGCCCAGAACAGCGATGCAGCAGAAGTGCTTCTTCAGGCCACAGGAAGTTGGAAGGTTGAGCCTGAACCAGTTGGGCCTTCCCTGCTGCACGCCCCAGGGTCGAAATATCTAACCTGAGCTCAACTGTACATTCTTAGGATCACTTTGGGGAGAGAGGTGGGAAAGGTGAGAAAGAGACGGGCGTGGGGAGATGAGAAGGGAGATCTCTGAGGCTGGATGAGGCTCCTGGAGCCCTGGTGGTGCTCACGGAGGAGTGAGGCAGGGAGAGAGGGAAGGGGCGAGAATCTTCTTACTGAGCAGCAGGTCCCTGACCCCCGCTCAGGTCTGGATGCTCAGGCCATGTGCAGCGATCCAGCTGGCAGGACCCAGCCTGTCTCACTCCCCCGTGCTTCCTAGAAAAGGACAATTCATTCCCAAGTGGCATCCTTCCTTCTGCTCTTCCCCTAGGGGCCAGCCAGGGGAGCTACGGACCTGGACGTGGCCTGGGAAGAGGTTTCAGGAGTCACCATCCCAGCCCAAAGCAGTAGGATCCAGTGGCCAATCAGGTTTTGAGGCTTTGAGGAGCTATTTCTGAACCAGTCACATTTCCCTTTTCCAGGGAATTCCTGAGCTGGCCTGGTGGGTGAAGCTGCACCCCAGAGTCAAAGGGGGTGGGCTGGCAGTGCCCTGGGGTTAGGTGTCTGCACTCCCTGAGGTTAAGACATCTTTGTCTGGGCTGGGGCTGAGGGGTCTGAGCCACTTCCTGGGGAGAGGCCAGTGACCCTTAAGACTCTGGTGATGGGGGGCAACTGATCCCTCCACCTCAGGCCAGCTCCTCCTCAAGTGAGGGGCAGAGATTCGAATGTTCTGACCTCCCCCAGGCCGAAAGGAGGGGCGACAGGGCCCAGAGGAGGTCAGAGCAACTTGCAGGTTAAATCTTGGAGGCAGGGGCCTCAGACCCAGCATGGAGCCCCTGAGCGCAATTCCCATTTCCCATGGTCTGGGAACGCAGGCGCTCGGGCCTGGGTGTCAGCCCCAGTGTGGCCAAATCCTGTCCCTCATCAGGGAGCCAGGCACAGTCCCAGATTCAAAGCCCTCCTCCCTCACTCTGTGTGCAGGCACCACGGGGGAGCTCTGGGGACTATGCCGAGACTCAGCGGGCCACCCCGACGCTGCCTGCTAGACAAGAGACTCCTTGACACCTGGGCGCACCGTCTGCCCTGGGGGAGGGGCGGGAGGCCAGGCAGTGTCTGAGGGGCTGATGGGCATCAGCCCCATAGTGGGTCCAGTGTCCCCTGCCTCGCCCTTCTCCTCCGGGCTCGGCGAGCTGCTGTTCCCATTCTCGTGGCCATACATCTTGCTCATGGTGTTGGCAAGCAGCCCCTCCTTCTCAGGGGCGTCGTCCCCGCTGCCGTCGTGGCTGTGGCGGTACATGTAGGATGCCTGCTTCATGGAGCGCTGTAGCAGGTGCCGGCGGTAGGCCCTCTGGATCTTGATGGCGCACACCTCCTCGTGCTTCCTCTTGAGGGTGGTGGTGATGGGCTCGTAGGACACCTTGGAGGGGTTGGCCGCCATGAACTTCTCCTCCATGGTCTGCTTGAGGGCGTCCATTTCCCCAGAGTCACCCAGGACCTCTTTGGTCAGGGCAAAGAGGATGTCCAGGCAGTGGATCTTGTCCCCTGGCACCATGGGCAAGTCCAGTGTGATGAGCTTGATCTTGTTGGGCTTGGCAATCCTCAGCGGTTCCTGCAGGGTGTCCACGAAGTCTGAGAGGCGGCTGTAGGCGATGAACTGGGTGGCGTCGGGGTCGAACTTCTCCCATGTCTCGTAGAACATCTCAAAGTCATCTTCACCAAGGGGCTCGCTGCTCTCCTCTGTGGCCACATTGAAGTTCTCCAGGATGATGGCGATGTACATGTTGACCACGATGAGGAAGGAGATGATGATATAGCTGCAGAAGAAGCAGATGCCGATGGAGGGGTTGCCGCAGTCACCCTTGACACTGGTGCCCGGGTTCTCCAGGTTGGGGTCACAGTCCGGGGGCCCGCTGTTGAGGATGGGGTTGAGGAGCCCGTCCCAGCCGGCCGACGTGGTGATCTCGAACAGGCAGATGATGCTGTTGCCGAAGGTCTCGAAGTTGAACATATCATCGATGCCCGACTCCTTCTTGACGTAGGCAAAGTTGGACATGCCGAAGATGGAGTAGATGAACATGACCAGGAAGAGGAGGAGGCCGATGTTGAAGAGGGCAGGCAGCGACATCATGAGGGCGAACAGCAGCGTCCGGATGCCCTTGGCCCCGCGGATCAGCCGCAGGACACGCCCAATCCGCGCCAGGCGGATCACACGGAACAGCGTGGGTGACACGAAGTACTTCTGGATCAGGTCAGAGAGGGCAAGGCCTGCGGGGAGAAGCTAGTGAGGACGCTGCCACTGGGGAGGGGGGCCGGCACAGGGTGTGGGGAGCATGCGGGGCTCAGGGGGCCCGGCCTGGTGTGCTCTGCTCAAGTCTCAGAGCACAGCCCAGATGACTGACAGGTGAGGCTGGGCTCTCCCACGGGTCTTGGGGCCAGGGGCTGCAGCTTTGTCTTGATGGAACTGGAGGTGGGATACCCTGAAGTGGGGGAGTGTAAGGCCCATTCCCAAGGCTGTTTGCAAATGCCACTGGGGTGTGTGTGTGTGTGTGTGTGTGAAAGAGACAGAGAGAGAGAGACAGAGAGAGAGGGAGACAGAACAGCTGCGTGACTCTGGGTCTCCACTTCACTTGTTTGTGCCTCAATTTCCTTACCTGTAAAATGGGAACAACAGTTCCTGATCATGACATTGTTATGAACAACAGGTGAGATAACACCTGTCAAGCGCACAGCACAGTTGATAATAAATGGCAGCTACTTTCTATCATAAGCACACACATGACTGTGCACTTCTCAGTGCACACAGACATGGAACCATCTTTTACACTTTTCGCTCAGTATGTGGGCACCTGAGTGCGCGTCTTCTGGTCAGTTGTGTGTCCTGAGGTGCATCCATGTGTGCGCGGGTGACGATCTGCCTGTGTGCACACCGTGTGCCTTTGTGCATTGAGAGTGAATGGCAGGCACGCACAGGCGTGTGTCTGGGTGAGCGTGTGAGGGTGCAGGGGCAGGTGTGTCCGTGTGAGGATGGGTCTTCCCGAGTGCCTCAGCTCAGTGCTGCCCTGCCGGTCCAGCACGCCCCGCTCACCCACAATGGACAGGATGACGACCACGAAGTCAAAGATGTTCCAGCCAACGGTGAAGTAGTACTGGCGCAGGGCGAGCATCTTGAGCACGCACTCCCCTGTGAAGATGATGATGAAGATCATGTTGATGTTGTACAGGATGTCCACTTTGAGCTGGCTCTGGTCGTCTGTCTCCACCATCATGGTGACCATGTTGAGGCAGATGAGGATCATGATGGTGATGTCGAAGGCCTGCTTCGTCACGAGGTCATACACCATGCCCTGGATCTTGTTCTGCAGCATGGGTGGGAGTGGACGTGGGGGAGTTGGGGTGGCCAGGCCCAGACAGGACATGGACAGGCAGGAGACACAGGATGGCACCACAGCATGACAGAGATGACAGAGATGACAGAGAGAGAGAGAGAGAGAGAGAGAAAGGAGGTGTTGGGGGTTGTGGTGGAGTCAGCCAGGGGAGGAGGGGTGACCCATCAGATCATGACAGGTCTGGGACCAGGTCATTTTATGGGGTTCATGGTCCTCCCTCCTCCCCGGGGACCCCCTTCAAGATCCCCCAGATGCTCCTCCCCTTTCTTCCAAAGTCATTGCTCCTGGGTAGGGTGTCTGGACACCCTCCTCCTTCCACTTGTGGGAGCCCTTGCCCCAGGGGCCACTGGGGTCCCAGGTGGGAGGTAGATGGGCACTGAGGAGCTTCGCGGGACCAGGTGAGGGTAAAGCAGTCACTGGAGTTTCATGGACAGGCTCTGTGCATATGGTGTCTCTGTGGCACTACAAAGAGGCGTCCCTCCCTGCAGGTAGACCAAGTCCCGTGCCCCTGGGGTGGGCCTAACCTCACCCAGGGACACAGCCTGGTGGGTGGAAGGCAGGAAATCTTTTACCCCCATCAGTCCCCTAGGCAGGAGCCTGGCAGCACACACAGGACAGGGGGCCCAGAGGTCTGTACCTGGGGCCGGGGAATTGGCTTCTGAGGCTTCTTGGAGCCAAGCTTCTTCATGGCGTTATAGTATTTCTTCTGTTCCTCCGTCATAAAGATGTCTTTCCCCCCTAAGTATAGTGGGATAGGGCTTGTCAGGTTGAGGTGCAGTTCCCCTTCCTGCCTCTAGGACCCCCCCACCTCAGTGGGGCACCTCACCTTTAAGGCAGCCCCCGCCCCTGTTGATCAGCCTGGAGGAAGGGGGAGGGTCAGAGATGGAGGGACAAGGGGAGAATGCGGGACCGAGGAGAAGGGAGGGAAGGGGAGTGGGGATCAATGCTGTCTTGCAGCCTGTTTCTGGCTACTTTTCATCAACATCTCGCTGAGCCCTAGAGTAACCCACAAGGCAGGTTGTAGCAGCCTCGTCTTTTTTGTTGTTGTTGAGATGGAGTCTCGCTCTGTCGCCAGGCTGGAGTGCAGTGGCGCGATCTCGGCCCACTGCAACCTCTATCTCCTGGGTTTAAGCGATTCTCCTGCCTCAGCCTCCTGAGTAGCTGGGATTACAGATGCCTGCCACCATGCCTGGCTAATTTCTTTTTTAAATTTTTTTTGTATTTTTAGTATAGACAGGGTTTTACCACGTTAGCCAGGCTGGTCTCGAACTCCTGACCTTGTGATCCGCCCGCCTCGGCCTCCCAAAGTGCTGGGATTACAAGCATGAGCCACCGCGCCTGTCCCAGCAGTCTCATTTTACAGATAAGGACACCGAGGTTCGTGGAGGCCAAGCCACTTGTTCAAGGTGGCCTGGTGGGACTGGGACCCAAGCTAGCTGCCTGAACCAACAACCTGGTAGGTGCTCAGGCAGCGTTTGTGGGTTTGTGCAATGGAGAGTGGATAAGGGAGGCAGGAGGGAGGCCCGGCACGGGGAGGGCCCGGGGGCTGGGCTGATACTCATCTTCTTCTTCTGCTGGTTGAAGTTGTCAATGATGACGCCAATGAAGAGGTTGAGGGTGAAGAAGGAGCCAAAGATGATGAAGATGACAAAGTAGAGGTACATGTAGAGGTTCACCTCGTACTGCGGCTGCTCCTCCTTCTGTGGGAGCCACAGGGTGGGACGGCGTGGGTTTGCACGCTGGCTTCTCCCTGCCCCCCACAGCCCTGAGGGCAGGACCCATCCACCCCCAGGGCTGCCAAGTCTCGGGGACAGAACGTGCTGCCGAGTCTCCCTCCTGTCTTGAGTCCTCTTCCCTGGCTCGCTCACCAGCCACATCTCAGCGACCCCGACTCACCTCCCGGGAGTCCACGGCTGCATACATGATGTCCATCCAACCCTTGAAGGTGGCCTGAGAGAGTGTGGTTGGGGAGTGAGCCGGGGGGCTGCTCCCTGCTTTCATCATCCATGAGTTTCCCTCCCCCGCCCAACCTGGTCCTCCCCTGCCAGAGGCCGCCTGCCAGAGCCCCACTGGGCTAGCATCAAATAAAGACCAGAGAGGTCTAGACACTGCCTGGGGATCCCACAGCATTGGAAGCAGGGTGGGCGGTCCCCTAACCAGGAGTGACATTGGGGTTGGGTACAACGAGAGGGACCGGGGTGGGGGGCACCTCCATCCAGGTTCCCGGCAGGGGTGGTGGGTCACACTCACCACCTGCAGGAGGGAGAGGTAGCCCAGACCCACGTTGTCGTAGTTGACCTTGACATTGAGCCAGCGGACCTGGCCTGTGTGCATGAGGCTCTCGCACTCAGACTTGTTGTTGACCTCGGAGATGTCGAACCTCTCAGAGGTGGTAGTGTTGATGCAGTAGTAGAACTTGCCGGCAAACAGGTTGACACCCATGATGCTGAAGATCAGCCAGAAGATGAGGCAGACAAGCAGCACGTTCATGATGGAGGGGATGGCGCCCAGGAGGGCGTTCACCACCACCTGGGGGCCAGGGGGTCCATTGCCAGTGCCTCTCCCAGCCTCTGAGAGAGGGCTCCACATCTCTACGCCACCCAGGGGACCAGGCAGAGCTGGGCATTGTCAATTAGGGAGGGCTTCCTAGAGGAGGGCCGACCTGCTGGGCTGTGTGTGTGCAGGTTGGGGGTGGTAAGGGGGAGGGGGAGGGAGCTGCAGGCCTGGTGGTCAAGAGGGCTCTCTGCTTGACTGGAGCCATCAGCCCAGAGTAGGGGTGCTGGGTTTCTCTGGAAGCAGCCTGGTCACAGGTCACCAGGCAGGAGACAAACACTCTTTGCTCAGCCCCCATAGGAAACTCAGCTCACGTGACCCAGCCCCTGCTCATGGGTTTTCAGCCCCAGAGCCCCAGACACAGGCACAGAAAAGAGGGCACCAGGGTCTTTGAAGCAGCAGGAACTCGGGACAGAAGCCCCATCCCCACCAGCCCTAGTCACACAGCCCACCTGACCACTGCAGACTGGGCTGGATCTGACACCCCTCTCTTTTTAAGGAGGAGCCATTTCATGACCTCTAGAGTGGGTGGCACAAGCCTGGTGTGCCCAGGGGAGCTGTTCCTGGTTGGGGCACTGACCAGCTGCATGGCCACAGGCAGCTTGTTTCCCCTCAACGGGAGGGCTCCCTGGCTCTGGGGGGTCAGAGGGCCCAGCATTCGGCTGGCCTCTTGCAGGGACAGGAAGGGGCCGCTTGGGTGGGCTCGCCATGGCCTCCAGATTTGCAGAAATTTGTCCCGCTGGAGCAGGTCTTGCTCCCGGCCGACCTCTCTTCCTGGGGAAGTCCCATTTTTCTTGCCCCCCCGCCCCCCGCAACCCTGTGTTTACCTGCCACTTCCGCTCTCCAGGGCCTGAGTGGATCTTCCCCAAAGTGACCCCAAGCTCAAGGGCATGGCCCCAACCGTGACGCCAAGCTCATCAGTGGGGGGTGAGGGGGAGGCTCAGAGCCAGGGTGCAGGCACCTTGTTTCAAAGCCCTGGGTGGCTCAGTCTGAGGCTGGGGAGGGCCACCCATAAACCCACTCATAAACCACCCATAAACACCACATAAACCTGCCTTCCTTCCTCCTCTTCCCTGGCCGTGGGGCCCTCCTGGGTGCTTCTGCAGTCTCTGCTCCCCTCAAGTAGTGGCAGAGGTAAGCTAAGGGCGGGCTGGATCGGGGGCTGAGAGTGGGAATGGGGCAGGCAGAAGATGGCCTGCGGGGAGGACAGCTAGGGGAGGTGGGGGCCAGACCTGGCCTCAGGCAGGGCCGTGGGTCAAAGCTCTCTGCTTCCCTCTGGTGGTGGTTGGAGTATAGACATGCACCCTCCACCCTGCAGTGAAGGTGGCCGGTCCCCCATCCCCAGCCCACCCCAGAGGCCCCTTCAGCACCCACCCTCATGCCCTCGAATCGGGACAGTGCCCTCAGGGGACGCAGGGCCCGCAGTGTCCGCAGGGATTTGATGGGTCCCAGCTCCGAGTAGCCCAGCCAGTTGGCCACCAAGCTGATGATGGAGACCTGCAGGGGAGGGGTGAGGGGGTCAGTGCGTGCAAGGCCCCCAGCCTCCCCTCAAGCCCACGCCACGGGGGTCTTCCTGGACTCACAGCTCCTGGTTGTCTCCCTTAGATCCCCTCCCTAGTGGGTGGTCCTGTCCGGTGGGAAGAGCAGCCCTGGGACCTGTCCCAGTACCTGTAGGAGCCTGGCACCACCTCAGTGACTGGGGATGACTGTGAGTAGGAGGGATGGTACCCGACTCCTTCGGGAGGCCTGTGAGCCCATCTAAGAGGCTAAGAAAATCCTCCATTCCTGGCCGGGCATGGTGGCTCACACCTGTAATCCCAGCACTTTGGGAGGCCAAGGTAGGAGGATTGCTTGAGCCCAGGAGTTCAAGACCAGCCTGGGCAACATAGCAAGATCCCATCTTAAAAATAAATAACTAAAATGTATGAAGTAAGAAACTCCTCCGCTCCTATTGGCAGGGATGGTAGGTAGCCCTCCTGCCTGCTGTCTTCCCCCAAGGCCTCCTTTCCCTGAGGAGAAGGGAAGGCCTCCCAGTCCCTACCCCTCCCTGGGCAGCTGTGTCTGAGAAGGGCAGTGCTGATCGAGGGTCTGACTCTGGGGGTGGCCTCGGGCAGGTCCTCCCCTTCAGGGCGTGGGCTTCCTGAGGTCCCCGCCACACTGACAGCCTCTGGATGTAGCTACGGGGCCAGCGTGGGGGGACTCACGTCCACGATGAGGAAGTCGAGCCAGCACCAGGCGTTGGTGAAGTACACCTTAAAGCCATAGGCCACCCATTTGAGCAGCATCTCCATGATGAAGATGTAGGTGAAGACCTTGTCGGCATATTCGAGGATGGTGCGAATGACTCGCCGCTGCTCAATGTAGATGTCCTCGAAGGCCTGGGGGCACCAGCACCACCAGGGTGGCTGGGGTCCAGCAGGCTGGGGTGGCAGCCAGGTCCCCTGCCCTGCTCTATGCTGCTGGTTCCCGGGGGTCTGCCGTGGGGGCCCAGCCCAAGGGACAGGCTGTCCGCATCTCCTGGACTCCCACCACCCATCATGGGGATGAGAGCGTTTCCCAGTGGGGAGAATCCCTCAGACCCCCTTCTCCAAGCCCAACAACAGCAAATTGCCATCATCTGCTGGGCAGGTCCACAGTGACACATCTTCAGTCCTGCGCCCCCAGTTCCCAGGGGTCTCCTGCCTCCTTATCAGCAGAGAGTGCACAAAAGTCAGCACCCACGTAATAAGGGAGGCACCTCTGCCATGTTGAGAAAGTCAGCACATCCTATAACCTATCCCGGAGGCACAGCGAGTTCCTTTAGGATTCTCAGGGTTTGGGACTGACCAGAGCATGGCTCTTCCTGTGTGTGGAGACAGGGAGCCCCAAGAGGACCTGCTGTGGGCCTGGCCCCTGCCCCTGACCCGTGCTCCCAGGCAGTGCCTACCAGAGCCCCACTGCTGAGCAGGATCATGAAGACAATGAAGGTCTCGAACCAGTTGTGCTCGACAATCTTGAAGCAGGCCCTGCGCAGAGTCCACCACTTCTTCCCACGGCCCTGGGAGATGTCCACGTAGAGGCAGGGCCAGCGCTGCACGCAGGCTGATGGGGTGAGGGGGGACAGGGACAGGCACCACATCATGGGCCTGGGGTTGCCTTGGGGTGCACAGTCAGTGCCCTCCCATGGCATCCCAGGATGCCCCTCTCCAGCTCCCAGACCCAGGGCCCCACCTCCTCCCTCACCCAGCTCCATCTGGCTCACATGCGGGACTCAGGACCTCCCTTCACAGCTGGATCCAACATGCGACAATGGCTGCTGGGGATGGGCATGCAGAGGAAAGGCCTCCTGGCCCCCAGCCCCAGTGCTGCCCCACCCCCCACCTCGCCCAGGCGGTCTCCATCCTGCACAGCCCAGCAAGCTCTATGGACAACGACATTTCTCCAGTGCCATGTCCTGAAGGCCTTGCTCCCTGAAGATGGAGGGGAGGATCTCAGGAGCTGACACCCACACTCCTGCACGTTCGCTCCAAGCTAGGTCTGCACCAAGGGCTCTGCATGGATCTTGCACCACAGTTCTGGGCATGCACTGCCACCACCCCTAGACACGTGAGGCACGGGGATGGCCAGGCAGCCCCAGGTCCGTGTGCTTTTGGTCCTGGTGTAGCCTGCCCCTTGCAGGGGCTGCAGGCCTGGAGGAGACACCCAGACGAGGTGGGGGGTGCCCTCACCCTCGGTGAAGCACTCCTCAGGCTGCTCCCCCTCGGGGTTCTCCTCTGCCTGCTCCTCAGGGTCCTCCTCGGGGGGCTTGTAGTCAGCTGTGCTGCAGACGGACGAGTTCCCATCATAGAGAGGCTGTGGCGGCTTCTGCGGAGGCCACAGGGTCACATGACATCTGGGTCCCTGAGAGACCCCCTCATCCTCCTACCAGATGGGGCAGGATGGGAGACCAGAAGGGAAGGGAAGAAGAGAGGGAGGAGCAAACTCATTCATTCATTCATTCATTCATTCATCCAGCCCTGGATGGTCGAGGAACCACGGGGACGTAGGTGGCCCTGGTCATGCCCGCATGACACTTATATAAGGAGTGGGGCAGGGCTGATGCCTGGGAAGGGACGGTGAGGGCATGAGGACACATGCGAAGGCCTCAGATAAGGGAGGAGGCGGGGACCCCGGCCCGAGTAGGGGGTCTGGGAGGCATGGGGGGCCTGAAGGTAGCTCTGAGGGGGCAGGGGTATGAAACGGGGTCAGGATGGAGCTAGGCTATCACAGCCCTCAGAACATGGGTGTGTGGTGCCACTAGTGTCTGAGCCTTCCCACCCGCAGGGTCTGTTTGGCTGAGGAATCCAGAAAGGGTGGAAAATGTTCCCCAGCCAAAGCCTCCATCCAGTGCCAAGGGAACCTGATCAGTGTTGGGAGCGGGAGTGGGGGAGGCGGGTGCTCCGGCCAGGCCAGGCTTCCTCCCACCTCCTCCTGCTGGGCCAGGCCAGCTTCCCGGCCCCAGCCTCCACCCGGCAGGGGACCCCTTCAAGGCTGAGGGTGAGGCCTTGAAGAGAAGGAAGAAGAGGGCAACTTGGGGGGCAGCTCTGTATCCAGAGTGGTGACCAGAAAACCACCATGCGGGGGGGGAGGGGTCCTTGTTTTCAGTAGACTAAAAGGGAAACTGAGGCACAGAGTGTTAGGTCAGCCAGGGCATCCACTGAGTTGCTTGCCCCGATTGTGCACCCAACTCCCTAAATCTCCCTTGGAGTTGTGCTCGCCTTCCTTGAACAAGTCCCCAGGCCCCGGCCCCGGCCCCGGGGAGCCTGGGACTTTGGTGCTCTCCAGCTCCCCCGCCACCTGAGTGCCTCATACCGAGGTCTGTGCCACAGTTGCCTGGGTATTTATAGCTCACAGGCACTCGCTCCCTGGTAAGCCAGCATATTTGGGGGGAATAAGGAGTCAAAAGCTTTCAGGGCAAAGTTCATTAGGCTCAGGCTGATGGTGCAGGGGTGGGCAGGGACCCCCGTCCTAGTTCCTGTATGAGTCCTTTCCCTGCCAGAGCTGGACGGGGGGGAAGGGGGCTCAAGACCCAGGCAGGGTCAGCCTCAGCCTCAGCCTCAGCCTCAGCTGCTGGGGGTGACCACCGCTGCATTCCTGTCCCTTCCTCACCCTCGCAGTGGAGGGGTGGGGAGGGGCATCTGAGCCCAGCAGCACACCCCCTGCATGGCTGAGGGGTCAGGGCTCCTGCCTGAGGCTTCTGTCCTCCTTGTCCCCAACTCCCGTTGGCCCCTAGCTCCTCTCCTGAATCCCCTGCCTGGATCTGGCACTTTGGCCCACACTGGGAGGTTGGGAGCAGACCCAGGTGGGGTCTAAACAGAGATAGAGGATAAGTGTGAGGACTGGGCAAGGGGCCTCAAACCCAGAGGAGAATATGTAAGAGAGGCCTCTCAGGTCCTGGTCCTGGAGCTGCGGTGCCCAGGTAAAAGCAGCATGTCCAAGGGCACCACCTGCTGGTGAGAGGGGCCCAGGTGTTCTGGTCCGAGGGAATCAGGGTTTCCGGACAGACAGGGTTGATCATAATAACCACATCAATAACGATAGTGACTGCCTCCACTCACAGGGCGCGGACTGCATGCTTTACATACAGCGTCTCACATAATGCTTGCAACAATGCCATAGGGCACCACCCCCATTTTACAGCTGGAGAAACTGAGGCTCAGAGAGGACTTAGGGCTTGCTCCAGGTCACAGGAGAATTTGAAGCCGGGTCTGTCTGAGCCCTGGCCCCGGCTCACCTTGCTATCCTCAGGCTCCGAGAAAGTGTCGGTTTCCTCCTCGGTGGGCATCTCCAGGTCGGACTCCTCGGAGGCGATGGGCACCTGTATGGTCAGGTAGGGGTTGTTGATGAAGTTAAGGTGGTCCAGCTCGAGGCTGGATGGGGGGCCGTCAGCCAGGCCCATGTGGTTCAGGATGTGATTGTCCTTCTTCAGGTCCTCCTCGGGCGGCTCCTTCTTCTCGTCCTCGGGGGCAGTCTCCCCCGCCTCTCCAGCCTCCCCGGCCCCATCAGCCTCCCCGAGGCTGAGCATGATGTCCTTGGGGCTCAGGATCTTGCCATGCAACAGCCCCAGGAGGAAGGCCTTGGCAAAGCCGATGCCCAACTTGATGCGCCCGATGGCAATCTGCAGGTTGTTCATCTCGCCATCCTCATCCGAGGCTGCCAGACTGTCGGCGCTGAAGGAGCTCAGCAGCAGAGCCAGGAACAGGTTCAGGACCTGGGGCATGGGGTCAGGGGGAGCCTCACATCAGTCCCCGGGACCCAGAGGGTGCCACCTTCAGCCAGCACAGGGGTCCTCAGTCTACAGATCCAAACTACCACATGTTGGGCATTTAAAAGAACGCCACCTAAGAGGTGTTCACAACTGCTCATGGAGGTGATGGTTATTATCCCTTCTGCAGATGGGGAAACTGAGGCTTGGGCTTCTGAGAGGACTCTGCTACCCAGGGCAGAGGCAGGGTTTAGGGAGGCCTGCTGGGGGACAGGAACTCTCTCCATGACTGTCCTTTTTTTTTTTTTTTTTTTTTTTTTGAGATGGAGGGGTCTCCCTCTGTTGCCTCCAGACTCCGGGCTGGAGTGCTGTGGGGTGATTTCGGCTCACGGCAACCTCCACCTCCCAAGTTCAAGTGCCACCATGCCCAGCTAATCTTTGTATTTTTTGTAGAGACGGGCTTTCAACATGTTGCCCAGGCTGGTCTCAAACTCCTGACCTCAGGTGATCTGCCTGCCTCGGCCTCCCAAAGTGCTGGGATTAGAGGCGTCACCACGGTGCCTGGCCCATGACTGTCCTTTACCTCCACTTCTGGAGGATGCGGAACAAAGAACTGGGCTCAAGTCGCCGAGCTTCCAGGACTTACTGGGAACCTTTATCTTTTGTGCCTTCTTCTCCACCTCTGTTAAGTGGGACCTTATAGACCCCGCACTCCTGGAGTGCAGAAGCTTGGCCCCTGCTACTCTGGAAGGGACATCTGACCTACTATTTACCCTCTTTTCTCCTCTTGGGGTTTCCGACTCCATCTATTCTGGTTCTTGTCCCACATCCCTACGGAAAGAGACTTAGGAGGCTACTGCTGCTCCCCCCCAGCACCCCCACCCACTTTATTTTCCAGTGGATAGACATTTCCTGAGCCCCCGTCACTGCATGAATGGCCTCAGGGAGCTCACAGACCAGCAGAGACAGAGAGCAGATCAAACACATGCAATACTGTGGGTTTGGGTGGCAGCAGAGACTGGAGTGCACAGCTTTTGAAACCACATTGCAGGGCTCTGAACCCCAGTTTATTAGCTGTGTGCTCTGAGGCAATTTGCCTCACTGCCCTGTGCCTCAGTTTCCTCCTCTGTAAAAAGGAGATTATCCAAGTGTTCCTCCCATTGTTGTGAGGATTAAAAGATCAATAAAAGCCCGGGCGCAGTGGCTCACACCTATAATCCCAGCACTTTGGGAGGCTGGGGCAGGCGGATCATGAGGTCAGGAGATCAAGACCATCCTGGCTAACATGGTGAAACCCCGTCTCTACTAAAAATACAAAAAGTTAGCTGGGCGTGGTGGCATGCGCCTGTAGTCCTAACTACTTGGGAGGCTGAGGCAGGAGAATCGCTTGAACCCGGGAGGTGGAGGTTGCAGTGAGTCGAGATCACGCCATTGCACTCCAGCCTGGGCGACAGAGCGAGACTCCATCTCAAAACAAAACAAAACAAAACAAAAAAACAAAAAACAAACAAAAAAAACCCATCAATACAAGTAGAGCACACAGTAGGCACTCAACGCATGTTGGCTGTTATTATGTTTGAAATAATAGAAAGCTATACAAGGTGCTCCAGCCTGGCCAACATGGTGAAACCATGTACTAAAAATACAAAAATTAGTTGGGCGTGGTGGCGCACCTATAATCCCAGCTACTTGGGAGGCTGAGGCAGGAGAATCACTTGAACCCGGGAGGCGGGGGTTGCAGTGAGCCCAGATTGCACCACTGCACTCCAGCCTGGGTGACAGTGCGAGACCCTGCCTTGAAAAAAAAAAAAAGAAAAAGAAAGAAAGAAAGTTATACAAGGTGTAAGGAAGAGTGTGGTGAACTCTGAGGCCAGCTCAGCATTTTATAGATGAGTAAACTGAGTCCTAGAGAGGTGGCGTGGCCCGCCCTAGGACACAGAGCATAGCCAGGACTCGAACCAGGATTCTAGTCATTGTATAACTTTAGAAGGCATCTTTCACTTAGCCTACAAGGTGAATGGCAGCCCTGAAGGTCTTTAATGTGGTCACCCTTCCTTCTACCAGTCTGCCTGGCCCTGGGCAGTGGGAGGAAGGAGAATCCTGGCTGGGGTGAGGGTCCCGGCTCCCATCAGCCAGAAGCATAGCCAGGTCCTTCCTCGGAGCCCTGGGGGAGTGAGAGGGCATGGGGAATTGGGGAGCCTGCACTTGCAGATCCGCCACCCTTGGCCGTCTCCTCGGCGGGTCTCACTCCTGGCTCTCACCAGCCTCCTCCAAGGTCTTCTCGTCATTGTCTTCACTGCATTCTGTTGATTATATTCTGCTAATCATGTTAAATACTCTCTTTAAAAAATATCTGAAAACCCTCTTTGAGAGAATGTGCTGGGGGAATTTCCACGGCTCCCTTCCTCCCCGCCATGTCCCCTGGAGGCTTTTCTGCCTTTGCCCCCCACCAAAACGCATTAGTCTTTCTTCTCCCTCTCCGGGGGGAGGCATCCAGTTGCCAGAAACACATCTGAGATGGGAATTAGCTGCTCTCTGGGTCAGCAGGGTTTGCACACGGCTCCTGCCCAAGACAGAAATAGCTGCCCCAGGCATGGGGGAAGGGAGGAGGGGAGGGGGCCGACATCAATTTCCCTGGGGGTTCTGTGCTTTGGGTTACCTAGTCACTTCCTCTTCTTCTTCACAGTTACCCGCAGGAAGTGACCAAGTGCCATAGGTGCAGGGGACGCGGGTCCTCACACTCTCTGGCAGGGTGCCCTGGTGGCCTCTGGTAGACACCTGCTTCTCTGAAGCCTGGGGAGGTGGTGGGAGGGGACAGTGCCCAAGGAGCTGACAGTGCCACCTCCCTGGGCCGTTCTACTCCCTCTGAGCAAACTGGGAGAGCCACAGAGCTGGGCCGGGAAAGGATGTCAGTGGTGTGTTCATGTGTGCATGTCTGTGTGATAGGGGTGACAGGCACACAGAAGCAGGGCCTGTACTGGTTCCAGACTCTGCAGCCAGATTGCAGGGGCTCCCGTCCCACACACGGGACAGACTCACCTCCCTGAGCCCCTGTTTCCTCATCTATAAAACAGATGAACCAGCGCTCCCCTCACAGGTGGGCGTGAGGATGAGGTGAAATGAATACACGTGAAGCACTCAGAATGCTAGGTAAATGCTAAATAAATGTCAGCTGTCACCATGCTTCTGCTGATGCTGACGTTATCATTATTATGATACTGTTGTCATTGATGTTATCGTTACTGGAGTTATATGGACCCAGTTCCAGTACCAGCTCTGTTTCTCACTAGTTGTGTGGTTCTGGGCAGTTCCTCCTCGAGAGCGTGGAAATAACGTTACCTGTCTCATGGGGTGGCTGAGAGAATTAGGGGCAATGCCAGTAACTCCCTTTGGCAGGGACTGACATACAGTAGGCCCCCCACTGCCAATACAGGAGCATCGCCCTGGTGGCGGGAACCTAAACCAGCACTGCCCTGCCGCACGCCTGCAACACCTGCACTCCCAGCCACGTGGCCAGGCACTTTGGTAAGCACTTGTAAGTGCATGCGTCACATAATCCTTGCAACCACCCAGTGAGTCATCCCCATTTTCATCCCCGTTTTCCAGATGGGAAAACTGAGGCCCAAAGGGTTAAATAATGGGCTCGAGGTTTCCCAGTCAGTGAGTGGCAAAGTGGGGATTTAAAACGTTTTTGAGTTTCCACACATAGAAACAGCAACTCCCTGAAGACTCAGTCACCCCCAAGTCCTTAGACTTACATCAACAAACTCCTACTCAGGGTCTGCTCTCCCCATCCCCAATCCTGCCCCAAAGTTGGGCCCGGGCACCTTCCCTCTCTCTCCCCACTCCCTAAGACCCTCCTTTCAGGGACAGGAGGCCTGGGTTCTCCTCTGTAGCTGCAGCATAGTCTTCTTCTGCAGCTGAGGTGACACCCCCTTCCCTCTCTTGGTGCTGCCCCCAGCCAGAGATCAGCAATATCTGAGAAGCTCTGTCCCTGCAGCTCAGGGATTCCATAGGCCTTTGGGGAACATGGGGACAGGTGTCTTCCCAGTCCCTGTTGCCCAGGGCAGCACCAGCCACTGCAGGGGGCAGCTGGGCACAGCACTGCAGGGCTCTGGCAGGAGTGACCTCCACTGCCACCCCAAGAAGGGGAGGAGTCAGGGTCACCTCCAGAGGCCCTAGCCGCAGAAATGCTGGCCAGCTGGACCATGGCCCTATACCCTGGCTCTCACCTCCTGGCCCCTTCCTCTGCACCAGCCCCTCATGCCAAGCCCTGAACCACAGCAAGTGGCAGAAGAGATGCAGTTTATGCCATCTCTGCATTTTCCCAATATATGCACCTGTTTCTTTTTCGTTTTCTAGAGATGGGGTCTTGCTCTGCCCCACCAGGCTGGAGTGCAGTGGCAGGATCACAGCTCACTACAGCTTTGAAGTCCAGGGCCCAAACCATCTTCCTGCCTCAGCCTCCCAAATAGCTGGGTTTGGTGTGTGCCACCATGCCTAGCTAATTTTTTTCATTTTTCCATTTTTTGTAGAGATAAGAGTGTCTTGCTATGTTGCCCAGGCTGGTCTTGAACTCCTGGCCTTGGCCTCCTAAAGTGCTGGGACTATGGGCATGAGCCACCACATCCAGCCTGATTCTCTTTTTCGGAGCCTGGACCATAGGCCCTGGAGCAGAGGAGGTCAAGAGGGTGGGAGAAGGCCAGGAGGCCCAGGTTCCCCCACAAAACTGTGCCTTTGTACACACTATGGCATCATCTTTGCAGTGACCTCATGAACTCCCTGTTGTTTTTCTTCTATGTGAGGGTTAGAGAACCCAGCTTGACTAGAGAGCAGCAGTTAGCTCAAGGTCACACAGATGATGGCAAAGGAGCTGGGACTGGAATGTGGGTCTGTCTGACTCATTATCATGTTGCTTTACTCAAAACACTAGGTTCCAACAGCGCTACTCATAGCATGGTCCCAGAACCACCATCAGCATCCACTGATCAGCATCACCTCGGAGCTTGTCAGAAATGCAGGTCCCCAGGCCTAGGCCCAGAGCTGCTGAATCAGACACTCTGGAGGTGGGGCCGGGGATCTATGTTTTAAGTAACTCCTAAGTGATTCTTACACAGGTTAAAATTTGAGAACTACTGGGTTAAACCACATAAAATTGCCATTTTGGAGAGGATGTGTTGGGGAGATAGAAAACAGTCAAATATCAGGTACATCTTGTACGCTTCCCGGGTGAGGGCAGGGGCCACCCAGCCAGCCTCACTCACCACAAGATTGCCGATGACCATGACCATGAGGAAGACGGTGAGGCACATGGCTTGGCCGGCCACCTCCATGCAGTCCCACATGGTCTCGATCCACTCCCCGCACAGGATGCGGAAGACGATGAGGAAGGAGTGGAAGAAATCATGCATGTGCCAGCGCGGCAGGTTGCAGTCCAAGGCGATCTTGCACACGCACTCCTTGTAGCTCTTGCCAAACAGCTGCATGCCCACCACGGCGAAGATGAACACGATGATAGCCAGCACCAGCGTCAGGTTACCCAGCGCCCCCACTGAATTGCCAATGATCTTGATGAGCATGTTCAGCGTTGGCCACGACTTGGCCAGCTTGAAGACCCGCAGCTGCCAAGCAGGGAGGGCAAGGGTGAATGAGGCCCAGGGACCACCACCCAAGGCAGCCCCAGCCTTAGGAGAAAGAACAGTGTCGAGTAGCTTGAATCTCCAGCCCCCCACACAATCTGAGTCCTCAGTTTGCCCTTCTGCTAAACAGGAACACTCATTCTACCACCTCAGGCCCTTCTTGTGTTAAAAAGAAAACAAGTCCAGGCCAGGCACGGTGGCTCATGCCTGTAATCCCAGCACTTTGGGAAGCCAAGGTGGGTGGATCACTTGAGCTCAGGAGCTGGAAACCAGCTTGGCCAACATGGTAAAATCCTGTCTCTACTAAAAATACAAAAAATTAGTCGGGCGTGGTGGCAAGTGCCTGTAATCCCAGTTACTCAGGAGGCTGAGGAAGGAGAATTGCTTCAACCAGGGAGGCGGAGCTTGCAGTGAGCAGAGATTGCACCACTGCACTCCAGCCTGGGATACAGAACAAAACTCCATTAAAAAAAAAAAAAAAGAAAGAAAGAAAAGAAAAAAGAAAAACGTCATTATCTGTTAAAGATACAGACTATGGCTGGGAGCAGTGGCTCACACCTGTAATCCCAGCACTTTGGGAAGCCGAAGAAGGTGCATCACTTGAACCTAGGAGTTGGAGACCAGCCTGGGCAACATGGCGAAACCCTGACCTACAAAAATTACAAAAATTATTAGCTAGGCGTGGTGATCCCAGCTATGCAGGAGGCTGAGGTGGGAGAATCACCTGAGTCTGGGGAGGTCAAGGCTGCAGTGAGCAGTGATTGTACCACTGCACTCCAGCCTGGGTGACAGAGAAACCCTGTCTAAAAAAAAATACAGACTAAAGTATTTACAAGTGAAATTATATGTTGGGATTTGCTTTCACAATAAAAATTGGGGGACAGATGCAACAGGAATTGTAGAATGTTGATAGTTGTTGAAGCTGGGTGATAGGTACATGGAGGTTCATTATACTTTCTCTATACTTTTGTGCATGCATGAAAAGATCCCTTGATAAAGTTTGTTGTTGTTGTTTTTTTTGAGACAAAGTCTCAATCTGTTACCCAGGCTGGAGTGCAGTAGTGCGATCTCGGCTCACTGCAACCTTGGCCTTCCGGGTTCAAGTGATTCTCCTGCCTCAGCCTCCCAAGTAGCTGGGATTACAGGCACTTGCCACCAAGCCCAGCTAATTTTTGTGTTTTTAGTAGAGATGGAGTTTCACCATGTTGGCCAGGCTGGTCTTGAACTCCTGACCTCAGGTGATCCACGCGCCTTGGCCTCCCAAAGTGTTGGAATTACGGGCGTGAGCCACCGCTTCCAGCTGATAAAGTTTTAAAAAGAATAATAGTGCTCCTTATGGGGTGGTGAAAAGACAGAAATTCAGAGGTCCCAATCCTACTCCTAATGAACTTCCAGAGCCTCTGCTTTCAGGTCTGCAGTACGGGGCTGGAGTTCCTGCTCCACTGCTGCTCAAGGTCATTAAGGAATCAAACCCAGTGTTGGCCTCTGTCACTTTGGTCCCCCCAGCAGCTCTATGAAAGAAGACAGGGCTCTCCTTTTCTCTGTTTTACAGGTAAGAAAGGTTCTGAGAGGTAACAGGTGTGCACAAGGCAGAGGAGGCCTCATTTTCAGCCCTCTAGCTTCCTGGGTTTTCTCCTCCCATCCCTGTGCCCACCCTCCTTAGTCTCCTCAGCCCACCCCCATCCCAGCCCCTGGCCCTGGGGCTTTTGTGTACCAGACGGAAGGAGCGTAGCACAGACAGTCCCTGTACATTGGCCAGGCCTAGCTCTACCAGGCTGAGGGTGACGATAATGCTGTCGAAGATATTCCAACCCTGCTGGAAATACTCGTAGGGGTCCATGGCGATCAGCTTCAGAACCATCTCTGCTGTGAAGATGCCTGTGAAGACCTAGGGGGTGGGGTGAGGCCCTGTCACAGAGCCTCGGGGAGCCCAGGGCCCTGGGAGTCTCCCATCCAACTCCCACCTCCTGGCAGAGGCTGCGGGGGCTGAGGGGAAGGGGTCCAGAGCCCTGAGAGGAGCAGGAGTGGCACGCATGGCCCGTGTGTGTATAAGTGAGTGATGGAGGCAAAGGCCAAGCCAAAGGGGCCTAGGTGGGTACAACTCTGAGACCCGTTCCCATTCATTTCTGGCCTCGTGACAGTGGGCAAGGCACTTTACTGCTTGGAGCCCCAACCCTGTCATAATATTCAATATTTGCAGGGTGCTCTGTGGTTCACTTTGTGACTTCACTGGTATCCTGATCTCTACAATGTTGGGAGGGATTCTCACATGCATTCCACACATGAGCAGTTGAGGCTCAGCTAGCTGGGCAGCTAGCTGGTATCACAGCACCCACATGGGAACGAGCCACATCTCAAGCCCAGTTCTCAGGTGCTCAGTTCAGCCTCCTGCCTCTATGCCTACAGCCTCTCCACAGGGACCACTCTCAGGATCTTGCAAATCTTGGCAGACTCACAGGTCTAGGGCAGGGACCAAAAGGAGCAAAATCAGTGAGAAGAAGACCACAGCTGCCCCTGCCAACCCTGGACATGGGGTCTGAGGATTGCATAGTCCCTGAAAGCTCCCTGGGCACGGCCCCCCTCCTGCCAGGCACCAGCTGCCCTGGGTCCACAGCCTGCCCGGGAACATGCTGAGCCCCTCCCAGAGGCTGTCCCTGGCCACAGCAGGTGCCAAGACAGCAGCATAGTGTGGGCAGGGGGTGGGCAAGCGGGCAGGCCCGGTCCATCACGCACATTCCAGCAGCTGTGCCACGAGTCCAGAGCACGCCCTTACCCCTCCAGCCCAGCCTGGCCATGGCTGCCTCGGCACCTCTATAGGACAGACGTGCCTGCCTTGAAGGCTGGGGAGCCCAGGGTTTGATTCTCGTGCCACCCACCCAGCCCCGGTTCTCTCCCAGACCCCAAATCTTACTCTCCCTGGCTTCCCCTAACCTTCAGGGTTGGGGAGCATCTCGCCCATTTGCCGTCCTGGAAAAATTGCAAAGGGAATTGGGAAGGGTGGGGCAGGGCTGGAGGAGGAGGCGGCTTTTCCCTTTGTCAGGCTCCTCTGGGGCTGGCAATGAGGTGATAATGCTCCTAATGGGCCTGGATAAGCGGGCGGATCAGTGGTGTCAACAATAGTGGAGCAGGAAAGGGCTGGAGAGAGGAGAAGCCTGGCCACGCTGGAGAAATAGGTGAGGGCTGGAGGAGTAACCCCTGCAGCCCACTGGTCCTGGGTAGCCAGGGCTATAGGTCCCACTGCCAGATCCCTTGGCTCCTTTCAGGCCCATGACAACTTCTGGAAGTGGACAGACTTGTCAGCTAGCCCCTTCACCCCTATCTCCACACCCCCATTTCCTTACCCCTGCTTCCAGGGCATGGTCTGGATCCCAGATCCCCAAGAATCTGGACCTTAAGAAGCCCAGCGCCTCACCCCCATCTCCCTGCCCCCAAATGTCCTGAAACCCTAGTTCTGTGTGCCACAGATCACCCCAAGTACCCCCCCACATCAACTCATGCCTCCCATATGCTAGGAAAATAACCTCAGCTCTCCGCATGTGTCCCCCACCGTGCCCTATATTTACATACAGCCAGACAGCTCCACTGGGCCCCACTCCTTCCCATCCTGCCCATGAATGATCCCCTTCCCCGCCCCTCCCTACCAGGTTGCCCACAGTGAGCACGTTGTCAAAGTGCTCCGTCATGGGGTAATGTTCCATGGCCATGAAGAGGGTGTTGAGCACGATGCAGATGGTGATGCCCAGGTCCACGAACGGGTCCATGACGATCAGGTGGATGATGTTCTTGAACTTCAGCCACGGGGCGCAGCAGTTCCATATGAGCACTTTGTGGGCGCACTTGTACCACCATGGTGGGCACTTCTGGTGGGCCTCTTCCAGTTCTGGGAGAGGGGTGGTAGCAGGTATCTAGTGAGGATTATCCCCTCACGTGCCCCCGGCTCCACCTAGAGCTTTGGTTCCACCTTCCAAGCCCCGCCCCTTAGCACTCCACATCTCAACCCTCTAGCAAGGCCTATTCCAAGTTCCACCGCCTCTTGCGTCACCCTTGCTGTCACCTCCCCTGTAACCTCCGCCCCACATGGCTTCACCCCAAAGCCCCGCGCTCTGAGCGCGGCCGGCTCCAAGCTCCACCGCCTCAGTGAGCACCCTCCAGATCCCGCCCTCTAACCCCCGCCTACAGCCCCACCCCTGGAACCCCCGCGTCCTCAGCGCCCCGCCCCCTACCTCAAGCTCCACCACCACTCACTGCATCACCCTCCGGACACACCTCTCTAAACCCCGCCCACAGCCCCGCCCCTCAAAGCCCCACCTCCTCAAAGCCCCACCCCCGGCTCCAAGCTCTCCGCCTCACAGAGCGCATCCTCATGTCCGGCCCCTCTAAACCCCGCCCACATTCCCAACTCCTGAGGAAGCCCCGCCTCCTCCCGAAGCTCCGCCCCTTAGTGCAGTAACTCACAGGCCCACCTCCTCAGCAAACTTTTCCCCAAGCCCCGCCTTTCAATGCCCTGCCTCAAGCCCCGCCCTCTTGACTCACCCCACAAAGCCCCACCCCTCAGGGAGCTGGACAGGACGCCCACCCCCTGCCAGAGGCTCAGGGCTGCGAGCCTGGCCTGTGAGATGCCCTAATCTGTCTGGGTCCGAGTTCCCAGGGAGAGGCGGGAGGCCACTGTAGGGGCTTGGGTTCCAGCCCCATGAGCTGTTGGCTAGTGCCACTCTGCACTGACAGATCCCTCGGGGATGCACTGTCGGTAATACCGGCCCCTCCAAAGTGTCCCCAGACGGTCCATCCTTTCCCACCACAGTGGCCTTCAAGAAACATCCCCTGTTCTTGCCACCCCAAAGCCACGAGTGCTTTGTAAGGACCGTGGGACAAAGCTGTTCCTCCTCCTCCTGGCCTTGGTGGGCTGTTTGGCTGTGTGGAAATATGGGGCACGGTGGGGACACATGCGGAGTGTCCTTGGCCCAGGCATGATCTCACTTACTCATCACAGCAGATAAATACAATCAGTGCCTCCCGGTAAATACAATCAGTGCCTCCCATTTCAAAGACAAAGAAAAGGGACTGGAGTGGGTGGCAGCCCCATGGAGACCCTGGATTCATGCCGGGGAGGGTGGCTGAACCTCCCTCCCACACCCAGTAATTAGCACACTGAGTGTCACTCAAAGCCTCCCCAGTCTGCACCTCCACCCCTACCCTGTGCTTCTGCAGGTGCCCAAACAGTGTCTGAGGCCCAAAACTTCTCACAGTGGTCCCAGGAACAGCAGGGTGGAGAGGCCTCCTCCCCCAGCATTCCCTGGGTACCCTCTGGCAGGGCATATGGGCACCTGGATACCTGTCATACAAGGTCAGGTGACATGGTGACCTCTAGAGATCTGCAAAGTCCTGCAGGGCCCCCAACTCCCTGGCACAAGGCAAGCCGACCTGGGGAGGGAACCAGATCTCTGTGTGTCAGAATTCCTTTTCTCTATTGTCCCTTTTTCCTGTGCTTCCTCCTTCCCTCCTGCCTCCCCACTTCCCTCCCTCTCATCCATCCATCCATCCATCCATCCATCCGTCCGTCCGTCCATCCATCTGTCCACCCATCTGTCGTGTCGTGTCTATTCACCCTCTCTCATCATGACATCCTTATTCTTCTGAGATTCAGCATGTGGCACAGGGACTGGGGAGTCTGTCACTCTGTTTGGGCAGAATTTGACTTTTGGCCTTTAACTTTTACCCAGAGAACACTTGAGGAGCAGGATGTCCAGTTTCCGGAACATTGGGCCTTCTGGTTAGTATTATTAGCCTGTGCTTCCCATTGGGCAGCCCCCAAGGCCCTCCCGGAAGCCCCCAGTTCCCATAGCAGCCTGGCCTTGCAGCTAGAACTGGGCCAGGTTAAGACAGGACTATATTTATGACAGCCAGAAATGGCTGTGATAAATATAGTATAAATATAGCCATTTCTTCTATGCCAATATTAAGTTACTGTCCTGAAGCTGGTCCAGCCAGGCCCCACCCTGACCTCAGGGGCCTGAATGGGTAGAGGGGGCACCGGGCACTCACCTTCCATGGCATCCCTATCCTCCTGAATCCAGTCCAGCCAGGATCCACCCCTACCTAAGTGGGCATGGGGGCACAAGGCACTCACCTTCCATGGCATCGGAGATGCCGCTGTCTCCGCTGCCGCTCTGCCTCGGGGCTCCCTTCTCCCCTTGCGATGTGTCCAGGCTGCCATTGCAGTCTTTGCCATGGGCTGGGTCCCCATCTGCCTCCCCACCTTCCAGAGCTTGGGCGGCCTTGGCCTGTAGACCAGCAAGAGTGACTAGCAGGAAGTCCAGCTCTGAGCCAGAGGGATGGACTAATTGACTCTCAGAGCTTCTTCCAGAGTCCTTCAGGGTGGCGGCCCCTCTTCCTAGCCTGTGTCAAACTTAGTGCAGGTGGGGGAGGGACCAACCTCCATGGTGGTGGGGGTGACAGGGTAGGGACCAAAGTGACTAAAGACCCTCTGCCCTGAAGACCCTTGACTCTGATGCCCTGACTAACCCTCCACTTGTTGACAGAATGAGAAACTGGTCAGCCACTCCCTGCGGCCTCATCAGGACCTGCCCTTCCCTCAGTATGGACCTATCCACTACCCAGAAAGCATAATAAAATCAGAAATATTTGAGCTGGAAGAATACTTCAGGTTTAGCTACTCCAGATTCCTTGTTATAGACAGGGAAACTGAGGCACAGAGCAGAGAAATGCTTTTTCTACTGCTTGGATCCCTCCATCCCCCTGCCACCAGCAAAGCTCCCAGCCCAGGGTCTTCTGCTCCTTCTGCCTCAAAACCCCTACCCCTGTACCCTCCCTCACCCTCAGCCCCCCAGGGAGAAGCCAGTGGCAGCCCCGGCTGAGGGCAGGTAGAACCCTGGGTCCTCTATCTCCTTTTCCTGAGTCCAGACCTTCTCCAGCTCCTCCTGGTGCTTTTTGAACTTCTCAAGCATCTGCTGAAACTCCTCCTCTTTCTCCTTATCCTCGGCCAGGGTGGCCTCGTTCTGCTCGGCATATGCCATGGCCACCACGGCCAGGATCAGATTGATGAGGTAGAAAGAGCCCAGGAAGATGATGACCACGAAGAAGATCATGTAGGTCTTGCCAGCTGCTCGAAGGGTCTGGGAGTGGAGGGAGAGGGAGTGGAGGGGTCCCATGACGTCCACCTCCTTTGACCCAGTGCCCCTTTCCATACATCCACTGCCCGGAAGGGTAAGCAGAGCCCCTCCCTCACAGAGCCTGGGGGACTGATGGCCGTCATTGGCATGCTGAGCCATGTTCTGGGGAACTTCAAAATATCTACTTGGGACTCAAACGTTTCTGGTCTCCTGGCTCAGAGGAGGACCGAAGCCAGGCATCCTGTTATCAGAGAGCCAGGATAGAAAATTGGTGAACATGGGTTTGGGGTCAGCTTGAATTCTAGCTTTGCCATAGTGCCTGGCACCTAGTAAGAACTCAACAAATAGTAGCTATTATTATTATTTAATCAATTTATTTATTTATTTTTAGACGTAGTCTCACTCTGTTGCCCAGGCTGGAGTGCAGCGGTGTGATCTCGGCTCACTGCAACCTCCACCTCCCAGGTTGAAGTGATTCTCCTTCCTCAGTCTCCTGAGTAGCTGGGATTACAGGTGTTTGCCACCAAACCTGGCTAATTTTTGTATTTTTTGTAGAGATGGGTTTCGCCATGCTGGCCAGGCTGGTCTCAAACTTCTGACCTCAAGTGATCTGCCTGCCTCGGCCTCCCATAGTGCTAGGATTATAGGCATGAGCCACTGCACCCAGCCAGTAGCTGTTATTATTTTTGTTATTGTTATCAACACCATCAATGTTAGAAACATCACATGGCATCAGAAGGCACTGTCACTCCAGGCTCAGCCTGCCTTCCCTGCAAACAGTAGAAGGCAAATAAAGTATGGGCAACATCGAATTTCTGTCTTTCTTTTTTTTCAGACGGAGTCTCACTCTGTCACCCAGGCTGGAGTGCAATGGCGTGGTCTCGGCTCACTGCCACCTCCGCCTCCCGGGTTCAAGCAATTCTCCCTCCTCAGCCTCCTGAGTAGCTGGGAATATAGGCGCGTGCCACCATACCCGGCTAATTTTTGTATTTTTAGTAGAGATGGGGTTTCACTATGTTGGCCAGGCTGGTCTCGAACTCCTGACCTCGTGATCCGCCCACCTCTGCCTCCCAAAGTGCTGGGATTTCAGGCGCGAGCCACCGCGCCCGGCAGGCAGCATTGGATTTCTAAGCTGCCCTACTGGCTATCATGAGGCCTAGGGGGTCCTGGGCTTGTGCCTGTGCTAGGTCCAGACCTTGGCTCTGAAAGCAAAGGTGTGGAAAGAATTAAAGCGGTGGCTTGGCTCGGGGCAGGTGTCCAGTTTCAGAGAGCACAAGCTCCTATAAGGGCACTGCGGGAGTCCATGAGGAGATGGCCCAGTTGGGGGGTTGGCCATCGTGTGGTAGGCCCCATCAGGCCCTGAAGAGGCTGCAGGGATGGAGGGGGAGTGGCTGTAGGGTGGGGGGGCAGGGTGGGGGCAGCTGTACCAGCTGGAAGAGGTTCTCCCAATAGTCCTGTGTCATGAGGCGGAAGAGAGCCAAGAAGGCCCAGCTGAAGGTGTCGTAGCTGGTGTAGCCATAGTTGGGGTTCCGCCCGGTCTTGATGCACTCATAACCCTCAGGGCAGTGCCTAGGAATAGGACAGGGGGCTGGGTTTAGGGTGGGAGGAGCACTCCAGCTGGGGGCAGATAGGGACCCCAAGGGAAAAATTCCGTCAGTTCTGCCTGTGTCCCCCAAACAGAAAAGTATTCCATCCATGCCCACAGGTTTCCCTGCACTCCCATCCCCCCCCAGGTCCTCATCTCTAATCAGCTCCCACCTTCCAAGACCCCTGGGGCGCCTTTTCTGCATCCCTTAGCATCACTCACCCAGCATCACTGCTGTTCCCGCAGAGCAGGGCATCGTTGGAGCCCTCCAGGAAGTAGAAGTTCCCTTTGGGAGTCAGAGGCCACAAAGGAGGCAAGTCACCCACATGGACACAGTGTGAGCACCTGCGCCCATTGCACACCTGTGGACAGGTCTGCGCGTACCACATAAACCAAATGGATGTTCCCTGGCTGCCTCTTCCCTGTCCTTTAAGGACAGCTCCAAGTTCCAAGGTCTCTGGGTAGGGACTCGGCAGGGAGCTCAGCTTGAGCCCTGTCAGCCCAGTGCCCAGTGTGGACGAAAAGTCATGACGCAGCAGCGGCACAGAGACGGAACGTGTACGTGTGTGCATGGGGCTATTGTGTACCTGTGTAGGGCCCCTGAGTGAAGGGTGAGTGGGGGCTGGAATCCAGGTGCCAGGGTGAGAAGGGTTACCTTTTCCTAATTTGCAAGAAGGCGCTATGTAGACTAACAGTGGCTGTGTGAGAATGTGTGTGTTTCTGGCATGTGTGCCTGTGAAGATGCATATGTGAATAGGATGTGGGTGTGTGGGTGGGTGATGGTGACCCTGCCAGGATGTGAGCATGTGAAAATGTGGTGTGATGAAGGAGGACAGGGGGTGCACAGGTTAGGGAGTAGGAACTATAGACTCTTGCTTTGCATAGTGAGAGCTTTAGGATTTTTTTTTTTTTTTAGACTGAGTTTCACTCTTGTTGCCCAGGCTGGAGTGCAATGGCATGATCTCGGTTCACTGCAACCTCTGTCTGCCAGGTTCAAGCGATTCTCCTGCCTCAGCCTCTGGAGTAGCTGGGATTACAGGCATGCGTCACCACGCCTGGCTAATTTTTGTATTTTTGGTAGAGACGGGGTTTCACCATGTTGGTCAGGCTGGTCTGGAACTCCTGACCTCAGGTGATCTGCCTGCCTTGCCCTCCCAAAGTGCTGGGATTACAGGCGTGAGCCACCGTGCCTGGCACTTTAGGGTTTTTAAAACAGTTTGCCATTTGTTGCTGCAGTAACCCTTTGAGGAAGGTATTGTTATCTTGATTTTATAGGTGAGGATTCGGAGGGCTGGGGAGATCAAGTGACTAGTCAGAGGTGACACAGGCTGCCAAGTGCTAGCTTTAAGCTCAGGTCCTCGCCATACTATTTGTCTCATAAGAAGTGGAGACAGGGCAGGGCGCGGTGGCTCACGCCTGTAATCCCAGCACTTTAGGAGGCCGAGGTGGGAAGATCACATGAGGTCAGGAGTTCGAGACCAGCCTGGCCAACATGATGTAACCCTATCTTTACTAAAAATACAAAAATTAATTGGGCCTGGTGGCACATGCCTGTAATCCTAGCTACTCGGGAGGCTGAGGCAGGAGAATCGCTTGAAGCCGGGAGGCGGAGGTTGTAGTGAGCTGAGATGGCACCTTTGCACTCCAGCCTGGGTGACAAGAGTGAGACTCCGTCTCAAAAAAAAAAAAAGAAAATGTGGAGGCAGAGGCTACCCTAGGGACTGGGACAGGATCCCCCTTGCCCGTCACCCTCCCCATTCTTACCTTCATCACTGATGTAGGCGTCCCAATCAAAGGTATCGTTGGTGGCCCAGCTTGCATGGCTGTTCCACGTGTCGTTGGCATACCATGAGTCATTGTCGTACCACATCTCATTGCCATACCATGTGTCATTGCCGTACCACGTGTCATTGCTGTACCATGTGGTGTTGGTGTTGTTGAACAGCGGTGGCCAGCGCACACACTTCTGCCTCAGGTTTCCCATGAAGAGCTGCAGTCCTACCAGCGCAAAGACGCTCAGGCAGAAGACAGTGAGGATCATCACATCCGACAGCTTTTTCACCGACTGGATCAGGGCCCCCACGATCGTCTTCAGCCCTGACCGCAGAGAGGGCAAGGATATTGGCAGGGGGCAGGGCAGGGTGATAACAGAGCCCCCGCGGCCCCCACCGCCAAGCTTTTTCCTACTCCATCTTCAAGGCTTGACTTACTGAGCACCACTACTTCCCCGAAGCCTTCTGAAATTAACCCCACCCTTCTCTGTTCACATCCTCAGTCTGGAGCCCTCAAATGGCCACAGATGCTCAGCCACTAGGAGAATGAACTATAAAGACCTGATGGGCTGTTGCCTGACCTACAGAGCAAACAAAGGCATACAGCAGAGCTTAATACATGTCACTAGGTTAGCGCTGTCAAAGTGTGTTCAACAGAACGCTAATCTCCCATGCTGTGCCCTTAAAAAGGGGGCGTTGATAATGTTTGGGAAAAGCTGCGTTCTAGATTCTGCTCTTGGAGAGTCATTATGTAGTTGATCCTATCAAAGGCTCTGAAAAGTCCTGCAGAAATAAACAAAAACTTTATTTGTATTTATGTATTTATTTAGAGAGAGTCTCATTCTGTCACCCAGGCTGGAATGCAGTGGCGTGATCTTGGCTCACTGCAACCTCTGCCTCCTGGGTTCAAGTGATTCTCCTGCCTCAGCCTCCCAAGTAGCTGGGATTACAGGTGTGTGCCACCACACCCAGCTCATTTTTTTGGTACTTTTAGTAGGGATGAGGTTTCGCTATGTTGGACAGGCTGGTCTCGAACTCCTGGCCTCAAGTAATCAGCCTGCCTCGGCCTCCCAAAATGCTGGGATTACAGGCATGAGCCACCTCACCTGGCCTATTAAACAAAAACTTTAATCTCACATATCCTTAACATATTTGACCACAGAACCCTTTTCCTTAAAATGCCTAGTAGCACCCGAGGAACAGCAGAAGCTCTAGACTCACCTTGAAACATCATTATATTCTTTAGACAGACAAAGGCATAAACGATGCTGAAATAATCCCAGGGGCAGATTCCCATTACCTATGGAAGAGCCGTAACTTCTTCCTTGGGCCTAATCGTAGTGCCTCTTGCGTTAATATGACTTCATTTCCTTTTCTTATCCTGATATGGAAAACAAATGCTCGGCAGCCTCCTTATAAAAGCCCTCCTGCGCCCCGAGGATGCTGGCAGCTGGCACAGAGGAAAGGCAATGCCATCTTGGCTCAGTGGCCAACGTACAGTGTGGAATTTGGGAAGTGCTTCCTCTCCTGGGTCTCACACCTTCCTCGGCTGCAGTCAGAGGGCTTTAGACTAGAAGAGAGCTCAGGTACTTTCTTTCTTACTTTCTTTTCTTTTCTTTTTTTTTTTTTTTTTTTGAGATAGAGTCTCGCTCTGTCACCCAGGCTGGAGTGCAGTGGTGTGATCTCGGCTCACTGCAACTTCTGCCTCCTCGATTCAAGTGATTCTCCTGCTCAGCCTCCCAGGTAGCTGGGATTACAGGCACCTGCCACCACGCCCAGCTAATTTTTGTATTTTGAGTAGAGACGGGGTTTCACCACGTTGGCCAGGCTGGTCTCAAAGTCCTGACCCCAAGTGATTCACCTGTCTCGGCCTCCCAAAGTGCTGGGATTACAGGTGTAGGCCACCACACCTGGCCTCAGGTACTTTCTCATATTAGGATTTAACAATTTCCCCTCTTCCCAGAGCCTGATCTCTATCCTTTTTCTTTCTCTCCTTTACTGGGAGAGAATCTCCAGTTTCTCCACATGCTCTTTTGCAGGTCTGAATGTTCGGATTCTATTGATTTCATGCTTGTTGATGCATTACTTTGGAATTGCTCTGACCTTATTGCTCAGCAGGTGCCTGGTGTGTTCCTAATTGAGCTCTCAGAGCTTGGACTTTTCCTCATGGAGCCTTTTTGTGTCTCTCTCTGCTCTGCTCTGTCTGCTTATTTTATTTTATTTTATTTATTTATTTTATTGTGTATATCACAAACCATGGGCCAGGGGCTGTGAGGGCCTTACAGATATTAAGGCATTTAATCCTTACAACGATCCAAGGAGTGGTACTATGAGTCTCCATATGCCACAGAGAAGGAAACTGAGACATGGACAGGGCGAGGCACTTGCCCAAAGTTAAAGTTAGGAAGTGGTAGAGGTGAGAATTGAACCCAGGCAGTCAGGCTCCAGAATCTGTGCTTTTTTATTTTGAGACAGAGTCTTGTTCTTTTTCCCAGGCTGGAGTGCAGTGGCAAAATTACAGCTCATAGCAGCCTTGATCTCCTGGGCTCAAACTATCCTCCCGCCTTAGCCTCCCAAGTAGCTGGGACTATAGGAGAGCATAACCAGGCCCAGCTAATTTATTTTCTTTCTTTTTTTTTTGAGATGGAATCTCACTGTGTTGCCTAGGCTGGAGTGCAGTGGCATGATCTCGGCTGACTGCCACCTCTGTTTCCCAGGTTCAAGTGATTCTCCTGCCTCAGCCTCCTGAGTAGATGGGACTACAGGTGCACACCACCATGCCAGGCTAATTTTTGTATTTTTAGTAGAGACAGGGTTTTGTCTTGTTGGCCAGGCTGGTCTCAAACTCCTGACCTTAGTTGATCCACTTGCCTTGGCCTCCCAAAGTGCTGGGATTATAGGCGTGAGCCACCATGCCCGGCTGAGTCTGTGCTCTTAACCAACTTGCCATGCTGCCTCTCAAACGCCCATCCTTCCATGTAGGACCCCCATCTGCCCTCTGGTTACGTGCGCCCCTCTATGTCCAGGCTTTGCTGTGAGTTCTACAAAAACATCAGCCTGGGAGTGTTGTGACACTGAGTCAGGTTCCAGGCCTGCGCATGGTACGGGGGTCTCTCAGCTCAGGCAGAGGGTCCCTGCACCTCCCCAGTACCTGGGATGACCGTGATGGTTTTGAGGGCCCGCAGCACCCGGAAGGTCCTCAGGGCTGAGATGTTGCCCAAGTCCACAAACTCTGTCAGGTACCTGGGTAGGGGGTGGAGGGGGGTGGGGACTGTCAGAGCCTGGGGTGGGTGGTAGGACAGAAATCAGTGCTCCTCCAGGCCTGGGATGAGGATTCCCAAGAAATTGGGGGTACCACAGGGTCTGGGGGGCAGGGCAGACACCCCCAAATCTCCTCTGGGAGCCCAAGGGTTGGGAAGGACAGTGCAGGAGCTCTGGGGGAGTGGGGATGGCAAAGATAGCCCGGCTCACCCAGCAGGTGAGGACCCATGGGTCTGTGGGTCAGGGCTGCCTCATGTGATTATCAGGAGTCCATCACGAGAGTGCTGAGCCAGACCCTGAGAATGGCAGCTTCTAGAATTGTGCAGCTCCCTATCTGCACAACTGACCGATGTCCCCTGCAGCCCTCAGCCCAGGCAGCTTCCCTCTTTAAGGCCTGGCCCCCTCCCCTCACCAACCGCAGCCTCAGGATGTCCTGGGGCCCCTGCTCACGCCATCATGATGACACTGAAGTCCAGCCAGTTCCAGGGGTCCCGGAGGAATGTGAAGTCGTCAACACAGAAGCCACGGGCCAGTATCTTGATGAGGGACTCAAAGGTGTAGATCCCTGTGAAGGTGTACCTGGGGGGGAGAGGGCCGGCCGGGGCAGGCATGTCACCTGGGTAGGGGTCAGTGTGGCAACGACAGACCCCTAGAAGGGAGGGACACAGAAATGAAATATGCCACTCAGGTGGCTAAGGACACTAGCGAGTGATAGCGTGGCCACCCCAGGGACTCAAGGTGTGGATGGGGGTCACAATGACAGTGTGTCTCCCTGAAAGACAAGAGCAGAGCCACACAGAGGTGCAGACACCTGAGATGGGCTGTGTCCCAGGGCTGGGGAGCTCAGGGAGCAGGGAGACTTACTCCACATTCTTGGACCAGGGAGGCGGGTCACTCATGGTCATGAATACGCAGTTGGTCAAGATGGTGATCATGATGAACATGCTGAACAGCGTGGGGCAGGGTCAAGGAAAGTGAGGAAGCAGCTAGGATGGGAGGTGATAGAGGGTCTCCTGGGCCAGAGCACCCCATCTCGCCCATCCCTAACCCCTCCCGCCTCTCCCATCTTGGGCAGGATATGCATGGATGAGCACCTTGATGGCCCCGCGCCTGACTACGCTGAAGGGGCTCAGCAGGTAGAGAGCAGGTGTGGCGGAGAAGCGGAAGATGGCCTTGCCCTTGTTGAGTACGATGAAGGTCTAAGGTGGGAGAGAGGCTGTGAGACCCAGGGACAGACAGACAGGCAGACAGATGGATGGATGGCAGACAGACAGAGGAAGCCTTCCCAGGCCCAGACCTTCTTATTGCTGTAGTAGGGATCCAGGTCCTCCAGGGGGATGCCGATGACCTCCGGCGGGGGGTCTCCGTAGATCATGGGTAGGTTCTTGCCAGCCTCCAAGTCACTTCGTGGCTTCCGTTCGGGCTCCTCAATCTCCATCTGCTTGTTCCGCTGCAGCCGGGCCTCCTCCTCCACCACCCGCTGTTCTATGGCTGCCAGTGACTCCCGGGTGAAGGGGCGCAAGCACTCAGGGCCCAGAGGCACCAGGGTGCACAGAGATGGTCTGGCCATCCTCGCATCCTGGGCTCAGAGACCAGAAGGGTGGCGGGTGGCCTGGGGAGCTGCAGTGCGCAGCCCCGGGGTGCTGGGCGGCCGCCCCTCCCTGGGCGGGCCGTCCACTCCTCACCTCCTGCTTGCCCAGTGGCCGAGCCGGGGAGGTGGGCGTGCAGACTCTATCAGGACTGGGAGATGTGCCTGCAAGGTGCTGCTGCTGCACAGGTGCTGGGCACAGAGCATCACCCCTGGCCCCCCACCACACTTTCCCCAGCAGTGGCAGGGGCTGCCCCCAGGACCGACGGCAAACCAACCAGATTCTTTGTGGCCTTGGGACTTGGGGCCAACACCCCAGTGCCTTCGACTGCCTCCTGGGCCCAAGCTCCGGAAACTGTGTGGCTTCAGCCTAATGGGACAGAGAGAGAACCACAGCTGGCTGTGCTCGGGCGACCTCTGGATAGGCCAGGATGAGGGGCCTGGTTGGGGGGTTAGATCAAAGTGGGACTGGCACAGGGACTTCACCCTGAGGGCCGACGTGGATCCTGATATTGGCCACCTGGAGATGTAGGTGGAGACCATGAAGGTGGCAGCCAGGCTCTGTGCAAAAAGGTTGCTGTGATTGATTAGTGATGTCTGCCAGGGGCGCAAGGAGGAAGACCGTGGTGCCTCTGCCTGTGTTTGCCATCCCTGGCCTGGAGGGAAGGGAAAAGAAAGATGGGGGTGGGTGTGGATTCCTCTTTCCTGCCTTTGGGGTACTTGGTGTTGGGCTGGGAGAGGGAAGAAGAAAGGGCCCTGGGCCCGGCAGGGGTCTCCTAGCAGTTCCCTCCCACAGCCCTGGGGGCCCTAGCCCACTGGGCAGGCAGGGTGAACTGGGAGAGGAACATTGCATCTGGAGAGCTGCAGGTGCTAACGTGGAAGAGAAGACGTATAGGGAAGGTCACAGGGACAAGGAGATGGACAACTCCAATGGTGGGGGCAGGGCTAGAGCTCCTGGGGACTGCTTTTGGCTGGTGGTCCCAGCACAAGCTGGATTGGGGGAAGGGGCATCCGCAAGGAGCCTTTGATGCCTGTGAGCATTGTGTGGTCTGGGCCCCATCTGGCCCCTCTCCCCTTCTGCCCAGCCCTCCAGAGCCTATTCCCTGTGGAAGGGAAGGGGGATCACTTATTGCAAATGGCCCTGGGGGAATGACCACATCAGCAGGCAGTTGCAGTGAGACCCCTGCAGACCAGCCGCAGGCAGCCACTGCCAGACCCACATGGACAGACCTGCAGCCACCCCTGCACCACAGAGACCTGGACAGACCCCTAGAGACCCCCAAAGCCACACCTGAGGGTGGCCCTCTCCCAGTGGGCCTTGACCCCTGCAGCAGCGCCCCCGCCCTGGTCAGCACGGGCGCTTCTCAGGCTTGCTCAACAGGTGGGGAGGGTGGCCAGGGAGAGGCCAGAGCCACTGGGCAGAGCTGGCCACGCCCTTGTGCCTGGCTCCCCAGCTGCTCCCTACAGCACCCAGGGAGTCGTGTTTCCACGGGGATGACTCTGCTTATTCCTGCCAACCCTGCCCTCAGCTGCTCATTGGCCCCCGTCGTGAGCGTGGGCGTGCACGTGCACACACTTGCACACACAGGCACATGCACGCACACCTGGCCTGGAGCCACCCCACGTGCAGACCTTCCCAGTTGCATCTCACAGCTCTGTCATATACCTTGCCACCTTCCTCCCCATCAACCACTCCACGTACACCCCCACATGCTGCTTGTCACTACACAGAAGGCGCCAACCAGCCAGATGGCCTTGAAGAGACCCCAGGGCTGCTGTGCACCCACCCAGTCTGCAGTCCCTGCTGTGGTGATCCTCCTGTCCTGATACTGCTCACTCTTTTCATTACAGGAGCCCAAGTAGGGCCACAAAAGCCCACAGACACATAGTCTGGCTCCCAACCCCAGCACTCGAGGAAATGACTCTCACCTGAGTCACCAGAGCTCCCCAGGGGACAGATCCAGTGTTTTCTTCCCCGCTGGCCCTCCTGAGCTTCCCACACTGCACACCACCTTTCTTCTTGGGAGCAGGACATCACCTGTGCGTCCGGCCACTCTCCCCAGCTCTGCTCTGGGACCTGCCCCTTCCCTGCCCCTGGAAGATGCTTCTTCTCTGGGGCCTGCTCTGCAGCCTGTTTTCTTTGCACAGCACACACCTCTCCCTTCAAAATGTTCACTTCCTCCTAATTTCCTCTTCTCCTACTCCTCCATTACCCCTGAGGTCTGGCTGTTTTGTAATGTGAGGGGAAGAATGTCCTCATTGGTTCCACTTGCTGAAGCTGGCTTTGGTTGGTGGCTGCCCGAAGCATCTTGGTGGTAGATCTGGCCAGTTCCACACCCTACTGATGCTCCCTCTCCAGTGTCACTGCCCTCTCCACCCTCCACCCCTCACCTGTTCTGTTCAAATAACCTCCCCGAGTGGTGACATGCTCCTGTAGTCCCAGCTACAGAGGCAGGAGGATCCCTTAAGCTCAGGAGTTCGAGGCTGCAGTGAGCCATGATGGTGCCACTGTCCTCCAGCCTGGGTGACAGAGTGAGACCCTGTCTCAAAAACCAACCAAAAAAACACCTCCCACCAGGCTGTCCCCTAGACAGCCATAAATATTTGTAAAGTCACAAATTTCACCCCCTGCTTAAATCTTCAATGGCTTCCCACTGCTTAGGAGTACGTCCTAAGCCCTACCCAGGGCTCCCAAGGCCCTCCATGATCAGATCCCTGCCTCATTGCCTACCCTTCCCGCATCCTCTGGCCATGCTACCTCCATTTTCACAAATGGGCCAAGCTGTTTTCCACCCCACTGCCCTAACCCCCATGTCTTTGCTTGTGGTTTGCTCTCCTCCCAGAGCACCCATCTTCTTTGTCTCCCTGGAGAGCTTCCATTCATCTTTCTAGACTCAACCCACACAAGAACCACCTCCTCCAGGAAGCCCTCCCTGGGTACCCTGGCTGGGTGGAACTCTCCCCTTGTTTGTGTCACCAGCTCAATAAAAGTTTATCAAATGAATAAGTGAGTGAATTACAGGGACACTCCACCTTAGTTCTTTTCTCCTTTAAGCATACCCTGAACCTAAATCATAACCAGAAACCATATCTCCTCTGAAATCACCACTTCAAACTCTTCCTTTGCACCTGCCACCTTCTCAGCTCCTGGCTCAGGGGCCTGGTTGCTATAATCTTTGGGCACTTTCAGTTCTTTGACCCTGCACTTTCTCCCTTTCCACCTGCTTCTGACTTCATGTCCCTCCTCATCTAGGCTTACTTAGAAGATCATCATTCTGGTCCCTCCTCCACAGCTCCCAGGGAGAGATCCCAGAAGGAGGGATCTCTCTCCTTCTATCACACAGTCCTGGGGAACCCCTAACTGCATGTCCCCAGCTCTGCTTTTCCAAAGTCAGCCCTGAGCTGGAGAAATGTGGCTGGGGAAATGGTATGACTAGGCTGAGCTCACCTTAAATTCATGGTCACATACTCTGGGTTTGTCCTCAATCCTGCCAGCCCTGTAGTGTGGATTTTTCTGGTAGGCTCACTTTTCCACTTTTTGAAAACAACTATTTCATGCCTTCTCCTCTTTCCTCAGACCTCCGCGCTCCTCCCCATGAGCCTCCCAGCTGATGGTCTTCCCTGAGGAAGGAAGAACCACCACACACACACTGTCAAATCCACAGAACCATCTCCCCATCCCACCCCGTCTTCCTCTATCCTGTTAGAATAATAATAAGAAGCACGGGTCAGGCTTTCCTGGGGCTCAGGACCCCAGCCCCTCTTGCTTCTCAAAGACCTCTCCAGGTGCCCTCTCTCTACTGCCCATCCACCTCTCCCCATCTGTGAACAGACTCTAGTGTCCCCCACTTTAAAAACAATGGCAGTGGTGACAAAACTATTCTCCTGGCCCCACACCTCCCTGCATCTATTGCCCTATTTTTCTTACCTCTTCACAGTAAAACTTCTTGGAAAGTATCTACACCGCTGTGTTGACTTCCTTACCTTTCATTCTCTCTCCAATCCATTCCAACCTGGCTTCCCTTTCCCCCTCAACTGAAACTACTTTTGTCAAGTCACTAACACCCTTCCTGCTGCCAAGTCCAGTGAACACGCTTCTGTCCTCAGCTCCCAGAGCCTCTCAGAAGCATGCAGCCCAGTTGGCCACAGCCCCTTTCTGGAAGCACCTGATTCTCACAGCCTCCATGGAAGCTGCTTGCTGTTTCCCTTCCGCATCCCTGGCTGCTCCGTATCACTTTCCTCTGCTTGTCCTGATTTCTGTCCCCAATCTCTAATGTTTTTCAGGGTTCGAGCTGGTTCAGGGTGGCATCATTCCTATGACAATAAATAATGTCATGGGGCCAGGCACGGTGGCTCACGCCTGTAATCCCAGTGCTTTGGAAGCCCAAAGTGGGAGGATCATTTGAGCCTAGGAATTGGAGACCAGTCTGGGCAACATAGTGAGACCCTGTCTCCACAAAAAACAAAATAATTAGCTGGGTGCGGTGGTGTGTGCCTATAGTCCCAGCTATTCGGGAGGCTGAGGCAGGAGGATCACTTGAACCCACGGAAGTGGAGTCTGCAGTGAGCTGTGATTGCACTACTGCACTACAGCCTCGGCGATAGAGCAAGACCGTGTCTCTAAAAATCAATAAATACAATAAAATAATAAATTAATTATAAAATAATAAGTTCATGAATAAAATAATAGTAATGTCATGGGAATGTGATAAACGTTTCCCTTGAAGTCCAGGCTGGTATATTCAACTGCCCCCAGACGGCTCCACCGGGATGGCTCACACCCTCCCTACTGCAATCAGACGTTTGCATTTTCCACTGTTCCACCCTTCAACCCAGGAAATGGCATCACTGCTATTGGCTGCTCAAATAAAAAATTAAGGTGTCTCCCTGAATTCTCCTTTTTCTTCACCTTCCACACCCAGCCTGTCCAAAGTTCTATTAATATCATCTCCAACATACTCCTATATTTGACATTTTTCCATCTCCCTGGGTCCATACCACAATAGTCTCTTACAATAGCCTGTTTCCTGCTATCTGCTTTTGCACACACACCCTCCGAATCAGTCCCCTAAAATAGCTATTGATCTTTTAAAAACAAAAACTAGTCATGCTGTTTCTCCTTTTAAAATTCTCCAGGCTGGGCGTGGTGGCTCATGCCTGTAATCCCAGCACTTTGGGAGGCTGAGGCAGGTGGATCACCTGAGGTCAGGAGTTCAAGACCTACCTGACCAACATAGTGAAACCCCGTGTCTACTAAAAATACAAAAATTAGCCGGGCGTGGTGGCGGCACCTGTAATCCCAGCTACTCAGGAGGCTAAGGCAGGAGAATCACTTGAATTTGGGAGGTGGAGGTTGCAGTGAGCCAAGATCACACCACGGCATTCCAGCCTGGGTGACAGAGTGAGACTCTGTCTCAAAAAAAAAAAAAACCAAAAACAAAATAAAATATAATAAAATAAAATTCTCCAGTAATTTCTTGTTGCATGTAGAGTAAACCTAACCTTACCATAGTGGCCTCTCTGGCCTGGTGATCGAACCTTTCACCTTTGTCTCCTGATCTGCTCCCTCGTCTCTCTACTCCAGTCCCACTGGCCTCCTTCCAGCTCCTTGACCACTGCGCTGGCTCCTGCTCTTGGCCTCCACCCAGCTCCTGTTCCCCCCAGGTCCCTCTTTCCTCTCCCCTTTCACGTGGTTTTTCCTTCTCATCCCTCTGTGCTAAGCTCAAACGACCCCTCTTCCAAGGGGCCTTCCTTCTCCTTTACTCCCCGTCACAGGCCCCTGTATTTTCCTTGACATCATATATCATAATTTGTAATCACTCGCTTATTTGCCTTGTGTATTTTTCTTTCACCCTCACTAGGCTGAAATGCCAGGAGAGCAGCGACTGTATCTGTCTTGGTTGCCCTGGCCAGTCCCAACACTGTGCACACAGTAGGCACTTAATAAGTGTCTGTTGAATGAATGAGTGAATGGGGCCTTGGATACAGACCTTTCCAGGGACACAATGGATTCTGATATGTTTTGTTGATTCATTCATTCATCCACCCATTTATTCATTCTGTTTGTGGGCTGGAAGCTGAGCTGGGCATGAGTAGGACAGAAAGCTGCCACAGCTGACAGTCCTGGGGGAGGTGGACGTGGCACACGGCGGCCGAGACACAAGGAGAAGGTGAGGCCTGCCCTCAAGAGGGGAGTTGACTGTGTTTTGGGAGTTTGAGTGGATGAGGGTTACTTCCAAGTAGGGGAAGGAAAGATGTGGCTTTTCAGTTGGGCCTCAAAGGATGAGTGAGTTAAGAACACAGGGAAATGGAGGGGAAGGACATCCCAGGGGACAAGAAGAGCCAGAGCAAAGACAGAGGCAGGACGCAGGGAACTCACTCATGTGTAGCACAGAAGCTGTTTAGGGGCTTGGGGGCAGGGAAGATGGCAGCTGGGCCAGGGCTTGCTGAAGGCCTGAGGGTCTGGACTTCAACCTGTAGCCTCGGAGAGCCCCTCACAGGGCAGGTGGGCTGGGGTGGTGCCATCACTGGCAGCATGTGTGGTCCGCTGGCCCACAATTTCCGTGTGTCTAGAATAGAGAGCATGAGCTGTGTTGTTTCAACAGGCAGCAGTGGAGGAATGGAAGGACGTCTGGGATGTACGAACCGTGACTTCCTGGCAGGGACAAAGCACCAACAAAGCTCCCAGAGATAAGGCAGGTGATGGGCTGGCCATCTCCATGTGGGTCCCTAGGCCACAGGCAGGAGTAATGGGGGCCAAGATGACGGCTCCCGCTCTCCTTCCACTCGCCTCCACCCCTGGGTTATCCCCTGAGATGTGGCAGCTGAGGGTCTGGGGGAGCTCCAAGCAACCTCCTCCCAGTGAATTTAAGAATGTTGGAGTCTGCCGGGCACGGTGGTTCACGTCCGTAATCCCAGTACTTTGGGAAAGCGAGGGAGGAGGACTGCTTGAATTCAGGAGTTCAAGACCAGCTTGGGCAACATAGCAAGACCCCGTCCCTACTAAAAAATGAAACAAATTAGCCAGGGATGGTAGCACGCGCCTGTAGTCTCAGCTACTCGGGAGGTGGGGTGGGATGATCACTTGAGCTGCAGTGAGATATGATTGTGTTACTGCATGCCAGGCTGGATGACAGAGTGAGACTCTGTCTCAAAAAAAAAAAAAAAAAAAAAGAATGTTGGAGTCACAAGGACTTGAGAGCAACATTTTGCAGATGGAGAAACTAAGGCCCAGAGAGGACCAGGACCCACCCAGAGCTCACATATTTATTCATTCAACAAACATTTTCTGAGCACCTGCTACAGTGTGCTGGGCTGTGGTCTGGGTGCCAGGGCGGACTGCAGCAGTGGCAAAGTCCCTGTCCTCACTGAGCTTGCATTCCAGAGGGAGGGGGCAGGCAGTAAATAGGGAAGCAAATAAGATAATTTTAGAGAGTGATAAATGAGAGGCTGAGCCAAGACTCAAACCCAGCTCCTCAGGAGCCAGGGCTGGAGTCCGTTTCACAAGCGAAAAGTCCCATGGAACCTCCATTGAAATGGACCTTTGGGCGGAAGTGGTGGGCAAATTCAGGCTGTCCTGGGGGCCTGGAAGTGCTGAGCAGACAGGGATGGTGGGGGGAGGAGGGGTTGGGAATTAGAGAGCCAGGCTGGGGCCAGCTGTCTGCGGGCAGGGAGCCGAGGCTGAGGACGCTGGAGGGCGAGGCAGCTCTTCTCTGGAGTGGGTCCAGCCCTGCATTGTCTTTCTCTGTGGTGCAGCCAGATCGGAACACCCAATTCCAGATATAGTCTGATCACAGAGGCCTTTTCTCCCTGGCCTGAACACCCTTTATGTTCATTCATTCCGGGATGGCATCACTTCTTCCGCAGCCCAAACAAAGGTGGGGTTTGCAGTCACTCCTAGGTCTTTTCCTCATGAGTTGTGATCTAATTAGATCTTCCCCTTCTTATGCACTGTGCAACTGATTTTTTTCTTTTAAACCCATGTGCACCTCACAAAATATTAGCATCTTGAATCCAACAATGTATGAAAAGAATTATACACCATGACCAAGTGGAATTTATCTCAGGTATGCGAGGCAGGTCCAACATTTGAAAATCAGACTGGACACATTGGTTTATCCCTGTAATCCCAGCACTTTGGAAAGCTGAGGCGGGCAGATTGCTTGAGCACAGTTCAATAACAACCTGGACAACATGGTGAAACCTCAACTCTACAAAAAGTACAAAAAGTTAGCTGGGTGTACTTTTTGTACATCGTGGCGCCCACCTATAGTCACAGCTAACCAGGAAGCTGAGGTGGGAGGATCACCTGAGCCCAGGAGGTCAAGGCTGCAGTGAGCCGTGATCACACCACTGCACTCCAGCCTGAGTGACAGAGTGAGACCTTGTCCCAAAAAAAAAAAAAAAAATCAATTAATGTAATCCATCACATCAACAGGCTAAAGAAGAAAGATCACATAATTATATCAATAGATACAGCAAAAGCATTTGACAAAATGCAACTCCCATTCATGATGAAGTCTCAGCAAACTAGGAGTAGAGGGAAACTTCCTGAAGTTAACAGAGTGTTTACCAGGAAACCTACAGCTAACATTGCTTTGTTTTTCTTTTCTTTTCTTTTTTTTTTTTTGAGACAGAATTTCATTCTTGTTGCCCAGGCTGGAATGCAATGGAGCAATCTCGGCTGCAACCTCTGCCTCCTGGGTTCAAGAAATTCTCCTGCCTCAGCCTCCTAAGTATCTGGGATTACAGGCATGCACCATCATGCCTGGCTAATTTTGTATTTTTTTTTAGTAGAGACCGGGTTTCACCATGTTGGTCAGGCTGGTCTCGAACTCCTGACCTCAGGTGATCCACCCACCTCGGCCTCCCAAAGTGCTGGGATTACAGGCATGAGCCACCACGCCTGGCCTAACATTGCTCTTAATGGTGAGAAACTCAAAGCTTTCCCACTAAGATCATGAACAAGGCAAGGCTGTCCCCTCTCACCACAGCTTTCCAGCATCGGACAGGAAGTCCTAGCTAATGCAATAGGACAAGAAAAGGAAATAAAAGGTATTCTGACTGGGAAGGGAGAAATAAAACTATCTTTGTTCACAAATGATGTGATTGTCTAAGTATAAAATCAGAATCAACACGAAAATTTCTAGTACTAATCATGATAACAGCAGGGTTGCAGAATACAAGGTTAATATAAATCCAGGTGCAAGATTTTACATCTTCCTTTACTTAAGTTCCTTTTGCTCATTGCACCTCTTCACCTCCAGTCCTCTGAAGGTCAGCTGGATCTTGATTTTCCTTCAGTTCAAGGCCATCCCTCACAGCTAAGTGTCTCTGATCCTGTCCCAAATTATTGGCCAGGCAAATCTCAGGACAGATCTCCCTCCCTATCCCCATTATATCCTTCTAGAACCTTCCCTCATGGGACAACTACACTTTTGGCAAGAGTTCTTCAAACATCCAGAAATCCACCCAGCTGAAGTGCATCAGCCTGAAATCCCCCAAGTGGTCTCAGCCATGCCTCTGCCAGCCTGGAATATAAAAGCCACTGTAGGGGCCTGTCGTGGGGTGGAGGGAGGGTGGGAGGGATAGCATTAGGAGGTATACCTAATGTAAATAACGAGTTAATGGGTGCAGCACACCAACATGGTACATGTATACATATGTAACAAACCTGCATGTTGTGCACATGTACCCTAGAACTTAAAGTATAATAATAATAAAAAAAAAGCCATTGTAAGGTACTAATATGGTTTGACTCTGTGTACCCACCCAAATCTCATCTTGTAGCTCCCATTATTCCCACATGTTAGGAGGGACCCAGTGGGAGATAATTGAATCATGGGGGTGGATCTTTTCTGTGCTGTTCTCATGATACTGAATAAGTCTCATGAAAATCTGATGGTTTTAAAAATGGAAAGTTTCCCTGCACAAGGTCTCTCTCTCTCCTTTCACCTGCTGCCATCCACGTAAGATGTGACTTGCTCTTCCTTGCCTTCCGCCATGACTGTGAGGCCTCCCCAGCCATGTGGAACTGTAAGTCCAATAAACCTCTTTCTTTTGTAAATTGCCCAGTCTGGGTATGTCTTTATCAACAGCATGAAAACTAATACAAGTACTCTTTTGGAAGATTGAGAATGAATGTAATCTGCCCCTCACTGCCTTCCCTGTTAACTCCAGGGCACATCTTTCCAGATGCAAAGGTGGCGGGTTGCTTGCTGGCCTTGCTCAGGCACCAGCCACCTCCCCTCTTGCCAACCAAGCATGCTCTTCATCTCTAGCAAAGCTGCTAGCCACCCACAAGGATCTAGCTGTTTTCTCTATGGATTGGGAGCAAAATGATCCCGTGCCATCTGTGGCCAGTGGAGACCCCACCCCCACCCTCAAGCTTCACCTGCAGTGGGGGCTCAGAATTGGAACTTCCTGGGAGTCTGAAACAGACCAGACTTCTTTTTCCTGGCCAAAGACAGCACCGGGCATCCGGGTGGCCCACTTCCCAAATTCCTATGTTCCTGCTATGGCCCAGCTCCAGGAGTGAAAAATCCATCCCTATGTCCCCCGGGTTGTAAGTCTCAAGTCACAACATTTTCTCAGCTGGGGCAGGCTGGGGGTGGGGACGGGAAGGGGGTAGCTGTATTGTTTCTCTGCCAGCGCTTGGGGCCTGGAGAGGAGGAAGAGTGGCCTGTGCCTTGGCAGGCAGGGGCCTAGAGGAAGTCACCCCAGGTGGCCCTCCCCTCCTGGCCTGACACTCTGCAGAGGAAATCTGCTCTGAGAGACTTTGGAGGGAGGCCTGGAGCCAGGAGCCTCGGATGGAAACCTCCAGACACCCAGAGGCCCAGAGAGTTCCGGAAACCAATTTGGGTGATGTGGGTGTGGGCTCCTACGTGAGGGGTGGGCTAAAGCTGATTGCATTTTCCATGGGGGCTCACTGGGTCAGAACAAGCCTCCCTGTTTTAAGCTCCTGATTCAACTGGCCTAATAACTTGTTCTACCCAAGGGATAAGAGTAACAGTGGTGGCCATGTTTATTTTGCACCTACTGTATGGTTGGTTTCCTATTCAGGATGCATGGGCAGGCCCTCCTTTCACGATCAGCCCCATTCCCTGACAATTTCCAAAGGCTCTCCAAGAACAGTGGTTAGTTTTTTTTTGTTGTTTGTTTGTTTTTTTCGAGACAAAGTCTTACTTTGTCACCCAGGCTGGAGTGCAGTGGCACGAACGATCTCAGCTCATTGCAACCTCTGCCTCCCGGGTTCAAGCGATTCTCTCTGTCTCAGCCTCCCAAGTAGCTGGGATTACAGGTGCCCACAACCATGCGTGGCTAATTTTTGTTGGCCAGGCTGGTCTTGAACTCCTGGACTCAAGTGATCCACCTGCCTCGGCCTCTCAAAGTGCTGGGAATACAGGCATGAGCCACCGCACCCTGCCAACTGGTTAGTTTTTCCCCAACTTTCTTCCTCCTCTCCCAAACCTGACCCTTTTCCTCTACCCAGAGTGCTTCTAGCAGGCTCAGGTCTGATGAAATAAAAGCCCACAAACATGCTGGTTGGGTTTCAGGCACCGTGCCCACTTCCCACTAACTTCTCCCAGCTCATCTGTCGGCCCCAGAAGCCTTTTCTCCCCAGACACAAGGTTCCAGAGTGGGTTTCTCCTCCCAAGTCTGAGCCTTAAGTTAAAAGAATTTGTTGTAAGATGTGGAATTCTGAGCTTCAGTCAGCTTGGGAAAGATTTTCCATAGCGTGGGAGGGGCTGGTTTCTGGCCCCCAAATCTCCGTGCAGTCACCTGTAGTGCTGACGTGCACAGGCCCATGAGGTGGAGGCTTAAGAAATATTTCTAGATGAAAAGTTATCATGGACATGTTTATTTGGAGCTTATCACGTGCCAGGCACTGTCCCAGGGACTTCGCTTTCATCATCCTAGCTAACCAGCGGTGGAGCCAGGACTTGAACGCAGCTCTCTCTCATGCCAAGCCCCTGCGCCTGCTACTACAGACTCGGCCTCCCTCCAGCCCCTTGGGGAACTCGGCTGGGCATAGCTGCCCTCCCTCAGCACGGGGCCCGCCCAGGTTGAGGTCCCACTCAGTTTGCTTCCTGGACTGGCCTGACTCTCAACCATCTATCCCCTTCGAAGGGCAGACCAGATCCTTGGGCCAAGCCCCTGAGAGGTGTGGGCTGGGGTCGGCATCTGGTAGGCCCTGGCAGGGTCGTGCTCAGGCCTCCTGGGGTTTTGTGCTGGGAGCTGTGTGTGGCAGGGGTCAGTGGGGGGAAGAGAACCACAGGTCAATTTGCACCAATTCACCCTCATATATCCCCTGACCCCCATATGGCCTACTTAGATGCATGCACATGCCCTCGCCAGTGTACACACACACACACACACACACACACTCTCTCTCACACACACACACTCATTGCCTCTATGAGTCATTTCCCAGCTGCTCAAAAGGGTGGGGAGGCTAATTTGTTCCACTCAGGCCCAGGGCTTCCTGCCCTCTGTTGGCTTGGATCTTTCTTTTACAATCTTTTCTAGAGATAGGGTCTCACTATATTGCCCAGGATGGGCTCAAACTCCTGAGGTCAGTTGATCCTCCTGCCTCAGCCTCTCAAATAGCTGGGACTACAGGTGTGTACCACCATGCCTGGCATCAGATCTTTTTAAGGAGCCCCTGAGCATGATGGCCCCCCAAACTGGTGTGTGTACATCCTCTACACACACATCTAAGCCCACCTCCCCTGCCCTTAGACACATCGCCCCTGAACATAGAGCCACCTCCCTTCCCCTGCTTGCTCCTCAAAGCAGTGGGTCCACGGAGAGGCCACCAAGAGGCCTGCTCACACCTGATCCTGGGCCTGGAGAACTCCAGGCAACCTGGCTCCCCATTCCCTCCATCTGTCCCCAGCCATCCAGGGAGGGTGGCCTTCGAGTCCTCCCAACTTGAGACAGGGGAGCTGGGGGCACAGTCACCAGCACTAGAGAAGAGGCTTTTCAGTAACAGCCTGAAACCTGGAGGAAGGAAAGGCTGACACCCAGCTCCCCTGCTCCCACGACCACGAGCACGCCCCCTTCAGGAGCTGCGCCCTGCTGCTCGCTCTGGGAAAGTCCTCCACTGCAGAAAGTACTCCAGGGGTGTTTCCTCCCCAGCTACTCTTTGGAGAGCCTTCTCCAAAGCTAGACTGATCACGAACTTGCCAACCTCAAAAAAAGCTAAATGTTGACAGCAGAGCTTACTGAAAGGTGGGCTGGAAGGACCCTGCTCTGCCGCTCTGGCGTCATGGCCATCATGGCCACATCTGCAAACCACAGGTCCTCATGGAAGGGGCTCTGCAGTCCACTTTATAGAAGGACCCTCACCCAGCTGGACATGGTGGCTCAAGCCTGTAATCCCAGCACTTTGGGAGGCTGAGGCAGGTGGATCACTGAAGGTCAGGAGTTAGAGACCAGCCTGGTCAACATGGTGAAACCTCATCTCTACTAAAAATACAAAAAAAAAAAAAAAAAAAAAAAATTAGCTGGGTGTGGTGGCGGTCATCTGTAATCCCAGCTACTTGGGAGGCTGAGACAGGACAGTCACTTGAGCCTGCGAGGTGGAGGTTGCAGCGAGCCGAGGTTGCACCACTGCACTCCAGCCTGGGTGACAGAGTGAGACTCTATCTGAAAAAAAAAAAAAAAGGTCCCTCACCCAAGGGAGACCAGATAGGGAAAAAAAGCCCATCCCTGACCCCCAGCTCCGAAGGGTGCCCAGAACTGAACAAAGCCATCCTTCTTGTAACTCTTTCTCTCTTCTTTTCCCTGGGATGAGACATTTTATGTCAGGGTCACAGACTGGCAATAGCCACAATAATACTGTTGAACACGTATGTAGAGCTGGTTACATGCCAAGCACTGTTCCAGGCACCTCACATGTCCACGAGCACATTAAATTCTCACCCTGATCCTGTTATCACCCCGATTTTGACAGATGAGGACACTGAGGGACAAGGGAGTTAAGTAACTCACCAGATGGTATTTACATAGTAAACTGGGATTGGAAGCCTGGCCCTCAGGGTTTGAAAGAAACTTGGGCTCTTAATCAGGAGGTGGACCATGACCTTCAAGCACCTATGGGGTAGGTGGGGGTGCCTGGTTTCACAATCCAGTTCAAAAACAGGATGGGGGCCAGCAACTATTGGAGTTTCACTCTTTCTTTTTACGCGAGGGCTCTTGGCAGAGGGCCCTGCCCGGGCACTGTGGCTTCCCCACCACCTCTACTGTCCCTGGGTTCCTTGAGCCCCCCTCTCTCCTCCAGCAGCCCCATCCCCCCAACAAGGGCTGTTGACTGAAAACTGCAGGGAATAAAAATAGCTGTTGCTGATGAGGCAGAATGGGGGCCAGAATGCATGAAAGGCTGGGGTGAGGGTGCTGCAGGGAACCTGGGATCCCCCAGCCCCAACGAGCACCTTCCAATGGAGCCACGGGGGACCTGGCCTGTCCCTGCCACAGCAGGGCTGGGGACCCCTGCCGAAGTCACCAGAACTGCTGGGAGCCCCACATCTGCCCCAGCCGTAGGGCTGCCCATGAGACCCACTGCCCTCTGCCCTGACCCTGCCTTGCACCAGTCAGCTTCCTCCCCAGGGAGCGGGGGCCTTGGCTTCTGTGGACAGAGCCCTGTCCACTCGTGAGCTGTGCGCCCCGGGGAAGTGACAGGAGTCAAGGGCCTGACTGTTTCTATAACCTGTTCCCTGGTCCTTGACACCCTCCTCCAGCGTCCCCTCCCTTCTCCCAAGCTGCTCTCTGAGGCCTCAGGGCCAGATTTTCCGTTTGAAGAGAGCCTTTCCACCCCTCCCTGAAGGTTCCAATCCTTCCTGCCTCTCTGGTTATGCCTCCTCCAGGAGCCTTCTCAGAACCCCGCCCCTGCCCTGAAGATGCACTGTCCCCACCCGCACCACCATCAGATCTGTCCTCCTTTCTGATGGCCAGAGTTGCCCCCAAAAGGCAGACACCTTTTCAGAACCACCCCAACACTTGACAAGGAGTTCCATGCCTTCAGCATCAAACTCGGGGCTTCCCTGGGCCTGGCCTGGGGTCATGGCAGAGACCCTGGCAACGTAAGTCAGCAGAGCAGGTCTCGACCAACACTCAGGCCAGCCTGGAGCTGAGGAGAAGACCCCTGAGGCTGAGCTCGCACCCCATGCAGGTTTCCAACCAGAAATGATGAGCAGGGCCAGGCTGGGATGGGAGCCACCTAGGAAGGACCCTCCGTTGCCTTCCCCAAGCCCCCTAAAATCCCAGCACAATTCCTTGAGAGATGCCAGGGATGGAGAGGGGGAGGGCTGCTGAGGAGCCCGGGGGCAGGGCACATGTGGCCAGGGGGCTGGGCAGGCCCTTACCCAGCTCATCTTTGCTCGGTCGCCCTGCCTGACACAGGTTCCAAGGCCCTTGGGTCTATTTACGTGGTCCCGCACAGGTGATGTGGCTCCAAATGCTAGCACAGTGACCATAGCTGTCCATACCACTGCCACACAGAGTGAGGCCACTGGCCACAGGCAGGGGACTTGGGGATGGCCCAGAAGAATCCGGAGGGTCCTGGTAGAACCAGCCCTCCCTGCCTCCAAACTACATCCCCCCAACTCCACTCAGGCCACTCTGCCTTCTCCACCAGCCACGGCCCACCCCAACAGGGAGGAAGGGAGGGGGCTGTGTTCTGTGCCAGCCCCGACCCCCGGACCCCACTCTCCGGCCCTGTGTCTCCTCCTAAGACCGCCCCCCCGCAACCCTTTCTGGTCCCCCAGAGTACCCTTTTTGCTGTGGTCACATATTTTTCCCCTCAAGCTGGGCTTTCTGGCTCCCGTCCCCATGTCCCCCTCGCCTTCCCGGCAGGGCTCAGCGCTCTTGACTTCTCTAGGAAAAGAGCCCAGCCGTGCCGGGTGGGCTGGGGGAGGGGCAGGGACGTGGGCAGAGCCTGGGATGTGTCCTCTGCTGGCATCTCGCAGATTCCTGTTCTCAGCAGAGCAAAGGAGCCGCCAGCACCCCCCACCCCGGCCTCCTGCCGCACTCCTCCCCCCACAGCCCTGCCTCTGAGCCATGCAAACAGGCCATGCAAAGTCACTGTTTCGGCTCCTTGCTCTCCTCTCCTGAAGAAACTGCAGCCCCGTTCTGTGTCCCTTGGGTCACCCATGCCCCTCCGGAGCCGAGCCTTAGCCCTTGGGCTGTTTGTGACCAGAACAAGGAACCTTGCTGAGGGCAAGGACAGCTCGCCAGGCAGGGGCAGAGGGAACTGATGACGGGACAGAGAGAGGCAAGTCTGGGGCTGGAGAGAGGGTCCAGGCACCAGAAGATTCGGCAGAGGCTGCGGGACAGAGCAGGGTCGGGCCGCAGAGTGGGCAGGCGGTCAGCAGTACCCAGAACAAAGTGGTGACTTCCTTGGAGCCAGGCTGGGGTTGGGGCCAGAGAGGCCTGCCCCTCGGGGTGGCCTGCCCCTCGGGGTACCCGGCCTGGGGCGGGTGTGGGGGTGCAGTACTCACTATTGGACGGGAGCAGAGCGGTTGCTGACAAGCCCAGAGCGCCGTGCCCACCTCAGGCTGGGGCTGGAACTCTGGGGGACTTGGCTGGGGGGCCGGGCCGGCGAGGACAGCTGCTGCCGCTGATGTCACAGGGTCATGAGTGAAACCTGAGGACTGGGCCAATCTTCAGGTGGGAGCCTCAGCCACAGTTCCCTCGCCGGGTGTGCTCTAGGCTCAGCCTGCGACCGCTTGGGCTCCGGCCTCACTGCTCCAGGAGTGACAGACTCCCGGGCACACGCACCCATTCACAAGGGCACACAAACACTCACTCACTGGGACACATGTATTAGCCCACATAGGTGGTTCTTCTCCCAACCTCGACAGTTTACACAGGCTCATCTCATACTCGAATCTCCACACTTATTCCCAGAAGCACTCCTGAGGTACGCGCTGGCTTACACTCACACAGTCGCTGGCTCACTCTCACAGTCACTCGAGTGCACACTCACGGACGCACCCACACAAAAGCTGTGCTCCCACAGGCTCAGTCATGTGCAAATCACCCTTCATACGTTCACGCAGATGCTTCCTCTGCTGTTACACCCGTTCACACACATGCCGCCAGCTCACACGCACAAACACACTCGCACCCGCGCAGCAGGCTTGTGCACATACACATGGCTTCTAGTTGTGCCCACAGTCACATTGTGCCCTGAGCAACACAAATGCCATATTGCACAGACACAAGACTCTTACCGAGTGCCTGCCTGTGTGTACACACACCACAGCACAAGCACACACACTCACACCCACAACTACAGCCACAGCCACATCCACTCCTACAGCCACACACACCCACACCCACTCCACACACACACACACACACACGCGCACACACAGCCATGCCCCTGTATTTATGGATTTCATGCATGTGACATGCTCCCATTCACGTGGAGAAGTACCACTAGCATGGTCACTAGATGTGCGCCAAGCATATGCCCATCTGTACACCCACAGCCGTACCCTCACATCGCACACCAGACGCACACAAGTGCATGCACACCCCCGCCCCCAGCTGTTTAGCTGGACCACACAGACATATCCAGGTCCCTTCTCCACCCCCACGCCCACCCCCCTGGCTGGACATCCGTCCCGGGCTGAGGGAGGGCTGTGCTGGGGGGCCAGGTTGATGGACCTCACCTCCTCCCTCCACTCCGGGGCTCTGGTGACCCCTGGTGGAGCCGCTATGAAGTGCCCCCTGGCTGCCAGCTGGAGAAACCCCTGGGGAGTTCTGTCGCCCAACCGTTGTTCTCCCAAATCCGTCAGCCTTGGCAGTCCCGTGCCACCATCCTTCCTGGCAGCCCAGAGCTCCGGCAGCTGCCCTGGGCCCCGAGTGAGCTGAGCCCAGGTCAGAGCAGCCTTCGACAGAAGCATAGGGAGGCCTGGGGAGGGGCTGCCCACCCCCCGTCCCCACAGCAGCTCCGCCCAGACCCTGTGGACACAGCCTCAGTCCTTGCCGAGCCCCTCCTGGGGGCCAGGCCTGCCCGTGGTTCAAGAAGTTCCTGCCAGGCCCGATGCCCATCTCTGCCCAGCCCTCCTCTGTCTGTGGCCTGTGGTCCCCACGGAGTTGCCTCACACCCCCAGAGCTGTTTTCTAAACCTAGGTGTGACACTGGTGTTCTCTATGCAGAGAATCCTGACTTGTGATGGTTCCATTTAGGATCCTTCTTTCTTTCTTTCTTTCTTTCTTTCTTTCTTTCTTTCTCCTTCCTTCCTTCCTTTCTTTTTCTTTCTTTCTTCTTTTTTTTTTATGGAGTTTCACTCTTTTTGCCCAGGCTGGAGTGCCTTGGTGCCATCTTGGCTCACTGCAACCTCTGCCTCCCAGGTTCAAGTGATTCTCGTGCCTCAGCCTCCCAAGTAGCTGGGATTACAGGTGCCCACCACCACACCCAGCTAATTTTGTATTTTTGGTAGAGATGGAATTTCACCATGTTGGCCAGGCTGGTCTCAAACTTCTGACCTCAGGTGATCCGCCCACCTTGGCCTCCCAAAATGCTGGGGTTACAGGTGTGAGCCACAGTGCCTGGACCATTTAGGATTTTTTCAACTTCACGATGGGTTTATTGGGACAGAGCCCATGGTAAGTGGAGGGGCACATGCACATGGTTCTTCCTCTGGTTCTGCTCACTGAAGAGACACGCCCAAACACACTCGCACCTGCAGAGCGGGCTTGTGCACACACACACGGCTTCTATATGCGCCCAGAGGCACACTTGTGCCCCCAGCAACACAAACACCATATTGCACAGACACAAGACTCTTACCAAGTGCCCATGTGTGTACACACACCACAGCACAAGCCCAGATACCGACAACTACAGCCACACACATATCCACTCCCACCCACTGGAGTTTCATCACTGATGTAATCCAAGTGCCTGCCCAGCCCCACCTCTTCTTTGCAAGGGTCTGCTTCTTCTAGCGTTCGGAGGAAAAGAAAATGTTTTTTCCCATTTCCTTCTCATGCTGTCTTCCCGAAGCTGCTCCTCGGGGGCCCTCTCATTACCCTGAGCCCTGCTGTGGCTTCAGTTCACTTTGCTGCTGGTCACCATCTGGGACTGCTGGTCACCACCCCGATAATCACTGGGCCGCTGCTCCCTGTCTGTGGGCATGGGAGAAGAGGGGGTAGGAGCTGCTGTCATTCCCATTTATGGCTCTACTCCTTGGTTTCTGCCTCTCCACTGCCCAAAGCGCTACAGGGCAAGACCTTTTTTAAAGAGCAATTGGACTAATTGAAGGGGATTACCACATACGAGCGGGCAGGGCTGCTACATTCAGTTGCATGGGTTGCATACTACACAATTCTGGGCACCAAGCACATTTGAAGTCAGTGTAGATTAGTATAACTTAAGATGATAATGTTCTGAAAGATGGCAGCAAAACACCTAGGGGAAGGGGCTAATTTTTCTAATTTGCACAAAGTGCCTTTGGACTAGGGATGGGAATGATTGCACAAAAAAGCTGTATGTTAAATATGGCTTCTTCTCCACAACCTAAGGGGAACGAATGCTTCCCTCCCTTGACTCCTTCCTTTGGGAAGTGGCTTCCTCTCCTACTCCATCCAAGTATGTGATTCTGTGGAGTTGCTGCTTAAAGGATGACCCCCTCCCCTAACACACGGAGGGGCATGTTACCCACCTCTGGCCAATCCTTTGGGCCATAGTGGTTCATCCAAAACCTGGGGACAAGACTCAAGCTGAACCAATCCTAGTCCTTCCCTGGGAGTTATGTGTACTGAGATTAGAGGAAAGACAATCTCTTTGGTCTTGGGAGTTTCTAAATGTGTCTGAAGGAGCCATGGTGTGTCTCCCACCTGTGGAGGAAGCTTGTCTGTAGGAGGAGGAAACAGGAACATCAAACAGAGAAGCAGAGATGTAGGAGGGGAAGGAAGGAGGAAGGAAGGAAGGAAGCTGGCATCCAGGCTGGCAGGGGCAGAGTCAGGAGGGAGGAAGGAAGGAAGGGGAAGGAAGGTGGGGAAGGAAGGAAAGAAGGAAGGAGGGAAGGAAGGAGGGAGGAAAGGAAGGAAAGAAGGAAAGAGGGAGGGAATGAGGGAGGAAGGTGGGAAGGAGGGAGGGAAGGAGGGAGGGGAGGGAAGGAGGGAAGGAAGGAGGGAGGGAAGGGGGAGGGAGGGAGGGTAAGGGAAGGAAGGAAGGAAAGAAGGGAGGAGGGAAGGAAGGAGGGAGGAGGGAAGGAAGGAGGGAGGAGGGAAGGAAGGAGGGAGGGAGGGAAGAAAGGAAAGAAGGAAGGAGGGAGGGAGGGAAGGGAAGGAGGGAGGGAGGGAGGGGAGGGAAGGTGGGAGGGAGGGAAGGGAAGGAGGGAGGGAAGGGAAGGTGGGAGGGAGGGAAGGGGAGGAGGGAGGGAGGGAAGGAGGGAAGGAAGGAGGGAGGGAGGGAAGGGAAGGAGCGAGGGAGGGAAGGGAAGGAGGGAGGGAGGGAAGGGAAGGAGGGAGGGAGGGAAGGAGGAAAGGAAGGAGGGAGGGAGGGAAGGAAGGAGGAGAGAGGGACCTGAAGACACTGAGTCTCTGAACCAGTTAAACTATAGACCAACTTCATTACTGTCCTGTCACATGAGCCAAAAAAGCCCACCCTTTTCTCTTAACCTAGTTTAAATTGAGTTTCAGTTACCCACAAACAAAATAATTCTGCAAAACAGAACCACATCTCAGAACCTGACACACAGGAATTGGCCTGGTCACACCCCACTCCACCCCAACCCCAGCCTGCTCAGTCAGCTTCCTCCATGAATGGTTTGGTTGGGGTGATTTCCTGGGAGCTGCATCAGGATGCTCCCCCATGGGTGGTGGCACCCTGACTCCAGGGGGCCGGGAGGGGAGGCTCTGGTACTCCACCCCACAGTGCAGTTCCAATGGAGTGGGACCTCAAAGCCAGGTCCCCATCACGGGGCATCCCACCTATGCAATGCGCTCACTTGTAAGTCCTCAGAGTACCTGCAGGTGTCTGTTGGACAAAAGCACACCCGAGTATCTCACCAGGATAACCATAATTTGCAGAAACAGTGCAGCTAGAGCCTCTAGGCAGAAAATTGAGGTTTCTTCACTGTTGAATTTTCAAGATTCCCTCTCTCCCGCATATCCAGTCAATAACATAATTCTGCAGAGCAATACTTAGTTCCTTTCCTTCAACTTTGATATTGCAGCTCCTTCCAATTTGTGTATCTTTAGGAACTGCACCCAAGGAAAGGGCTGATTTGCTGGGGTCACTCTCTGAACAATGCTTCCTCAACTGTGCCAAAAATAGCTTTGAAATTTCCACTTGAATTCTTAGAAAGGGCCCTTTTTTCTCCATTTCCATCTGAGGAAAAGAGGAGGTAGCTTATTTTCACAGTTCCATGGTTTCTAATAATGGCACAATATTCTTTTGAGTGAATTGCCTTAATTCACTCAACCATCCCCCTATTATTAGATATTGGGTAACGTTCAATTTTTCCTTTTTCTTTTTTTTCGAGACAGAGTCTCACTCTGTCGCCCAGTGCAATGGCACCATCTCAGCTCAGTGCAACCTCCACCTCCTGGGTTCAAGCAATTCTTCTGCCTTAGACTCCTGAGTAGCTGGGATTACAAGTGCCCACCACCAAGCCTGGCTAATTTTTGTATTTTTAGTAGAGACAGGGTTTCATCATGTTGGCCAGGCTGGTCTCAAACTCCTGACCTCAGATGACCCACCTGCCACGGCCTCCCAGAGTGCTGCGATTACAGGCGTAAGCCACCATGTCCTGCCAAATGTTTAATTTTTAACCCTTTAAAAATAACACTATGATGAACATGTTTGAGTATAAATCTTTTCCTATGTTTAGCTTATTCCCAGAAATAGATTTACCAAGGCAATGGGGAGGACTTTTAGCACATATTGTCTTGGATCACTAAAAAAAAAAAAAAAAAAAAAAAAAATCTGAAAAACAAAATAATCCAAAGAGGCCAACAAGAGTTCCTATTGAGAAGAAAATAAAAAAGAAATAGGTGGAGTGTTCAGTGTCTCAAAGAAAATAATAGCAGGCAAGTCAAATAGCAGGAAAGTAAGTCATCTCCTATTCTGCTGCGCTGATGTGAGATCTTCTATGAGCAAAATAGCTCAGGCAGATAAGTGTGTGGCTTTCCTTTCTTCATGGCAAATGCTTCCGTTTCTTTTGACAAATAAATCGAATGGAATACCATAAGTCAGATAGTTTTGATCTCAGCCTTGTTTTTCAAAACACAAGCGGTTAACATGCCCTTTTACCTCTGAGGCATTGGAATGATCACCTCCTCCTGACTGTTTTCTACGGCCACCTCTAGCCCGCTGCAGGCTTCCTTAGAGGGACAAGTGTGGCAGCCTCTTTGCTGGGCCCCCTGCCTCCAGCCTTGCTTCAGTTGAATCTATTGACCATTGTACACCCAAACTCATTTTCTTCAATGTCTATTTCAGTATTTCACGTCTCTGAATGCAGATGTATCATAGAGCTACTTAAGTCCCTTTTCCAGGAGTTTTCAGTAGCCTGGAGGCAGATGTGGAGCGAGTAGGAGGCTGATGTCTTCATTGGGATCCCCCAAAAGCAGACCCTGACACAAGGCTTGGGGGGCAGTCGTTTCTTTGGAAGGAGATCCAAATGAGCACTACGAGAGAGTAGAGAAGGGACAGGGAGAGGAGAAAAGGCAGTAAAGTGTGTGTTTCTGAGCAGGTCACTGTGGGCCACCTTGGCACAAGCCCACAGGCATCACTGAGAGTCTCTGTGGGAGACACCTCAGAGTTGTCGCACTGAGACCAGGAGGCTGCGAGTTTAGCTATCAACTCCCATCCATTATTGCTTGTGGGCTGCTCCTGTGCCACCTTCTGGCCTGTCTTACCTGTGGCCAGGTGTCCTCAGGTGGAGGGGCTGTAGGTGAGGGCAGGAACCCTCTGCAGAAGACTCTAGGGGAGGCTGCGGGTACAGGCCAGCTCTGACAGCTGCTCCACAGTTGGATCTGTGTGTGTGTGTATGTGTATTCACACACACACACATGTACATACACACATGTATATGCATATGAATTTTTTTTTTTTTAGATGGAGTCTCTGTTGCCCAGGCTGAAGTGCAGTGGCATGATCTCGGCTCACTGCAACCTCCACCTCCCAGGTTCAAGCGATTCTCCTGCCTCAGCCTCCTGAGTGTCTGGGATTGCAGGCACCCGCCACCACGCCCGGCTAATTTTTGTATTTTTAGTAGAGACAGGGTTTCACCATGTTGGCCAGGCTGGTCCCGAACTCCTGACCTCAAGTGATCTGCCTGCCTTGGCCTCCCAAACTGCTGGGATTACAGGCGTGAGCCACTGTGCCTGGACTTATGCATATGATTTTTAAAACAAAAATAAGATCTTACTATGCTTGCTGATATTTTTGACTCAACTCTCTTGGACAACTTTTCACATCAACAGAGATATTCTATTCCCACATTATCCATGGCTGAATAGTATTCTATTGGGAGGATGCATCCCCATCAGACATTTGTTTGTTCGTTTGTTTTAGAAACTGGGTCTCACCCTGTTTCCCAGGCTGGAGTGCAGTGACGTGATCGTAGCTCACAGCATCCTTGAATCCCTGGGCTTGAGCGATCCTCCTGCCTCAGCCTCCTGAGTAGCTGGCACTATAGGCACAAGCCACCGCACCTGACCCCCATCAGACATTTGTTACTTCTAAATGTGGTTGACATAAACAAAGGTGGACAAGAACAATCTTCCTGAAACATGGCTGGCCACAGCACTTGGTATCTCCCTTTTGCTTGAAACCCACTGATAGCTCTCCATTACCCACAGGGCCAAGCCTAAATTCCAAACCTTGGCATTCCAAACGTTGGCCTGTCCCTGGACCTCTGCTCTCTGCCCAGCTCCTCTTCTACAGTCAGACAGTTTGACCCACCGGGTCATCTCAGGTCCTGTCCATTCATACACCTGGGTCTTGGCTTGGGCTCTGTCCCCAGCCTGATAGCGCCCGTCTTCCCCTGCTGCTTGGCCCCATCAAGGACTGCCTTCCTTGGAACTCCATCCCTCAGCAGTCAAGTCCTCTCTTTTTCATTATCCCCGGGGCGTAGTCTTATCTTTCTGCTCTCTTTCCATGGATACATTTTCACTTCCCAACAATGCTGGGACAAGTGACCATACTGCTTATGCCTCCAGGGTTCAGATGGCACATTGCACATGCAGACACTTCCTTGGTCAAGGTTTGTTGATGATGAGCAAAATGGCTGGTTCTCTTTCTACCTGGAATGAGAATGGAGATGGAGAGAGGCATCTCTGTGTTCTACTCACTGGGGGGCTGTGACCCCAGTGCCTGGATCTCAGCTTGTTAATGGCTGTTGAAGCCATAAGACCCATGGGGACAGTAAAGTAATGACCACAAGCCTGCTCCCCTAGAGACAGGTACTACGGAGCAAAGGAGGAGGTGGGAATGGTCTTTCTGGTTCTTACTCCAGGACTGGCAGGAAGGGGAGCTGACATGGAGAGTGGAGGAAGGGCTACTCGGGGTGCTAAGCCCAGCTTCCTGTCTGGATTTTCCTTGACTGCTGCCGGGGGCCTATCTTAGGATGGTCACAGCTGCAGAAATAGATCTCCCCCTTCACCTGTTCTTAAGCAAGGAAGACCTTGCTAACTTCCTGTCGAAAGAACGCGTGCTTTGGTAACTTTTCCAGTACAGGAGACAGTACTGGGGACGCGGGTGCTGAAGTCACCACGATTTTCCTCGTCTGAGGAGCAGTGGCTCACCTTGGCCAGGAAACAGGGCAAATAGCCGCAAGGAGAGAGGCGAGAAGCCGGCCACGTGTTTCCAGCCAGAGTCCTCAGCCTCTTCCGTGAATTCGGGCGGTGTTTCCTTCCTTGGTCTGCTCCAGAAACCACTCTTTCCTGGCAGGAAGCCCCTCTCTCTGTCAGAGTGACAGGGAACAGACCCTTTGTCCTCCTCACTCGTCTGCCCTAGCCCCCAGCCTGCTCCTGCAAAAGTCTCTGTTTCTCCTGAACTTTTCAGCTGAGTCAATCGGGCTCTGGGACCCCGAAACCAAGCCTCCCCAATCACTCGCTTATTCACTCAACAAACACACCCCCCTTCCCCGCACTAACCCAGGCCCGGTTCTGGGAACCAGCAAGGGGAGGGGAGGGGAGCCCCGAGCAGCGCGGCGGGAGGTGGACATGCCGGGGAGGAGACTGGCCTCCTGGTGGCGGGGGAGGGCTCCTGGGGACCCCAAGTCCGCGGAGGAGGAGACAGGAGGGAGCAGGGAGATGGAAGACCCAGGAGCACGGGCGGGCTCCGCGCATGCGTGGGAAGAGACCTTGGCGTCCTCGGCGTCGCCAAGGCAACCGGCGCCAGCCATGGCCTCTGGGGCGGGCGGAAGCTGGGGTCGCTCCCCACCGCAGAGCGCAGTCCCGACGGTGAGGGCTGAGCCCGGGAGCAGATCCTGCCTTAGCTTGGGAGACGGCAGAGTGGGGAGCTGTCCCTGGAGGGGCCAGATCCTGGAGGGGTGGGGGGCGAGGAGAGACAGCCCCAAACCGAGAGGAAGAGGCGTGGCAGGGAGCAGGGAGGCCGCGGGGCGGGGAGGAGAGAACCTGGCCCCTGCGGGGTTAGGGAGGCCACTGGCCGGGAGGGGTTGGGGCTCGCGACGTGTCCCCATCCATTCCCCCCACCCCACCTGGCTGACTCCGCGCACACCCCCAGCCCTGGGTCACCTTCCTGCAGCCCCTCTCGTGGGCCGTCCCACCTGCGCCCCCGCAGCCAGGCCGCGTGAAGGAAGGTGAGACTCCCGGGTCCCCCCACCCCACCCCCACCATCACCACCACTCACCCTCTTCTGCCTCGCACATCCTCTGGGAGTCCCCGCAGCACAACCCGCCAACCCATTCTTCACCCCCTGGGACAGGGGTGTCAGGGGGAGGGGGACTCGGAGGCCCGGCGTGGGCTTGCTGAACCCCGCTTCCTAGACCTGCTGGAACTGATGATGCTGCAGAACGCGCAGATGCACCAGCTGCTGCTGAGTCGCCTGGTGGCTGGAGCGCTGCAGCCCCGGCCTGCCTCGCCCTGCCCTCAGGTGCGTGTGGGTGGGCCGCCGGGGTCGCTCACCTGTGGGTCCAGGGATGCGGATCCACCTGGGGTTCCTGTTCAGGGGGGAAAAGAACTGGGAGACAGAGGAGCAGGAAGCCAGCCCGTCTCTCTGGCTGGGGCTGTTTGGCATGTCATGTTTCAGCCTCCATGAAAGGTTGGGGCGGGGAAGAGACCCCCAAAGTCCAGACCACCGAGGTCTTGTTTTCAAGGAGGTTTCCCTGCAGTGCCTCCCCCACTGGACTTAAGGCTCCAGGAAGGTAGGCACCCTGGTAACCCTGCCCCATGCATCATGAGCGTCTGGCCTGGTGCCTGACACCGTGTAGGGGCTCCGCTGATAATTTGTTGAACGAGTGAATGAATAAATGAATGGTTAGGGATACAAAGCCAGGTTGGCTGTGATGGCACATGGAGAGGTACAAAGCACAAGTGCACATAGGGTTGGGGGATGGGGACAGGCTACTTGGAGGAGCAGAGGATCTTAGAACCAGCCCTTGAAAGCCAGGTAGGATTTTGACCCTTGGAGGAGGCAAAGGGTGTGTCCCCCATCCAGGCTGGCAGGGGCAGAGTCAGGAGACAGAATGGGGGAAACCGTGTGCGGCAGTGTGTGTGTGCAAGTGTGTGTGTATGTGTGTGCAAGTGGGTGTCTGTGTGCATGCGTGTGTGTGCAAGGCTGTGTACATGCATATGTGTGTGCAAGTGTGTTCACGTGCGTGTGCAAGGGTGTGCGTGCACGTGTGTGCGAGCGGGTTGTGAAGGCAAGTGTGTGCGTGCAAGCAAGTGTGTGCAAGTGGGGGTGTGTGCAAGCGTGTGTGTGCATGCATGTGCATATAGCTCTAAGGCTGAGCCTTACTCAGCCAATAGTGGGCATCCTGAGGTCAGGAGAAGCAGGGACTGGGTGGAGAGAGAATGTTGTTCAGCTCGGAGGAGGCGGAGAGGGGTTCAAGGAATCCAGACAGAAGGAGACCCTGAGGAGCTACTGCCACCCCTCACCCCTGGGTCCTCAGTGATGACACATAGGTGGGTCCAGGGGCCGGGGGTGAGGCCGGGGACAGCTCAGTGGACTCCTGGCCCCAGCTCTGGGGGTCACACCTGGAATCAACTGGGTGGCCAAGTTGCTCAACGTCCTTGAGCTACAGGAGTAAATGTCTCCACAATTTGTTGTCCGCATGTAGTAGACGCTCAATAAACACAAGCCATTCTTTTTTTCTTTTCTTTTCTTTTCTTTTTTTTTTTTTTTTTTTGAGACGGAGTCTCTCTCTGTCACCTAGGCTGGAGTATAGTGATGCAATCTCGGCTCACTGCAACTTCCGCCTCCTGGGTTCAAACAACTCTCCTGCCCCAGCCTCCCGAGTAGCTGGGACCACAGGCGCCTGCCACCACACCCGGCTACTTTTTTGTGTTTTTAGTAGAGACGGGGTTTCACTGTGTTAGCCAGGATGGTCTCGATCTCCTGACCTTGTGATCCGCCCGCCTCAGCCTCCCAAAGTGCCGGGATTACAGGCATGAGCCACCGCGCCCCGCCTACACAAGCCATTCTTTTTTTTTTTTTTTTTTCCTTTTTTTTCTTTTGAGATGGAGTCTCGCTCTGCCGCCCAGGCTGGAGTGCAGTAGCTCGATCTCTGCTCACTGCAAGCTCCGCCTCCCGGGTTCACGCCATTCTCCTGCCTCAGCCTCCTGAGTAGCTGGGAATACAGGCGCCCACCACCATGCCCAGCTAATTTTTTTTTTTTTTTGGTATTTTTAGTAGAGACGGGGTTTCACCGTGTTAGCCAGGATGGCCTCAATCTCCTGACCTTGTGATCCGCCCGCCTCGGCCTCCCACAGTGCTGGGATTACAGGCATGAGCCACCATGCCTGGCCACAAGCCATTCTTACAAAGCCTATCTGGAGGAAATAACTTAGGGGAATGGAGGAGTGGCGGTGGGGAGAGCCTGATGGTGGATTCTCATTTCCCCTCCCTGTTTTGCACAATCCCCAGGTCTACCTGGAGGTTCCGCAGGAAGAGCCTGAGGAGGAGGAGGAGGAGATGGACGTACGGGAGAAAGGGCCTTTGGTGTTTCACCACCACTACTTGCCCTATTTGATGCCCTCCCCGGGTGCCCTGCTGCCCTGGCCAGCCCCCTTCTTCCCCACCCCCGCTTGTCAGCCCTACTTGCAGGACGTGCCCAGGATTCAGCACTGTCCTGCCTCCAGGGAAAGGGAGGTGTAAGTGAGGCTGGGTGCTGCCAGGGTTCTGCTCTGGGCTGGAAGTTGCAGAAGAGCTGTGCAGGGGCTGGTGGTCGGCGGAGATAACTTGTGGGTGAAACTCCAGAGGCCACCCCTGGGCCTCTGATGGGGGTCTTTTTCTTTCCCCCATCTCAGGAGAGCTGTGCCCCCACCCCCACCCCCCAGTGCCACAGGGACTGTGGGTGCTGATGTACCCCCGGCTTCAGGTAGGGCTGGGGTGGTGGGCAGCGGGGCCCAGGCCTGGGAGTGAATCAGGAGGCCAGGAGGGCCCTGTGCCCTCTGGTGGGGTTTGGGGGTTTCCTACCATCACTGCTACAGGCAACTGGCCTGTCCCCTTCCCTTTACCTCTTTGGGGTCCACTGAGACAGGAGGGAGTCAAGATGAGGTTCTTGTTTCCCCAGACTACTATGATGCCGAGAGCCTCCTATGAGGACAGACCCTGGCCCTGGGAACTGCACCAGCTTCCTGCTCTGGATACAGCCCCGGAGCTGCCTCCTGCACCTCTCTTGTCGACTCCCCGGTGCCCATGGCTGGCAGTCCTTCTCACTCCCTCAACCTCAGCCAGGCCCTCTTCTCCTGGGGAAATCAGTCCCTGCCCCACGCCAATGAGTTCCTGGACGGGCCGGATCTGTGCTGTGGTGTAAGAGCTCCTTAGAGCACCACCCAGGCCCTTGAAGCCACGTCAGCCCGCCTCTGCCCCACTGCTTCCTGCCTGGAGCAGGGGGAGGCCTGGGAACAGAGCCCCCATCCTCTCTCCCTCACCCCTCTCTCTGGGATGATGAGATCTCCTTCCAGCCTAGTAATGGAGCAAGGCGGGGGGGATTCCTTCTGCTTTCCACAGCTTTGAAGGCCCCTTTGAGGTGGCTGGAGGGGCCCAGAGTGGTCGGGGAGAGACTTTGCTGGGCAGCGCCCCTGAGCAGAGTCAGTTCGCTGGGCCCCCCACCCCTCATCCCAGGAAGCAGCTCTGTTGGCAGAAAGGAGAGGTCAGAGCTTTGTCCTGCTGTGGCCAGGAGTGGCCTGAGGTCTCCTGGGGCCAGGTGGGAACAGTGTGTCCTCTGCCCCCTGGGCCAGGGTGTGTTTTCCCCACCCTCACTCAGTAGCAATGAGCTACTCAGGCCAGATGGGGGCCTGTTGCATGGGCTGGGAGGCCCCTGTGAAGCAGAGGGTGGGGAGGGAGGCATCTAGGGAGAGGGGTCCCCCATGGTGGCTCCCCTCCCTGGCCATTGTTATCCCAGGAGGAGACACTGTGGGCACAGGGCTAAGTCCAGGTGTTTGTATTCAGGCTAGAAAAGGCAATGTCCCAAGTCTCTGCTGCCTGTCACAGTCCTTCAGCCAGGGCTGGACCTCAACCCTGAGGAGTCACACTGAGTTCCAGTGACCACCGTGGTGGTGGCCATGCCACTCATGCTTGCTATGGCCGGAAGGCCTGGGGCAGCCTCCTCCAAGCCGCTCGCACCCCGTAGGTGCCCATCCGCTGCTGGCGCAAGTGCTGGCCGAAGATGAAGCAGAGCAGGACAGATGTCACGAACAGGGACAGCAACACCGACACCACCGTGACTATGATGACCATCTGGCTGTCCGACACAGGCTCTGGGGAGGGAGGGGGCAAGGGTCTTAGACGTCCTGTGATCCCAGTTACCAGAGACCAAAAGGGAGTGGAAGTCCACCCCCAACCCAGACCCCCAGCCCCCGCCGCCCGCTCATGCATCCAGCAGTCACCCCAGTTGCAGAGATGAGTGGTGAATGGTGTCTGCATTAAAATTATTATCTGGAAAAAAGGTGGCCCAGGGCTCAGGCTACCAGCTGGACTTCTGTGTGGCTGTGAGGGCAGATGTCCCCTTGTCAGCAGCCATGGGACCAGTGTGTAGCTGCTGGACACCGTGGCCTGGAGGGTGGCATGGTCCCAGCCAAGCCCCTTCTTGGGCAGAGCTGAGTGAACTTCATGCCAAGCTCCCTGTGTGCCGGCCGTCCAGAGTCACCAAGCAGCAGAGCTCTGGGGACCTCAGTGGGGGCAGTCAGGCCAAACTTCTCATTGTGGAGGGGAGCCAAGGCCAGGGAGAGCAGTCAACGTCATGGGGCTTGATGGTGGCCGAGGAACAGTTGACCTCTCCCGACCTCTGGAGCAGTTGAGGTCCAAGCTGGGGACTTGGAAAGAACTTCAGGGAAGAGGGAGAGTAAGAGGGAAGCCTCAGGGTGAAGGGTGGGCTCCTGGGTGTTTGCTTCCCAAGTGGGACTCGAGATTTTTCTTCCCCCGAGGGGCTGAAAGTGACTTCTCACTCCCAACTCCATCCACGGATCTCCCCTCACCATAGATCTCCAACATCTTCGGGGCTGAGTGTTTGTGAAAGATGTTGCCACCGCGAGACATCAAGTCCAGCACAGCCAGGCAGGAGAAGTTGCGGTGGCCATCGTCTCTGTCAGCCGTGCTGTTGAATGTGACTGTGGCCTCCTGCAGAGCAGGGGCTGCCTTCCCGAAGGTCTCATAGTGCAGAGTCTCATTGCCACGGAACAGGAAGAGGGTGAGGCTGTCCAGGGGCTCCACGGTGGGCACCCTGCACTCAATGGTGAAGGACTTGCCCACAGCCACCAAAGTGGGTTGCAGTGTCAGGATGACCTGCCTTGGAGGCTCTGCAGGGGACAAAGGAGGGAGGTCTGGTCAGGATGGGGGTGCAGTCCCAGCAGCCTCCCCCTGGCCAGGGCCATCTCCTGTCACCATGGTGTTCCACGGTTGGGGAGGAAGTGGCCTGGCCGGCTCCAGTGCGGAGAGGAAGAGGGCGGCAGTTGAGGATGGAGGCTGGACTGTGTGGTAGTTTTACAGACATGATGGTTTCTGGTGACCAGGTGTCTACAAGGACAAGGTTCAGAAATTGTACAGCCAACTGGAAAGATATAAAAGTTTGGGTCTGTCTCCTCTCCTTCAGAAATGAAATATAAATTTCAAACATTAAACAGTTGGGTGATCACGTTGAGAGAGACTTAGATGGGCATTGCTCACTGGAACTGGGCACTGGAGGAACTGAGCTGTGAAGTTCATCACTTAGGAGGCAGAGGCCAGAGCCAGACCTGCCCAGGTTCTCCAGGGTCAGGGCCATGGCCACCACGATTCCTCACGTATTCAACCACCCGAGGGGGTGCCCTGGATTCTCTTTTGAATTAGAATACTTCACTTCCACTCACCCCACCTCCCACCCCAAGAAAATATGTTGGATTTAAGATGTTTTTCTGTTCATTGATCCACTGAAACTGGTGATGGAATGGACCCAGGTGATACCCTTAGCGCCAAGATGTCCTATCCCAGCCCATCTGGAAGGTTTTCATGGCTCATGTGCAGGTGGAGTGTGATGGCCACACATTTGCTGTGGGCCCTGAGGGGAAGATAAAAACCCTTGGCGACACTTCAACCTTCTTGCCGTGAGATGGACAGGCTCAGCTCCCCTGATGGTGACCCCACTACTTGGCACGGGACATGGGGTGCTCTGGTGACTCAGCTATGTTGGGAAATGACTTCTGGATTTGGCTAAATGTTGGTTAGATTGTCCTCCCCTAAGCAAGACTCAAAATGTGGGTTGTCTGCGTCTTGAGATGCCAGCGGGCTCAAGGCATCCAACCAAGGGCTGGCCTGGTCCTGCCCCTTGTCACCCCAGGAGCTCAGGGAGGCAGGGCCCCACGATGACAGTGCCCAGGAGCAGGCACAGAGGGGCTCTGTGTGCATTCAGTAGACACAGCCTCTGTCCCAGGGGAGAGGAGGGCCCCGCACACAGCCACTCACGGTACACGCTGACGTTGGAATTCATTGACTCCTGCTTCCCGGAGCAGGTGAAGTGGCATTGGAGGACCGTGTCATGGGAGATGTTTGAGACCAAGTAATGTTTCCACTGAGCCTGTTCGTCCAGCAGAATCTTATCTAGAGAGGTCTCCAGACCACCCACTTCAGGCTGGTTACAGGTGGTGCTGCAGTTGACCTTGAGGGACCCTTTGGGCTCAACCGCCAGCTTCTTTGGCCTCACGTGTACCTCGAATACCTTCTCATCCGATCCTGGAAAACCAGAAACACTGGGCAGTCGTGTCATCCCCCCGCCCCCTGCCCTCCAGTGGAGCTGTCCATTGAGGCAGTCTGGCTCCTGGGTCAGGGGCTGAAGAGGAAAGGTCATTGGGGACCCCGCTGCTACTTTCCCCTTGTCAGGTGTCATGGCCCCGGCTAGACCAGGAGGCCACCCCCCAGCTGACTCCCTGCCTCTGGCTGTCCTTCCTCCAGCCCCCTAGCTGACACCCTGCCTCTGGCTCTCCTTCCTCCAGCCCATCTGCCCATCAGCTCCAGATTAGTCTTCCTCAGGCTGTGCTCCATCTCCATGGAGTGGGATCCCACTCAGTCTTTAAGGTCAGCCCAAATGTCCCCTCCCCCATAAAGCCCTCCCACAGAGGGCCCTCTGTAGCCCTCCCTCCTTTCCTTTCTTGCACAAACACTTTTTGAACACCTGCTATGTCCAAAGCATCAGGCTCTGGGGATACAGCAGTGATCACAGTAGACCAAACACTGCCCTGGCGGAGCTCCAGTAAACAGTGACAGGCAGAGCACCCAGCGGTCAGATGGCAGGAAAGCGCCGAGAAAGGGAGCAGGGAGTGGGGGTGAGGCCACTTTAAATACTGTGCTTAATGAAGGCCTCACCCAGATGGTGACTCTGTGGGCAAAGGCATGCAGGGGCGTGGCACGCCCTGCAGATACTCGGGGGCAGTGATCCAGGGGAAGGGGGCCAGCAGTTCAAAGGCTGGGGCAGGAGGATTGTTGAGCCCAGGAGTTGGAGGCTGCAGTGAGCTATGATCACACCCTGCACTCCAGTCTGGGCAACAGAACAGGAACCTGCCTATAATAAAAATAAAAAATTTAAAAAGCTTCAGCAGGCTGGGCATGGTGGCTCATGCCTGTAATCCCAGCACTTTGGGAGACCAAGGCGGGTGGATCACTTGAGCCCAGGAGTTGGAGACCAGCCCCTGCCATCTCTACAAAAAATACAAAAATTAGCTGGGCATGGTGGCTCTCACCTGTGATCCCAGCTACTCAGGAGGCTGAGGTGGGAGGATCACCCAAGCCCAGGGAGGTGCAGTGAGCCATGATCATGCCACTGTACTCCAGCCTGGGTGACACACCGAGACCCTGTCTTAAAACAAAACAAAAAAACCTAAGAACCTCAGCAACTTTTGGGACTTCTCTTCCACCTGAAGCCACAGGGAATGGGGCTCCCCCACCCTCTCGGCTGGCATGTGCCAAATCAGGAACCCCAGGAAACTGGCTTACCTGGACAGCAGATCAGGGCGAAGAGGGCCACAGTCAGGGTCCTGTAACTGAAAGAGGACATCTCTGGCAGTGTCCACGGGCTCACAGGGACCAGCCAAGGGCTGCCTGGAGGGAGATGGTGGGCGCAGGTCTGAGCTATGGCCCAGAATCCCTAGCCTTCTGCAAACTGATGACTGCATTTCCTCTCATTATCTGAGAGATCTTTGGGAAGCCACGTACACCAGCTGGTTCTAGGACCCCAGGCCTCTAAGAATCCAGGCAGAGGAAGCTGGGAAGCTGCTGATAAGCAGGGCATAACCCAGTCCTCCCTGCTGACTCCCTGTGCAAGGGGCGGGGCAGGCAATGGGTGCACGCATGCGTGTATGAGACGTGTGCACAGGGGAGAGTCAGGCCTACAAGCCCCAGATCTGGGGAACCCCAAATCCCATGGGATGCATTGTTGGAGTCATGCCTGGGAGACAACCATCCAAAGGCCAGGACCTGTCCAGGACTTGCAGTTACCATAGCAAAAGGGGACAGTGACTTGGGCTTTTCTAAGGAAGACTGGACGGGAATTTGAGCTTCTCCTGCTAAATGCCTGGTGCAATTCTGCATAAACCTTCACATCCCACTCAGTTTTCTTTTCTTTTTTTTTTTGAGATGGAGTCTCACTCTTGTCGCCTAGGCTGGAGTGCTGTGGCACAATTTTTGGTTCACTGCAACCTCTGCCTCCCAGATTCAAGCAATTCTCCTGCCTCAGCCTCCAGAGTAGCTGACATTGCAGGATTGCATCACCACACCCAGCTAATTTTGTATTTTTAATAGAGATGGGGTTTCACCATGTTGGCTAGGCTGGTCTTGAACTCCTGACCTCAGGTGATCTGCCTGCCTTGGCCTCCCAAAGTGCTGGGATTACAGGCCTGAGCCACCGCACCTGGCCCTCACTCAGTTTTCAACCTAGACTTGATCTTGACTCAGCTGATTCAGGGCCAACTTGAGGCCCAGAGCTTCAGGAAATGCATCCCATAATAGTCCCCAGCAACCCAGGCACAGACAGAGAATGGGGTCAGTCTGGCTGCAGCCACACCCCCAAACCATGGCCTTCATTTCCTGGCCTACCTGATGTCCTCCATCCTCTCTCTCCCTCCAGGAGGGAGCCTTAGGTTGGGAGGGTTGGAGCCTGAGGTGTTTCACTTTATTCCTAGGGAGGAATCCGCAGAAGCAGTGAGCAGGTAAGGGAGGGATTTCAATGGACGAGAGGACCTTCCTGGGGGATCGCCACACAGTCTCATCCCTCAGTTCTGCCTAAGATCCCTTTTGCAACCAGGCAGGGAAAGAGCAGGACTTCTTGCTTTCTCAGGGGAACCCCTGATGGGGCCTTTCCAAAGGGATGCCCCAGAATCCTCAGGACTTTGGCCAAGCTCCATTCTGGGTTGGGAGGGCAGGGTGAGGTCCTGCCCTTCCCTCACTGCTGAGGCCAAAGGCGGTTACTACTGTACACAACCATCAAGGGCTGCCATTGTCAGCCTGGACCCAGGGAAGTCCCTGGACGGGGTTGCTGGACTTGGGAATGATGCAGGGAGGAAGGGGCAGGGCCTGGGGCCAGCAGAGAAAAGGAGAACAGGGTGGAGTTTCACCCCCAGCCTGAAGGAATCTGATTTCATGTGGGGCCGGCAAAGTCCTGAGAGCAGGAAACACTCCTGAAACCCAAGCCAGGGGCTGGGACAGAAGGGTGGGGATGGGGACATTGCTGTAGTGGAGACTCTGTGTCCTCCACTGAGTCAGAATAATAATAACAATAACAACATCAATAATAATAATAGTAAACATTTACTTACTACAGGTCGGGCACTGTCACAAACACTCTATAAATATTAACCAATTAATCCCCTAACTCTCTGAGGCAGGTACTGTTACTGTCTCCATCTCACAGATGGGAAAACTGAGGCACGTCAAGGTTAAATGACTTGTTCAAGATCACATACCTAGAAAAAATGAAGTCACCATGAATGATAGCCTGCCGTGGTGACTGTTGAAGCCCGCCCGAGCAGGCGCAAGAAGAGGATTGTTAGGAGCCTGGTTCCCAGGAGACCCTCAAGAGGGAAAAGCAACATAGCAGAAGGCCAGAGGAAGGTTCTGGGGCCTGCCTCACTGTGAGGGACTGTGGGAAGGTGGGGTGATCCACGCCTGGAGTGCTCCAAACAGCTTCTGGAAGGGACAGTGCTTGGGAATCCCACCTGCATACACAGAAGGGCCAGCCTGATTCCCTCTTCAAGCAAGGCTTCTGCAGCCCAACGTCCTCCCCGAAAGCACAGGCCCCAGTTCCTACCCCCCATCTCCTCCTGTGATGTCTCCCATCCTTCCTGGGCAGGCCCTGCTTGGCTGGGACACACCGGGCATGTGACCATCTATTTGTTAGAAATAGTTACTGTATTCTAACCGTTGACACATCAACCTCCCTGCCTCCCCACTGGCCCATCAACAGTGAGGGCAGAAGCTGAATCTCATGTACTGCTACATCCACCCAGTGTAGGACACTGCCTGGCACACAGTAGGTGCTTCATCATTGCTGAATTGGTAGATGGATGGGTGCATGCATGGATTAGTGAATGAATGAGAGAGTTTGTCCTAAACAAGCTTGGGCGAAGGCTGTTTTTAGTTTTAGGTCCTAAGCATTTACTGTTTTTTTTTTTTTGTCCAGCATCTTCCTCCTGCTACTGCTAAAGCCTCTGCTTCCCAAGCCCACAAGGCTGACCTTATAATGTAAACAAGGCCAATCATGGTACCTTACTCCTTGAGGATGGGCACTTTGAGTTAGGCCTGCACAAAGGTTTTCTTTTTTTGAGATGGAGTCTCGCTCTGTCACCCAGGCTGGAGTGCAGTGATGCAATCTCAGCTCACTGCAACGTCCGCCTCCTGGGTTCAAGTGATTCTCCTGCCTCAGCCTCCTGAGTAGCTAGGATTACAGGTGCCCACCACCATGCCCAGCTAATTTTTGTATTTTTAGTAGAGATGGGGGTTTCACTCTGTTGGCCAGGCTGGTCTCGAACTCCTGACCTCGTGATCTGCCCGCCTCTGAGCAGAGGTTTTCCTGGGACTTTCTGAACCAGAGCCGGTTCCTTCTAGCCAGACCCTTCCCTTTCTAGTCCTAACACTAGACGCACATGAGCCAGCAGCTGTGCGTGCTCATGCCCCACAACTGAAGAAGCTGAAAGGAAGGAAAGTCAACTCAGTGTAGGAGGTACCCTTAATCCAAGATGGAAGGTGATCTAGAATTGTTATGGGGAAAGTGCTGGTTGTAGGGGTAAGGGGTGGACTCTGATGGGGGTGGGCTGGGTTAGGTGCCCAGCGATGACTCTGTGTTCACTCAGGAATCGTGTTGCAGAAGTGAAAGAGCTATCCAGGCTGAATACGGTGGAAAGTCCTGACCCTTCAAACCTGCCCATGGGAGGTTTGGACATGGGTCCTTGCGTACAGAGAGTTACTGTGGGGCTTGCCCTACAAAATGTCCACGACAGGAAAAGAGCTTGTAGCACACTCAACATTAATCATTAGGTCAGCATGCTCTCTGACCTGCTTCCTCATAGTTGCTCGGTGCCTATTGCCCCAGAATTATGCAGACTCTGTCATAGGATTAGAGTTCCCTTAACTGCTCTAAAGGTAACAGCTTGAACATTATAAAATGTTAAGTCTTCCCTTTGAGATATTCTTTCAGGTCCTGCATACCAGTGAAAGTACTCATGCAGGCTGGTCTGAAGGACCCCACTGATGCTAGCTGGTCTGAAGGACCCCACTGATGCCAGCCAGTCTGCAGGACCCAATTGATGCCAGCTGGCCTGAAGGACCCCATGAGGAGCTGACTCACAAAAGAATGCAGTTTCCATATTCCAGTGATTTTATCCCCTTACCTCGACCAGTCATTGACCCCAGTTTACCAGCCTCTTGCCCTCCACAATGTCCTCTAAAATCCCAGCCCAGAACTCTTTGGGGAGATGGATTTGACGGTCTCCCCGATCTCCTCATTTGGCACCCCGGGATCATTAAACTTTTTCTCTGCAGGAAACCCTGCTGTGTCAGTGTAATTGGCCTGTTGCCGCACAGCAGTGGGCCTACACACCTGTTGGTCCTGTAACACAGGAATAAGAGGAAACTGACCATGATGTAGAAGAGAGAAGAAACTTGGGGTCCTTCCTGGGAAATTGTTTTCACCATGAAATGTCTCCTGTTTTGCTCTCTGGATCCCTAAGTTTCTCAAGGAAGGGGGCTATAAAACTGGAGGAGTTAAGATAGTTCTGGAAAACGTGAGAGAATTTTTGAGGGGAGGGGAGATTAGAGTCTCAGTTTAGAAAGTGAACTCATCTCTCCCACAGAGCTTTGGAAGGATTATGCTCTGACAGGGTCCTAATCCAGTGACTTTCCTCTCTTGTTTGAAAGCAAAAAAAAAAAAACTATTAGAATTGTGTACCCAGCAAAACCATCTTTCAAGAACCAAAGTTAACAAAAACAGATAAACAAAAAGTTTATCCCCCAAAATACCTAAATGAGCATTTAAAAATGTGCTTCAGTAAGAAGAAAAAATGATTACAGAACAGTTTGCTATGCAAAGAAGGGCAAGAAAATAAAATGGCAAATGAGTACACAACTCCAAACAAATATTGTTTACAATAATGGTAATATTAATCATTATAATGTTTATTTTGAGAAGTTTTAGAAGTTCAAAACTAAAATACTGGGTAAGAATATATAAGGAAGGATTGGAGTTAAAGCATTCTAAGATTCTAACTTGGAATTTTTTAGGAGGGAGGACACATTTTAAGTTATATAAGGAATTGGAGAAAATATTTGCAAGCCATACATGCAGTAAGGGGCTAATATCCAAAATATATAAGAAACTCAAACAACTCAATAGCAAGAAAAAAAACCACAATTTTAAAATGGGCACAGACCATCCCAATGTCTCTTGGACTTTATTTAATGCCATATAATGTTGTCAGAATAAAGAGAAAGATGAAAAAAATAAACAAAAATGGGCAAAGGACCTGAGCAGACATTTCTCAAAAGAAGACATACAAATGGGCCAGGCGTGGTGGCTTACACCCATAATCCCAGCACTTTGGAAGGCCGAGGTGGGTGGATCACAAAGTCAGGAGATGGAGACCATCCTGGCTAACACGGTGAAACCCTGTCTCTACTAAAAACACAAAAAAGTAGCTGGGCATAGTGGCACACGCCTGTAGTCTCAGCTCCTCGGGAGGCTGAGGCAGGAGAATTGCTTGAACCTGGGAGGCAGAGGTTGCGGTGAGCCGAGATCGCGCCACTGCACTTCAGCCTGGGTGACAGAGCAAGACTCCATCTCAAAAAAAGAGGACATACAAATGGCCAAGAGGTATATTAAGGAGTGCCCACCATCACTAATTATTAAGGAAATGCAAATTAAACCCACAATGAGATATCACTTCACACCTGTTAGAATGGCTATTTTCAAAAAGACAAGAGATAAGTGTTGATGACAGCTGGGCATGATGGCTCATGTCTGTAATCCTAATACTTTGGGAGGCTGAGGCAGGAGGATCCCTTGAACCCAGGAGTTTGAGATCAGCCTGGGCAACACAGGGAGACCCTGTCTCTAAAAAACAATAATAATACTTTTTAAAAAGAGATACGTGTTGATGAGAATGTAGAGAAAAAGGAATGCTTACATGCAGTTAGGAAGAATGTGAATTAGTACAGCTGTTATGGAAAATAGAATGGAGGCTCCTCAAAAAATTAAAAGTAGAACTACAGAGGATCTAGCAATCCCACTACTGGGTATATATCCAAATGAAGTGAAACCAGCATGTCAAAGAGATATCTGCACTCCCATGTTCATTGCAGCATTATTCACAATAGACAAGATATAGAATCAAACTAAGTGCCCAACAGTGGATGAATGGATAAAGAAAATCTGATACATATATACAGTGGAATACTATTCAGCCTTAAAAAGAAGGAAATCCTGTCATTTTTGACAACATGAACAAACCTGGAGGACAATGTGTTAAGTGAAATAAGACAGGCATAGAAAGGCAAATACTGGCCAGGTATGGTGGCTCACACTTGTAATCCCAGCACTTTGGGAGGTTGAGGCAGGAGGATTGATTGAACCCAGGAGTTTGAAACCAGCCTGGACAACATAGTGAGACCCTGTGTCTATTATTTTAAAAATTTTAGGCTGGGCAAGGTGGCTCATGCCTGTAATCCCAGCACTTTGGGAGGCTGAGGCGGGTGGATCACTTGAGGTCAGGAGTTTGAGACCAGCCTGGACAACATGGTGGAACCCCATCTCTACTAAATATATATATAACAATTGGCCGGGCATAGTGGTGTGTATCTGTAATCCTAGCTACTCGGGTGGCTGAAGCAGGAGAATTGCTTGAACCCAGGAGGTGGAGGTTGCTGTGAGCTGAGACTGTGCCACTGCACTCCAGCTTGGGTAACACAGCAAAATTCTGTTTCAAAAGAAAAAAAAATTATTAAAATGTTTACACAACATTTAAAAAAGCAAAACTTGGGTTTGCTGCACACCAAGTACTGTTGAATCCACGTGAATGAAGGGATGTGTAACACTGTATTAGATGTTCTAAATAATCTAGAGATAGTTTAAAGTATACAGGAGGATGTCTGTAGGTTATACGAAAATGCTATGCAATTTTATATTAGGGACTTGAGCATCCTCAAATTTTGGTATCTGTTGGGAGGGTTCTGAAACCAATCCCTCCATGTATACTGAATAGTGACTCTACAATTTTTGTCAAATATTAAAAGAACATGTAAAATTTCAAGGAAAACCAGTAGAGATAAAGTATATAAATTCTAAACCACTAGAGAGGCTTAAAATTGTATAAAAACAATCCAAACAATCCTTAGTTAAAAAAATTTAAGAAGAAAGCTGAGTGTGGTGGCTTATGCTGGTAATCCCAGCACTTTGGGAGGCTGGGGCGAGTGGATTACCTGAGGTCAGGAGTTCGAGACCAGCGTGGCCAACATGGTGAAACCACTCTCTACTAAAAATACAAAAATTAGCTGGACATGGTGGCGTGTGCCTGTGGTCTCAGCTACTCAGGAGGCTGAGGCATGAGAATTGCCTGAACATGGGAGGCAGAGCTTGCAGTGAGTTGAGATCGCACCACTGCACTCCAGCCTGGGCAATAGAGTCTCACTCTGTCTCAAGAAATAAAAAAATACAAAAACAAATACAAATACAAAAATTAGCCAGGTGTGGTGATGTGTGCCTGTAGTCTCAGCTACTTGGGAGGCTGAGGTGGGAGAATTGCTTGAACCCAGGAGGTGGAGGTTGCAGTGAGCCAAGATCGTGCCACTGCACTCCAGCCTGGGTGATAGGGTGAGTTCCTATCTCAAAAAAGAAAAAAAAAAAATACTAAAACACAAAGCTCAGCTCTATGTTGTTTGTTGTTTACAAGAGACATACTTCATGCATAAGGATATGGAATTGGTTGAAAGTCAAAGGATGAAAAAGATATACTAGGCAAACACCAAAAGAAAGCTTGGAAAGCTATATTTATATCAGACAAAAATGAATTTAAAGACAAAAACATTTATTAGGGATAGAGTGAGTACCTGGAATAAAGGGTCAATTCACCAGGAAGTTACAATAGTTCTAAACTTCTATATAGAAGTTTCTATATAGAACTATATACTTCTATATATACTCTTTATAGTTCTATATACTCCCATATAGAACTATAAAGAGGTAAAACCACCATCACAACAGGAAATTTTAACATATGTCTCTTAATTATGAGTAATGATGCGGACAGAAAAAAAAATCAGTGGTGTAAATGCTTGAACTGCATCTATAAAGTAGAGAATACAAATTCTTCAAGAAGATGAGTTTAAAAACCCTTATATATTTGACAGTTTAAAAACATAATCTAATGCATTAGTCAAAGAAGAAATCATAATGACACATTTATAAATTCCTAAAATTGAATGATAATGAAAATACCACGTTAAAATTTCTGTGAGGCGCAAAAGTTGTGCTTGGAGGGAAATCTATAGACTAGAATGCTTGTATTAGAAAAGAACTCTGGGCCAGATGCAGTGGCTCATGCCTGTAATCCCAGCACTTTGGGAGGTCAAGGCAGGAGGATTGCCCCTGCCCAGGAATTTGAGACAGGCCTGGGCAACATGGTAAGATCACATAAGAAAGAAAGAAAGAAAGAAAGAAAGAAAGAAAGAAAGAAAGAAAGAAAGAAAGAAAGAAAGAAAGAAAGAAAGAAAGAAAGAAAGAAGGAAAGAAGGAAGGAAGGAAGGGGAGGGAGGGAGGGAAAGAGAGAGAGAAGGAGAGAGAGAGGGGAAGGAAGGAAGGAAGGAAGAAAGAAAGAAAGGAAGGAAGGGAGAGAGAGAGAGAAAGAAAGAGAGAGGAAGGAAGGAAGGAAGAAAGAAAGAAAGAGAGAGAGGAAGCAAGAAAGAAAGGGAGGGAGGGAGGGAGAGAGAGAGAAAGAAAGAAAGAGAGAAAGAAAGGAAGAAAGAGAAAGAAAGAAAGAAAGAAAGAAAAGAAAGAAAGAAAGAAAGGAAGGAAGGAAGGAAGGAAGGAAGAAAGAAAGAAAGAAAGAAAGAAAGAAAGAAAGAAAGAAAGAAAGAAAGAAAGAAGGAAAATAAGTCTGATGGCCAGGCATGGTGATTCATGCCTATAATCCTAGCACTTTGGGAGGCCAAGGCAGAAGGATCACCTGAGCTCAGGGGTTTGAGACCAGCCTGGGCAACAGAGTGCGATATTATCTCTCTATTAAAATAAAAATATTACAAAAAAACCCTTCCCTACAAAACTCAATAGGATAGGCAAGTCTCCAGTGAAATCGATATATAAAGAAAAAGAAGGCATGCGTAAACATGATTAGGAATGTAAACGGAAACGTAAACATGAGAAGAAAGAAAACTATACAAATTTATAGAAACAGAAAGTGAAACAGTAGTTGCCAGGGGCTGTGGGAGAGGGGAAATGAGAGTCCTTCAAATGGGTTTAGTTCTGGTTTTGCAAGATGGAAAAATTTCTGGAGATGGGTTGCAAAACAATGAGAACATACTTAGCATTAATTGCTGAAGTGTACACTTAAAAATGGTTAATTTGGTACATTTTATGTTATGTGTATTTTACCACAATGAAAAATAAAGAAGACTATAAAAAAGTTATGCTTCAACATAGGAATTGAAGTAGATCAAGTCTTAGACAAATATAACTTACCAAACTTATTTAAGAAGAAATAAAAAGCCTAAATGGTTCTATAACTATTAAAGAAATTGAATCAGGGCCGGGCATAGTGGCTCACAGGTAATTCCAAGAAAGTGCTTATGGCTAATCCCAGCACTTTGGAAGGCTGAGGTGGGAAGATCCCTTGAGCCCAAGAGTTTGAGACCAGCATGGGCAACATGACAAAACCCCATCTCTACAAAAAATACAAAAATTAGCCAGGCGTGGTGGCACACGCCTGTAGTCACAACTACTTGGGAGGTGGAGTTAGGGGGATGGCTTGAGCCTGGGAGGTTGAGGCTGCAGTAAACTGAGATTACGCCACTGTACTCTAGCCTAGGTAACAAAGTGAGACCATGTCTCCGAGAAAAAAATAAAAGAAAACAAAAAAACTTGAATCAGTAATTTAAAGATCTTCCCATGAAGAAAATACCAGGTCTAGATGGTTTTGCAGAAGTTCAAGTAAGGGTAACTCTTTAAAAAAAATTATTATTATTTTTTTTTTTTTTAGAAATGGAGTTTTGCTATATTGCCCAGGCTAGTCTCAAACTCTTGGGCTCAAGAGATCTTCCTGCCTTAGTCTCTTGAGTAACTGGGACTATAGGCATACAGCACTGTGCCTGGTTAGTAATTCTAATTTTATAAAAACACTTTCTGAGAATGGAAAAAATGAAAACATTAACTCTTTCCATGAGGCCAGTGTAACCTTAATATCTAAACAAGACAAGTACAGGAAGAGAAAGCAATATTAGAGGCCAGTTTCACTCATGACTATAAATGCAACAGTTATAAGAAAAATACTGGTAAATCAAATCTGGCAGTGTAAAAACCAAAAGACATCACATTCTAGTTGGGTTTATCTCAGGTATGCAAGGATGGTTTAACAACGAAGAAATGTCTATAAACATTATTTATTATGTTGGTAATAGTAGACTTTGGTGCTCTGTGTCATATCACTTCTGCCCTCTGCTGATTTCAGCTGTCCCTACAGTGGATGATTTTGTGCAAGCCTAGACTCCCTTTTAAGCTGCCAGTGCCCCTCCACCTACCCCCAAACTTATACTATGCTTCTTTTTGCTTTTTGTCTCAGGGTCTTCTTCAATGCTTTAGGAACAATTTACTTGCCAGCTAGTGATTCCCAGAAGTGTGGGAGAGTTAAGTTCCCTAGAATGCGATCCTCACCCAGTTGGGGAACAGGAGCCAGTGGATATACTTTCCAGCCTCCTTCTTGCCAGTGGGCAATTCTGGGAGACATCCTGTAGTTTTATCAGAGGTCTCAGCAGAATAAGCTTCCGTCGCCTACAGCTGCAACATCAGTCACCCTCCTTTAAATGGGCTTTTCCTTCCTTCCTGTCTGTTTTCCCTGCTCCTTCACCCCCTGCTTCCTGGAATCACCTCTCAAATAACCTATCTGAATCTAAGTCCTTGCTCCAGCCTCTGCTTTGGAACAAAGGATTCTGCTTTAGAGCAAAAGGAGACCAAACTAAAACTTACATTAACAGATTTAAAAAGAAAAAACATACGATAATATCAACAGATTAAAAAAATTGACAACATTCAACACCCTTTTATGATACAAGCTCTTAGCAAATTAGAAGCAAATGTCCTTAACCTGATAAAGAAAACTTACATAAAACTTCTATATTGTTTTTAATGAGTAAATCTTAGGAGAATTTCCTTTAAAATCAGGAAGAGACAAAGATGCCTATGATTTCTGCCTCTGTTTAATATTGTACCAAAGGTCTTATACATTGCAGTAAAAGGAAAGGAAGGAAAGAAGGAAGGAAGGAAAAAAGGAAGAAGGAAGGAAGGAAGGAAAGGCGATCAAAACCATCAGTATTTGTATATGGCGTGACTACCCAGGTAGAAAATCCAAAAGAATCATCAGGCAAGTGATTCAAAGTAATAAGAGATTTTAGCAAGGCAACTAGCTAAAAGATCAATATTCAAAAATTGGTTGTTCTTGTGTGTATCAGTAACATACAAAAACATAATTTAAAAAATACATCATTTATAACAGTCAAAAAAGTAGAGCAAGAAAACTAACAAAACCTAGAACTATAAGACCTATAGTAAGAAAATTATAATACTTTATTGAAAAATATTAAAGACAATCTAAATAAATGGAGAGATAACACATGTTCATGGATAGGAAATTCAATATTATAAAGATGTAAATTATTCTGTAACTGATCTATAGGGTCAGTGCAATTCCAATTAACCCCAATAGGGTTTTTCATGGAAACTGAAAGCTGATTTTAAGGTTTATATGGAAGAACAAAAGAACCAAGACGCCCCTAAAGGAAATGAATAAGGTGAGGGATTTGCTGTGCTAGATATTAAGACTTTCTGTAAAATATGGTGTTAGTGTAGGTATAGGCAAATTAACTGATGAAACAGAATAAAGAGCCCAGAAATACACCTATGCTTGTTTGAAACTTTGATGCATGACAAAGATGACATAGAAGATCACTGGGTAAAAGAAGGGCCTGTTAAATGACACAGGATCAATTGATTAACCATATGGAGAAAAAAAGGGGAAAATGTATCCCTATCTCACACCAAATATAGAAATCAATTCCATTTAGATTAAGGATTTATATGTGAAAAAAATCTTTATAAGAAAATATAGGAGAGTATTTCCATATCCTTAGGGCAAGACCTCGAAATTGTCAATCATAAAATCAACAATTGGTATCTTTGACTAAGATACAAAGAAACAGGTCGGGTGCGGCTGTGACCCCAGCACTTTGGGAGGCCGAGGTGGGCTGATCACGCGGTCAGAAGATCGAGACCATCCTGGCCAACATGGTGAAACCCCATCGCTACTAAAAATACAAAAAAATTAGCCAGGCATGGTGGCGGGCACCTGTAGTCCCAGCTACTCGGGAGGCTGAGGCAGGAGAATGGCGTGAACCTAGGAGGCGGAGCTTGCAGTGAGCCGAGATCGCGACACTGCATTCCAGCCTGGGTGACAGAGTGAGACTCTGTCTCAAAAAAAAAAAAAAAAAAAAAAAAAAAAGACTCAAAGAAACATTTCAAAGAAAAGGAAACATGTCTAAACAAGTGAAAAGATTATTTAGCTCGAGTAGCCAGGGAAATTAAAATTAAAATTACAATGGGACCGATACTATTTTATATGTATTAGGTTGGCAAAAGTTAAGAAATATGACAAGACCAATTGTTGGAGAGGCCGTAGGTTAATAGACACCCTTCTAACTGCTGATGAGAGTGTATATTGGTGCTCTCAGAGATAATTAGGCATTAACTTGTAAACGGAATATTCTTATACCCTGTAACTCACAGTTCAATTCTTAGATGTATGCCCTAGAAACGCTGTCCCACTAAGAACCAGACATGTCCTTGTGTTTACTTCTCTTTTTTTTTTTTTTTTTTTTTTTTTTTGAGATGGGGTCTCGTTCTGTCGCCCAGGCTGGAGTGCAGTGGCGCGATCTTGGCTTACTGCAACCTCCACCTCCCAGGTTCGAGCTATTCTCCTGCCTCAGTCTCCCGAATAGCTGAAACTACAGGCGTACGCCACCACACCCAGCTAATTTTTGTATTTTTAGTAGAGATGGGGTTTCATCTTGTTGGCCAGGACCGTCTCTATCTCTTGACCTCATGATCCTCCTGCCTTGGCCTCCCAAAGTGCTGGGATTACAGGCATGAGCGACTGCTCCCGGCCTTACTTCTTACTATCTGTGTGACCTTGAGCAAATCACTTAATCTTTCAGTGCCTCAATTTCCTTATCTGCAAAAAGGAATCAATAATAGTATCTTCCTCATAGGGTTTTTGTGCAGATTAAACAAATAAAATAAGTAAATATTTTAAAGCATTTAGAACAGTGCCTAGCACACAGTAACGCTCTATAACTGTTTCATAAAATAAAAAGAAATAGGCATAGCCAGGCGCAGCAGTTCAAGACTGTAGTCCCAACTAATCAGGAGGCTGAGGTGGGAAGATCACTGGATCCCAGGAGTTCGAGGTTGTAGTGTGCTATGATCATGCCTGTGAATAGCCACTACACTCCAGCTTGGGCAATATAGTGTGACCCCATCTCAGTAAATAAATAAATAAATAAATAAATAGAGATGCATATGTAATAAAGCACTTAAAAATAAGAGAACAATAAACACAAAATTCCAGAGGGTGACTACCTGTGGGTGGGAGGCAAGTAGCATAAAAGTGGACAAATGGTGGCCAGGCGCCGTGGCTCACGCCTGTAATCCCAGCATTTTGGGAGGCCGAGGTGGGCGGATCATGAGGTCAAGAGATCGAGACTCTCCTGGCCAACATAGTGAAACCCTGTCGCTACCAAAAACACAAAAATTAGCTGGGCATGGTGGCATGCGCACCTGTAGTCCCAGCTACTTGGGAGGCTGAGACAAGAGAATCGCTTGAACCCAGCAGGCGAAGGTTGTGGTGAGCCAAGATTGTGCCACTGCACTCCAGCCTGGGCGACAAGAATGAAAATTCTGTCTCAAAAAAAAAAAAAAAAAAAAAAAGCAGATAAGTGGTGTTTGCAGTTTGGTGATACTCCATCCTTGTGCTGAGTGGCAGCTTCAGGTGTGTTTGGTATATTACTGTGCAGTATGATGTATATGTATGTTACATATGCTTTTTATGCGTTACCTAGTAAATTTTACAAAAATAATAAAAGGGAAAAAGGGCCTTTCTACGTGCCTAGAAAGAAGAGGCTTCATGGGAATGTGAGCCATGGGTTAGGAAAGACCCCCTCGAACCGAGGCAGGTAGGAAGTGAGTGACTGCGATTCATTATGAAACCACCACGCCTGCCGGGGAGAACAGGGACTGTCCCTTCCCCTCTGCATCAGCTCAGATGGTCCAGATCACAGCCCACGTGGGCCCCTAAATAAGGAGGCAGCCCTACATTTCTACATCGGCCACCGAGATGGCAGAGCAGAGGAAGGAGAGAGGGGAGACAAATCAGGAAAGGAGCGCCAGGGCAAGTGCGTGAGCTCAGAGACCCAGCAGGGCAGGGCAGGAGCTTCACAGAGTGCAGGATGTCGAGCCACAGGAGCGCTGGGGATTCCCCAACCCCTGCACTTACCAGCGAGAAACTGAGACCCAGAGAGGGGAACGGACTAAAACTCAGACCTCGACACTGCCAAAATTCTTCCCATGCTGCCAAGCTTCATTGGAGGGAAAGTGAGAAGCTCAACCTTACCCCTGTGGGCTCCAAGAAGGGTAGCTCTGGGATCCCGGGCAGGAAATTGGTGACAAGGTGACAAGGTGCACGTGTCACAGCTGCCCAGTTCACGGCTTGTTATTCAGTCTTCTCCCTCCCCCCACTCCCCACCAGAAGTGACGTGCTTCCTGTGCCCCGGTTCCCACCCTAAACTAGCCTCATTTAGCTCCACTCCCATCCCGCTTTTTTTTTTTAAATTGTGGTAAAACGTACACAACAGAATTTACCATTTCAATTTTTTTTTTTTTTTTTTAGACTGAGTCTCAGTCACCCAGGCTGGAGTGCAGTGGTGTGATCTCGGCTTACTGCAACCTCTGCCTCCCGAGTTCACGTGATTCTTGTGCCTCAGCCCGCAGAGTAACCGGGACCACAGGCACCTGCCACCACGCCTGGCTAATTTTTGTATTTTTAGTAGAGACAGGGTTTCACCATGTTGGCCAGGCTGGTCTCGAACTCCTGACCTCAAGTGAACTGCCTTCCTCGGCCTCCTAAAGTGCTAGGATTACAGGCAAGAGCCACTGCGTCCAGCCAATTTTTTGTTGTGTTGTTTTTAAGACAGAGTCTTGCTTTTGTCACCTAGGCTGGAGTGCAGTGGCACAATCACAGTTCGTGGCAACCTCTGACCCCTGAGCTCAAGTGACCCTCCCTCCTCAACTTCCCAAGTGACTGGGACTACAAGTGTGCAGCCACCAGGCTTGGCTAATTTCTGTAGTTTTTGTAGAGACAGAGTCTTGCTTATGTTGCCCAGCCTGGTCTCAAACTCTTGAGCTCAAGCAATCCTCCCACCTCAGCCTCCCAAATGCTGGGAATGAGCCACCGTGCTAGGCCCATTTTAATTATGTTTAAGTGTACAGTTTGGGGCACTAAGTACATTCACATTGTTCTGCAACCATCACCACCATCCGTCTCTGGAGCTCTCTCTTTCTCTTTTCTTTCTTTTTTTTTTTTGAGATGGAGTTTCGCTCTGTTGCCCAGGCTGGAGTGCAGTGGTGTGATCTTGGCTCACTGTAACCTCTGCCTCCCAGGTTCAAACGATTCTCTTGCCTCAGTGTTTTTGTTGTTGTTGTTGTTGTTGTTTGTTTGTTTGTTTGTTTTGTAGAGATGGAGCCTCACTCTGTCGCCCAGGCTGGAGTGCTGGAGTGCAGTGGTGTGATCTCGGCTCACTGCAACCTCCGCCTCCCGAGTTCAAGCAATTCTCCTGCCTCAGCCTCCTGAGTAGCTGGGACTACAGGTGCACGCCACCACGCCTGGTTAATTTCTTTTGTATTTTAGCAGAGATGGGGTTTCACCATGTTGCCTAGGCTGGTCTCAAACTCTTGAGCTCAGGCAATCCGCCCGCCTTGGCCTCCCAAAGTGTTGGGATTACAGGCGTGAGCCACCGTGCCTGGCCTTGCCTCAGCCTCTTGAGTAGCTGGGATTACAGGCACGTGCCAACTGGCTAATTTTTGTATTTTTAGTAGAGATGGGGTTTCATCATGTCGGCCAGGCTGGTCTCGAACTCCTGACCTCAAATGATCCACCCACCTCGGCCTCCCAAAGTGCTGGTATTACAGGCATGAACCACCACGCTTGGCCAGAACTGCCTTCCTTTTGAAGGCTGAGCAATATCCTATTGTGCGTGTGTGCCGCATTCTGTTCATGCATTCATATACTGATGGACACCTGTGTTGCTTCCACCTTTGGCTATTGTGAATAGTGCTGCTACAAACAGGGTTGTACAAATACCTGCTCAAGACTCTGCTTTCAGTTCTCTGGGGTATGTACCCAGAAGTGGAAATGCTGGATCATAATGGTAAAATATACACAACAAAATCTACCATCTTAACCTTTTTTCTTTTTTTTTTAGTGGTAATTCTGACCGGGCTTGGTGGCTCACACCTGTAAATCCGGCACTTTGGGAAGCTGAGGTGGGAGGATTGCTTGAGTCTAGGACTTCAAGACCAGCCTGGGTGACAAAGTGAGACCCCATCGCTACAAAAAAAAAAAAAAGTAATTTTGTTTAATTTTTGAAGATTTGCCATCCTGTTTTCCTTACTCCTCCCTTTGATGTGCAGTTTCTGTACTCACTGGGGCCTTCTGTGAATGAGGCAGTTCCAGGACAAGCTACCTTCTGGTCCCCCAAGTGAGGCAGGCGAAGATCACAGAGCTGAGGCTTCCTTGGCTGTGACACACCATTCCACAAAAGCCTCTTATTAGTGACTAAGACCTATCACTTCATCAAATCTTATCAGACCTGCCACCTTGCCTAGCAATTTTACAACAATTACTCTAGAAGAGTGACTTTGTACAAACAAGCAGAAAGTATGAACACTGGGTGCAGAGGTGGGTGGCGGGCAGCCAGCTAGGCTCACCCACGAGCAGAGGATCTTGCTCCCACGGGTCAGCCTCACAGCACATTGAAACTTCTGGCTTAGCAAAGTCACAAATTAGACCATTCAGAGGCCAGGAGGACAGTCAAGGCCACACATTGCTCTGGCGCAATTTCTCTTGGTGCTTGTGTGCATCAATTTCTTCAGCTCAGTTCTTTTTGGAATCTCCTTGTCATACTGCTGGCAAAACAGAGCCAATATAAAATGACTATGGTGGGAAGGAGGCAGCAGGGCCCAGAGCTTTGAAGGGCCCACGTGACTTTAATGTTTTGGTGGCATCTGTCATAGACACAAATGGGGGTGGATGTCCCATTTGGGACAATTTCTCCAGGAGCCATGTTTGGACTCACCCTTTTTTAAAGATAACCCCTTCTTTTTCTACTTTAGACAAGTTTTTTGGGAAGCTTCCATCTTCCTACTCAGCTCCACCTTCCTGGTCAAATGATTGGTCCAACGTTGGCATCATGGTACCTCACCTTCTGGCTCTTTCTTTTCTTTTATCCTTTTTTTTCCTTTTTTTTGAGACTGAGTCTTGCTCTATCGCCCAGGCTGGAGGACAGTGATGGTGTGATCTCAGCTCACTGCAACCTCTGCCTCCCAGGTTCAAGGGATTCTCCTGCCTCAACCTCCTGAGTAGATGGGATTACAGGCATCTGCCACCATGCCCACCTAATTTTTGTATTTTTAGTAGAGACGGGGGTTTCACCATATTGGCCAGGCTGGTCTTGAACTCTTGACCTCAAGTGATCTGCCTGCCTCGGCCTTCCAAAGTGCTGGGATTACAGGAGTGAGCCACTGTGCCCGGCCAGAACTGCCTTCCTTTTGAAGGCTGAGTAATATTTTATTGTGCGTGTGTGCCGCATTCTGTTCATCCATTCATATATTGAGGGACACCTGTGTTGCTTCCACCTTTGGCTATTGTGAATAGTGCTGCTATCAACAGGGTTGTACAAATACCTGTTCGAGACTCTGCTTTCAATTCTCTGGGGCATGTACCCAGAAGTGGAAATGCTGGATCATACTGGTAAAATATACACAACAAAATTTACCATCTTAACCTTTTTTCTTTTTTTCAGTGGTAATTCTGGCTGAGGTGAGTGGCTCACACCTGTAAATCCAGCACTTTGGGAGGCTGAGATGGGAGAATTGCTTGAGCCTAGGACTTCAAGACCAGTCTGGGTGACAAAGTGAGACCCCGTTTCTACAAAAAAAAAATTAAAAAGGTAATTTTGTTTAATTTTTGAGGATTCACCATCTTGTTTTCCTTACTCCTCCCTTTGATGTGCAGTTTCTGTACTCAATGGGGTCTTCTGTGAATGAGGCAGTTCCAAGACAAGCTGCCTTCTGGTCCCCCAAGTGAGGCAGGCGAAGATCACAGAGCTGAGCCTTCCCTGGCTGTGACACGCCACTCCACAAAAGCCTCTTATTAGCGACTAAGAGCCATTACGTCATCAAATCTTATCAGACCTGCCACCTTGCCTAGCAATTTTACAACAATTACTCTAGAAGAATGACTTTGTACAAACAAGCAGAAAGTATGAACGCTGGCCATCTATGCAAGTTTTAACAATCCAGGTGCTAGATCCACCCAGAACTTGCAGATTACCCTGTGTACCCACTTCGTGAGCTGCACACACAGTCCTGCTGTTCTGTTGTGTAGCCAGAGTTGAGACCCCTTTACGTACTTCCTCAGGCAACATTTGGGCCAAATCCCACTCTGGAAACCTCCTCCCTCAACTTTGTGGCCTCTGAGCAGATCACTTTCCATTTCCATTTATTTCTTTTTCTTCTTTGCTTGGTTTCTGGCACATTCCTATTTGAACTGCCAAGATGATGCTAGGTAAATGTTTATTGAATGTAAGCTAGCAGCTTGGTTTTAGGAGACACATATTTTATAGCAAGGGGTTTCAAACTTGAACGTGTGTCAGGAACACTGGGGGGCTTGCTGCAACAGCCCACCGGGCCCCATCCCTAGAGTTCCTGAGTAGTAGGTCTGGAGGGAGGCCTGAGAATTTTTTGCATTTCTAACAGGTTCCCAGGTAATGACGCTGCTGCTGGCATCAGTATCACCCGGGAACTTCTTAGAAATGAGGACCACACTGTTTCAGCGGAATACGAAAGTGTTCTCAATTCACATAGCGTCCAGCTAATCAAAACCACAAGTAGAAACTAGAGGTATCACCAGCCTATAGACTGACTAACAGAGACTGTGAGCTCAGTCTGGCAGAGTGGAATTATAAGGCTGTGTGACCTTGAGCAAGTTGTGTAACCTCTCTGACCTTCAGTTTGCTTATCTGCAAAATGGGATAATAATAATAGCCAACGTTTGTGACGTGCTTACTACATATGCCACACACTGTTCTAAGCACTCCACAGTAAGTATCATCACATTTCATCCTCATAACACGCCTATGAGTCGATACTGTTGTTATGCTTCTTACAGATGAAGAACATGAGACATGGTAGAGTAGATGGCGGGCAGTAGCTGGCACACAGCCAGCAAGAGGCTGAACCAAGATTCCAATCCAGGCAGTTGGGACCCAACGTCTGAGCTTTCATACTAGGGAGCCCCTCTCACCCCCTTCAGATCCCCCCTCCAAGGGCTTCTGAGAGGAAAGTGTGATGATTTGTAAAACGCTGGCTGATAGCCTGGTACACGGAAGCACTCAACAAAGTTTGTGGTTATTGTGAGTTGGTGCCTGGACGTGCACCTATCTGTGTCCTTGTAGGCTGTGCCCAAGGACATCCCAGCACGTGTGTTGACTATTGCACAGATCCACAGAATATCAGACCCCAAAATCATGCCCGTTGGACAGGAGGGGGCTGTCCATATTATGTAATGTGTTAATTCTTGGGTCCTTGGATGGGACAAGGTTGTGAATATGCATCACTTAGAAAACTTATCAGCGAGTGAGGAATGGAGTTGTTTACAAAACCAAGCCCTTGACGTCTTCCTGGACCTCAACCTCATCTCATCAGCTCCCCCTGCGGAGTGGGGCGGAGGCGGCGGACACGCTGAACGCTCAGGGTCGACAGGAGCAGGGGCTGCACTGCCCGCCACCTAGTGGCCAAAGTGAGCAGGTCCCCTAAAAGACACGAAGCCCCGCAATCTGCGGTAAATCACATTCCTTGCGATTCTGCAATCACAGGTAGATTTGGAATGGGCTAGGATCCCCTGAGAGACTGTTTATAAGGAGGGCGGTCTATGTAGATGCACTAATTTGAGGGAGGGAGAGCGTGGGAGGGTCTCTGCGGAGGAGAGATGCCTTCTCTCTGGAAACCCTGGACGTGAAGGCACCTGCCAGCTGCCATTTTTCTTGCTCTAAGCTTTTCTGCAAAGGAGAGAATAAAACTGAGATGCTTTACTAGGAACTCAGGTGGGAAAATAAACAGTTTCCTTAGGAAAGATGCCAGAGGCAGCGAGCAGAGGCAAAATCCAAGAGAGAGATGAGGTTGTTTTTTGTTTTTGTTTTTGTTCGTTTTAAATCAATTTGGGCCGGGCGCGGTGGCTCACGCCTGTAATCCCAGCACTTTGGGAGGCCGAGGCGGGCAGATCACAAGGTCAGGAGTTTGAGATCAGCTTGGCCAATATGGTGAAACCCCGTCTCTACTAAAACTACAAATATATATACATATCTATATGTACATACATATATATACACACACATATATACATATATACACACATATATATATACACATATATATACACACACATATATACACATATATATACACACACACACACACATATATATATATATTAGCCGGGCGTGGTGGCACGCACCTGTAGTCCCAGCTACTCGGGAGGCTGAGGCAGAAGAATCACTTGAACCCAGGAGGCGGAGGATGCAGTGAGCCGAGATCGCCCCGCTGCACTGCAGCCTGAGCCACAGAACGGGACTCCGTCTAAAAAAATAAATAAAAAACAAATATTTCCCCACTCTGCCACATCGAGAGGCCGGCATGGTTCACCCGTGGGAGGGGAGGAGCAGGTGTGCTAAGCAGTAGCTGTGGTTTTAAAATGTTTTTCTTTTCACCATCATCCTTCTTTATCCCTCAGTTTCTTCCCTCTGCAGCCCCGGAAGAAGGAGGTGGGCCGTTCTCGCATTGCTGTAAAGGAATACCTCAGACTGGGTAATTTATAAAGGAAGAGGATTCATTGGCTCACAGTTCTGCAGGCTGTACAGGAAGCATAGCAGCATCTGCTTCTTGGAAGGCCTCAGAAAGCTCCCGATCATGGCAGAAGGCAAGGAGGGAGCAGATGCATCACACGGCGAAAGCAGGAGCAACAGGAGCAGGAGGTGCCACACATTTTTTTTTTTTTTTTGAGATAGAGTCTCGCTCTGTCGCCCAGACTGGAGTGAAGTGGCGCGATCTTAGCTCACTGTAACCTCTGCCGCCTGGGTTCAAGCGATTCTAGTGCCTCATCCTCCCGAGTAGCTGGGAGGCCTCCACAATCCCCGATCACTGTGTCCAAGGGAGAAGGTGCTGGAGGAGCGTGTTCTGCTCCTCAAGACTGTGGCTCAGAAGCAACACATGTCTCTTCTACTCCCATTGGCCAGAATTAGTCACATGGCCCCAACCTAACTGCAGTGGTGGCTGGGAGTGTTGTCTTCCTGAGTACCCAGAAAGAGGAAAATGCAAAAAGATTTGGTGAAAATATAGCATTATCTTTGCCATAACAAACATCCTTCCTTTGTTGATTTTTTTTAAATCAAAGGCAATAATTGGAGATAAATGTGTTATATCTCCTCTTGGAGAATATTTTGTTGTCATGTTAAAAGCCTCTGAAAAGTCTTGCAGTAAATATGGAACTTTTATTTAATCTGGCATTTCCCAGATTTGGTGATTGAGGCCTTTTAAATAATTTAATAGCTTTGGAATTAATATTTGGAGGTATAAACTTTGGGAAATTGCCCTAAATGTGTCAACTGGTGAGTCCAAATCTGTGGGGGGAAAATGATGAGCAAAGAGATGAGTAATGTGTTCTATAAAAGTAGAGGACAGTCAGGTGCAGTGGCTCAGGCCTGTAATCTCAGCACTTTGGGAGGCTGAGGTGGGCAGATCACCTGTTAGGAGTTCAAGACCAGCCTGGCCAACATAGTGAAACCCTGTTTCTACTAAAAATACAAAAATTATCCGGGGGTTGTGGTGGACACCTGTAATCCCAGCTTCTAGGGAGGCTGAGGCAGGGGAATCACTTGAACCCGGGAGGTGGAGGTTGCAGTGAGCAGAGATCATGCCACTGCACTCCAGCCTGGGCAACAGAGCAAGACTCTGTCTCAAAAAAAAAAAAAAAAGTAAGGAATGAATTAGACCTGAGGCTGAGAGAGGGAGAGGATAACACTGGGGAAAATTTTCCTGAGATGGGAAAGGCCTGGGAAACAATGACAGGCTCAGAGCAGAGGGTGATTCAGCCCAGGCCACAAGCTTTGAGGGCCCTGGAGCAGATGCAGCTATAAACCAGGAGAGTCGGTGCAGCCAACGTCAAGAGCTGGGAGGCTTGTTTGGTGCCAACTTGTAGCCCTGTGTAGCTAGAGGAATCTTAGGGCTCATTTAAACTGCCTTCTTCATGTTATAGACAAGAAGGGTAGGGGCTTAGAAAAACGTAGTTTTTTATTCTTAAAGTAATTCATATTCATGAAAGACAATCTGAACTAAGCACAAAGAAGATTAAAAAAAAAAACAACCACCATATTCTGGTCAGGTGCGATGGTTCATGCCTGTAATTCCAGCACTTTGGGAGGCTGACACAGGTAGATTGCTTGAGCCCAGAAGTTTGAGACCAGCCTGGTCAACAGAATGAGACCCCATCTCTAAAAAAGAATTTATAAATTAGCTGGGCATAGTGGCACTTGCCTGTAGTCCCAGCTACTCAGAAGGCTGAGGTGGGAGGATCACCTGAACCCAGGAGGTTGAGGCTGTAGTAAGCTGTGATCCCACCACTGCACTCCAGCCTAGGGGGGCAACAGAGCAAGACCTTGTCTCAAAAAATATATAAATATAAATAAAAACGTATTCCACCTTGTAAAGGTTAAGTGTTTTATTCTGGAGGAGACAACTGCCACCAGGTGGCACTAAACCTAGCTGGCCTGGGCTGATGGGGAACCCCAGCTGTGCAGGCTCTCCAAGGCCACTCATTAACCTCAAAATAAGGCAGCTCCGCAAATCATATGGTTGTATTTCTGGACCCCACTTACTGGTTATGAAAATATTTTACCATTTATTTGATCGGTCTTTCTAATTGTGCTGTACAAATCTTCCACATCTTAAATTTTTGGGGGTCTATTTGATCAGTGAGAAAAATGGTTAAAATATCCATTGTTGACAATTTTTCCTTGTAGTTCAGTTTTTGCCTTATATATTTTGAAGCTATGTTGTTAGGTGTGTAAGGATTCGTGCCTTATATGTTCTATTCAGTTATTTTTTTGATAAAAATGAAATATCTTTTTCTGTCCCATTCAATCCTTTTCTTTTTGAATTCTGTCTATAGCCAGCCATAGCACTCTGAACATGCCTGATCTTGTCTGAATTCTATAGAATCTGATTGGTATTGCTAAACCAGCATTTTGTTAATATTTGTTTGCTATATCTTTTTCTATGTATTTATTTTTTTAAAAAAATTTTGAGACAGGGTCTCACTCTGTTGCCCAGGCTGGAGTGCAGTGGCACCATCATGGCTCACAGCAGCCTAGGCCTCCCCAGGCTCACGTAACCTCAACCTCAACCTCCCAAGCAGCTGGGACTACAGGTGCACACCACCACACCAGCTAATTTTTGTATTTTTTTGTAGAGACAAGGTCTCCCTGTGTTGCCCAGGCTGGTCTTGAACTCCTGGGCTCAAGCAAATCCACCCGCCTTGGCCTCCCAAAGTGCTGGGATTACAGGTGTGAACCATCGTGTCCAGCCCATGCTGTCTTAATTATAATATTATAGCATTTGGAAGGATAATGCCCTAATATTATTCTTTTTCAGAGCTCTCCTAGTCATTGGTTACTGTTCTTTATGCAATTCTACAAGAAACCTATTCAGATTTTTATTGAGGTCACATATGACATCTTTACAGTGTTGAACAGTGTTGAGCTTTTCCGTCTCTCTTTCTATGGTTTGTGTGTGTGTGTGTGTGTGTGTGTGTGTTTTCTTTTTTCTTTTTTCTTTTTTTTTTTTGAGACAGGGTCTCACTCTGTCACCCAGGCTGGAGTGCAGTGGCCCGATCACGGCTTACTGCAGCCTCCACCTCTTGGCTTAAGCAATCCTCCCACCTCGGCCTCCAGAGTAGCTGGGACTACAGGCACACACCACCATGCCCAGCTAATTTTTGTATTTTTTTTTTTTTTTGTAGAGATGGGAGTCTCGCCATGTTGCCTAGGCTGATCTTGAACTCCTGGGCTCAAGCAATCCACCCACCTTGGCCTCCCAAAGTGCTGGGATTACAGGTGTGAGCCACTGCGCCCAGGTCCTATGTCTTTATTTTCAGCTTTCCCGTGTGCATTGATTGGGAATTGGTTTCACTTCATGTAGTAGAAACAAACTAATGCAGCTCCGTCAGTAAGATTTTTTTCTCACACAAGAAGTCTGAAGGCTGTGGTCCAGAAGAGGTGAACGTCAAAGATGCATCAACCAACTGGGCTTCTTCTACCATTTGCTCCTCTGTATTTTTTTCTTTTCTTTTCTTTTTTGAGACGGGGTCTTGCTCTGTTGTCAGGCTGGAGTGCAGTGGTGCGATCTCAGCTCATTGCAACCTCTGCCTCCTGGGTTCAAGAGATTCCCCTGCCTCAGCCTCCTGAGTAGCTGGGACTACAGGCATGCACCACCACGCCCGGCTAATTTTTTGTATTTTAGTAGAGATGGGGTTTTCACCACGTTGTCCAGGATGGCCTTGATCTCCTGACCTCGTGATCTGACCGCCTTGGCCTCCCAAAATGCTGGGATTACAGGCATGAGCCACCGCGCCCAGCCTTTTTTTTTTTTTAGGCGGAGTCTCGCTCTGTTGCCCAGGCTGGAGTGCAGTGGAGCAATCTCAGCTCACTGCAACCTCCACCTCCTGGGCTCAAGCAATTCTCCTGCCTCAGCCTCCTGAGTAGCTGGGACTACAGGCACCTGCCACCATGCCCAGCTAACTTTTTGTATTTTTAGTAGAGATGGGGTTTCACCGTGTTAGCCAGGATGGCCTTGATCTCCTGACCTTGTGATCTGCCTGCCTTGGCCTCTGAAAGTGCTGGGATTACAGGTATGAGCCACAGTGCCCAGCCAATGCTCCTCTGTATTTAGGGCATAACTTAGACCTCCTGGTTGAGAGAGAGCTACTGTACCTCCATGTCGGTGACAGCATTCCAGACAGGAAAAGGTAACAAGGGTAAAGGACACAGAAACATGCAGATGGAACAGTCCTTTTTAGCAGAAAAATGAGAGCTTGCTATGAAGCTGCACCCAGCAGAATTCCACTTACATATTAGTGCCTGGAACTGGGTTCCATGGACACCACCAGCTGCAAGAGAGTCTGGGGAGTTCAGCCTTTTAAAATGAGCACGTTGCTTCCCTAAAAAAAATAGGGTCTCCATTAGTAAGAGGGGAGGATGAATCTTGGGTGAATAACTGGCACTGTCTGCTTCACCACAGTATTTTGCTTTTGCTATTTCTTGTAAACAGCATATAAATAAGTTCTTTTTAAAACCCAATATGAATTTATAAACCTTCAATAATAAAATAGTATGAGACCAGTGCGTGAATAGACAGGGATAATTAGAACAGAATATAAATTTCAGGAATAGGCCTAAATACACATCATAGTTTAATAATGTGATAGGGGTGACATCTCAAAATAAATGGGGGAAGTCATGGACTATTCAGTAAATTATGTAGAAAAAAATAAGGTTAGACCTATACTTCACACCATATACCACGATAGATTCTAAAAGGTCCAAAGGCCAAAATGTAAAAAAAAAAAAAAAAAAAAAAAGAAAAGAAACCTTAGAAATCTGTAAGAAAACCTGGAATAACTGTTTTATAACATAATCCATATTTCAAAGTGAGTGTGATACACTGCAAATGACCACAAATTCTTTGAAGCTCTTTTCCATCAAGAGATGGAGTCTATTTCTCTACTCCTTGAATCTGGCCTGGGCTTGTGACTTGTGTAGATCAACAGTCATCAGAAATGCCACTGACAAGTTCCAGAGCCTAGGCCTCCAAAGGCTCTGAGCCTTTGGCTGTGCTCTCTTGGAATGCTGTGGTCTGTGAAGAAGCCCAGGCAAGCCCACGAAAGGATGAGTGACCGCGTGGAGCAGAGACAAGTTACGACTCAGATAGATGAGCAAGGCCATCCTAGACCATCCACCTCCTGCTGAGCTGGCCCTGACTGAAAGAGCCACCCAACCACCTACAGAGTTGTAGGCAAACAAATGATTGCTATTTCAAGCTGTTTTGTTTGTTTGTTTGTTTGTTTTACTACATATTGGAGTAATTTACCACTTTGCAACAAAAGATAACTGTAACGTCACTTCTAAAAATTTATCCTGCAGATAGAATTGCAACATGTGCAAAATGACAGACATTAGGTCCAGACCATTCATTGCCCCATTGTCTGTAAAATCTTTTTGTGGGGCAGAAACGGGGATGACGGTCTCACTCTGTCACCCAGGCTGGAGTGCAGTGGCATGATCATGGCTCACCACAGCCTTGACCTCCCAAGCTCAGGTGATCCTCCCACCTCAGCCTCTAGAGTAGTTGGGACTATAGGCACCTGCCACCATGCTTGGCTAATTTTTTTTATTTTTTGTAAAGACAAGGTTTTGCCATGTTGCCCTGACTGGTCTCAAACTCCTAGGCTCAAGCGATTCACCTGCCTCAGCCTCCCAAAGTACTAGGATTACAGGCATGAACCACTGGACCTAGTATTGACCCATCGTTTGTAATATCTAAAGACTGAAAACAACCTAAACCTCTATCACTAAGGGATGGGTGAGTAAGTTATTATATATTCATACAAAGGGATACTAGACGATGTGAAAAAATATTAGCACCTATATGCTGATATGGAAGGATCTTCAAGAATATTGCTAAGGTATATAATAAAAAGATATATATGGCCAGGTGTGGTGGCACATGCCTGTAATCCCAGCACTTTGGGAGGCCAAGGTGGGAAGATCATGAGGTCAGGGGTTCGAGACCAACCTGACCAACATGGTGAAATCCCGTCTCTACTAAAACTACAAAAAATTAGCCGGGCATGGTGGCATGTGCCTGTAATCCAAGCTACTTAGGAGGCTGAGGCAGGAGAATCACTTGAACCCAGGAGGTGGAGGTTGCAGTGAGCTGAGATCGAGCCACTGCACTCCAGCCTGGGCAACAGACCGAGACTCCGTCTCCAAAAAAAAAAAAAAAAAGTATATACAAGAATGTTCATAATCACCTTATTCATAATAGCTTAAACTGATAATTCAAATGTCCACCAACAGGTAAAGTATGGCGTATTCATACAATGAAATGCTACACAACAAAGAACAAATAACTAATATACCCAACAACATGGATGATCTGAAACAATATTGAGTCAAAGAAGTCAGACACAAAGAGAACATATTGCATGCTTCCATTTCTATGAAGAGTAAGAGGAGATGGATCTAATCTATGGTGATGGAAGCCAGAGGGGTGGTTACCCCCTGGGGAATGGAGAGGTGTGTTTGGACTGAAAGGGGCAAAAGAGGACCTTCTGGGGAGGTGGAAATGCTCCATGTCTAGATCTGGGAGGTGGTTATACTGGTTTTTATAATGTATGTAAAAATCACCAAGTTGCACATTTAAGATCTATGCATTTTACTATATGTAAATTATATCTTAATTTTTCTTTCATTTTTTTTTTTTTGGAGACAGAGTCTGGCTTTGTTGCCCAGGCTGGAGTATAGTGGTGCAATCTCAGTTTACCTAGGCTCAAGTGATCCTCCCACCTCAGCCTTCTGAGTAGCTGGGACTACAGGTGTGCGTACCATGCCTGGCTAATTTCTGTTTGTTTTTGTTTTTGTTTTTGTTTTTGTTTTTGGTAGAGGTGGGTTTTTTTCATGTTGTCCAGACTGGTCTTGAACTCCTGGGCTCAAGTTATCCTCCCGGCCCAGCCTCCTAATCTTTCATTTTTTTTTAAGAGACAGGGTTTCACTATGTCGCCCAGGCTGGCCTTGAACTTCTGGGCTCAAGTGAACCTCCTACCTCATCCTCTCAAGTACCTGGGACTACAGGTGTGTGCCACTGTACTCAGCTTTATAGCTTAACTTTTAAAAAGAAATATTGCTAAAGAGAAGAAAAAAAAGCAAGATTCAGACTAGTGTGCATAGTATGTGCATAAAAAAGTGGGAGAAAGAATATGAAGTCATGTTTGCTTAAACAACGACTGTAAGGATACCCTAGAATCCAAAGGAGACAGTCTACTTCGGTGGTGGATTTACCAGAAGGGGCCAGGGAGGGGAGAGGGAGGCATTTCACCTTTTATCGTTTTGGACTTCTTTTTTTTTTTAAATTTTATTATTATTATACTTTAAGTTTTAGGGTACATGTGCACAATGTGCAGGTTAGTTACATATGTATACATGTGCCATGTTGGTGTGCTGCACCCATTAACTCATCATTTAGCATTAGGTATATCTCCTAATGCTATCCCTTCCCCCTCCCCCCACCCCACAACAGTCCCCGGTGTGTGTGATGCTCCCCTTCCTGTGTCCATGTGTTCTCATTGTTCAATTCCCACGTATGAGTGAGAACATGCGGTGTTTGGTTTTTTGTCCTTGAGACTGAGTCTCGCTCTGTTGCCCAGGCTGGAGTGCAGTGGTGCGATCTCGGCTCACTGCAAGCTCCGCCTCCTGGGTTCACACCATTCTCCTGCCTCAGCCTCCCGAGTAGTTGGGACTGCAGGCTCCCGCCACCACGCCTGGCTAATTTTTTGTATTTTCAGTAGAGATGGGTTTCACCATGTTGGCCAGGATGGTCTTGATCTCCTGACCTCATGATCTGCCAGCCTTGGCCTCCCAAAGTGCTGGGATTACAGGCATGAGCCACCATACCCGACCCCGTTTTGGACTTTTGAATCCTAAGCATAAGTTACTCATTCAAACAATTTTAGAAGTTTAAATTTAAAAAGAGTCCAGCCTGAGGACTGCTGCACTTCAGTAAGTGAGTTTATATGCCATTGACTTCTGTCATTTGAAATTTTCCTCTATCTTACTTCTGTACTTTTCTTGTTTACCAGGTTTTTACCTCTTTCACATAGTTGTGGGTTGAATTTTGTTGTTCCATTCCTCACCTGGCCCCAGTAATTTGAAAGGTTCTGCCTGTCCTGCAGTCACCCCCCACTTAACCCGCCTACTTAAGCTCATTGTTTCACCATGTCTAGAGTTGACCATTATCTATAACCTCCCACCAAGCAGGTCAAGAGCCTTTGCAGACATCTGCCAAACATTGGCACCCCTCTCCCTAAATATTTGGGAATTTTAGACTCAAATTTGGGAGGGGGAGGTTTCAAAGAGAAATTAATGGAAATATTTAATTTTAAATAATTTTACTAGGCGTGGTGGCTCACACCTCTAATCTCAGGGCTTCAGGAGACAAAGTGGGAGCATCACTCGAGCCCAGGAGTTTTAGACCTTTTCTCTACAAACAATAAAAATAAAAAAAATTAGCCAGGGGGGTTGCATATGTCTGTAATCCCAACTACTTGGGAGGCTGAGGCAGGAGCATCACTTGAGCCCAGGAGTTTGAGGCTGCAGTGAGCTATGATTGGGCCACTGTACTCCAGCCTGGATGACATAGTGGGATCATCTCTAAAATAAACACACAAACTTCTATACTTACCATCGTGGGTCTTAGTATCCCACTACCTTCTCCTGAATTCCTTTTTGTTACTATGTATCTGCCAGTAATTCCTTTGTTGCGGGTTTGTGGGTGGCAATCTTTTTAAATTCTTTTATACTGTATGTGAAAATGTCGGCCAGGCACAGTGGCTTATGTCTCTAATTCCAGCACTTTGGGAGTCCAAGGTGGGAGGATCACTTGTGCCCAGGAGTTTGAGACCAGCCTGGGCAACGTAAGTGAGACCCCTGTCTCTACAAAAAAAAAAAATTTATATTAGCCGGGCATGGTGGCACTCACCTATAGTCCCAGCTGCTCGGGAGGCTGAAGCAGGAGGATTGCTTAAGCCCAGGGTCTTGGAAAGAGTCCACTTCCTGACCGTTTCCGGTTCCATGGCCTTTTCTTCCATCAACATACATCCCTCCAACCCCTGACCCTGTCACCGTCTTCTCCCCCACTGTCACATCACCTCTCATGGCCCTGTTTCAGTCCCCAGCCCCATCGTTAGGGGACATCAGGCCCAGTACGGACATGGGACTGGAGCGCCAGGCCTCTCCTGGTCACTGTTGGTCAGTGACAGGCTCCCCCGGCCCGCCCTCACCCAATCACTTTCTCTTTAACACGGAAGCAGGCCTCCCTGTCATCCTCTGCGTCTTGGGTCAGCATCCCAGCTTCTGCTTATCCTCTAGAAACTTCACTGGGCCATAGTCCTGGTGGTGATTACTCTTTCCAGCTCTGTGTCACCTGGAAGCAAACTCCAGGAGCACCTCTGTGACTTCAACCAGTAGGGGAGCAGGGCTGGGAAGAGAAAGGGCAGTTTCAAGAGGCACAGGGATGAGAAGAAAGGGAAGAACACAACAGTCGCCACCTACAGGACTGACCAGCCAAACCTTGCTCAGAGGCCAAGTCTACTCAGTTACTGTCTGGCCAGTCCTACCCCTCAACCCCCACTGTGGGGGCTAAAGCTACTCCAGCTTGGATGCTGATCCCACACGTTGACCTCGATTAACCCTAGTTCTGGGAATGCTTCTAAGATTTCTAATTTCACGTACTTACCCTTAGGTCAAAAAAGGTTGATGTAATTGCAAATGTACACTTACCCTAAATCCTGGTCCTTAGGCAAATCCCGAGTCTGGAAGGTAGCAGTGCAGGGATCCACCCTCTCATCTTATGGCTGCCTGAGACATGGCTTCTATCTCTATGTCCCTATTAAATGTTTCTGAGAAAACTGGATTTGTCACCCTCTTTTTTCAGCCTCTCAGCTCCCTCAGCCTTCAAGGGTAGGTTTTCCAGGGCTGCCATGTTCTAATCAGCCCTGACCCTCGGCCCACAGCAACTGGCCTGGAGATAGGTGGGCTCATGATTTGATTTTTGGCCTTGGCACAGGGTCTGGTCAGTCTCTTGCTAAAGTGAAAGATGTTAAATGTTTTCAATAGTGAAGGAAACACTGGTCTGTGGAGAGAGGAATAAGGTCATCAGGGGACTTCCCCAAGGCACAGGACACTCCAGCACGGGTGCCTGGCCCACCATGGAAAGGCAGACAGGGGAGGTGACTGTCACGAGGATCTGGGAGTGACGCGTGGAAGTGACTACTGGAACAGATACTGAGGTAGTATGAATAAGGACACTCACTGACAGAATACAGATGTGTGCACACTGATCCGGCTATATTTTATAAAATGGATCAGACATCTGGAAAAGAACATTTTTGCAGTCCAGTATGGACTTGGCACGCAACGCTGCAGACCCTGCCTCTGTGCCCCATCTTTGACAACTGTCCCCAGGCCCCAGAAGTACATCCAGGTCGTGCCTGCCCTCCTCCCAGGCCTGGACCATTTCAAGACTCAGTCCCAGCCCTGGTGAGAATCCAAGAGCTGTCTCTGCTGCCACATGAAGTGAGACAAGGCAGCCAACTGAGGCAGGAGAGTAGGGTCGGGAGGCAGGGAACCTAAGGCTGTTTCACGCCGACTTCCTAGAACTAAATCGAAAGGAAAACCCTAACTTTCCACGCCTAAGTAACAAAAGGACCAGAGGCTACTCCCTTTGATCTTTTCTGTCCACAACCAATCAGACTGATTGCAGACTGAGTCTTCATTTGCATAGAAGTATAACTTTGTAACTTCATCCTAGGCTCTGATTGGTTGCTTTTGGCAACCAATCAGATGTTTCGCACAGGGGTGTGACCTTTGTAACTTCACTTAAGCCTCTGGTTGGCTGCTGTCTGCAACCAACTGATTGCAGGCTACCACTTCATTTACCTGAGGTGAGCATGAGTGGCCAATGGGAATCTTCTAAGGGGATATTTGGACCCAAGAAGATTCTGTATCTGGGCCCTTGAGCTGCTGCCTGGGTCCGCTCCCACACTGTGGAGCCTACTTTTGTTTTCAATAAATCCCTTTCGTTCTTTTGTTGCTTCATTCTTTCTGTGCTTTTCTGGGCATTTTGTCCAATTATTTGTTCAAAACGCCAAGAACCTGGGCAACTTGCAGTCACAACCCTCTACCGGTGGCACAACACCACCTCACCGCCCTTCATTCACCCTTGGAGTTGGCTGTGTCCAAGACTGCATCTCAGAGGAGGTGTGTGTCCAGAGGCCTCAGGGTCGCTCCTGGTGCCCTGCGAGGCGTGAGGCGAGTAGGATGGGATGGTGGCAGGTGGAGCTTGCGGAGGGCAGGAGCTAGCCTGGATGCAGCCCCCGCTAAGCTGTCCTGGGGCAGGTGGGCCCTTGGGGTCCTCCCTTGTAAGCTGCCCCCGGCCTGGCACTGCAAGAGCAAGTGGAGCCTCACCTGATTTCTCCATAGAGAGGGTGCAGGGGAAGGAGCAGGTGTGTTGGGAGGATTGCAAAGTCCAAGCAGACGTCAGCTGAGCTCATTCCACACGCCGCTGACCCACTCTTTGGGGGCACTCCCAGCCCTTGTTGGCCTCAATGGCATTTCTCCCCTCCTGGGTTTCCTGGTCTGGTATCCTACCTACTGTACACATGCCCCAAACTCTGCTTTGAAGCCCAATTCTCACCACGTGGCATGACTGTCCCAGCTGGCCACCTTCCTGGAATTCAGCCCAAATCAGTACTTTTGGGAACTTCCTGCAAGGTTTCAAAGAAGCTTTTCTGACACACAGCCACCATGGAGGGTGTTCCAGTCCCCGGACCCTGCTGTGGACATGAGGACACCCATCCCCCACCGGCCGAGCCAGCTGCAAAGGCCTCATAATCCAGCCCCGGCCACCCAGAAGGACAGTGAGCACAGCCTGTCTGAGAATGAATGGTATTTGAATCTTTAAGAAAATGAGACTGACTCCAAAATCTAAAACTACCTTTATTGTGGTTGGCTCGACATAAGATGCCGCCATCAGCAGAATTATAAAACTGTACAGGAGGCACAAAAATAGGCTGTTTAACTTAGATAATGACCCTCATGTCTTCAAGCTTTAAAAATGCACATAAAAGTTGTACAATCTGGCAGTTTATAAAATATAAAGCTAAAAAGAGGATTTTGGGTTCCACAAAGAAGACTGTATCACACAATTAACACGTACTAATTAAACAATTAACCATCCACACAGAAGACATAATGGCACAGAATTCTTAAAAATCACCTAAAAATTAACATTTTACCCCGACCAAATTAATCACCCTTTAATAATAAGACTACTGTAAAGCATCCATCCCATGGAAGGATACAGTATCACTTTTCCAGTTTTAAAATGGTCAAGGGTGTTGTCCAAAACAAATCTGATGTGCTTTAAGCAAGTACAATTGTAACTGGATACATTTCAGAGTAAAAATTAAATAAATATAAATAGGTTAAATAAATAGGTCATTGCAAAAAGAACACTACACAAGGTTTACATCTGAGAATGCAGAGTAGGTGACTGGTAATGCTTTCTAGGTAAGTGGGGACTCCCCATCACAGCTTTAGGGACACTGAAAAGGAATACTGTATCCACCAAACACACACACAGTACACAGGGGAGGTGGGGGGGCTTTGGCCAAAGTGTTGGTTAAGGCTGCTCCAGTGGGAGGCTCACTGCAGTCACGTTCTTTGTGGGTTTCCAACGTCTACAGAAAGAATTTAAGCGCCGGTACAAAAAATCAGAACCAGAGTTACTCACGGGAAATCACTGTTTCATAAAGAAGGAGGGGAGTAGACCATCAGGTTCAAAAGATGATGTCCAACCTGGGAGGGCGGAATTTCGGCTCACCTGGAGAGGATGCCTGATGACTTCCTGCCAGGAGAAGCCAAAGCCAGGACATAGTCAACCAAAATAACTCCAGGTTGGTGAGGGAAGGGACAAGGAAAAGAAACACTGGGAAATTCAAAGAAAGGCAATCTCAGACACTAAAAGAGCAGAGAGAGAAAGCGACATGGGGAACTTAAAGAGGCTCCTTCCAGGGCGCTGGGCTTCTCTTCCAGCACAGAAGGCTGCAAAAGTGGAACTGGCCCCCAGTTCCCAGAGGATCACAAGGCCAAGGATCCAATGGGCACACCATGAGGACCCAAGGAAAGGACAGAGAAAGGAACGGCTCTGGGAAAGCCAAACCTGGCCAAAGTCCAACTTCCTAAAAAGAAAGCAGCCAAGAGGAGAAAGCCGTACAATCCAAAGGTCCCCCCATCTGCATGAACGGTTTGATCAGCAACCAATTAATCTCTCACTGCAGCAAGAAAAGAATTGCCAAAGATAACTGAATCGCATGCACACAAAACCTTACCAAAGGCTCGGGGTCAACTCTGATAAGGCCCTTTCTTCTAGAGTTGGTGGGAAGAAACTCTGCTGGATCTACTCACCTGCAGATCTTCCAGAACATCTATCTGTAACTGATCAGAGTGATGTCTCCCTGGAAGGGCCTCTGACCACCACTGCACTGAGAACACGGCGGGAGTGAGAACACCTGCGCACCCAGGATTTCACACTTAGCCGCTAGATTGCTTCACAGCTAATCAGGGAAATGCCAATGTTCCCCAGGTGAAAATGTTTTGGTGCCTAATGACTTGTGGAGCACTTCAAAAACTGAGATTAGGCCGGGTGCGGTGGCTCAAGCCTGTAATCCCAGCACTTTGGGAGGCTGAGGCAGGCGGATCACGAGGTTAGGAGATCGAGACCATCCTGCCTAACATGGGGAAACCCCGTCTCTACTAAAAAAAATATAAAAAATTAGCCGAGCGTGGTGGCACACACCTGTAATCCCAGCTACTCGGGAGGCTGAGGCAGAAGAATCGCTTGAACCCAGGAGGCGGAGGTTGCAGTGAGCTGAGATCGTGCCACTGCACTCCAGCCTGGGTGACAGAGCGAGACTCTGTCTCAAAAAAACAAAAAACAAACGAAAAAACACTGAAATTAAAAAGACTCAAGAAGCAACAAGAGAAATTCTGGCACACGTGCCCAAGAGAGGTTTAGTAAGACAAGATTTAAATAAGTCATAGTGTCCTTTGGATTCCTAACAGATGTGACCAAGCTCCATCTTGAAGATAGCGTACAGTACTTCTAAAAAGTTTAACAGCCTTCCAGGATTGGAGAAGTCCCATAACCTGAACTACAGACCAAACAGCTAAGCCGCAACACGATATGTGATGGTGCAGAGCTGTTCTGGCCTGAAAAGAACTTTCCACTTGCTGAGCACAGTGGGAAACCAGAATTCTCGAGACTAGAACTGGATACACCAGATGATGCCCAAGGTGTTTTCATGACAAGTACCCACACGAGATCTCTTCAAACAAACCCCCCAGAGGATGGACGGGAACCAGGGCTCCTAAAGGCAACTAAGAGGAAAGACCAGAGGTGACCGGACCAGATCCCTGTGATTCTGGGACAGAAGAGATGTAAACCGCAAACACGCGCCCTTCCCCACACACTTTGGTTTCTTTGTGGCAGCAACACTTTTTTATTGTTCTCTCTCACAAGTTTTAGGAAACTCTCACAAGTTTTAGGAAAGCGGAAGTTTTGCCTGTCTTGTTCATCGCTGTATCTCCAGCACCCTATATCCTGCCTAGCTCAATACACTAAGTGCTCAAATAAAATACATTGAATAAATGATTTTGAGAAATCTGGGTGGTTAGAAACTAGTATGATAAGCAGAAAAGGCATCAGAAACAGTTGTCTCTAGGCAAGTGGGGCTAAAACAGGGAGATGACACAAAATTGGGTCACTAGAAGTCACCTGGGTACTCCCAAAGAGAAAACCTGTGCTGAGAACGAGCTGGGCGGGGGGCACTCCCTGTGGCAGTCCTGTTAAATCACTCGTGGCACCTTCTCCACCTTCTGATCCTCTCTTGGGTTACTGCCAAAGCCCACAGGTAAAGCACCTTGCAGCCGTATGGGGAGCTCTGTCTCAGGCCACCTGGCATGCAGCATGGGAGCAGCAGGAAACGCAGTCTGGCCACGTTTCTGAACAACGCACAGCCTTGCTTAGAAGACGCCAAGGACACCGACCAAGGGCCAAGGTTCCAAGGCCTAAGTGAGGTAATCGATGAGATTTAAGGATGTAGGATCACGTTAATAGTAGGGAAAAAAGTCACTTTAGCTATGATGAAAGGAAGGGAACTGAATTCTACAAAGGCAGAATGAGAGCTTTTGATGAGTAACCATGATACAAATACACAAACAGAAAACATCTTACAACATGAAGAAACAGTGATTTCTCTGTGAGTAAAATTCAACAATCCCATTCTTAATATTGAATGGAATCTCTGAGTTCACCAGGCCTGAGCTGCAATGATCCCCCAACTGGCTGGAGAAAGTACATGGACAACATCTCCTTACACGGTAGGCTGATTGCATTTTAACCTCTAAGGCTCTCGGGAGAGAAAAGACAAAGTTTTGACTGAAACTAAAGCTAAAAATTATGTTAAGTTTAGAAAAAAAAAAATGGTACAAACAATTTAGAGACTATTTCTTTGATACTGTTCAATACATTTACATAGTGTTGCTATAATGTTTTACTCTTCAGCATTAGAGAATGTTCTATACATGAACTCTCTTGAGGGGATGGTGATTTTTGGTACCACAAAAAATAGAAGATGTATTCTATCTTGCATTTATTCTTCACAAGAAAGCTTCAAGTTTAGCTTACTTATGCTGACATAGCATTCTACAGTATAATCAAAATATAGTTATTAAAATTTGCCAAGAAAAACAAAAAAGCTGGCCCATGAAGCACACGGTGACCCTGGCCTTGGCCGCCCACCCTGGCCCTGACTCACCACGAGCCTCTTGTTCCACCGGCCTTGGGGACGAAGGAGTTTGACTGCCTACTCGCTGGCCCAGGGCTTTCTCCTGGTGACCAGGAGGGTCCCATTCGGCGGCCTCCCTCTGGTCCTGAAGGCTAGCCCCTGTCTGGGTCTTCGCTGCTCTCCTTGAAGGCCAGGGAACTCTTTACCTCTTGCCCCAGGCGCTCCTGAGCACCACCCCAGATGGCCCGGGACACACCCACCAAAGGCCACTGTTCTGGCCACTGGCACTGGGCCACAGCTGCCTCCAGAACAGAGCAGCCTCTTCATTTCTGAGACCTGCAGACACAACCACACCTGCCAGCATGCATAGCTGACCGGTCCCTAATGCCACGCCTCATGCTCATGGCTCCTGCTGCCTCTGCAGAAACACTAGTTAACAGTGACCTGGGCTACTCTGGGCACATCTGTGATCAATGAGAAATCTCATACTGCAGGACGACACCCTCTGAACTCCGTCCTCCCCCTCCTCAGCATCCCCCACCTCTCAAGTCCGGTCTCCAGTGAAGGCTGTACTTGGTGCATCTCAGCCTAGCTGTCCCAGCACACAAGCAAAATGTAGGATTCCCTCCTCTCCCTTCCTGAAAGGCCTGTAGACTGACATTAAGCAGGAATTTAAAAAGTCTGAAGCAAGTTTATCCAGTAGATGGCTGGGGGTGCTACTCGCGCTGTCTCTGAGGCCCTCCTTTGCAGACATCATGACCGTAAGGCTTTTGGGGCCAGCATCTTCCCAGTTCCCTGTAGGTCACGAGGGGCCACTTCTCCCACTTCCTGGGGTCAGCACTGTCCTCTGTGGGCTGCAGAGCAGGCAGCTCAAGGCACTTGGTTTGGGAAGCCTGGTGTCCCTGCAAAGCCGGGAGGCATCAAGCTCTAATTGTGGTGACCAGGCCCTCAGTCACAGCTGGGGCCACCAGAACAGAGGGGCCGCCCTCGCTCAGAGGGCGTCTGGAGTCACTGGGGGCTGGGGCTCTGGGGGCTCGTGGAAGTAGTAGGGCTGGAAGAGTCTCTCGTGGCTGCACAGCTCCATGGCCCGGTAGGTGTGTGCGAGGAGGTGGGGGAAGCGAGATGTGAAGTAGCACACGAAGTCGTCGGGGAGGGACCCCAGCGTCTCCCGCACCTCTGCAGGCAGCTCCCGGTAGTGGTGCTTCTGCAAAGAGTTAGAAAGCTCGGGAGATTAGAAAGGGGTTAGAAAGCTCGGGAAATGTTGGCAAAACACCCTTTCATCATGCAAGGAAGAGACAGAATGTGAGTGTTGGTTTTTGGTAAAGAAAAAGAAAAAAGGCTTACGTATCCAAGAATCCAGCCCCGTCATCTCGCCTGCTCCCCTCACTCAGGAGGAGGCCTTGAAGTGAGCAAGGCCCAGCCAGTCCAGGGGGTGCTCAGGCCTTCTGTGACAGTCAGGACCTGGAGACACTCCTGGCCACCTCAGGAGGAGTAAAGTCGCCTGAGATTGGAGTGTCCATCCCAGCGGGGTCCCCGTATTTGAGGTATGTTTATACATGTTTACACACAGTGGCTGCATCAGACAGGGAGAGAGCCCCACAAAAGTCAGCGACCAGAGACCACGAGGGACATGGGCCGCAGAGCACTGCTTCCCGGAGCTTCACCTGCACCTACGTCCCTGAAGGGAAAATCAGCATAAGAGAGGCAACAGCCTGCAGTTTGTCAAGTCCAGCTGAAGCCGCCTAGCTCCTGAGAGATGAGAATGCCAGTACAGATAAAAGATTTATAAAGAATGGATGAAAGGAGGAAGGTGTCCATGTCATGGCCACTGGGTCTCCTCCCCAGTATTTACAAACTGCTTACCTTATTTCTCATGGCTCGGAGGAGATCTCTGACAGAACCACCTTTATAGGTCCTGAATTTACGCAGGTCTAGAAAAACATTGAGGGAAGCAATGGGTAATCAAATTTAAAACTAATACATTTTAAAAGAAAACAATGCATGGGGTCCTGGGGATTAGGGAGTTAGACTGAAAGGTGAGGTCACTCCACACCCAGGCATGGGAGCAGATCCTCCCATCCAACCCAAGGGTGATGTCCCCCTGAACCCCACCTGGTGATCACACCCAGGTCAGAATTGACCACCTAGAGCACGACACCATCACTCACCTGTCACTCTAGGGAACAAAAATGATACACACATCAGTGTAACCAAACCACAGAGGACACACCCAAGAAAGTCTCAAACCTGACAGGTGGGATGTGGGGCCTGAACAGCCTGGAGCGGCCATTTCCACGTTTACTTTTTGGAAAGGCGGCAGCGACTTTTGCAACCTGCCCTCTCACACGCTGCAGCATGATCACCTGTCTGGAGGGGGACAGTGATGTTCTCCCGCCAGTCCATCTTCACCACGGCTCTCCCGCCTCTCTCCAACTGCTTCACGATCGGGCCATCCAGGGATTCCTTTTCTATTCTGTCGCTCACGTCCTGTGAGAGAAACAAGGGCAGCAGATGATGGTCAGTGCTGGAGATGCTGAGAGCTGTGCGACTGGGACTCAGTAACAGATCATCACTGACACATAAGCCTGCCCCAGAGCTGGGCAGCAGGCACCCTGCCCCCTGCCTCCCTCATCCATGACTTTCCCTGTGAGCTGCTCTGTTCCTCACGAAGCACAGGCCCACAGAGAGCTTCTCTCATGTCAGAGAGGTGTCACAGAGTACACCTGCATATAGACCACGAACGCATACCCTGAATTTCACATGTGCACACACACGCCATGTGTACGGAGCCGCAAGTGCAATCTATATCCAATGAACCAAAACCAGAAAGAAAAGGAAAGCTCAGATTTGATGTGCATCCCGTGCTTTGTCTACTCACTGAAACAGGGTATGCTCAAGCCCATAACTGGTGGAGGGTTGCCACTCTTCCCTCCACCAGTAGAAAAGACCTGTGAAGCTGGGCCTTCTTCTCCAAGAGGAAACTTGGTGGCAAGAGTATGGGCTCCAGGGGCTCCTGTTGGGATTCAAACCTTGCTCTGCATTTGACTTTGGTAATAAGGAGAGGGTCAGGAAGCACCCAAGTATGGCCTCTTGAAGTCCCACCAGTAAGACAGGTCGACAGCTGAGGACACAGGAAGTGGTGAGCCCTGTCTACATCAATGTTAAGTAGCCTTAGGAGACCCTTTTCTCAGAGCAGCCTTTTCTATGATGAAGATGAAGCCAGACTGGCTGAACTCCTAATTTACACTTGTCAGAGAGAAGCTGTGGAGAGGTTAGATTGTCAACTTGGGTACACTGGGAACACACGTGTCTGAGCTGCAAAGCTGTTACGGCTAAATGACCTGAGTGGAAGCCAGGTGTGTTCGAGAGACATATGACCTGGAGATACTAAGCATTTAAATCCTGTCCCTTGGTGGGTGAAGGTCCCTTTGTGTGGGTTTTATTCCTGTTCTATATTTTGCGATCAAAATGACCTGGTTAGTTTTCACAAGTCCCTGGAAGACATATGGACTTGAGAATTTTCACATTATGTCCATGGACACAGTGACCAATCCATATGCTACAACATGGAAGACAGCATTAAACTCTTCCCAACCCGATCCATCTGAATGGTTACTAAGCCCCCACCTTGGGCCAGGCAGTGTCTTCCCTAGGAGGCAGGGACACAGTAGTGAATGCAGCAGTCAAGCACTCCTGTCCTCGAGGAGCTTACATTCTGGGGGCTTCCCTCTGGCCAAGGCCCCAGTCAGACCCCAGGAGAGCATGATGGTCACTTCTCAGTACGGTGCCCACCAAGCTGCACTCTGCCTGGACCCAAGGGGAAAAGCACTGCCCCACAAGCCTGCTTTCAGAGCCACGTGCTGGGCAGGAGGCGTTCGGGTGAGTTATGTTCAATTGATACATGGAAGACTTTGAAAAACACATTACCTCTTCAAAAGTCACCTGACATTGTCACAAAGCTTTAAAACAGTCAAATCACCAAAGGAGTTCTAACTTTGCAGAACCTATTTTAAGCAAAAGGAGATCTGGGCCAAGACTGTGTAAAAGATGATAGAAACAAATACAATATAAGAAAGCACTGAAATTTATGACACTTGGGCTGGGCCTGGTGGCTCATGCCTGTAACCCCAGCACTTTGGGAGGCTGAGGCGGGCAGATCACCTGAGGTCCGGAGTTCAAGACCAGCCTGGCCAACATGGTGAAACCCCATCTCTACTAAAAATACAAAAAAACTTAGGCAGGCGTGGTGGTGCATATCTGTAATCCCAGCTACTCAGGAAGCTGAGGCAGGAGAATCACTTGAACCCGGGAGGCAGAGGTTGCAGTGAGCCAAGATTGCACCACTGTACTCCAGCCTGGGTAACGGAGTGAAACGCTGTCTCAAAAAAATAAATAAATAAATAAATAAGCTTATGACACTTGAATGAAATTATATGATGCCTGAGATTTACTTCGAAATAACCTGGGGTGGGGAGAGGGTGAAGGTTAATATTTATTGAACCTGAGAGATGAATAAAGGAGTGCTCATTATAGCATTTAAACATTTATGTATTATATATTTGGAAATTCCATAATATAAAGCTTAACCATTATGGCACATCCATACGATAGAATACTATGGTCATTGGAATTTTAGAACTTTAACATGAAAGAAACTTAGAATATCATGTACAGTTAAAAAAAGGGATTCTGAAACTGTATATACGGTTAGATCCCAATTATACTTTTATATATGAAGAAAACATTAAAACATCAGCCATGATTATCTTCCAGTTTTAGGGTAATGGGCAATTTATTTTATTCTTTGTCCTTTTCTGTATTTTCAAAATCTGAAAAACATTAAATGAAGACTCTGGATAAAGAGAACAGACGTCTCTACCTGGAAGAACTGGAGCTGCTTCTCTAGGCTCCAGAAGAACGGGTGTTTGAGCACGTGCTTCGCTGAGGGGCGTTTCTGAGGATCCATCGCAATCATCTTCTCTATCAATTCACGTGCAATGACGTCTTCTATAAAGGAGGAAAATAAGCAACTCATGACTACCAGTCCAAAGCCACAGTGAAATACCAAAAACTTTAAAAAGCTGCACACCCTCTCATTTATGATTCTATCTACAGGAATTTATTCCAATAAAATAATTAGGAACAGACACAAAACCTCAGCCAATGAGGTGAGTCCTCACTGCATGGTTTGTGAAGGAAGTGACTGTAAATATCCAGTATCAGAGGCCCAAGTGGATACACTACGGTGCCTCCCTACGCTGGGCCATGAGCTGTTAAAGTGCGGCTGTGACTAAATATGGATTGACGTGGAGAGAGATTCAAGGTGACGCTGAAAAACGTGCATGCTGCAAAACAGTATGCAGGATTTAACTGTATTTTTATAAAATATGCAAACACGTCTAGATAAATGACTGGAATAACGTATATGCAAAGGTATCAATAGCCATCATTCATCCCTGTATAATGGGAATATATGGGCCTTTATGCTAATCTGTGTTTTCTATAATAAGAAAAATTAAGCATAAACAAAACAATAATTTAGTTGTAATTTTTTCAAAAGGCAGCACTGGAGTGTCATGGGCCAATTACCACCCAGGAAAACCTGAAGTCTGGAAGAAAGACTTGTTGCACCCATACCAGGAGACCAGGAGGGTGAGGATAAAGCTTGTCTGTCCCCAGCCCAGCACGGACTGCACCTACTGACCACTCGCCATCCCAAGAGAGAAGACAATTTGTCTTCCCAAATGCCAGTGCAGGAAGGGACCTCTGATTATTCAACCCTCATGTCACCAGGTAGAAAAAGAAGGTCTCCAAAGGGGGCTTTGCCTAGGTCACCCAAGTAGTTGGTGACCTGGAGGAACCTTGGAGCGTCTCAGCTTTAGAAGGTGGCGCCCCAGAGATAACCCTACCAACCCTCTACCAGATTTGGCACAAGTCTGGAGGTCCTGAGGCCTGCGGGGTGAGCAGCTGGGGCACCAGGGCCTCTGTGAGTGCAAAGGTGGCACCAGCCCAGCTCTGCAGGGCCACCTGAGGCAGCTGAGGAGCTGCTCCCAACCCCAACCCCTGGACCGCTCACCGTGCTTCTCTGGGTGCAAGCAGTCAAGGCTGCAGGCACCCAGGAGGATGTTGGCCTGCCGCTGCAGGGACTTGCCAAAAGGGTGGCTGCCCTCAGAGATTACGTAGTAAAAGACGCAGCCTGCAGAAAAGATGTCCACCGTGTAGGTCTGAAAAGAGACATGAGGCGTGAGAGGTCTGGGAGCAGAGTTTTCATCCTCACTCACAGTCAGGGAGGGAGGAGCATTGCTGCTGCTTCTGCTACCTAGAAGGTGTCCTGGGAGAATCAGCTGACATACGTGAGCTGCACAGAGCAGCGAGGGCTAACCTGCAGCACTGCATGGGTGTCAGAGGTCCCAGTGGAGAACCTGGGCTTGGAGCCACCTGGAAGCCCCTGGTTCCCTCTCATGTGAGATGAGGACACTGACAGCATGGGGCTGTTGTCAAAAGAGATGCATTAATATGCAAAAATGGTTGCTTACGACAGTGCTTGGCCCATCAAAAGCCCCCCTGGCTGTTATATATTCCTTACCCCCAACACGAAAGTGCTCACAGACAGGGTCTCTGTGTCGTTGCTTCCCTGCTGTACCCCCAGGGCCCAGAATGGTGCCTGCACACAGTAGGTATCAAAATTGCTAATAAGTGAATAAAACAGCTTACGATTCAAAAACAGCCCTAGAAAGAAACTATCTGACAAGTTACCAAGGAGGTCATGTTTGATGTTAATCCGAGAAAGCCTCTCACTTATCCCATGAAACCATTCTGTGTCTACAGAATAGCTTCCTTTGAGGGAAATGTACGTTTGTGTTTTTTAGCTCATGCTACCTGGGGTGTAATACCAGGGTGGTTCCTGAGCACAGCTTGGGTCCCTGTTAGTAGGCCCTGCCTCTGAGATTCTCCACCAGGTGAAGTGAGGGTCTAGTGTGAGGAAGCAGGGGCTCATCACCTCCCATGCTGGAGGAGACACACCTTGAACAACACAGCACTCTCATTCAGCCTCACAACAACCTTGTGAGGCAAGCAGAGCAAATGCTTTCATCCCCAGATGAGAACGTGGACAGAAAGGTTGCATGACAAGCTCAGGGTCACTGCTGGATGTGATAAACCAGGATGAGACTCAGGTCTTCCAATCTCCAAACCTACCATGCTTTATTCTACCTCACTGGATTTTCCCTTAGGAAGGTGCTGGATTCGGGACAGGAGGAACATGGCCACCACAGCTGGAGCTCGCCCCTGACTCCCAGAGCTCTCTGGGTCTTTCACGCCCCCCACACTCTCTGCAGCCTGCTGTCCCCAGCATAGACAACACTAAGGTGAAGAGGCATCTTTCCTACCTGCCTGGCCCCAATTATGTTCTTTCCCAAACTTATTATTGCCACTTGTCCTTGTAATTTGGATATTCCATAAGCTGTTAAACATGAGTGCCACGAAGTCTGAGGTAAGCTGAATCTTTAGAAAGACTTGATAAAGGAAAGGGAGTGGTTACAAGAGCTGCTGCGGCATTTGGTGTGGTGGATTCAACTGTAAGGGACTGGGTCATGAAGCGTTAAAAACCAGGCTTCTGCTCTCAAATCGCTTAGGAAGTGTTTGAAGTGTCCAAGCCTCCATGCAGAAGTCACAGAAGTGGTACAGAAGTGTGCTTAATGCAAGGGGGAAAATGAGGACTCCAGTCAGTCAGACCCAAATCTGAAAAGACCTTAGCCTACAGCACAAGATTTCTATGACTTAAGGGCTAATATTACTTGCTTTAAGTTAAAATTAAGTGTTATGGCGTGCGTGCGTGTTTTTATGATTCTTCGCTGTAACTGACTTCTTTGATGATCTGACCAGCTGCTGGTCCCCAGTGAGCTGGATAAGAGGCGGCCATATCTAATCCACTCAAGATGACTGACCCACCCAGGTCTCCATCGGGGAGTGTCCAAGGTGAGCCTCGGTGACTTGTGCTAGATTAAGGTGCTCAAGTGTGAGTGCGCTCCCAGCAAATGGATGCAGAAGCCAGCTTGAAGGGGTTTCCAGGTTGGCCAAATTTGGAACAATTTGTGTATCAAAAGAAGTAAATAACAAAAAAAGGACTAAAATGGATTATAACATTAGTTTCAAAATCCTTGAGCCCATAGCGATTAAGAAAAAAAAAAAAAGAGAGAGAGAAGAAAGTGAAAAGAAAGCTCTGCTTTACAGAAAAATGTCAGCTAATAATGTAGAAGAATTTCTACTCAACTGAGTACTTCAGGCAAGGGTGATCAACACATGCTAAACCACTGGGTGAGTGACTGTCAGTAAACAGGATATTCACATTGTGCTGAAGTATCACCCCAAATACTAACAAGAGAGGAGGAAATGAACCCTTATGGTAGAGAGATCAGCTGTAGCATCACTAAGAGGAGGTGATAATAATCTTACAGATACAATCTGCCATCACATGCTTTCTGATGTAGAGACCTGCCAAAAACATTCGTGCCAAAAACATTTAACTTGAACCTAATCAAGCCTCTCCACCTAACTTCTGGTTTCCAGGAAATACGAGGAATACAGAGAAATGTTCAACGCTGTCATGAGGAAAAAAGCAAACAAACCAGAATGGGGCATCCTATAACCCACTGCCTGGACTCTTCAAAATGGAACTTCAACATGGAACAAAATATAGGTGGAAAGATTTGTAAATTCCAAGAGACAGAATCAAATGTAACGCAAGACACCTGATTCCATCCTGGTATATAAAACCCAGTAGGTAGCAAAACCCAGTAGGTAGCAAAATACCAACTCTATAAAAGACATCTGGGGACTAATTGGGGAAATTTGAATATGGATTGAATATGAGATGATGGATAGAAACAGCATTAACTGCTGAGGTGGGATAATGGTATTGTGGTTGGAAACACAATGTATTCCTTAGGAGACACGTGCTGAGGTCTTCAGGGATGAAGGGCCAGGATGCCTGCTACTTATATTCAAATGGTTCAGTAATAGGTAAAGATAAAGCAAATGTGGCAAAAGTATTAACAAATGTTGAATCTAGGTGGAGATACACAGGTATTCATGTTAACGTTCTTTCAGCCAGATGCTGTGGCTCATGTCTGCAATCCCAGCACTTTGGGAGGCTAAGCCTGAGCCCAGGAGTTCAAGACCAGCCTGGGCAAAATAGCGAGATCCCACTTCTAAAAAATTTTTTTCTTTTAATTTTCTCTATGTCTAAAAATTATCAAAATAAGTTGAGAAAACAAAAACAAAATTTTAAAAATAATGAAAACTTGAAGTTTGCTCACGCTAAGCAAGCCCTGACTTCCCAGTTTACCAAAATTAAAAAGGGGTTAAAAAGTGATTGATTTAGCTGGGTGTGGTGGCAGGTACCTGTAATCCTAGCTACTCAGGAGGCTGAAGCAGGAGAATCGCTTGAACCTGGGAGGTGGAGATTGCAGTGAGCTGAGATCATGCCACTACACTCCAGCCTGGGTGACAGTAAGACTCTGTCACACAAAAAAAACAAAAAACCAACCAACCAAACAAACAAAAAAAAAACAAGTGATTGGAAGAATAGGGAAAAAAAATAGATAATTGCCCACATTTGCCCCTTTAATCAGCTGAACATGAGATGACACAGAATGTTCACGCAGAAGCTCTTGGTGAAAGGAATGCCATTCTCCAGCTACACGGGCACCAGCCCCCAAACCTGGAATTTAAAGGTTCTACTCCTGAAGATACAATGGGCTGGTTCTGTAGTTTTCAAAGGGCCATAGCCTATTACTCACAGGGTTCTCCTTACAGTCTTCGCTCAGCATCTCTGGAGCGATCCAGCCTTCTGTGCCAGGCACCCCAGATCGGCGGCTGAAACTGTGTCTGCCCACTGCCAGCTTCTTGCAGAGGCCAAAGTCGGAGATCATGGCCTTGATCTTGCCGTGTGCATTGGGCATGGATATGAGAATGTTGTGTGGCTTTAGGTCTCTGTGAACTAACAGAGAACTCCAGATTAGTCCAATGCTTACCAGGAGCAACCCCAGGCCTCCTCCTCCAATGGGGAATGTGTCCTCGTCAGACTCCCAATATGCCTGCCGCCACCTCCAAATGTTCTGATTTTCAACTATGTCGGATTCCTCCTCAAATTCTTACACCACTCATCCTTGCTACTGGTGATATAGCCAAGAGCTTGAACAGAAGCAAGGCCCACCCGAGCTACTGGTTAGCCCCACCTGGGCCACTGATTATCCCCACCCGGGCCGCTGGCCTGGTAAAGTGCAGCCTCTCACCGATGTTGAGGGAGTGGAGGTGGGCCAGGCCCGAGGTGGTCTGCTGCAGCAAGGTGATGGGCTCCAGGCCGAGATGCGCAAAGTCCTTCTGCTCCACATACTGCAAAAGACATGACAGCAAGGTCACGGCACACAGTCCTCAGGACTTGGCCCCTCGGCTCATTTTCTTTGATACCATTTTAAGAAAGAAATGGGAAGTTTTACTGACAACATTCTGTCTAAATCCATGTTTTCCAGCAAGGAGCAAACCTCCAAATCTACTAATTTACAATGAGAAAGATAAGAAGGCAAGAAACTCAAGTTCATTGCCTCATATAAGTAAACCTACAAAGGAATCCAAATGATACTGATATGGTTTCAAAGTGAGCCTGGAAAATGAGCAAAAGGAGCTTGCTGGATGATCTTAAAGCCTGGAGTTACCAACTGGCATCCTCCAAGCCCACACCAGCCATGACTGAAGAGGGAAAGAAAAACTGTCCAGGTTTCCTGGAGGCAAAGAGGGAGAGACATGCCAACTGCAAGCAGACTGCCCAGGCATGCTGGGGGGACCACCCTGTTACAACCAGAGGGATAAAAATACTCCACATTTTGACTGTGTTTGTGGTTAAATGGGTATAGACATTTGTCAAAATTCATCAAGCTATTACATTTAAAATTAGTACAATTCACTGTAACTGTTTTTTTTTAATTTGACGGGGTCTCACTCTGTTGTCCAGGCTGGAGTGCAGTGGCACAATCACTGCTTACTGCAGCCTTGATCTCCCAGGCTCAAGCAATCTTCCCACCTCAGTCTCCCAAGTAGCTGGGGCTACAGGAGCACATCGCTAGGCCTGGCTAATTTTTGGTTTCTTTGTAGAGATGGGGTTTCACCATGTTGTCCAGGCTGGTCTCAAACTCCTGAGCTCACGTGATCTGCTCACCTTGGCCTCCCAAAGTGCTATGACTTTAATAAAGTTAGCAAAATAAAAAAAATAAATCCACCTCTTGCAGGGTGGCTGCACACAGCTCGATGGCAATGTACTGGAATTGCCGGTCCTTCTCCGTGCAGAAGTAGCGGATCACGTTCGGGTGCTCATCCGATTCTCGCAACAGCTGGACCTCACGGTCTGCGAAGCTAAAACACTCGGGGAGGATCCTCTTCACGGCCACGTCGCGGTTGTCAAACATGCCCCTGCGGGATGAGGAGCGGGAGTTGTGTCTGGGAAGCATGAGTCAGGCTGTGTAAATGAGGTGAGAAACTGGGTCCACAGCATTCACCTACTGCCTCCCAGCCTAGAGAGCCCCGACTGACTGCCTGGTGGCCCCGGAATCATCGCTTGTCTCAGTGTGCAAGCTCCCTGGAGGCCGGACTCCACGCGTCTAGGTCACTGCTTTGACCCTGCTGTGCTCTGAGCCTGGCACCAGGCTCACAACCTGACAGGCACTTAGACACCAGGTGGTGAGGGCTGGGGGCTGGCTAATCCACTCACCGGTACACAATTGTGCCCTCAGCTCCATGGCCCAGGACATCCTTGGGACAGAAGGAAATTTTCCCAACTATCACCACGCTGGTTTCCTCATCTGGGACAAAATAGGAAAGAGAGATTGTTTCAAACAGATATCACCTAAAGAACCTTGAGGTTAACATAGTGACAAGCTTCCTGACCTCAGATTAAAAGATGGGATTTAAGAGGCACTGCACCCCAGACTGCTGCTCAGCAAGAGCCTGCCGGGCCCACTCCCCATGTACACCCAGGACTGCCTCTTCCCCCTGCCCCTGCATTCTGTCTCCGCCTTTACCTTATTGTGCGATTGCATATCTTAAAACCTTCTGGAAGGCAGGGATTCTCCATAGCGTTTCACACACTTATACATATTCATTGTGATATAGTTAGAATGGTTTAATAGTTAACAACCACCACAAAGTCCACTGTAAAGATCCGCACTGAAACATTCAGGTGGCGGCAATGGACATGTAAAACGAGGAGACTGCCTGGGACAGAGGGCTCTGAGTTCCCTGCACCAGCTCTGTGCCAATTCCCTCAGAATTGGGGCTCTGACAACTGGCTTGAGCCAACTTCCACAGAGGAAAGCAGACCAACTGTGACACTTCCACACTTGGCCACCGGCTGGCCCTGGGAACTCTCTTCAGCTCAATGGGCAGCTCACCTCTGGTCAGCCGCGACGCCCAGCCCTTGTGGAGAAAGACAGGAGGATGGCCAGGGTGGTCCCCAGAAGGCCCTCTGAAGGGGAGATGCCGAGGGATGGGGCAGAAGCCTTCCCACAGAGACCCCCAGAGTGGAAGTTAGAGGAGAACACAGTGAACCCCTGAGAATGGTAGTTTACAATCTTATGGAGACTCCTTGGACTTCTCAGGAGGTGCTCGAATAAAACATAAAATAGCACCAAGATGGCAACTGGCTTTACCTCCATCGTCTTGTTCCAGGGAGGGGCTGCTGCCAGCCTTGGAGGCAGAGCTGCCAGAGCAGAGCGAGTGGTTGGAGGCCCTGGGGGATGTGCTGGGGCTGCTGGTGCCCGAGCTCTCTGAGTATGGGCCAGACGTGTCCAGGAGCTCGCTGTCCTGAGCCGTGTCTCCAGGTGGGTGGAAGGGCAGCTGCTGCTGCTGCTGCTGCAGGAGCTGGATCTTCTCCAGTTCCTTCTGGAACTGCTGGTGCTGCAGCTGCTGCTGCTGATGCATGCTCTGGGAAGAGAAACCCACATCCAGACAAGGGCAGCTGTTCCCACAGGGAAACAAGCAGCTGGGAAGGGACAGGTCCCAGTGGCGGAGGGAGCATGTGTACTTTATGTGACCCCACAGGGCACAAAGAGACCAGTAAGAAGGCACCTGGAAGCAGAATTGCTTTGATGACTGGACGTCTTTCCGCCGACTAGTTAGATCCTTGCTCGTACAACCCACTCCCCAACCCTAGGAGGGGCTGGATGGCCACCAGGGGAGGGACTGTGCCCTAGGTTGAGGGCTGTGCCAGTTTCATTCAGTTCTAAAATTCTGTGATTTTCATGAAAGTCTGAGAGTTGTTGCAAAGGTGAAACCAAACAGGAAGCACAGGTAGCATGGCTGAGCCAGTGGTGGGTGAGAGCAAGCCCCAGGTTTGCCACCCACCATGTCTGTGTGTTGGCTAGAGGCTAGCGCACAGACACTCAGTAATCCAGAGGGGCAGGTGAGGAAGCTCTAGTATTCTAGGTATGCAGAGTACATCTGCATACACATAGCCAGGAGGTGGCAGTGGGGCTGACACATGGTGAGCCTGGCTGAGGTCCTGCTTCCGCCTTTCATCCCACTGCCTTCCCCGAGGCCACATGCCTCTCAAATACTCTGTCATTATCTGAAGTAGCAGCGATCTGTGATCATCCCTATCCATGTGCAGGAGGTGGACTGAAGGGACTTCTGTGAGCCACCAACCCACCAGGGAGTCGTCTCTTCTTCCCTCCACCATGGGGTGGAGTCCTAGAAATGCCGTCTACTAGCTGGGTACCCGTGGGGAAAGTTACCTAGCTTCTCAGGGTCTACTTCCTTCTTTTGTGGACAAGGGATCAATAATAATGACCTCATAGGACTGAGTGAGGTGAAAAGTGAAACTATCAGGTGCAGACATGCCAGTGGGGAGTGCCATAAAGAGTCTGTCATTCCCATTCCTGGGCGGGTCATTAGCTTCCTGAGCTCTCAGGTAACAGCATCTCGATGCTCTGAGCAACCTGCTGAAGGACCATGCCCCTCAAATATTTCATCCCACCCACAGCCTGTTCTGCTACAGAATTTGCTCATTTCCAACTAGGAAGTAAAGGGATGGCCACACTGCCTTTTTCACACAAGCTGATCTCACAGGCAGCTTCTTTTTTCTTTTTTTGGTTCTTCTCCCCAGCAGAAGTTCTAATGGCAGTTTTTAATGGAGGAAAGGTCTTCATCTATTATCCTTATTCTTTAAAAATACAGGTAACTATTCAAAATCATCTTTGAGCAAGGCTTATAAATCAGCTCTTAGCTGAAAAACACTAAGATTTAGGAACAAAATTGTCCTTTTCTGGGAGGCTAGTGTCTCTTTAATTATGTTTTTGAAGATAAACAAACACTGACTTTTTTTTTTTTTCTTTTTTTTTGAGATGGAGTCTTGCTCTGTCGCCCAGGCTGGAGTGCAGTGGTGCAATCTCAGCTCACTATAAGCTCCGCCTCACGGGTTCACGCCATTCTCCTGCCTCAGCCTCCAGAGTGGCTGGGACTACAGGCCCCTGCCACCATGCCCGGCTAATTTTCTGTATTTTTAGTAGAGACAGGGTTTCACTGTGTTAGCCAGGATGGTCTCGATCTCCTGACCTTGTGATCCACCCGCCTCGGCCTCCCAAAGTGCTGGGATTACAGGCGTGAGCCACTGCGCCCGCCCGGCCAACAAACACTGACTTTTAAATGGGGAAAGAAATGTGCTGGTTGTTTTTGTCTGGATCTCACTGACATGAGGCGACAGGCAGAGAAGCCCCAGAAATAGGTGGATGGCAAAGGGGAATTGTTGAGCTTTACCAGGGGATAGGTGATGATGAAGGCCACCCAGCCAATCAGCAGGAAGGTGCTCAGGATGATGGTAGCCATGTCCTTAAGCATGGAGTCCACGGGGGCCTCGGGCCGGGCAGGGGCATGGGCGGGCTTCTCCTCCACATCCCGAGACACGGTGGTAGGTGCGTTTTCTGAAGTCTGGTCAACCAGGTTGATAACCTTGCATGGGAGAGAGTTGCGACATCACTGCAAAATTTCTAGCCAGATACAGATGAGGCCAGCTATCAAGAGAAGCAATCACTGTTTACAAGGATATGACTGTACTGCAGGGTGTTGTATTTGTTTTAAGCTCACCAAAGATCATGTAGCCAGATAATTGTTGCCTCTTTTAAAGCAATTGCTTTGAGAGGCCATGCATCTTTGCAGTGAGGTTATCATTATTCAAAAATAGTTTTTGGAGCAATACTTTTGGCAGGTGTCTTCAGACCCTACATATTTTTTTCAAAAATCCTCAAAAAGGCAAACACTTCCTCCTTTGATGGCAGGTTCAGTATCCAGGAAAACACTGAAGTCATCTGTAACAAAGTCTGGTGAAAAATTGGTATTTGATTTAATAATACCATTTCACATTAAAAGGAAATCCGCACGTATACAGAGGCGCATGGCTAGAAAGCAATAAAGCAGTTTTCTCATGTTGCCTGTAAACTGTCAGTGCAATCCCAAAATTATAATTTATTCCAGTAGTCCACTATTTCTTCAAAGTTTTTAAGAAGCATCAGAAGCGTTTGTTAAAGAAAATTTAGAAGCCCAAAATTAAATCAGATAAAAATGGAGCTTCCCTAGAGTTCCTCAGAATCTCTAAGACTTCACGGAACAGGCATTTAGAAAAATGCATTGACTCACTTTCAAATATCTAGTATTCTAGGTATGCCGTTATCATTTGCCCAACAAAACTAACACAGCCTCCCTGGCACATGCTGAATTTCCCACATGCTAAACCTCCCACACGCTCACGCCATTTCACCCCTCCCCCCAGATGGCTGCCTAGAATGCTCTTCTCTCCCCTCCAGGTGTACCCCTCTTATTCATGCCTCTCCCACAGTGCCTCCCACATTTTTGGGGGTTTGTAGCCTGCAGAGTATATAGGAAGCATCTGGGCATGTGGCCAGGGACATCTGTATGTCTCATCACCATACAGATGCACCTGAGAGTATTTTAAAACATACTTTTTCAAAGACCGTTATCCAAGACCAGATGGTTAAATACAAAGATTTGACACGTGGCTACCTCTGGGTGTTAAATTAAGGGCACTGTCTTATTTTCTTCTGTATGTGTTTATTTTCTAAGTGTTCAATAATGAATATGCAGGACTTTAATAAGATTACAGGACAATGCTGTTTAAGATTGCTGTTTTAGGAATCAATGTATTTCTCCAACCTGGCTACTTCCGTAGATGATGGTAAACAGATACTGTGCCCTGGAATCTTGAAAGTCTACAATTTCCTTTGTCTCTGGATAAAATCTAAATCTCTCAACTGAGTTTGTTGTGCTTTTGGTCTCGGCATCAGTCAGCCATTCTCTTCTTCTTCTGACCCTACTCATGTAGCCCAGGTGCATCTCTGTCCCTGGGCCCTCCATGGCAGGGCTGCTGAAGCTGCCAGGCCTGAATAGGTCACTAAGCCTCAGACGTCCCCTCTTCCCCTTCCCTGGCCATGTTGGGTTCCCTCCTGCAGAGCCACCCTTCCACCTCCTCCACCGGCTCTGTGCCCCAGAAGGCTGACCTGTATGGGCCAAAGCAATGGCTTCCCCAACCCCCTGGGGTTTTTGATTGGGTAAAGCTAACAGGGGGCACCAGCAGATGAGAGAGAGAGGTAAGAGAAAGAGGTTGACTTCTGTGGGGCTGCTGAATTCCTCAACTGATGCTTTCAGCTCCCGGTCTGGAGTCCTTTCTACTCCCTCTCCTCTGGCTTTAGGCCAAGGTGTGCTAAGAGAGCCCCTGGAACTCTGTGCAAATAGTCCCAGGCCACTCTCTGTCTGCTTCATAAAACTTCAGATCTCATCACTTCTTCAACAATTTTTTTTTTTTTTTTTTTTTAGCAATAGGGTCTTGCTATGTTGCCCAGGCTGGTCTCAAACTCCTGGGCTCAAGCGATCCTCCTGCCTTGGTCTCCCAAAGCACTGGGATTACAGGTGTGAGACACCCAACCCAGCCTTCAACAACTCTTAAACTCCTCCACAGGGCTTGTTTCAGGCCCTGTAACATGGTTCCTTTTTACCCATGTGAGCCCATTTCCTACTACCCCCTACTTAGTAGCCTCGGGTCTGGCCAGGCCTTTCTCCCCACAGCCTGTGAGCTGGGCACACCAGCATTCTTCCCACTCCAGGCTTTTGCCCTTGCTGTTCCATTCCCTCCTGTGCCCTCTTGCTCCCTCCACCTGGCCAAATCCTACCCATTCATCCAGGTCCAGGCCTAGCTTGGTCCTGCTGCCTTTCCTGCACCTTCTTTCACAAGTTGCTTCCTATTCCTCTCCACTAGCCCTTAACTATTTATGTTTTTTGCTTTGGATTCTGGTGCATTCCTCTTCCCTCCCAGACTAGGCTGCAAGCTCAGAAAGCAGAGTAAAAGTCTAATGCCTCACCCTCCCAACACCTAACACCAACAACCCCCGACTGGTCGCTTCCTCACTCACTTCCTCAAAGCTCTTTTTCTCTGAATCAGCAGGAATCACATTTTCCCGATGTTTGGGTAGATTGTTGGGAAATCTCTCCAGCATCTTGGTAGACGCAGACAGTGGGGTTTCATGGTGTCCTATGACAGGAAACAAAACCTTTAGTGAGAACAATTTCCCGAGCTGTGGTGGCACTCAATGCTAAACTTAGGCAACAGGTGCTACCCACTGAGGGGTCCACAATGCAAACTCTCAGCAGGACTGTGAGTTAGAGAAAATGAGTGGCAGTTACCAGAAAATTCCATCAAAGCAGGACCTTTATTACTTGATGGCAGAATACAGTATTCCAAGTCTCCTACTGAGGAGTGAAGAAGTATCCTTGTCATGACAGGGATCAGGACATTTGGGAGGCACCAGACGCAAGGCTCGTGGGGCTGCATGGGCCTGATCCACAGATGAAGTATTATGAGGCTTCATTAAAAGTTCAAGGAGTTCTCCTTTCAATGCTTTTTCCTGTAACATCACTCTTCTATGGCCGCCGAATTCCCATCTTGGTATTTAAATTGCTCAGGTGGAGTTCCAGTCCTACTATTATCTAAATGTGAGCTTCCATCGGGGAAAGTGGTACATTACTTGCGAGAAAGCAGTAGGACACACCTGCTAGATGGATGGGGCCATAGCTCACTCCACGTTCATTTGCTGTTCACTACACAACTATCGCATGGCTACTGAGCATTCATTACACATTTATTGAGCATCTATTGTGTGCAAATTGCTGTAAGAGATACAAAGCTGACTAGAATAGGGAACTGGGATTTGATAGGGCTTGATAATCCATTCAGCTCTAAAAATGAGTCCACATACTGCCCCAAAGAGCCAGGTCACTTTTTCAGATTAGGCTGCCAGTAGCCTGGCTGACTTTCCTTTCTGTTCTCTGGCTGTGAGCAGATCTCACTCTGACTCACGTCTCTTTCACCTTATGATCTTTCCATTGTTCCCCTAAACCTATCAAAGATTTCATGACATACATGCCAAGATGACAACAAACAGGAACTAGTCTAAGCTGTGTACATTTCTTGATCTGGAAAATTCCTCTTTGAGTTCCCATCTTTAGGTCAGTTCTCTATCTACAACATAATATCATTCTTTAAGGGAAACCTACTTTTGTTTTGAGCCACCACTAGTTTCTCTTGTGTACCAAGGAGCTCTGAGACATGCTTTGCTTGGGAGCACGATTTCTCCACGTGTGGTCTGCCCACTTCAGACCTCTGAATCAGACTTGCTGGTAGGGCCCAGGAATCCGAATGTGAGTATGTGCGGGTAACTCTGAGGCTCACTAACAAAGAGACCTATGGTCTAAGAAAAGTGAGGTGTTCTTCCACATGCCACGCTGTGCAGCAGTGTCCTGCCCTTCCCACAACACCCACTCAGTGCTCAGGGTCCTACCTGTCTGGTAGGACACCTGCCAAGAGACTGCTATGGAAGGCATTAGCCTGAATCCCCCTAGTTCTTCTGTCAACCTTCTTGTAAACAGGCTTCTCCTGGAGCTGGGCCTTCACTGATATCACACTGTACACACTGGACCAAACACTGTACAACCTTACTCATGAGACCACTAAATATTTTGTACAAATATTACCTGGTCTCCTTGATGTATTCATCTATCATTATCTCTTAGGTCCAGATTCCAGAGCAAAAAGCAGATGGCTAGGCCCTGCCCCAGACCTACTGAATCAGGCTCTCCCGGGCTTATATATGCCTAGTTAACTAAGCTCTGATGCCGAAAGCACCCAAGGTCAGGGCCATGGCTTTGGGGCAACCCACAGACCATGCCTCTCAAGCTAATTGGATCCTTGTATTTTCACGATTAATGACAACCTGGAATATCTTTAATGCTTTCCACAAAGAGAAAATGAAAGGACATATTTGGACATAGTAGGGCATATCCTTTTACTTGTGGCCCTCGTCAACAGGAGATACTGCCGTAGTCTCAGTGCCATATTTTAAGACGACGAGCTTTGGAGGTCCTCAAAAGAGGCTTTCGAATTGTGGGATCCTTACACTTAATAGATTCCTTATATTTTGCTGTTTTCGCAGTTTCCTTACTTAGACAACCTTTCCATTTTAAAGGGATCTCATTTTACAAGTTAACCATGAAGACTCCCTGCCCCCATATTTTCTGTATTCTCATATATACACATTTCCTTAATTCCACTTCTTAATCACTGGTGGGCAGTCTGTGAGCCCCTTAACTGGCACATAATGCTGAGCAGCCTTGTAATTGCAATGACCTCTTCTCATTAGCTATTTTTTTCTCACCATGGGCCTATTCATACATGCTCCTTCAACTACTTCGTTAATAAAAACGTATTATTATTTTGTCGTCTCCTTTACCCGTTATTTGGTAAAAATAAAATAAAAATGGCTACAAGGAAACAGGATGAAAAAAGAAATGGACCTTGACAATCTATAAAGAAAGCGAGCAGGGCTCAAGGATACCTGGTTTCCCCCCATAATACCTGGTTACACACATCCCCACCTACACCGCACTGCCTGGCAGATCCTGCTGTTTCCTGGTCCCCACATGCTCCCAGCTGCCCCACATCGCTTTTCCAGAGCCCCAGCCCTGACCTCTTTCTCCCCTAGTACCTGTCACCAGCAAGCACGACAGGAAGAGAACAGAGAGAAGAAACTGCACCGGCCCCTGGGTGCTCCAGCTCCCGACTGACCTCCTGCCCTGCTCTGCCCCTACTGGGGCTGGGAGGTGGCAGAACAGTGGGGGATGGGGCACAGGAAGGGCAGATGGGGTTCAAGAAAACTCCCTCCTGCTCTAATGACTTGGCACACTTGCCAGGAACACAGCTCTTCTCACTTCCGCCTTCATTTGTCACACTCACTGCCAACTCAAGAAGTGTCATCTCAACTTATCTTTCTTGGGACAGGGCCTCTAGTTCAATCCCTGGCCATTAGTGATGGCGGCAAAAACAAGAGAGAGAGGAAAAAAGGGACCTTCCCACACACCTGGGATGACACTGCCCTAGAACCACAACCAACCCCTGACTCTGCTGCTCTCAATCCATCCTGGGATTTAATCCCTCCCGGGTCTTCAGCCCTCACCTCTCCAACCCCTTACCCTCATGCCCACGTGGACTCCAAGTTAATTCTTCCATAGAAACAGTCTCAGTTTTCTTAACTATAAAATGGAAATGACAAGGGTACCTACCTCACACAGGGTTGCTGTGAGGAATGAGGAAATGCATTCTAAAGGGCTTAATGTCGGATACTCACACAAGGTTTACATTAATTTAGTACCTGAGTTTTGGAACATTAAACAGTTTTCAAAAACTGACTCAGAAACACAGCTACCTTGTTGATTTTCCTTGGGGGTAAAAATGTCCCAAGGTCTCAGGGGCCAGCCAGGAAGGGCTCTGAGCACAAGGCCTTCCGAGCTCAGTACGGTGTAACTACCAGGGCCGGCGGTCGCCCACCAGGAGGCAGCACGCTGTCACCTCAGGCTACTGTGGGAGACCTGCTCTTACCTATCAGAAGCCAGTAATTCCTCAAGTAGTTGAGCTTGTTCTTGCTTTTGAGTCTGGGATCAAACTTGACGTCCGTGCTGGGCGTGATCACACACTCCCCCTTGTCCCCAATGGTGACGCCATCAGTCTGGGGCCCTTCCAGCAAAGGAAGTGTGCTGCCGCGGGGCTGTGGAGAGGGTGCAGTGAGGGTCAGGAGCCCTGGAGGGAGAGCGGGTCCCACGGCACACCATCCCAGCCACTGTCCTGAAAGGTGAGCAATTTCTAGTGCAGGGCTAGTCCAGGACAGAGCAAGACACAAAGGCCCAAAGTCTGGGCAAAGAAGCTTCTCCCTCAGGATGTGACAAGCTGCACTGGTGTCTTTATGGACGTCTTTTTAGATTCTTATGTCTGGGTACTGGGGAACAAGAAGTGTGTGTGTAGAACTCCAAGAAGCTATTATGAGAAGCAGACATAAGTGAAGGAGAATGAATGGATATCTCTGTTAGTCACAATCTACACAACCAATGGGGCGGAATAAAGTCCAGCCACACGCCCAGTGCTGGCTCAGGTGCTGCTGGAACTATGACAGAGGCAGGCGCTGTCTATTCACAGAAGCAGTCGCCCAAATCACTGGGAAGACAAGAGAGCCAACCACACAGCCCAAGCATTGTAGGGATCAGGACAAACAGCTAGGATTATGACGCCTTGGACTTTTGGAGACAGAATGCTTGAGGCAGGCTTGTGAGGCCCAAGGAGGCTCGGCGAGATTGCAAAAGCATGCAAAGGGTTTGAGTAAGGAAAAGGAAGAAGAAAGGGCATTTGAAGTGTGAGGTAAGGAGCAGCCTGAACAAAGGCCCCGGGGAAAGATGAACACGGGGCTTGTAGAAGTCAGGGAGAAGGTGCACATGGTTGGGCCACGCAACTCACACAGAGAAACTAACAGGGTGGAGGAAGGGCATCGTGGGACTGGATGAAGTAGGGCCATGAACACCAGCCTGGGGAGTTTAGATTTGACCACAAAAGCAAAAGGGAATAATCAGGGATTCCTCGGCTTTAAGAAGTTGTTTTTGTCATGTATCTTTCTTTCAAAGTAGAATGTGGCATGTGCAGAAACTGTTTTTGAGAATTTAAGATTTGTGTTTTTCATTCTTAACCTGCAGGATGCTCATGCATAGCAGTCATTCTTTGCTAAAATGGAACAGAAGTGGTTAGGCAGCTGCGAGCCCTCCGTAGTGGACTTACCACAACAGCAACCCCCTCGTGTACCATTGAGGGAGAGGCATAGAGGCTGGTAGAGTATTTCCCAACATACAGAGTGGGCCTAGGAGAAAAACAGATACATGCATTCCAGAGTCATTGAATTTCCAGATCCCACAGAAGGGAGGAATCATCACCCCAAATACCACCCGCAGGGATGACCACATTAACCCCCCAGACATGGAGGAAAGCAGTAGGGGTGTGAAGCTAGAGGCACTGCCCTGGGAACAGGACCACAGGACTTCAGTCCCAGCTGTCACTCACTGCAGAAACATGGACAAGCCACCTAATGGCAAGCCTCAGCAAAATCGCAGGGCTGGACTAGACGATGCCCATGATGCCTGCAGAAAGGACTACGCCCAGTGGCCATAGAGGAGACTGAGTGCTTACCACCACCGCCGAGGTCCCTCAGATGACCCTCTACAACACACTTTCACTCCAGCGATCACTCCAGCGACCACCAGAACTACCCCCATTCTGCCTTGTGCTTTCTAAGGATCCTGGAGGTTTTACAGAACTCCTGAGAAATGGTCAGCTACTCTACTCTGGATGCTGAGAGCAAAAGGGATGCATAAGAGATTCCAGACTTGGTGAGACTTCTGGTTCCCCAGCTGTGTAGTCTGTCCCCATGTGGGACATCAGGGAGACAGAAAATGGTGAGAGATACACCTCCTGGCCCTTCTGCTTACTGTTAAGAGCCCACCTGGGATCGGTTATCCACTACATTATCTAAACCTCTCTCAACGAATACCTTACATTTGAATGCTGTTTTACAATCTAAACACTTTCCGGCATATTATGTTATTTGATCTTCCACACAACTCTATATATAAAGTAGGAAACTGAGGCTTGGGGAGTTTAAGTGACTCGGTGATAGGCTATGAAGAGGGGGATGGAGAACAGAAGCCTGCTGAGTCTTGGACACACACACACTGTAACTATTTTTTCTGATTTTTAAAATGAATATAACCTAAAAATTTAGAAAATATAGAAAGTTAAAAAAATAAATCTCTTGCATCCCTACCACCTAAGATAGATCCAAACTATACTTACACTGGCAGTCTCTTTCCTATACCTTTATTTGTGTGTGTGTGGTGGCAGGGGGAGGGTCTTGCCATGTTGCCCAGGTTGGCCTCAAACTCCTGTGCTCAAACAATCCTCCCACCTCAGCCTCTCAAGTAGCTGGAATTACAGGTGTATGCCATGGTGCCCGACACCTCCCATCCATGATTTTTATGTAATATTTAAGAACTCTGAAGTGTTAATGGGTGCCCCTCAGCTCTTGTATTCTGAGGTTTCCAAATGAAGCAGTCTTGGCTCTGAATATTCCTCATGGCTTCAGAGACTGCCCTGTCTTTGGCCTCCCGTGCAGGGCCTGCTACACTGCAACAGCACCAGAACACGAAGGCCACGGCCGCCCTCTCCTTCCCCGAGCTCCCAACTCACGTCAGCTTGCTCTTGGCCTCTGTCTCCTTGGGGAACGGGTACTTCCACTTTGTGATGCGCCCCACCTCCCCAGACATGAAGGTCAGATAGCGCAGGGTCTCCACAGCGACATTGATGTGCATCACCTTCCTCAGACCCTCCCGCTGCCAGACATAAAAGGCCACCACAGGGGAGGCGTAGTTTTGGATCCACAGGACGTCCCCAGATTCACTGTCCACAGTCACCACCAGCCCATCACCATTGGACACAAAGTGGGACATCTCTGTACAGATCAAATAAACAAAGCATGCTGAGTCTCACCCCATCTTGCAACCACATCCTCTACTCTTGTGGCAGGCTCTAGTCACTCAGTTAGAGGAAACAAGACTTCTGGAATATTCTCAGATCTCCTCTGAGCAATTTCACTTATTTCCAATGAACTCGCTTAGTCTCTATAATATCAAGACACTGAGAGCTGGCTGGCTTATAAACACAAGCCAGGATCACTCTCCCAAAGGCAATTTATTTGGTGATGTTCTTTACCACTCTATTCAAAAAGTGAGAGTAAATACTGAGGAGGAAGGAGCCAGTGGAGATGCCTATTAATCTGGCATTTCATAGCAGTCACTTGAAACCCATCGATCAAACTGAAAGTCAGGGACAGCTGTGGTGGCTCATGTCTATAAGCCCAAGAATTTGGGAGGCTGAGGTGGGAAGATCACTTGAGTCCAGGACTTTAAGACCAGCCTGGGCAACATAGTGAGACCCCTGTCTCTACAAAAAAAAAAAAAAAAAATTAGCCAGGTAGGTGGGGGAGTGGCGGTATGTGCCTGTGGTCCCAGCTACTCAGTAGGCTGAGGTGGGAAGATCGCTTGAGCCTAGGAGTTTCAGGCTGCAGTGAGCCCTGATTGCACTCCTGCACACATCCTGGGGAACAGAGGGAGAACTTGCCTCAAAAAAAAAAAAAAACAAAAAAAAAACACCCTGAAAGTCAGACCTGAACCACTGACACTGTCCCATCAGATTCACAAAGGAGTCCTCAGAGAAAAACGAAAATATTCTAGGTCCTTGACAAGAAAAAGCAGAGTCCAACTTTGATACCAATGTTAAGGTGGCAAATTGGTTTTTAGTTTTCATTTGAGTTGGGTGAATGTTAACTGCAGAAATAACTAGGGATGAGTCACATTTGCAGAGTGGCCTTCTTGACAGGGTTGTTAATGTCCTATGCTGATTTTACTTCTACTTTCCATGGGCTTGCAGTAAATTCCTTCTGTGACATAGAAAGACTCAACGAGGGATGTCCTCCTTCCTCTCTGGCTAAGCTTGTCACCATTTTACTTTGGTTTCCCTTCAGACTTCACCAAGGCCCCTGCACATTGACTGTGGGAAGTATTTATGATAAGCCCATGAAAAGTCCATGGAAAGAAAGAACCTGGTGACAAAGAGTATCTTAAAAGAAAATCCTACTTTCTGGAGCCACTGTTTCCACATAGGTCAAAAGTACTGGCCCAAGCGTGTGAAATCCAGCAGAGAGCACTTACTGTAGTCCACGTCGTCCTCAGGCAGCGAGGCCGCATAGTCAAAGTAGGTGGCATTCCACCGGAGCTCTCGAGTTTTGGTGTCGTACATGGTGATGGTGTATTCTAAAGAACACAGACCAGCCAGCCCATTACCACGGAGGGGCCATAGTACCTACTGAGGTGTGGTCCTTATCTAATTATAACAAACAAATCCTCCCTAAACTGTAGGCCAAAAAGTCCAGACTATCCATGTCGATAGAGAAAGGCAATGTGAGGAGAACTGAAGGCCCAGACACATGAGTGAACCTGGCCGACAGCACGTGGAAGCAGAGACGACCCACCCTCACCATGCCCTTGGACTCATGGCTCACAGAAGTGTAAGCAATAGAATGTTCTTGTTAGCCATTAAGCTTTGGGGTGCCTTATTACATAGCAATGGATTGCTGACAATTAAAAATTGGCACCTTGAAGCAGGATGGCGCCATAACAAACACCTAAAACATGTGGCATTGACTTTAGGACCAGCTGGCAGGTGGAGGCTGGGAGGCTGATAAAAAGGTTGGTGGAGACTTGCTAGTGCAGAGGGGGCACTGCTATTGAAAATGGAAAAGGGGTGACCCAGCTTGTGGAGGGTGCCATGATGAGTATGACTATTGCTTGCAGTAACTTGGAAGACAGAAAAAGTACCTAATCAACTCAGGGATCCAACTAAGGAGATTTCCAGACAGAAGGCAGAAAATGTTGAATGGTTTCTCTTAGCTGTCTATGATATATTGTGAGACAAATGAGCTGAGGAAGAAATCATTCAGCAGAATACAGAGGAACTATAAAGGGTCCAGGACTGAATATCACTGGAAAAGATTCTCAATATAAAAAATAACTTTAGGGAAAAGATCAAATCCAGGGTACTGCCAGCAACAAAAAACGGGCTCAGGGTAAAGATCAACCAAATCAAAGTTGAAGCTGTAAGATCCTTCTTTGAGACCTCTGAAAGATTTTAAGGTGGTCCTTCATAGACCCTCTGCATCAAGGGAGTTCTAAAAACCATGTGTTGTCCCATTGCACTCACATTCCAAAGTCTAGAGACTTGTGGGTATGGCTTTTATCTAATGGAATAAATTATAATTTGACACATGGGAAGCCCACATAGTTTTTAAAGGAGTGGTATCAGCATAGACTAAAAGGATCAGAGACAGTCAAATTGAAAAAAAAGGGCTTCTAGATTCCCAAATTTCAATGGACAAGGAACGGATTGAGAAAGATACAAAACTGGCCATTTGTTATGGAAAAGAAAGGACTTCTCAGAGGGCAGAACCAAGAGCCACTGAGAGCACTATATTAGGGAACCAATCCCAGAGGGCAAAACTGGGCCCTAATGAAGGAATATTCCCTACTCCTGGAGGAGGGGAACCTGAAAACAGGTGCCTGGCTGGATTTCAGAATTACTAAGGCCCAATGTGTGATATGTGTCTCTCTTTCCTGCCCTTTTTTGAGTGAACATGTTTACTGCAGCTATCCTGTCTCTGTCTCACCACTGCATGTTGGGTGGGGGATGGGAAGGGGAGAAAGACCCTGTCTCTTTAATTCACAGGTCTCCGATCAAGAGGTGCCACACTTGAGGAGCATCATCTACCTCCAGACCTCATGCAGATAATGAGATGTGAGATTTTGGGACTGATGCTGGGATTGGACTTTGGGGGTCTTTGGAGGGAGTGGGAGGGTTGTAAACTACTGCAGCCTGAGGGAGGACTGCAGTAGAACATCTCTAAAGGTCACTACCACCAATTCTTCCCATTCCTGTAATGCATGTTACTCTTCCCATCAAGAAGCCGAGTCTATATCTCTACCCTTGATTCTCAGCTGGCCTTGAGACTTGCTTTGACCAACAGACTGCAGTGGAAGGAAGGTTCTGGAACTTTTGAGCCCAGACCTTAGGAGGCACTGTAACACCCATTTTTACTCAAGAGGGAGCCCGCTGCCATATCAAGAGTCCAGGCTATCTGTATGGAGAAAGGTCACACGGAACTGAACTGAAGTCTCAGATACATGAGTGAGGCCAACCAAGCATGTGGAATAAAGATGATGGGTTCTTGTTGAGTCCTTCCTGAATTCCCTACAGAATCATTAACAATAAAATGCTTGTTTTAAGGCACTAAGTTGGGGTGGTTTGTCATGCAGCAATAGATAATGGAGGCAATGGATTTACACACCTATGCACACACATTCCACCTCATGCATATCCCAGCTCCTTCGAACACCACAATTTCACCTGAGAATGACGCAATTTTTATATCTGGATGAAGCTGGGGCCACTGTAAGAATTTACTTAATGGAAAAGGTAAACACATAAATCCTAAGCAGTCACTACAGTTAGAAGCTGGAATACATGATTTCTACAGTCTAAGACCTTCCACCCATTTCCAGGAGAGCCCAGCCAGCTTCTGCAGGGCCCAAGATTAGTCTCACTGAGTTTTAGAAATGCAGTGCTTTCCCCAACACTTTCAGGACGGTTCTCTTTTTTCAAATCCTTGGCTGCCTGAAAGTTTAGACCTAAATGTAGTGCTCAATTGTAATGAATTCATCCTAGGTTTTTGGTATAATTTCTTCCTTCTAAATGTTTTTTGTTTCTCCTTTTAGCTTTAAGTATCGTTCAACAATTTTCATGGCATCCCCGACATGTGTGAGGTGCTGCACATATGGTAATAAGTAAGGCAGGTCTCTGCAATAATGGGACCCACCCATTCATACATTCAAACATTGAGCCCCTGCTACACATCAGGCAATATGCCTGATGTAGAGAGACAGCAGCTGAGCAAAACAAAGTCGTACCCTCAGGGAACTGATATTCTAGTGAGGGAGGCAGGAAGTAGGCACATAGAATTTATAAATATGCAGTGCCAAGTGTTAAGAAGAAAGAGGCTGAAAAGGGAGGAAACACAAAATGGTGCAGTGAAGAGGGTGCAAGCAATGCCTGTAAAGGGACAATGACGAGGGGTGAGATGGCTGCCACTACAGGCCTGTTAACTGCTACGTGTGCCCCTAGAATGGGAGAGCCGAGTGTTCCTGAGCAGGGTGCAGGCTGTGAGGCTGCAGAAGAGGCTTCACAGAGAAGGTGACTTTTGAGTACAGTTGTGAGAGAGGATATTTGCCAGATAGGCAAAAACAGGCATACCTGGTGGAGAGGACCACACCACTAGAAGTCTTTAAAAACAACGCTGCTATTCTGGGAGCTGCAGGTAGTTCATCCTAATTGGGAAACTTTTTTTTTTTGGGCGGGGGGGATGGAGTTTTACTCTTGTTGCCCAGGCTGGAGTGCAGTGGCTTGATCTTGGCTCACTGCAACCTCCACCTCCCCAGTTCAGGCAATTCTCCTGCCTCAGCCTCCTGAGTAGCTGGGATTACAGGCGCATGCCACCACACCTGGCTAATTTTGTATTTTTTTAGTACAGATGGGGTTTTGCCATGTTGGTTAGGCTGGTCTCGAACTCCTGACCTCAGGTGATCCACCTGCCTCGGCCTCCCAAAGTACTGGAATTACAGGCGTGAGCCACCACGCCCGGCCGGGCAACTTTGAAATGAGAGAAATGAGGCGAGAAAGGTGGCAGCGGCGTCACAGGGGTTTTTCTGGGCCGTGGTGCAGTTTGGACTGTATCCCTTGCACACTGGGGGGACACTGAAGGGTCTTATAAAGGAAAATGACATTATGGGACCTGCGTTTGGAAAAAAGCAGCTCTGGCCACCTTCTAGGGAAGGAGGCTGGGGAGCTTCTTCCGATCTTCTGGAAACAGGCAGGTTGTAGAAGACAAAGGTTCATTTCTTACCTGTTCGCCCAAGATACAGAAGAGAGGTTGATGGGCAGAGACTATCTGCAAAGGCCGATGACAAAGTCTGCTGCTTCTCCCCAGTCAGGAGGTCAATAACATACCAGATGTCCTGCTTTTTACCTGAAAGGACACAAAAACACATCATCATTTACACCATATGGAAAAAAGTATCGCTGCCAAACTAGCAGCCAAGATGCTCTGTATTGAGAGAGATAGACCTGAAATTCTTAGGATGTCATTTCTAAGGTGATGATATAAATGGTAATGCAGAGATAATAAAACTTCTTAGGTCCATAGGTCTTATAATAATTTAATAACCTAAACATGGTATACAAATTCCTCCAAACCCAATAACATAATTATAGTTTCAAAAAGTTCCCCAAACTTTCAAGTTAAATTTTATTGCTTTGATGAGTGGCTTTAAATATGAAAAGTCTTGCCTGTGAAGGGCAATCCTTTTCCCGTGGACTGGGATCTATAGAAATACAGAAATGTGCCCAGGGGTTCATCTCCCTAATAACCATCATTCACATTTCTCAACCTCCCTACTAACCAGCCACCATGTGAGAAGGATCTACAGTTACTGTTTATGACTATAATTAACTAGTACCTGGGACTGGTCAGTGGAGTTGGTTGCAACCTGATGCTAAGGATGTCAAAGGTGTCTCGGCCTCTGTTCCCAGCCAGTAAGTAATTCCCTGGCCTCGGGCCATACCCCTAATCTTGGTCAGCTGATTATGACAGGCAGACAGCACAGTAAATAACACTATATATTAAGAAAACCCAAAGCATATGTATCAATGGTATATACCCAACAGCATCCTAGCAATGGAGAGTCTGTAGCAAGGGCCTCCAATGTGAAGGTCAACACAGTCACTGTGATGCATGTATTTCCATTTTGTAAAGCATGATCTCTGGTGGTCATTTTTATCTTCCTAACTTATTGGAAAAGTCTCCTGTTTTGGAGACTCTTAGAAGAAGAATATTGAGATGCTGGAGAAGGTCACAGAGCCTTTGAAATTTTTTTTTTTTTTTTTGAGACAGGGTCTTGCTCTGTCGCCCAAGGAGGAGTACAGAGGTGTGGTCACGGCTCACTGCAGCCTCAAACTCCTGGACTCAAGTCATCCTTTTGCCTCAGCCTCCCCATAGTTGAGACTACAGGCATGTGCCACTATGCCTGGCTCTCTTTTTATTTTTTTTGGGATGGAGTCTTGCTCTGTCGCCCAGGCTGGAGTGCAGTGGAGTGATCTCGGCTCACTGCAACCTCCACCTCCCAGGTTCAAGTGATTCTCCTGCCTCAGCCTCCTGAGTAGCTGGGACTACAGGTGCGTGCCACCACACCCAGCAAATTTTTTTTTTTTTTTTTTTTTTTAAGTAGAGACAGGGTTTCACCGTGTTAGTCAGGATGGTCTCCATCTCCTGACTTCGTGATCCACCCAACTCGGCCTCCCAAAGTGCTGGGATTACAGGTGTGAGCCACCATGCCTGGCCACCTGGCTAATTTTTATTTATTTTTTATTTTTTTTTGAGACGGAGTCTCGCTCTGTCGCCCAGGCTGGAGTGCAGTGGTGCAATCTCAGCTCACTGCAACCTCCGCCTCCAGGGTTCAAGCGATACTGCTGCCTCAGCCTCCTGAGTAGCTGGGACTACAAGCATGTGCTACCACGCTTGGCTTATTTTTTGTATTTTTAGTAGAGATGGGGTTTCACTGTGTTAGCCAGGATGGTCTCGATCTCCTGACCTCGTGATCTGCCCGCCTCAGCCTCCCAAAGTGTTGGGATTACAGGCGTGAGCCACTGCACCTGGCCTACACCTGGCTAATTTTTAAAAAATGTTTCTTCTGTAGAGACGGGGTCTCACTATGTTGACCAGGCTAGTTTCAAACTCCTGGCCTCAAGCAAACCTCCTGCCTCACCCTCCCAAAGTACTGGGATTACAGTTGTGAACCACTGCACCTGGCCTGTAATTTGCTAATGCTATACTTCTAAAGTTCTAACAGATGTTGCATACATGCCTGCTCCACATGTGTGCAACTTACCCATGGATCGCAACTCTGTTCTCACTGACAAAATCATAATATGAATATGATCTGAAGGTAGAGGAGAACAGAGCTAGGACCACGAACCTTTTCCATCTAGCATGACATAGCTGGTTACTTCAAGAACCACTAGAGTTTACATAACTCAGTTATTACTTTAATGGGTAGATTGGGCAACTACCATGCTCTTAAATATGTTTAATGAACTCGCCTAAGAGGCCACAGCACAAAGATGATAAGAAGACAATATCCTAAGCAGACTATAAGTGATGAATTGCTGGCAAAAGCTGGAAGACCAGATAGGACACAGTGACATGGATGGTCAGAAGATTATCAGATGTTCCCAGGTCACGGCCCACAGAGAGAAAAATCTGTGCCGATCGTTTCCTCCAAATTCCTAGGCTGGGAGTTCCTCATTCTGAAGGTGTGGAAGGAAGCAAGAGTCTCAGTGTCCTGAGCAAAACCTTAAAAGTCTGGCCTGCACTTGAGACCCAGAAATACACATAAAGCTCCTCGAGGCATGAATAGGCAATAAGCACTTTCAGTTCCTCAAAAAGAAAGCTGCTGTATAAATACAGGCTATTATTACTACTATGATTTCAAGATAAATACAGCTCTCCTTTGTGTTGCAAATGCTTTTTTATTGACATTTTGGCAGCAACATAGTAAAAGAAAAGCAGGTGATCTGATGCTTTGAAAGCTGTGACCCCACAGGTATGAAGGCAGTTTATCTAGGCAAGCTATTAAGTGCTGTTCTATCAAACATTCTGATAGCAGGAAATACTAAGAAAGCGCTATAATTAACAGGCAGAGCCTGGCTTTCCTTCCTTGGCTTAGATGATTGTACTCACTTTAAATTTCATCCATTTGCCACTGGGTATGTTGCAATCTTGGAATCTCAGGACTAAGTCAACACAGCAACTAAAAGCTTGTTAAATGAGTAACCATATTAATGATGTCAATTCTTCTCCCAAGTTGGGGGAGCCCTTTCTTAATTGGTCAGCTGATCCTGGGGAGAACAGCACCTGAAGCACAACCCAGGAAAGAAAGGGTTGGCAAGGCGGTGACTGCGCCCTCTCTCTCCGCATGCCACTTTCCCAGATTCCGGGACTTACACCAAAGAGACACAAGTTTCTGGAGACAGGAACTCTTACCCATGTAGAGGATTCCATCTGAACTTCGGCACGGGGATGCCTGCACCAATTCTGGGATGGTAAAAGGAAGTTTCTTTAAAAAAAAAAAAAAAGAAAAAAAAAGTTAACCAAGTCTTGTGCAATTATTACAATTTTACCAGGCAGTTTGTTTCTATTACCTAATTCTGCTAAAAAGAGAGAAGCACTTTGCAGATGAGAGTTTTCCTAACTGAATACAAAGGAGAAGGGGGCACCCTATGCTTCCACATCTACTTTGTTTTTATTTTTATTTTTTTGAGACAGGGTCTCATTCTGTCGCCCAGGCTGGAGTGCAGTGGCACCATCTTGGCTCACTGCAACCTCTGCCTCCTGGGTTCAAGTGATTCTCTCACCTCAGCCTCCCAAGTAGCTGGGATTACAGGCATGTTGCCACTACACCCAGCTAATTTTCCACATCTATTTTGACAAGCTCCCAGGTCCCTGAGCTCCGTAAACATCCACTCCTTTACTTGACACCATGTGCAGAGGCCCCTCAAGGTCTCCTGTCCAGGGTGCTTCCCAGGGGTGACACAAACCTTTCCTGAAAAGATTTACACAAATATGGAGAGTTATATATTCTTTGAAATTCTAAGAAAGAATTGTCCTGGCTTGGAATACAGAGCCAGAGCTGGCTAGACTGAGTAAAATGACAGTGCTTTGTAGAGCCCCATGGGAGGGAGCCAGGACATTGATGCTGAAGGGATGCAACCTTGGTGCCAAGCTCAAGCTTCGAGGGAAAGGAGAAGTCGCCATTACAGGGGCAACACAAGAGTTTGAGGTGGAAAAGAGTTTTGATGTTTTCTTCAGTAAATAATTCACTATTGAAAAACAAGAAAAATTGAGACTTTTGGTTTTGAAGAGGAAGTTAAGATAGGTGCCAGGAAAAGAAACTCAAAGGAATCCAAATGTTTCAACTGCATTTCATCATAAAACTGATTCTTCTGAGTCTACAGCTGACATCTGACGAGCTCTTTTGGTTAATGCTTGTTTCAGTATACTTTATTTTTAGAACATTCTGTGTTTTTGAAATTGTTCTATAGATACCTGCTTTTATAGAAATGCCTCTACTGCATGGTCACCTTTTTCTCCAAGAAAGAAAAGACTTCTCTCTAGCTTTAATAAGCAGAGCTTTGCATACTAAATAACTTGGATTTTCCCATCATCCCAACATTCAAACCAAGCCTCAGAGGAGGAAAAATGCTTCAGAGAGGCTGCAATGACTGGGTTTTGCCATGTGTTTCTGAGAATCAGAAAGGCACTGCAGATCTTCTAGTCTTCTGGAGTCCTGTGGTCTCTGCTGAGCACTGCCACTGGTGCCCTGATTCAAGGCCCAAGCTTGGGAAACATTGTTTCTGGAGCTGCTAAACCACAACCCAGAAAGGAGCACAAGGGAGTGATGAAGGGCATCCTCTTTTTTTTTTTTTTTTGAGACGGAGTCTCACTCTCACCCAGGCTGAAGTGCAGTGGCGTGATCTCAGCTCACTGCAAGCTCCGCCTCCCGGGTTCATGCCATTCTCCTGCCTCAGCCTCCCAAGTAGCTGGGACTACAGGCGCCTGCCACTGCGCCTGGCTAATTTTTTGTATTTTTTAGTAGAGACGGGGTTTCACCGTGTTAGCCAGGATGGTCTCAATCTCCTGACCTTGTGATCTGCCCGCCTCGGCCTCCCAAAGTGCTGGGATTACAGGCCCGGCTGGGCATCCTCTTTAAGAACCAACTCCAACACTAGAAGACTCAGCCCTGGACATATTCCTTCACTTCTCCAGGCTGTTTCCACACCTCTAAAACGGGGATATCACCCACAGGGCTGCTGAGAGATTCCAATGAGATAACTTATACAACTCACCCCAGTTTCTGGCAAACAAATTGCTTAAGAAATGGGGACTACAGAGCTGTGGAGAGAAACCAACGGAGAGCAGTGTTGAAGGTGAAATACACACAGCTCTATACAAGCTTGCCCTCCTCCCCTCTGTTTTGGTCACAGGCATTCACAAAATAATTTTAAAACACCCAAGTTAAAGTCCACAATCCACTTACAGCCTAGATCAGTGGTTCTCATCCTTGGTTGCCCATGAGAATTACTTGGAAGCTTTAAAAACTTCCTACTGATGCATAATACGCAAACAGAAAAGCACTCATCATCACACAGCTCAGTCAAGTTTCACAAAGTGAACATACCCACGTAACCGGCATCCAGGTGAAGAAACAGAAGCCCCCCTCCTCTCTTGCCCCCCTTTCTAGCCATAACTCTCCAGGGGTAACTATTATCCTAACTTCAAAACAGCAGAGACTCGTTTTTCCTGTTTTTGGCTTTACATAAGTGAATGGCAGCGTGTGGCCTTTTTTGTCTGTCATGTTTTGCTCAACATCACGCTTGTGAGTCATCCGCGGCGTGTGTCGTCATAGACTGTTGGTCCTCATCACCGTGCATGCCGCTTCCAGAGTTTATTTTTCCATTCCACTGTGGATGTTATTTGGCCACCCTCTGCTTATTATAAATGGTGCTGCTGTACATTTGGGCACATGACCATTGGTGAACAAAAGTGCATTTCTTCTTTTTTTTTTTTTTGAGATGGATTCTCGCTCTGTTGCCCAGGCTGGAGTGTAGTGGCGTGATCTCAGCTCACTGCAAGCTCCACCTCCCGGGTTCACGCCATTTTCCTGCCTCAGCCTCCCAAGTAGCTGGGACTACAGGCACCCGCCACCGCACCTGGCTAATTTTTTGTATTTTTAGTAGAGACGGGGTTTCACCATGGTCTCGATCTCCTGACCTCGTGATCCGCCCACCTTGGCCTCCCAAAGTGCTGGGATTACAGGCATGAGCCACCGCACCCGGCCACAAATGTGCATTTCTGTTGGGTCTGTAACCTAGGAGGGCATTACTGGGTCCTAAGGACTTTAGCACTTACTGCCAACAGTTTTCCAAACCACTTGTGCCACCCTGCACTTCCGCCAGCAGTAGGTGAGAGTCCTGGTTGCGCCACATCACCAACATGTTTTCTTTTCCTACTTTCCTTGTTTTGGCCATTCTGGTGAGTAGCAGTATGGCACTGTGGCTTTAATTTGCATTTCCAAATGACTAATAAAATGGAACATCTTTTCATATGTTTATGACCATTTGGATATTCTCTTCTGTTATTCTTCCATTGGGCTTTTTTTAATGTACCATAGGATTTCTTCATATATTCTGAATATGAACTTTTGTTGGATGTGTATACTACAAATACTTTGTGGCCTCTTTATGAGGAAAAGTTCTTAATTTTAATATAATCAATATATTGATTTTTTCCTAAATTTATAGTGTTCTTTAATATCCTACTTAATAAATCTCTACTTACTCTAAGATCATGAAGATGGTTCCATTACTTTTTTTCTTAAAGCTTTATTATTTTGCATTTCACATTTAGATGTGTGATCTATCTGGAACTGATTTTATATGTGTTGTGGGGGGGTAGGAGTCAAGACTTTTATTCCTATATGGATATCCCAATTGACCTACACCACTTATTGCAAAAACACTGTAAGCTAGGTGGTGGTGGCTCACGTCTGTAATCCCAGCACTTTGGGAGGCCGAGGTGGGTGGATCGCTTGAGCCCAGAAGTTGGAGACCAGCCTAGGCAATATGATGAAACCCCATTTCTACCAAAAATACAAAAAATTAGCTGGGCGTGGAGATGTGCACCTGTGGTCCCAGCTACTCAGGAGGCTGAGGTGGGAGGCTGGCTTGAGCCTGTGAGACGGAGGTTGTAGTGAGCCAAGATTGTGCCACTGCATTCCAACCTGGGTGACAAAGTGAGACCCTGTCTCAAAAGAAAAGAGAAAAGACAAGACTGGACACTGCAGTGTCACCTTTGTCACATATCAGATGACCATATGTGTGGGCCTGTTTCTAAATTCTCTTATCTGGGGAGCTTTTAAAAAGTCCTGATGACTTAGATCAATTAAATCGAGACCTTCTGGGATTGGGCCCTATGTTCTAGGTCCTAATGCTGTTTTTTCGAATTCCAGGTTATTACAATGTATAATTAAGGCTGAAAACCACTGGTTTAGATTCTCAAATGGAAATGAGGGTAGAATATCACATGACTCCCTTAAGGAGTCATCAGAAGGTGGGGCAGGTGGAGACAGCATTTCAAACTATATCCCTCCCTCCTAAGGTGAGGGTCACCAGTTAGAGCAAACCCTGTTCTTAACATTATATCCTCCAGTGTATGGGCTGGGCCATGAGAACCTGCTGGTCTGCATCCGTGTTTCTGAACTCTGGCACCACATTTAAAAGCTCATTTAGGAAGCTCTCTGAAAAGACTGATGCCCAGGCTCCTCTCTAGACCACCTGAATCAGAATCCCCAGGGGTTGTTTTTAAAAGCTCCAGGTGGGAGACACAGTAAGACACTGTGCAGACACACTTAAGGACCGCTGGTCTAGAACCCCTGGAGTACAAAAAGCAGCTAAATATACTCACCATCAGGCCTTCATTATTCTTGCTTCCAAGCGTATACAGGCTGCCATCATTAGGATCTGGGAGAAAGGCAGGCCTAGAGATTAAATAATAAATATCAAAGATAAATTACAGCCCAGGGCATGGAACAACATACCAAAGCCACGCAAACCCATGATGGAGGAATAGAGAGTGGAGGGTGGTTGTGTGTAGGTGTATAAGTGAGTATATAAGACAATTCCACCCACTACTCTCTCTCACTTCAACCACAGATAAATAAAATACCCCTATGGTGGTATACACTATCCTCGAGTGGAGAAAAGCGGCCTGAAAGGAAAAATCATACAAAACCATAGAAGACAAATCATCATTTGGTCAAAGCACTCTGGATGAAGGCAAAATATGTGAAAAGGACCCAGTAAGTCCACTTTTCAATTTCTACATCAATTGTGTATAGAACTCCAGCCATTAACATTTAATAGGATGGCATGGTACATAAACAGGTAGAACAAATCTGCTTTTAGTTTTCAAGAGATATTTTTTGTTTAACTGGAGGCAATAAAAGCAGACTCTAACAGCTTGACATCAGAGACAACCCGCCAAGGGGACAGATCAAGGTCCCTCCGTCAGTAGCTTCCCTTGAAGCAGATGTGAAGTGGTCTTTTGTCAAGTTAATCTGCTAAAGACTAAACTATAACTACAGTCCCTCAGAAACCCTTGGCTGAATCGTTCCTTAGGTTGCGCCATCCTTTAAGGCTCTTACAGGTGCTATCCAGCTTTTACCCCAACACACACTCTGTAGTAGCAGGTCACATTCACCTTTTTTCTCCATGATATGACACAGCAAAGAGGAAGAGGTCCAGTCCCCCTGAGGACTTTGGAAGTTTAAGTTCAAAGCTCAACTTGAGTTTCATCTCAAATAAGCCTTTTTAAAACCACTACCCTTCTCCCTCAGGAAACTGACCACCTCCTCCTCAACGCAAGCTTTCATCACAGCACCTGTAAGACTTTATATGTCACTCACTGTTATTCCTCAAACTTACACATATATGCACTCCCAGCAACTGGCCTCATAAACACTGATTGAATGAAGAAGACTGAATTAAAGGGAAGTACTGAGCGAATCAGAAAACTTACTCTTCCACATGTGTTGGGACCTGCAGGACTGGATCTGTGCAAAAGAACAACAAAGGCATCATCAGAAACATCCCAAAATGTCAAGATTCCCAGAGGCTTCCCAGGACCAGGCCAAGTTGTACCGGTAATAACTTTCTCCCTCCTGTTAACCTACATGGGCTAGTGTACGTGAAGGTTATATGCACTTTTGTATCACCGTGCATATCTTTTAGAAAACATATCCACAATGATGCAAATGTAAGCTCTTGGATAGTTACTGAGGCTGGATAGAGAACTGAGACCAGAACAGAACTGCTTTCAAGAAACTTGCATATAACTTGGGGGATGGATGCAGAACGATGAACCAGTCACCACACACCGTGGACAAGGGGTCAGAGCATCACTATCTGACACCTCAAAGACTTCTAAAACCTTAATCATTACCTTGTCCGATGCCTGGAGTAGCTCTACATATTCCCATTAGGAAAAGTAAAATGGGTTTAAGAACTGACTTTGATTGGCCAGTAAATGGACACACCTCTTTGGAGCGGCAATTCTAGAGCCTCCAATGTTCATTCCCTTTGGCCCCCCCATTGCATTTCTATAAAATCTAATTTAAAGACAATATAAACTATAGAAAATGGTTTTTGTACAAAGATGTGTACGTAGCAGCATTAAAAATGACCTACCCAATAATATGGTTAAGTTATAGAATGTCCACTTAGCAAAAAATTAAGGCTTCTAAGAGGGCTAATAACATTTTAAGACATATACAAACCTATGCTATTATGTTCAGGAGAAAAGATAACATTGTACATAGAGTATTAATGCAACTATGGGGAAAGGCTTCAATGTACCTAATTAGATGGAAAGATCAAAAATGCTAATTGTAAGTTATCCTTGTTGGAAATGCAACTCCCCCCAACCTTTTCTATATCTTAAAATTTCTGCAAGAGCAGGCACTACTTTTTAAATTGAGAACATGTTTTTTTCTCTAAGTCAATTTTACATTTGCAGCAATTAATGGCAGAATTCTTCCCTCCCTAGATTTTCCTGGGCACAAAGCAAGAGGAAGCTCCTGATTCCAGGGGCAGATGGTGGTGGCAGTGAGAGAGCATGAACACTGGCACAGCAGCACTGTGTAGTGACAGATCCAAAAGTCCGCAGGCAGGAGACTCACAGCGATGAGGTATTTCCAGCAACCAAAACCCCACAGCCATGCTATACACAACTTAATCCCCGGGGGCAAGAACAGCAAGTATTCTTACATGATTTTGTATGCAGAATTCCAGACTCTGTAGGCTCTGCTTATGGTGACAGACAGCTGTCCAATCCATCCAATTATTGGATGAAGGAAAATCTTTTAAGCCTTATCATATGTTGACTTTGCTTAAAAGCCCAGCTCCTATACAAAGGCATATGGTGTTCACAACAACAGAGGTGTACACACACCATATGCGGTCTGTGGGCAGCAAACAAACAACTCACTAAACCAAAAACACTCTAGGAAACAGGAAGAACTTTCAGTCAGTAAGCACATGTTTATCTTTCCCATTAATCACCTCTCAGTACACTCTCACAAACAGACTGATGCAAGAGACAGGAAATAAAGGCACACCACACTCATCCTACTGAAACAAGCTAGTCAAGGTGCAATAACCCAGTTATTTTAACACCGGCCTGAAGGCATGCAAGCCAAGAAGAGCAAGAATATCATATTCCGAAGAAAACACAGCAGTAAAATGGCATCTTTTTTGTTTGTTTCAGCCACTTAAAGGTATCACAGATAAACGCAGATTAAGAGGACATGGCCAAATTCCAGGAATTCACCAGAAACAAGACATGGAGACCAACATGATTTAAATTCCTGTTCATAACCTGATCTTTGCTGTACAGTGTTTGCTCAGTCACACAGACTCGTCTTCAGACGCAGATTTTCCTGGTTTTCTACAGCTTATCCACTGGTCACCTGACACTGAGGCCTCAGGTCCCAAGATATGCCCTGTATCAGGAAGGTTCCAGTTAAGATTCAGGACATTGGCAGGAGACAGGGGAAGATTCCCGGGACAACTACATTGGTGTTTAAGAACTGAGATTTGTTTTTCTAGGCTTAGGAGAAGATAAACTCCAGTAGGAGGCCCTTATGGTTATCTTAGCATTTCCCATCCACTCAGTAAAATAAGCACCTGGAATAAGCCTCTTCAAAGCTGCAGCCCAGGTAAAGACACAATTATTAAGACAGTTCTGACAGAGGCAGACACACTGCTGCTTGGCTTCTGAAATGTAACAATGACCTAATTCTGTAAATGTTTTTCTTTAAGAATCATCTGAATTCAAGATTTGCTTTAAAATACTATAGAAAATAATTATACGGGGGGCAGGGAGGACAGATAAAACAAGAAGTGGCAGGCTGTTGATAACAGTTAAAGATGAGACACGGGAACACTGGAGTGTTATTTTACTACTCTCTGTACATATGGTTAAATTTTTTCATATTAAAAAAGGTTAAAGAGAAAATTATCTTTGGAAAGTCAGCAAAAATAAAAAGAGCATTATCTGAAAATGTGCACTAAAAGAGTAACATGAAAAAGTGGTTTTGATTTAATAATGAGAACTGATATCAGGTAAGATTCTTGCTTTAAAAAAAAAAGTTTTCAGCCATGTGAAAAGAAACACTGTCCTACCTGTAGGGATGTAAACAAATACTGCTGTAAAATAAGCCACTATCTATATGGGGCCTGATAAGAATAAAAGCCAATGTCACCAAGTTGTTTTACTTTCAGAAAAAAAAAGTTGTGGGGGAGTTACTTCACAAATATAAAAAGTGGCTGTTATGTAAGGTAAAGGTAAGGTTATCTGGTAAAGGTAGAGAGAAAATATAGCTGAAATCAAGGTTTGGTCTCCCAGGATTAACACGGGAAAGAAACAAACCTGCTCACTGATTCCCTGGGAGCAGCCACTGGCCTCAACTCCACTCCCCGGCCCCCATCGTGTGTCCAGCTGAGGCCTGGAATGGCACAAGTTTTACACCTGCAGGAACTGACATCCTGGGTGAGGTCACAAGATGCTCATTGCTAGGCTAATCTAAATCACTTCTTTAAGCTCAAATAACAAAACAGACGTCCACATCTTTCCTTTGTCCAAGTTCATAAGGGTAAAGTTTTAAACATTTCTGTCCCCAAAAGCAGTGAATTTTTGTCCCCACTCCCTCCTCCACACAGGGAGGAACATTGCCAGCTTCTCCCTTCAGCCTTTCTTCTCACTCAGAGAGCACATGCCTCTCTATAACTTCCACCCTAACCACAGTGGGGTTCTAGGCTCCCCTCTCCCGGGTCCTCTCTCTGGATCAACTGGACACGCCCACTACTTCCCACCAATGCCTCAGCCTCTGCTTGCCCAAGTCACGCCCTCTGTCTTTTGCCTGAGACTGGCTTCTACTCCTGACTACCGTATTTTATTAACAGTACCACCATTCTCCTAGAAGAAAGCCATGACTCAAACAACACTGTTGATGTCTATTTCTCCCTAACATATGCTATCAGTTGCCAAACTCTGTGGTCTATTTCGATGCCAATCATAATTCTGTGTCCTGTTCCCATTCCCTTCAACACCATTGGAACCCTTTGTCTCTCAAGCCTTCCCTCCTCTCTTAATCTGTGTGGCCTTTGGAATCAGACAAACCAGGCATAAATCCTGGCTCTGCCAATCACCAGTTGAGTGACCTTGGCAAAGTTACTTAAGCTCGCGGAGCCTCAATTTCCTCATCAGTAAGGAAAAAAAAAATAGAGATAACATCAACCTCATGGGGCATCTCTATGTGGATTAAATGTTTGTCAAGACTGTAAGTCAGTGCCTTGACACTGAGAAGAGTGATCCTTTTAAAGGCATAAATCAGATTAAGCTTCTCTGTGACTCAAAATCCTTTGGTGGTTCCCCATCTCACTCAGTGAAGGCCAGTGTTTACACGGTGGCTCATAAATCCCAAGCAGTCCCTCCCTTTCAACCTGTCACCCTTTAACAATCTCCCACTATTTCCCACACACTCCATTCCAGCCATGCCGGCCTCCAAGTATTCAACAAGCACTGCCAGGCCTGCCCATGCCTCAGGACCTTTGCACTGGCTGTTCCTCTGCCTAGGTCTTTGATCAACTGTTGCCACCTCAGAGTGGTCTTCCATGATCACCTCCTACTGCCCAGGATTTCCAACCCTTCTTCCCTGCTTAATTTTTCTCCATGTCACTTACCACCTCTGTAGTTCTGTATATTTTATTGCTTACTTAATGCCCCACTCTGGCCACGGAGGGTTGGGATTTATTTTTTGTTGTCTGCATCTTCCCAAGGATCTAAAACAATACCTGACACACAGGTGGTAACCAACCTATTTGCTGAATGGAGTAATTAAGTGTCATTTCCTGTCTTAGTCTGTTTGTGTTCCTATAAAGGAATATCTGAGGCTGGGTAATTTATAAAGAAAAGAGGTTTATTTGGCTCACGTTTCTGCAGGCTGTACAAGAAGCATGGCATTAGCATTTGCCTCTGATGAGGGCTTCTGGCTGCTTCCACTAGTGGCAGAAGGCAAAGGGGAGCCGGAGTGTACAGAGATCACAGGGCGAGAGAAGCAGCGAGAGGGGAGAAGGTGCCAGGCTCTTTTTAAGAACCATCTCTCACAGGAATTAATAGGGTAAGGATTCACTCACTACAATGAAGACAGCGCCAAGCCATTCATGAGGGATCCACCCCCAAGACCCAAACACTTCCCATTAGGCTCCACCTCCATCACTGGGAATCAAATTTCAACATGAGGTTTGGACGGTCAAATATTCAAACTAGCGCAGTTTCTTTCCTACTTCCACTCTTGGCCAGCCTGGAAATCCATTGTTGATCACTTTTAATAATCCAGCAGATAAGCTCTACTCACCCTGAACCCAGGATCTGCATAGCAGTCCCTGTTCCTCCACCCAGGCTTCTGAGCACAGCTGTAGAAAACACTGCGATCATTTGTGGAGATACCATCATACGTGGTATCTCCATGGTGTGGCCAGCTAGGCCCCTGCCACTAGGAGATCCTGGCTGGCTTCTGTTCTCACCCCTGTAGCTGATATTTCAAACTACTCCTTGCCTCAAGGTCCCTGTCTCTCCACAAATGACTCTGCCTTCTGTGTCATAGGGGATATTAAGGGAGACTGAGTGAGCTTGCTGAAACTTCCTACCCTTTGTCTTCTACATCTGCCCAGCTCCACCCTTCCCTTCACATCTCTATAAAGGGACAATGCTTTTGTCTTCACACTCATAGATTTTTCACACTCACATCTAGATCCTGTCTCCAAGGATCTTCAACTCCTCCTTTGCCTATAAACACAAAAACCTCTTGGCTCTGCCTGCTCTTCTGCACACTCTCCTTTTCCTCCAAAGTGCAAGCATTTTAAGTTTACAGTTCAATCAATCTTGAAAAACACACACCCATGTAACTATCTTCACCATCAAGATACAGAACATTTCCATCACCCTAAAACATTTTTTCACATCCCTTTGGATTCAGTATTTCCAAATCTTGCTCCAGATAAGTACCAGTTCATTTTGTTTGTTCTAAAATTTCACAAATGACCACGTCATAGATACTCATTTGTGCCTGGCCTCTTTATCTCACATAATGTCTTGGAAATTCATCCATATTGTTGTGTGTATCATAGTTCGCTCTTTTTTATTACTGAATAGTATTCTACTATAAGAATTTACCACAATCTGTTTACCTATTTACCTGCTGAGGGACATTTGAGTTGTTTTTATTTTCTTGGCTGGTGTGAATAAAGCTTCTGTGAACATTTGTGTACGAGTGTTTATTTGGACCTATTTTCATTTCTTTTTTTTTCTTTTCTTTCCTTTTTTTTTTTTTTTTTTTTTTGAGATGGAGTCTCGCTCTGTCGCCCAGGCTGGAGTGCAGTGGCACAATCTCAGCTCCCTGCAACCTCCACCTCCTGAGTTCAAGTGACTCTCCTGCCTCAGCCTACCGAGTAGCTGGGACTACAGGCGTGTGCCACCACACCAAGCTAATTTTTGTATTTGTAGTAGAGATGGGGTTTCACCTATTGGTCAGGCTGGTCTTGAATTCCTGACCTCGTGATTCACCCGCCGTGGCCTCCCAAAGTGCTGGGATTATAGGTGTGAGCCACCGTGCCCAGCCTATTTTCATTTCTTAAAACAAGGAGGGGGACTGGCTGCATCATATTGTTTACCTCTGACAAAAAATTGACAAACAGTTTGCAAAAATGGTAGTACTGTTTTATATTTCCACCAGCAATGTATTAGAGATTCCTATGGAATTTTTAGAATGTTGATTCCTAGGTTCTTCCCCCAGGAAGCTGGCTTTGTAGGTAGAGACAAGGAATTTGCCTTTATAACCCAAGCTGGGTGATTGAGCCATGTGGGGAAACTACACTGCTCCGAATCCTCTGTTCCACCTTCCTGCCTTCTTACCTTCCTCCACTCACTGCCCTCCGGCCCCTACCCTCAGAATAAGATCAGAACTGCCACTGTCAAGTTCCCGTGATCAAAACCAACACTTGCAAATCCTCCGCATGGCATCTGAGGATGTTCTCCCTTGGACTCCTGACCCAGTCCCACTTGCAACTGCTATGGGTGTCTCAGCCCAAGGCCATACCCCCAGGACCTGCTCCTCAGTTCACATTCCCCAGATTGGCTAGTGGGTCCCACTTCCACCCAGTCACACAATCTAGAAACTCAGGAAGTCCCCAAACCAGTCCCTTTTAAGTGTACCTCTAGCAGTGACTGTAAATGTTTTGGGTTGGCCCTTTTGAAAAGTATTTAAGGGAGAGGGACAGGGATTACCCCGCATTGATCATTATTGAAGCTGGGTGCTGGGTACATGGTTTCATGATACTACTCTTCTTACTTTGGGGTATGTATAAAGTTTTTATAAAATGAAAAGTTAAAAAAAAAGCTAAAAACAGAAGCTCTTTAAGGCAAACATCTGCAATAGGTTGGAGAGAATGGCCTGTTCCTCCTGCTCTCACCTGTGGCATAATTCTGAAGAGCCTGCTCTTCCAGTTGCACAGGGCACAGAGAGACTGAAGGGAAACCCATGTTAAGAGCATGAAGGACCCTGTCAGGACCATCCCAGGCTTCCCTAAATGCAGGGCTGGCAAAATTCGTGAGGGCCTGGGGAAAACATGGGGTGATAAGTGAGCTGAACAGAAAAATGTCTTTGACGCAATCAACCAAAATTTAAATAATTGTTTCAAACCAGACTTCGAGATTGACGGCCTCTCTCTGGAGGTCGCTCTGGGCAGACTTCCTTCCATGTAGGAAGAAGTAAGATCCCTTTGATTATAGAAGCCACAAGAACAGGTTGCTCACTTAACTGGAGCTCAAGGAGCCTTGCAAGATCCTTCTCTTCTCTTTCCCAGATGAGCACAGATATTTCTGGAACACCCTGCTTTTGCTTTTCCGTTGGACTCTAGATGACCTCTGGCTTTACTGCCCTCCTCCACCTTGTTCTTTCTGACCCCATCTGACCACCCTTCTGACCCCCATAACGCAGCAATGGAAATCAGCTCTCTCTTCTGCACAACTAAGATATTACCACACAGTTAGAAAGTCCCCAAACCAGTCCCTTCTAAGTGTACCCCTAGCAGTGATTTTAAATGTTCTGGGTTGGTATTCAAAATACCTTTTGAAAGGTATTTAAGGACCCAAAGAGCAGAGATGAAGTCTCAAATGCTTTATAGTCTGTGTAATCCTCTACACACATGCACCCCCATTCCCCGCCGAGGAGGAAGAGGACTGACAACCCTGCTACTAGTAACTTTCTGTTGAGATGCGCCAAACACATCTCAGAAACAACTGTCAGATATCTGCTTCAGCTGGGTTCTCTGTTAAGTGCCACGCAGGATAAAGAAGGGAGCTTATGCTTTGAGTTAGGAAGCTAATACACATGAACCATACATAACGAACTGCTAGAACATGGGGCATGCACCACAGGCTTTCCTAGGTGGGGACCAGAATACTCGGAGCAGAAAACCCTCATAAAGGCAGCCGGCCCCGAGCACAGGGATGACAAGACAACATGAGTGAAAAAATGTCACTGTGTTCGCGGGACAGAGGACGCAGGCTCAGTAAGTGTGACATGTTCCTCCTGAGGAACAACACAAATGAAGCTGGACTGCAGGCAGTGACACCATGGGGAAGAAAGCCTTGAAAACTTTGTGATGTGGAATGTTGGTCACTAGAGTCCAACTGGAAGCCTCTGAGAAAAAGAGGAATGTGGGCCGGGCGCGGTGGCTCACGCCTGTAATCCCAGCACTTTGGGAGGCCAAGGTGGGTGGATCATGAGGTCAGGAGATCGAAACCATCCTGGCTAACATGGTGAAACCTTCTCTCTACTAAAAATACAAAAAATTAGCCGGGCATGGTGGCGGGCACGTGTAGTCCCAGCTACTCAGGAGGCTGAGGCAGGAGAATGGCGTGAACCTGGGAGGCAGAGCTTGCAGTGAGCCGAGATTGTGCCACTGCACCCCAGCCTGGGCAAATGAGTGAGAATCCGTCTCAAAAAAAAAAAAAAAAAAAAAAAAAAAAAGAGGAACGTGACACAGGGTGAGCATCCCAAATCCGAAAACCCAAAATCTGAAATGTTCCAAAATCTGAAGCCTGAGCGCCAACGTGATGTGCAAAGGAAATGCTCACTGGAACATTTTGGGTTTCAGATTTTCAGATTTGAGACGTTCAACTGGTAAATATAATGCAAATATTCCAAACCTAAAAAAATCCAAAATCAGAAACACTTCAGGTCCCAAGCATTTCGGGTAAGGGATATTCAACCTGTACAAGTCCTCTGAAGGCAAGTTAGACAGGTGGGCATTGAGGCACAAAATGAAGGGAAAAAGGGAGAAGGAATCACAAAGGTGCTGCAACAGACAGACCCGAGCCGGGGAGGAGGGGAGTCAGAAACAGACAGGAGGGAAAAGAGTGTCAGCAAAACTGAGCCCTGTCTAGATAAATGCAGTGGGAGAAAGGAACGATTTAAAGGTGACATGGAGATTTTAACCCTGGCTGACAGGTAACAGTGAAACTAGAAAGGCATAGTCTGAATGAGGTAAACAACTGCTATTTTCTCAAGAATGTGCTTAAGGTTCTAATACTGTTTTCTTATTAAAAAAAAAAATTACTGGCAGAAACAAAGCCATTCACCCTTCCTTAACTCAAACCTTCAGTCTCCCAAATATGTTTCATACATTCGAGTGGCCCAATTAGGGAGTACTTCTCCCCAGTGGCAGCTCATTCCTTCCCTCCAGAGAAAAAGCACTTCATTAACCTAAGCCATAAACTCCCATTAAAGCTGTTAGGTCCAAATTTTAAGACAGAAAGTCTCAGACATTCTTTACAGTTCAGCTTTCATGAGGAAAGCATTTTTTTTTTAAAGACATCTAATCAAAAGCTCCTCAATTTCTAATCTCAGCAGAATTGGAAAAGGATGTAATAAGTTTTCTTTGGAGGTAACCTCCATAAGTCACGAAGAGTCACACTCGGCAAAGACGATCACATAGAAATGACCAAGTAATCCGGAAAACTGCCCATACTAAAAGCAGCTGAAGTCTACTGCGTTCTTATTTATCTCTACTTTGGCAGAAGTAACTCAGGCCAAAAAACACACTGAACGTTATAATCAATCATGAAGGCACTGAAGACAATTCAACACTACAGCCTGTGTCCAAATGCCTCTCAGGATGTCATAACTTCACAGAATTCATTCCTGAGTGATGGAGTGCCATCAAACCAGACACTCAAAAGTGAACAAAGGGACAGGTAACTAAGTCACAGACAAAATAAGGCACTTTATCCATGTACTTCAACAATCACAACCATATTCCAACACACACCAACCAATGCTGCAAAGACAACCCATTGGAGCTGAGATCCACGCTACTACGTGTGTGGCAGCTGCTAAGAGGAGCCATCCGAAATGAGAAATGCATTACTTTGAAGCAAGTCCCAAAAATAAGGGAAGAAAGTGAGTGGGGGTGCAGGTGAACAAGGCTAGATACAAACCAGTCCCTGTTGAAGCTGAGTGATGAGTACATGGGGGTTCTTTACATAATACTTCTACATTTGGATATGTTTTAAACCGTCTATGTTTAAAATACAAAAAAAGAAAGAACCAACACATTTCCAAGATGCTCAAAAGTAAAAACAGGTTTCTCTCACAGCCCCTTTCATAAAACTTAATTTTCAATCCTTCACAACAATGAAGAGGAAATAAACACCTTTCTTATACTTAAGCAGTGAGGGTAAAAAGGTAGATGATGCATATTGTAAGCCTAGAAAAGTCCTTGAGAGAAAACAGGTTAGATCTATTAACAAAACATCATCACTTTTCACAATTTCCCCTTCTCATGTTTCCATTGCACTTCTGAAGACAGATCTCCAACTCTTCCAGAGTCCCACACACTGCCTAAAGCGCAGGACAGAAAAACCAACTGCCAAAGGCCATGCAAAACTCAAGATCAGAAACCAGAACCGGAAACTGTCATGACTATGATACAAGCAACAAATGATTCATCCTGAGAAGGCAGTCAAGTCCCATTTGTTTCTCAGGATTCCCAAAAGACGTCCAGGCAGAAGAGTTCTGGGACCTGAGTCAGCATTAAGTGCCTTGGACATTTACTGAGCATCCTGGCTGCCCAGAGCCCCAGTAAGGAGGTAGAAATCCACTAGGAAGCAAATGAGAACAAAAATTTACAACACAAGCCAGAAGTGCCACAACAGAGGGTTCAGAAAAGCACCTCCAGAACCCAGAGAAAAAATGGGCTCACCCTGCTTGAGAAGCCAGGGAGGTAAATGGGGTCTTCACAGATGAACAGAAGCTTGTCTAACATTGCAGGCTGCTGGTGGAGAGGGAGCATGAGCAAAGGCCAGAGGTCTCCAAGGCCTGGTAAGGAGTTACATGGCTGCAAGTAGGGCACCTGCTGGGCAGGGGAGGGAGCCCAGGGAGTTGGGGCGGGGGGGCGGCGGTGAGAGACCACGAATGGCCTCGCACATGCACTAAGGAGCTTAGACTTGACCCTGTGGAGCAGCACTTCTCAAACTAGCAGTGGTGAAGGGCCAGTTGTTGAAACGGCCAACCCATCATGGATGATGCTCACGCTCCCTATTTATCCTTTCCTCATCATTCACAGGTAACACACCACACACACTGGTGCAGGCACAACGCCACCACTATAGACAACACCAAGAGCATTTCAGCAGGCAGGGGTACAGCTAGGTCCAATTGGTCTTTTCGGGGGTGTATCTGAGGGCAGTGTGATGAGTGAACGAGAGGGCTAAGGTGCGGGGGGCATGGATGGTGGTCAGGAGGCTGCTGCATTCATCTAGGAAATAAGTGCCAAGAGCCTGGCTAAGGCACCAGCAATGGGGCCAGAGAGGAGTCAGGTTTGCAGGGTCCTTCCCAGTCTGCATGACAGGGCTTGGTGACCACTGGGCATCAAGGGGGAAGTAGCACAGCATCATTCTATTTTCTCTAGTTTCTATACTGCTTGGCCGTGATTCTGTCGGCACAGGGAGGAACTGTGGCAAGAGGCACATGTTTAGAAAGAGACACTCACGTGAGTATAAAATTGTCTTCAAATTTCAAATAACTTTGTTCTGACTCTTCCCTCCTAAGAAATCTCCAGTATTATGTCCTGTTTTGTTCACCTGCTGTATACTCAGAACCTGGAGTAGTATCTGGATAGCTTTATCATTTATCTAAATGTCCACTCAAGGGACATCTCTGGAGTCTGGGCCCAGCTGGCTAGGAGAGTAGTCATATTGCATATTTAGCAGATTTTCATGATTAGTAAAGAATGGTTCTAATTTGACCCAGCTCTTCATGCCTACTATTATTGGAAAGGAGACAGAAAAGAATAGAGCAGGGTTGCTATAGAATAACCTGTAATTTGATGGGGATTTGAGTGTTAAATATCAGCATTAACTAGTATTTTAAGGTGAGCTCAAGAAGCCCTACACCAGCCCTGGAAATACTAAAGAAAGTCCTCTCAACTCCATCAGGCCAAAGCAAGCTAATCTAAAACAAAACATGATGGCAACATTCTCAGTTTGCATTTGGTCTAAAAGTACAGAGATTAAATATATTCAACTCTATTCACTGGTGAGGTTTTAGAGAAAGACAGGCTACAGCTACAAAATCAGTGCTTAGAAGGATGGCCCCTAAAGTAAAATGTCACAACCCAAATGAGTTCCAGAAAACAAAACGCATTTTCTCTATTAGGTATAATTTGCCACTATGGTGTAAGAAACCACCATTTCTGGGAACTACAACACGTTTGGCTGAGGAACAAAAGCACCTGCCAAACCACCACAGAAAGCAAAAAAAAAAAAAAAAAAAAAAAAAAAAGTAAATAAATACATAAAAATGTCCAGTTCATTGGCTCCTGAAAAAAGTAAACAGCCGAATGGAGTTGCAGGCCTCTATTCTGAAGAACCCCAGTTTGGTGAGTTAAAGGTATGTGTTTGCATCAGCAAGTTTATTCCATTCAGCTCTGAATCCCTCTTTGAGACTCAGACCCAAGCTTGTATCCTCTCTTGTCTGGACTAGTGCAGTACACCCCTGCCTGGCCTCCCAGTTTCTTCCTGGCCCCATCTGTTCAGTTTCAACACAGCACTTGTTGATCTTGCAAAGTGGAGGCCATGTGCCTTACTCTGCTCAGACTACTATAACAAAATACCATAGACTAGGGGGCTTGAACAACAGAAATTTATTTCTTATGGTTCTGGAAGGTGGAAGTCTGAGATTGGTTTCTGGTGAGGGATCTCTTCTTGGCTTGCAGACGGCCACCTTCTCACCATGTCCTCACATGGTGGAGAGAGAATGAGCGAGCTCTGGTCTCTCCTTTCTCATAAGGACACTCATCCATCCTAAGGGCCCCATCTTCATGATTATCTCCCAAAGGCCCCATCTCAAAGTACCATTACACCGAGGGCCAGGGCTTCAGCTTATGAATGGCAGTGGAAGGATGACACAAATATTCAGTCCAGAACAACAGGGCATGTTGCTCCTTGCCTCAGGTTCCTCCAACGGCTGAGGAAAAGCCAATGTCCTCACACCAGCCACTAGGCCCTACACCAGTGGTATCCGTAGGGAGAGCACAGCTCCCCAGGGAATGCTTGAGAAATCGATGAAGGTATTTTCTGGTGGTCACAGAGACTAGTGGACTTTACAGGCACTAAGTGTGGGGGACCAGGGATGCTAGCGGTCCTGTACAACCAAGGATTGCCCTGCATCTGCATGCCACTCTGATGTCCTGCCAGACATTCTCATGGGCCAAAACCCTTTACTAATTATCCGAGGCTATAGTCTGTTTTACACATAAGCACAAATGTACTTTTTCATAATATACAGAATTTTCTTGGAACGTAACTACTGTGTAAGGCAGGTAAGGCTGTACTTCTTTTGTTTGAAACACTACCAAGAACAGTTCACCGTCCTGGAAATCCAGTTGCCGTGGCTATGGTGGTAAACTATCCTGCACTTGTCTCCATCTGCATCAACAGGCACAGCATTTGTTCCTGGGGGGAGTGTCAGCGTGCGTCCGAGCATTTACATGCTATATCTATGTGATTAAAAAAATACTTTCCTATTATTTGTTTTAGATTACCAGCTTGGTAATATGTTTATTTCTTTTTGAAACTGTGTATATGTAGTTTACTGACTATAAATTTTGTTTCAGTAAGCATCTTTATAGTACATGTGAAGTAAAGGAAGTGCTGGGTCCCTCCTGCCCTGTATGACTGGCCCATCTCTCTCTGAGCTGATCTCCTCCCGCCACATCAACTCTGTGCTCCTCCTCTACCGTGCCAGGGACACTCCCATCCTTTCTTTTTTTTTTTTTTTTTTTAAGGACACTCCACCTTTGACCCGCTATGCCGGCTGTCTACAAGACTCCCTTGCCTCCTTGAGCTCTTGCTCAAATGACACCTTCTCCGTGGAGCCCTCCCTGTTTAAAACTGCAGACTCCCACCCCAACCTGGCACTGCCCATTCCATGTCCCCACTTCATTTTTTCTCCAAACCTCTCGTCACTACTAAGTAACTGATTTCCTGTTTTCCCACTAGAATGAAAGCTTTATGAAAAAAGGGTTTGCCTGTTTTGTTCACTTGCTGTATCCTCAGGACCTAGAGTAGCATCTGGATACCTTTATCATTTATCTATATTTAACAATTTAGAAAAATGTTGAAATCTTTAGTTATAACCACAAGATTAAACTGAAAACTCAGGGTATCTGCACATTACCATCTTTAATCTTTGTATAGAAATATAAGTCAAGGCCACTGGTATCCAGGGCTGAACTAAAACATGCCAGTTTATTCTTAGAAAAACAGATCATCATGAATACTACTGGAAATTATTAGGCTGGGCACAGTGGCTCACATCTTTAATCCCAGCACTTTGAGAGGCAGATCACTTGAGGCCAGGTGTTTGAGACCACCCTGGCCAACATGGTGAAACTCCATCTCTACTGAAAATACAAAAATTAGCCAGGCATAGTGGCGCATGCCTGTAATCCAAGCTACTCAAGAGGCTGAGGCATGAGAATCACTTCAACCTAAGAGGCAAAGGTTACAGTGAGCCAAGATCACACCATTGCACTCCAGCCTGGGCAACAGAGGGAAACTCTGTCTCAAAAAAAAGAAAAGAAAAGAAAAGAAATTATTAGACCTTAATTGGATTTATCTAATTCTTCTTTAAGTGTCTTGTAACTCCTCCTCCCTAGTCAGTCACTAGATTCTACTGATTCTATTTCTGGCTTGCCTCTCACCCTTCCCATCCCTCCTCCCTTTCCAGGTCTGCTTCCTGTTTCTAGTCATCCCACACACAGCTGCTAGTCATCGAAAAGCGAGCACCTGTTGAGTCACTCACCTGTTCAATCACATTAACAGCTCCCAATTTCCTGTTCAGTCAGATACAAATGCCTAAGTGCTCCATCCAGTAAGGCTCAACATCCCCTTGTAATCCTCCCTCCCTCTACCTGGAAACGCTAAGCTCCTGCTAAACGGGATAAGCTCCTGCACCCTAGACCTGCTGCCTCCTTCGCTCTTCTCCAGGCCTCACTCCTGACTGAACTCAATTCATCCACCACGGTTTACCTCTGACACCCCACTTCACAGAGCCTCCTGCCCTCCAAATGGTGTGGGCTCACAGCACATTACTAGTCCCTCTCATGAGTGGTTACAGGACTCGGCTGTGTTGAAGTCCTGTGTTCTTATATTTTCACCATGGGTTTAGATCATGGGCTTCTTGAGGACAAGGTCTGCCTTTTTCATTTTGGGGTCCTACAGAACAGGGGTCCCCAACCCCCAGGTTGTGGACCCATACTGGTCTGTGGATGGGTCTGTGGCCTGTTAGGAACCAGGCCACACAGCAAGAGGTGAGCAGTGAGTGAGCAAGCAAAGCTTCATCTGTATTTACAGCCGCTCCTTGTCACTGGCATTACTGCCTAAGCTCCACCTCCTGTCAGATCAGTGGTAGCATTAGATTTTCATAGGAGTGTGAACCCTATTGTGTACTACGCATGCAAGTGTAGTGTGGCACGTTTCTTATGAGAATCTAATGCCTGATGATCTGTCACTGTTTCCCATCACGCCCAGATGGGACTGTCTAGTTGCAGGAAAAAAAAGCTCAGGGCTCCTACTGATTCTACATTATGGTGAGTTGTATAATTATTTCATTCTACATTACAATGTAGTAATAATTATAGAAATAAAGTGCACAATAAATGTAATGCACTTGAGTCATCCCAAAACATTCCCTGCCCCTGCTCCCCCGGTCCATGGAAAAACTTCCACAAAACTGGTCCCTGGTGCAAAAAAGGTTGGGGACTGCTGCTATACAGTATCTCTCACATTCTAGGTTCTCTAAATACACATTCAATTGAGTTAAAAAGAGGCAAATTCTTTCAGCTCTAAGTTAGAAGAGAAAACAGGTTAATTCTTATGTTTGACTAAGTAACAGAGAGGACACAGTTTTGTTGGATACAGATGACATTACTTGCAGAAATGAAGACTTGGAAAAAATCAACTTAAAGCATTATGTGCAGGGAAAAGCAAAGCAGAATGAAGTGGCTCAGGGTGAAGATGCCCTGCCTGGGAACAATGAAACTGAAAGACATGCCCGAACATTCCACAGCCAAAGTGTTTCTCTCAATTCTTGTGTGATTTGTTGATTTTCATCTCTGGACAAAATAGGAAATCCTGAAGTTTGAAGGACTCTGTTTCATTTTAAAAACATTAAAAGGCTTAAATGTGATGGAGATACAGTACAGATGACATTCTTGGAACCTGTAATAAAACACTCTACAGTCTTCCTGTGGCCACACACTCCTGAGAGAGCTGGTCTTTGGGCTGCTTAAAGTTCCTGCTGATCCAAGCAGGGCCCATGCAGGTGGGGCAGGATGGCCTGTGGTAACCCAGCTGCCATCATCTATGGATGGTAACGAGGTTTGCTGCTGAATTCACAAGACAATGTGTGACCTTCTGACATATGCCAATATTTTTCCATCTAGCATACTGTTTTGGAACACTTTATTAAGGAAGGAAAAACATTGGCTGTGCTCGTGAAAGTAATGAGTCACAGAGTAGTGACGAAAGAGAACGATGCTGTTCAGACCCGAACCTCGGGCCAAATGAGATTTATTACTAGACAGATTAAATAATATAGATGACTCTGAAAGTCCCAAATCCTGGGATTTGCATGGCTTTATCTGGAAAGATTACTTTGGAAATCAAATACAATTTCCCAGCTGTAGGGCTTGACTCTGCTAGTTACCACCAGGAAGATCAGATCATAACATGGACGCATGGTATGTTAAGTAAGAAAGAAGCTCAGTCTTTATTCCCCTCACCATAACAACCCAATAAAGTGGTTAACTTGGATGAATGTCAAATCTTACAGCCCTCTATTATTTTAGCCTCTATAAAAACAAATGAGTAATTTGAGGTGTTGAGAAGATACCTTCTTGTAATTATGATTACAAGATTCTAATCATGAGAACAAATTTAGTGCAGCATGTCTTCATAAAGACCAACTAGCTAGAGCTATTAATAGAAAAGCCTAGAGCCATTTTAACATGAAGTCTAAACAGAAGCAAAAAAGAAGATAAAACGTGCTTCTTTAACTGATGCACTTAGTGGATAACCACAGCAAAGCTATAAACGTCCTTTGAGCAGAATGCCTTTTCCTCTCTTGATCCCATTCTTCTTTATTTCTTATTTATTTTATTAGATAATGAGTAATGTTTTCTCTTTCTCCAGAATATGTTTCTGTGGAACCAGTTAAGCAAATGTCCATGTCGCCCAAGGACCAAATCCAAATTACCTTCTTTTAAAGTCCATTTGATTGAGCCTGTCCTCTTGCTGACAGCATGCAAACTTCCATCCAGCGTTGACACAAACAACAAGGTTTCAGGAAGCGTCACTGTGCTGGTACTTCCAAAAATCTGCAACGAGATGTAGAAGACTCTTAATGTTGATATGATTCTTCACCTTGGGCATGTACAATCACAGACCCCCCACTCCCAAGGTTATCCTACTAAAACCCTCCATTTTACAGATGAAGAAATGGAAGGTGGAGAGCCTAAATTCCCACTCAGTCAGGACTAGAACCCAGGTCACCTCACTCTAAGCAGTGATCCTGCCTGCAGACAGGCAGGCTCATGACCTAACATTACAAGGACAAGAATTCTGAAATAATCCATGGGCAGCCTCCACTGAAACAGAGGGGCAAAGTATGCTCAGCTTTCTGACTTCCTTCTCTTGGGCCTATTCTATTCTCTAAAACCTGGTCATCTCATAAGACGTTATGATAAAAAAGAATGCCAATACCCACGCGTACACACATTCATGAAATTTTAAAAAGCAAAGAATTAGGGGAAAATGCTTAAAGAAATATAGGAAAAACAGCTTTCATTATACAAAGAATTTATAAAACAAAACACTAAGATTCCAGTAAAGATGTGTTATAAAAGTAAATGAATAAAAAGCATAACCCCAAACTGGTCCTCACTTAGAATAAAAATAAAATTTAAATTAAAATGTACCTTTTTTCTCAACAAACTTAAAACAAAACAAAAAAAATTTTAAAGGAAATAACCAAAGGCTGTGACATTTCCCATCCATTGCTAGTAGCACTGAAAATTACTAGTATCATCTTTCTGGAAAATATAAAAGTGCTCTTAGTTTTTGATCCTGTAATTCCACTTCTATACTCTAAAGAAATAACTCCAGAAATGGAAAAAGTTCTGTGCACAATGATACTCATGACGTCCCATTTATAAACACAAAAACTGGAAAGAACCAAATTTCCAATAATATCTAAATGGCTAAGATAAATAAAGACATATGTTCAGTGAAATAATTATCATTAAAATAACACTTGGAAAAATCTACAATATAGAAAAATGCTTATATACATTATCAATTAAATATAGAATCCAAGATTTGATATCCACTGTGGTTACAATTATACTGGACAGATTTTTTTTTTGTCTGCCTGTCTTCTGGCTTTGCTAGGAATTGTACCCTCATTCCACAGGGTTTCCATGGGAGCAGGTGTGTGCGCACATGTACACACGGACGCATATGCAGGTGACAGCTGGTAAGGTTTCCTGGATAAGATTTCCCTTTTGAGGTAGGGGTCCCTTCAGCAACCCCACCCTTGTAATGAGATTTTCTCTTCTTTTGTCACATACTATCCTACAAATAGCTTTCTCCCCGGGTCTTCAATTAAAAAAAAAAAATGCCAATGCAACTTGCTTATACTGCAACAGTTTGAATTCTGGCACAAATGCTATTTTTGAAATACAGAAGTATGGAGCATTAAATGTAAAAGGATTGGGGTTATTTGTGCATGGGAGCCTGATCCCAGAAGGCCCGGCTACTCTCGGTAAGAGCCAGGATGCCTAGTTAATCCTTCAAAGGGAAGGCCCCACAGGCTCTCTCTGGGGCAGCCTGAGGTGGCAGGACAAATACTCTGGGGTCCCGTATTCCTTTTCTGTGGTGGAGACCCACCAACGGAGGGAGTGAAACAGCTGCTAGAACTTTGCACATCCCACCTCTTCGCTTTGCCCAGGGCCAGGGCCAGGGCCTGGGCCCACTCCCTGGAATGGGAGAAAGGACAGTAAGCTGTGTTGCCACCTACCGAGTCTACGCTGTGCAAAGCCTCAAGTCTGAGGAAGATGAGTGCTTTTAATTCTACCTTTGGAACTAGGAAATTAATATCAGAGTATGAATCGGCCAGGAAAACATAAGCCTCAAGGGTGGTATCTGCCCTAGCCGGGGATGCAAAGGTCACTGTTTGGGAGTGGTTAGAATTATTTCAGCCCAGAGGGTCCAGATGGTGACAAGCCACCTGAACCACAGGTACCTGGGCCTGGAGAACTGTGGCCCTATGACAAGGCCACTGGGAGTTCATGAGTAAACAGGGGCTAAGTGAATTGGGGCTGTCTGCCACTGAGGAGGGGGAATGGGTGTGCAGCTTGGTGTGGGATGGCTGGATTATGTTAGGTGTGACAGTTTGGAGGATGAATAAATGAAAGGGCAAATTATGCATACCTGGGGCCAAGAAGTGGAAATCCCTGCTGAGCCCTCCTCCACCCCCCAAAGTTACCACAGGAATAACCACTCTGTACAACAGGTCTTGGGAGGCCGCACAAGAAAGTGAGTTAAACTCTGGGTGGCTAAAGTGGAAATAAGGCCAGGCGTGGTGGCTCACAGCTGTAATCCCAACATTTTGGGAGGCCAAGGCAGGCGGATCACTTGAGGTCAGGAGTTCGAGATCAGCCTGGCCAACATGGTGAAAACCCATCTCTACTAAACACACAAAAATTAGCCAGGCATGGTGGCATGTGCCTGTATTCCCAGCTATTCAGAAGGCTGAGGCAGGAGAATTGCTTGAACCTGGGAGGTAGAGTTTGCAGGGAGGTTACACTGAGCCAAGGTCGCACCACTGCACTCTAGCCTGGGTGACAGAGTGAGACTCTGTCTCAATAAATAAATAAATAAATAAATAAAATGGAAATAAAACTTGAGAGAGCTCTGTGAATGTGTTTTCTGCCACATGGAAAAAGCTGAATGAGAAAGACACAGAAACAGAAAGCAGCCTGAGAAGAAACACGACTGAAAAGACTGGGAGAGCCCACCCTGGCTTCCACAGCTCCTCAGGCCCAGCTAAGTTCTTGCCCTTGGGCTCAGAGACCCTCCAGTCCTTACAATAAATTCCCCTCTTTGCTTAAATCTGTTAGAATTAGGTTTCTGTCACTTGCAGCCCAAACAGTCCCCACCACACACCCAATGAGGAAAAATGCAGATAGAAAAAGGGAAAAAAAGGGCCAGGCGCGGTGACTCATGACTACATGTAATCCCAGCACTTTGGGAGGCCGAGGCAGGCAGATCACTTGAGGTCAGATGTTCGAGACCAGCCTGGCCAACATGGCGAAACCTCGTCTCTACTAAAAATACAAAAATTAGCCGGGCGTGGTGGTGGGTGCCTGTAATCCCAGCTACTCGAGAGGCTGAGGCAGAAGAAATCACTTGAACCCAGGAGGTGGAGGTTGCAGTGAGCTGAGATCATGCCACTGTACGCCAGCCTGGGGGATAGAGCGAGGCTCTGTCTCCAAAAAAAAAAGAAAGGGAAAACAATACTGCAAAATTATAGCAATATTTCTTCTTTTCTCATTTTTTAAACTTCCAATAATATGATTTGCTAATCTGTAGATTAGCAAATTTTTCACAAAGTAGAATTTTTCACAAAGTAGAAAGGAAATGGACAAGCTAGCAGGTAGGAGAGAAGCTTGAATTCGAAGGAGCTTCAGCAAGTGCCTAAGTTCCACATGAAGCACTTTCCACCTCAGGATACTAGGCAAGTCAACCACCTTTGATCATTAATCTCCACCAAACAAGGGACCAGAGTTTAGAAACACAGGGGTCTCCCAATAAGAATGTATGCATCCAAGAATAAGAAGAGTTTGCTGTTATTAAAGCCTACAGTACAACCATAATGAACTAAGTGCCCCCAAGTATATCTTATCACAGTATTAATATTAAAAAGGGTTAATATTTACCAAAACATATCAGTGCTCCTTTGCTACTAGTGGAAGCACTAGTGGAAACAAAAGCCACCTGCCTTGTCTGAGCATCTTGGAAGCCACTGGAAGAGCAACATTCTACAGTTGGTTTATGGATCAAAATAAAACACTAATCATGGCCGGGACCAGGGGCTCATGCCTGTAATCTCAGCACTTTGGGAGGCCGAGGTGGGCGGATCACCTGAGGTCAGAAGTTTGAGACCAGCCTGGTCAACATGGTGAAACCTCGTCTGTACTAAAAAAAATACTAAAAAATCAGCCAGGCCTGGTGGCAGACACCTGCAATCCCAGCTACTTGGGAGGCTGAAGCAGGAGAATTGCTTGAACCTGGGAGGCAGAGGTTGCAGTGAGCTAAGATCATGCCATTGCACTCCAGCCTAGGCAACAGAGCAAGACTCTGTCTCAAAAACAAAAACAACAACACTAATCACATGACTAATTTAGTCTTGGAAAAATCCCAAAAATACAAAGTTTAGAGAGAAGCTGAATTTGGCAACTGAGAATTCTGTCAATCACAATGTCTACAGAAATGCCACAAACTATTACAATTGGCAGGTTCTTCTCAAGGCTCTCAATTGTACCAAATCGAAACTCCTGGGAGCCACTCGGAACAGTGTTATTCTCTCATAAGGCAAACAAAAATGACAAATTTTCTGGCTTTTTCCCCTCTGGCATTTTTAAAAGCATGAACATGCCTGACTTCAAATGTAGTTGCTATAGCAAACATGAATTAAACATGTTTCCAGATGCCTTGTGTGATACTGAGCACAGCTGAGAACTATTTGTACCTGAACACTGAAAAACGCTGCTTCACAAAGATGAACTTGTGCCTTGTCTTTGCCCAGCCATTTCAGTCCTCAGTACTCACTTTTCTCTACAAGCGACATACCCTACGGCACACACACTGGTTTCCAGAGAGCCTGAAAATGGAAAGAAAATGTCGAGTCTGCAGATCTGTTTCAAGTTAACAACTATTTGAAATTTGATTCAGTTTTAAAACTAGTAGTTGGGAGGTTAAAAAAAAAAAAAAGTGGAATATATACTCCTGGCTTTGATGGTGACTTGTAGGAAGTAACCAACAGTAACTGTGGAGGGTGGGAAGGGTAGTGGCAGGCATCTAGTCTAGCCTAAAACTAAACATCCATTAGCTAATTGGTCCCCACAGACATCAGACTCTGTCCAGCATGTGTCACTCAGTGGGCTTCAGCAGTATAAGGGTCCTCACTGCAGCCCTACTCAGCTGGACTGCAGCAAGAGTCTCTCTCCTATGAAAGCCAACACAAGACCAGCACTGGATCCTGATGTTCAATGTTCTGATCATAAAGCAATGTTACGGCTGGACGTGGTGACTCACACCTGTAATCCCAGCACCTTTGGGAGGCCGAGGTGGGCGGATCACTTGAGGTCAGGAATTCAAGACCAGCCTGGCCAACATGGTGAAACCCTGTCTCTACTAAAAATACAAAAATTAGCTGGATGTGGTGGCAGTCACCTGTAATCCCAGCTACTTGGGAGGCTGAGGCAGGAGAATCGCTTGAACCCAGGAGGCGGAGGCTGCAGTGAGCCGAGATCACGCCACTGCACTCCAGGCTGGGCAACAGAGTAAGACTCCATCTCAAAAAAAAAAAAAAAAAAAAAAAAGCAATGTTACACAAAATCCAGCAGCTTCCCCATTCATAAAATCCACCATTCACTCTGCATTTACTACAAAGATACAGAAGTGGCTATCAACTGCTTATGCAGAGATGATTGAAAGGTACATCACCAACAATTTAATCATTCCCTAATATTGTGAATTCAGCTAATTGTTAGGGCTCTTCCATTAATTAACTACTTATATATATTTCAGGTAAGAAAAAAATATTTTCTTAAATGCCTTCTGAAATAACTTCATTTAGAAAAAGTTTTCAGTAAAGAGAATTATGGACACAGGGGCAGACAGGTGTTCAAACAGCACAAAAACAAATGAAATGGCCTCTAACAAAAAACCACCAGTTTCTAAACTTGCATTTGGGACTGACTGGTCAGGCAGGGAGGCAAGCTCATCAGTGGCTAGAGAACAACCAGCAAAAAACCCACAGCTTCCTGGGCATGGTGACTCACGCCTGTAATTCCAATACTTTGGGAGGCCCAGGCAGGAGGATTGCTTGAACCCAGGAGTTTCAGGCCAGCCTGTGCAATATAGGGAGACCCCATCTTGACAAAAAAAAAAAAAAAAAATTAATTTGCCAGGTGTTGTGGTTTATGTACGTAGTCCCAGCTACTCAGGAAGCCAAGGAGGGAGGATTGCTTGAGCCTGGGAGGCAAAGGTTGCAGTGAGCCAAGACAGTGCTACTGCACTCTAACCTGAGCAACAGAGCCAGACTCTGTCTCAAAATAAAACAAACAAATAAACAAACAAAAAACACAGGGCTTGATTTCAGCAGCCTTATCACTGAAGTTTCGGTTTGTTTCCACTTACCACTGCCTTGTTGCCCCCTGCAATGGTAAGTACAGCAGGGAAGTCCCTGCAAGCTCCTCTGAGATTCAGAACGTGTGAAAGCTGAATGTTCCTTATCAGGGGTTTCAGAAATGTTGCTTTTGCCAAAAAAAAATGCAGCTTGTCAATTTCAGACATACATTTCAAGAACTGATTCCCAGGTTGACTACCTGATAACAAGGGTCAGGGCCAGGTGTGGTGGCTAATGCCTATAATCCCAGCACTTTGGGAGGCCCAGGCAGGTGGATCACCTGAGGTCAGGAGTTTGAGAACAGCCTGGCCAACATAGTGAAACCCTGTCTCTACTAAAAATACAAAAATTAGCCAGGCGTGGTGGTGCACACCTGTAATCCCAGCCACTCAGGAGACTGAGTCAGGAGAATCGCTTGAATCCAGGAGGAAGGGGTTGCAGTGAGCCAAGATCGCACCACTGCACTCCAGCCTGGGTGACAGAGAGAGACTCCATCTCAAAAAAAAAAAAAAAAAAGGGTCAGAAATAAGATCATTAAAATGGCACAGACTTTTCACCTCTAAGTCAATGGCAAGATACAGTGTCATGCACACGTGTTCCATACCCACAGTTTTCCAGTGATCTATACTTAACGAGGTTTATAATCTCTGCTCCATTTACAAAACTGGAGCATCTTATCCCTGCAAAAAAAAAAGGCGTGTACACACAAACACACACACACAGAAAACCTACGATTGTGAACAAGAGAGTCACACACTTCTCAGGTGGCATGTAAATGGATCAAGTCCAACCCAACTGTACATCCCTCTCTCTTTTTTCTTCTTTTTTTCTGAGATGAGGTCTTTGTCACCCAGGCGGGAGTGCATTTGAGCGATCAGAGCTCACTGCAGCCTTGAGGCTCAAGCAATCCTCTCCCCTCAGTCTTCCAAGTAGCTGGGACTACAGGTGTGTGACACCAGCCTGGCCAATTTTTAAATTTTTTGTAGAGTCGGGAGTTTCACTACATTGACCAGTCTGGTCTTGAACTCCTGGCCTCATGCAATCCTTCCACCTCAGCCTCCTGAGTTGCTGAGATTACAGGCATAAGCTTAAAAATAATAATAATAATAAAAGACTTCAAATAAAAATCTTTTCTATGAATCTTCTCCCCATCGCACCTCCACTCCAACAGACCAGAAGTTTATATAATCATCTGGCTAATAATAAAAATTTGTTTTAGGAATATCACACCAATGTCTAGAATTTGTTCAGAGGCTGGTTTTTTCTGTGTGTGTGTGTGTTTTTGTTTGTTTTGCTAATAGTCCTCTATGTTCATTGGATTACTGTTATATTGCATAATCCCAACTTTAGTTTTATTTATTTAAGGTTAAGAAAACAGCCGGGCACAGTGGCTCACGCCTGTAATCCCAGCATTTTGGGAGGCCAAGGTGGGCAGATCACCTGAGGTCAGGAGTTCGAGACCAGCCTGGCCAACGTGGTGAAACCCTGTGTCTACTAAAAATACAAAAATTAGCCAGGCATGGTGTAATCCCAGCTACTTGGGAAGCTGAGGCAGGAGAATCGATTGAACCTGGGAGGCGGAGGTTGCAGTGAGCCGAGATGGTGCCGTTGCACTCCAGTCCAGCCTAGGCGACAAGAGCAAAACTCCAACTCAAAAAAAAAAAAAAGAAAGAAAACCATTCCTCCAAACTAAAAATACTTACATAATTTGAGCAAGGACAATAGAATATCATACCATACCATGTGTACCTCAGTTCTTGGAACCCGCAACCTGCCAACAACAGCCAGGCTGCCTTTTGCAGTGCAGGGTTCCTTGCCAGGACTCAAATCTACTGGATGGTTGGCACAGAGGTAAAGCAATAAATTGGCATTAAGGGTTCCTTTTAGTTGGCTAATGAATACATATTACAGTATTAAAGGTAAGACTTGAAACAAGTTATGCAAGTGAGAGAAGGATTATATAAGAAAGATTTCCAAGATATTTTGTTTTACTGCCCAGTTAGGACATATGAAATCTTGAGAACAATTAAAAGTGCATGTTGCTAAATGTAGAATAATGATTTCAAGTGGATTAGAATGTGCTAAGGAATTAGAGCTTATAATTATTAACCTTGGCAATCATGCTTGGAGGTGGGAAGGGCATGCCACACAGGGGAATGTGCCTATGCCAAAGCACCTATCGAAAAAAGCAAGATAAGGCTGATCCACCACACATGTGGATGTGGTGAGGGGCGCTGTATAGATGGATAAGAAAGTAGGGGTTAATAATGAGCAATGGCAAATAGACTGGATTATTCTGCTGGCTATAACCGGCTGAAAGCCACAGGATGGATCAGCTGATTTTGAGAAATACCAGTAAGACACTTTCTGGCATGCCATAACAGGACACCAGTCCTACAGGGTTTCTTACACACACACACACACACACACACACACACACACACACACACACACACACACACAAGCTCGCTGTCTCTTTCTCTCATAGGACACCAGTCCTACAGGTTTTCTTATACACACACACAAGCTCTCTCTCACTCAACCTGTGCAGTAACATCAAAACAACAGGAAGAAGTACCTCAAAATGGTATTCTATAACACAGACCCTTGAAAGGCACTAAAGGATATTCAAAACAAGGACATCTGTGTCTACAATTCTTCTACTTGCAGCAATATTATCTATCTCAGACTATAAACTCAAAGCCTGGGCATTTGTGATTCTCTGCTTTATAAAGGCAGCCAGCAGAGTACCGCTTTCTAATACCATTTCATCACGTAGTAGGAGACTGTCTGATCATGGCCAAAAAGACATCAAAAATTCACCAAAGCAGTAGAACACTGAAATCAGTGCCCAGTAAGTGCAAAGGTCCATGACATAAAACTCTCTCAATGATTAAAGCAAGCCCTCAGAGTAAAAGCCTCACAATGATCAGGAGGGGCTCAACTCTCCGCTCACAAAGGACTATCTTTGAAGTTATGTTAAGTAAAGACTTAATTAAGACAGATACAAAAAAAATTTGTTTTGTTTTGTTTCTTTGAGACAGGGTCTTGCTCTGTCACCCAGGCTGGAGTACAGCAGCACAAATCATGGCTCACTGCAGCCTCGACCTCCTGGGCTCAAGCGATTCTCCCACCTCAGCCTCCCGAGTAGCTGGGACTACAAGCATGCACCACTATGCCTGGCTTTTTATTTCATTTTTTGTAGAGATGGGGTCCTACTATGTTGCCCAGGCTGGTGTTGAACTCCTGGGCTCAAGCAATCTTCCCGCCTCACCTCTCAAAGTGCTGGGATTACAGGCTTGAGCGGCTGGCCTACAAAACAGATTTTTATTCAAATCAAACCCTGTTCCCTGACCCTCATCTCATTTACACATACTGCAGCAAAGTACTTATACCCAAATATGGAGATTTCTATAGAGCCACCTGAACAGTGAGTAACAAAAATTTCACTACTTTTAGTCTCCTGTCTGTGGAAGAACATTCAGAACCGAATTAAAACATCAGCCATAGACACAAACAAAAGTCTTACTGTTTTAAAGATTTCAGTCCACTAGTAAATCATTCCAAATTCTGTTATACTTCGTTTACCTGTGTGTAGGTCAGCAATAATCCATCAACCATACAGTTCCTTCTAACCAGTCTATCGGCTGTTATGTTTCCTGATATTAAGTCAATAAAGGCAACCATGACATTTGCTTTGGATGGGAGTCAAGTGTCTAGCTGGGATGCAGAAAAGGCCAAGGCCTAACTGAACAGCACTGTGTGGTTTCCAAACTAAGCAGCTGAGAGAGTTAAACTTTCAGTGTTTGTGGCAAGTCTGCCGTATGGTGTAATTAACCACCACCCAAGACAGTTAGGACTCTTCTTCAGTTTAGGCTACTGTCCTCCTTTAATAGATCTGATTAAAAAAAAAAAAAAAGTACCTCATAAATCCACTGTATTCCTGAACGCAAAGGTATGCTAATTTCATAATAGGTGAATACAGTTCCCCCCAAACTGGTTTTGGGGCCTGGGCCGAGTGTCTGAGTTCAACCATTTGCAGTTCTGTTTATGTTCATGGTTGCTCTGCCATCAACTTACATTGCCATCATTGGAAGAAGAAATATATCTGGACATGAATGGTGCTACATGAAATCGTTTTCCCTGACGTGGTTAGGAAAACAAGCCCTTTTTCTTAGGGTGGTATCAAATCCCTAAGGTCCCTCAGGATACCTGGGGAGCTAAGCCAAATCCCACACTTTACGAAAACTGAAACCCAAGGTTACATGCTCATTTAGTGGCTGAGCTTTAGAATGCAGGTGTCACTACTCTATTTTGTTGTCTTTGCTAAAGGGAAACAGCATCAACTGATATCTAGTAACAACCGAGAAATGTATCAGGCTAATTTACTTTAATGGAGAAACATCCTAAACAAACTAAACTAATACAGGCCTGACAGACTATAAATTTGTATGTGCACCATTGGCCTTACAAAAAGACAAATTTTATCCATTTGAGTATGTCTACTCATGTGCAGTTAAACCTACTATTAAGAAGTCCTGGCTGGGTGCAGTAGCTCATGCCTGTAATCCCAGCACTTTGGGAGGCCAACGCAGGTGGATCACCTGAGGTCAGGCGTTCGCGACCAGCCTGGTCAACATGGGGAAACCCCGTCTCTACTAAAAACACAAAAAATTAGCTGGGCGTGGTGGCAGGCACCTGTAATCCCAATTACTTGGGAGGCTGAGGCAGAAGAATCACTTGAACCCAGGAGGCAGAGGTTGCAGTGAGCTGAGATCGCACCATTACACTCCAGCCTGGGTGACAAGAGGGAAACTCCATCTCAAAAAAAATAGAAAAAAAAAGAAGTCCTCACGTAGAAACCCCAAGGGAAAAAAATTTAATTACATACCAAATTTTTCAGTCCTGGTAACAGCAACTAATCTGAAACTGTCAATTTTGCTCTTCATATTTAGTTAGGAATTTCTTGCAGGGGACAGTAGAGGAGTAGACAGGAGAGTCAAGTAGAAAGTGGAAAAATACTCTAGTTAAATTAAAATTACCTACAAACAACTGTATTTATGACATAATTGCTACCTACACTGGCCAGATGTTGCCAAACTTTAGGCTAGAAAAGAAGTACTATGAAATACACCCCGAGTTGAGATATCTGGCTTGATTGACTTCTGCCAGCCAGGACCCCCATTGTTTGAAGTTGATTTGAGGATCACACACTTCTCTACCGGCCCAGGCCACCATACCACCTTCCTCTCTCCAATTAGCTGGATAATCCTTTAAGTCCATGCGGCTCCACACAACGCAGATCAACCAGTAGGGACTGTTTACTGCTTCTGGGATGTGTAATTTTTGAGATGAAAAGGACCGAAGAGATTACCTTACCCAACCCTCTCATTTCACAGGAAAAGAAATCAAGGCTCAGAGAGGTGAAGTGACTTGCCCAGGGCACCACAGACAGTTAACCATAGACACAGGACTGGAACCAAGGTCTCCGCCTCCCCGTCTAGCCCTTTTGCCCACTATGCCACACTATAATTTCACTACTTTAAATCACGGTTCACTGAGAGCCAAAGCCTAAATTACTTCAGGCCTGAAGCTCCCCCTTTGAATCCTGCTGGGGTAGATGAAGATCAGCACTCCACTTTGATATGAGGGTTGGATCTTTTGGATGAGACCAAAATGTAATTTTTAGAGTCTCTACAGAAACCCAATATACCAAATGGCACTGCAAATTATACCGGGAGGGGTCTTTAAAAAATGTTCAGCATGAAAATTCCTGAGATCTCACTGTACATCTAAGTGGGTGGGAATGGGAATAACACAACAAAAGGTCAAAGGTCTCAGCTTTAACCACCATAAAAAAATTCCTACAATATACACTTATCAAACCAGTCTTTTTAAAAAAAGTTTGTTTTTATTTTTTACACTGACATATAAAAATTATATATACTTACGGTGTACAACATGATGTTCTGACGTATGTATACATTGTGGAATGGCTACATCAAGCTAATTAACATATCCATTACCTTACATACTTATCATTTTTTTGTGGTGAGAACATTTCAAATCTACTCTCTTAGCCATTTTCAAGTATATAATATGTTGTTATTAACTATAGTCACCATGTTATATAATAGATGTCCTGAACAGCCCAGTTCTAATGGTTTTAAAAAATGTCCTTTGATGAAGACGATGATAATGTAGCCACTGCCAATTCCTTTGATGAAGCCAACATTCTTTTAATGTCAGTGCCAAGGAAACGCGCATTACTGATCAGCACAGGACAACTCCTTTGAACTGTAAGGCCCATTTTAATGACCAAGCATAAACTGATGGGCCCCACACAGTAAGCTATGGCTGCTTCACTTGGTAGCAATAAGATGCTCACACAAAAGAAAGCCTATTCTGATACTGACTTTTTCATGTCAATATTACATCAGATTTCTGTAATTTCAGCATAGGTTTTCTATTATCTAGGCTTCTCTGAGAAGCGATCTTTATGCATCCTCACATGTTTGAATAGAGATTGGAAAGCACAAGAAACTGCTGGGAAGACTGTGCTGGCACAACCAAACCTTCCGAGTTGAGGCTCGAAAACAGGACTCAGAAAAAGGGGCAAAGCATGAGGAACCGGCCAAGAGCGAACAATGTTGCTTTCTCCAGCTTATCAAGTGGTCGGCAGGAAACAGAAGCAGGAAAGAATTACCAGCCAGAAGATAGCAAACCTATGGGCTCAAAGAGGAGGCCTTTCCAGACATCAAAGGAAGAACTCCCTCCTGAAAAGGGAAAAATGGCTGTCCCAGGCAGGAATGGACAAGGGACCATATTATAAAATATTTTTTAAAAGTTTGTTTTTATTTTTTACATTGACATATAAAATTTATATATACTTACGGTATACAACATGATGTTCTGATATATGTACACATTGTGGAAGGGCTATAATGATCCTATAAAGGATATTCTCTGCTGTCATTCTCAGTTTTCCCAGGAATCTCTCTTTCTAAAGTCACTACCCTGGTCAGGCTTCCGCCTAGCCTGGAGGTCATCCAATCTTTTCTTTTTTTTTGAGACAGAGTTTCACTCTTGTTGTCTAAGCTGGAGTGCAATGGCGCAATCTCGGCTCACGGCAACCTCCACCTCCTGGGTTCAAGCGATTCTCCTGCCTCAGCCTCCCGAGTAGCTGGGATTACAGGCACATGCCACCATGCCCAGCTAATTTTTTGTATTTTTAGTAGAAACGAGGTTTCACCATGTTAGCCAGGCTGGTCTCAAACTCCTGACTTTAGGTGATCCATCCACCTCAGTCTCCCAAAGTGCTGGGATTACAGGCATGAGCCATCGCGCCCGGCCAGGTCATCCAATCTTATTGCCATCTTCTCTAGGTCCCAGAAGTGGACCTGGGCATCTGGATTGTGGAGCAAGGTGGCTAAGCTTCCACATTTGTTTTTTCTTTTAAAAACTGAAGAATAGCAACATCTCTCTAAACACTAAGAAAGCAAAACAAATATTGAGAATTTCAAAAGTAAGAGTTATACAAATATTAAGGGAGACTATTTAATTTAAAAAAAATTGGTGGCAGCCAAAGAAATCATCAGGAAGTAAACCAAACTCAAAAACCTGATAATCCACTGCTCCTCATCTCTTACCTCCATTGCTCCTCATCTCTTACCCTCATGGGCAGACAGCAATAATGTAACAACTGGTGCTAGGAGACAATCAGGAATAATTAAGGAAGAGTTAAAATATGTTTGGCTCGTGGTGTTCAAGAAGGAAGCAGTGGCCGGGAGCAGTGGCTCATGCCTGTAATCCCAGCACTTTGGGATGCCAAGGTGGGCAGATCACTTGAGGTCAGGAGTTCAAGACCAGCCTAGCCAACGTGGTGAAACCCCATCTCTATTAAATACTCAAAAATTAGCCAGACCTGGTGGCACATGCTTGTAATCCCAGCTCCTCGAGTGGGTGAGGCAGGAGAATCACTTGAACCCAGGAGGTGGACAGCGCAGTGAGCTGAGATTGCACCATTGCACTCCAGCTTGGGCGACAGAGCGAGACTCTGTCTCAAAAAAAAAAAAAAAGAAGAAGAAGAAGGAAGCAGAGTATAACTGCTGAGCAGATTGTCAGTAAACATTACTACATTTTAAGTTATGGGATTGTATTTCCATCATTTGGAAACTCACCTATGATGCTGCGGCTAAACGATTCAATAGATACTTGTTAAGTTCAGTGTAGTTCCTGAGCAGTATAATGTGGTTGTTAAAAAGGTAGATTCTGGAGCCAGACCACCTCAGGCAATCACTTACCTCTCTGTGCCTTCAGTTTCTCATCCATAAAATGGGGATAATGCTAATTAACTTAAAAAAGTTGTTGGGAAAAGCTTCTGCACAGCTGAACACATGGAGGTTCCTGATGGGTGGGGCATACCCCAAGGGCATGAGATCTCCATGCCCCTTCCCGCATGCCTTGCCCTATGCGTCTCTTCATCTGTATCCTTTATCATAAACCAGTAAATGCAAAAGTCACCAACTCTAGTCTAATTGGAGTGGGCTACACACAGACTCTGAGGCCTGGTGTGAGGCTCACACTGTCTGCTCTGGTAGACAAGAGATCATCAATGCTGGAGACCACAAACTTGGGTGTGCTCTGGAGGTAGAGGCTTAATCTAGCTGAAAGAAACCTCTGGGAATGGATATCAGAAGATGGGGCCTTAATATATTTCCACTGTGACTAGCAGGCTTTTTTCCCAAGAAGGTGATCCAAAGGATGATCTAAACAAAAGCTGTATTTTAAATATTTTAACAGTTACTGGTTAGTTGGTTCCCTGGCTATCTAGTTACCAGCGCGGCATCATGCAGTGACCTATATGTTTAAGCTGTTAAATGTGCTACCCCCACCAATAATGAGATAGACTTTCATGAAAACTGTGCAGCTGTGTGGATGTTTGTTTTTATGTTCCCTTAACCACTGCATATTGCCATTGAATGAGATGGATCAGTGGATATTTTAGGATGAGGTTAAAAACATTTTATTAAATTCAACCATGATTCACATTACTTTTGCTATCCTAGACCATTACAAATTATGAATAAAACAAGTATACATAATTAGTGGCTCCAAGTATTCGCAGAGTTAAACATTTCCAGCTATGGCCAAATCTCCCTGGTATCTAACACTTTATTTTTCCAGAGCATTTTGCCCTTTACGTAAATCTTTTTTTTTTTTTGAGACGGAGTCTCGCTCTGTCGCCCAGGCTGGAGTGCAGCGGCGTGATCCCGGCTCACTGCAACCTCTGCCTCCCAGGTTCCAGCAATTTTACCGCCTCAGCCTCTGGAGTAGCTGGGATTATAGGCACGAGCCACCATGCCGCCAGGCAATTTTTTTGTTTTGTTTTGTTTTGGAGACAGAGTCTCACTCTGTCGCCCAGGGTGGAGTGCAGTGGCGTGATCTCGGCCCACTGCAACCTTCGCCTCCTGGGTTCAAGCAATTCTCTGCCTCAGCCTCCCGAGTAGCTGGGATTACAGGCACCCACAACCATGCCCGGCTAATTTTTGTATTTTCAGTAGAGATGGGGGTTTCACCATCTTGGCCAGGCTGGTCTTGAACTCCTGACCTTGTGATCCACCCACCTCGGCCTCCCAAAGTGCTGGGATTACAGGTGTGAACCACCGTGCCTGGTGACCTTTACCTAAATCTATGCCACAAAGTCCTCTGTGTCCCTAGAATAATTCCATGGGCTTTTAAAGACTGTAATAAGAAGGTAAATGCTAAAAAAAAAAAAAAAAAAAAGCTTTTGCAAGGAGTGTTGAGTCAACATAAGTAAAGCTCTTAGAATGGGCCTAATATACAGTAAGCATCATGTAAGTGTCAGTTACTATTATTCATTAAGAACTGTATGAGACACTAGGATCTAATCACAACAAATGAGATCTGGTTTCCTGCTTTCATGGAGCTTACAGTCCAATAGGAGACCCCAGTAATCAATAATGACACAAACATAAAATGACAAATTGTAGTAAGTGCCATGAAAGGGACATACTGGAAACTGCGACAGCATAACAGAAGAAGAGCATCTGGTCTTGTGATGGTGGGGGAAGCACAGTGTTAAAAATGATGTTTGAGTTAAGATCTATAGGAAAGGGAGAAGGAAAGAAGAATTTCCTGGGCAGAGGGAATAGCCTATGCAAAATTCTGAGACTGCAGAGAATGTGTTGTGTTTGAGGACCCGGTGGACCAGTGTAGCTGGACAGAGAAGGCAGAGGGGATATGGGACACGGTGAGGTTGGGGGAGAAGTCCCAGAATGGAGTGGGCCACAAGAGTCAGAATCTTTTTTTTACGTGTCTTATTTGTTATCTATGCAGCTGAAGGAAAGAACAGGAAGGTTGCTGTTCACATCGTTGTAAAGCCACCTGGAAGAAAAAAAAGCACTCTCCCTAAGGTGAGGCGTGTAATACACCAACCACAATCTGTTCACACTCTCGGTGAGTCTCCTCCAGTGTTTTAATTTATACTAACATTCGACTGATGTTGCCTAGCTGGTTTACAGCTGAATATTAGCAGAACACATCAGAACTTCGTAGGAGAGTGTAGTAAATATGGCTGTTTTTGTGATGAAATGTGGCCTTCAGAACAAACCCCAAGGCAGGTTTTCTTGCTTCCTAAGACTCCTCATTTGAGGGGGAGCCATTTCTCTGACTAGCCATCATGCATGGAATCAGAAAGCTCCCTCTGAAGGGCTGAGGAGTTAAACCTGCACCTTCCCGTCTTTTTAATCTTCCAGGTGCCCCATCTCCACAGTACCTGCAGTCAGTGCCAGGACTATTTTCATTACAAGAGGCAGAAATCTTGGGGATACTAAACTTACAGGACAAGGTAAGTCATTGGCTCATGGTCTCACATTACTCAAGTAGGCTGGCAAGGACTTCAGGATTTGCCAATCTCTTCCAGGCACTCCCTGCCTCATACCTCTTCCTGTTGGCTGACTCTTCTATTTCAACTCCTGTGTGCTAGTTCACTTACTCCAACCCTGCCCCTAGGCTGGACTCTTATCCTACATATATGCAGAAAGAAGGGTCCTGTTACACACAAGGCAATGCCGCCCCAAGGCCTGTAAAACTCCTGGCTTCAAGAGGTTTGCCGTCTAGCAGGAGAGTCGTGTAATGCAGAAAAAAAGACGGCAAGTTCCATGGCCGAACTTCCCGAAAGCTGACTTGGCAGCATATCCAGGTCCTGCCCAGAGCAGTTCCAAGAGTCTGGTCCCACCCTACCCTGCTCAGCTGTCTTCTCACTCCTTGCCCTAGCCTGTGTCCATATAGCTTCAAAACCTGTTATTTTATCCTCTCAAAACTCTTTGGTTTAAAAACAAAACCAAAGTTCCTCAGGTATCCTCATGAGTGTGGAACATATAGATGCTTTTGGGGTGAATGAAGCTGACAGAAGATGAGGTGGGCACACAGATGCATGGTCTGGTTTGAGCTCTGGGCAAGTCATTAGATTTCTCCAGGCATGGGTTTCCAAGAAAGTAAGAAGCCTGAGGTGGATGGTGGCTGCAGCTCTGAAGCATGATGATCCATGACTTACCTGACCCTCATCTCTCCTCAGGCTTTGCTGCAGCTTCTTCTAGCCCCAACCAATCAAAACATGCCCAAAATCCGCATAACAATTTGAGAGAGTTTAGAAGTCCTGATGCCTTTGAACATAGTCATTTCCAATCCTGGTCTTGCAACATCTAAGTGTCTCCGCTTATCTCAAAATATTGCAACATTAGAAATTAGTAATAATCTGACTCACTTTAAGGTTCAGGATGGGGAAACGAAATACCATGAAAATCAACTAATGTTACATGGGACCAGGTGGCTGATTCCCAGGCACACCTACCTACTATAGACTCTAAAAGCAACCATCTCCTAAACTGAAAGGGTGATACCTTTTCTTCTGCCAACCACAAATCAGATAAGTGATTGAACTTTTACCAGGCACCGAAAGCCCCAGAGATTTCCAAGCACTGAACCATCAAGATCAAGATAACTTAGGGTCCGTTTTACAAGCAACTGTGGCTTGGTTCCCAGTTAGTCGAGCACCAAAACTACAGATAAACTTGTTCTTAATCTCCACATATAAAGGAAACCGTTTTCTTCTTTGCAAAACCAGCTCATGGCAAGTGGAAAACGAACCCTAACAGAATTCTAGAATAAGGTCACTGGATTGCTCATAATGAGGTAGTACCTTTAAAGGTCAGAGATTCCCCAAATTTGTTCTTAGAACTTTCTTACCGCATTTGAATTTATCGGGAGATGTTACAAGTACTCCTACAATGGAAAAAAAATGTAATCTTATTTAATGTAAAAAAAAACACACACACACACACACACACAAACACACCCATTTGTGTATTTGGGTGCACAGCCATCACAAAAATCAAAGAATGGCTGGTTCTGACCCCTCTGAGTTGTGGGGGTTTTCTGAGGTTTCCCTGACAGGATTTAATGTCTTACCATGTTATCCTTAAAAATCAACAACGTGGCCGGGCGCGGTGGCTCATGCCTGTAATCCCAGCACTTTGGGAGGCCGAGGCGGGCGGATCACAAGGTCCGGAGATTGAGACCATCCTGGCTAACACGGTGAAACCCCGTCTTTACTAAAAATACAAAAAAAAAAAAAAAAAAAAAAAAAAGCCAGGTGTGGTGGCGTGTGCCTGTAGTCCCTGCTACTTGGGAGGCTGAGGCAGGAGAATGGTGTGAATCCGGGAGGCAGAGCTTGCAGTGAGCAGAGATCGTGCCACTGCCCTCACTCCAGCCTCAACGACAGAGTGAGATTCCATCTCAAAAAATAAATAAATAATAAAAAAAATTTTAAAAATCAACAATGTGGCCAGGCGCAGTGGCTCATGCCTGTAACCCCAGCACTTTGGGAGGCCAAAGCAGGTGGATCACTTGAGGCCAGGAGTTTGAGACTCACCTGGGCAACATGGCGAAACCCCGTCTCTACTAAAAATACAAAAATTAGCTGGGCGTATTGGCACATGGCTGTAATCCCAGCTACTCGGGAGGCTGAAGCACGAAAATCACTTGAACCCGGGAGGCGGAGGTTGCAGTAAGCCCAAATCACACCACTGCACTCCAGTGTGGGCGACATAGTGAGACTCTATCTCAAAAAAAAAAAAAAAAAAAAAAAAGAAAGAAAGAAAGAAAAAGAAAAAGAAAAGAAAAAAGAAATAGAAAGTAAAGAAAAATCAACAATGTTCACACTCAGTCCCTCATATTTGCTCAGGATTTTCAGACATACCTGAGGACTAGCAACACCAGTCCTCCAGAAGATTAGACAAGAAACAAACAGGAGCACCAACCTGTACATTACCCCAACACTAAGTGACGTGGTGCTATTTGGAGTGCAGGAAGGGATCTAGTCTATGAGAGTACAGTGGTCAGGGAAGGCCCTAGGCCCTATACAAGACAGGTGAGCGAGAGCCGATGAAACCACACCACGGTGTGTGGCAACTTACGAGGCCTCCATCTCCCTTGCTCTGCTCTATGTTTCTCCCCTACAACCCCTGCAGAATTTTATCACCTTATCACATTCTATATAATGTATTTACCATGCTATTGTCTATCCCAACCAACTAGGCAGAAGTTCCATGAGGGCGGGGGTCTTTGTTTTGTTCATGTTTCCCAAGCATCTCAAACAGTGCTTGGCATAAAATATGTACTCAAAAAGTTGATAAATAAATGGATGAACAGATGAAATTCACTACATTCAAGAGCTAGGAAGCTGGGAGGCTCAAAGCAAAGCAGCCCTCCCATCTTCTACCTCCCTGTATGAGGCTGCACCAGAAAAAGAGGCGGCTGGGGGACTAATCGCTTTCACCTAAATGGTGATCCTAATTTGGGAAGACATTTGGAAACAGGCCCACCAAAGAGATTTTCTGGTTCCATTGCTTTGTTTTACAGATGAGGAAGCAGAGGGGGAAATAACTCATTTGCCCAAAGTTGCACAGCTAGCTAGTACAGAACCTCTGGACTCTCATTTGCTGAAAGAATGCATATAATTTCATCATATGGGGCAAACACACATATAGAAACAAGATACTGGCCCTATGATTACATTTAAAGACAGCTAAAATGATTTTACATTGAAAAACAGCTAAATGCCTATCTGCTCAAGGAGTGCAGAACTGGTCTGCCACTTGGGATTTCCTTTAAGCATTAAGTTAAATTAGGAAACAGCCCTGGTGCTGGAGTCCACACAGCGCTTTCAGGCCAGGTGCCAAGCCCCATTCCAAGGTTGTATTCAAAGAGCGGGCTCCCAATTCTACTGACATTTGTCAACCTGGTTTCCAGCAGAGCTTTGCATTTGGTCCAGCCCACTCAATGTGATGCTTGAAAGCAAGTGTCCTCCTGTTTCTAAACCAGCTAATAAAGATCCTCTGAGAAACAACTGAGATGGGTCCGGGGGCTGAGACAACTGACTGGTCCTCTCCTGTGTTCTACAGTTGGGCTTGTCAACTCGGCACCTGCTATAAAAACCCTTCGAGGGAACTCTGCCTGACTCAGGCAATGAGGCTAATAGCCAGCTCTCACATGAAAAGGGGGAAGGGAGTGTCACAGCCTGCACCCTCCCACCATTTGCTTCCAAAACATACGTTCCCACCCTGATAGGAAAGTTCCTGTTGGTTCACAAGCTTCTTCTTGTGCTTTAACTAACTCACTCCTTCTACAAATCCCTTCTCCTCACTCGCAATGGGTATTTCATTTTTGTTATAGAAGGTTCTTTTAAAACCATGAAGATGATTTTACCCATCAGGATACTGTGAAGGAACCTGGAAAACAATATTGTTTTGATTTCTTAAGCCTCTTAATATATGGAAAAGGCAATAAACAAATATATAAATAAATAAACAAGCATAAGTCGGGTAACTTTAAATAAACATTTAAACATCTTACAATTCAGTAACTAAATATGTTTTAATATAAGGCCTATTAGTTAAAGCTGATAAAAGCAATTTCAACAGTTTGTATTCAAAGGAAAAAATCCATTAAATTACCTGCTCTTTAAAAGTTGAATGATATAGTACAGTAGAGAAAATGTAATACTAGGTTCCTTTTTTTCTAGGTTTTTTTTTTTTTTTTTTTTTTTTTTTGAGATTGAGTTTCACTCTTGTTCCCCAGGCTGGAGTGCAGTGGTGGGATCTTGGCTCACTGCAACCTCTGCCTCCTGGGTTCAAGCAATTCTCCTGCCTCAGCCTCCCAAGCAGCTGGGATTATAGGCACGCGCCACCACGCCTGGCTAATTTTTGTCATTTTTTAGTAGAGACGGGGTTTCACCATGTTGGCCAGGCTGATCTCCAACTCCTGACCTCAGATGATCTGCCCGTCTCAGCCTCCCAAAGTGCTGGGATTACAGGCGTGAGCCACCGCGCCTAGAACTAGAAATAAAGTTAGAACTTTATTTCTAGTTCTAACACTAACTAGCGGACTCTATCAATCCTAACCTCTCTGTAAAATGAGCCAAATGCTGTGTCTAGTCTGGTCCCGTGCTCTGTGACGTGACTGGGAATTTGGAGATGCATTTGTTCTTTCCAGGATTAAGGTACAAAAATTACTTGAAGGCCTCATCCTGGCTGCACATCAGAGTCACTTGGGCCTTAAAACATTTTTTGCTGGTTTATTTGGTAGAGATGGGGGTCTTTCATTGTTGCCCAGTCTGGTCTCAAACTCCTGACTTCAAGTGATCCTCTTGTCTTGGCCTCCCAAAGTGCTGGGATTACAGGTGTAAGCCACTGAGCCTGGCCTTAAACATTTTTTTTTAAAAAAAGAAAAGATGCTGGCCCCCACTCCCAGAGATTCCAATTTCATTCACATAGGATGGGGCCCCAGCACAGCATTTTTAAAAAGCTCCCCAGGTGACTGAGTCATGGCTGGGAAGCACCGCCTCAAGTAACACATTCCTAGCCACAGTTGTGGCCCCCTGTACAGGTGATTCTCTCACTCCTAGTGGCCCCTCAGGAGTCATGGGCCATTTGCTTTAAGAGAAGAGAGATCTGATTTACCTTGGTCAACAAACTTCTCTGACTCAACTGGAGATCAATGACGATGTCAGGTTCTAGGGATGTGACAGCACTGGTTGTTCAGAGAATGTACAGAAAAATTCGGTTTCCATGACAGACACTCCTGCAGCCCAGACAAACAATTATTCCTTCATCTGACAGAGAGGGGGGAAATAATCCACTGGAGAATGGGATGGTTTTGAATTATAATTATAAATTAGTCTACTAACAAAGGAAGTCATGTTTAATACATGAGAGGACAACTCTGGGCCAAGGTTCATTTTTTTAACAGTGAAACATCATGCTGAGTGAAAAATGAAACTGACATGAAATAATCACAAACCGTTTACCTCATGGAGTTTGGCAATGGAAAAATTAATCTCATTACTGATAAGAAGAGCCCACCAAAAGAACACTACACACTATGGGTCACGTCCACCCAAGCAAATATCCTGAAAGCTCCTCTAGTTCTGTAGAAAGACACACAACTGGTGCAATCCCATTAAAGAATATAAAATATAGCTGAAGCAATACCTCCCACCCCCATCCACAACCCACTTGCTTGATGATATAATACAGCCCCTTTATTGGTCTTAATGAGTCTCAAAGAAGAATCCAATAAATATTTGCTGAGTGCCCCCTACAGTGGGTATAACCAGCATGCCACGTTAAATGCCACAGAGGATGCAACCATCAGCAAGCCAGGGTCCCTGCCTTCTCGGATGAACCAGCAAGGGAAGTGAGACACACTCCCAGGGGCACCTTCCTGCCCCCCTTGCTCCTTCCTTCCCTCATTAGTCTCTTCTGAGAGCTACCTAAGCTAACTTGAATCCCTCCATTGTGGTTTAAGAGCCAGAGTCACAGCCACTGTCTCTCTCCTGTCATCACAGACCTGCTCCCTGGTGCCAGAACTGCTTGGCAGGTGGCGTCTCTGCAAAGGCAAACACCCAGAACCAGCACGGTAATGCAAGAGTTCTATCTTTTCAGGACTTCTTGGTGAAGGCTGTGACTGAGCTAGAGAAGAGCGGCTTGGGTTAAAGGCCTCTAAGGAAAGAACTTTCAGTTTTGTTCTTTCAGACATATGACTAGGCGAGATGTTACTGAAAACATGCACCTGCTTGGATATTATTAGACTCCAAGCAAAGAAATTAGCTTAAACTGTGAATTAGGCTTAGCAGGCAATTTTTTGTTGTTGTTGTTGAGACGGAGTCTCTGTTGCCCAGGCTGGAGTGCAATGGCAGGATCTCAGCTCACTGCAACCTCCGCCTCCCAGGTTCAAGCGATTCTTCTGCCTCAGCCTCACGAGTAGCTGGGATTACAGGTGCCCACCACGATGCCTGGCTAATTTTTGTATTTTTGTAGAGATGGGGTTTCACCATGTTGGCCAGGCTGGTCTTGAACTCCTGACCTTATGATCCGCCCGCCTCAGCTTCCTGAAGTGCTGGAATTACAGGCGTGAGCCACCGTGCCCAGCCGAGCAGGCTTTTAATCCCTACTCTCTCCATGATTGCTGGATTTGACTCTACAGTTGAAAATGGCCAATTTCCTTGATGGAGACTCTCAGGTGAAGGCAGCATTCCCATCTCAAAATGGCATCTTCGCACAACTGCAACAAAGGGTAGAAGGCCATGATTCTTAACGGAGGAAAAATAACATTATCTGGGTATTTTCCTGAAGCTTACAAGAAAGCCTACTGGCCTAGACCTTCTCTAGATCCTTCTCTCATGGCCACATAGTTTGGTCAGCTCCTCAGGGTATGACTGAGGGTAGCCAGACTGGTTTGTCCCAACATACGCACCAGAAAATAAGCACTGCAGGGGCTGCTCTTCAAAGGGAGGTAGGAGGATCAAGTTTAAGGTTTGGTTCTGCCACTCACACATGACCTTGGACAGGTTACCAGCCCTTGCTGGTTGCCTTTTCCCATCTGTCTGCTCTGGAAGACAGAGCAGGGTAGTAATTTTTCTCAGCTTGGGAGAGGAGGGTAATGCCTGAGAGAGGGTGCCCCAAACACCACCCTCCTAGGTTCTGATGTGCTCATACTGTTACTGAGGGATGTGCGCCATATTTCTTATGTGCAGCTGGAGGGGGAAAGAATTGAGACTCATTGGACTACATGGCCGAGAGCCCATCAAGCAGTCTAATGCACTCTGATTCCAGTTATCTTGGGAGGCTACACATCTATTCATACATGCTTCTAGGGCTCAGAATATTTCTGGAACTCTTTGGAAATTCCCTTCAAAGAATATACTTTTGAATCCCCTAAATGGTAAAAATCCTGCTCACTTTAGGATGGATTTCATTTTAATAAATAGCTGAAAACCAAATCCAAGTGTCCTCAATAAATTGTGTGATCAAACTGGGTAATAACAATTTTGATCAAAAGTGTAGTGTGAATCATGTAAAAGTCCTATTAAGCAAAGACTGGAAGGAATTGGAGAATGTTTTAACTTGTATAAGGATAACTGGCTTAAGAGTAAATATTTGTTTTCAAAGGTTCGTTTTTGTTTTAAAGTTGAATTATTAAATGGGTTAGATAAGTTGTTAAATTTAACTGGAAATTTTTTTAAGACTGATTTCAATAACCCGTAAATTCACGCCAAAGGGTGATTATTTTGAAAGGGACATTTTTTTTGGAAGAATAAATTTGCAGGAAAAGCAAAACAAAACAAAAAATAAAACACCACAGATATCACATTTTATTTTAAATTTTTTGTTCCCTTTTTTTTTTTTCCAGGTAGATAATCCCAGCAAAAGGTAGTACTTTATTATCAAGTGGTACTTAAATATTCCTAGGAAAAACAGCCACATGTTTTAAGAACTGCAGCCTCCAAAAGGGACAATCAATGTATCAACTCTGATTTATGAAGTCTTAAGGCAAAAGTTTTAAATGGCCTCACAACCGACCATACAAAGAATCTTATCTGTAGGAGGCGGGCCACCCTCAAAACCAGAGAATTATCCCGAGGTATTTCAGGGTGCTCATGGGTGCCACATCTCCTAGAAAGTTGATCTGAAACCACTGCAAACCAAAGGACCCCACAAATGAGTCATTTAACAAATCCAAATAAAACATTTTCTCAATAGCTTTTAGGTACAAAGGGTATCATCCAGAGACTGCCTTGGTTTATTTACATCTTCAAAATATAAACAAAATGTAAACATTCTATTTTCATCCAACTTTTAAAGTCTACGCTCCTAAAAGAAAGTGGCCACTGATAAAAGAAAATAGCATACTTTAAACCGCCTATCATAAAAACAATTTAAGGTTAGTTTTGTTTTTAAAACACTCAACATTGCTTAGGGGCTGGGGGAGAGGGCTGTAAAATACTACATACAATCAGCAAATTTCAATTCTAGGAATCTATCTCCAGGAAATAACTAAGCACTTAAAACTCATTCAAGAGTTTAGCAACAAGAAAGTTCATTACATTGTTATAATTTTTATAATGAAAATAAAAACATATCTGTGTAGTGAAAAAAATAAAAACAGCCTCAATATCTAAATGATTGAGTGGTCAAATTATGGTACATCCATTCCATTCAGAGAAATACTACGCAGCCAATTAAGAATAATGTTGCAGAATTAAGCTGATTGACATAGATCTATATGTTCCAGTGTGGGGAAGAAAAGTATTACCTGTAAATATGTGCACAGAAAAAGCATCTGAAAGAACATATGTCAAGATATTAGATTAGTTATTAGAGAAATGCAAATCAAAGCTATAATGAGTTACCACTCCACATCCACCAGGATGGCTAAGATTAAAAAGATAGGTAATAACGAGTATCAGTGAGGGTATAAGAGACACTGTAACCCTCCTTCCTACATTGCAGGTGGGAATGTAAAATAGTGCAGCTGCCTTGGAAAACAGTCAGACAGTTCCTCGAAAGGTTAAACAAAGAGTTATCATATGACCCAACAATCTCTTTCCTAGATATATGCCCAAGAAGAGTGAAAATAAATGTCCACGCAAAAATTTGTACACAAATGTTCATGGCAGAATTATTAATAGCCCCAAAGCAGAAACAATCCAAATGTCCCTCAATGGATGGATGATATGGTTTGGCTCTGTGTCCCCACCCAAATCTCATCTTGTAGCTCCCACTATTCCCATGTGCTGTTGGAGGGACCCCGTGGGAGACAACTGAATCATGGGGATGGGTCTTTCCCGTGCTGTTCTTGTGGTAGTGAATAAGTCTCACGAGATTTGATGGTATTAAAAATGGGAAGCTCCCTGCACAAGCTCTCTCTTTACCTGCTGCCATCAACGTAAGATGTGACTTGCTCCTCCTTACCTTTTTTCATGATTGTGAGGCCTCCCCAGCCACGTGGAACTGTAAGTCCATTAAACCTATTTCTTTTGTAAATTGCCCAGTCTCGGGTATGTCTTTATCAGCAGCATGAAAATGGACTAATACAATAGATAAATAAAATGTGGTATATTCATATAATGGAATATTATTCAGCAATAAAAAGGAACAAAGTACTGACACATGCTATTATACAACATGGATGAACCTTGAGAACATGATGCTAAGTTAAAGAGGCCAGTTACAAAAGACCACATAATGTATGATTCCATTTATATAAGAGGTCCAGAATAGGCAAATTTATAGACAGAAAGTAGATTTGTGGTTGCCAAGGACTAGGAGGTTTGGGGGGAAACGGTGTGTAACAGCTAATAGGTATGAAGTTTATTTCTGGGATGATGAAAATGTTCTAAAATGGACTGTGGTGATGACTGCAGAATTCTGTCAATATACTAAAACCCACCGAATTGTACACTTTAAATGGGTGAATTGTGATGATAGGTGAATTATATCTCAATAAAATTGTTTAAAATCTTCATAGAGGTAATGTTTGGAAAATAAGATAATAGAAGGCTTGTTTTTTATTTTTTAATTTAGGCTTATCTATCCTTTCTAACTTTTCTACAATGAATATGATTACTTTGAGATAATGCCTCAAAAAAAAATATCTTCCCCTGTTATCATACAGAAAGCACCAAACACAAAATAATTGAAAAAATGAAAATACCCCTTTCTTTATGATCCCTATGGCCACAGCAAGATGACTGGCAGGCAAAGCTCGGCTTATTACCACATCAACCCTGATCAGTTATAACCCCAGTCCTCAACCCACGGCTGGGCACAGAAGCACAATGTTTTTTGTTTTTTGTTTTTCTTTTTGAGACAGAGTCTCGCTCTGTTGCCAAGGCTGCAGTGCAGTGATGTGATCTCAGCTCACTGCAACCTCTACCTCCCAGGTTCAAGCGATTCTCCTGCCTCGGCCTCCCGAGTAGCTGGGATTACAGGTGCATGCCACCTTGCCCAGCTAATTTTTGTATTTTTAGTACAGACGGAGTTTTGCCATGTTGGCCAGGCTGCTCTCGAACGCCTGACCTCAAGTGATTCACCCGCCTTGGCCTTCTAAAGTGCTGGGATTACAGGCGCAAGCCACCAAGCCCGGCTGAGAAGCTCAATGTTTTTTACATGGATGATGGTTTACTAAGGTGCTACTAAAGTGACAAATGTGATGGTGTACTCAGAACATTTCCTACCGGGTTACAGAAGATGTTCTGTGGGGAAAAAGTGAACAAAAATAGATAACATCGTATTTTTATACTGTTGTATTTGCTGTATGTTTGTACATGAGCAAAGATTATAAGATATTGATAGAAAGACTGTCTAAAACCAGCTGTGTTGCTCTAAGGCAGGGAAGTTTGAAACCAAACATGGGATATAGGTAAAGATAGAAAGGAAAAAAAAAAACTGCTTCTGGGAAATATTTCCAACCAGTAGTTTATTATTCACAAACTGTGATTCACCAGTCCTATTTTTTAAGCCAGCATCACGCTCTAATCATATTCCTAGGTTACAAGCCCAGAGTTATTTGTGCATAATAAAAACTGAATCCATTAAGATGTTACATTAGGCTTTTCTTCCCTATGTCATCTCTTTAGGGAGAACATTTGATTATAAAACCTACAAAATATTGAACCTACATATTACTTTGGATCCCGAAACCAAAGAGGTTTCCTATGAAAATGAAACAGTTATCCAAGGATTCTTTCACCTGAAAAACGGAGTCCAAATCTGGGGCAGGCAAATAATGAAACCCTCGGACCTATGCAAGTGACACTATTCCATCCAGACATGAAGAAACTTTAATGCGGCTCACTAGATTTATGTTCGGAAATATGGGCTATTGTTGAACTCTCTCTCGAATAACTCTCAAATACATTTTTCTCCTGTGCTCTGAGAAGCTACATTACTGCAGAAGGCTGAGTAGGCAGGCAGGCAAGTTAATGAAACAATACACATGTGCACAACTACAGTTTAATTTCATGATCAGCAGCCCTGATAACAAACTCAATGAAACATTCTACTTATGGCCTCAGTATAAACACTTGATATCGCCTATTAGGATAATTAATGCAGGTGATCACTGTCAGAATAAATGATAAGCAAAGACATTGCTAGTTAAGACTCATCTATCAGATTACAGTGTTTCTATACACACATGATCCTCGGTTCTCGGTGACTTTTTAAAAACCTCCCTCTAAAACCAAAATATTGGCTAAATGAAAGAAATCTGATATCTTATAGCTTTTTTAAAAAAAGGTACTTTGCCTCACATTGTACTGATCTCTTTGGTAATTGAGAGATGTGGCACCTAAACACCATAAAATGAGGACTGCTGACAGTGATGATGTAACCCTAACCAACTCTAGGAGCAAGATATAGGTCTAGGAAGAAAGGAAAAACTCACTGACTAAATAAGCACATTCTGGATTAACAAAAGACAGCCTCAAGTGCTTAATAATACCAATGTTATTGCGTTTTGGATCTGGTAGCCTAAAGTCTCAACTCATAATGAGTCAATGTCTGGCTCAATAAGACACACACTGAAAGAAAATCACAGTATTGCCTCCAATGCAATAGTTACTACATCAATCAAAAAGAAATATCAAAAACTATTTCTTGCAGAGGCATAGTATAACATTCAAAAAATGATGGCTTAGAGTAAAAAGCATCTTTGGAGCATAAAGAGAATTTACATTTATTATCTATTAAGCACGTGTGAAGGTGGTGCCTTCTTTCACATGTTAGCTGTCCCCATTTCACCTATCAGGAAGGAGTCTCTAAGAAGTAAAATCATGGCCGGGTGCGGTGGCTCATGCCTGTAATCCCAGCATTTTGGAAGGCCAAGGTGGGTGGATCACTTGAGGTCAGGAGTTCGAGACCAACCTGGCCAACATGGTGAAACCACGTCTCTACTAAAAATACAAAAATTAGCCGGGTGTGGTGGTGGGCACCTGTAATCCCAGCTACTTGGGAGGCTGAGGCAGGAGAATCGCTTGAACCCGGGAGGCGGAGGTTGCAGTGAGCTGAGACCACACCATTGCACTCCAGCCTGGGCAACAAGAGTGAAGAAACTCCATATCAAAAAAAAAAAAAAAAAAAAAAAAGAAGTAGTAGTAGTAGTAAAAGAATATGCCTAGGGCACAGCTAGCAAGTGACCAGTTAGAACTCAGGTTTGTCTGATTTTATACCCACTGCGTTCTGCACATCACTGTTGCCTGGTTTAACTGCAAACTTTGCTATGAGTTTCATTTACAATTTTAAAATAATAATTCTTACTATGTTTGGGGGTAAAAACTCTTGGGAGAAAATTCTAGGAGTGAAATTCTGACCTTTCTTTTTTTTTTTTTTTTTTTTTTTTTTTTTTGAGACAGAGTCTTGCTCTGTCACCCAGGCTGGAGCACAGTGACTCCATCTCTGCAACCTCTGCCTCCCGGGTTCGGGTGATTCTCCTGCCTCAGCCTCCCCAGTAGCTGGGATTACAGGCCTGCGCTACCACACCCGGCTAATTTTTTTTTTTTTTTTGTATTTTTAGTAGAGACAAGGTTTCACCATGTTGGCCAGGCTGGTCTCAAACTCCTGACCTCAAGTGATCCACCCACCTCAGCCTCCCAAAGTGCTGGGATTACAGGCATGAGCCACCGGGCCCGGCCTGACCTTTCACCTAAATATAGTTACGCTAAACTATAACCTTTTGATAAGGGTCTGGAATATTTTATCATGAACTCTGAGAAGTTTGGATTTCTAAATACAAATTGGAAATATTTACACGAACTGAAACTATAGTTCCAACTACAGCTAAATCGTTATTTTTGGCTCTTTAGCCTAAGTTATTCAATAACCAAACACTAGAATCCAGTGACAAAGTAGCAAAAGGAAAGATGTGGCAAAGGAAACCATTATACACCTATCCCTTGACGTTATGAAATGATCGAATTCATGTCAAACATTTGGTCATTCTGCTTATACCCTCGTTTGTGAACAGATGCCAGGCAGTAGTTACCAATCCAAGGTGAGGTGCTCAAGTTCAAAACCTGACCTTAGTTGTAAAAGTGGGGTTTTTATTTGAAAGAAAAACTTAACTTCCACAAGTTCCATTATAGAGTCTACAAATTTTCCTTTATTTAAAAAAAAAAAACCCTGAATTTGAAAAAGGCAACCTTATTTATTTACTTCTCCTGTTTCCAAATTCTTGTTACTCCAAGAGTACAGACAGTTATTTACCTAAAATGCAAAACCTCCAAAGAGTTCACGCGGTGGCTGGCACTCAGGCACACACATGTTAGTGCTCTACTGGGACACCTGGTACATGATATCCCTATTAAAGAGTACACAGTACCTTTAAAGAGGTCATTAAACAGAACACGGACAAATTTGCCACGCTCACATCCTGAACAATACATTTTGTGAAAAACATTCGCTAATTTAGGTTCTTCCAACCAGAAGAAAAAAAAAAGCCAAGTCTCCCACAAAGTGCCCCCAAATCCACAGCTGAGTGAAGGTCATAAAGAGTTAAATGAATGTAAACCAGGCCCTATCATTCGTCTCCTCCAGAAAAAGATGAAAAGACATTTCTGATGGCCCCAGGTGCTCTCCCACGAGGAGACAGTCTTTCATTTGAGGTTCTGAAGCGGCCTCACCTCGAACCCATGCGGGATCTTCCAAGAGTGCAATTCCCACAGCTCCACTTGCTCAAGGAAGTCTCGGTGCACAGAAGGAAGCCTGCAGCCTCCCAGTACCAAGAAACCGGCAGGGCAAGTGGCAGAAGCCAGCTCTCGGGTGAGAGTCCTTACTCCCTGTTGCATTCGTTCCCCAAAGTTTTCGAATTTTTAAAAAGTTCAAACAAGGATTCGAAGCGCAGGACAGACCCTTCCCCTGGATCCCAACGCCCTTTCGGCTCCTCCGCGGCCCCCGCCAGGCAGCGCCGGCGCCCGCCCGCAAGGAGGAGGGTCCCGCAGGTGGGCGGCCTCCTCAGGCCGGGGCCTTCTGGGACCCCCAAGTGCCGTCCAGGACGCCACGAAGTTGCGCCCGAGCCCGTGGGGTCCGGGGAGCCGCTGCCCGTGACAGCCGCGCTGGCTTGGGAGGCTCTTCGGGCGGCCGACGCCTCGGTGGGGCCGCGACTCCCGTCAGGGAAGCCCTCCCGGCCCGGTGCCGCCTCCTACGCCCGGCCCGAGCCTCCCACGGCTGGGCGCACGGGGCATCTGGCCGCCGCCGTCGCGCTCCCAGCTCGGACTCCAGCCCCGGCGGCGCGACGCTGCCCCGGCCCCGACCCGGCCGTCGCGAGCTGTCCTCCACCCCACGCTCCCCGGTCACTCACCCCGAGGCCGGGCAGCAGCAGCGTCAGCAGCAGCAGCAGCCGCCGGGCCGGCATGGCGAGGACTCGGCCCTGGCTCCGGGGGCGGTACGGACAGAGGACGGGGCGGGGGCGCCGCGACGACAGCGAGGCGGTGACCGAGCCTCAGCGGACGCAGAACTGACTAGGCAGCGGCGGCACCCCCATTCCCGGCCCTATAAGCGCTGGGTGCCGCGGCTTCTTCCGGTCGGGGCGGAGTTGGGGGCGGGGACGGGGCGGGGCCAACCTAGGGGCGTGTTCGGGGCGGAGATGGGGGCGGGCCGAGGGCGTGCCCCGGGCGGGGATGTGGGAGGGGCTGGCTCGGGGCGGGGCCGAAGGCGGTGCTGGCATCTGGCTGGCTTCGCTCATGAGGCGTCGGCGGCTGTAAAGGACCAGGCCTCGGCGTCCAGCGTCTGGGGGCGCTGGGGGATCGAGGCGCGAAGCTTGTCTGTGGCTGGGAAAGACTGGCAATGCCCCACCAGGCGGTCCCATTAACCCTGCCGAGGGACCTGCCGCGTCAGACTTCATCGGGGAAAAGGGCGGGACACGGGCGGTCCCGGGTGCCTAGAAGCCTCCTTTTCGTCTTTCCGCCGTGGTGGAATCATCAGCAAGGTTTACCGAGGCGACCTCCGGAGCGAAGGTTTCAGCAGCTACCGGAGGCTTCCAGCAAACACGGCGCAGCTGCCCCGCGCGGCAGTCGCAGTGTTCACAGCCCTAGGGTTCTCCAGCTGTGCCTCGTCTTCTCAGGGGCCCCTTTCTTCCTTTTCCTTGCCCTCAGGAATTCCCCTCAAGTCATATCCACCAGCCATCACTTCCGCTTGGAATGAACCACGGCCAAGTCACTCACCAAAAATTATAAGGAGGAAACCATTTCGGCCACTTGTGTCACGTGCGTTGATGTGACACGTGTGGATGTGAAGTTTGAGATGGTCTGCGTCACAACTCGTTGGAGGGAGTGGGTGGGTTGAGGCCTCCTGCAAGGTCTATGTGAGGGTGTGGAGTACTAATTAGAGTTAAAGAGCTCGGCAGCTGTTTGGTCACTGGCACTGGCCTCCACTGAGAGGGACATGGGGAGGGAGGACACGTCTTTTGCAAGGAAAGACAGTAAACTGAGATTTGGAGCCCAGGGAAAGGTATCTAACTTATCCTAGGAGAAAAAGAAAACGGCTATGAAATTCTCTAATTTTTCCTGACTTGCTTATATGAGAGCCTAAGATTTTTCAGGTTTGAAGGAAAAGAATAAGCAATCCTAGACAAAACAACAAAGTAGTAGTGGGGGACTGGCCAAATGTCCAGTCTGTGTGCATTGTGGTCAATCTTATCCAACTAAAACAGACCAAAATGACAGTAAGCCCAAATCCTGCAAATAGAGCTCCCCATTCCTAACCCCCTAGGCCTGGATTACAGTGAAGGGACTAAGTCCTACCGCATGCTGGAGACTCCAACACATCTCTGTAAGAGTGGGAAGAATCTTGGCAACTGTGAAAACAGTAGAGACATTTTGAAAAGTGTTACCTGAATGTCTAAATGCAAACAGAGGTTTGGGATTGGCAGAGAGATGTACTGAGAGGCCCAGCACTCCTGAGCAGTATAGCCGGGCATCCAGGGAGGCCTACAGCCCTGAAACTGGGAGGAGCTCTTTATTTCTTGACCTTTTACCTTTTCTTTTTAGAGATGAGGTCTCACTGTGTTGCCCAGGCTGCTCTCAAACTCCTGGGCTCAAGAGATCCTCCCCAGTAGCTGGGACTTCAGGTGTGCCCCACGACACCTGGCTTGGGAGGACTTCTTTAATGATTACCTGTCCAGTTTGCCAGCTGACAACAACATCTGTTAGACCCTGTATACTTGACTTAAACGAGAAGCTTGACTGAAAAATGTCACTTTCACATCCCCCGCTCTGGTGCTTTTTCTCAAACAGAGTAAGTCTAGGAGGGGAAAATTTGCTGTACTGGAACTCTGGCAGCCCTTTTACAATTCAAAATGTCACTGTGACCCTGTAACATCAGCAGATGAAACACAAAGGGAAATGCTGACCTCAATTTCACTCATAAATCAGTTTTAAAGATCTTAGAAAGAAAAAAAATCTGTTCCAAGAAGCCTGGACAGGTAGGTATTATTTATCTTACACTCAGTTGGACCAAATCCCCAGGGCTTAATTGCACTGTTACATGTTCTCTGAATTTCTTTTTTTTTTTTTTTTTTGAGACAGAGTTTCACTCTTTTGCCCAGGCTAGAGTGCAGTGGCACGACCGTGGCTCACTGCAACCTCTGCCTTTTCGGTTTCAAGCGATTCTCCTGCCTGAGACTCCCGAGTAGCTGGGATTACAGGTGCCCGCCACCACGCCTGGCTAATTTTTGTATTTTTAGTAGAGACGGGGTTTCACCATGTTGGCCAGGCTGGTCTCGAACTCCTGACCTCGTGATCTGCCCACCTCCGCCTCCTAAAGTGCTGGGATTACAGGCGTGAGCCACTGTGCCCGGCCCCATTCTCTGAATTTCTTATGCATCGTCCACATGCTTCATGCACTTCTTCACTTGATTGGCAATCCAGACAGATAAGCACTGGTTTTACTTATGGTGGCATTGACCATAATCTTGCTCTACAGTCAAGTACTTCTTTAGGCAGCTTTTTGCTTATGATAAAGTAAAAGCTGATAGCACTGATAAACACAAACAGAAATGGAATATTTTGTAGGGTGCCTTTGAAGTGGACCTGCCCATATAAAAGACCTGCAAATGGGCAGTAAATGACCTTTCTGCAAGTCACATTAAATAACATCCACTGAATAAAGCAAAGGTCATGGTCTTAGTGTAAAGATAAGGCCTCTTTTCCACCAGTGTAAGAAACATATATACATCAGATTCAACAAAGAAGTACAGCAGGATCTGACTATGGGGAGGTGGGAGAAAATCTTATTTTCACTTCCCTTTAAACCACTGGTTCCCAAACTTGGAGAGCTAAAAAAACAAAACAAAACAACAACAACAAAAAACAGATTTCCAGGCCAGGCATGGTGGCTCACGCCTGTAATCCCAGCACTTTGGGAGGACGAGGCAGGTGGATCACGAGGTCAGGAGTTCAAGACCAGCCTGAGCAACATGGTGAAACCCTGTCTCAACTAAAAATACAAAAATTAGCCGGGCGTGGTGGTGTGCGCCTGTAGTCCCAGCTACTTGGGAGGCTGAGGGAGAAAAATCGCTTGAACCCGGGAGGCAGAGGTTGCAGTGAGCCAAGACTGCGCCACTGCACTCCAGTCTGGGCAACAGAGTGAGACTCCATCTCAAAAAACAAACAAACAAAAAAGAAATTAAAAACATATTTCCAATAACTTCTTGTACCCCTTTCCCTGACCGATTCACAATGTCCAGGGGCAGAGCCCAGAGACCTGTGCGTTTTACAGTTTCCACCGTACACTGCAGGCAGTCAAGATCCAGGGCTCCAGCTCAATCATGATGTCCAGCCTTCATCCCTGCAACCATGAATCCCTTTTAGTTTAGCAAATGTCGCCCTCTAGTGGAATAAATTATGACCCCAAAAAAGGAGCTTGTGCCTGTCTCATTTGTGTTTAAAACCCTTCAAAATCTCATTTAAAAATGCTTGTGAGGTTGATTTGCAGATAGCTAGTGAAAGGATAGATACCTTTGAAGGCGGAGACTTGAAAGAAAAATCTAGTAAAACCAGAAAGAAAGGTCATGGTTGAAAACTCCAGTAACATTTCAAAGGAATAGTATCTTTATCAGAATAAATCAAGTCAGTTTTTTTGTTGTTGTTGTTTTTAGTGATATCACTGCTGCTCCTTCTTGAACTGAACCTACAGAGTGTGTGGAAGTAGTTATGGGATAAATATTAATACAACCATAAAGGGGCAAGGCGCTGTGACTTACACCTGTAATCCCGCACTTTGGGAGGCTGAGGTGGCGGGTATCTTCAGCCTAAGAGTTTGAAACCAGTCTGGGCAACATAGTGACACCTTGTCCCTACAAAAAAATAAAATAATTAGCCAGGTGCCATGGTGCACACCTGTAGTCCCAGCTACTCTGGAAGCTGAGGTGAGAGGATCGCTTGAGCCTGAGAGGTGGAGGCTGCAGTGAGCTGTGATAGCACCACTGCACTCCAGCCTGGGCAGCAGAGCGAGACCCTGTCTCAAAACAAACAAACAAACAAACACAAACAAAGAACAATGAAGTAAGAGTCTCTGATAGCAAGCTAAATTCTCATCTCCGTCCCCCCGTCACGTTTAAGGGACATTTTAAAAGTTGTTCTCACTGTGAACACTTTGGTTTTTAGGTAAATAGGACTTTGGCTTTTCCTGTTCTAGGATGACTGGATTTGAAAAGATTGTGACACTTGTTTAAGAACTTCCCTTTACCACAGAATCCCACTCACTACACACTTTCTTAGGTTGCAAAAGTGATTATTTCTTTTTTTTCACATTATACCATAAGGAGTAAAAAGTGATTATTTCTTATTATCTTTTTTATTGGCTGTTTGCTGTTTGGAAATGTGCAACTACATGCTTTATGGTATCATCTTGTCTTATCTTTACTCTAAGACCATGACCTTTGCCTGATGTAGTGGATGTTATTTAATTTTAAGAGACAAGGCCTCTGCCCCGCTACCTGGCACCTGTCACTCACCATCCCACTCCCAGGTTCTACCCTGTGGGGTAGCTTAGGCTAATCCTGACTGGTTATTTGTTCACTTGTCTCTGGGTGTTGTATTTCACACGCATTTGTGCCAAGTCTATACGCCGCCACAGAAAGTATCCATGTCCCCAGTTTATGTACATTAATATTCTCAAAGGGCCAAGGCAGCACCAAGATGGAAACGGCCATCTCTCAAAGTACCTCCACTTCCTCACTGGCCAGGCCGTCCTAATCCCCTGAGGTCTGGCTTAATTCCACAGAACTCTCTGGAAACTTCTCTCAAGCACTTCATAAACATTCTTCCTCTTGTAAAATCCCTTTGGACCTAATTCCTGGGTTTGTTTTTTTCCCCCCCGCCACCGGGCCTCTTTTCAATTCAGGTATATTAAGGGTTCTTTTCTCTTGAACTTTTCCTCCTTGGATATTACCATTTTCTGGCTTTCCTCCTGTGTCTCTGCTTTTTTTCCTCCTTCCAGATTCTGTGTGGTTTATTTGGGGGGCAGGGGGTGGGGGTAGGGACGGGGTTTGAGTCAGGGTCTGCGTCTATTGCCCAGGCTAGAGTGCAGTGGTGTGATCTAGGCTCACTGCAACCTCTGCCTCCCAGGCTGAAACCTCCAGGGGCATACCATCCTCTCTTCTCGGCCTCTGGAGTAGCTGGGACCACAGACAGGCACCACCACACCTAGCTAATTTTTTTATATTTTGTAGATGCCAGGCGAGTGGGTCTCACTTTGTTGCCCAGGCTGGTCTCAAACTCATGAGCTCAAGCAATCAGCCTGCCTAAGCCTCCCAGAGTGCTGGGATTTGGCCTGGTGCGGTGGCTCACGCCTGTAATCCCAGCACTTTGGGAGGCCAGGGAGGGCGGATCAGGAGGTCAGGAGTTCTAGACCAGCCTGGCCAATATGGTGAAACCCCATGTCTACTAAAAATACAAAAATTAGCCGGGAGTGGTGGCACATGCCTGTAGTCCCAGCTACTCGGGAGGCTGAGGCAGAAGAATCACTTGGACCCCAGAGGCAGAGATTGCAGTGAGCCAAGATCGTGCCAGTGCACTCCAGCCTGGGCGATAGAGCAAGACTCTGTCTCAAAAAAAAAAAAAAAAAAAAAAAGGTGTTGGAATTACAGGCATGAGCCCCTGTGGCCAGCCAGTACATTGCTTGAAGCTTAATATGTAGACCTTATCTATTCTCTCTTTCCTTTCTTCCTAGGAGGACTCATTTAACATATTTTATATACCAAATTTTATTTTATTTTATTATTTATTTTTGAGACAGAGTCTTTCTGTCGCCCAGGCTAGAGTGCAGTGGCGTCATCTTGGCTCACTGCAACCTCTGCCTCCTGGGTTCAAGCAATTCTCTGCCTCAGCTTCCCAGGTAGCTGGGATTACAGGCACCTGCCACCAAGCCTGGCTAATTTTTTGTATTTTTAGTAGAGGCGGGGTTTCACCATCTTGGCCAGGCTGGTCTTGAACTCCTGACGTCATGATCCACCCACCTCAGCCTCCCAAAGTGCTGGGATTACAGGCATGAGCCACCGCGCCCGGCCTTTTATATACCAAATTTTAGAGCAGAAAGGCACTTTAGCCATAATGTAGTCAGCTTCATTTTGCAGATGACTTCATCTTTGACCTCTACATGGATAACTACAATGCATTCATTCAACAAAAATCACTGAAGGCTTCCAAGTACCAGGGATTAGTGCCATAAGGAAATATTAGAGAATTTTCAGGTTGATACAGGACATGCACAGAAATAACCAAGGTACAAGACTGATGGTGAAGGCCGGGTGTGGTGGCTCACGCTTGTGATCCCAGCACTTTGGGAGGCCGAGGCAGGCAGATCACCTGAGGTCAGGAGTTTGAGACCAGCCTGGCCAACATGGTGAAACCCTGTCTCTGTTAAAAATACAAAAATTATCTGGGTGCGGTGGCAGATGCCTTTAGTACCAGCTATTTGGGAGACTGAGGCAGGAGAATCACTTGAACCCCAGGAGGCAGAGGTTGCAGTTAGCTGAGATCATGCCATTGCACTCCAGCCTGGGCGACAAGAGCAAAACTTCATCTAAAAAAAAAAAAATAATAATAATAATAATAAAGACTGACTGTGAAAAGTGCAAGAGGGAGAGAATAAACTTAGAGAAACAGAACTTTGGTCATCAAGAGAGAGATCAGGAAGGAAGGTGGTGGATGGATAGAGCAGGGAGGGCTTCATGGAAGAAGTGATGTCTGGAATGTGCCATCTGTCAGATTTGACTAGAAAGGACATTCTAGAGGCACAAGGAGGATCTGAACAAAGGCCTGGGGAAACGAAAGCACCGAGTAACTTCATGGAAGCCCTTCCCACAGTAGTTGGTTCAGGATGAACCCATGATATGAAAAACCTTCAGGGGGAATGCATGTGAGGGAGCAGGGAGCCCAGGAGCTGCTGGGTCCGCCCTTAGGATGATGCTGTCAGCACGGTGGCTGAGTGGGGCCATGGGGCAAGTGTTGCCTGGAGTCTGGCTCCTCTGGTTTTTTTTTTTTTTTTTTTTTTTCTTGAGACGGAGTCTTGCTCTGTCACCCAGGCTGGAGTGGAATGGCACAATCTCATCTCACTGCAACCTCCGCCTCCTGGGTTCAAGTGATTCTCGTGCCTCAACCTCCCAAGTAGCTGAGACTACAGGTGTGTGCCACCGTGCCCAGCTAATTTTTGTATTTTTAGTAGAGATGGGGTTCCACCATGTTGGTCAGGCTGGTCTCGAACTCCTGACCTCAAGTGATCCACCCACCTCAGTCTCCCAAAATGCTGGGATTACAGGTGTGAGCCACCATGCCCGGCTGTGGTTCCTCTGGGTTTTCAAGTTGTGTCAGCTGGTCAGTTACTTTACGTTTTCCATTAAAATAAAAAGCATTCTGAAATTATATATATATAATTTATATATATGTAAAAATTACATAATTTTACATAGTATTTACTAACAGCACTAGAGAGAACTTAGAAAATTTTAAAAGGTGGCTTGATTACAAATTACTACAGAAGATGAAACAAAATGAAACAAAACATAGCATAGTAAATTACAAAAAAACAAGGGGAACTTCCCAATTAAAAAGCAAATACTTCCCGAAGAGAAATTAAAACACACTGCCGGGTGCAGTGGCTCACGCCTGTAATCCCAGCACTTTGGGAGGCCAAGGCAGGCAGATCACCTGAGGTCGGGAGTTTGAGACCAGCCTGACCAACATGGCGAAACCCCGTCTCTACTAAAAATAAAAAATCAGCTGGGCATGCTGGCGCATGCCTGTAATCCCAGCTACTCAGGAGGCTGAGGCAGGAGAATCACTTGAACCCGGGCGGCAGAGGTTACAGTGAGCCAAGATCACACCATTGCACTCCAGCCTGGGCAACAAGAGCAAAACTCTGTCTAAAACATAAAAATAAAAAAAAATACATCCATACAAAAACTTGTACACAAATGTTCATGGCAACATTATTCATAATAGTCAAAAAGTGGAACCAACCCAAGTGTCCATCAACTGAAATAGATCAACAAAATATGGCATTATCTATTTAATGGAATATTTAACAATTGAAAAGCAATGGAGTATTGATACATGCTCCAATAGGGATGAACCTTGAGGAAGTTATGCTTAGTGAAAGAAGCCAGTCACAAAAGACCATATGTTGTACCATTCTGTGTATATAACATGTCCAAATCTAGAAAGACAGAAAGTAGATGAGCGGTTGCTTAGGGAAGGGGAAGCAGATGAGGGAGACTGGAGAGTGATGATAAAGGAGTGTGGATTTCTATTTGGGTTAATGAAAATATTTTGAAGTCGATGGCAGTGATGGCTGCACAACTCTGTTAATACATCAAAGCCATTGAATTTGTACTTTATTTTCTTTGAGACAAAGTTTCACTTTGTTGCCCAGGCTAGAGTGCAGTGGTGTGATCATGGCTCATTGCAGCCTCAACCTCCTGGGCTCAAGCAATTCTCCCGCTTCAGCCTTCCGAGTAGCTGGGACTACAGGTGCCCCCCACCGTGCCTGGCTAATTTTTTAAAAATTATTTGTAGAGATGAGGTCTCCCTATGTTGCCTAGGTTGGTTTCCAACTCCTGGGCTCAAGCAATCCTCCCACCTTGGCCTCCCAAAGTGCTGGGATTACAGCCATGAGCCACTGTGCCCAGCCTGAATTTTTACCTAAATGAGTTCGTTGTATGGTATGTAAATTATTCTTCAATAAAGCTATTATAAAAATATAAGTGGTCTATACAGGCCAAGTAAAAGGCTGAAAATGACCAAGCTGAAAAAAAATCGGCCGGGCGCGGTGACTCACGCCTGTAATCCCAGCACTTTGGGAGGCCGAGGCGGGTGGATCACGAGGTCAGGGGATCGAGACCATCCTGGCTAACACAGTGAAACCCCGTCTCTACTAAAAAATACAAAAAAAATTAGCCGGGCATGGTGGCGGGCGCCTATAGTCCCAGCTACTTAGGAGGCTGAGGCAGGAGAATGGTGTGAACCCAGGAGGCGGAGCTTGCAGTGAGCCGAGATCACGCCGCTGCACTCCAGCCTGGGCAACAGAGCAAGAGAGCGAGACTCTGTCTCAAAAAAAAAAAGAAAGAAAGAAAGAAAGAAAGAAATCAAGACCATTATATGATGACTACAAAAATTAAACTTCAGATACAAAGGCATAGGTAGGCTAAAAGTGAAAAGATGGAGAAAAATAAGATAGACCTTGTGAAACCGATAAGAAAGTTGGAAAGGTTATACTGACATTGGAACTGACTTTAATACAAGGAATGTTACCAGAGATAAAAAGCGGCATTTCACAATGATAAAGAGTCTGTTCATGCACAAAACATAGCGATCCTAAACGTGTAAACACCTAAAAACAGTTTGAAAATACGTGAAGGAAAAATTGAAACAACTGATGGGGTGAAAAAAATAAACCCACAATTAGATTAGATTTCAACACTCATTTACTGATAGGATAAGTAGGCAGACACTAAATTATAAGACAACGATTTTCAGCCTCTGTGTTACTGACATTTTTGGCCAGATAATTTGTTTCTATTTATTTATTTATTTATTTATTTGAGATGGAGTCTCACTCTGTCACCCAGGCTGGTGTGCAGTGGCGCTGCCTCGGCTCACTGCAACCTCTGCCTTCCGGGTTCAGGTGATTCTCCTGCCTCAGCCTCCTGAGTAGCTGGGACTATATGTGAGCCACCATGCCTGGCTAATTTTTGTATTTTTGGTAGAGACTGGGTTTCACCATGTTGGCCAGGCTGTTCTTGAACTCCTGACCTCAGGAGATCCGCCCACCTCGGCCTCCCAAAGTGCTGGGATTACAAGCGTGAGCCACCATGCCTGGCCAAGTTTTTAATTTTACTTTTAATTGACCAGCTCAGTCTTTGTTGTGGGGGGCTGTCTTGTGCATTGTGGTATGTTTAGCAGCCCGCCAGGTGTGGTGGCTCATGCCTGTAATCCTAGCACTTTGAGAGGCCGAGGAGAGCGAATCACTTGAGTCCAGGAGTTTGAGACCAGCCCAGGCAACATGGTGAAACCTCATCTCTACAAAAATAAATAAATAAACAAACATATATATGAATGTTTAGCAGTATCCCTGGTCTTTATCTGTATGAGTTACCTAGGGCTGCCATATCAAAGTACTGCAAACTGGGTGGCTCAAAACAACAGAAATTTATTCTTTCACAGTTCTGGGGCTAGAAGTCTGAGATAAAAGTGTTGGCAGGGCCACGCTGTCTCCGAACCCTCTAGGGAAGGGTCCTTCTATGCATCTTCCAGCTTCTGGGAGCCCCAGGTATCCTTGGCTTGTGGCAGACTAACTCCAATCTCTACCTCTGTCCTCAAATCGCTGTTTTCCCCTCGTGTGTCTCTGTGTCCAAATTTATCCTGCTTCTTATAAGAACATCAAATTGGATTAGGGCCCATCCTATGAACTCACCTTGATTATATCTGTAAAGACCCTGTTTCCAAATAAGGTCACATTCACAGGTGATGGGGGTTAAGGTTACAATATATATATATATTTTTTGACACAGAGTCTCTGTCACCTAGGCTTGAGTGCAGTGGCACGATCATGGCTCACTGCAGCCTCCAACTCCTGGGTTCAAGCCATCCTCCTGCCTTAGCCTCCTGAGTAGCTGGGACTACAGGCACAAATCACTGTGGCTGGCTAACTTTTAAAATTTTTTTGTAGAGATGGGGGTCTTGCTTGTTGCCCATGCTGGTCTTGAAATCCTAGCCTCAAGCAATTCTCCTGCCTCAGCTTCCTAAAGTGCTGAGATTACAAGCATGAGCCACCATGCCTGGCCAGCTTCAGCATTTCCTTTTGGAGGATACAACCCATAACACTACCTAATAGGTGTCAGGGGCATCCCTCCTAGTTGTGAAAAACAAAAATGTCTCCAGATATTGCCAAATGTTCCCTGGATGGCAAAATCGCCACCCTCCCATTGAGATTTGAATAACACTATCAACTACCTTGATCTCCTTTACACTTATAAAACATTATACCCAAAACAAAAGAATACACATTCTGGAAACACTTATTCTATTTTATGGAATGAAGTGTTGCCAATTTAAAAAAAAAAAAAGGAGGGTAGCATGGTGGCGCACACCTGTAATCCCAGCACTTTGGAAGGCAGAGGTGGAAGGACTGCCTGAGACTGCGAGTTCAAGACCAGTGTGGCCAACATAATGAGACTCTGTCTCTAAAATAAAATTTAAAAACTTAGCGGGGCATGGTAGTGCACTCCTGTAGTCCCAGCTACTTGGGAGGCTGAGGCCCAGGGATCTCTTGAGTTCAGGAGGGTGAGGCTGCAGTGACCCACGATTGCACCACTGCATTCCACTCCAGCCTGGGTGACAGAGTGAGACCATGTCTCAAAAATAAAATAAAAATACATAAATAAATAAATAAATATTTAAAAATATAGGCCAGGTGCATTGGCTTATGCCTGTAATCCCAGCACTTTGGGAGTCGGATGTGGGTGGATCACTTGAGGTCAGGAGTTCAAGACCAGCTTGGCCAACATGGTGAAACCCTGTCTTTACTAAAAATACAAAAAAAAAAAAAAAAAAAAATTAGCTGGGCATGGTGGCACGTGCCTGTAATCCCAGCCACTTAGGAGGCTGAGGCAGGAGAATTGCTTGAACCTAGGAGGCGGAGGTTGCAGTGAGCTGAGATTGCTCCACTGCACTCCAGCCTGGGCAATGGAGTGAGATTCTGTCTTAAATAAATAAATAAATAAATAAAAATATTTGAAAAGAAAAATTATTTTCAAGTGCAAGATGGACCATATGCTGGGCAATAAAATAAGTCTTAATATGATAGCCAACCTCTAAGATGGCTCCCCCAAATCCCTAATTCCTGGTATTCATGCCCTGGTGTAGTCCTTGCCCACATGGTACCAGAGTTGGTCCAAGTGACCAACAGATGTGGGAAGTGACGATGCCTCTTCCAAGACTGGATTATAAAAGACATCACAGCTTGTGTCCCCCCATCTTCCCCACCTCTCAGAAGCACTTACTCTGCGGGACAAAACTGGTGTGAAGGCGAGGCCTGTAGGGTGAGGGATGGGGGCCTCTTACCAACAGCATATGAATGAGGCCAGAAGTGGATGCTCCAGTCAAGCCTACAGACCTCGGTGACATCCTGATTACAGCCTCGTAAGAAACCCTAAGCCAGAATCACAGCACTAAGGTGCTCCCCAATTTCTGACTCACAGAAGCCATGAGATAATAAATGCCTGTTGCTTCCAGGCTCCAGGGTAATTAATTTGTTATGCAGTAACAAAGAAGTTAATACATAAAATAATTAAAAGGATTAAATTGTACAGAGCATATTCTATGACCACAACAGAATTAAACTAGATATTAGTAAAACAAGATATCTGGAAAATTGCTATTTTTTATTATTTTTATTTGTTGAGACTGAGTCTCGCTCTGTTGCCCAGGCTGGAGTGCAGTGGTATGATCTCAGCTCACTGCAACCTCCACCTCCTGGATTCAAGCAATTCTCTGCTTCAGTCTCCTGAGTAGCTGGAATTACAGGCACCCGCCACCACACCCAGCTAATTTTTGTATTTTTAGTAGAGACGGGGTTTCACCATCTTGGCCAGGAAGGTCTTGAACTCCTGACCTCGTGATTCACTCGCCTCAGCCTCTCAAAGTGCTGGGATTACAGGCGTGAGCCACCACGCCCAGCCTATTTTTGTTTGTTTGTTTGAGACAGAGTCTTGCTCCGTCACCCAGGCTGGAGTGCAGTGGCACGATCTTGGTTCACTGCAACCTCTGCCTCCTGGGTTCAAGCGATTCTCCTGTCTCAGCCTCCCGAGTAGCTGGGATTACAGGTGTCTGCCACCGCGCCCAGCTAATGTTTTGTATTTTTAGTAGAGATGGGGTTTCACCATATTGGCCAGGCTTGTCTCAAACTCCTGAACTTGTGGTCCGCCCACCTCAGCCTCCCAAAGTGCTGGGATGACAGGCGTGAGCCACCACTCCCGGTCACTATTTGGAAATTAACATCATTCTTCTAAATAACCCATGGGCCTTTTCTGCCTCAACTGCTTCCAGGGCACCTGTGGAAAAAGCTTGTGATGAGGTGGGGCAAAAAATAGAAGCCAGTTCTCAAGTTCACCTTTGATTGTACCCACCCTACAGAAGATGGAATCAATTTACAAAAATTTACCAAATTACAAAAATTTATTAAAATGATTTTAGTAAAATTAGATTTAAATTAATAGAAATTGCATTTCTATATACCAGCAATGAACTCTTGGAAATTGAAATTTAAAAATAGTATCTCTCATCTTAGAGGCTTGACTAAAAAAAAAGAATAAATATAGTATCGTTCATAATAGCATTATAAATGAAATCATGAGGGATAAATTTCACAAAATATATGCAAGATTGTACAATGAAAACTATGACATTGCTGAGGGAAATGAATAAGACTTAAATGAAGAAATATACTGTATTCATGGGATGAAAGACTGAGTGTTGTTAAGATGTCAATTATTCCCAAATTGATCTACAGATTCAATATAATTTCAGGCAAAATTCCTACTGGTCTTCTGTAGAAATTGATAAGCTGATTCTAAAATGTTTCTGGAAATACAAACAACCTAAAATAGTCAAAATAATTTTGAGAAAGGACAAAGTTACAGATCTGGTATATCTGATTTTAAGACGTACTATAAAGCAACAGTAATAAAGGGTAGATAAATAACAGTGCAAAAGAAGATACTGCTTAGAAACAAACCAACTCATATATGGTCAATTTTTTTTTTTTTACAAACATGACAAGGTACTTTAAGTGAAAGGATATCGTCTTCAACAAATGGCGCTGGAACAAGTGAGTATCCATATACAAACAAATGAACCTAACTCTTGTCTCACACTAGACACAAAAATTAACTTAAAAAGATAATAGACCTGAATGCGAGAGCAAACACTATAAAACTTCTCGAAGAGCGGGCGCAGTGGCTCACGCCTGTAATCTCAAGAAATTTGGGAGGTCAAGGTGGGCGGAACACGAGGTCAAGACATTGAGATCATCCTGGCCAACATGGTGAAACCCCATCTCTACTAAAAATACAAAAATTAGCCAGGCATGGTGGCGTGCGCCTGTAATCCCAGCTACTCGGGAGGCTGAGGCAAGAGAATCACTTGAACCTGGGAGACAGAGGTTGTAGTGAGCTGAGATCACACCACTGCACTCCAGCCTGGTGACAGAGCGAGACTTCGTCTCAATAAATAAATAAATAAATAAATAAAATTAAATTAAACTTCTAGAAGAAACCATATAAAAGAAAAATCTACATTAGGCCAAGATTTCTTAGATATGAAACCAGAAGTACTATCTATTAAAAAATTGATAAATTAGATTTTCATCAAAATTAAAAATGTCTCCTCTTTGAAAGACACTGTCAAGAAAATAAAAAAGCAGGCCAGGCACGGTGGCTCATGCCTGTAATCCCAGCACTTTGGGAGGCTGAGGCGGGTGGATCACTTGAGGTCAGGAGTTCAAGACCAGCCTGGCCAACATGGTGAAACCCCGTCTCTCCTAAAAATACAAAAATTAGCCGGGCATGGTGGTCCGTGCCTGTAGTCCCAGCACTAGGGAGGCTGAGGCAGCAGAGTTGCTTGAACCCGGGTGGCAGAGGTTGCAGTGAGCCAAGATAGTGCCACTGTACTCCAGCCTGGGCGACAGAGCCAGACTCTGTCTCAAAAAAGAAAAGAAAAGAAAAGAGGAGAAGAAAAGAAAAGAGCAGGCCGGGCGCGGCGGCTCACGCCTGTAATCCCAGCACTTTGGGACGCTGAGGCGGGAGGATCATGAGGTCAGGAGTTTGAGACCAGCCTGGCCAATATGGTAAAACCCCATCTCTACTAAAAATACAAAAATTAGCCAGGCATGGTTGTGCATGCCTGTAATTCCAGCTACTGGGGAGGCTGACGCAGGAGAATTGCTTGAAGTCGGGAGGCGGAGGTTGCAGTAAGCCAAGATTGTGCCACCGCACTCCAGCCTGGGCAACAGAGTGAGACTGTCTCAAAAAACAAAACGAAACAAGTAATGGAGCAAAGCTTCTGTTGCTCCACATCCTCACTGGCATTTGGTATTTGAGGCATAATCTTAACACATCACAATCAAAGCCAACAGCCAACTTCCAAGCAAGTACATAATACACAAAGCAGAGCTGTGGACAATGTAATTACAACACAACTAAGGTTGAATTAATAAATAAATATTTTATACCATGTTTGTACTTGATAGTGAAAACATCTTCATTTCAACAATCTGTGGAACACTTATAAAAACCGATATTTTAGGTCACAAAGAAAACTTTCATACATTGCCCAATGCGGAAACTGTACCATAATGTAATAAATGTTGAGATAACGAAAGTTAAAACAGCAACAAAAATAAATAATCTAGAGACTACTAAACACTTGTCAAAGTCATTATTGCTTTGGATTAAAGAGGTTTTTTTTTTTTTTTTTTGAGATGGAGTCTCGCTCTGTTGCTCAGGTTAGAGTGTAATGGCGCGATCTCAGCTCATTGCAACCTCCGCCTCCCGGGTTCAAGCGATTCTCCTGCCTCAACCTCCTGAGTAGCTGGGATTACGGGGGCCTGCCACCACGCCCGGCTAATTTTTGTATTTTTAGTAGAGACAGGGTTTCGCCATGTTGGCCAGGCTGTTCTTGAACTCCTGACCTGATCCATCCGCCTCGGTCTCCCAGAGTGCTGGGATTACAGGCGTGAGCCACCGCGCCCGGCCAAAGAGGAATTTTTTGAATTTAAAGTCTATATAGAAAATAATGAAAATAAGAGCCCATTCAACTACAAACCCATAAGGTGAAATGATTTCACTGTCACATACACACACACACACACAACAATAAATTTTCCGTATTAAGAGGAAAAAAAGGAAAAGAAATCCCAAGGAAAACAGGGAGGCAATAAAGATAAACGGCGACTGTGACTGCTGGTGTACTGTGTCCTCCCCCAGTTAAGCAAACTCTCATTCATCCACCTGTATGTCCGGGGAATAGGCTCAAATCAACTCTGCGAAGCTTTCCCAAAGTCAGGCTTTCTGTCCTTTGGGCTTCTACGGTAGGCTGTTCATAGCGCTATGTTAGTATTTATTAAAGTTTTGCAATCCCAGGAAGTTTTTCACATCACTCTGCCCTTTAAATACCTTTGTTTACCACTTAGAATGTGCCAGGCAATTGGCATTAATTCACCGAATCCTTACATTTTTTTTTTTCGCGGTGTGTGTGTGGGTGGGGGGGGGGGGTATTCCTAATTTCCAGAAACTGAATCTCAGAAAGGTTAACTGAGCAAGGTCACAGAGCGAATGCATCACAAAGTCAGGATGTGGTGCAGATCGGTCCATTTTCAATACAAGCTCTTTCTACCACGAGAGGTTATTTTGCACTTGGGGACAGTTTTTAACTTTCCATTCTCAACTCCTATCCTAGCTCCTGGCACAGAACATGTCATCCAACTTAGGCATCATCGTCGCCTGCTCTTGGTGAAGTTTTCTTTTGCGTACAGCGGAGAGATGCGCTCATTACCAGCTGGCGATGGAGACGCTGAAACGCAAATGGATTTGAGACTGAGCGACTCCCATCTCTATGGTTGGTATGTGACCCATCTATCCTCTGGAGGACTCAGCAAGGACTACCAGTCACCAGACAACTTTACGCGCACGTGGTCGCAAGGTGAACTTGCTATTGGTTAATGGCAGTAAAGCCCTCCCATCAGCGCTGGTCTGCTCCTTTAAAAGAACGCCATCGACGCTCCCCTGTCTTTCAGCGCCTGCAGGTTCCGGGAGGTGAGGTTGTGTTCCTGGCGGGTTGTCTGCCTGGGTGGGTCCCGGAGGTCGTGGCCCGGGAGCAGGGAGGCGTAGGGGGGCCGGCTTGCTGTGATGACATTCCAATTAAAGCACGTGTTAGACTGCTGACGCGGGTGATGCGAACTGGAGTCTGAGCCTGCCCGAGCGGAGCTGGGACGGGGCTGGCGGGCGGGCGGGCGCGCGCACGCACACCCGCTGATCTATCACTCTCGTTCTTGTAGCTCCCAGCCGAGGACGTCGGATGTCATCGTCCTTGCTGCTTTGCCACCCCATTCCCGTCAATAAAGTGGTTTGAACCCAACCCTGGTGTCGGTGTGTGTCGTTGGCGACGCGCTGTCTTTGAGCCCCCGCCGAGCCTCCTCGTGGCGCCGGGGGTCAATCTGCAGCGCTAGAGCATGTGCTTGCGCATAACTGGGGCCGCCTGGCCCCCCGCGGGCGGCCTTTTTAACCGCGAGCGACAAGAAGTAACCTGACTGTCCGGCTGCTAGGCTGGGCAATTTTCCAGCTGTTTTGCCACGACAGGCCTCAATCCGTAATACCAAGGCTGGAATGGCGTGTTAGGGGGGCGGTGGCTGACGGGGATACGCGGACTCTGCTGCGTAAGGAGTGCCCCTCTGCTCCCATAACGTTCCCCAGCCCAGCCCTCCCTGAGTGTATCGCGCGCGCTGTGCCTTCGCCGTGAGTTCGACATAAGTTCCAAGCTGTCGCGTCTGCCATCAGACGCGCAGATTTAGTTGAAGGCAGCGTGGAATGGCGTCTGCAGGGCTGTTGTGTACTTGACATAAACAGATTCGGTGTGGAACTGCAGAGTTAACTCCTGACTAAAGGGTAATCGACCTGTTTACAAATAACCATGCAGGAGTACTGACAAGCATGGGACTAAAGCTTTGGGCAGGTTAATCTGTCACTCCTAAACAGTTCAAAATTATAGGGCGGTTGTGAAGGTGAATTAGATTTTATATATGGTTGGGGACAACATAGACACCTAGTTACACAGTCCAGATTCAGTGATTGGTAAAAGATCTTCCACAAGGGCTCCAGTGAAATGTGCATCAGTTCTGAGTACAGGGCAGCAATGGTGGGCAAGGATGCACGTATGCCTTCACTACATGGGCATTCGATGAATGAAGGTGTCCCGAATTAACATTATACTAGACAATGAAGGGTGTAAACTGCAGCCCAGGAGCACCACTGCCCTACCCCCTCAGTTACGAACTTTCACTGGATTCTTTAAATGTGGGCTGAAGATAATGGCACATAGTTTGAAGGATGTAGTGAGGATGGCTTTGTAGCCTTAGGACTGGGCAGTGATCAACCCAGTAAATGAAAGCTGCGATTGCCAGGTGAGGGCCCCGGTGCTCCGTACTCATTTTATTGTGCCCCTATCTGAACAGGATTCCGTAGAAATGACTTAGATGCTTATCTAGTATTTGACATGAGATATTTATTTTGTGAAACAATGCAAGCGATTTTAAATCCCCACATACTATTTGATTAAGTGCAACATGGTACAGTCATGTGTAATCTCTTTACACGATAGTGCATCTAGTCCTTAGCCTTTAGTTATTGCACAACAATTATAAAGACCAGTGACCAGGACACGTGGACTCTGACAGGCAGATCGGCCTACACAACGAAAAATCAGAACAGTAAACCAACTGGAATGGTCAAACAATTTAAGTCAAATGTTTTAATGGTGCAATTAAAATAATCAAGGGTTCAAACATGTTTTCAATATATTAATTTCTTTAAAGTCATGTTCAGGCAAGGTGCTGTTTAAAAAACCACTATTAGCTTTGTCCACACATGTAAGTTATCAAAAGTTACCCAAGGTAATTTTGACGTTGAATGCAGCTTTAAACAATAAAAAAATGGTATTAGGTTTACTTCTCGAAGCAAAGAGAGCCCCCAACCTTGTAAACTAAACATTCTGACACAAATGCACAAAATTAAGTTGGCAACATTAATTTTGAGATGTAGTGTGATGCTGAGCAAACTTTTGGTCTTGACTCTTGAAATAATTAAAGAGAGCAGTTCTCCGTTTTGGCCTTCAGGAAGGGAAATCTGCCCATGGAACTCTCCCAATCAGATTAACAAACTGTTTCGATTCCCATATAAAACCTGGAGGACACAGGAAACGCCAGATGGAAAAACTGGCTCTGGCTTTCTAACCCCATCCCATCTGTATGAGAGGACCCATCCTGTCATGTGCAGTGTTTGATGTTTTCACATACGCTCCTGTCTCAGGAAAACATTCAAGATTAGCTAGCCCCCAGGTGGTTGTACCTCATTGGTGAAAGGCTTGGGATGGTTTGATCTCATGGCTTTGCCTGATGTTCACATAAATCCCACTGTCCTTACCCAAGCTGATAGCGTGTTGTGTGTGTACTATGGCTACTTGCTTCCCAAATGCACAATTTAATGTGGAAAATAAGTTGCTCTGCCCATCTCTTCTGTCACCGAAATGAAAAGGCTCACAGAATTCCTCTCCCCACCCTCCAGACACATTGCACACTGACATTCTCTGGAAGTGTGGAAGGCCGCATACAAAGTATACAAGTGAAAAAGTCCACTGTGCACCGGCTGCCTGAAGAAAAGCTTTGGAGGAGTAGAGGAGGCAAGTTGTTCAGCTTTGCTCTTACTGTGCTCATTTGCTGCCACAAACATGGGTAGACTTTTAAAAGCCATGGTGTGGGTCACGTATAACTTCTGGATCCACCATGATTCTTCCATGGTCTCCTTTGCCAAATCAAAGCTTTGCAGCAGGCAATCCAGACAGTTGTCACTAGATGCAGGGAATGACACCTCACAGTGGAATGGGCACTGGCAGGCAGAGGGCAGAAGCAGTCCTTTAAGAAACAGTAGCTGTGGCACAGAGGCCAGTGCTACAGTACAGATGGCGGCCAAGAACCCCACACATCCAGCTCGATGTCACAATATGGGGAACATCTGACATCACCCATCATGGCTGATCAGCAGCCTCCACAGGTGGGTCTTTCAGGAGGCAGGAAGTAGAGCGAGGGTCCATGGCTGAGTGCATTATAGTGATATAAACATCATCCATGTTTGGCATGACAAAAACTTTCTGTAGGAAGATATTAAAGAACAGCTATGTGGAAGAATGCCTTGCCAGGCTGTCACCCTCCTTTGTTCTGATAATTTTAGGGCTTAGACTGATTTTTAAAAGTACATATAAAAACTTGCTATGCATTCCAAACTAATTCTCCCACCATACATACTTTAGAAAGAGTTGAGGAATCATACCAGCGCATGGATACGAGAATCCTCTAATATATCAGCTTGGAGGCAGAAGTGGCCTTTGATTTTGTATACATATAATAAGGTTGCCCATATGCACTGATATATATCCAACAATTTAAGAGAATTGGCTTAAGCTGTTCACAGTAGTTCCCAGTTACTATGTCTAGAACACATATTCCATGTGAATTATCCTTTTATTAATAAATCCTAGCGATAAAATGTAAGCTAATGGCCAGGTGCGATGGTTCACGCCTGTAATCCCAGTACTTTGGGAGGCCAAGGCAGGCAGATCATCTGAGGTCCAGAGTTCAAGACCAGCCTGGCCAACATGGTGAAACCCTGTCTCAACTAAAAATACCAAAAAATTAGGCCAGGCACGGTAGCTCACACCTGTAATCCCAGCACTTTGGGAGGCCAAGGTGGGCAGATCACGAGGTTAGGAGATTGAGACCATCCTGGCTAATACAGTGAAACCCCCATCTCTACTAAAAATACAAAAAATTAGCTGGGTGTGGTGGCGGGTGCCTGTAGTCCCAGCTACTCGGGAGGCTGAGGCATGAGAATGGTGTGAACCTGGGGGACGGAATTTGCAGTGAGCCGAGATGGCGCCATTGCACTCCAGCCTGGGTGACACAGCAAGACTCTGTCTTAAAAAAAAAAAAAAAAAACAAAAGGAAAGAAAAAGGGAAAAATAAAAGGCATGATGTTCTTTCCCCTCAGTAGGTTCAAAGTACTTTTCTATTTGGTGATGACATTAGCTTTTTCAGAAATTGGTTATCAGTTATGTTTAATCTCTAGTTTTTAAATAAGAGGATTTTTTTAAGGCAGTAACTCAAAATATACCACTGCAAAAAGAATGTAGGTCTTCTTCAAAAGGTGAATTTCATTAAAAGTAAATAGTTTGCTAATCCATAAAACCCCGACAGACAACTGTGCTTCAAATATCTGATAAAAGTTTGATGGAAATAGCTCATCCTAGGGCCTCAGCTATACTGCTATTACCTTTGGTGGCCAAATGCAGAAAGAAAAGCTGAGAGAGTAAGCTCTGGCTTAATGAACTCCCAGACTACACTAGAAGCTACCCAGGGGAGGGAGAGGCCAGATTCATCTTTGGACTCCCAGGGCAGGTGGTACCTGGCACACAGAAGGGTTTCCAGGAATGTTTGTTGAACTGAACAAACTGAGCAAGGTGAACAGCATACAAGAACAGGGGGCAGCCTCCCTGCCCACAGGCCGGGTGCTAAGAGTTGGGCAAGGCCAGGCCTTGCATAAGAGAAAACAAAGCCTGACAGTCCTGGCAGGCTTGCTGGGAAAAGACATCATCATTTTGCTCTGACCCAAATCTTTTGGGTTTCCTCTGAAGATGACTTAGTAATGTTCTGTGGATAAGTTTCAGGGCTTTGATACTGTACCTGAAGTTTTATTCCCATATTTGATCAAATGTAATACTCTTCCGGGATGAAGGTCACCATCAGATTTTCAAAAGAGGATCCTGACCCAGCTGAAGTTCAGAACCTCGGCTAAACCCAGAGCTTCTATACTTGGTGTGAAATACTAGATAACACTAGAGGTTTACCTGAAACTCTTGCTCCAGTTTCTTCTCTATCCAGTCTGTCACATGAACTAAAGTCACTTCTCTCTCTCCAAGTTTTGGCCGAGCTTTCAGCTCCACATGTGGTGGCTTTCGGAAACCATACCTTTTTGAAGACAAGTAATAACCACATTTAGAAGCAAAGCAAGGAATGAGACAGGCACTGACAGCAAACAGTTCTCATTTACATGGGGCTTTATCACTACTTAAAATGTTATTTTCTTCTGAAAATGCCCTCTAAAAATATTCCACACACAAAGTATGAATTGTGAACCCCCTGTGTTCCCTGGATGGTGTTAGGGCTATGGCGGATTTAGAACAGTTCTGACAAACTGAGAGAGCCAGGAAGCACCACTGGAAAAGTCCATGACCTGGGCATTGGTTTCTGTTTTTTTCTAAAATGGCAATAACCTTTTTTCTTTCAATTTTTATAAAAGTAGTATATGTACATTACAAAAACAAAACATACATACAAGCAGATAAAGCAGAGAGTGAAAGACACACTGCCTCTCTCTGAATGTCATCCCCAAGAGAGGACTATTGACAGAAGTGGGGTGAACTCCCCTTACATTCTCCTGTGCATATGTCGATCAGTAAGGTTTGAAACCTGTTTTTTCACCCTACAACCCAACAATACGCTTTTTATGACTTCCCGAGGGAGCAGACTGGCAATCAGAACTGTTGGCAAAGTATCCAGACAAGACCCTGTGTGCTATCAACTATCTAAAACCTTAAATCTGTCCTGGACCAGTGCTTTTGGAAATACAGTAAAAATGTCAAGTTGCCATAAATATTTCTAAACACTCTATACTTATCTTTATGGATCAATAACACATAGTTCAGCATTTGAGCATGCCTTGGGTAGCACTATCCTAGAGCCCTTTTATTTTATCTCCCCCTGAGCAGAGGCATTTAAAACTGATAAATCTAAAGAATTGGCAGTAAGGAGAAGAAATGTATCAATTTTAACTATTAAAATTTTTTTAAGGTTTGAAAGACCATACAATATATTAACAGTGGTTATTTCTGGATGGTGAGATTATGGGTTTTTATCTATCTATTTTTCACCTTTTCCCAATCTTTCTCTTTTTTTTAACAATGAAAGTATTACTTTAAAAAAGTATAAAAAGGCATTTTAAAGTTTTATTGGGAAATACCAGCATTATCGTTAAATGGTTAGTCAATTCAAAACCCCTCTTCTGATCATTCCTAGAAATCCTTCTGAATACCGATGGTATGTACTAGCATGTTGGTTTCACTCTATGATAGAACAGAGCTATATTTTTGTTATGAGTGTAGTTTATGGTACAATGAGATCTCTTATGCAATCACTATTTACACTTATGCCCATTTTTATAGGACTTAGCATGTCAATTTTAAATTGAGATTCACAGACAGTGATGCTGAACTCATCAGTAATTTATTTCAGTGACTCTCAACCCTGGCTTCATCACCCCCGACCCCTGAAATCCAGGGGGATGGGCCAGGCATATCTATATTTTTAGCAAGTCCCCAGGTGATTTTAACATGCAGCTGGGGCTGAGAATCAAGTCCTCAGACACCAAATGCACATGCTCCTGACTCCTCAGCATTGAGGCCTAACTCAGGGAAGTCTCCCTAACTTCCCAGACTCTGTTGGATGTGTGATCCCCATCTTTAAAGTAGGGATAACAATGGCATCTGCCTCAACAGGATGCTATGAGGACTAATCAGGTAATGCAATTACAACCAGGGCCAGGCAGAGAATAAAGGCGCTATCTACAAATGACAGCTGTTATTACTGGCAGAACAGTTGGCTTTACAGAGGAGGAAGACCAATAATAGAAACAGCTTATCTCATAAACTTCATGTATTGACTTTAACTTTTCCTACCATGTGAACATGAATTCTTGAATGCGAATTCACCACTCACAGAAGAAAGTACCATCAGATTTGCAACTAATATTAAGGTCCCATGAAAAATGTTTGGAAGTGCTTCTGCCCGGGAGAAGGTACTTTCCATAACCTCAAGGTTAAGCAGGCTGGGATTTCTGTGGCCATGCAATAGGAGGAATCACTTATTGTCCCTGAGGGCCCTCTACGCACCATACTCGGTCAGTCGGGGGTGGTGGAATGTTGACCGCCAAGGTTCCTCTACATTCTTGTACTTCAACAGTGAGCAGCAGGGGTGTGTTGGAGACTTCTTCGATCTTCTTTTTAATAAACTCTGTCTCTGTTGCTTTTTGGAAATATTTTGACTTGGTAATTTTATCAACAAACCTCATAATCTTACTTGTTCGATGACCTCCAACGTACCTTCAAATGTGGAACACAAAGGGCGGTTAGCACAAACTTTGCTCTTTCACAGACAAAAACCTGTGGCTCTTCGTTCCCCTTACTTTAGAGCACCACTCGATGTTTTGGATGTGGTGATTCTGTGTTGGGGCGGGGGGCATCCTGTGCATTGCAGGGTGTTCAGCAGCATCCCTGGTCTCTACCTACCAGGTGCCAATAGCACTCCCCCTAGTTATGACAATAAAAAATGTTGCCAGACGTCGGCAAATGTCCTCTGGGGGGCCAAATCACCCCCAGTTGAGAACTACTACTTCAGAAAAGGTGTAAATGTCTGAAACAGTCCAAACCTTGACAATGGAGAGCTGGACAAAGTCCTCATGCAGAGGTTTCTCACCTGTCCTCCTTTATACTACTCCAATACCAGACAGAAATCCAATGACATATCAATCTCATAATCTCCATGCAGCAAGTAACAAATCATGCTGCATCAATAGGACACAAATCAGTAATTAATGGACTGTCTTTAGGTGGTGTCACATGGCTACCTTGAGTGGCAATTACTTTTCAAAGGGCTTGGAACTTCTTAAAGAAAAATGTAGCCTGGGCAACACAGTGAGACCCCCATCTCTACAAAAAACAAACAGAAAATTAGCCAGGAGTGTGCATCTGTAGTCCCAGCTACTCGGGAGGCTAAAATGGGAGGATCACTTGAGCCCAGGAGGTTGAGGCTGCATTGAGCTATGATCGTGCCACTGCACTCCAGGCCTGGGTGACAGAGCAAGATGCTGTCTCAAGAAAACAAACAAACAAAATGCTACACCAAGTTGACGTGCTCACAGGCCAAGAAAATAAGCTGTTGTATCAGGTCACATGTACCAGGAGACTCAGAAGAAAGGATATTTGCTTTTTAAAATCCCCCACAGTTCCAGAACATGAGGAAAAGTATGTGTTCAGGGAAAAGCAATCATTCTTAAGAGGGTCAAGCAGCTAGACTGTAAATAATACACACAAACTTTGGCACCAACTCCTCAAACATCTGAATTCTCATCTCCTGTAGGATTTCAAAAGTGAATAGGTTGGTTTTTTCTTATAAAAGTTTCTGAATTATTTGGCTTCTTTTAGTTTCTTCAATTCACTTTATGTAATTAAAAGATCCTTGTGGATAGGCTATTTAAGCACTTTGATCATTTCACAGCCCAAGTAACAGGCAAAGAGTAACCCCCTCCAAATGAAGTTCATGATCCAAAAGATCAGCTCAGTCATCAGCGCTTTCAAAACTCGCCAAAGAAAATCATCTGAATGTTTCTGCTTTGCAGGAACTTGCAGCTCAACAGAAGCAAATGCACTCCAGCTGAAGCTGAGGGGAGGGAGGCCCTCTGGGTGGAGGGGGTGTATGCTCGGTTCCTTCTGAAGGCTCAGGGAGATGCTTTTCATCATCAGCACACCCTTCAACTTCTCTATTATTTAATCAAACAGCAGCAGAAAGCCATTTTAGTAAGGAAAGCTATATGGGTCTTTTTGCTTGGTTGCCTGGAATTTAAACAGACCACTGACCTGGGATATTAATACAAAAACCATCTACTCAACATTAAAGAGGAAGGAAGATCACAGAGGAAGGAAGGGAAACAAGGTTCACTCCCAACTTGCTGTCCTGATCCCTGGAGACTCAGAGGCACAGAAGCACTGATCCACTCACCCTTCAGCCCCTGGGAGGAGCTGTTTGTCTCCCCCGCTGGGCTCTGGGGCATCGTCTTCCTCGGAGGAGCCAGCGCTGGAGGATTCCTCATCGCTGTCCGCCAGACAGAATGCCCGGGGCCTGCAACTGGACAGAGAGAGAGTCACCACCACTGCCTGCCCTCACCCAAGCTCTGCTTAGAAAGAGAACACACACACCCATGCACACACACTCAACCACAACAGGGTCGGGATGTAACTGTTAACTACATCTCGTCATTCTCTCCAACCCACCCAAACCAGAAGAGGCCCAATCCAAGAATCCTTGGATCAGCGCAGATGCTCAGGACACTCTTCAGCACCAAGGCCTCTGACAGGACCACAGAGGCCTTGGACCCAGAAGAGGTTGCTTTTGAGCATGCGTCAGAAGGACAGGAGGTGGGAGTGTGATGCGCACATAAAATGCAGTGATTTCAACCAGCAGTGCAGCGGAGCCACACAGGAGGATGAACAGAAAGAGCGGATGGTTGCAAGAGTGAGGTGACAGCTTATACTGGTGACATGGCCACTTCTCACTGATGATGGGATGTTGAGGCAAGTCCCTTGGCTCTGGCTTAGTTCAGCAACTCTGATGCTTTCTGGCTTAGTAACCCTCCAAGTGAGTTTTGACTCATGACTCCTTTCCAGTGAAATTACGTATTTCATTCCACACCTGCCCTATCTCCTGAGGGTCACAGAAAAAGCCAACAACCACATACACACACAAAAAAAGTCTCAGGAGACTCTAGGAAGCAACTGACATGAGAACCCAGGAAATTTTCCGGAAAAATACATGTCTAAAGACCATTCCTTTGACTGAAGTAAGGGAAAGCCTCATGGGACAGCAGTGTCCCTCACTCAGCTCTCTAGGGCAGATACTCAGTTCCAGAGGTGTGGGGTTGCTGGATTACCCGCAGAGGTGAGGGGTCCAGTTCCCGTCGGAGGGGACCTGGGGGCTTCTGGGCTGAGCCTCGGGCCTATAGAAAGCAGCTTCCTCCCTGGACCGTGGCTTTGCTTCAGAAAGTACTGGCAGGGCTGTGTCTGAGCCCAGAGACTTAAATGGGACAAAATGAACAAGGGACAGAGTAGTCTCTGAACACTATTACACAACCAAATGGTCACCAAGCAGAGGCTGGTCATTGTATTTTTGACAAGGACACAATTACATGGACAAGGGAAGGCAGTGGGGCTCAGGGCCTATCTCCCTGCAGCTGCAGTCCTTTGGTTTTCCTGATGCTGTCCTTGGGCCACCAGAGGCCCACGGGGACAGTTATCGCCTGACCAACAGGAGCCAAAGGCACCCAAGGGCACAGCACACATGCCAGTGTGGAACTGAAGGCCCAGCAATGGCCCCAGCCCTGTGCACTGGGAGGGTAGGACTGAAACCTCTACACTGGAAACAGGAGCCGGCTGTAAGAGGACCCGGACTGTGTCCTCCCTGGCAGGACACACAGCTCCTCCCTACCCCCACTCTGAAACATTAGAGCCAGTGCTCCAGCCAACAGGCTGGACTTCCACATTAAAGGGAAACTCCCTCTGCAGAAACAAAAGCCTCTTGTCCCTGGCCATGGGACAGCATGTAACTGAGTCTTCCTCCTTCCACCAGAGGCCTGGCTGGTCCAGGAAATGCTTATGTGTATCCACTGGTTGCAGAGCCATATCAGAGTGTGCTGTGGTTAGGCAGCCCTCACAGGAATCTTATATTTAAAATGTATATAGCAAAATTCAATTCCTATGAAAGCCTAAACCGGGTCTTGGGTGAGGAAAGTCAGAGATGTAAATCCCCAAAGATCACACGCCCCTCTCAGAAGAGCATCAGAGTTCTCCATCAGTAGGATGGCAGTGCCTGAGGCTCTCTGACCTCATGCTGCCAGGTGTGAAATCTGTCCCCACAGCACAGGGAGCCTGCTCCTCACCCACAAAGCACAAAAGGCTGCCTGCAAGCTCTGGGACCCCAGTGAGATCTGCTGACACTGCTCCTTGTGTCCCCACTGGGCCATATCATCTGGCAGCTCCAACCCTGGGCAGAAGATGCCAGAGGCTGAGCGCTGTGGCAAGCTCTCAGGTTACTGAGTTAATCCTCTGCAGGTCACAGAACAGGACAAATTTTGTGGCTTGAAGTGAACACTTTAGGTAATGCTGTACCAGTTCAAGCTGATCAGATGATGTGAAAATCTGATTTTGACCGAGTGGTACCTCTGCTCTCCGCGCTGGGGGCAGTATTATGCGGCACCCAATACTTAGGAATTATAAGTGTAGCCCAGTGTTTGCCTGATATTCATTTTTATAAATGAACATGCATTTTATGACCTCAGCATGAACTTCAGAGAAAGATACACCGCACTTACTTGTAGAAGACGTGCTGGAATGTAATTAGCCTACTTGTTTTAAACACACCTCAGAATTCCAGATGAGTGTGGTATCCTTTCAAAGAGACACCTTAAAAGGCTTATTCCAGTTATGTTCCTTCTGCCAAAAATCTTTTGGAAATGTCAGATATATAAGAAAAAGTGAATTATTTTATCACTGACACTCTTAGACCAAATATTTTATTTCTTGGTCTCATAATGACCACCACCTCTGATGACTTCTAGCAATTTCTCAAAGGTCCAAACCATCTACAAAGCAGGACAATTTGCTGTCACTCAGGATAGCTAAAAGAATGTCACGGACTGTGGGGGCAATTCTAAAAAGAAGCCCCCAAAATGCTTTAAATGAAGATGCATAACTAAATTAAGAAGCCCTGTGAGATGTTTGCTTTGAGGGAGACCACACTCAAGAATGCACTAATTTTCTTTTGAGAAAATCAGTTCTATACACCTGCCACAGGCACACATGTGCATACACACCCACAAACTAGACTGAGTCACAGTGTAAACTGCAGGCACTCAGTGCCCAGAACACCAGGGGCCTGGGAGCAGATGGGTAGTTTGGGGTAGATGTGAACTAGTAACCCAGAAGAGGTCAGATGGGGCCACCTTCTGACTTGGGGACTTGTACAAAGGGCCCAGACTGCAGTGGTGGAGCAGGAAGAGGCCAAGTGCCTTATAGGAAACACTTCACTTCCATGCCACTTTCCATTTAAAGGCCACCCAAAAGGCAGAGCGCTCCCTTTACTAACTCATTCTGGCCCTCTGCAGGGCAGTTCCTAAAGCAGAGGCTGCTCAGGTCACTATCTCAATCCCATCTGAATGTTGTATGTTATGTTACCTGCAGTGTGCGATAAAAGGACTATTTGGGAAAAGACTAAAGGAAAAATGCCCATGAAAATACAGCAGACACACATTTCAAAGGGAAGAGACTTTGCTAGGGCAAAGCTACACAGGTTAAAATCTCAGTCTAACCCTCAGGGTGCTAACTAAAGGTGAACAAACTTCCTACCAGTAAGGAGGACATCTCACAGGTTGAGCAGCATCTCCTCAGAGACTCCGCAAAAGCACAATCATTTGCACACTTGAACAGGGACTGAGAAAAGCAGTGAGATGAAGCCGAGGCCCTGCCAGGCAGGACACCAGGGAGCAGACCCTGATGTGGAGTGAGGCCCTGGACAGGCGGCCATGGGCTGAAGGGAGAGCCTGCAGGAAAGGGCTGCTGCTGGCCAATTCTTCAGATGTTCTGCGCTTTGGAGGTTTAATATTAAGGAAGATGTCAGTTCCAAAGGTCACACGCTTCAAACAGCTAATAAGTATGCTGACCCCTGTCCCTCCTCTGCTACTAAGCCGTAAACCTCATGACTGAGGAAGTGAAGTGGATTCTGGAATCACTTCTGGGATTAGGTTCTTAACCACGGATGGGCTCTCAGAGGTTCACAATGCTCCTAGAAACTGTGAGCCAAATGGTGCATGTGGAAGCATTTTCAGAAAGAAGGACCCAGTGCTCTCAGGTTCCCGAAAGGGTCCTTTCTGAAAAAAGGGGTAAGGGTCCATTTTTCTGGGCCTTTTTCTCCCAAATGAAGTGCTGCTGGATTGTATTCCTCCTTACTTTTAAAAACAAATGACAGCCAACTACACATCAACATATAATTTAACACCCTCACAGGAAGAAGCAAAACATTTTATAACAGACTGTTCTAGAAAAAAATAGTACTTTAGAAATATAAGTGAAATATAATACCATCACATTCCTAAAGCAGAGGATCTTTTTTTCACTCAGTCTAGAGAAGCACAGCTTTCCAGAAACACGTCCACCCTCTGATCGGCCAGAGTTTATGAACTTGAAACTGGGTTATGAGGGCTGCATGAATAGCAGTGAATGTGGACGCATACGTGGCAAGCACCTCAGGGACCGGCCTGGTTGCCACCCCCGGTGCCCAAGACCCCCTTTGCAATGGAGTCCCTGTGCCCCTGTGCCCACACGGTGCTGTTTCTAGAAAGGGCTCCTTGCACAAACGCATCTGCCCGAGGTTGCTCTGCCACACTCCCTTTTTATTAGATCTCATTTTCAAGACTGCTTCTGCTTCAGTTGCTTCATTTTCTAGGCAGCTGGTTCTGCAACTCTGTCGTCATGAGCTGGATTTAATGTGCTCAGCTATGCGTGGGGGTGGGGCGGGGACAGCAGGACAAGGAATTGAGACTAGATCAGGACTCCAGCAATTCAAATTGGGGAAGTCTATAAGACTTTCCCTGTCAGGAAAGCCTCTTAACTACTCCTGGTCTCGGTTCTCTCAGGCTTTTATGTCCAAGAACGTGATGCCTTTATGTCCAAGAACGTGATGAAAAGACAGGTTTCCTCATGGTTTCACATGGGACCGAACAAGACTCAGAAGTTACAGGGTATGAAATGCTATATGGAGAGTTGATAAATACCACACTCACCAGAAAATATAAATCCACAGATTGCCGAATCCAAACATATTTTAACAAATAGAAAAATGAAAGGAAAATAGCACAGACACAGGTTAGATTGCATATAGCTGGTAAAATTCTCCAATTATTAAAATAGAAACATTTCATTAAGTAACTTGAATAAATCAGAATAATCTAAGTAAAAGAATATTCTCCAATGCATAACCCAGCTCCCCCAATCTGCTACTACCACAAGCATGAATAAAAGCATTAGGTCAGTACCAGAACCAAGCAAAAGTCTAAGAGCCAGTATCTTATATTTAGACCCCATGGAGGTAGCTCCTTGTGACATTTTCATGTCATCATACTGTTGATTCCATGCAAAGGGCTAAAGATGTGAGAAGTAGCCTCTAGTCAACATTTTTAATTTGGTAAAAACAATAATATAATTTAAATTTATAGTCAAAGCAGTCATTTTAAGGAGAATAGGATGTAAAAGTTCCAGTTTATCTATTCTAGGCATTTAAGAGGGAAAAAAATTAACCTTCATGAGTTACCTCACAATTTTGGAATATTTACTAAATCAGACAAACCCTAGGCAGCAGATACACTATCTACAAAGAGAGGGATTTACTACGCAAGTCAATATTGTATTATTTAGGGAAAATGCTTCTCAAAACACTTTTAGGAGCACCCTCTGTGCTACAAAATCAATCATCTAATTATAAATAATTCTGACTTTGTGATTAAAGCAGGTAGATTCAGCCTGCTCCACATATTGCTGTTTATGACCAGAAGGATCTTCATGATTCTATTCGAGGATCATTTTACTGCTCGGATGAGTCTGCCCTGCTTGTCTGAGTCAGTGATGTTTTCTGGGTAATCAATTCCATGTGTACCACCGCCAGCACTGAGGTCAAAGGCGCTGTCACAGCTGAGCTGGGTTGGGAACTCACAGGCCACTGGGGATGAGACTAGGAAACCATTCCCTGAAATGCTCTGGTCCAGGAGCACTTACACAGAAGCTCACTCAACATCCAGGGGCCACTACACATCAAATCTGCTTCTCAAAGGCTGGAGGGAGAGGCTGGTGCCCCAGGATTGGATTAGTAAATTCATATATAGCCCCTTACCCTTCTTTGCCAATTTCTCCAACCTTCAGGGCTTCAACAAGAGGCTCTTTACCTAGTTTGGTCAAATTCATTTTGGTCTCGAGAGTCATCAGAAAGGACCCATTGTAGGACATTTCCAAATCAATCCAGAGTCCTGGAGAAATGGTGAAAAAACAGAAGGTTTTTTTCCCTCAAAAAAACACATGACTATAAATGACTTACATTTAAAAATATCTAAATAGGCACCATACTGAAAGTCCATGTATCGTCTACTACTCTAGTTGAGAAGAGGACTGAGAGCACATTGTGCCATCGACACACACGAGAACAGGTCATGGAATACATCGAGCCCCTGGTAAACAGCCAGCATCTCAGGACCCATTCACAGGATCCTGGGGAATTCAGTGCACAAGTCAGCATTGGAAGGGTCCCATCCTCTGGCTTCTAAAATCTCCTTGTATTTAGTAAGAAGACATATGCCTAGCGGAAGAAAATGGCTTGCCCCAGGGCAAAGCCAGGACAAGGCATGCTGATGCCCAGCCAGTTACGAGGCACAAGGGAAGTGCTAAGACTTCTCTGTAAGCTGGGTTGTTCTTTAAAGACACATATGAGAACCGCTGTCTTTCTTAAAATTCTCCAGTATTGGGAGTGGGACACAGAAAATGGCTCAGATTTAACAGGAAGAGTGACAAAAACGTTTAAGACCTTCCTTTCTTTCTGGAAACTGCCCACTGATGGGAACCAAAGAATTAACTTTCAATTCCCAGGATTATCCAGATACAATTGCATAATCACTTTGTACCTTAGGCTAAAAATCAGCTCCTTAGGAAAGATACTATGCCAATGAGATCATATCTAAAAGGCTTGTAGCTTCATGGAATTTTACTGCAATGGCCGCTGTTCAGTGGTTTAAAACGCAAACAGGGTTTATCTCATGACCCTCTTCTACTTGAGGATTCTATGATTTGTCAAGTATTTTTCTGTGATTTTTCAGACTCGGGGCTCCAGAAGACCTCATGGACTTTCTATCAAAATGTGATCCTTTAAGTGGATGTTTAAATGTTAATAAACTTTTATAGATCCTCACATGACAAATGACATCTAAAAGGAAGCAGGAAATTAATCTAAAACCATCGTTCACATACAGCATTGTTTTCAAGCAATTACAGTAAACAGCCCATCCCCTACAGGGCCACCACCTCAGATAAAAGCACTGCTTAACCCCACCCAGCACTAATGGTGTCGTTCCTCACTAAAGGCAGGATGATTTCCATTTTGTTTTCAACAAATTCTTTTTATCATAATGGAAGGTAATTATTTTCCATGAATGACCTGGTTTAATTAAGTGATATGGAGATCAATTGTGATTATCTTCTTTGCAGCAATACTCACAAAACTGTTGTATTTCTTGTTTACATTAAGCAGTTAGAAAGAATTAATTAGCTTGCTCTTCAAAGGTACTATTACTGGAAATAAAGGGTATATCTGCTTTAATAAAGACATTTAGTTTTTAATCACTTCAGGAGAAAGGGGATTAGAGCAAAAGGCTAATATTAATAGATTTAAACTCAATGTAAAAAAACAACAATAAAGGAGATATTTATTGTTGTATAGTATTTCCAGCTTTGAAAATTAATATTCAAACTACCTAGTTACTATATACATCCAAACATAATTGTTTCTTTTGAAAATTCTAGTCAAGTTTCCAATAAATATTAATAGTATGCGTTGCCTTTGAAAATGGACATATTAAAGGCACCAGAATTATACTTCTTACAAAATGGAAAGTTTTGCTAGTCTGTTTTTTAAATGAAGATATATGGATTTAGGCTTAGTAAACTGCTGGCTCATGCCCAGTCACGGGGACATTCTACCAAATGATGTGTGGTCCAGCGTCCCTGCCAGGAGCTGGGAGGTGGAGGAAGGCCCAGGGAAGAGCAAGGAGCCCAGTCACATAGATTGGGGCTTGTGTTTCACTGGAAGTTTCTTCATTTCTGTGCCATCAGTACCTTTGTCTGCACCAAGGAGACCTATACTGCCTCTTCCAGGGAGAGCTGTGTACACCCTGGCACCTGGCACAGTCTGACCAGGCAGCCTCCCTTTTTCTGCATTCACCAGCCCACCCTTACTTCTTGCTCTGTCTCCCTTGCTGCTGTTGCCAGGGAAGAGGCTGTACTGGTCAGCCATGGAGCCTAATATCTGAGGATGAGGCTTGGGCATCTGACTGAGCCTCTGCCTGGGTGAGGGGTCTGTTTTAAACACTGAATATACCTCATGAGACCCACTCACAGGGCCCTGCTCAGCCCTGGCACTCATAAAAATATGAAAGAGTCAAGAATGCTTTAAGAACTTTTTTCTTCCCTGAGATGGGGTCTCACTCTCACCCAGGCTGGAGTGCCACCTGGTACGATCTTGGCTGACTGCAACCTCCACCTCCCAGGCTCAGGTGATCCTCCCACCACAGCCTCCTGAGTAGCTGGGACCACAGGGGTGCACCACCATGCCCGGCTAACATATATATATATTTTATTTTTGGTAGAGATGGGGTTTTGCCATGTTGCCCAGGGTGATTTCAAACTCCTGAGCTCAAGTGATCCACCTGCCTTGGCCTCCCAAAGTGCTGGGATTACTTTGGGAGGTGTGAGCCACTGCACCTGGCCTGGAATGGCTTAAGAACTTTTAAAAGCAGACATGAATGGTAAATAAATATTCCAACAAATGACTCTAATATGATGTGCTTGCATTCAGATGAGGGTAAGAAGACTATTTTAGCATTAAGTGTAAGAGAAATTTGCTTTTGTAACAATGATTCAGCAGGCAGAACGTGACCTGAAAACCTGGGGACACGGGCAACTCCCAAAACTTGGAGCAAAGACCAACTGGTTATGTGACAGGTGAGTCAGGAGGCCCCTGCCTTGCAAGACTGAAAGATGAAATTCACAGTTACTAGAAAGGTTGTCTTCCCCTTGGGGACTAACATAGCAACAATGAGCACACGGGGACATACACTGCCCCATGAGCAGCATCTTCCACTGTAACCCAGCTAAATGCTACTTAATCTAGAGGAATGCAGTTATAGGGCCCTTTCTTTTGTAGTCTTGACAAATGGTTAAGACTTAGCTGTAGGCATTTCACTGAAAATACTTTCTATAACCATGTGCCCTGGCTGGTGCTCAAGAACAAAATCAGAAATTGAGGAGCGGGATAATTTTTGACGCCTTTAAATAGGAGTAAGGCAGGCAGTCCTGAGAGGTTCTCTGGGAAAGGGGGCTGGAGGCACGCATATGAAGGGTCTATTCCACATCATGTTGAGAGGTTGTCCAGTGGTAACCAGTGGCACCCGATTATTAACGAGCCCCTATAAAACTGGCACTTCAGGCTGGGTACAGTGTCTCACGCCTGTAATCCCAGCACTTTGGGAGGCTGAGGCAGGCGGATCACTTGAGGCCAGGAGTTCAAGACCAGCCTGGCCATCATGGTGAAACCTCGTCTCTACTAAAAATACACAAATTAGCTAGGCATGGTGGTGTGCACCTGTAGTCCCAGCTGCTAGGTATGCTGAGGCACGAGAATGGCTTGAGCCTGGGGGGCAGAGGTTGCAGTGCGCTGCGATCGCCCTACTGCACTCTAGCCTCTGTCTCAAAAGAAGAAGAAGAAAAAAAAAAACAAAAACCCTGGCACTTCATGCAGCAACACGAGTGACAATGTAGTAAGACTTAGTCTGTGTACAAGGACCTGGAAGGAGCTCAGATGCTGTTTTTCCACTCTTCAGTTTCACAGCGGCAGGATCAATTACCACTACCACCACTACACAGAGACACTGTGGCAAAAATTACAGCTTATTCCACCAAAAAGCGTGTATGCGTTCTTAATGTACAATATCAGAGCCAAAAGCACTGAGATGAACCCCTGCCCTCAGGAAGTGTATGTTTGAAGAAAAATAAAAGTGGCCTAGGCCAGCTGGTGCAGCTCAGACCATGATGCCAGTTGGTATCATAAAATGCCTTGGCACATGTCCCCACAGATAAGGGGTGGCCACAACCACAAGAGGCTCTTCTGCCTTCGGCCTGGTTTTCCAGTTAACAGACCCCATGGCCTCAGTCCTCCCGTGGCCATGTGAATCTAATAATCTCACACAGTGGTTCACTGTTTTATTACTATTTAGGCATCTGTCTCACTGGAGTAGGCTTGAGAGGGCACCTGCTGCTTGGGAGTAGTTAAGGGAACCAAAACCCTGCACACCTGAACTTGGTCCTCACGTTATTTTCTCCTCCATTTCCTTCTACCTGTAACTATTAATAGCTGATTTCACTCTGAAAGTCAATATTTGGCATCCAAAGAACAAAACTTCTTAAAATGGAACATTTGATAACATTATCAAGAACAGATGTTGGAGTTATTCAGCTCTGGGAAGAACACACCAGTGACTGTTGTGCTCCTGGCAAAGAGACTGGTGCCATATTGCTCATTCAGATACTACAGAAAATTAGCAATTCCTTGTGTGTGGATGTGTCTTTGATGACAGACATCATTTTTAGCCTTATCTACCTGTAACTGTCCTCTGAAATAGAGCTCCACCCCTTCAAGGTTGACAAGCTGCAAATCAGGGTCCCCTGTCCCCCACCCGACCCATGTTCCACAAGAGGTATGATTCCCCCTTCCCACACTAAGCCCTTTCCACACTAAGTGTTTTTCTTCCCGTAGCACAGTCTGGTCAGAGCCACTCCTATCAGCCCCATGTGCTAGAGTATGGCCCTGCCTTGGTGCTCAGGCCCAGGCAGCCCCAGTGGCTGTAGCTGCCCTCTGATGTCACTCTTGAAGCACGTGTGGCAGGAGGAGTGGGCAAGTCATGACTGACTCTGGCTCCAGTTTTCTGTCATTACTCAGGTGGCAAAGTAGCATCACTCCCAACACTGGATGTGAAGGCACCAGGCACACAGGTAGTGGATCCTGGTAGGATCCAGTCTGGAACACTGGATGTGAAGGCACCAGGCACGTGGGTTAAGGTCTGGAATATCAGTCCAGATGACTAAGGGCAGCTCTGGAGACAAACAAGGTTTCTATTTCTGTGGGACATGGTAATATTTCCATAGAATCTGAGACATTCAGTCTAAATTTGGGCTGTTATTTGGTATCTTAAAAACAAGGCAAAACCCAATCGGGTCCTCTGTCTATGTGGACACTCAGTGGCTATTTGCAGTTTTAAATTCATGTTGCAAACATCCCGAAGACTAAATGAATTCATCTAAGCCTGAGGGGTTGTGGTCTGCATCCTTGGATCATTCTGACCCTGCTGACACACCTGTGGGCACCTGTTCTGAAACCGCTGGACTCAGGCACAGAAGATAAAAACCTGCTGACAGAAGCGGCCCCCACCCAGCCTCTTCAGGATGATTTTATTAATACTAACACAGTGGCCGGAGAGCAGCAGCTAACACTGATGCTTACTACGTGCCACGTGCTCCGAGTGCTTTACACGTAACACTGCATCTCTACCACACCCAAACGAGGCGGGCAGGACTGCCATCAGCACTTGAAGGATGAGGAAACTGAGGTATAGAGTGGTTAGTGGCTTCCCCACAGTTGTACCGCTGAATGGTGTACGAGCAGGACCCAAACACAGGTGACCTGGCTGTAGAGCCAGTGCTCATGGGCAGCCTCTGATGGGGCCTAGACTCCATGAAACAGGTTGGAAGTGTGAGGCTGCTGCTGACCCGGGCAAGTCACCCCTCTCTGGGCTTTGGCTCATACACACATGGCAGGGTGGATTGAGGCAATCTGACTGCCCTTTCAAGTCTCCCCAGTTCTTCAAGGGTTTTGAAAAAGAGCTATGTTTTCTAAATTTTTAGCCATGAGAAAAAAGATTTGGAGAGCATATACCAAAAATGGACTAAAAAGGTAACCCTGGTTATCTCTGAATGGTGGGATGATGGGTAATATTTTCCTTTTTACCTTTCCTGAATATTTCTATTTTTCCCACAATGAGTATTTGTTGAATGAATGAACAAACATTACCCTAATGGAGTTAATAAAATGACTGGAAAGAGTTTGGCTGAGTGGCAGGCCCTGGAGGTGGCAGCCCAGGGTAGGGATGAGGGCTGGGTAGAGGAGGCCAGTCTGGTGGGGGAAGGGTAACATACACAGGTTTCTGGACCTTGCTGTGTGGCCTAAAGGAAAGAAAGGAAATCCATATATATCCCACAGGTAGAGCAGCTAGTTCCAGGGTGTGTGTGGAGTGAAGAGGCGTCAGAGCTGAGGCAGGAGGAGCACAGCCAGTTTCTAAGGGACACAGCTTGCCTATCGTCCAGCCATCTGCCTTTGGTGGGAAGTGAGGCTGCTCTGGAAAAGGTGGTCATTTAACCTCATTCAATTCACTTGAGACAGGTTGTGTGTGTTGGAACAGGGACAAGCCAACATGGCCATTGTGTGCGATTTCATTCAGAAGAACCACAGACTTGACTTCTTACAGCAGCAAGGCCATGAAAGCTGAGAATGCCATTTTGTTTTGTTTTGTTTTGTTTTGTTTTTGTTTATCCTAGTAGGATCTGCCAGCTTTGATCTGTAGGATGGTCAACTGGACACTATGGCCGCCTCCATGCTAAATGCCCTAACAGCAGCATCCAGGCAGCCATGATAATAACAATCCTTAGTTGGCATGCATAGAGCTCCTCCTTGCTCCAGATGCTGTTCTAGTGCCTTTTTTGTATTGACTCATTTAATCCTCACGACAAGCTTATGAAGTAGGTGCTGTAAGAATCCCTATTTGAGCCGGGCGCAGTGGCTCATGCATGTAATCCCAGCACTTTGAGAGGCTGAGGTGGGTGGATCACCTGAGGTCAGGAGTTCAAGACCAGCCTGGCCAACACGGAGAAACCCCCTCTCTACTAAAAATATAAAAATTAGCCAGTCATGGTGGCAGGTGCCTGTAATCCCAGCTACTTGGGAGGCTGAGACAGGAGAATCACTTGAACCCAGGAGGTGGAGGTTGCAGTGAGTTGAGATCATGCCACTGCACTCCAGCCTGGACGACAAGAGTGAAACTCCATCTCAAAAAAAAAAAAAAAAAAAAAAAGAATCCCTATTTGAGAGATGAGGAAGTGAAGTGGTTCAGGGGTTTGCCTGAGGCCACGAAGCTGTGGACCAGGTAGTCGGGTCCAGAGCTGGTGCTCAAAACCAGTGCTGCCTCTTGCCTCAAGAAGAGCATCCCTAGGATGGGATAATCCAACCAGTTGTGGCCAAAATATCCCTTCTGAACATATTCCTCCAACAAACAAGCACAAGCCAGGAAATATTTTTAAAAAGAACGTGAGGGGATCCCATAGGAGGTGGCGCTCCTTAGAGCTGTGAAGGCCTCCTTCACCTGGGTCGCATTTCCCTGGAAGGTGAGCTCTGCTTTTCAGAGTCAGTTTGCTTGTCACCCAGATTCAAATTTCACTAAAAGGAAAGATTCCCCCATAGAGCACTGGAATCCAAAATGCTTATTTATTTCTTTCACGGTCATTTCTGTTTTATCATCATATATGCATCATTTGTGGACTTGGAAAAACCTGATTTGATCAAACTTTGAAAACCCCACTGGCTTTATGTCTTTGATAAGTTCCTTTAATACCATTTTCTCCCTTGTTACACAAGCAGGCAAGTCTCTAAAAACGTACCCTGAAAGGAGTTAAATAGCCTCAAATGGATTAAAAACTGGCAAAGCTTTGATCTATATAGTGAAATGTCTCACCATAGCTCCTGCTCTAGAAGAACAGTTAAGAAGCTTGACACTTAGGTGTTTGGTGAATTTTACTCAAAGCCTGACCAAAGCTGCCCTGAGAGGCTGCAGAGTTCAAAGCCACAGGGGCCTGGTTGTGGCCCTGCTCCCCTCTCCTCGGAAATTTCTACAAATTCAGCAAAGGGCAGTCCTGAGATAAGAGGCTGCTAACACATTGGAAAATAGAGCGTGCACACTTATTATTTAGTTTCTTTAAGCCTCTCATGAGGTTTGTGTTAGCTGATCATTCACCAGCTTCTTATACATTTCTAAAGAGGCAAAGAGCAAAAAGGAATAGAGAGGCCACCTGAGTTAGAGGAAGAAAGGTAGCAGCTGTACACTGATGGAGTGAAGTTGCTAGCTAGCTATGCAGTGAACACATAGATGGTGCTTTTTTTTTTTTTTTTTTTGAGACAGATTCTCGCTCTGTTGCCCAGGCCTCAGACTCCCGAGTAGCTGGGATTACAGGCCAGGGTGATGCTAGGGCCCGAGGTTACATCTTCATCTTATTTCTAAGGCTCTGTTATTTTCTTTCTTTCTTTTTTTTAAGACAGAGTCTCGCTCTGTTGCCCAGGCTGGAGTGCAGTGGCATAGTCTTGGCTCATTGCAACCTCTGCCTCCTGGGTTCAAGCTATTCTTGTGCCTCAGCCTACTGAGTCACTGGGATTACAGGCACACACCACCATGCCCGGCTGACTTTTGTATTTTTAGTGGAGACGGGGTTTCACCACGTTGGCCAGGCTGGTCTTGAACTCCTGGTCTCAAGTGATCTACCTGCCTTGGCCTTTCAAAGTGCTAGGATTACAGGCGTGAGCCACCGCACTCAGCCAATGCATCTTTTACAATTTTGCATGGGGTTAAAAACACTCTAGTTCAGTCATTTGCCAAGAATTGAAAGGTTTTCTACTTTTACTTTCAGTGAACCAGAAATTCCCAAACCTAGACACACCCAGATTCATCAAGGTATAGACATAATTAAGGGGTTACAGGTGAGCTCAACATGCAGGAATTAGATGGACTTCTCTGGATGTGCAAATACTACCCTGGTCTTTCTTTCTCTGAAATTGATGTGATGCGAAAAACATGGATGGGTTGTCCGCTGAAATATTGCTGGAGAGATATGCTAGAGCTGCTAACTATAGTGCTAGAAAAATCTCTTCATATTTACATCAAATGTACACAACAGCAGAAAAACTGATTTCACTAAACACAATTCAAGAACCATCTGATAGAGCCAGAGAGAAAAGTAGCTTCCATGCTCTACAAATTTTATAAAACATTTACTTTAAAACAACTATCACTCTCTTGAAAAGCTATAATTAGTTTTTCTCCTACCTTGTTCCTAAGCCATTTTAGGAAAAATGTAAATATGGTTGAAGTGGAAAGAGGCTCACTTGCCAAGGGAGGCTACAGTAAAAACGTCAGTGAGAATTCTCTCTGCATGCTAATGGGCTATTCTGGCCTACCTGGCTCATTCCTCTTTTTTTACCAAACTCCTGTGTACTAAATTTTCCCTGTCAAGATCCTTTTAAAACCGTATTTATGGTTTATGTGACATAAGAGATACAAATCCTTACATCATCATCATCATCATGTTACACAAACTCTACAATCTGATCAACTCTTTAACCCCCCACCCACAAAAGCAGACATAAAGAATGTCTTAGTAACATGTTTAAAAACTCAAATCTGAGAACTTTCCTCCAGCAAGGAGCCCTACTCTCAAAATATTGCCTTTGAATATACTGTACGTCTTCATTTCTCAAACATGTACTGAGCACCTACTAGGAGTAGCAAGGAACATAAAGACAGAAGACATGAAAGTCAAAAAATCTGGAACCTACAAGTCAGGAGAGGTAAGGATGTGAACACATGTGAGGAGAGGCAGCTCCTGGCAAGGGGCTAGGGCTGGGGCAGCTGCACCCGTGAGGGCCATGAGAGGTGAGCGGAACTGAAATCCAGCCACTGCCTCATGCCCTGGCAAGGGCTGCAACCCCTACAAAAGCACAGGCCCCATCAGCTGGCATGTGTGCATCACTGGGCTGGAGGAGGCCCTATAATAACCAACAGACTAAAAGACTTAGGACGGGAGCTTGGATCTATTCCAAATCTTTTTTTTTTTTTTTTTTTTTTTTTTTTTTTTTTTTTTTATGAGACAGAGTCTCGCTCTTGTCATCCAGGCTGGAGTCCAGTGGCACGATCTTGGTTCACTGCAACCTCCGTCTCCTGGGTTCAAGCGATTCTCCTGCCTCAGCCTCCTGAGTAGCTGGGATTACAGGCACCCGCCACCACGCCCGACTAATTTTTGTACTTTTTTAGTAGAGACGGTGTTTTGCCATGTTGGCCAGGCTGGCCTCGAATTCCTGACCTCAGGTGATCCGCCTGCCTTGGCCTCCCAAAATGCTGGGATTACAGGCGTGAGCCACCATGCCCAGCCCCAAATCAGTTTTAAGGCCATGATTGGTAAGAACAGAAAGACACTCAACATGAAACAGATGATTTAAAAAGTCCTCAACACCCTCCAAACACAAAGCCATCATGGTACTGAATCTGCAGCAAAGGATATATTTTAACACTCATAGAATGGTCAGTTAGGAGTTACCTTGGTGATCAACGTAAGGCTTGAAGGCCTGGAGGATTTTTGGCACAGCCACGCCCATGTCAAGTTCCGTCAGAGTGAGCTCATTCATAAAGTAGGGGAGCTAGAGGAAACAAGCAAACAATGAGTGAGACCCATGAGCAACCTACAAAACATGCTGTTGGAAGTCAACATGCTTCCGGAGAGGATGGTGGCCAAGGTTTTGGGGACATATCATTTATGTAACGAAAACGTAACGTGCACACATCATGTACTAGGCTTCGTACTCCAGACAGAGCCATGAAGAGGTCAGGCCAGGGCCTGGCTCTCACGGGGTTTATAATAGAAAGGCAGAAACAGGTAAATACATAGACAATATACTTCCAGAGAGTGATTAGTGCTGCAAAGAACATCAAGCAGGTAATGGGCAGAGGGAACACGGGGGTGGCTGTTTTGGCTGAGGAGGTCAGGGATGGCTTCCCTGAGGAGTGGCATTTGAGCAGAGGCCACCTATGGAGAAGGAGCCAGCCATGCTGGTTAACAGTACCCCACATTTGCTGAAGTATGGGAAAACAGACCTCTCTCAGACTCTCAGTGGGTAGTAAGAAACTGCTACAACAAGGTCAGGTGCGGTGGCTCATGTCTGTAATCCCAACACTTTGGGAGGCCAAGGTGGATGGATCACTTGAGGTCAGGAGTTCGAGACCAGCCTGGCCAACATGGTGAAACCCCAACTCTACCAAAAAATACAAAAATCCACCAGGCAAGGTGGCATGCACTTGTAGTCCCAGCTACTCGGAGAGGCTGAGGTGGGAGGATCACTTGAACCTGGGGGCAGAGGTTGTGGTGAGCTGAGAATGTGCCACTGCACCCCAGCCTGGAGGACAGAGTGAGACTCTGCGTCAAAAAAAAAAAAAAGAAAAGAAGAGAAATTGCTACATTTCCGATAGGCAAACTTACACGTGTATGAAAATCCTTGAAAAACAGCACATGCTGGCCAGGCGCAGTGGCTCACGCCTGTAATCCCAGCACTTTGGGAGGCCGAAGTGGGCGGATCACGAGGTCAAGAGATTGAGACCATCCTGGCTAACACGGTGAAACCCGTCTCTACTAAATATACAAAAAATTAGCCGGGTGTGGTGGCACGTGCCTGTAGTCCCAGCTACTCAGGAGGCTGAGGCAGGAGAATTGCTTGAACCTGAGAGGCGGAGGTTGCAGCAAGCCAAGATTGCACCACTGCACTCCAGCCTGGGTGACAGAGCGAGAATCCGTCTCAAAAAAAAAAAAAAAAAAGAAAAATAGCACATCCTTTGACCTCATGCTGGACATTTTCTGTTTGCCCTGCCAGATCTACACTCTATCCCCAGTGGTTGGTCTGTGTGAACTGTGCCAACGGTCTCTTTTACCCTCCAGCTTCTGGTTGGGCATGGCCAATGGGATACACCAATGGGCAGTTGATGGGGAGGCACACGGAGAAGGGTGTTGGGCATTTGTCCCCCCCATCTACTGAAGGCCACAGCTCCTGTAACACAGGAAGCCTCTCCACACAGCTGCCCTGTCCAAGTTCTCCTTGCCTTTGCTGCTCCAGAGAGAGTAACAGCTCCCACTTCTGCTAGCTCTGGAGTGTAGCACTCTCCCTACGAGTTTTTCTCCATCTGCCCACACCTTTATAAATCTTCCCTTCAGCAAACTCTCCCCAGAGTTACTTATCTGAGTATGCCATCTGCTTCCTGCTGGGACCCTGACTAATACACACCCCCAAATCTATCCGTAGGAATTTATTCTACAAGAAATAACATAAGAATACTGGCATCATGTTTAAAAATTCCTACTTCATCTCAAGATTATAGAATTAATTCATCTATATTTTCTCTGCTTGGATTTGTGGATGTACATGTATTTCTTAAAATATTTATTCCATTCATAATTTTAATGTAAGATGTAAATTAGGGATCTAGCGTAATTCTTCCCCCAAATGGTTGGTCAGCAATCTCGACCTATTTATTCAGCAACCAACACTTGCCCTACTAATCTGTTCCGCCATCTTTAAGTGCTAAATTCCCACTGCACTGGAGTCTGTACTGAATTTCCACCAGTATCAAACTGCTTTGACTACTTTAGCTTTATAATATATTTTAGCTTTATAATACACTTTTAACTTTATAATATACTTTTAAATCTGGCAAGTCCCTCTCCTTTTTTTTTCTCCCAGAATTCTCTTAGTTATTTTCATAAGTATTTTTCCAGTTGAATGTTACAATAGTTTTATAAAATTTAGAATAAAATTAAGAGGTTTTTAAAAATTAAATGTAAACTAAATATTCCACATAAAATGAGGTAGCATCTAGTCAGGCATGAATTTAATACCTAACTTGGCTGGACCTCTTCAGCTGTTTCCCTGCAGAGAAACATAAGCTTTCAGGATTCACCAATCAGAGAATGTAATCTCTGATTTTTTGTGGAGGGGATGTTAAAAAGGTTATAATGTCTATGACGAACAAAACGTGAGTAGACAGTGTTCAAAGGCATAGTTTTGAATTGGTGTTTGCTATATTTGGAGAAGCTTTTTCCAAAGCATCAATGTTATAAGTGGTATTGGCCTCTCTACCAACCTATAAAATGCTACTTGGCTAAGAATGTAACCAAAGTCTTGCACACTTGCCCTGTCCTTTTTGTCCACTATTGTCATTCAAATGCTGTGCTTCAGGAGCATGCCAAGTTAGAGAGACTTCCAAGGGTGAGCCAGGGAATACTGTCACCTCCAATGGTGTTTCTTTTCTTTTTTTTTTTGAAACAGGATTTCGCTCTGTCACTCAGGCTGGAGTGCAGTGGTGCAATCATGGCTCACTGAAGCCACAACCTCCTGGGGTGAAGCGATCCTCCCACCTCAACCTTCTGAGTAGCTGGGACTATAGGCATGTACCACTACCACACCTGGATAATTTTTTTTTTTTTGTAGAGACAGGGTCTTACTATGTTGCCTAGTCTGGTCTCAAACTACTGGGCTCAAGATTTCCTCCACTTCGGCCTCCCAAAGTGCTGGATTACAGGCATGAGCCACCATGCCCAGACATCCAACGGTGTTTCTATGGGAATGTCAGTCTGACACTGAGCCACAGGAGTAAATAAAGAGACAGCAGGAACATAACTGTCCCTTCTCTTCCCCTGTCAACCACTACCTGCCATTCTGCAACCTCTAGTCCCTGCAAAGGCAAAGGAAGGACCTGAGACAGGACCTGAGACAAAGGAGGGACCTGAAGGACCTGGGGACTGAGGAGGACTTGGCAGGGGAAGGTGGGCTCTACCTACTAGTAAGCAGAATGGGGAGGGGAGATCAGAGGGCCTGGTTTCCTATTTATTTGCCCGTCTATCCAACCCGAAGACCCCAGAATATCTATAACCAACCCTCCAGCAGTCATATACTCCCCTCCTAGTTCACATCCCTGCCCTTGAGCAGCCTTCTTCTGTTAAGGTCATTCCTCCTGTTCTTTTCGACAATAAACTGTTTTCTTCCCACCCAAAGGGTACCACAGTGAGACAGAAATCCAGGGGCACATTCTTTACCCTCCGGAGTAAACCCAATTAGGGACTAGGCATTCAAGGGTATGGGACGTTCTCAGGCTGGTGGGTGCTAAGTTAGAAGCTGTATGCGATCTCAGCAACATTTGCTGACATAGGCACAAGAGGCTCATAACCACTGAGGGCCCTAGGGCGGTTATCTGAGCAGCTGGCTAAGGCCAAGAGCACACTTACTACTGGGGCAGAAACTCAGCTTGTTTTAAACCCATCACTGGGCACCAGATGCACACACAGGGCTGCTTTTTCACAACATGAGTCATGATCATGTGCAAGGCTGACAATCCGAGACTACAGGGCAAGGCCAGCAAAGAGTTCACCATATGTCAGGCCTTCCAGGGAAACCAGGGGATCAGGGAGATCTGTGTCACAGGGGAAAGCTCAGGCTCCTCTAGATACCACTTCCCTATTCCCATTTTGGCTCTTGACTGGCTATTAACCAATACCCACTCACTACTAGGCTTAAGGCTTAGTTCCTCCCAGGGGTACTTGGATATTTGGTGGCAATCAGTTCTTTTCGTAGGGGCGGTGACAGCTTCAGAATTTGGTAATGTCCTTCTGCTTTCCTGTTTATTCTGTAACCAGGGGCTCCTCTGGTCTGCAGGCACTTCACAGTGCAGCAGATCAGGAGGCGGGTGGAGGGTATGGATGGAACACACTGAGGGAACACAATGCCCACCTCTAGCCTCTGGCACTGCTGGATCTAGGCCACACTTCTCCATTCTAACCGTTTAGTACTTCTGACCTCAAGAAACAAAAGGAAGTTTAAGTCTGTGAACTACCAGTGCCTCCATGATTATCAACGGGAGAAAATGAAAACAGGCTTTCCCTCAACTTTCTCCAGGAGGACGGGGGCACCTTCACAAATAGGGCAGAGGCTCTGTGGACTTCCAGCTCAAGAGAGAAGGGTGGGACCTCTCAAACCAGTTTGGTTTTGTTGGTGTTGTTGTTGTTTTTAGAGATGAGAGTCTTGCTCTGTCACCCAGGCTGGAGTTTGGTGGTGCGATCATAGCTCAGAACTCCTGGGTTCAAGTCATCCTCTTGCCTCAGCAACCCAAGTATCTGGGACTACAGGTGTGCACCAGCACTCCTGGCTCAAGTCAGTTTTGGAATGCATGTAGCAGGGGAGCAGCATCCTATCTGGAGTTCAAGTATGTCCTGCTTTCTTTTTGCACACTGCCAAGAACTGCAGCCCTGCTGCTCAGGGAAGGGCCCCTCTTGCTTACAGAAGGGCTCAAGATAGACTCTGGGAAAAGAGCAGGGCCAGCCCTACCCATATGCCTTGACCTGGGAACTCAAGCCTTCCATCATTTCCAAAAATGGGGAGAGGCTGAGTGAGCTCTAGGTTGGCTGCTGACACTGCATCTCCCAACACAGAGGGTTACTGCTACTTGTTGTCTCCTGCTATGGAACTGGCTAGCAGAAGCACGTTCAACCCTCAAACTACCTCAGGAACACAAACAGGCTGACACCTGTCAACAGAGCCCTCCCCCAAAATCTGCCTTGAAATCCACCCTTCTGGCTCAGAAGGCAGCCCCTCCTTCCTCTTTCTCAGGAGCTGGGGAAGAAGAGACACTGGCCCACAGACAGCAGCCAGAGCTTGACAAGGCCAGGAAAAGCTCTGTTCTTTACCCAAAGGAACAAAAGAAATCAACCTGAAGCTCCTCTATGCCCATATTTTCCTTCTAATCTAGTTTACCATAGTTCACAGTTTCTTAATCTAGAGTCCTTGAACTTTCTGAAATAATGGGCAAAATTTTGTGTCAACGTGTTTTTCTAGTGAAAGGATCTCATAGGCTTCTGCTTCTCAAAAACATCTCTGATCCATACAACTTCAGGGCTACTGACTTAAAGCTACTGACAGTGTTCAGTGAAGATTTGGGATCCAAAGTGACTCTTCTTGGCTGGGTCTTCACTGGGTCAAAAACTTAATTTTAAAGAACCTCAAGATCCTCAATAAGATCTCCTGGTTGGCAAATGAGTCTTTTAATGACAGCCATACTTACACAGTTCAAACTCACTTCCAACTGGCCCTGGATTAGCACCAGAGTGTTTCTTCAGGAGAGAGCCCAAAATAAAGTACCATCTGGCCAAAAAGTAAAGGTCAAACACAGACACATTTAAAGTGCAATGCTAACTTTCCCAGCTTGAGAGGGAGCACAGCCTGGGAAAGAGGCCTTAAGTAGTCTGGTGTTTTCCTCAGTCAGTATACTAAGAGGCCTTAAGTAGTCTAGCATTTTCTTCAGTGAGTATACTAAGAGGCCTTAAGTAATTTGTATTTTCCTCAGAGGATATACCATGTGGCCTAGACTGCTGTGGGGCTGGGTGGGCTCTCGATGTACAATTTAAGTTCATTTCCAACTTAAAAATAACAATTATATAAGACGAATCGGTTATAAGAGCTCACATTTTCCCAAACTAAATTCTGGATTATCACCTGGAGTGGATAACAATGAGGGCAACACAAGAAAATGAGTAAACATTAATGTTCACTAAGCCCCCAGATGCAGTTAATCATAAGGTCAGTCTGTGATCAAGGTCAGATGTGCTGTTTGAGAACTTACTACCCTAATATGTTATATGTTTAAACCAAGTTATTTTTCACTTAGGACATAAGGGTACAAAATTTCCAGAAATGAAGAAGTATAGAGGATTAGAAGCCTCTTGTGTGGAAAGTGATACCTTTATTTTGCTGAGTTTCATTTGGATCTTCTTAGACACCAGATCAGACCAGTATTTCTCTCCTAAGAAGTCCCAAAATATTCTTCCAAGCAAGGCATTCACCCAGGCTTCCTGTTCTTCCTCCTCAGAGGGTGGAACCTCTGGCAACTGGCAAAAGAAAAGGGACCAAAATTAGCTAGAAAGCAACTGGAGAATAAGACAGGTGCTTATTTTTATAAAGTCACTGAAGGTCCCTCCTTATAGAAACAGGAGACCACACGAGTCATACTCCTTCCCTACAAATTACAAGTCCCACATTATATTGGTGACTAGGAAAGGGGAGAAACGAAAGCCGCCATCACAGCTAAAACCTTCTCTTTGTCTGTTTTCTTTTTCTACCAGTCTTCCTGTAAACCAGCTAATATTTCATACCATTAGCTTAGCCAAACTGCTCTGCGTCCAAATTAGCTTGGTATCAACATTATGCATCAGTGACACATCTGATAAAATGCCTGCCCATCTTTCTTCAAGCTAAGGCTTGGACGTGTAATTGTCAAGCTGGTGCTCATCCGGGCAGACGCCACAGTTCCCCAATGGCCAGGACTCAAGTTCAGCCTGAACCCTGTGAGGTCAAAATACTCCCGGGATGCTTAAAAATACTGATGCCTGGATCCTACCCCCAGAGTCACTGATTTCAGTGGGCATCAGGAGTTTCAGATGCTCCCCTGGTAATGTAATGAATAGGCAAGACGATGAATCACAGATCTGGATTAGAGAGAGCTGCTCTCAGGGCTTCCATGAAACATCTACAGCTGTTCTCACCAATCTCGGCCCAGCGAAATACCCTGATCCTTACTTCCATTTGATACAATCCATCTGAAGCATCTGCTGTGGCCAATGTGTGAGGTGGGGGAGAAAGTAAACCCAAGTCTCCGATTTCCTTGGCTAATCATTAGACTGTGCACTCTGGCCTGGAGGGGGTCAGGGATGGAGATAAAGAAGGGTAAACAGCAGCACCCACAGACGGTGTTGTAAGGTTTATGTGGTTGGTGCAGGCACGAGCTGAGAACTCAGTAATGTAGCAGCTGTCCACTGACCACATGCCAGCCCTATGGGCACATTCCTGTCTCAGGTCCACTCATGTCTCACAATACCCTGGAAAGACAGGAACTTTACTTCCATTTTAGAAATGAGTGCAGCGCCTGACACACAGTCCTGTTCTCCCATCCTCTATCTGCTCTGTCCTGTGTGTGGCAGTGGGGGTGGGGGAAGGGGAGCTGGCCCCCTGATATGGCAGACATTTTCCTGTGCTGAGGTCTCTAATTAGACTGTAGCCTTGCAGAAACAATGAGCTTTGGAAAGCAAAGATGAAAAGATTTAGAAATGCAGAATCTGTGAATTATTCCCCCTTTCCCCTCCCTCTATGGCTACTATAAGTGCATCTGTTCTGCCCTCATGGGTTGGCTGCAGCTATAACACACACCAGACACTCTCATTACCTCCACGCTTTGTGCTTGTGCATTCATGCCAGTGCTATCCATTCTGAGCAGCTGTGACTGTGCCCACATTGAAGCTGTGTGCCTGGGTCAGTGCTGTGGTGCACACGTTGTTGCTTGGTGTGTATGGATTTGAATCTGCAGATCCAATTGTTTGTGAGTACTCCCAAGGTCTACAGCACATAGCTCCATGCACTCATTCTGAAGCTTGGTGTTCACCAGTCACTGAGCTGTGCCTGAGCCAGCACACTGCTCAGTCCCACCTGTCTGCCAGTCTTGCTAAGAGGTGAGGCCAGCTAGACTTCCTGGGTGGAGTGGGGACTTGGAGAAATTTTCTGTCTTACAAGAGGATTGTAAAATGCACCAATCAGCACTCTGTAAAAACGTACCAATCAGCACTCTGTAGCTAGCAAGAGGATTGTAAAATGCACCAATCAGTGCCCTGTAAAACACACCAATCAGCGCTCTGTAAAATGTACCAATCAGCACTCTGTAAAATGCACCAATCAGCAGGATCCTAAAAGTAGCCAATCGCAGAGAGGATTGAAAAAAGGGCATTGTGATAGGACAAAAACAGAACATGGGAGGGGACAATAAGGGAATAAAAGCTGGCCACCCTAGCCAGCAGCAGCAGCAACCCGCTTGGGTGCCCTTACACAGTGTGGAAGCTTTGTACTTTTGCTCTTCACAATAAACCTTCCTACTACTCACTCTTTGGGTCCGTGCCACCTTTAAGAGCTGTAACACTCACCATGAAGGTCCGAGACTTCATTCTTGAAGTCAGTGAGACCACGAACCCACCAGCAGGAACCAACTCCACATACACTGTCACAGCCTGTGCCCTCTCTTGCTGGGGGCCTAGGGTTCGCTTACATTTTTCAATCACATGTCACTGCATGACTTTATATTTTACAGGAGTCCTTCACATTTGAGTTTTCAAAAGTCTCCTTTATGAACGTTGGTGAGTCTCATTTAAAAAAAAAAAATGGTTTAAAAAAGAAAGCATGCTGGTCAGCCCATTTCAGAAGACATGGATCTGCTTCACCCTTCTTAATGGACATGGATTATTCTCTCTGGGCTTTTCGAGTGCTGTGACGTTTTCTGTCATTAACCAAGACATTTTTCCACCACTAGATCCTGGATGGAAGGGCAAGAGTCTGCAGCGGTGAATGCTTGGCCATGCCATAACTTGCACTGTTTTTTTGAATCCCTTTTTTCTCTGACTGAACATCTCCTTCCCAGCCCCAAGGGTAACTCATTCAGCTTTTCTGAGGTTACTGTCTTTGAGTCCCATCCGATTATTTATACAGACTTCTGCATAAACACTCATCCAAGGGCAATGACCACCTGGCCCCTCAGACAGTACTAAGTTGCTGCCCACGTAAGACACCACGTGTCTTATTTTAGATTTGTAGGTTGTACAAGAGAATAAGTTACTTTTTCCCTTCCCTAGAGGGAGCATCTACCCTTTATTAGCCTTTCTTTACAACCCTAGTTACTCACAGGAAAGTTTTAGCACAAAATAGCAAGAAACAAAGGCTATTTCACAATGTATGTCCAAGCCAATGGCATATGATGTGGTAAACAAATTTCTGAAATAACCGACAAGCAGGTTGTTTTTTCAACAGTTCCTTTTTCCAAAATAAGCTTCTCTCCACAGACTCATTGGGAACAAAGAAAAATTCCAGAGCAGAACATCGATAATGCATCAAACAAGCTTTTATGAGCAAAACCTGGATTCAACAGCCTGCTAGGAAGGCCCAACGAATGTCATAAAAATTTAAGAGTTTAAAGAAACAATGTGCATACATTTCCTAATATCGCCATTTGGCTATAGGATGAAATGTGTGGAGGATATTCATTTCGCTGTCTCAACTGTATAAACACACTAAGAAATGGTAACTTTCCAAAAATGGCTTCCAAATAAGTGTAGAGAAAATTCAATGGTTTGAAGCTGAAGCAAGCCCATCAAAACTGCGTCGCTCTTGGGATACGTGTTATTTAAAACTAACCTCTAAAACTAAAGTAGGACAGATTTACTGAAGTCTGTGGTGTAACATTTCCTATTACAAATGGCCAGGAGGCCAGCCCAGTTTTTCTATTACAAAGAGTGTGTAGTGCCCCCACTCCTTTTTGGCCGCACCCAGTGTACCGCCAGGGGGGTTGCACAAGGGACAGTGTGGTCCAGGAAATGACACAGCGGAGGACCCTACCCCTGTGTGTTTCTTTCCCTTGATTATAAAAACAATGCATATTCACTGCAGAAAACACCCATAATCCTGCTACTCAGATTTAAAACATTTTAAACATTATTTAAAACAGTTTTACTATATTTTCTTTCAGTCTCTTTTCAGTGTATATATACATTTAAGAATACAGAACTTTTAAAAAGCAAAATTAGGCCGGGCGTGGTGGCTCATGCCTGTAATCCCAGCACTTTGGGAGGCCAAGGCGGGCAAATCACGGAGTCAAGAGATTGAGACCATCTTGGCCAACATGGTGAAGTCCCGTCTCTACCAAAAATACAAAAATTAGCTGGGTGTGGTGGTGCGTGCCTATAGTCCCAGCTACTCAGGAGGCTGAGGCAGGAGAATCGCTTGAGCCCAGGAGGCAGAGGTTGCAGTGGGCCGAGACCGTGCCACTGTACTCCACCCTGGCCACAGAGCAAGGCTGTCTCAAAAAAAAAAAAAAAAAAAAAAGCAAAATTAGATCTGGCTACATGGTTTTGTATTCTTTGAGAAGGAGTCTCGCTCTGTCGCCCAGGCTGGAGTGCAGTGGCACGATCTCGGCTCACTGCAAGCTCCGCCTCCCAGGTTCAAGGGAGGCTACCTCAGCCTCCCAAGTAGCTGGTATTACAGGCATTCACCACCACGCTTGGCTAATTTTTTGTATTTTTAGTACAGACGGGGCTTCTCCATGGTAGTCAGGCTGGTCTCAAACTCCCAACCTCAGGTGATCTGCCTGCCTCGGCCTCCCAAAGTGCTGAGATTACAGGTGTGAGCCACCATGCCCGGCTGGTTTTGTTTTTTTTGTTTTGTTTTGTTTTGTTTTTACAGTTTTACTTAGATGAAATTCATAGATCATACAATTTTTCCATCCTTCCATAGCTGCTGTGGAAAACAGTATTGCGGTTCCTTAAACAATTTAAACAGAATTACCCTTAAGATGCGCTAATTTCACTTCTGGCTATATACCCCCACAAATTTGAAAGCAGGGTCTCAAAACAAGATATGTGTACACTGATGTTCAGAGCAGCATCATTCACAATAGCTAAAATGTGGAAGCAAGCCAAGCACCCACCGATGGAGGAATGGATAAGCAAAATGGCATACGTACACAATGGAGCATGATTCAGCCTCAAAAAGGAAGGCGATTCTGACTTACGCTACCACATGGATGAATCTTGAGGGCATTAGGCTAAGTGAAATAAGTCAGTCACAAAAAGACAAATACTGTATAATTCTACTTATATGAGGTACTTAGGATAGTCAAAATCCGAGAGACAGGGAATGGTGGTTGCCAGGGGCTGGGAGGAGGGGGACAGGGGAGTTACTGTTTAATGAGTACAGAGTTTCAATTATACAAGTTGAAGAGAATGGTGGTGGTCAATGCATAACATTATGAATGTATTTAATTCTACTGAACTATACATTTTAAAATGATTAAGATGGCAAACTTTATGTCTATGTATTTTACCACAAAAATAATTTTTAAAAATAGAGTACATTCAATAGTTTTCAGTATATTGAGAGTTGTGTAGCTATCACCACAGTCAATTTTAGAACATTTTCGTCACTCCCCAAATAAACCCTGTACCCATTAGCAGTCACTCCCTATTCCTCCCCAACTCCTCCCCATCCCCCTGCCCACCAGTCTAGGAAACTAGTTTGTCTCTATGAATTTGCCTATTCCAGACATTTCCTATAAATGAAGTCATACAATGTGTTCTTCTGTGACTGACTCCCTTCACTAATGTTTTCAAGGCATATCCATGTTGTAGCAGTGCGTCCTTTTTATTGCATAATAAACTTATTTTTATTGCATAATAATATTATCATCTATGCATATACCACACTTTATCCACTCACCAGTTAATGGAAATATGGGTTGTTTGCCACTTTTGTTGTGTGTTTTTTTTTTAAAACAGAGTCTTGCTGTGTCATCCAGGCTGGAGTGCAGTGGTGTGATCTCGGCTCACTGCAACCTATGCCTCCTGAGTTCAAGCCATTCTTGTGCCTCAGCCTCCCGAGTAGCTGGGACTACAGGCGTGCACTACTACGCCCGGCTAATTTTTGTCTTTTTAGTAGAGATGGGGTTTCACCATATTGGCCAGGCTGGTCTTGAACTCCTGGCCTCAAGTAATCCACCCACCTCAGCCTTCTGAAGTGCTGGGCTTACAGGCGCAAGCCACTGTGCCCCACCATTTTCCACTTTTGGCTATTGTGAATAATGCTACTATAAATATTTGTGTACAAGTGTTTGTGTAAACATGTATTTTCATTTCTCTTGGATATATATTTAGGAGTGGAACTGCTGGCTCATATGGTGACTCTGTTTAACTTTTTGAGGAAATACCAAACTATTTCCCACAGTGGCTGGACTATTTTACATTCCTGCCAGCAACGTATGAGGACTCCTATTTCTTTCTTTCTTTCTTTCTTTTTTGAGGCAGAGTCTCACTCTGTTGTCCAGGCTGGAGTGAAGCGGCATGATTTTGGCTCCCTGTAACCTCTGCCTCCCAGGTTCAAGTGATTCTCGTGCCTCAGCCTCCCCAGTAGCTGGGATTACAGGCATGCGCCACCATGCCTGGCTAATTTTTTGTATTTTTAGTAGAGATGGGATTTTGCCATGTTGCCCAGGCTGGCCTCAAACTCCTGAGCTCAGGCAGTCCACCCGCCTCGGCCTCCCAAAGTGTTAGGATTATAGGCGTGAGCCACCGCACCCGGCCAAGGATTCCAATTTCTCTACATCCTCACTAATACTTGTTATCATCTATCTTTTTAAAAATTTTTATTATTTATTTATTTATTTGGTAGAGATGGAGTTTTGTCATCTTGCCCAGGCTGGTCTCGAACTCCTGAGCTCAAGTGATCCATTCGCCTCAGTCTCCCAAAGTGTTGGGATTACAAGTGTGAGCCACCACTGTGCCTGGCCATCAGATGTCTTTTTCATTGTGGCCATCTGGGTGGGTGTTAAGTGACATCTGACTGTGGTTTTGATTCACATTTCCTTGATGACTAATGATACTGAGCATCTTTTCATGTGCTTGCTTATTTGGGCGTTAGTGTATCTTCTTTGGAGAAATGTCTATTCAGATCCTTTACCCTTTTATTTTTTGAGACAGGGTCTTGCTCTGTTGCTCAGGTTGAAGTGCAGTGGTGCAAACACTAATCACTGCAGCTCTGACCTCCCTGACTCGAGCAATTCTGATTCAGCCTTCTGAGTAGCTGGGACTGCAGGCACATGCCACTATGTCTGGCTAATTTTTTTTTTCTTCTTTTTTGTAGAGATGGAGTCTCAATATGTTGCCCAGGCTGGCCTTGAACTCCTGAGTTCAAGTGATCCTCCTGCCTTGGCCTCCCAAAGTGCTCAGATTATAGGCGTGAGCCACTGCACCCAGCCCCGTTGCTTAATCTGGTTATTTATCTCTTTGTTATTGAGTTGTAAGAGTCCTTTATACATTTCTAGGTACCAGTCCTTTATATTTCTAGGTACCAGACCCTTATCAGATAAATGATTTGTAAACATTTTCTCCCATCCTGTGGGTTATCTTTTCACTGTCTTGATGGTATTGTTGGCAGCACAAAAGTTTCTAATTTTGATGAAGTCCAATTTACCTATCTTTTCTTTGGTTGCTTATGCTTTTAGTATCTTAGCTAAGAAGGTTTATCGAACCCAAAGTCACAAATTTTACTTCTGAGAGTTTTATGGTTTTAGCTCTTACACTGAGGTCTATGATCCATTTTGAGTTAATTTTTATGTATGGTGTGAGGTAGAGGGCCAGCTCCATTCTCTTGCCCGTAGATATCCAGTTGTTCCCGCACCATTTGTTGAAGAGACTATTCTTTCTCTCCACTGATTTGTTTTAGCACTCTTGTCTGAATTCTTTTTAAAATTTATTTTTAAATTGGATATATAGCTTCATTTTTTAACTTAGTGCAACAAAAACATTTTCCAATTCAACTTCTAAGTGTTTAAAAAGCCTACTTTGTGGGGGTAGCAAGGGAAGCCCTGGAAAACTATTCTGCCAGTTACAGACTTCCTGGTTTCTATTTGACTCCTATTTGCTTTGTAACATTCTCATCTTCTGATAACACCAAACAGGTAATAATATCTTGTAATCCAGTTTATAGATATGAGATGATGAGCACGACGAGTAGTAATAAGGACAGGACTCTCCATACCGGGGTGGCATATGTTAATATTATCTCTAACATTTTTTAAAACTGTCTGTTGAAATGGAGAGTGGAAGTGCCTTATGCAACCTGAACACCAGAGCCTCACTACTGGAGGACAGGCACCATGGCCTCTCTCCCAGGCAGGCAATGCAGGGCACACAGAACCAGCAGCCTCCCTGGACTCACACCCCTGAGCAAATCTGCAGCCGACCTGTGGAGTCTCTCTTCCTGATGTACCCATGCTGGAAGTAGTACCATTGCACTTTCAGACATTTTTTAAAAAAGAGTTTCCTTGTTTCCTGAATTAAATCCCCTTCCAAACCAGGCACTAAACATTTGGAAAACTAGGCCCTTGCCCCGCAAAATAGTGATATTTTCTAATTCAAATTTTCAGCACCACTGCACTCCAGTCTGAGCAACAGAGTGAGACTCCAACTAAAAAAAGAAAAAAAAAATTTCATCAGAGGCCAGGCACAGTGGCTCACGCTGTAATCCCACCACTTTGGGAGGCCAAGGAGAGTGGATCACCAGAGGTCAGGAGTTCAAGACCAGCCTGGCCAACATTGTGAAACTCCGTCTCTACTAAAAATACAAAATTAGCCGGACGTGGTAGCGTGTGACTGTAGTCCTGGCTACTCAGGAGGCTGAGGCAGAAGAATCGCTTGAACCTGGGAGGCGGAGATGGCAGTGAGCCAAGATCACGCCATTGCACTCCAGCCTGGGGAAAAAGAGCAAAACTCCATCTCAAAAAAAAAAAGTCATCAGACTTAGAAGAGGGAAAAGAAATGTCTGGGTGCTTAAAGGGTAAGTGCCAGGTGGCTGGAACGAGAGAGCCCCTGACAGCAATGCTGGGCTGTGACATCAGGGACCCCAGTGAACATAGCATACAATATGCATATGTAACACAAACCAAGGAAACAAAGCTCTAAAATCAGGTTTGTTTTTTAATTTGGGGAAATCTTTCAAAAGGAAGCATTTTATTGGATAATTTTCTTACGTCAGTGCACAATTCTCCTCTTGATTTTCTTGAGTCTGATGAGAGTCCAGACAGCTGACAGCCTCGCATTTGGAGGGAGGGGAAACTCACCAGTGGTAAACAGGACCATTTGTAGAAAAGTTTTATATCACCCCACTCTTGCCTAGAGGGAGGTCTGCTTCCCACTAAAGCCGGGGTGACTCAGTGCAGAGGTAATGGGTCGCAGGCCAGCAGAGGCATATGGTCTTTTATTGCCCTGACAAATTCAAACAGATCAGGTGAGTGACCTCTTCCACACTGAAGAGGATCAACGGATCAAGAGCAATGGCTTGCTTCTCATTAAGAACAGAAATACACATGGTCATTGTAAGAAGTCAAACACAGCCAAGGGCAGTGGCTCACGCCTGTAATCTCAGCACTTTGGGAGGCCGAGGCAGGTGCATCTGTTGAGCTCAGGAGTTCAAGACCAGACTGGGCAACATGGTGAAACCCCATCTCTACAAAAAATACAAAAATTAGCTGGGCATGGTGGCACACACCTGTAGTTCCAGCTACTTGGGAGGCTGAGCCCAGGAGGGTGAGAGGATCACTTGAGCCCAGGAGGTCGAGGTTGCAATGAGCCATGTTCACGACACTGCACTCCAGCCTGGGTGACACTGCGAGACCTTGTCTCAAAAAAAAAGAGGTCAAACACCTGGATATGAAAGAGAGGTTAAGTGTCCCCCAGGCAGAGACTGTGACTCTGAATAGTGTGCAAAGTAGAGGCAGGAGGCCTCAGGCCAAGCAGGCTTTCAGAATAACCCAGCAAAATAGTCTCAGCGAACCAAGGGGCCCCTGGGTTCTCAGGTCAGGTTTGCACACTCCATCACTTAGCAACTGTGTGACTAGGCTACCTAACTTCATCAAGCCTCAGTTTCTCCGCTTACAAAATGGAGACAATCCTGTCTAGTTCGCAGGACTGTTCAAGAGAGCAGAGTAATTCTACTAAAGTGCCTAACAGAGCCTGGCATCTGGCAGCTTACAGGAGTTATCTTATCAGAGATGATCCTAAGTCCGTGTCCGGTTACACTTTGTAAAGAATGTTCATGGTAAATCTTCAAAAGCACTGGGCATAGCCGAGGAGACTGAGAATTTGAAAATACAATGGTTTTGGAGGAATGAGACCTGAATCACCAGTGATTCTGCAACAACCCCTAGTGATCACCCAGTTGCTCAGGTCAAAGTGCAAATCTTGGCCTCTGCGTTCTCTCACGTCAGCAAATCCAGCCAGCGCCTCCTGCCAAGCACACCCCAGCCCAGCCTCTCCTCACCACCTACTGTCACTACCTTCACATTGGTCCAGCCTTCACTATGACAGTCACCCCCCACTCCTTCTTTCCCTCTACAGCCAGTTCTCCACCAAGAGCCACTTATCTTTTTATACTTAGATCAGTCAACATCATACCCTGCTCAAAACCCTCCCATGGCCTCCCATCCTGATCCTCCAGCCTCCCTACCTCCCCATTTCCCTTGCTCACTGTCCGGCCAGGCCTCCTTGCTGTTCCTCGAATATTCCAAGCACATGCCTACGGCGGGCCCTTGGGTTGCTGCTTTTCCCACCTGGAGTGCTCCTCCCACACCCATCACCATGGCTCACTCCCCCGTGACCAACAGGTCTGTGCCCAAAAGTCACCTCGTCAAAGAGGCCCTTCCTGACCACCCATCCAAAATAGCAGAGAAAAACAGTACAAACTTTTTAAAATTAAAAATAAATAAATACATAAATAAATAAAATAGCAGTTCTGGCCACTTCCCCTCCTCCCTTGCTTTATTTTCATTCTTCCCACCACCCGGTGCTTGTTTCTTGCTGTCTTCCTGAGTAGATTACAAGTTCCCCAAAGGCAGAGTCCTTCTCTGTCTTGTGTACCACTGTTATCCCAGTGCCCACAACAGGGCTTCGGAGCACTTACGCATGAAGAAATGTGTCTAAGTCGAAAAGTGAAAAAGGTCCAGCCCAGCAGCCAGCTTTACCTTCTTCCCAGCTGTGGGGCTGCTCTCCGCACTCTGCAGGGGGCTCCTCTGGGGGCTTCGGCTTTCCTGGGGGACACACCTGCCCATGTACACGCTGTAGTCGAGGAGCATCTTCTGCCGCACGCTGCCTGCCAGCTCCTTCTGCTTTGGCTGTGACATGATCTCCTCCACACTGCCTTTGCTGCTGCTGCGGCTGTGGGTCAGGTGCCCGGACGGACTGTTGTGTCTGCTGTGTGCAGGCAAAAGCCCTGGAGCCAAGAAGACGGGGGCTATTCACACAATGAAGAAAACAACTGCAAAGTAAGCGGACTCCTGAGAAAAGCAGCTACAATGCTATCAAATGACTGTTTAAAAATATTTATAAGGGGTTGGGCATGGTGGCTCACGCCTGTAATCCCAGCACTTTGAGAGGCCGAGGCGGGCGGATCACGAGGTCAGGAGATCAAGACCATCCTGGCTAACACAGTGAAACCCCATCTCTACTAAAAATACAAAAAATTAGCCGGGTGTGGTGGTGGGCGCCAGTAGTCTCAGCTACTCGGGAGGCTGAGGCAGGAGAATGGTGTGAACCCAGGAGGTGGAGCTTGCAGTGAGCCAAGATCATGCCACCGCACTCCAGTCTGGGCAACAGAGCGAGACTCCGTCTCAAAAAAAAAAAAAAAAATTTTATAAGTTTATTTCCCACCCTGAAAAGTACCTTTTTCTCTAAGGTAATTTTTAAGAACAGTTTTTATTCCTCTCCAAGATAATTAGAGTAATGGAAGTAAAGAAATATAGTTGGCAGGTACTATTCTCTTTTCTCCTGATGATCTTTTAGGAAAAGGTCAAATATAGGACCAACACATCCCAAGTAGTGGCGAACTTGTCAGTGCTATCAGGGGTAAATGGAAAGTGGGTAGAGAGCTAATTAATTGTTCATCCACAAGCTCACAGCAATTCCAAAGATGTCATCTTTCATTCGACAAATTATGCATCAAGCACTTTCAAGCACGCCATGCTAAAAAGAAGACATAATCCCTGCCCTTGAACTCACACACCTAAGCAGATAAATCACAATCTTCTGTAACAAGTGTCAAAATTGTAGCACAAGTAAGGGACTCTCTGGGCAAAAAGAAGGGGGTGACTACCTCTGCCCAAGAGACTGGAGCGGTGCTTACCCTAGCTGACTTTCACAGCAGTGACATCTACGCTGTATCTTGAGGGAATAGTTGCCATTTTCCTGGCCCAGGTGGGGAAGAGTATTCCAGGTACAGGAAGCAGCATATGCAAAAAGCAGTGACAGGGCACAGTATGTTTGGAGGCCAGTGAGAGATTCAGTGAAGTTCTAAGCATAGTACGGGGGGCAGAGGATAGGAAATGAGGATGGAGAGATTAGCCAGGAACAGACTGCAAAGTGCCTCAAAAGCCAACCTCGGATTTAATATTGACCCTGTTGCGCCAGAGGTTTTAAGCATGGGATGCGCCTGATGCTAACAATTTTATTTAGATTTACTCTGATGGCCAGGTGAAACGTAAAGTGGTTAAAATCAAACCAGGCTGGGCGCGGTGGCTCACGCCTATAATCTCGGCACTTTGGGAGGCCGAGACAGATGAATCACTTGAGGTCAGGAGTTCGAGACCAGCCTGGCCGACATGATGAAACCACATCTCTACTAAAAATACAAAACATTAGCCTGGCATGGTGGCCTGTACCTGTAGTCCTAGCTACTGGGGGAGGCTGAAGGCAGGATAATCGCTTCAACCTGGGAGGCAGAGGTTGCAGTGAGCCAAGATCATACCACTGCACTCCAGCTTGGGCAACAGAGCAAGACTCTGTCTCAAAAAAAAAAAAAGAAAGAAAGAAAGAAAGAAAGAAATCAAAAAATCAAATCAAACCATTTTCTTCTTAAGAGGCTCCAACCATCAGAACCATAATTCCCCAGAGCCTCACAAAGGGTCACGCAAGCCATTTCTTAATTTAAATTTTAGCCAGATAATTTCCAGCACTTTAATATTTTACACTGCATAACTATAAAAATACATTTTTGTAACTTTTATTATCCTTATACCATTTTCATGTTTAGCATTTTTTTAACTGCTAGGATAAAAGCTACATCAAAAACATTAAAAAATAGATGTAAACTAATATTACATTTAATATCCTGGATTGGATCCTGGAAGAGAAAAAGGACATTAGTAGAAAAACCAGTGAAATCCAAATAAAGATTACAGTTTAGTTAATAGTAAAAAAGAGAAAAAAAGATGAAATAAACAGGGCAGCATGATACCAACACTTCAAACCAAACTGATCCCATTGTGACTGAGCCACACTCCATGTAGAGGAGGAAAGGAACCCCCTACGAGGCCTGGCTGGTGCTCATTGCCCACAGAACAGCCTCTTCACATCACCTCACCCTTCCCCTGAGTGGGACAAAGCACAGGAATCATCACTGCACTGTGGGTCTCATGGACAATAGCTCCTGATAAAGTCAAGGACCTTCCTGTGCAGAGACCATACTGGAATTCTGCCAAATGACCATGTGGCTTTCCTGCTGTCTCCAGATTCTTATTCCTCCGGGAGGCCTTTCCTGACCTGCAGCCTGGGCACTGCTGGCTGGAAATGCAGAATCTCAGCCCCACCCATGACCTCAAGTCAGAACCTGCATCTTAAGATCCCGTCAAACATTCAAGTCTGAGAAGCACAATCCGTGTTGCTAGAGAAATCTATGATTTTGGTGACAGCATCCCTGAGGGAGAGGACAGGGCAGGTCGTCGAGCAGGAAGACTTCTAACTTCTTGGTACTGACAGATGTACCTGGCCTCAGAGAATCAGACCAGTCCTACCTTCACGGCTGACCACCTATGTAGTCACTGATTCAGAGATGGTTTTGAAGAACAGCACAGTGCTCACCAATTTACCTTGCTACTAGTTTAATCACACTTTTGGTGGCTTAAACTTACCATAAATATCTCAATTCATAGCTTTCAAAGGCAACCCAGACTTACAGATGTACGAAGACATTAGTGGTGTGTAAGCCTTGCTTTAGTACCAGTGAGTGCACTGAAGGTTTTCCCACATCTCTGACTCTTACCATTATGTTTGTTGTGTGCTGAGTGGAACTTTTGGCAGGATTTCCAAAAATTGAACTCGTTAAAAATAATCAAATGCTTTATTTAAGTCCATGAATAACATGCCTCTTTTGAAGGTGCTCTGGGGGGCCCCTAAGTACCTAAGGTGGTGTTTCCTGGTGGCCCCATATACCCCCGTGGGTTACCTGATTCTGAGCTTCAGTGCCTAGACCAGTAGACCTTTATATTTCCAGTAGGAATACAATCTGAGCCACATAAACAATTTTAAATTTTCTAGTAGTCACATTTAAAAATGTAAAAAGAGGTCGGGCACAGTGGCTCACGCCTGTAATCCCAGCACTCTGGGAGGCCAAGGTGGGCGGTTCACTTGAGGCTGGGAGTTTAAGATCAGCCTGACCAACATAGTGAAATCCTGTCCCTACTAAAAATATAAAAAATTAGCTGGGCGTGACGGTGGGTGCCTGTAATCCCAGCTACTCAGGAGGCTGAGGCAGGAGAACTGCTTGAACCTGGGAGGCGGAGGTTGCAGTAAGCCAAGATCGTGTCACTGCACTCCAGCCTGGGCAACAAAGCTAGACTCCATCTTAAAAAAAAAAAAAAAAGAAAGAAAGAAAAAGAAAGGTAAAAAGAATACAATTAATTTGAATATATTTTTAACCCAATATATCTAAAATATTATTTCAACATGTAACCAATATAAGAAGTTATTAATGAGATATTTTACATTCTTTTATTGGACTAAGACTTTGAAATCCAATGTGCATCTTATACTTAGAGCACACCTCCATCTGGACTGGCCACACTTCAAGTGTTCAAAAGCCACATGGGGCTGGTGGCTACCGTGAGAAGCAGCACAGGTTTAGACCTACCAGGAGAGCTAGGCAGTGCCTGGTGCTGAGGAGTTCTTACCCACTTGAATTTTCTTTTACTCAGTGTTATGGGTTGAATTGTGTCCTCCAAAAAATATGTTAAAGTCCTAACCCCAGTATCTCAGAATGTGACCTTATTTGGAAACAGAGTCATTGTAGATGCCATTCATTAAAATAAAGTCATACTAGAAACAGGGTGGGCTCCTAATCCCATATGACTGGTGTCCTTCCAAGAAGACACAGAGCCACTGACAGACAATGCCATGTGATGATAGGCCAGTGTGGAGTGATGCGGCTGTGGGCCAAGTATTGATGGTCACCACCAGAAGCTGCAAACACGCAAGAAAGGATTCTATGCAGAGTCTCACAAGGAGCATGGCCCTGCTAACACCTTGATTTCAGACTTCCAGCCTCCAGTACTGTGAGAGAATACATTTCTGTTGTAAATCACCCAGCTTGTGGTATTTTGTCCCAGCAGCCCTAGGAAATAAATATATCTAGTAATCTCCCCATTCGTCTTGATTCTTAAAAGGGACTTCTTAGATCTCAGTGCTGGGATTAGGATGGAATCTGGTGTTGAAGCTGACAGAATGGAAGGTTAGCAAAGGAGTTAGGGCAAAGGCTCAGATTATGTTCCAGGGGAAGGAACCAAAGCACTCTGAAGCAATGTGTGACACTCATGTGACCAGCATAACTCCCGGATCAACACAAATGCCTTGTTAGAGAAAGCCCCAGAGTGGCTCCCTCCTAGTCTTTGTTTCAGATCCATGTAAGAAAGCTTTCCCTAATAACACCCACACTGGTCTTGTCCCAATTATTGGTTACACCACACTCATTTTAGCACGGCAATTTGTGAACACCTGACTCATACGTGCCAGTTTTGCATAACAGGCACAACACCTGAAGGACAGGGGAGCTACTGCTTTTTACTGGTTTTGTGTCTCTTGCAGCTCCAAGCCCAGCCAAAGCTGAGCAAAGAGGTGCTGCATGGTTATCAATCCGAATGACCATGATCTGACCTGAATGGTCAGAAGTGCAAGGATTCTGCATTCTATGGCAAGCTCAGGCTCGGAAGACATATTGAGGGTCAGGTGCTCGAAAGTACCAGCCTGAAGGATCTCCCTGACTCACCTGCCATCTCAGAACCAGGGTTTTTCTGTTGCTGCTTCTCTCAGGGGAGTCACGTTATATACAAATAAAACATAACCAGCAAAGGCTAATAAACATCATCTGCAAATGGATCCATCATTGGTTAAGTGATTTGGGACAGAGGGCTGCAGTGATCAGCCTAGATGGTAAATGAGTCATGAGAACGCACATTAGGTGGCAGACAACCATCAATTCAGGGTGGGCTTCCTTCCTTCCTTCCTTCCTTCCTACCTGGCATTCTTTCTCTATTCTCCCTAGTGGCCCTTTAAAAATGCATAAGCATTTAGCACAAACATCATTACCTGGTTTACCTCCAGAGACACCCGACGACTTCTTGATTTCCGACTTTAGCTTAGATGCCAGAATAAATCTCCTAAACCATTCCTCTTTTTCTCGGCCAGTTCTCCCAAAGAGATAGAGTATCTGATCTCGCTGGCTAGATCTTGTTCCCTCCTGAGGGCGGGGTGGCTTCTTAGGGTCCTCGCTTCCCTCAGCTGGCGGCTTCTCTTCTGAAGTCTCCTTATCAGTCTGAGCTTTAGACATAAAGTCATCTTGCTGACCAAGCTCGATACAAATGGGGTACTTTTTATTCCAGATTCGCTTTCGAGCCAAAGTTTTAGGTACAAGATAAATCTACAGAGAAAGAAAAATGATGATTTATATATTAAAGATTGGCTACACTATGCATTAATATTATGCATAGCACAAAGTGCAAACCTTATAGACTTTTTGACTAAAATGATGAATATGAAATAACTTTTAACACTTATTCATAACATGACTACAGAAACTGGAATTTTCAGAAGTGTCTTGTTATTCTTCAAAATCATTCCACAAAGTAGGTATTTAATAATTTTGCGAGAGTTATAAATATCCATAATTTTCAGGTGGCAGTAGCACAATAATAATGTTTAGCTGCTTATCATCAACTATGTTTGGCTATCAACTGAATTTAATGACCTTGGACCAAACTTAAGTTGGAAGAAAAAAAAAGATAGCTAAAATCTAGATGGGAAGCTAAAGTCAACCTTGAGTATCAAACTCAAGTTAAGAATAAACTTATATAAAAACTATTTTAAGTACTTCTCTCACATTGGAGAAATCTAAAGATCATTCAGATGAACTGTAAGAACAGAGAAACAATAGCTTTGTGGAATACATAATTTACATTTCTCACAAAAATAGAAGTATATAATACTTAATCAAAATGTAGTTATTTTGCATATCTATCATTTGCACATGTACAAAGACTTCGATAGTTAAGTACCGTAGAATCACCACACATAGCCACACAGCTTTTTGTTTGACTGAAATAATTAGCTTTTAAAGGCAGAATTCTGAGTGCACAACACTTGTTCCTCAAGTTGTGGTCTGTGGACCAGCAGCCTGAGTATCATCTGGGAGCTCATAAAAATGCAGGCCCGAGGCCCTGCCCACAGCTACTGAATCAGAATCTGCATTTAACAAGATGCCCAGGTGATGTGCATAAACTTTAAAGTGTGAGAGGTACTGTCCTAAGGTATACTGATACTTCAACGACAACAAACCTTTTTAGGGTATAAAAAAATGCAGTTAAGCATCCAAGATGCCATATGCTTTTCATTCATCTAAGCTATCCTTCCAAAATTGCTCAGGCTCACCTTGCTGTCTGAGAGGTCATAGATTTTCTGGCTGATGTAGGTGACCTCTGGCTTGGGTTCATTGTAGCTGGCCCTCCTGGATATATTTTTATTGGGCTTTGAAAGTCTTAAGGTTCCACCCTCAAGTCGAACAAAGACTGAATGTGTCAAAGTCGCATGGTAGGTTTCTGGATCATAGTTGTAAATCTCATTCATCCATCCCTGATGAAGAAAAACTTCCATTAGTAATATCAGAATAATCGCAAATCTGATTTAGTGTGAAATGATGAACACTGTGGTATTTGGGACACTGAAACCAAACTTGATCACGACACAGATATCAGCTCACCAATGACTACAGGTTGCAAAGAGAAGTGCTTAGCTGGGAGGATAACTGGAACTGAGGAGGTTTTTGATAACCAAAAATCTGGATTTGGAGGAAAAATGGCAATGTTCATTATCCTAAATAAAAGGTTCTTTCTTTTTTTAAAGCTTATAAGCACATCAGGAAACTCAGAAGATTTGTTCATGTGACTGAGCAAGCCTCTCTGCCTGACCTCCTTTGGGGTGATTAATCCCACCCAGTCTGGCCTTCTTAATTAGCTAAACACATGCTCTTCCCAGCCCAGTTGGAATCTTTGAAATTTCAGGTATTAATTCATGTTATCACAGGACTCAGAGAACTGCCTCTCCACTTCTGTTGCACTACAATATGTACCTCATTGAAACCATGCAGTAAAGCAGATGATTGAGAATTAGGCATTAAATATATCGTAAATATAATCAATAATATATCAAAATTCAAAGATACATAGTAACTTAAATGGGTAAAATTGTGCTCCAGGTCCCCCTGCCAAATTGGACATAAATGATTTTGTGTTACATATCTTGATTTTTTAAAAGAGCAAACACTGAAATGTATGACAAAAAATACATACACAAAAGCCTAATACACTATACACTGTGTTAAAGCTAATCTCATAGCTGTCATCATCATTCATCACTGAACACTTCTCCTGCCTCAAATACTTTTTCAGGTTATGAGTAGCCCAGATCTCACAAAAGAAGTCCTCTGGGGAGTTTTAATTGATATCTTCCTACTCTCCCCAACTTTTTAAAAATACATGTCTTTGTAATGAGCAGAGAGATGCTAAAGCTCACTACATGGGAGCTGGGACTGTCATTCTTTTCAAGCAATAGCCATTTCCATGCTAAGTATTTGAGTCTCACACTAAAGTCTCGAATTGAAAGCCTATGAGAATGAGGACTCCTCAGAATTCTTTCATTCATCCTTTTATTAAAACACGCATTGAATCTATGTGCGAAGCAATGGGTTAGGAGTTGGGACAAAGATTTTTTAAAAGGACAGGATTCTTGATCCAAAGGTGCCTCCAAAAGAGTAGAGAATTAGGTCTTCATTCCCGTATCCTATGACCCCACTGTAGTAAACATAATAGAGACAAGTTGTCACAAACAGAGCACCTAAGTGTGAAGTGGAAGGAAAAATGGACAAACATATCTCTTTGTCATGGGGGAAAGAGTGTGAAACTTATGAGCCAATTATATGGATTTATATACCTCAGTAGATGTTTTGGCCTGAGCTAGGAGGTTCTCTCCCTCCTCCCAAAGAATCACCGGACAGGAGCAGCATCTATTCAACAATATTGAGTGAGCAAGCAGTGGCCATGGGAAGAGGCGTTTGTGAGGAAACAGCAACAATCAGAGCAATGAAGAGAAAAAGATGACAATTACAGATCACAGTGGGGCCTGAAGTGGACTGTATTGTCAGAGCATCCGTTTGGGTGGGTGTATTTTTGCTAAATGTAGAACTAAGTACTTTCTTTGGCTCACAGTTTTTTTGTCTTTTTCTTTAGTCTGTTCTTATGGCAAATTACATTCATTGACTTTCAAATGTTGAACCAGTCTTGCATTCTCAGGATTAAGGATGTATGAGTCATGATGTGCTGAAATTGGGCTGTATCAGCTCACAAGAACGGATTCTACACATCTCTTCCTAACTCCATGTTCAGTGACTTCACGTTGGTAGCTTTCAACTGGCAACAGTGGGAGTTGCTACATCACGGAAATCAGGGAATAGTCAAATCAAGATTTTTTTTTTTTTTTGGAGAGCCAGTTTACCAGCATAACACTTTGCTGATATTTTGTTCATTTGTCCCTCTAAGTTCATGAAGGAAAATAGTCTATAGTTTTCTTGCAGTGTTTTTTGGTATTAATGAGCCTCAGAAAATGCAGGTAAGTGCATTTGGGAAGTGTTCCCTCTTCTCTATTTTCTGGAAGTTTGTGTAGAATTAATAATATTTCTTCCTTAAAGGTTTGATAGCATTTGCCCATGAAGCTATCTGGGCCTAGATTTTTCCTTGCAGAAAGGTCCCAAACTATGAATTCAATTTCTTTACTTGCTGTTGGACTATTTAGGTTATCTATTTCTTCTTGAGTAAGCTTTGGTTTGTATCTTTCAAAGAGTTTATCTATTTTATCTATGTTGTCCAATTTCTGGGCATAATGTTGTTTACAATATTTCCCTGTAATCCTGTGAATATCTGTAGTGTCTATGGTGATGCCCCCTCTTTCAGTCCTGACACTGGTAATTTGTGCTTCTCTCAAATCTTTCTTTTCGTATGTATGTATGCACATATATATGTATATATGTATGTATCTATCATCTATGTATTTGAGACAGGGTCTTTCTCTGTCATCCTGGCTGTACTGCAGTGGCACAATCATAACTTACTGTAACCTGGAACTCCTGGGCTCAATTAATCCTCCCACCTCAGCCTCCCAAGTAGCAAGGGCTACAGATATGTGTCACTACACCAAGCTAATTTTTTAAAAAAGTTCTTTGTAGAAATGGAGTCTTGCTATGTTGCCCAAGCTGGTCTTGAACTCTTGGTCTCAAGCAGTTCTCCCACCTTGGCCTCCCAAAGTGCTGGGATTACATGCATGAACTACCACACCCATCCTCTAACAAGCTTTTAATACTATTAATTTCCCTCTAGGCACTGTATTACCTGCAATTTCTGATAGGTTGTATTTTCAGTTTCCTTCCGTTAAAAATATTTTCTATTTTCCCTTATGACTTTATCTTTAGGCCCACAGGCTGTTTAGAAGTATTTTGCTTAATTTCCAAATATTTGAGAAATTTTCAGATATCTTTCTTACTGGTTTTTAGTGTAATTTCATAATAGGAAACAGGCTTTGTATAATTTCAATTCTTTTAAGCTTGTTATATGGTCTATCTTGGTTCCAAGTGCAGTTGAAAAAAATGCATTCTGCTGTTGAGTAGGGTTTTCTATAAATATATTTATTTGTCTTTTTAAGCACAACCATTTTCACCAAAGATCTCCTGACACAGAACACACAGCTTTCTTCTTATCCAATTTGGTTGCAGAAAATACTGTCTTACATATATAACAGGTTTACCAGGGCTAAAGTTCTAAAGGCAACTAGATTAATAAAGAACTTGAAGCAGATATAATCGTTTTTCTAAGATACTTCAGAGGTTGTTTATGCTTGCAGAGCTACTAAAACCAAGAAGAATCCATGAAGGGCGGGGGGGGGGAGTTGGAGCTGATGAGAACTCTATTAGATCAAAACAGCCACTTGCTATCAGTGTCATTTATGAGCCATTTGGCCATACAGTCCCTGCATGCAATTGCTCTTCTTGAATCATTTCACTCTGAGCATACATCTGCTGGCTAGAGTAGAGGCTACTTGAGAATATGGATTATGTGTGATACTGCTTTCGTCCATCCTAATACCTAAGCTGAGATGCTCAGCATTTATTTAATGGCTGTTTTTGAATTATGATAATCACAATTTGATATAAGATAGACATTACTGCAACAAATCACCATATAAAATATTTTTCGTTATTTCCAGGTATATAGAATTACAGATACATGTACAAAAGCCAGTAGAATTAACATGATACTGGCACCAAATGAGAAAAAAAGGATTAACATGATACTGGAATTTCAGACAAAAATCCCTGCATTATATTTATCAACCACTCACCACCAGACTAGAAGGGCTAAAGGAGAAAAAAAAGACAAGTATTATATTACATGAAACTGTTCTCCAAGAAAAGGACAGTCTCTGAGAAATAGAGTAAAGTAAGCTGTGGGGATTTTTCCCATTTGAAACTGCTGGGATTGTACAGGTTAATTATCTGATTTATGAATAAGAGAAACTTAGGGATAAAAGTTGTTTCTCTCCAATTGCTTTCATTTCGTCTTTCCTAAATCAGAAAATGCAGACTTGTCCAGGGAGGTGCTGTACAATGGAAATATTAATATAATGTGAGCCATAAATGTGATCATGAAAATATGTAATTTTATTTTTATTTTATTTTTTTGAGATGGAGTCTTGCTCTGTTGCCTAGGCTGGAGTGCAGTGGCGTTACCTTGGCTCACTGCAACCTGCACCTCCTGGGTTCAAGCGATTCTCCTGCCTCAGTCTCCTGAATAGCTGGGATTACAGGTGTGTGCCACCACGCCCGGCTAATTTTCGTATTTTTAGTAGAGATGGAGTTTCACCATGTTGGCCAGGCTGGTCTCAAACTCCTGACCTCAAGTGATCCACCCACCTTGGCCTCCCAAAGTGCTGGGATTACAGGCGTAAGCCACTGCGCCTTGCTGAAAATGTGTAATTTTAAATGGTCTAAGAGCCACATTAAGAAAGAAAAAGCAGGTAAAATTAATTTAAACAATGTATTTTATTTAAATTCATATCAAAATTATGATTTCAACATGTAATCAATATTAAAAATTATTACTGGTATTTTACATTGTTTCATACCAAGTCTTCAGAATCCAGTGCATACTTTACGCTTAGAACACATCTTGATTCCAACTAGCTACACTTCAAGGGCTCAACAGCCACATAGGGCTCCGGACTAGTATATAAGAGACAGTTCAGGGCCAGTTATTGGGTTCAAGCTTTTTAGCCCTAGACCCTTGGCTCAACTATGAATAGAATGGGCAAAGCCTTCCTTTCTCTTCTTGTGCATGCTTTCAACACACTCAGTCTTAGTGATAAGAGACAGTCATTCAGTACATGGCAGTTTTCTGCCATTTTATTAGATGCTTTGCATAATTAAATGAGAGAAGATAATCTAAGTAATCACCTAATGAAATCATCTATTGTAGAAATTCAAAATCCCTTTTAAAAGTTAACCTGCAATATTAAAAACTCAGAAATATTAATAAGAGTATTCTATGTAGGAGGCTTTTGAAAAACTCATAGTTCTATAGGAAAATTAAGATAATTAATAGACAAACATATCATTTTTTTAGCTTATTCTTTTGATTTTTAGATTTAGAAAACAAAACAAGACATACAGGCATGTGTGTTGAGATACATACACCAGCTCATCTGTTCACAGGTCAGTTTCAGGTGCTGAGCTGTTACTCTGCCCCAGTCTAACCAACTGCTACTCAATTATTATTCCTAGGAAAATTCCTGTCCCTGGATAACAAGAGCAACCATTTCCACAGTGCTTCAGGGATTCGGTTTTTAGCCACAAAGCCAGGCATTCAACCCAGCAACCTGAGCTACCACCTTAGCTGAAGAACAGCCACTGTGGAGTTCTTGCTGGCTGCAGCCTGTGTGCTCGCTCACACATGGGCACAGTTCTGAGATGAGTATGCAATTACCTTCTTTGCTGACAGCTCTGACAGATAAAGGTCATCCTCTACCACTTGCCAAATTCAGGAATCCCAGAACAACCTGATTCAGAAGAATGTGAAAGAGAGAAGGGAGTTTCAAGTCCTACCTACACAGTTCAAAAGCACAAAACCTTACCTGCTGCACTGCAGGAGGCAGAAGTGAGAGGCAAGAAGTAGGTAGGCATAGAAAGAGAATCTAGGAGATGCTTTCCTTCTCTTGCGAAAGCCTGGAGGGGACCCAAATTCCTTTATTCTGCTTGGGCTTGGCTAGGCCCTTCTTCTCCCTACCCCCATCTTTTCAGAATCACCAGCTGCTGTGGTTTCTCCTTCCCTTTTATCTTCAAATTTCCTCCTTCCTGAACTACCATGTTCCTATCTTTGTGTTAAAGATTCATCAGATGCTAAAGTCCACAGCTGCTAAAAAACAAATAAACACAGCACACAAATCAGGATTTGAATTACACATTTATTGTGAACAATCATTTGTTAGCCTAAATGAGACCCTACACTGATCGTATCCAATTACACAAAAGACTGCTGGTCAAAACACATGCGCTGAAACCAACTCACCTACCTTAGCAGAAGTACTGGGAATCTGACAGACCTGGGTTCCAATCATGCCTGCACCACTTACCTCCTGCCAAGGTAGGTGATGCTTATCCCTCAGACACTTGCTTTGCTCACCTGTAAAAGGGTCCAGGTGGCTTACTGCCCAGTTTCATGCCTCCCTGGCCCCTACACCTCACCCTCTGCTCAAGCCATAATGATTTTTCTCCTACTGACAGTTTATTAAGGTACAATTTGTTTAGAGTTTATAAAGAAATCATAAGCATATGGTTTTTTAAACACTAACATTACTATTCATAATAATAGCTGACATTTAAGTTCACCTTATGGCCCAGGTACCCCAGGTGCATTATCTCCTGTATTTCTGTCAATTCCCTACGATTTTACAGGTAAGAAAAGTGGTGAGAGAGGGGATGTGATTTGCCTTCCAATGTCTACAGAGTGGCAAATCTGGGACTCAAACCAAGTGTTCCTGACTCCAAGGTGTGGGATGCTATCTCAGCTCCATGGCACGGCCCCACCTGCAGTCTGGCTTGTGCCTAGTCACCCCTCAGGTCATGGCAAAGACGGCACTTCTCCTAGGAAGCCTCCCTCCTCACCTAGGCTCAGTTCTCTGGTACTCTCCCATCACTGTATCTGTTAACTACCTGGTTTATTAAACTGAGTTATAAACTCCACAAGAGCAGGGATCATCATGTCTGCCAACCACAACTGTAACAAATGTTTGTTGACTGAATACATGAGGGAAGCCTAATTCAGAGGTGGCTGTGAGGATTAAATGAAATCTATGGGAAGCAGGAGTAAGCAGGAAGGCTAGCGAGCCCCTCACAGCTTATAAGTACAGTGCTAGCTGTGTGAGACCAACAAGCAAAGGAAGAAGCTGACGCCCTAATAAGTGCAAGGAGCTGTAGAGGTTACTTAGAAGACTTGGTCACTCTTCTAAAAAAGAAAAACCAAGGTAAAAATGCACAAAATAGCAGAGAACAAGAAAATAACCCCAGAAACCAAAGATTTTCAGGACAGAAATCGGATGGGCTAAGTCTTATCTAGAGCAGAGAGGGGTATTGTGACTGGAGCCCATGTTTCCTGCCCTCTATCTAAGGCTCTTTCCAGAACACTACAGGCTTTGACAGGAAATCTTGAGAGGATCACAGGAGTTGCTACTTGACCCCACTGTCAGGAACCAGGTTGCAGACGGGCCTTAGGGAGGCTCAGGACAAGAGGCTGAGGCACAACTTTCCTCCAAGCCTCCCTAATTCTGCCCCCTCACACTCCTACTGACCTGAAACCAGGTTGCTCTTGCAGAAAGCAATTTCCCAGTGCAAACCTAATCACCTTTTGATACCATCAATCAGCCATTTCCCCCAACCCAGGATCTGACCAAGTCCCTGGATTAAGCTGCAAATGAAATTTCCAGATTTCAGCAATTGTCGAATCTTGAGAGAAGCAGCAACTCCAAGGTCTTCATCCTGTTCTCCATATAGTGCCCAACTATCCACTGCTCAGCTGTTCTAAAATTCTTAAGCCTGAATTTCTTACCAGGTAAAGTATTCATCCAACCTTGTTATGAGACATGGGAATGGGTATAGAGAGATATGGCATATAGATAGCAACATTCCATTTCAACAGCTCAACCGAAAACTCTGAGATGCTCTCAACCCACACTAAAGTGACTCAGACAAGCTTTGTTTCTTTCTGAAGCTGGAGCTGTTAAAATGGACACAGTGCACCCCGCTGGGGACAATGACCCAGTCAGCCAGGCTGCAGCTGTCTGGCCCACAGACTGGTCCTGTGATGGCATTTGTAAAAGGTCAGGGGTTTCTCTCAATTCTCTGCTGGATTTAGAAGCCACGTATGGCTGAAAGTACAAAACCACAATCTATAAAGGGGCCATTTAATATTTTAAAAGATTAAAAGCTGCAATTAACCTTTTGCAAAATAATAAAGTCTGGAAGAACTACTACCGTGCTTTCAGTTACAGTGCCAATCAGAAGTTCAAGGCCAATGCTCTATTGCTCAGCTTGATACTGAGCTGACCAGAGAAAAGTGCCAGCCCTATAGCCCGAGGAAGTGATGAGAATTCAGGCACTGTGTGCCTGGCTGACAGCAGTAACAATGCAGCATGTTTTCACCCTGCTGACATGTGGCTGTGCTGGCATTTCAGTCCACCTGTCATTCAGATCCCTGTATCATTGCTTCATCAAGTGTATCAGGGAAGGAGCAAATCCTACACAAGAATAGAGCCAGGGCCTGAGGCCCCTCCTGTTGAAAATCATCTCTGAAGCACATAAAAAGGTAATTACTCTCTGTCTCCAAAACTAAAACATAAGCAGGATTTTGTCTTTACCAGGCCTAAACCTTTTTTGATGTATTAATGGTTTAGGACCAGCATCATCAGTATCAGAAACACAGCACCATAGATCATGGAGTTTGAGAATATGGCAGGGGTGGGACCGTCTAATAAACTTTATAGGTCCTGAGATACAAATTTGATTTTACCCATGAAAGGCAAGCAGACCCACAGACATCCAGAATTCATACTATAAATGATAGCCTTAGGCAGGGAGTCAACATTCAAAATAAATGCTGCTCAAAGACACTATAAAGAACATTAAAAAAAGAAAAGAAAGAAAGCCCATTAGGGGAGGGAAGTGCCATTAATACCGTCCACATCCTCCAACTGCCTGCTTCAAGGTCACCTTCCCAGCAGTGACACTAGAAGCACTGGAGTCAGGGCTAAAGCCACAGCTTTATCCTGCTCTCCTATCCTCCAGTGCAGAATCTCCCAAACTCAGGTGGCCATAGAACATTTTTGAAATTATAATGCACTGACAGACAGTAATAGAATAGGAGATAACGTGGATTCAAATTAGAAAGGTAAAATGATCTCAGATGAACCACTGAAATGACCAAGGTCTGAGTTACATTAATACATGATAAACATTAAATCATATTAACAAGGGTTAAAATTGTAAGATAAATAGATCAGCAAGCAAATAAATTAGCAGCCTCTGTCATTTTTCAGATCACGCATTCTATCAAACAACTTTTTGGGTATGTACAAATATATACCTTTACTTATAAGTTATACACATGTTCCAACATATACAGCTTTTATATAAAGTACAGAATAGAAATAAAGAGCAAAAGATGAAATAATTATCCTTTTGATAATTTTTAGTTTTTCCAGTATGACAGCTTTGTACTATCTTCAGCTGACACCTTAAGGCACAATACATACACTCAAGGTGAGGATCACTGTTGATGATCCTGAGTGTAAATCTGTATTTCAGAGTCTTACTGATAATTTCCAAGGTTTTTGGCCAAAAGTCAATATATGGTCATCTGTATGTTAAATATCAGCAAGGCTTATTTACTTTCTCAACTAGAAAGAGCACAGACTGATACAGACGGAAACTTTACTATTTTCTTCTTGATTAGTGTCTTCTGCAACCCATTTGAACACCACTGAAAGAAGCAATGGAATGAAAACAGTGAGTCAACAACTATGGCCTGGGCACCCACAAAAAAACACGCTCATGCCCTAGAACCATCTTGCTGGCAAACTCATCTTTGGAGTACAGCAAACCTCTTCTTAACGGCTAATTATTGAACAATAATTACAATAAGAATCTTCGATGTTTTTGGTACTTTTCTTACAGAGTTCAGAAGGCATTTTCAGGATGCTAAAAACTGTACTTATATATAGGTAACCAGAATTACAATTCAGCCATGCCATAAGTTAATGAATTGAGTGAAAAACTGGCAAAATGTTGACAATTGTTGAAAGTGGGTGTCAGGCACATGGGGGGTTCATTTTACTATTGCCTCTACTTTTGTCTGTATTTAATATTTTCATCAATAAATAGTTTAAAAAATGAAAGTTCAAAAAAGTCATTTTGGGACTACCTGACATCCTTAACCATATTGTTCCTATGGAATTCAGGAAGCACGTTCCACACAGCTGCCTCTCCAACTTCAACACAAGGGGTACCTTCTGGTAAGTGAGGGCTGCCTGCATCAAAACATCTCACTGATTAGCCGTGCGTGGTGATGCGCACATGTAATCCCAGCAACTCTGGAGGCTGAGGCAGGAGAATTGCCTGAACCCGGGAGGCAGAGGTTGCAGTGAGCCAAGATTGTGCCACTGCACTCTAGCCTGAGTGACAGAGCGAGGCAAAACAAACAAACATACAAACAAACAAACATCTCACCTGAAAACTATTCTACAAGGGGCACTGGGAAATAGCCATGTTTATAAAAACCATACATAAAAACTCAGGTAACCCATTATAGGGGCAGGATATTTTCAGTAAAGTATAATATAGAAAGAAATGCACTCACATTTCTTGTCCTTACTCTAAGTTATAAGAGACCAACAAAAAGCAATCCAAGTCTCTTTGGGCTGCATGTAATGGCCATTTTCTCCTAAAGACTTGCTTACTCTAATTTCTTGAAAGAATTTCAAGAAATTGAGATTAAATTTACAAATTGGAATTTCTTCTCAAAATTATCATGTCCTCCCCCCAAAATTATTCTTTTATATATCAAAACCAAAGCCTATATTCAGGGAACCTATTTTTAAAACCTATCCCTCTTATTAAATATCTACATGTGACACAATCTAAAGAAAAAAAAGTTCTCCAAAATCCATTTCTATTAGTTTCTGCAATGGCCTAAATATAATTTTAGTCAAACTTGCAGGCCATATCTTTAAAAAAGAGTTGGATTATCACTCTGGAAACCAATATGCTACTGCTGTGTTCTGCTGGTGGTTTATAAATCTGAGATAAAGAATTTGCTCGTGAATATAATTCAAAATTGCATCTGAGTCATATACTCAAACATAAATCCAAGACCCTTATGAAATCTTCAGGAAGCTTTTCATTATAAACATGTAGAAAGTTAGTGTGCAACAGGAATGGCTCTGAATTAAAAATAATCCTGGGCAAGGGACCATCTGATTTGGCTAAGCAAACATACCAAGTGCAGTTTGCTGACTCTAAATGCCCCATTTTCCCCGTGCCCAAACCCACCCTTTCCCAAGGTCCCCAGCTTAGGGCATCTAGACAGTCACCCAACATAAGAACTCCTGAAGGCTACCACACAGGGGGTGTGTCACTACAGGGATGCCCTTGGTCTGTGGCACACACGAGGCTCTTTGCCTTGAGCTAACCTGCCCAGCCCACCATGCTCTAAGTCCTATGAGCTTCTTCTCACATTTTGGTATTGGCCTTTGCTTTCATGCATTCACATGCCACTTCCTGTTGAATGCCTGTAGCAACCTTTCTCCTATTTGCTGCTTCTCATCAGCTATGAACTCCAACATACTAAGAACAAGCAAGCTTTGGAGGTCCTAAGAATTCTTCTGTGGACTTTGTGACAGCTCTTTGGCCACATAGAGGTCTTACTTTTTTTTTTTTTTTGAGACGGAGTTTCGTTCTTGTTGCCCAGGCAATAAGAGTACAGTGGTGCGATCTCAGCTCACTGCAACCTCCACCTCCCAGGTTCAAGCAATTCGCCTGCCTCAGCCTCCCAAGTAGCTAGGATTACACGCATGCCCCACCACACCCGGCTAATTTTGTATTTTTAGCAGAGAAGGGGGTTCCACCATGTTGGCCAGGCTGGTCTTGAACTCCTGACCTCACATGATCCACCCACCTCAGCCTCCTAAAGTGCTGGGATTACAGGCGTGAGCCATCACACCCGGCCTCTTTTTTACTTATATTCTAGACAGTACAGCTGCTGATCAAATGGGTTCAGAGGGGGAGACGGCGGAGTACCATAGGGCCTAGACAACCACACAACAGTCTTTGAGATTAGCTACTACTTGGCTGCAAATTGGTCTTTTTGGTTTGTCATCCCATAAATGCATCACTGCTGCAGCATCATATATAAATACATATGTCTGCAGTGAGGACCCTGATAAAGTACACAAAAACTTTCCTTTTCTCCATTCTTTCCTCAGCATGTGAAGTTACACAGAAGAAAAACTGCAATGCTCCTTGAACTGTTCATGGAACCAGTAAAGGAGCAAGACTCTTAGTCCAGTCTGGCTGCAAGCAGTTCCTGGACCCATCAGTGAGAACTTATACGGCTCAGAGGTTCAAAACCACATGGTCTCCTAAAACAGTTCCTGAGCACCCAGCTCACTGCCTGACTGGTTCACAGCTCATATATGGAGTCCTCTTAGGGCATAAAGCATGCGGGATCTCGGTCCTGGGCTGGGCCTGTCTTGGAGATCTTGGTCGCAGGCAGGTATTATAGTCTTCCATATTGGTGAGCTTTTTAAAAAGGCTTCCGTACCTTCCCTCAAGAATTGCACCATCTTCTGTAAATACCAACTAAATTGGATCAGATGTACACAAAATAATTCAAACCAGCTCACTTATCCCCTGAAATCAAACATTTTCAAGAAGTGGCTCTTTTGGCTTGCCCTAGAAACAAGTTCACAGGCCTGTTTTATAAAGAAACCAAGGCCTATCTCCTACATCACTTTAAAGCCATCAACCTGGAGGCAGAGTGGAAATCTGGAACTCATCACTGCCCATTTCTCCAATCCTCCACTTAGTATTTGCCTTTTTTTTTTCTTTTTTTTTTTGAGACGGAGTCTCACTCTGTCACTCAGGCTGGAGGGCAGTGGCGCGATCGCAGCTCACTGCAAGCTCTGCCTCCCGGGTTCACGCCATTCTCCTGCCTCAGCCTCATGACTAGCTGGGACTACAGGCACCCGCCACCACGCCCAGCTAATTTTTTTGTATTTTTAGTAGAGACAGGATTTCACTGTTAGCCAGGATGGTCTCGATGTCTTGACCTCGTGATCCACCCGCCTCAGCCTCCCAAAGTGCTGGGATTACAGGCGTGAGCCACCGCACCCGGCCAGTATTTGCCTTTCTACTACTCCCTTTGCATTCAGGAGGGCAGCACTGCGTGAGCACTGGTCACAGGAGAGCAGACTTGTCACCAGTCGATTTCTAAGCAACAAATGTCAAGCTTCAAATCCTGTTAAAGATGGACTGTCTTGGCTTGTCCACTTTCAGAAAAAAAGCTTAGGAAAAGCTTTACTGTTTTGTTTTTGTTTGTTTTTTTTGTTTGTTTTTTTGAGACAGGGTCACACTCTATTGCCCAGGCTGGAGTGCGGTGGCATGATCACGGCTCAGTGCAGCCTTGACCCCCTGAGCTCAAGCGATCTTCCTGCCTCAGCCTCTCGAGTGGCTGGGACTGCAAGCTACGCCACCACACCTGGCTTTTTAAACAAAACTTTTATAGAGATGGTGGTCCCACTATGTTGCCCAGGCTGGTCTTGAACTCCTGACCTCAAGCAATCCTCTGCCTTGGCCTTACAAAGTGCTGGGATTACAGGGGTGAGCCACCACGCCAAACCAAAAGCTTTACTTTTTAGTAATTATTTTCATTTTCTTAAAAGATCACTCCTATTAAACCCTATTTTTTTTTAAAGCAAGCATCAAGGATTTATTTTATTTTTTTAGAGACAGAGTCTCATTCTGTCACCCAGGCTGGAGTGCAGTGGTGTTATCATGGCTCACTGCAGCTTCAAACTCCTGGACTCAAGTGATCCTCCCACCTCACCCTCCTGAGTAGCTGGGACCACATGCATGCACCACCATACCTGGCTAATTATTTTAAATTTTTTGTAGAGATGGGATCTTGCTGTGTTGCCCAGGCTGGTCTCAAACTCCTGGCTTCAGGTGATCCTTCTGCCTCAGCCTCCCAAAGCTCTGGGATTACAGGTGTGGGCTACCATGCCCAGCTAGGGATTTCTTTTAAAAAGCAACATCACCAGGAGATGACAGGGTCAATACCAACTCACTGCTCAAATCTTCTGATAAAATCTCACTCCTTCATTCATCTACCCATCCATTCAGCCAACAATTACCTATAACATACCTAATACGTGGCAGGTGCTGAGGATACAAGATGAACAAGATGGACAGGGCCTATGCATTCATGAAGCTTATGGAATATTAGGGAAGACAGATAACAATAAACTTGGGTCCTAAAGTTAATGTCAACGCTGCTAAATGTTTTAAAGTACCATAGTTTAAAAACGGTTCCCAAGAGTATAATCTCCCATTCAGTAAAATTAACTAAGTCCAAAGAACATCTGCATTTGAAATTAGCTTGTAACAGACAGCATATCCTTCTAATTCATAGTAGTGTCCCTTTTCTAAATAGAGAATGCATTCAGCCCAGTTTCTAAAAACAACACCGCATACCCAACAAAAGACTTCAGGCTAAAATATACTTTTCCTCTTTAGTAATGAAACCATTCTAAACAAGTTAAGGCTAAGAATGAAAAAAGAATTACCAAAGTGATCAGAGTTGTCCAAACAGCAATAAGGAAGAATAAATGCTTAGTCTATGACAGTTTGCTTGGATTAGGGGTGTCAGTCTATGAAAGCATTAAAGTACTTGTTCTCTACAAGGAAAATTCAAATACGTTTATCCTAGCCACTGTGGGCAAAACACCTTCCTTAAAAGAAAACACTGTCCTACAAGGCTCCACCACACACTAGCTGTGTGACCTTGGGCAATAACTTAACTTCTGTGGGCCTCCATCTGCATGAGCACATATACGCTAACTGAACAGGGTTGTGACGAGGATTGAATGAGATAATACACCCAACACTTAGCCCACTGCAGTGCTCAGCATCACAGTGTTGCCTTTTTCTTCCAGTGATCAGATCAAAGCAACCAGGCTGTGCCATAACATTAAAATCCCATTCCATCGGCACCCTGTGTAGTTAGTAAACTCTTAACATATCACAGTGATTGGATTGACACTAAGTAATTTACATGTGAGAAGAGGGTAGGAAAAAAAACACTAAAGATTGACTGGATTAAAATTAAAATCTTCCTAAGACAAGTCAGTGCTCAAACCAGTTTAAACTGAATGCCACAGTCAGTCATTAGGTACTAGAGTTAATATAAGCGCAATTTTTCCTTGCTAAAGTTAGCACGAACTTACTTGGAGAGCACGTACTTCAGGTAGTCACTGCACCACCCTATCAAAAAAAGCTCAGCAACCACGCGTGAGTCATTTTTGCTCCACTTCATTTATTAACGCTAAGCTTAAGGGTGTCACATCCACAAGACTCAACATCAGCTTCTCTTAAAGAAGAAAGTGTCATAACATATTGCCATGTGAAAGAAAGAAAAAAGGTCAGACTGCAAAATATATGATCCTATTAAATCAAAACAAAAAGAGTGGGTGAGTATGCATGTATGTGATGCATATCTTCATATATGCAGAAATTTTAAAAACCCAAAAAACTAGGATATATACCAAATCATTAACTGTAATTCCCTTCCACTAGTGTGATCAAAAATTTTTTTTTCTTTGGGTTTCCTGTGTTTTTAAAACATTAACCATGTATTTCCTTTGAACAAGGAAAAAAGTCAATGAAATTTAAAAACAAATATTATTTTGGATCCTAAAAGAGTTCTCCCCAACCCCCAGCTTTTTTTTTTTTTTTTTTTTTTTTTTTTTTGCAATAGAGACATCATGCTGCCATTTTTAGAGCATTCTCATTTAAATAGATGGGAGAATAATACCTTTAATTTAACTAAGAAGCCAAACAAGCTTTGAACTTGAAAAGCTAAAGATTAAAACCAATAATTAAGGTTCAAAATTGCTCCAGGGAAACGAAGTTCTCCTTTTCATACATCTCCTGTAACACAAGGAATTCTCCAGGCAGGTCTAGGCATGAACCTTCTGCAGAGAGGTGTCATGGGAAAAGCAGGAAGAGGACACACAAAGGCTCCAAAGCCTACCTCTGTTACTTATTTTATTATTATTATTATTATTATTTTTGAGACAGAGTCTCACTCTGTCACCCAGGCTGGAGTGCAGTGGCGCAATCTCAGCTCACTGCAGCCTCAGCCCCCAGGCCCAAGCAATTCTCCTGCTTCAGCCTCCCAAGTAGCTGAGATTACAGGTGCACGCCACCAAGCCCAGCTAATTTTTGTATTTTTAGTGGAGACAGGGTTTCACCATGTTGGCCAGGCTGGTCTTGAACTCCTGACCTCAAGTGATCTGCCTCCCTCAGCCTCCAAAAGTGCTGGAATTACAGGCATGAGCCACCATGCCCAGCCTCTATTACTTATTAAGTAGCAAGACACCTTGGACAATGACCACCTCTCTCAGAGCCTGAATCTCCTCATGTGTAAACCTGGAAGCATCAAACTCCTGGATGGTTATGAAGCTGAATTAGATAACTTTTATAAAGCAGTGGTCTCTAAACTTTTCTGGCTTTCCACCTTATCTCTAAAAACATATACAATCAGCCCTCTATATCCATGGATTCAATCAACCTTGGATTGAAAATATGAAATTAAAAAAAATAATAACAATCCAACAGTAAAAAAGATACAAATTTAAAAATACAGCATAATAACCATTCACATTATGTTAGGTATTATAAGTAATCTAGAGATGATTTAAAAGTATACAGGAGAATGAGCATAGGTTATATATTAATACAAATACTATGCCATTTTACATAAGGGACTGAAACATTCATCGATTTTGGTATCCTTGGGGGGGTCCTGAAACCAATGCCCCCTTGGATACTGTACATAAATGTGTGTGTGCATATAACTTACAAACTATATAAGTTCTAATTGTACTTTTATAGTGTGTATACATATAACCAGAAATTTTAATATGCAAAAAAATAATAATAAATAGAAGTTCTAGGCTGGACACAGCGGCTCACACCTGTAATCCCAGCACTTTGGAAGGCTGAAGCAGGAGGATCACTTCAGCCCAGAAGTTTGAGACCACACTAGGCAACATAGTGAGACTCCGTCTCAATCGATAGATTAGACAGCTAGATGAATGTTTCTTCCTGCTTCCCAATGAATTGTCCCAGGGACCCCTCAGGAGGCCCAAAAGCCTGACATCTGATATGCAGTGAAAGATGACATCTTTCTGCATCCCATTCCCCACCATGCAAAGGAAAGAGGAGCACCAGCAGGGGCCAACAGCTGACATTAATTTGCCTTCTCTTCTTCCTTCCCTCCTCTTGCAATTCTGGGAGTATTTAACCCTTCTTCAAGGTCTCAAGAATAGTGAACCCTAACAGATTCAGCCATTAAAAATGCTCAGCAAGTAGCACATTCCAAGCAAGTTTAGAGACAGACCAGAACAGGAACTGATGTAAACACTATTCTCTAGAGTCACAGAGATCTTTCAGAAACTACTTTGTGAATCTGCAAAGCTTGGGTTAGAATGAGGTTTACCAGATAAGTTGACTGGGTGCCTGGAGAATGAAGTGGCCCCAACCTCTTAAAAAACACGGCCTGTGCAAAAATCTTTAACAGCTAACCAAAAAACAGGTCAGATCTAAAATACGGCTGTATGTGAGAAGTGTGTGTACGAGCCAGCTCCCGGGGAGAGGCTTACCTTCAGTATTTCAGGTTCTTTGATATCCAGAGATCTTGTGTTCCAGTGTCGCAGATTTTTGTGTAACTTGTGATATTTATGAGCACTTGGTGGTGTAAAAAACCAAATCACGCAAACCGCAGTCATGAATCCAAGGCCAATTCCCAGAAAGAGTCCACTCACATAGTGGGGGAGGGGGAGGATGAGGTACACATAGACACACATTATAAAGAAGCCCAACGTCTTCACTGGCAATTCCGGGTGCTGCACGGCCGAGTCCACCTCGTCCTCACTGTCAAGGACCACACCATCTTCCGCGAGCACCTCTGGCTTGAGAGGAATATCTGAGAGCTTATCAACTTTACTCTCCCCCTCCGTTTCCAAATCGAAGTCCTCAGTGTACAGTTCACAAAACTCTTCATCTTCTTTGCTCACTAAGGCAGACAAAGAACATTTCTCCAGAACTAGAGAACTTGTCTTCAGGCCTAAATCCTTCAGACTGCTCCCCTGGGAACTTTTCAGTTCTATCTCTCTAGTGGGCTCATCAGTGGACTTTGGGTGGTCACTTCTGGGGATGTTGGAATCACTTCCGTAGCCATCCCCCTCAGAATCACACTCCTCCTCCTTGATGCTGTAGTTGTTATTGCTTTCCAAGTGCCCATTCAAGCTGGACAGATTGGAGAGTTCTGAAGCACTTGAAGATAAGGCTTTGGGCCTATGGCTGCCACTTTCTTCCCCTATAATTTTACTAAGGAGCTGAAAAGGCTCATAGATGACTTCTGAAAGGCGTCGTTTAGTATCTTCAATTTTAGCCTCCATTTCGGGCACTTTAAAAAAGGAACGAGTATCAGAGGGAGAAGTCAGTGGGGAAGAAGGTGCAGTTTTGGAATCTCCACCTGTGTTTCGGGGCTGTGTGAACTGCTTGAACAGGTGTAAGTTCAGTTTGGAATCAGGTGGCTTATAGGACACTGTATCCGACTCCTGCCGGGAAGTGTCCGTGGACAGAGACTTGACTAATGTCTTCATCAAGTGCCTGTGCCTTGCGGGGTGTGGGGATTCTTTTGGCTCCACCTCGGTCGACAGGGACTTCACAAGGCTCATGAAGGGTTTTGCACTGGAAAGGGTGGAGGTTGAGGCACTGGATGAGAGGATGGGAGACTTAGAAGGAGAGGACAATGGGGAGGAAGAACTGGTTTTCTGCTCAGAAAGGGATGACACACTGGGAGAGCTAGCTAAGGGCCCCGACGAAGACGACCCTGGGGACACAGCCAATGGCACTGTACTTAATACTTGTGCTGCTGGAACAGGGGACTCCAACAGCTTTACAGTGTTCTTGGAGACGGGCAAAATGGCAGGGGCCTGGGACACGGGCAGTCCATCTGCCAGGACAGGCGAGGCAGCAGGGCCGGCGGGGTCATGGCCAACTTGGGGTTCAAGATAGAGGTCTTCCTTGGCTTCCAGCCCTGTTACAATGCTTTGGTCATCCAGCCCCTCCTCAAAGTACTCCCTGAACTCCTCCTCCTCTTCCTCCTCCTCCTCGCCGGATGCCGAGAAGTGAATGGCGATGGTATCTCGGGACACGGACCTCTGCACGTGCACTTTAGGGGCTGATGGTTTTGGCATGTCAGTGGTTTTCTCGGCATGGCGACCATACAGACTTGTCATTGCCGGCTTCACAAGGGCTCAGGCTCTGTGAAAACAGTGAGAAAACCAGAAGTCAGAGAGCAGTTTCTCCACAGGAGACACTGTCATGCGCAGATAGGAGCACAGATGAAGCTGTTTAAGTGGTGATTATGCTTTTACTTGGCAGATGTCCACCGTTTTTCACTTCATTGGGTTTAATGGTTTAATTTTCACTAAATTCCAGTTAGGCATTCTCTTTTATGAGCAAACTACATAACCAATGTTATAAATGCCATACAATCTGTCTTACTTCACAACACCTGAGTAATCATTTCCTCCCTTTTAACTGGTTAATTTCTACCAACAATTTTCTATCTTAAGCCTTGAAATACCTGAACAATAGATGTTACCAGCATTGCTTGAGAAGCCCAACAGGATAAAATGTAGCATCCTGTTGAGTTTGAGGATCTTGGAACAAAAATTTCACTAGGAGTCTTGTAGCTGTAACAAGCTAACCCAGGAGGGGTATTGCGTTCACTGCAATTTTCACAGCAATCCTAACAATTATTTGGCCTGCATCTCCCAACTTCCTGCTATTGCAAGTAAGTAGCAAAGTATCCAAATGTGGAAATCTGTAAACTAATTGCCATGGCCTGTTGGCCTCCTCAAATGGTACGTACCATAAGACCAGAGTATTTAGGCAGCCATGAAGACATGAGGCAGCCATGAGGACATGGCCACGTTCTGAGGCGTCAGGATAAAGCAAACATATTTTAAACTGAATGCAAGATTCACGTGTCAGGAAAATGAAGTATCACTGCTGTAACCCACCACCAACCAAGAACTCTACCAAGGACTGTGGTGAGAGATGTGGAAGCTATGCTTTCTGCCCTTCTGGAGCTTAATAGCTGATTGCTTCTTTCTGGAGCTTAGCTGGAACGAAGTCAGAAGCCTGAAAAGCTGGGCAGCAAAACAAGATGCCACGCCCACCTTGTGACATGGTACAGTCATCTCTCTTTATTCACTCATGGCCCATTTACTGGGCACTAGCCCTAACTATGTAAAAATTAAGACCACACCTGGACAGAGACCATGTAAAAAGAGCCAAGACACAGGGCACGCTTCAGAAGTTCTGAGGAGGATGACACCAGTGTGGGAGGTGGGACATCCAACGGGTCTTTGGAACTGACGAGTGAGTTGTAGTGGGATGAGCATGATTAGGCAGAGGGAAGGGACAAGGGCATAAAGATGGCAATGGGCATGGTGTGTGCAGCCACCTGGCTCTATTCTGTTTCCAGGACAGAGGGTGAGTGTGGGGAGCAGTGGGAGGCCATTGAGACAAAAGGGGCATCGTGGGGCAGTGGAAAGAGCACCCAGCTTGGGCCCAGGACATAGGGCTTCTAGTACTTGTCTTTCTACAGCTGACTCTGTGGGACTTTGAACAAGCCAGGGCCTCTCGATGTCTCAGTATCTTGGTCTGTAAAATGGAGGTAGATCCACAGTCCTTTCCAAATTTAAAACGCTACACGTTTATGTTTACAGGTGACTGTATCCAACCCAACACAATACGCTTACAAGTAATCTACCGCAATCGACATTATGTGGCTTGCTTATTTCTTTAATTTGAAGAGCTCCTAATTTAAGCCTTCTGCTAAATATTCAGGTTCAAAATGCTGGCAACTGATATTACCAACAAGAGAAATCATAAAATGGGTAGGGGAATAAGGGGGTTTGGGAAACAGTGATCCTGGATCACTAGAAGGAGGAAATATTCCAAGGATGACAAGAATTACATTCAAGGGCCCAGCTGCAACATGGACTCAAGCTGAAACTACACAATTTCAGTATCAAATATTTGAGAGAAGTTACCATAAAAACTTTCACACACAGTTCTGTCCAGGCTCATTTGTGACCCTCAGGCTTTCCTATCCTGAATCCAGGAAAAGGGAATGATCTCTATCCACCAACAAAGCAATTTAAATCCAGGAACTGGCAGCAGCCAGAAAAACACAGCCTCGGGTCCAGGACAATCCTTCCCTGTTATCTTAAGCTAAGGAGTTTGTAGGCTTAGTAAGAAGAAAAATATCAGAAGCAACATATGTTTTTCATTTAACTATCACCTAGTTTTATAAGGGCAATTTAAAAAGAAAATTATAGAGGTAATTTAAAAAGAAAGTTTGGTATTTGATAATTCTCAGTGGGCTGAAAAACTCATTTAAGTTGCTTTCATAACATAAAAGGATGATATGTAAGGCTCTGCTGTTCTGAGGCTGCTTCACCCACAGCGGTGGCTATAAATGAAGGTAACTGTGGGCACAAGTCCAAGTACAAAGTGCATGATTTTGAGGTTGAACAGAGTGAATCGGTCCTTCAGGAACCAAGGCAAGAGTGGAGAGGCCCGTCTGCAGTTGAGGATAAGAAGGCCTGGGAATCTAAGGGCAAAGTTAGGCCCAGCCTAGCGCCAAAGGGTGAAAACAGCAATGCGTTCAGAAGCCTGCGGTCTCAGCAGTCAGGCCAGGCCCCAGGGAACAAAAAGCTGGCACCTGCTCAGGAAGCAGAGTTATTTTTCGTGTGGAGGTCACCAGGGCCCTGCTTGCCTAATCCTCCACACACTTGGGCCCCCTGACTGGCCAGGTAAAGCGACCTCTGATCAGACTGGGCGGACAGAGCTGAAGGTGGGCCCCAGGGAGAGCTGGGTGTCAGGTGGCCAGATGGGGGCAGGCTCTGGCTCACTGTTGTTATTGTCCTCCAGGGCTCACTCAGACAGTGGCCTCAGAGGTTCACAGTAAATGCCCCCAAACCCACACTAACCAAAGCCTGGTTCCACTTCTCTAGATTTTTACTAAAATAAGCCACACGAGGCCGGAGCATCACTACTGCTCTTTAAATACAAGAAAATGTCCAGGCTTCTGTTTGCTCATCTGCAAAATGAGGGGATTAGGCTAGATAAACAAAGGCTGCTTCCAGGCCCCAAACTGCTGGGTAATTGAGTGTGCTAGAACCAGAGACCATGGTTTGGGCTCTAGACAACCTATCGAGTGGTCACTGCCTCTGCCTCCTCCTGGGGACCACTTCAAGTTCCCTTTTCTCTCTGTCCTCCCAGTGGCTGGCTGCTAAGGCCAACTGAGCCGACCCTCCCACAGCCACAGCCATGCAGGACAGCCAAGGCCAAGAGGAAGGACCTGACTGACACCCAGGAAGACTACATGGTTTGTCCAAGGGCACAGCACTGACAACATGGGCTTCCTGACACTGAGGCCCGATGCCCGGCAGGATGCCTTTTCAAACATGCCACACACGCTCTTTATTCCTGCTTTGTCCCAGCTTTTGTACCTGCCCTCTGTGCTCCGTCATGGACAGCTCACTTACAAGCTAAGACCTCAGTTCTCAACCAGCAGCATGTGACTGGCCGCACTGAGAAATGAAAGGTCTCATTATCCATCTGACAATCTGGTACCATATAAAATGGCTAGCCTCCTGCCCTCTACTCCTGAAACTCAATTATACCCAGGCTCAAAAAAAGAGACAAGCTTCTCTCAAGCCCTCAGGAACTGAAAGGCCAAAAAAGAAAGCGTCCTTCTCAACAGTCTCTTTTTCCTATAGTTCCAGCAGACTACAAAGCCCTCGGGTTTTAACACTGACCCCCCAAGCCTTGTGATGGGAAGGGGGGCTGTAGCTCATGTTGTCGCCAGGCTCCCATAGGTATGATTTCGTGCTGGAGAGGTGTTTAAGCAAAAGTCTGACATGATCAAAGTGGTACACAAAATTAATCACGTGCCATCCCAGAATGGATGAGGGTGGCAGAGGCAACATGGAAAAACAGGTCTGGAGTCTGGTGTCTGGGAAGGCAGGCTCCATTATCAGGCCCACAATTCTGCTGAACACAACTAACAATGAATACATTGAAAAAAAATTTCTGAATGGCTGGGCACGGTGGCTCACACCTGTAATCCCAGCTACTAGGGAGGCTGAGGCACAAGAATTGCTTGAATCCATGAAACAGAGGTTTCAGTGAGCTGAGACTGTGGCACTGCACCCCAGCATGGGTGACAAAGTGAGACTTTGACTCAAGAAAAAAAAAAGTCTGAAAGGCTTTGAAGCTTCAAGAACTGAGCAAGGAATAACAGTACGGAAACTAAAGAAAACAGGAACCCCGAGGTATGAGCTCTAGAGAAGCCACCTTGCCCTCAAGCATTGGCCTAGCCTAGTCTGGCAAAGGACACTTTCACTTTTTTTTTTTTAAAGACAGAGTCTTGCTCTGTCACCCAGCCTGGAGTGCAGTGGCATAATCTCGGCTCATTGCAACCTCCGCCTCCCAGGTTCAAGTGATTCTCCTGCCTCGGGCTCCCCAGTAGCTGGGACTACAGGCGCCCGCCACCACACCTGGCTAATTTTTGTATTTTTAGTAGAAATGCGGTTTCACCATATTGGCCAGGCTGGTCTTGAACTCCTGACCTTGTGATCCACCCATCTTGGCCTCCCAAAGTGCTGGGATTACAGGCGTGAGCCACCACACCCGGCAGCCTTTCACTTTAACAGCCTCCTGAGCAGAAGTCAACATCCAGGGCTGGCCAGTGTGGAACACCAACTGGAGACTCTTCCTCAAGGAGCCGGGACCCCAAAGGACTACAGCTACTAGGTAACAGGTGAACCAGAAGCAAACCAGGCCTCACTTAGACTGGAGGCCTAGGTTTGCCTCCTCTGAAAGAACCGGGGAATCTCAACCATGAGCTTCTTCCAAGGTGGTCTTGGACCAGAAATACCTCCAGGGACCTGGCAGAAGAAATTCTCTCCCCACGAAAGCAAAGCACTTTCACCCGAAGCCTCAAGTTATTCCTAGAAATACTTTCTCAAATACAATGAATGGTAAGCACATAACCAAAGGTAACCAAGCAGACGAGGAAACAAGACTAAGGACCAGCAGAAATAGAATATAACAGAAAAATAAGGACTTCAGATAATGGAATTATCAGGCATAGACTTGTTTTTACAAGTATGCATCAAGATGAGTTTAAAATACCTACAGGGAGTCCAGGCACAGTGGCTCACGCCTGTAATCCCAGCACTTTGGGAGGCTGAGGTGGGTGGATCCCTTGAGGTCAGGAATTGGAGACCAGCCTGGCCAACATGGCAAAACCTCATCTCTACTAAAAATACAAAAATTAGCTGGACGTGGTGGCGCATGCCTGTAATTCAAGCTACTCAGGAGGCTGAGGCACAAGAATCGCTTGAAACTGAGAGGTTTCAGTAAGGCAAGATTGGGCCACTGCACTCCAGCCTGGGCAACAGAGTGAGACTCCGTCTCATAAAATAAAATAAAATAAAATAAAATAAAATAAAATAAAATATCTAAAGGGAGAATCACAGGCAAGCAGACCAGTTTTAAGGCTATTGTGGCAGCCAAAGCATGATGTAAGAAATGCCTAAACTAGAGGAGTGGATGTGGAGCTGGCAAGAAAAGGCAGATGGAAAGAGAAGGAAAAGAATGAAGCAACAGGACCAGATGGAAGGTTGGAAAGGAAAAGAAAACATAAGGAACAGTCCAAATTGACTTAAGTCACTAAAGAGATAAGTCTAGTTCCTGTGAAGGCAGGCAGAGGAGATGAGGGACGTGGTACGCAGGTAATGCTCCTCCCCTCCCCCACTCAGAGACGTCCACATCCTAGTCCCTAAAACCTGTGAATCTGTTACTTCCCATGACAACAGAGATTTTGCAGATATGATTGAGATGGAAAGATTATCCTGGATTGCCTGGGTGGGCCCAATGTAATCACAAGTGCCCTTAAAAGATAAGAGGAAGGCAGAAACTCAGAGAAGGCGATGTGAAACAGAAGCAGACATCAGAGTAATGAGAGCAAGGAGCATGAGCCAAGGAATGCAGCTGGCCTATGGAGGGGAAGAAAATATCTGCAAATCATTTATCTGATAAGGGGTTAATATCCAGAAAATGTAAAGAACTCTAATAACAAACAACTTGACACCTTATACAAAAATTAACTCAAGATGGATTAAAGACTTAAACGGAAAACCCAAAAACTATAAAAACCCTAGAAGAAAATCTAGGCAATACCATTCATGACATAGGCACAGACAAAGATTTCATGATGAAAACGTCAAAAGCAATTGCAACAAAAGCAAAAACTGACAAATGGAATCTCACTAAACTAAAGAGCTTCTGCGCAGCAAAATAAACTATCATCAGAGTGAACAGGCAACCTACAGAATGGGAGAAAATTTTTGTAATCTATCCATCTGACAAAGGTCTAATATCCAGAATCTACAAGGAACTTAAACAAACGTACAAGAAAAAAAAACCCCATTAAAAAGTGGGCAAAGGACATGAACAGACACTTCTCAGAAGAAGACATTTATGCAGCAAAAAAACATATGAAAAAAAGCTAAATATCACTGATCATTAGAGAAATGCAAATCAAAACCACAATGAGATACCATCTCATGCCAGTCAGATGGCAATTATTAAAAAGTCAAGAGAAAACAGATGCTGGTGAGACTGTGGAGAAATAGGAATGCTTTTACACTGTTGGTGGGAATATAAATTAGTTCAACCATTGTGGAAGACAGTGTGGCAATTCCTCAAAGACCTAGAACCAGAAATACCAGTTGACCCAGCAATGCCATTACTGGGTATATACCCAAAGGAATATAAATCATTCTCTTATAAAGATACATGCACACATACGTTCACTGCACCACTATTATCACAATAGTAAAGACACAGAATCAACCCAAATGCCCATCAATGATAGACTGGACTAAAAAAATGTGGTATATATACACCATGGAATACTATGCAGCCATAAAAAGAAATGAGATGATGTCCTTTCCAGGGACATGGATGGAGCTAGAAGCCATTATCCTCAGCAAACTAACACAGTAACAGAAAACCAAACACTGCATGTTCTTACTTATAAGTGGGACCTGAACAATGAGAACACTTGGACACAGAGAAGGGAATAACACACACTGGGGCCTGTCAGGGGGCAGGGGGCAGGAAGAGGGAGAGCATCAGGATAAATAGCTAATGCATGTGGGGGTTAACACCTAGGTTGACAGGTGCAGCAAACAAGCATGGCACACATTTACCTATGTTAACAAACCTGCAAGTCCTGCACATGTATCCTGGAACTTAAAATTAAATTACATTTTAAAAAAAACGGGCAAAGGACTTGAAAGGACAGTTCTCCAAAAAGATATACAAATGGGCAACAAGCACATGGAAAGATGCTCAACATCACTAGTTATTAGGAAAATGCAATTAAAACCACAATGAGATATCACCCCACATCCATTAGGATGACTACAATTAAAAAAGAAGAAGAAAAGAAGTGTTGGCAAGGTTGTACAGAGATTAGAGTTTTTGTGCACTATTGGCAAGATTGTAAAATGGCACAACTGGTATGGAAGTTTCTCAAAAGTTAAAAATAGAACTACCATATAATCCTCCAATCCCACTTCTGGGTATATATCCAAAAGAATTGAAAGCAGGGTCTCAAAAAGATATTTGCACACGCATGTTCACAGCGGCATTTCAGACAATAGCCAAGAGGTGGAAGCAACCCAAGTGTCCACTGACAGATGAATGGACAAACACAAGGGAATATTATTCAGCCTTAAAAGGAAGGAAATCCTGTCACATGCTACTACATGGATGAACCTTGAGGACATTATGCTAAGTGAAATAAGCTGACTAGTCACATAAAGACAAATACTGTATGATTCCACTTACAAGAGGTATCTAAAGTAGTCAAATTCATAGCAACAGAAAGGAAAATGAAGATTTCCATGGGCTGGCAGAGGAGGAAATGGGGAGATGTTGTTTAACGGATACAGAATTTCAGTTTTATAAGATGAAAAAGTTCTGGAGATTGGTTGTATAACAATGTGAATATACTTAATACTACTGAACTTAAAAATGGTTAAGATGGTAAAATTTTGCTATACATATTTTATCATAATTAAAAATAAAATTTGAAGGCCAGTATATGTGCAGGTTAGTTACATTTTAAAAAGCAAAAATTGGCCAGGCGCGGCAGCTCACGCTTGTAATCTCAGCACTCTGGGAGGCTGAGGCAGGTGGATCACCAGGTCAAGAGATTGAGACCATCCTGGCCAACATGGTGAAACCCGTCTCTACTAAAAATACAAAAATTAGCTGGGTGTGGTGGTGGGCACCTGTAATCCCAGTTACTCAGGAGGCTGAGGGAGGAGAATCGCTTTAACCTGGGAGTCAGAGGTTGCAGTGAGCTGAGATCACGCCACTGCACTCCAGCCTGGCAACAGAGTGAGACTCCAACTCACAAAAAAAAAAAAAAAAAAAAAAAAAAAAGGCAAAAATTGGAGGTCAAGATGGGAGGACTGCTTAAGGCTAGGAGTTTGAGACCAGCCTGGTCAACACAGGAGACCCATCACTATTTTAAAAAATAAATAAATAATATAAAATTTTAAAAGATTTCACTCTTCAAAACTACAAAGAAATAATACTCTGAACTACTTGTTATGCCAACTAAAACAATTCTATTCAAAAACTTCACATTGTTCTTTAGTGTTTACACTACAGTGTGGTTAAGTTCTAAGATAATAGATGTAAATGTATTTATGCTCCCATACATTTGGGGTGGGGCAGGGGTGGGGTGGGGGGAGGCTATTTAGAGCCAAATGCTCTCTAAACCTTAGCCTTGATCTGGTATGTTTCCAGAAAGCAGGATGTCTCAAACTCTTCTGCTGATGGGTCCTTCCTAAGGTCTTTGCCAGAATCCTCCTTTAAGGTTGCTATCCCTATGAAGAAGTTCATCTCTCCCATTAAGACTGAGAAAGCCTCTAATAAGGGCTTCTCTCTCCAGAATTTATGTAGGATTCTGTTCTATCTAGTTTACAAATTAGTAGCTGCCATCTAACTTGAACTCATAAAAAACAAAGGCCTCAAACTGGAGCCAACTGCGCTCTGTATCAGTGGAGTCAGAGTGAGCATATCAAACAGCAATGAAGTTTATTTGCTTTCTATTCACCCAAAAAGGTCATCATCATCAATTAGGCCATGAAAAACCAATCAACAATAAATCAGGCTGTATAATAAAAAATGAAGAGCCATTTCAAGACTCAATATTAGCATTTATTAATTCCAAGATAATATTAACCTCACCGAATCTGGCTTTTTTTTTTTTCACTTTTTTTCTTTGGTCTCATTTTCTACTAATAACTGCCCTTCCTAGCTCTGTCTTTCACAATCCTGGGGTCCTAGAATCAGAGCCATAAAAAGAGCAGATGGTTCGTTCCAGGCCACTCAATTATCACCAACACGTGTTTGTTCATAGCAAACACACTAGGCCAAATAGTAGTATAGCCATTAATATTATTTACTTCTAATTCACATACTAGATTAGAGGAAGTACTGGAGGAAGGAACGAGAGACAGGGTAAGGCAGGGAGGGAAGAAAGCAAATTTCACTGAAAATGGAACTAGCCTCCAGGTACAGCGTACAGTGAGCACGGTAACAGAGCATCTTTTTTTTTTTTTTTGGAATGGAGTTTCACTCTTACTGCCCAGGCTGGAGAGCAATGGCACGATCTAGGCTCACTGCAACCTCCAGCTCCCGGGTTTAAGCGATTCTCCTGCTTCAGCCTCCTGAGTTGCTGGGATTACAAGTGCCTGCCACAACACCTGACTAATGTTTTGTATTTTTAGTAGAGATGGGGTTTTACCATGTTGGCCAGGAGGCCGAGGCAGGTAACACAGCATCTGAAGGGGCAAGCCTGGTGTCGAGTGTGCTTCCTTTCTCGGGACCATCCCTAATCCTTCAAGGTCATTATTCACATTCTTTGTCTTTGTAAAATTCAGCCTGTTAGGCATTTGCTACCTCTGAACAAGCTTGCATTTGGACATTTGATGTATGAGTACCATCTGCTAGCTTGGGTTATGTCAGTCAACAGTTTCAATCCAAAAGCTCCTGGCAGAGGAAAAAAAGGCAAGTTGCATTCTGTTGCAGAGGATGTCTTAATACCTCTTACCTGTGCATTTTTTAATAGGAGTTGGTTTTGTAAAAAGGAGGGAAAAGGCTATAAGATTCTGTATTTTTCTGCCTTGATGCCACAGAGCAAAACAGTGAATCTGGTCAAAACCAACCACGGCAGGAAGGTCTGATTTAGCCTACAAATCTCAAGTACATCTTAAGAGCTATCCCTTGATTCATTTAAATTCAATGAAGCAGCTGAGAACTGCCAGCAGCCATTCTAATCTGTTAATACTCCACCTCACAAACAAAAATCAATAGGACATTGTAGATAATGAACTAGCTCTAGCCTTAGTTTCACTTAAAGAAAAGAAAAAGACAAGACTCTATCTTCAGCACTGGCAAGAAACTTGGAAATCCTTTCCCATTAGTTGTTAGGTTCCCAGGCCCCTACTCACCATCTCTTCCGACCCAGCAGGGTCCTGCACCACCACCAACACAGCACAGGGTTTAGACAAAGAAACTAGCAGGCCCACTCCCTTCCACCACCGCACAGACCTTTTACCTGCCATGAAGAAAGCCCACTCTGGGAAGAGTGCCACATCCCAGAGGAAAAGGGGGTTCAAAAGCATCAATACAATTAGAATTTTGCTTTATAGATTGCTAGACGGTTCAAATAACAAAATCAAATTCAATTCACAGTAACTCATTGAAAACCAGGTCATGCGTTCAGCACAACCATACAAGGCCTGTGGAGGTTTATAAAAAATAATAATGGGGGCATCTACAGGGGAAAACTCAAGGAGACAACACATAGACATCAGAAAATGACATCAATATGGGGTCACAGAAACCCTGGAATAAGTAATGATAACTCAGGACAGGTGTGTCCTAAACAGATGTTACTCATCAAGTAAAGAAGTCTGGGAATAACTTTTTTTTTTTTTTTAAAGCAGAAAAGTCATCTATGTGTCTTAGAAGGAGGATATGTAGAGAAGAGAATATTGCAGGCTGGGCACAGTGGCTCAAGCCTGTAATTCCAGCACTCTGAGAAGCCGAGGCGGGAGGAATGCTTGAGTCCAGGGGTTCGAGACCAGCCTGGACAATACAGCGAGACACTATCTCTATTTAAAAACAACAAAAAAAGAATATTGTAGATATGAAGCAACAGCACATGGAAGGGCACTGAGATGGGAACAAGGCAGCTACACAAGAGGGACGTTAACTGCTACCTGAAGCTGAGGGGTGGTGCTAGGGGTGAGGAAAGAATATTAATATTTGAGTTCAGGAGCAGGCAATCAATTGTTCCAAACCTCTAAATGTGCTTGAATTTATATTTAAATCTTAAAAAGAAAACCTTTCCATGTACTTTTCACCAATCATTCCTGAACCGTAGGCTCTTGAGAAATCTGAAAACCAGGTGTAAGCATTTTTCTTCAGGGGAATGAATGCCTGGAAGCCAAGAGAGTGTGGTGCCGAAAGCCCAAGATATGAGAATAGTGTGTTGTGGCTGTGGTCACAAAACAACACATTTTTCTTTTCTTTTTTTTTTTTTGTTTGTTTTTTGTTTTTTTGAGACAGAGTCTCGATCTGTCACCCAGGCTGGAGTGCAGTGGCAAGATTTCAGCTCACTCCAACCTCCACCTCCTGGGTTCAAGCCATTCTCCTGCCTCAGCCTCCCGAGTAGCTGGGATTACAGGTGTATGCCACCACAACCAGCTAATTTTTGTATTTTTAGTAGAAACGGGAATTTGCCATGTTGGCCAGGCTGGTCTTGAACTCCTGGCCTCAGGTGATCTGCCTGCCTTGGCTTCCCAAAGTGCTGGGATTACAGGCGGGAGCCACCATGCCTAGCCAAAACAACACATTTTCAAAAGCTGATGCTCATGGGGTAAAATGTTAACAACAATGTACATTTGGGAAAGGGTTTAAGATTCCATTTTTACTTTTGCATCCATTTTAAAGTTTGAAACTATGTCCAAATTAAAAACAAAAGCAGTGTTCCTAACCCCTGTTTGGTTTTGGGGATATCATGAGAGCTGCTCCCCTCCCGTCCCTATTGGTTCTACCAGTTGGGATTATCAAGCAGGGTTCCAGGCAGTAAGAGGAGAGAGCTGAAGTTGTACCATTCCTTAAATTCTCAAGCTTCATTTTGAAATAATTACAGATTCTCAGGAAGTTGCCAAAGTAGTACAGAGAGGTTCCATGTACTTTTCACCAATCATTTCTAAAATTTTAAAGGCAAATCTTGTAAGTCACATAAATTCCAAGTGGTTAAGAAATCATGTTTTTAACTTTCATGCAATGTAAGAAAAATGCATTCCACCTGGCAGAGTAAAACTTCCCCTTAGAAGGACTTACAGTCTTTCTTAAGGTCTTTCTTTAATGGTCAAATTTAGGAAGGCATCTTCAATAGGTATCTCCCAAGTACATGAACAGGCACTTCGCCCAAAAGTTCAAATGGCCAAGAAACAAATAAAAAACTCAACCTTACTAAAAATAATACAGAATTGGAAACAAACCGATGAAATAATTTCTCTCAATGATTAAAACATGTATGATGCTGGCAAGGGCACAATGAGACAAACCCTCTCTTGCACTAAGGCTGGAACATAATTAGCAAAAACTTTGCTGAAAACTGGTATTAGAAACTAGAAAATCAGTAAAAACTTTTCTGTAGTATAAAAGTAGTATAAAAAATAATAAAATATTTATAAAAAATAATGGGTGCATCCACAGGGAAAACTCAAGGAGACAACACATAGACATCAGAAAATGACATCAGGCCGGGCACGGGGGCTCACGCCTGTAATCCCAGCTCTTTAGGAGGTCGAGGCAGGCAGATCACAAGGTCAAGAGATGGAGACCATCTGGGCCAACATGGTGAAACCCCGTCTCTACTGAAAATACAAAAATTAGCTGGGCGTGGTGGTGCGCGCCTGTAGTCCCAGCTACTCGGGAGGGTGAGGCAGGAGAATTGCTTGAACCCTGGAGGCGGAGGTTACAGTGAGCTGAGATCCTGCCACTGCACTCCAGCCTGGTGACAGAGTGAGACTCCGTATCAAAAAAAAAAAAAAAAAAAAAAAAGAAAATGACATCAATATGGGGGCAAAAAATCCCTAGAATAAGTAATGAAAACTCAGGACAGGTATGTCCTAAACAGATGGTACTCATCAAGTAAGTACTCATCAAGCTGACACCAATGTACAAATGTCTGCACTGGGCAAAAAAAAGGAGAGGGTAGCATTAATTCTCATTTTCTCCATATAACAGGTTTAACAGTAATTGTTATTTGCTAATTTCAGGTATTTCCAAATACTTTTGTGATCTGGAAAAAAAATTATATGTAAACACATGTCAATCTTTTAAAAATTATTATAATCATTATCTTCAGAATATAAAATTGCCCTAGCCAATCCTCTGTGCCTTACCCACAAGAAAACTAAGGCAGAAAGACTCATTTTTATTAAATGAGGACACACTGTATGTATGTATGTAATCTGCTTTTATACTCAAGATTACACACTGAAGTAATCTATCATTAGCAAGGCCTTTAGTTTGAGTTCCACCAACTTGGTAGCAGTCTGGCCCTCTGGCAAATCATTTACCCTAACCAAGCCTAAGCTTCTTTTCATCTGTAAAATGGGAATGGCAACTGACTGTTCAGAAGATTAAACGAAACAACTTAAGCAAAGCACTGAGCATGATCCTGGCACAGAGCAGGCCCTCCCTAATTGTTTACTGTTCTTATAAGCATTTTTGCTTATAAGAAATAATCAAAGATTATTTCATGCATGATTTTTAATCGCTGTATAGGATGAATATTCCATAATGTAATTCAAGAATACCACTTGAATTTCTTATTACAAACAAGACTGCAATGCTGCACATGATGCTATAGATAAACCTTTGACTGCCCTCTGGTTATTTCCTTAGGAAATATTTCTAGAAGTGAAATGAGAGAGTTGAACCATATGTATACATCTTCACTTCAATAAAAAATATATAATTTCAAACTCATTGAAAAAAACTTCAAAAACAGATGTAGAGGAAAAGTGAAATTTTCTCCTCCTCCCTGCAAAATCAGTTTCATGGAAGACAATTTTTCCATGGACCAGAGGCAGCAGGGTATGGTTTCGGGATGATTCAAGTATACTGCATTTATTGTGCATTTCATTTCTATTGTTATCACATTGTATATAATGACACAATTCTACAACTCACAATAATGTAGAATCAGTGGAAGCCCTGAGCTTGTTTTCCTGCAACTAGACAGTCCTATCTGGGGGTGCTGGGAGACAGTGACAGATCATCAAGCATTAGATTCTCATAAGGAGGGGCAACCTAGATCCCTCGCATGCGCAGTTCACAGTAGGGTTTACACTCCTATGAGAATCTGTGCCGCTACTGATGTGACAGGAGGTGGAGCTCAGGCAGTCATGCGAGGGATGGAAAGGGGCTGTAAATACAGATGAAGCTTTGCTCACTCACCCACAGCTCACCTCCTGGTGTGCAGCCTGGTTCCTAGCAGGCCATGGACCGCTCCTGGTCTGTGGCCCGGGGATTGGGGACCCCTGGTTTAGAACGTATCTTTCCAGACCTTTCATAGGCATTTTGTGTGCATACAAAAGGTAGTGCGCACAAATAAAGTTGTTTTTGTTTTTACTTTTAAATGAGATCATATTATACAAATTGTTTTGCATTTGTTTTTTACTTACTATTTCTTGGACCACCTCCTATGGCCTATACCTATGGACTGACAGGTACACACACACACACACACACACACACACACACACCTTTTCTACACAGTAAGGTATGCCACCATTTACTTAATCATTTTTTTATTTGATAGAAATTTGCAGGGTTTCCTGTTTTCACCATTAGAAACAATGCTGCCTTTAAAAGCTGTGTTTCCATATAAATCTTGTGCAAAGAGAAAGTCTATCTGTAGGATGTATTTCTAGAGTGGAGTTGCTGGGTCAAATGAGGTACATATTTAAAATTCTGAAACTGTTTGCCAATTTGTCCAATTTACCCTCCTAATTAACATTGTATAAAATGTCCACCTTCAACCCTGGTCAAGACTGAATATTATTTTAAATTTCTGCCCATTCAGTGGGCAGGGAAAAGGTATCTCAATGCTTTGATAGTCACTTCATACTTTTCCCTCATTTGCTTCTCTTCTTCTGTTAACTGGTCATTCATATTTCTTGCCCAAGGACTTTTGTTATTCACTTCTTTATCAAGGATAGTTAATACTTTGTCTATTGTATGTGTTCCAAATATTTCCTTCCATCTCTGACTTGCCTTTTAATTGTATGGGTTTTTTTCTTTTAATATACAAAGTTTTACATTTTGAGATGTTGAAGCTCTCTATCTTTTTCTTTATGGCTTCTGGATTTTTTTACAGCTTCCTGATGAAGCCTTCCCATTCCATCAGCATAAAAACATTCGTCTTTGAAATCTTTTTAGAAAACGCTGACAATAGTGTATATAACACACATAACACACATATTGCTCTGTTTCCTATACAAGGATCTAAATTTTAACTTTGGAAAAACTGACTGATATGGACAATCATTTCTCTGTATTTTCTAGCTATAATAAACTGTAAAGCATTGAATTTATTCCCTTCAAATCATATTAGGAAATTAGACAACCTAGCTTACATCTAGGTTGATCACTGGCCATTCAGCTTCTCAATGTGAGGAACGTATTTCAGATTAATTCTTCAAAAACTGAAAAAACTCTTTGAGAACTCAAAAAAAATTAGCCGTTTCCCCCAGTCAGAAACCCTCCTTTTCACACAGGCATCAGCAGACTTAACCTTGATATAGGGCAGTAAATTTGCTAAGTGTAATCTTACATCAGAATGTTATTTATAGGTAAGGCATCTGAGGGCCAAAGAAGATAAATTTTTTAAAACCAGGTTTAAGATGTGTGCATGCATGTGTGCACATGTGTATGTGCATGTATGTGTGCACACATGTGTGTGTAGGGGAAAGAGTGGGCCTGAGGGAAATAGGAATTGATGGGAGGAATAAGAGAAGGCATGGTGGAAGGTTTCCCAGGGGCCCCGTGTGAGCTGGCCCATGCAGACCTGACAAGGTGCCCCGCCGAGACAAAATGGAGAGTACATTCTAAGTGGAGGACAAAGCAGAAGAAAAGGAATAGAGGCAAGAAACCCAGAGCCATGTTCACAACTGGCAAGGTTAGGAGATACTGGTTCCTGGCACAGGCATGGTCCTGACCTGGCCGGCTGGCCACCTCATGGTTCCCTGAGGAGAACCACTTGCCTATAGGCCCTGAGGGGGAACATTCCCCACCCAACTCTACCTCTGTTGTGGATCATGCCAAGAAAGGATTGCCCAGTGATGAGATGATTGGGATTCAGACAATTGTTCAGTTAGTAGTAAATCAGTCATTGAAAACACAGACCGAGTGAGGCCATGAGGCAGCAGAGGGAGGAGCTCCACGGAGGACCACAGCCCTCAAATGGCCCTCAAATGACAGTGACGGAGCTCCCCACTTCACCTCCCTGAGCCTGGGGTTCTGCTGTAAACTGAGGGAAGCTTCCTCCATTGTCTTCAAGGAATTTTCCAGAAGGCTCTAAATTCTAAGAGTCTATGACTCAATTTCCATGGAACAGAACATACTTAGAGTCCTACTTTTCTCTTTTGTAACAAGAGAAATTCTTGGCAACTGTTAAAGTCAAGCAAAGGAAACCAGAGTGCACATCAGCTGACTAATGTGCCCACGGCAATTAAGTCAAAATATTTTTCAAATAGTATTGAAACAGCTCATCTCCCATTAACAAATACTTCTAGACTTTCCAGACTTGTCTTGCTCAGCCCAGCTGTAGAAACATCCCTTATGTGTCTGGCCATTAGGTGGAGAGTTTCCAACCTATGAGAATGAGCTGCAGATCAGCCGCACCTGCATGTGCTCAGGCACCAGAGGACAGGCATCAACCTGGCCTCCTCAGCAGCCCCTATCTTTCCCCCACCTACTGCCAAACAGTACAGAAGGTGACTCTGAGGCTGCTCCTGCTCAGGCTGTGATGGGGTTGAACTTCATGGGGCTCTCTCTATCCCAGTGCTTCATTAGTTCTTACTCTGTACAAACATCACCCAAGCACCACTTCTCAGCCTCACTAAGAATCTTGAGTCTCCCACCAAGTACCATATATGTGCTTCAGGCAACCCTGTGTGGTCACTGTTGTGCCCATTCAAGTCTGAAAAACTCTGAGGCTGACTAAAGGACGGAACCAAAGGAGAGACTGAATGCAGGCTGGCCCTTCACACCACTCTGCTCTAGGAAAACTAACAAAGCCTCATGTGGACAGGACCGTCTCTGGGGCTCCTGTTGGCCAGCAGCATCCACTCTATCTTGTTTCAGTATTAAGCTTCTGTCACTTTAATGCATATTAATAGATGTGTTTGTCATTATTAAGGTGGAAGGTGGTTAGATCTCTGAAGGGAGGTGAGAACTGAATAGGTCCTGGGGTGCAACACAATTGCAGAGAAAACCTGGTTAAGAACTCAAACTCTGAAATTAAACAGACCCAGCTTTGGATTCCAGTTCCACCTCTTATCAGTGTGTCACCCTGGACAAGTTACGGCAAAAGGCCTCTTTTTCCTTACATATAATGCAGATAATAGTGCCTATCTCATAGGGGCTGCTGGGAGAATTAAGAAATAACACTTGATATTCAGAGAAGGACTGTGTGGTAGATAGAGCTCCCTCTCCCCTCTCCCCTCTCCCCTCTCCCCTCTCCCCTCTCCCCTCTCCCCTCTCCCCTCCCCCCTCCCCCCTCCCCCCTCCCCCCTCTCCCCTCTCCCCTCTCCCCTCTTTCCACGGTCTCCCTCTGATGCCGAGCCGAAGCTGGACGGTACTGCTGCCATCTCAGCTCACTGCAACCTCCCTGCCCGATTCTCCTGCCTCAGCCTGCCGAGTGCCTGCGATTGCAGGCGTGCGCCGCCACGCCTGACTGGTTTTCGTGTTTTTTTGGTGGAGACGGGGTTTCGATGTGTCGGCTGGGCTGGTCTCCAGCTCCTGACCGCGAGTGATCCGCCAGCCTCGGCCTCCCGAGGTGCCGGGATTGCAGACGGAGTCTCGTTAACTCAGTGCTCAATGGCGCCCAGGCTGGAGTGCAGTGGCGTGATCTCGGCTCGCTACAACCACCTCCCAGCCGCCTGCCTTGGCCTCCCTAAGTGCCGAGATTGCAGCCTCTGCCTGGCAGCCACCCCGTCTGGGAAGTGAGGAGCGTCTCTGCCTGACTGCCCATCGTCTGGGATGTGAGGAGCCCCTCTGCCTGGCTGCCCAGTCTGGAAAGTGAGGAGCGTCTCTGCCCGGCCGCCATCCCATCTAGGAAGTGAGGAGCGCCTCTTCCCGGCCGCCATCACATCTGGGAAGTGAGGAGCGTCTCTGCCCGGCCGCCCATCGTCTGAGATGTGGGGAGCACCTCTGCCCTGCCGCCCCGTCCGGGATGTGAGGAGTGTCTCTGCCCGGCCGCCCTGTCTGAGGGGTGAGGAGGCCCTCTGCCTGGCAGCCGCCCCGTCTGAGAGGTGGGGGGCCCCTCCGCCCGGCAGCCACCCCATCTGAGAAGTGGGGAGCGTCCTCCCTCCTCGTCTGGGAGGGAGGCGGGGGGGGTCGGCCCCCCGCCCGGCCAGCCGCCCCGTCCGGGAGGTGAGGGGCACCTCTGCCCAGCCGCCCCTACCGGGAAGTGAGGAGCCCCTCTGCCCGGCCAGCCGCCTCGTCCGGGAGGGAGGTGGGGGGGTCAGCCCCCCGCCTGGCCAGCCGCCCCGTCCGGGAGGCGAGGGGTGCCTCTGCCCGGCCGCCCCTACTGGGAAGTGAGGAGCCCCTCTGCCCGGCCAGCCGCCCCATCCGGGAGGGAGGTGGGGGGGTCAGCCCCCCTCCCAGCCAGCCGCCCCATCCGGGAGGGAGGTGGGGGGGTCAGCCCCCCGCCCGGCCAGCCGCCCCGTCCGGGAGGGAGGTGGGGGGATCAGCCCCCCGCCTGGCCAGCCGCCCCGTCCGGGAGGGAGGTGGGGGGATCAGCCCCCTGCCCGGCCAGCCGCCCTGTCCAGGAGGTGGGGGGGGCGCCTCTGCCCGGCCGCCCCTACTGGGAGGTGGGGAGCCCCTCTGCCCGGCCAGCCGCTCTGTCTGGGAGGGAGGTGGGGGGGTCAGCCCCCGGCCCGGCCAGCCGCTCTGTCTGGGAGGGAGGTGGGGGGGTCAGCCCCCGGCCCGGCCAGCCGCCCCGTCCGGGAGGGAGGTGGGGGGGTTAGCCCCCCACCTGGCCAGCCGCCCCATCCGGGAGGTGAGGGGCGCCTCTGCCCAGCCAGCCGCCCCGTCCGTGAGGGAGGTGGGGGGGTCAGCCCCCCGCCCGGCCAGCCGCCCCGTCCGGGAGGGAGGTGTGGGGATCAGCCCTCCGCCCGGCCAGCCGCCCTGTCCGGGAGGTGAGGGGCGCCTCTGCCCGGCCGCCCCTACCGGGAAGTGAGGAGCCCCTCTGCCCGGCCAGCCGCCCCCTCCAGGAGGGAGGTGGGGGAGTCAGCCCCCCGCCGGGCCAGCCGCCCCGTCGGGGAAGTGAGGGGCGCCTCTGCCCGGCCGCCCCTACTGGGAAGTGAGGAGCCCCTCTGCCCGGCCAGCCGCCCTGTCCGGGAGGGAGGTGGGGGGTCAGCCCCCCGCCCGGCCAGCCGCCCCGTCCGGGAGGTGAGGGGCGCTTCTGCCCGGCCGCCCCTACTGGGAAGTGAGGAGCTCCTCTGCCCGGCCACCACCCCATCTGGGAGGTGTACTCAACAGCTCATTGAGAACAGGCCATGAAGACAATGGCGGTTTTGTGGAATAGAAAGGGGGGAAAGGTGGGGAAAAGATTGAGAAATCGGATGGTTGCTGTGTCTGTGTAGAAAGAGGTAGACATGGGAGACTTTTCATTTTGTTCTGTACTAAGAAAAATTCTTCTGCCTTGGGATCCTGTTGATCTGTGACCTTACCCCCAACCCTGTGCTCTCTGAAACATGTGCTGTATCCACTCAGGGTTGAATGGATTAAGGGCGGTGCAAGATGTGCTTTGTTAAACAGATGCTTGAAGGCAGCATGTTCGTTAAGAGTCATCACCACTCCTTAATCTCAAGTACCCAGGGACACAAACACTGCGGAAGGCCGCAGGGTCCTCTGCCTAGGAAAACCAGAGACCTTTGTTCACTTGTTTATCTGCTGACCTTCCCTCCACTATTGTCCTGTGACCCTGCCAAATCCCCCTCTGCGAGAAACACCCAAGAATGATCAATAAAAAAGAAAAAAAGAAAAAAAAAAAAACAAAAACAAAAACAAAAAAAAAAAAAAAAAAAAAAGAAATAACACTTAACATATGTAAGCTACTATAATCAGCATCCACAGCAGGTGTGAGCACATCTTTTTATCCGTGCCGACTCGGCCTGTGGACTCACCGGCATGTTATCCGGGATCAAACAGACAGCTTGTTTCCAGCCTTCTCTAATCACTAGCACTGGACTGTCCTGACTGTCTGACTTTAGGTTTAGTTCAGGCAGCTGTGTCCATTAAGAATGACACAATGACAATGTAAAAATATGTATTATACATATACATCGTAATACAAAATGAAAAGGCAGAATTTAGGATGATGTACATCACCTAGGTAAATGAACACAACAGGATCCTAGGAGGCTTATAGAGACTAAGTATTAATAGTTGGTGTTTCGTGGTGAAAGAGTTATTGGTGTTTGATTTCAGTGAAAAGCTGATGAAAAGGATCTTTTTTAAATGAGAGCTGTGGATAAGATCTGTAGTTTCATCAACCTCTTTTTTTTCTGTCCCCTCCCCATGTTGGCCACATGTTTTTCAATATTCTTACACTGTTTACCAGTAAACTGATTAATTCTGTGTATTATTCTTCCATTTCAATACTGATCCAAATTTTAATCAACAATCCATATTTATAAGGGGTTCATAATGACATTATAAAAATCAAGTCACTGCCGCAGGTGTGATAATAAGCATAGCTGAGCAAGCAAGAAACAATCAGTGGCTTCATTTCCATAGTCAAGGGCACTCACATTCAAGGTCAACCTCATTCTAAAGGTAGTGGAAAGTGAGACCTGGTACCAGCTCCAGTAACAATATCTACAGTTAGACCAATCCTGTGTCAGAAACTCCTATTATGTCATCCACAGCCAATCAGAACGTGGAGTCAGCATGAAACCTTCCATACAGGGTTGCAATTCCAAACAAAAGCAAGGAAACTTGATGGTTTGGGTAGCTTTTGTATGTTCATCCTGGGTAAATGCATAGTTTCTGTTAAGACTTTTCAAATGCTGAAAATGGCCCCTGGTTCCCATGGGTTCCTTTGCAGATGGCATGAGCCCAGGTCAGCTCCACCTAGCAGACTGCTGGTGAGACAACTGATCATCCCTAATCATTACCTTCTTAATCACAGTTCTAAAAAGGCAGAGGCATTTGGGATTGAGGGAAGGGTTAGTGTACCAGAAAATCCTAGGCAACATCTTCAACACACAAATGACCCAGCTCACCCCTATCCATCTTGAGGCTTATCATGATTGTGGAGTTTCACAACTGATGGATTGGAAGACATTTTTTTAATTCCCCAGTCATCATAAGCCTATATGTGCACAACCACACACACAACTACCCCACCCCCAAACACACACACATACCCTGCCCCAGGGCCCACCCTGGAACTGAGATTCACTGGTGTAAAACAACTTGGACCATTAGGAATGCATTACACTTTAAAAACACACATGCGGCCTGGTGTGGTGGCTCGCGCCTGTAATCCCAGCACTTTGGGAGGCCAAGGTGGGTGGATCACGAGGTCAGGAGTTCAAGACCAGCCTGGCCAAGATGGTAAAACCCCATCTCTACTAAAAATACAAAAAATTAGCCGGGCGCGGTGGCAGGCGCCTGTAATCCCAGCTACTTGGGAGGCTGAGGCAGGAGAATCGCTTGAACTTGGAGGGTGGAGGTTGCAGGTTGCAGTGAGCCAAGATCGCACCACTGCACTCCAGCCTGGGTGACAGAGTGAGACTCCATCTCAAAAAACAAACAAACAAACAAAAACACATGCATACCCAGAAAGAGACAATGGAATCACGAGGAATTCAGGTGGAGATATAGTACCAGTTATTCCCTGGCACCAATAACTAGTTAATATAGTCTACACCTACCTTGCAAGGCACCATGTTAGAGGCAAGTGCTTTCTAACAGGCTATTGCTGTGTAACTACATCAAAGAAGGGCAAGTCTCTATCAAGGTCAATGAACTACTTCAGATATTTTAAATGAGGAATCAGAAATGGGCAGCTGCTTCCACAGACACAGGGCACAATGAGACCATGTCCTGCTCCCGATCTTCACTACACATGCCTGTACTGTTTGCCCTTGAGTTGTGGCCTTACCTCCTGGGACGTGGTCCTAACCCCCCAACTCAGATCCTAGGTACAGAGCTGGCCCCCGCCAGGGCCTCCATGGACGCCCATTCCTGAAGGTCTGTTCCATTGCTGTCTAAAGGCCAAAAGCAGAGCAGAAGGCAGAAATAAGGGGTAAGGAAGAAAGGCAAGTGGAATAAAAAAGAAACGTGAATGCATAAAGGAACAAGAAAAAAGTGTTTCTCGGCAGATTGGGGAAAATAAGCACAAGGAGCATTTCATAACCAGAAATACAAGTACACAGCATGGAACCACACCGTCTAATCTAATTCTGGAGGTGCTATAAACCTGATGGCTGTATTGGGGCTCCATTTGACATTTCAAAGAAACAAACGCTGTAAAATTGTGATCTTGATGTTTTTCTGTTCACAGGTCCAATATCTGCCTAACAGCAGTATCCTGCTCTTTCCAGATGATTAGTGTTGAGTTTGTTGTTGGGTTTTTTTCTTCCAGCTTATGTGAGTCCTCAGAGAGCACTGTCTGCCAAAGCAAAACGCCAAAACAGGAGCAGAACTTTCTGGCCATCCATGTGCAATTAGGAGCCCATTAAATACCACTCAGATAACTCAACACCCAAAATCATCCTCCATGGCGCAGCTGACAGCTGAGGCTAACTGGAAAAAACACCAGCTCAGGAGCAGCCTCACTGGGTCTGGATCTGTCGAATGAGGACCATGATGGTAAAACCCCACCCCTCAGCTTGTTGGGAGAAAGAATAAATGGGACGGCACTTCATACACTGTCAATTTAGGCAGTGACAGCACAGGAACATCATAATTAACCACACTGCTCTCTCCCCATGGATCTTTATGATGGAGTAAATTACACCAAGAAATATTACCACTTGTTCTCAAAAGATCCTATTGATTTGGCAGCTACTCTATTTAAATACAAAGATACAATGGTTATTTATTTCTTCAGAAAATACAGGTTTTTTTTTCCTCCAAAAACATTATGATTGCCATTTTAATTTCTGTGGTCAAAGAACACCTTTAGGTACTGGGCAGTGCATGACCCAGTCCAGTAAAGTGGCAGGAATTCTTGGAAAAAAGGGCCATAGAGATCCAAGTCAAATGCAGTCCTGATCTGTGAAGATGTATCAGAGGGACCCTGAACCAACAAGAACAACAATCAACGTTTATGACTGCCAGCCCTCTAGCTAATCACTTTACCAACATTATAACACTATCTCATCTAAGCCTCACAATTCTGCCAGGTAGGTACTATCATCATTTCCACATTTAATACACGAGGAAAAAGAAAGTGGTTTAGGCAACTCACCAAGGTAACAAAGCTACTAACTAGCAGAGCTAGGACTCAGGTTCCAAGGCCATCCTCTTAACCACTGTGCGGCACTGCCTCATGCGGATGCTTCCGTTGACAAACCAATCTGGAGCCAACAGAAGCTTTCTGCAGGTGCTCTGTGCTCCAAGAAAGTGTTCCATCCACTCAGTACTTACTGAGCACATCACTGGAAAGACAAAGACTTTCACCCTATCTACCCAGGGGGAACATCCATTCTGGGGGGACCTTGAGTGTAATGACAACTCAGGCAAGCACTGAAAGGTGCTTTTAAAAAGTCACAGTAATTCACAGACCAGGCTATAAAGCGCTTTTGTCTATTGTGATAGGCCCCTCAAAACTTGTTTGGGGTAAAAAGCTGCCTATTAGGGATATATGTTCCATACTGTGAAGACTTTCTTACAAAAAGTAAACCACAGTTTACAGCAAAAAGAAACCAGCAGGCCTAGGTCATCCCTGAGTATGACCCATCCTATTCTGCTCCTCTAATTCATTGCTATACATAAGTAAATGTTCTACTACAAGTACTAAAATCATAAAAACTCCCAAATTCTGCACATCCCTTTTTGAGTGCTATGGGAATATATTTCCATCTTTAGGGAAGTTGGTTACATTAGCCTAGGACTTTACCGAGACACAAACAAGCTATATCAGATGAGCTTTCCTATGAAATTCCATCTGTAGCAAATGTTCATCCATATTACTGTTACCTGGTGACTTTGTTGATGACTCTGTCTTCCCCTTTACACTGGCCACCTCGGGCAGCTGCAACACAGATTTTTCCCTATGTAAACTCCTCCTTGAAATAGCAATCTAAATAGCTTAAGGTACAGCCGGCTCTCCATACCCACAGGTTCCACATCCGCAGATTCAACCAACTACAGATCGAAAATATTCAGGGAAAAAAAAAATACAACTAAAAAAAAATAAAAATTTTAAAAACAACACACAATATAACAGCTATTTACATAGTATTCACATCTTATTAGATATTACAGGTAATCTAGAGATTATTTAAAGTATATATGAGGGCTGGGCCCAGTGTAATCCCAGCACTTTGGGAGGCTAAGGCAGGAGGATCGCTTGAGCCCCAGGAGTTTGAGACCAGCCTGAGCAACATGGTGAGACCCCGTCTCTACAAAAAGTTTTAAAAATTAGCTGGGTGTGATGGCTCACGCCTGTAGTCCCAGCTACTTGGAGGCTGAGTGGGGAGGATCACCTGAGCCCAGGTTGACACTGCACTCCAGCCTGAGCGACAGAGTAAGACCCTGTCTCAAAAAATTAATTAATTTAAAAATAAAGTATATGGGAGGATGTGCATAAGTTATATGCAAATATAACACCACTTTATACAAGCGACTTGAGCATTCTCTGATTTTGGTATCCATCAGGGATCCTAGAACTAATCTCCTATGGATACCGAGGGACGATTACACTACAATACAGGAATTAATTTAAAAATAACACCTAGTTAAAGATAAACTCTTATTTTTCCCTCAATTTATTATGCACACAAACATTTGGAGTTAGCTATAGATCTATGGCTCTCTTAATTTCACAATTTATTCACTGTTAAAGGTCTGTTTGCATAAACATTTTAATGTAAGCCACATCTTGACAGTTGGACACGTGGAATTTGAGCTCTGAGAGTGGAGGCAATGACTGAATATTCCGGACTTACTTGTTTCCTGTCTTATAATTTGCAAAGTGGTGCAGTACTCAGATTGACCTCAGGGAGCTTAGAGAGGGGTGAGGAGCGAGACAATCACATAATCAATGCAAGAACTAGGAAGTGATGTGAAGGGCACCAAGAGATCACAGTCAGCAGGGAAACCTGATCCGTTTTGAATATTAATCACAGAAGGGCCCCCTGAATAAGTGGGCATTGGGCTGACATCTCCAGGATGAGTCGAGCTGGCTAAGTGATGGCAGCGTGGGCATTCCAGAAACAAGAAGGGTAAGAGTAAGGGCCTGAGGCAGGCGCAGAGCCTCATGGGGGAATCTGAAGCAGCTTCTCGGGGGTGAGTATTATACACACAGTATGAGACAGGAGTGCGGCAGGGGCTGGGTCATGCAGTGCCTTGAAGGCCACATTGAGGATCTAGTTTTTTCCCTAAGGGAAAGGAGGAACAAGTGAAGGCTTATTGTATGTGGTCTGGAGACAGGTATGCAGGTGACCAGATGCGTATTTTGAAAAGCTTTTTCTGGCTGTGGTGTGGAAAATAAACTGGAAAGAGGCAAGAAAGGGTTCAGGAAGGTCAGTTAGACAATAACAACATTTTAAGTGAGAGACAATGGCAGCCCGGACTAGCGGGGTGGCTGTGGAGATGGATGAAGGGATTTGAGATTAGGAGATGAAATGCATGGAACTTGATGGGTTGCATATGGGAGTAAGGAAGAAGGTGTTCTTAAGCCCTAGGCTTTGGGCTACAAGACTGCAAGGACAAATTCACCAAGTCTGGGAATTTGAGAAGGGCTGGGTTTCTGGGAACATGGTAGGTTCAGTTTGGGACATTTTATTCTGAGATACTTGGTGACCTCCCAGTGTGAGTATCAGAAAGGTGTTTAAAGTTCTGGTTCAGTAACTGATACTATTACATGTCCACCCAGATAGGATACTAACAGTTCCTTACAAATAACCTACAACCAGCAGAAAAATAACCTGTTGAATGACGAAGTATTTTCATCACTGTTAAAAGTCACGAACTTCTAACAAAACTGCACAAGCAACATCTATAATAAAAACAATTTCAGCCAGGCGCGGTGGTTCATGCCTGTAATCCTGAGACTTTGGGAGGCCGAGGTGGGAGAATCACGACGTCAGGAGTTCGAGACCAGCCTGGCCAACATGGTGAAACCCCGTCTCTACTAAAAACACAAAAATTAGCTGGGCATGGTGGTGGGCGCCTATAATCCCAGCTACTCAGGAAGCTGAGGCAAGAGAATCGCTTGACTCTGGAGGTGGAGGTTGCAGTGAGCCGAGATTGTGCCATTGCACTCCAGCCTGGGCGACATTGTGAGACTCTGTCTCAAAATAAATAAATAAATAAATAAAACTAAAATAAGACCATTTCAAAACTGTCTGTGTAAGTTCAATTTTTTAAAATATATCTTTCAAGAGAAAGTTAATTCCATCTACTATTCAAGATAAAAATTATTTAAATTTTGGCATTCTAATTTAAACCAATGTATTAGTCTGTTCTCATGCTGCTTTGAAGGAATACCCAAGACTTGGTAATTTATAAAGAAAAGAGGTTTAATTGACTCACAGTTTCACATGGCTGGGGAGGCCTCGGGAAACTTACAATCACGGCAGGAGACACCTCTTCACAGGGCAACAGGAGAGAGAATGAGTGCCAAGCGAAGGGGGAAGCCCCTTATAAAACAATCAGCTCTTGTGAGAACTCACTCACTATCACAAGAACAGCATGAGGGTAACCACCCCCATGGTTCAATTACCTCCCACCAGGTCCCTCCCATGACATGTGGGGATTATGGGAACTACAATTCAAGATGAGATTTGGGTGGGGACACAGCCAAACCATATCAACCAGGCAGCAAACAAAAAACTTCAAAATGGAGAAAGAAAAATAGCTGTTCCTTAAAATGAGCAAAGCAGGGTCTTTGCATCACCTAAAAAGCTCACTGATAAGCACCAATTCACTAAAAGGTTTGAGATAACTGTAAAAAAAAGGAATTAGCTTTTATTGAAGATTTATGTCCCAGACACTTCAAGACACCCCTCATTTAATCTTCAGGGCCCTATGAGGCAAGAATTATGCTTCCATTTTCTGAATAAGGAAACTGAGTCAGAGAAATTGAATAATTTGCCATGGCATAACTACTAATAAGGGCTGAAACAGAAATCAAACATGTCTAGACAACTCCTTTTACCAATGCCCAAGACAGGAAAGGGACGAAGCTGCCATTTCCTTGATGCCAGTCTTCTGCCTTGGAGGTCAAATGATGGGATGTTTATTTCCAAGTTTTTTCTGTTATTACCTGCAATTAAGCAGTTATGTTCTTAGTCTCGAAATAACCTTAATTTTTAAAGAGCTGTCTTTGTCAATTCAATCCTCTCTGCTTCATCTTCTTAAAAGACTTTTACCTAGACATATAATCATACCCCAAAAAGCTTTGTAAATTTAGTTATAACTGTTCGCAGAATTTAGATCAAAATGTAAACTGAAACCTGGAATATACAAATGTTTGTTTTCTGTCAAATGCTTACTGCATGTTTCCAACCCAAATCCACTAAAACGATGAATAAACTAACCTTAACTTACAAAAAAATTTTCAAAAGCAACTTATTTTCTTAAGGAAATAATGCTGGCCAGGCATGGCGGCTCACACCTGTAATCCCAGCACTTTGGGAGGCAGAGACAGGCAGATCACCTGAGGTCAGGAGTTCGAGACGAGGCTGGCCAATACGGTGAAACCCCGTCTCTACTAAAAATACAAAAATTAGCCAGGTGTGGTGGCAGGCACCTGTAATCCCTGCTACTCGAGAGGCTGAGGCAGGAGAATTGCTTGAACTTGGGAGGCAGAGGTTGCAGTGAGCCAAGATCATGCCACTGCACTCCAGCCTGAACAACAGAGTGAGACTCTGTCTCAAAAAAAAAAAAAAAAAAAGCAGGGAAGATAAGAGAAGAGAAATAATGTTATCTGGTAAGTTCCTTACCAGGCCACAAAAGGTTAACAACTTGAATTGTTAAATAAGGACTCTAGGTGTGCTAACAGGAAATATTACAAGTCCTTACAGATCGTAAGTATGTGCACTGCCTAGAAATGCATAAATGAAATCATGATAAATGAGGGGGAAAATACAAACTAGTAAGTACACTGATTATACAATGTTTAAAAATGTAAATGAATGCCTGCTATGGTAGGGTCATATGAAGCTTAACTTTCCTCTATGATCTTTATATATACAGATGTATATAAGTATGTGTATATGCAGATGTGTGTGTGTGTGTGTGTGTGTGTAAAGCTCTTTGTTAATGAATGTTTAAAAGCCTATTCATCCTCCAGGAACCTAAGATAACAGCACTTGTCACTGCCCACCCACGGGCCAGCCCACGACACCCTGTCCTGGCTCAGACACTGGGCAAGGTGACTGAGGGGACACTGAAGAGGAAGAGGGTGGAGGTGGAGTTACGAAGAGGAGGGAGCAAGCAGGGCTGTCCTCAGGCAGGTCAGACAGGCGCCTGGTGCAGTAGAAAGAGTATATGCTTCCAACTCAGACTGACCCCTCTGAGCAGTCAAACTCTAGCTCTGCCCCTCACCAGCTGTGTGACCTCAGGCAAGTGACACAAACTTTCTGAGCTTCAAAACGAGAAAAATAAAGTCTACCTCCTAGCATTTGCATGGGGAATGAAAGGAATTCTACAAAATTCCTGGCATAAGCGTCTGTCTCCTTGGATGGCTAGTCCCTCTTCTTCCTTGATCGGTTTAGAGTCAGTTGCCTGGTCGATGAAGGGGAAAGCAAGGCAAGAGTAACAATAGGGTATTGTGGGGATTAAAGGAAGATGTATGGCAATGGATCTGTCAACTGCAGCCCTGTACAAACACTGATTATTAATGTACTCTGGGACTCTGGAGTAATAGGAATAACTTCAGGGCTGAGCAGGTCACATGTGAAAAAATTTTTAAACAGCAGCAGCATCATTGGCAGTATTATACTGCTGCTTAAAAGACTTAGAATTTTGTGACTCAGTGCTTAAAATGACATTCAGAAGAAAAATCGCCTCAGGCCAACAGCTGCAATCCTTCACCCTGTGCCCAGGCTCCTGTGTCTGGGATTCAGGGCCATGCTGAAGCCAGCTGGCCTCCAGATGCAGTGACGAATCCAGGGAAAGCATTTGGGGTTGTCAGAGCTCATGGAGTGACTGCTGAGGGGTCGGTTCGTGCGTCTGGAAGACAGTTGGGAACTACTGTCTAATGTCTGGCAGCTAGGTTCAGTGCTGAGCTCAGAAGCTGACCAGTGAGCAGGAAGATGCTCAGTTCTGCTTTGAACTGCGGCCAAGAGGCCAAGCGGTAATTTCATCTCTCCTCCAGTTCTTGCCGCAGGAAAACTGACAATAAGGAAAAAACAGATATGGCTGGGTCTCTCTCTCAAAAGGACACTGACACCAAAGTCCTAACTCCTCAAGAGGTCCTTCAAACAAATCTATCAAAATCTGTGAAAAGAAGCCTCACTGAATTCCAAGATCCCAAAGATAATTGTTACTCCTAAAATTTGTTGTAGTAAAAATAACAGCGGGTCTCAGCTCAAGTGTCACATTCTCAGAAAGACCTTCCTGACTACCTCATCCTAAAAGTGGGGCCTCCTCATCCCTTATTATCTTTCTAAAATTATTATTATTTTTTTTAAAGGCAGGATCTCACTCTATCACCCAGGCTGGAGTGCACTCGTGCGATCATAGCGCACTGCAGCCTCGAACTCCTGGGCTCAAGCAATCCTCCTACTTAGCCTTCTGAGTAGCTAGGACTACAGGCACATACCAGTACACCCAGCTAGTTTTTAAATGTTTTAAATAGAGACAGGGTCTCACTGTTGCCCAAACTGGTCTCAAACTCCTCGGCTCATGTAATCTTCCTGCCTCAGCCTCCCAAAGAGCTGGGATTACAGGAGTAAGCCACTGCACCTGGCTCTCTCTTTATTTTTGAGAACGGTACTGTCTGACATTGCCTACCTGTTACTTTTTGCCCCATAAGAAAAATATGCTGTATGTGGCAGAAAGTTAGGTTTATTCACTGCTGTATCCCAATGCTGGCACTGAAATATTTATTAGTTTAATGAATGAATGAAGGAACACTGCACATAATACCTAAGTAACCTGTTTATGTCCTTTTTAGAAAATTCCATATAGTTCAGAAGAGGAATGTTTATAGTTAAGTATATTTTACAAGTTGAGCATCAGGTTTTAGCTTCCATAATGTAACATTACAGCACTGTTGCTATAAGAAAGTGAAATCTAATTTAAAACTCAGATGTCACTATTCAATGGTATCCTTTCCAGGAACAAAAGCCTTCCTGAGGACTATAACATGGTAATTCTCTCTTCCACGGAACCACTTTGTATAAGGTTGTTTCTGCTGGGAAAATACATTTCTTTTAGGACATGGAAAATCTAATCCAGTTGCTGTAACAAAGAAAAGGATCCTTCCAGAAAAGGGAGGAATTACTACTTCTGGGTGGTGGAAACTTGTCATATCTTGATCATACAAATAAAGGCTCCTCTGCAGGATGTGATCTACCAGGGGTTTGGAAGTAGAAATCAAAGGGCTGTTGCCACCAAGAGGACTGCAGTTTCAGACCTGTGGTGCCAGGGCCTGCCTCTGAACCAGAATCATCCTCCTCCCAGCCTGTGAGAAAGTACAGCAAAGGACTTAAAAGCAGGACACAAATCCAACATATGCAGTTTTCATAACGTACTTTGTTAAAAACATGTATTCTCAAAACATGTATTCTCAAATTGTGTTACACATAATACAGGCACGCAATGCCTCCTTCATAACTAACGTAAAAAACAATTTGGCCAGGTGCAGGGGCTCATACCTATGATCCCAACACGTTTGGAAGCCAAGGTGGGAGGATCACTTGCGGCCAGAGTTTGAGACTAGCCTGGGCAACATAATGAGATCCCATCTCTAAAAAAAAAAAAATTTTTTTTTTTTTTTTTGAGATGGAGTCTTGCTCTGTCACCCAGGCTGGAGTGCAGTGGCACGATCTCAGCTGACTGCAACCTCTGCCCTCCAGGTTCAAGCGATTCTTCTGCCTCCGCCTCCCGAGTAGCTGGGACTACAGGCGCACACCACCACACCCGGCTAATTTTTGTATTTTTAGTAGAGACGGGATTTCACCATATTGGCCAGGCTGGTCTCGAACTGCTGACCTCGTGATCTGCCTGCCTCGGCCTTTCAAAGTGCTGGGATTACAGGCGTGAGCCACTACACCCGGCCAAAAATTTTTTTAAAGATAAAGCAATTTCTCTAAAAAATTAATTCCAGGCCATAAAAACACACAAGGTCAAAGGTTAAACCCATCTTTTGACTCTCAGGGGAAAAAAGCATATGAATAACCAGGAAAATGAATACAGAGTTGGTACAGCTTTTTCAATAATAAAAATAATAAAACTGTTATTAGACAAAAATGTCTTCTTCAAAAAGACCCTTGGGGGAAACACTGGGCCTCAGCTCCTGATGTGAGTGGGGAGGTGCATCTTTTGGAAGCACTACTGTCAGGCTGTACAAGTCTCAAAATGAGGCCTGGCTGGCAGGTTCCAGCTCTGCTAATCTTACTGAGGAACAACCTACAAGGGACATTCCCAGCTGAACGCTTTAACACTCAAGGGAAAATGGTGTCTGTAACAGCAGCAAACTTTCTCTTCAAAACTTTGCATCTTATTTTAAATGAAGGGTTCTTAACACACACATGCATGCAAGTTTTGGTCTGTGTGTACATGTGTGGATTTCTGCGGAGAGAGTTCATAGTGTTCAGAGTCCTAAATGGTGACTATGTCCCAAAAGAAGTTAAAACACCACTTTTTTTTTTTTTTTTGAGATGGAGTCTCACTCTGCTGCCCAGGCTGGAGTGCAGTGGTGGGATCTCGGCTCACCACAACCTCCACCTCCCGGGTTCAAGAGATTCTCCTGCCTCAGCCTCCCAAGTAGCTGGGACTACAGGCATGCACCACCATGCTTGGCTAATTTTTGTATTTTCAGTAGAGACGGGGTTTCACTATGTTGGCCAGGTTGGTCTCGAACTCCTGACCTCGTGATCCGCCCGCCTCGGTTTCCCAAAGTGCTGGGATTACAAGTGTGAACCACCGCGCCCAGCCAAAACACTACTCTTTTAAAGGGTGGCAGAACTTTAGCCTTTGGATTATTTTGGGAAACCAAAATTTTTCTGAGCTGCCTCTAAAGATTTCTGTCAAGCTGGGAGCCACTTGGGGTCAAAAACCTTTTCCCAAGAAAAATCCTAGGAAGCCTGAGAACTAACACACAATCCTGATGTGGGTGTGGGCCTCTCGTATCTTTGGAATGCCTAACAACCCGCTGGACCTCACCGCTCAAACAGCCCCTGACATCTAGACAGCAGGTCAGGAAGGTCTTCACTTAGGGTTTGGATTCTTGAATTTGCCTCGCACTCATGGATGTTGACATTGTCCAGAGCAGGCTTTGACATTTCATAAGTTACTATTTTTTCTCAGAAATGCATTATTTTCTCCAGCTTCCCAAGAAAGATCAAAATTAATGCTGAGTCTTTGATGCTTCAGTACATCACTCCAAATGCAGGGTACATCTCCACAGAAACTTTCCTCCCAGGCAAGCTTTTTTCTTCAACTAGGCATTTCTACATCAAAATGTAACCCTTTAGTCACTGTTCCCACTGTCCCCTGTCCCCTCAACAAACTGTATCGCAGCTATTTAAACATTTTTCAACATCCTGTAAGAATAACACGTACATTTCCCCCTCCTGTTTAAAAAAATTATTTTTTTCTCTTTGTTTTGACAAAATCCTGTTCTCTAGTTGCTTTTTCAAATATGGAAATTTAAGCATGATACAAATTACATGAACTCTCTACTCCCCCCAACCCTGGCTGCTGGACCTGTTGTGATGACATATCTGTTTCTACAAGCCACAGAAGAAAGTGACCTTGTTACTCTGAAAATCTCACTTTCATTCCAACTCTACCCCATTACCAATATTCTTTCATACATATGGCAATTTTGGGCCTTTCTTCAAAAATGTGACCAAAGGTACAATAAAATGAAAGGCTGAAAAATGACTGCTTTCTGCTTGCTCTCCTGAACTACAATCTTCTTCCATCGTTTTTTTCCTAAACCAAAAGGTACCAGTCTATTTGGAAAATAATCAGTTTTATAAAAGGTACCCTTACACTATTATTTTTACAATGACTACATGTATGGAAGGAGAAATTACAATCTGCTGAGAAAATTGCAAAATAATTTCTAACTCTATTTGCTATAATTTGACAATTCTATCTTAAGAGTCTAGAAAATGTACCATTGTGAAATGTCTCAAACCCATTATCCTAATTGAAATCTATTTAAATGGAATAGTTCCTTTGCAAGTCACATAAAAGCACATATAGAGCAGAGATCCTTCCTATTAAATCTAGAAATACTATGCCTATAAAGTACATGACATCTAAGCAGTAAAGATTTTAGCCTCAAAATTCCTTAACCATTTGTCATCGTGTATGTGAATGCTCATCTAGAGACCTTCACCTGCTGCCATAGATACAAAATCGAGGATTGAACAATGCCCTTAAAAAGTAATAATAATAAAGTCAAGAAAAGCAGACATATTATGGTCATCTAGCTAGATTTCACTGCCCAGTTTTTGTTCTCCACGTTTGTTTTCTTTTTAATACGATGAACCTTTTTCACTTTTCTGATCCTAAACCTTTGACTTTGGAATATACTGCATATTTTGGTGGTGTTCCATTAAAATGGGTCTGTGTCATAGGGATACGAACCAACTGGACGAGAGGGAAGGGAGCCCCCAGGCACAACAGAGAGCAAAGGAAAGCCCGCAGACAGCTGAGAGCTAAAGCCATAACTGCCTCTGTATTTAAAATCCACAGTGCTGACTCTTCATTAATTTTAGATGAAATTCCACAGTAGGTTTTCTGTAATTACCAACAGCTTGCATTACTTGCTCATGAGATGGCTCTATCAATAAAGAGATCCGGTTTCTTAAGCAGAGTCTCCCAGATCATACGCCCACCTTCATGTGGGGACATGTGCTGCCAATGGTCTAAGAAGTCCTCAGAAGCAATATGGAAAGGAGACCTTCCTCCAACACCCTTTAAGGGCCAGATCCCTGACCTCCTCCTGAGCACTAGAGGCTGAAATTCAGAGAGGAAGAAGCTTAAATGGCCAAAGGCAGAAGATGACCATTCTTGACTCTAATTTAAATTTCTGCTAACAGGGATCTGCTGCAATCATGCATATTTGTCACCAGTGTTGTCCTTTTTTTGACAGAGTCTCGCTCTGTCACCCAGGCTGGAGTGCAATGGCATGATCTCAGCTCACTGCAACCTCTGCCTCCCAGGTTCCAGCAATTCTCCTGCCTCAGCCTCCTGGGTAGCTGTTATTACAGGTGTGCGCCACCACGGCTGGCTAATTTTTGCATTTTTTAGTAGAGACGGGGTTTCACCATATTGGCCAGTCTGGTATCAAACTCATGACCTCGTGATCTGCCCACCTTGGCCTCCCAAAGTGCTGGGATTACAGGCGTGAGCCACCACGTCCAGCCTACCAGCATTGTCTTAAATATTGGGCCGCTCCCTAGAAGAATGGTCTTTCTGAAAGCAGCAACTTCTGTCTTTAAAAAAAGGTATATAAAACAATCATACTTTCATGAGCAGAGCCCACCATCACAGGACACACATGATGTTCATGAGGAAAGGAAGGAGTCAGTAACAGGCAATAGCAGATGTGTGTTCTAGACCAGCTGGAGGCTGCACGAGGAGAAGGCTGGACTTCTGGGCTAAAAGGGGTAAGCTGAGGCCCTAAGGCCTTCCAGGGAAGGGCAGGATCCACCTTCCAGAGTCACAGAGCTGGGAGGACCAGCCTCCTGGTGCTGTGTCTACGTCAGGGACCCCCTTTTCTTGCTGCAGATAAGAATCACCAGACCTAACAGAAAAGCCAATGACGGGGAACAGATTATTCAGAATACAGAAAAATAAAGAAGGCGGCAGCTGGGTGTGGTGGCTCATGCCTGTAATTCTGTAATCCCAGCACTTTGGGAGGCTGAGGTGGGCAGATCACCTGAGGTCAGGAGTTCGTGATCAGCCTGACCAACATGGTGAAACCCCATCTCTACTAAAATTACAAAAATTAGCTGGGCGTGGTGGCAGGTGCCAGCTACTTGGGAGGCTGAGGCAGGATAATCGCTTAAACCCAGGAGGTGGAGGTTGCAGTGAGCCGAGATCGGGCCATTGTACTCTAGCCTGGGTGACAGAGCGAGACTCTGTCTCAAAAAAAAAAAAAAGAAAAAGAAAAGAAAAGAAAGAAAGAAGAAGGCAGAGGAGGAAGAAGAGGAATAAAAGAGGCAAACCCAAGAAAAATAAAAAGATGCCCTGTGAAAACTCAGTAGGGTCCCGGTCAAAACAAATTGACTAAGAAAACTGAAGGAGAAAATATCCTGGCACAGGACACCTGGCTAGGATGACGTGTATCTCCAATTCTCTCCCTCAAAGGTCTTCTAGGATTTGAGGGGAGTGGGGCTAGCAGTGAGGAAAGAGAATGTCAGGGCTCCAGAGATGATCTGGTTTGAGCAGTGAGGAGGCGGCCAGGCTTGCGCACGGATCCCCTGCGCGGGGAGCCTGCAGTTCGCTCACCGGTGTTGTCTGTGCTCCAGGTTCTTCTACCGTGAATTGGTCTCTCCATTCTAAAAAGCTGGCTTTAGAGCTTTTTAGATGAGAGGTATGAGAGATTTAGACCTGAAGTTCCTCTTTAACCTTTCTCAGTTGAGGGCTTTTTGAAAGCCTGATGAACATCAAAGATCTCTCCCCACCACACAAATATACATACACAAATATCCTCAAGATTTTGCACTTGATTTTCAAGGAGACACAGATATTTCTCTTCCCCCTCCCCAAGATTAAAAAACCCAGATGTACAGAATTCATTACACTCTTTTGAATAGGAGGAGTAGGGTTTTAATCCACATTCCTTTGGATGGTGAGTGCATGGTCCTAGGGCATTTGGGCAAGACAGAGACAGCATGTGAAATCTCACTCCAGGAAGAAGACAGCCTTCTGGTGCCTCGCAAAGCTTTGCCAGCAATTTTACTCCTGGAACCAAGACTGTAGTGGGAAAACGGCTGGTTACTTTCTAGACAATAAATAACCAATCTATTGAAAAACAAACTATAACTGCAAAACATACCTAAGTGCTTTATGTTAGTGAGAGAAAGAATAAGAAATAATCAAAGAACAAGAGAGAAAGACAGAAAAGAAAAATTGGTACACTAATTTATAAGCTATTAATTTGGGAGAAAAGAATCTATTTTATAAGAATTTTCCATGCTTAATGCTACTTAAAGAGTTAAAATACTTGCTTTAAGATTCTTCAAAGACCTTCCCTAAAAGGAAACACAAGATGGGTAAGGACCTCATTTTAAAGATTCACAGGAGGCTGACTCTCACCAGTGTCTGGACCTGCCCAGTGACAGTCCCCAAGCATAGCCACTGTTTTCTAAGCAGTGTCATCTGCTGAATGCTGAAGGGATCACTGGATAACCAGTCCATATTAAATAAATGCAGGTATAGCCTATTTTATAAGCCTTTTATCAGGCCTCAAAGAATTTGGCTTGAAATCATCCCAGTGATTAGACGAGGGTTCCCATGCCAGATGGTAGGATTCCTGCTTGTCTGTCAGGGACCCTCCCTCCCTTAGCAGTAGCATCACACTTGAAAAGATGTCCCTGTGTACCCACATTGACAGACAGAAATAAGAACTAAAGGGCTGGCCAGGCAGGGCTCACCCCTGTAATCCCAGCACTTTAGGAGGCCAAGGAGGGTGGATTGCTGGAGGTCAGGAGTTCAAGATGAGCCTGGCCAACATGGTGAAACCCCATCTCTACTAAAAATACAAAAATTTACCAGGCCTGGTGGTGCATGCCTGTAATCCCAGCTACTTAGGAGGCTGAGGAAGGAGGATCACTTGAACCCAGGAGGCGGAGGTTGCAGTGAGCCGAGATTACGCCACTGCACTTGAGACTGGGCAACAGAACAAGACTTTGTCTCAAAGAAAAAAAAAAAAAAGGAAAAAACATAAAGGGCTGACCCCAGGTACCTGCCCCCTTACCTACTGTTTACTGCTGTAAGAACAGGAAACCAAAACCTCTCATTCCAACTTTAAATACTGACTTAAGCACTTGTATAAATGAGCTCCTAAAACAGAAAAACATCGTTCAAAAAAATTCCTTTTTTCCTTAGCTTGAATAAAGCACCCATCTCACTCAACGTTAACCAATCGACAATACAGCCTGCTTTGTGCTTACTTAGCAGTGTGTAGGGTGAGAGGCTAGGACACTCCACTGGAGCACTGTGGGAAGGAGCTCAGGAGGAGCTGGAAGGCAGTTCTGAGAGGGAAAACGGAGGCTAATGGTTCAGTTCTGTGACAGATCCCACAAAATGGCTAAAATGCTTACAGACCATAAGAAAGCTAAGTTTTAGAAATAGTGAAATTTGCAATTTCTGGAAGGCTTCTTTGGAGCTGTGGGTCAACATATATATATATATTAAATTTGTTTTTAATTGTATTTTTTGAGATTAACACTTTGGCATTAAAAAATCATACAGACTTCTGGAAGGATCTCTTAACCATCCACCCCAGAAAATTCTGGGCCCTGCACTTGCTACACTTGCTGCCAAAACAACTCTATCATCTAACTGAAAAACTAAACTCAAGATGTGTTTTTTCTCTTCCCTAAGATTTTAGTACCTCCTGAAATAAAATTCACTTCAGGCTATTAGGCCTCCTCTGAACAATGATCACAGTCAGCCTTAAGACAAAAGCTAGGCTGACCAAATGAGTTTGGTTTCTGGCTCAGAGCATGATCAATAGCCATTTCTGCTGGGAGTTTTAGCCTTAAAAAAAAATTAATGTTCCTGCTTCACTATTAACCTACCCCATCAGGATCGAATACCACTCACCGTATCCCCACAGACATTAGCCTACCCTGGGAAATTAAAACAAAAGCAATTCCTTTCCCACGGGTTTTCAGCTACTGACTTATTTTCCATTTCGATCTTGCCCCTGAACTTAGCCAGGCAAAGAGGCTCAATTCCTGAGGGCAGCTCCTGCTAGGCTTCCTACAGCAGTTTCTGCTCCTAACTGTAGGTGAGGTGGATAGGAAACTGGGATGGCCACATCAGATCAGCCACTGTCAGGGACTAACCGTCAAGCAGTCACTTCTAACACACATCCAGGCACTGAGGATACCAAGATGGCTCCTGCTCCAGGTTAAGTGGGAGCATTTCCATCATTTTTATCAAAGGAAACAATAATAGAAGGTAGGAAATGCTCAGCCGTTAGTGAGCAACTTTAGTGAGCAGGTGCCAGCCTGCCTGCCTGAACAAGAGCTCTGTGCTTACTTCCCAGCCTCAGTCACAAGCTCCCTTGCCCTCTGGATGGCTTTTCCTCATTTGTCATCATTAAGTCCAACACACACACTTCCCTCTACCTGCTCTCAGATGTAAAATTATCAGCAAGGTAGGGTTAGAGTTTACTGCATGGTCCACTTGTAATAGACTTCACCTTATACAAACATCTGCATGGTCTACTACACCTGCCGGAGGCCTACTTTAAAATCTGTCTATGGAAAATAACACTGTTGTCTCGGTCTGGCAGGCAGCATCCTACAACAACATAACTTGCTCCCCTCTCACTTTTTTATTTTTTTTATTTTTGACAGGGTCTCGCTCTGTTGCCTGGGCTAGAGTGCAGTGGCACCATCTTGGCTCACTGTAACCTCTGCCTCCCAAGCTCAAGCAATCCCCCCACCTCAGCCTCCTAAGTAGCAGAGACCACAGGTGCATGTCACCATGCCCAGCTAATTTTTGTTTTTGTTTTTTATTTTGTAGAGACAGGGTTTCACCATGTTGCCCAGGCTGGTCTTGAACTCCTGAACTCAAGGGATCCACCTGCCTCAGCCTCCCAAAGTGCTGGATTACAGGTGTGAGCCACCAGGCCCAGATTTCCCCTTTCCATCATAAAAGGAAATGCTTTCCACCAGGTTTCCATGATCAGGGCACACAGAGTAAATTACTTACAGGATTTTCCTTTGGGGCTAGGTGCACCCCATAGTACTTTGCTCTAACTCCAATCCTAACAACCACCAGATGGTATTTGCCTGCCTGTGCTGTTAAGGTTTCCAGCACATGGGGCATGAGCTGTTCACGCTCAGGCATGAGCTTACAGATACCAGAGCCCCTCCCTTAATGGTGTTCCCAATCAGCTTTGGTGCTGGTTTCCACTAGAGAGTTCCGAGGCACCACTTTGGTACCTAGAATGCTACTAAGTCACACAGGTCTCCTCATTATCCGATTCTGTGATTTTCCTGTAGCCTTTTCTCTAATTACTATACATTAATACAAATTTCTAATTAATATAAAGCTTAAAGCCTTCTTAACTTGCAGTCTCCCAGAAAACGCATCACTCTAGTCTTCACAAAACATCTTCTCTCTGGTTACCGGAGGTGCTGATCTGGGGAACCAGTCCCTTCCTTCCAAAAGAACATTATCTCGGCATCAAGTCCTTCGATTTCCTATTCATAACTTCAAAGTTCCCGGGGAAGACCCAGGTTTCTCCTTTTTCCTTATGACATGTCAGGTGGACCTGATGAGCACTGGCAGGCTCCCCCACTCATCTGGAAGTAGCCCTCAGGAAGAGAGAGAAGGCGGAAGCCTCCCCATCTGCAGGGTCAGTTCTAAACACAACTGCCCAGCTTCTTTCCAACAGGGAATCCAGCAACAGCAGGAAGCCTCCCCTGCACAAGGTACAACCAGAATTCCCTCTTATTACTGCCTAGAGCCCTCTTTAGTGTCCACCAGGTAGTACCAGGGTCTACTCAGAAACACTTGGCAAACACCCCCCACAGGCAAAGTATTCTAGTTTGCTGATGGCAGTGAGGGAGGTCAGAGGGAGGAGAAAGGTGCAAATATGAGCAGGGCAGAATGCCTACCCTCTAGGAAGAGAGGAAGACTACTGCACCCCTGGCTGTGGGCTGTATATGGAATACTCCAACCTTAAGGTCTCAAAATGGAGCCTCATGTCAGTGCCTCCTGAGGCTGGGTGCAGAAAACCCATCCAGACAAGAGGATCAGCCTCAAATCCCATCCTTGCAACATGATGGGCAAATGCCTTTCAAGTCTGGGACAAGGGCATGGAACATGCTTTCTCAGAACATGTTTTTGTAGGATGCTCCAAACCCTCTGTACAGTTTTCATGATAGACCCCTGTGAACTCTTTCCCCCCATTTCCCTTCCTGGGTTATTCTCTAAAAACTACTTAACCTCTCCAATAAATCCAAGTTGTTTTTGTCTGTTTTTGAGGTGTCACCCAGGCTGGAGTGCAGTGGCACAATGATGGCTCACTGCAGCCTGGACCTCCCAGGCTCAAGCAATCCTCCCACCTCAGCACCCTGAGTAGGACTACAGGTGCACACCACCATGCCTAATTTTTAAATTTTTTGTAAAGAATTTAAAGATGGGGAGGTCTCCCTATGTTGCCCAGGCTGGTCTTGAATCCTGGGCTCAAGCAATCCTCCTACCCTAGCCTCCCAAAGTGCTGGGATTACAGGCATGACCCACTGTGCTCAGCCATATAACCAAGTTTTAAAGAGAAGTCCTCAAGTTGAGTTTCCCTTGTTTTGTAATGTGGCTTGCATTCTTTCATTCATTCACCCCGAGAATATTTAAGCAGCATGTCTAATGGGTCAGATACGAAGCTAGGTACTGGGTATATAACGCAGAGCAAAATAAACAAGGTCCCTGCCTTCTTGGAAGAAGAGGAAAAGCAGGTATCTACAACAGAATATATAGTAACAAACTGTGATGAGTGCTACAAAGGACAAGAGAAAATGGGGGTGGGGGTGAGGTAGAGAGTAGAGCTGTTTCCTGCAGAGGGTTCAGCTCCTAAAAAGTCTAGCTCCCTTCCAACTGGGAAGAGAAAGGTGGCCAGTGTGCCTGGAATACAATAAACCAGGAGAGACACAGAGGCCCAGGCTGGAGAAGGCAGGAGGGGCTAGATCACACAGCACCTAAACATGTTCGGAATGTAGATTTTATCCCACAGGCAACAAAGAAACATTCAGAGAGTTTGAGCAAGGATGTGACATGATGATGTTAGAATTATTTATTATTTATTTGAGACAGGGTCTCTGTCACCCAGGCTGGATGCAGTGGTGTGATCACAGATCACTGCAGCCTCAACCTCCTAGGTTCAAACAATCCTCCCACCTCAGTCTCCCGAGTAATTGGGACCACAGGCACAGGCCACCAAACCCAGCTAATTTTAATTTTTCTTTCTTTCTTTCTTTCTTTCTTTCTTTTTTTTTTTGTAGACAGGGTCTCACTATGTTGCCCAGGCTGGTGTCGAACTCCTGGGCTCAGGCAATCCTCCCACCTCAGCCTCCCCAAGTGTTGAGATTACAGGTGTGAGCCACCATGCCCGGCTATGATAGGAATTTTTTAAAGACCACTCAGACTGCTGGGTGGTGAAGAGATTAGAAAGGAGTAGAGGTAGATGAGGGCAGGTCAGTGAGAGGCTGCTGGAGTATTCCAAGCAAAAAGATGGTTGTTTGCACCAAACTAGAACAGTGGCAGAGAAGCTTCAGAGAAAAGAACCATCCAAGAGTCGTTTATAAGATAAAAATCAGCAGTATTTGGTGCAGGACTAGATAAGGGCGAAAGGAGGGAGGTCGAGCTTGCATTCATAGTGAGGAGAAATGTCAATTACCTCTGGCAGAAAGCACAGGCTGAACAAACTCTGCAGCTCACTGGCACTGCACTTCCCTCGGCACCTATTTTTCAGAATTTCTAGAAAAATTTCAAGCCCATCTCTTATTTACTCCTAAATCTATTCCTGAAACTGTCATCCATTTTTAACACATTTATCAAGCATCTACGATGCTCTGGGGATAGAGAGGTGACCAGCAGCTCATGCTCTCTGCGTCTGTCTTCTTTGAGCCCCTGGGTGTTGCCTAGAGGCAGCCTCTAAACCCTCCTGGCAGCAAACACAACTCCCAAAGCTGGGGCTCATCGTACCTTCTGAAACCTTCATACAAGCCACTTAACAGATGCCTCTCTACCTCTTAGAGACATTCCGCAATGCAACAAGCAGCTTGAGTTCTTTTCACTCAGAGATTCACTCCTCATTTCATAATATTCTGAGCCCCAGGAGACAACATAGCATCAAATCAAAACTCCCCAGGTCTTTGAGCCTTGCTCTTAAAGGAAGATCATGAGTCCCACCAGGCAGTTCTTCCTTCTACTACATAATCAAACTCCTTTTCTCTAAAATGTACTGAGTTTGGAACCTACATGCGACTTGTGCCCTTTGATTTGTTGCCCAGATTAGTTTGTGCTGGGTTCTATCCTATCACCAGGAATGGTGGTTTAATAAACCCTGGAGCTATACTGTCCAATATGGGCACATGGAACTATTTAAATTAAAATTAAAGCTTCGGTTTCAGCTTAATTAAAATTAAAGCTTCCAATTCTCAGTTGCACTAACCACCTTTCAAATGTTTAATGGTCTGTTGTACCATGATGCACAGAGGCACTGCTACAGGGTTGTTTGCATGTTTGATGTGAATTTCCCCTTTAAAAAATAAAAATGAAATTCAACATATAGAAACTTTCGACATATTAACTTGTGTCCTGTTTCATGCTACAAGTGAATACTATAAATTGAACTTAAAGTAACATATGCCACTAAAATACTGCTTCTTAATCAGTTTCACAGTTTGGGCTTTGTGTAAAATTCATTTGCTAAGAATGTTTGAAAATAAGCTGTGACTTCATCATGGGCTCATAATTTTATGAGCCACTGTGGACAAACACTGTCCTTTTTTGTTTGTTTGATTTTTAGATACAGGGTCTTATTCTGTCACCAAGGCTGTGGTGCAGTGGTGCCATCATGGCTCACAGCAGCCTTGAATTCCTGGGCTCAAGCAATCCTCCTCCCAGCTCAGCCTGCCAAGTAGCTAGGACTACAGGTGTGTGTCACTGCGTCTGGCTTTTTTTTTTTTTTTTGTAGAGGCAGGGTCTCACTATGTTGCCTAGGCTGGTCTCAAACTCTTGGCCTCAAGTGATCCTCCACTTCGGTCTCCCAAAGTGCTGGGATTGCAGGCATAAGCCACAGCACCTGGCCTTTAAAAAAAAAAAAAATGTACCTTGCACACTGCCCAGTACAGTTGCTACTTAGTAAATACATAGACTAACTGGTCATCTTGGAAGCACTCTTAATTTTATATGCCTACTTCTCATAGACAAGTCTACAAGAGGTTTCCACTAAATGTTCATTTCAGATTCTGAATTTCAACTACCTAACACCAGCCCTATAATTATGCAGTGTGCAGGCATTTTTTTCTCTAGAATATCTACCAAGTGATTTTATAGTCCAAAGACACATTTATACTGTGACAGAAAATCCACCAACAATGCTTCATTGTGGAACTATCTTGGAACAAGATTAGCAAAAGTTGATAATTATCAAAATTGAGTAATAGATGCCTGATATCCATTATATTATTCTTCACTTTTGTGTATGTTTTTTAAAAGTCCAGAGCAAAAGATATTTTGAAAAACTTAGTCAATTATATACAAATTTGATGAGGCCTCACACATACTTTACAAGATAATTATAACTTTAATATGGCTGGGTTCATAGCACTTTATTGACTATCCCAAGCCAGTGACCTGTTTCATGAAGTCCTCTCCTTGTATGGTCCTGAGGCGTGGTTGTTCCTTTGAATGGGGAAACATCATCAAATCTCGCTGGAGATGGGGTTCAGGCAGGTTTTGCACACAGCAACTCCGAGTTGTCATGTTTGACCACCTGGCTGTAAGGCCAGTAGTCTCTGTCTCCTCTTATCAGGAAAAAAGGTGAAAGATCTGCCCGCATCCAAACACTAAAGCAAACAACTGCAGGCAAGAGCAGAGGAACAGCTGCTTCCGGTCCACCTTGCTCCACACTCAGGACTGCACCCACTGCAGAGATGCCTACAGGTAGGGCCAAGTCTCCCAGGTACGGGTGCTGAATGCTTAGCACACCACAGAAAGTCCAACATAATCTACCTTAGAATGCCTCCATGGATACACCTACTCAGCTGTCTTAGTTTTACCTTCTGCCCTATGGTTACGCTACACATGGAATCATGGGAAATGCTGACTAGGAAGAGAAGCTCATCCACTCGAAATCAAGTTCCCCACAGCCCTGAGAGTCAGCAAACCCTACCCACAGTCCTTTCTGTACATGCCAGGCATGGCTCTCAAGGCTCATTCAACCCTCATAGCATCTTGGAGGTGGGAAAGTGAGGCAAAAGAGGTTAAGAAACTTCCCGAGGCCCCTTGAGCAGTGTCTGGCTCCCAAGCTTCTGCTCTCCCTGCTACACTATGCTGCCTTGTGACATGTCCTCTGCAGACTGGCACCTTCTGAGCCTGCCCTTCCCATATTCCCCTCTCTGTCCCTCTGCACAGCAGCCAGACATCCACGTTGCTCTCTCTCTTGAAATGCTCTGCCCAAGACCCCCAGTTGCTGGTTTCTTCCTTTTCTTTCTTTCTTGGTGCCCTGTTCTTTTCCTTCAGAGGAAGGAGATTTTACACATATTACAATCCAGTATATATGATGCATATGTCTATTGACTTGTTTGTTGTCTAGACTAGATAATGTGCTTTGTGCAGGAAGGAACCACATCTGTTTTGCTCCCCATCAGATTTCCAATGCCAAGCACAATGCTTGGCCATGGTAGATGCTCAAATACTTGCTGAATGACGATCACTGTTCAGTCAATCCTTTCAGTAAAAAGATTTTTAAATTCTCTATTTCGAGCCTAAAATAATAAATATAACCATCTATAAGAATACAGCCCAAAAGACAGCATGAGGTCCAAGAAAGGACTGAAAATTGAATAAGAAAACAAGCCAGCTTATGTCAGCTTTGAACAGCAAGAGAAATGAAACTTATAAAATGCATATTGGGATTCTGAAAGGTTATTTGCAGGAGCAATCCAACGGGTAGGTTTTAATCTCAGATCCTAAATAAGCTTATGACTGAAGCCAGCTCCTCTTGCCCAGTGCTGCTTTCAACTGTTAGAATAAGCTGGGGAGGCACTTAATGTGTTTGTTGCAATAATCTTCTTAGGGAAAAGCCCTTAGAACCAATATTCCAGGCAAATCCAGCAGACAAAGGTTACCTGGTTGTTTCAAAGCCCACCCACATTTCCCATTCTCCCAGCTTCCACACAGAAAGGTTAGATTCTTCTCTCAATAGTCCCATTTATGCTCACAGTGACCTGGCACATGGCTTTTGTTCACCAAAGAAAAGCCTTTCCTTTCAAGGACTTGAGTCTTCTGCAATAAGAGTTAATTCTTTAAGTTTAACGAAGTTCTCCCAATACAAGTAGTCCCCACTTATCTGCAGTTTCCGTCACCCATAGCCAACCAAGTTCTGAAAATATCAAATGGAAAACCGCAGAAATAGACAATTCGCAAGTTTTAAACTGCACGCCATTCTGGGTAGTGTGATGAAATTTCTCACTGTCCAATCCCATCCTGCCCAGGATGTGAATCCTCCCTTTGTCCAGCGGATCCACGCCGTAGGCGCGACCTACTCATTAGTCACCTTTAGCTGTCTCAGTTATCAGATCAACTGTCACCATATTACAGTTCTTGTGTTCAAGTAACCCTTATTTTACTTAATAATAGCCCCAACGCACAAGATTAATGACGCTGGCAATTTGGATACGCCAAAGTGAAGCTGTAAAGTGCTTCCTTTAAGTGAAAAAGTCAAACTTCACAACTTAGGAAAGGAAAAAATCTTGTACTGAGGTTGCTAAGATCTATGTTAAGAACGAATCTTCTATCTCCGAAAATTGTGAACAATATGTGGTTGTTATAACCGTTCTTTTTTTTTTTTTTTTTTGAGATGGAGTCTCGCTCTGTCGCCCAGGCTGGAATGCAATGGTGCAATCTTGGCTCACTGCAACCTCCACCTCCTGGGCTCAAGCGATTCTCCTGCCTCAGCCTCCTGAGTAGCTGGAACTACAGGTGCACACCACCACACCTGGCTAATTTTTTGTATTTTGGTAGAGATGGGGTTTCACCGTGTTGCCCAGGCTGGTCTGGAACTCCTGAGCTCAGGCAATCTGCCCACCTCAGCCTCCCAAAATGCTGGGATTACAGGTGTGAGCCACCGCACCTGGCCCAACTGTTCTATTTTATTAGTTATATTGTTAATCTCTTACTGTGTCTAATTTATAAATTAAACTTTATTATAGGTATACATGCATAGGAAAAAAACGTGGTGTATATACGGTTCAGCACTATCCATGGTTTCAGGCATCCACTGGGGAGCAATATAAGCCAGTATTCTAGGCCCAGCTATCAGTCCTTGACCTTGCTGTGTAATCTTGGAAAGTTATTTAACCTTTCTGAGCCTCAGTTTTCTCATCTTAAAATAAGATTGATAATAGTATCTACTATTCATAGGGTGGTATAAAGTTTAAAGGTAGGAACAGTGCCTGGCACACGATTCCCCGTAAATGATAGTTACTCACATTGTTATCACCTGCGTATTGTTTTGTTTTTCAAAGCACTATCACAAACACCTGAGACTTCAAAAGTCCTGAATACAATCATTTTCTTTCAATCGTTTAATTTCTCAGATTCTTAGAATCATAAACTCATGTAATCTATGAGACTGCTGGCAGTAGGGGATGGCACTAAGAAATCAACTCTTCATTTTGGAAGAGAGACTTTTTTTTTTAAACAGAGTCTCACTCTGTCACCCAGGCTGGAGTGCAGTGGTGCGATCTCGGCTCACTGCAACCTCTACCTCCCAGGTTCAAGCGATTCTCCTGATTCAGTCCCAAGTAGCTGGGACTACAGGCATGTGCCACCATGCCTGGCTAATTTTTGTATTTTTAATAGAGCCAGGTTTTCACCATGTTGGTCAGGCTGGTCTTGAACTCCTGACCTCAGGTGATCCGCCTCCCAAAGTGCTGGGATTACAGGCATGAGCCACCGCGCCCTGTCCTGGAAGAGAGACTTTTAAAAGTCCAAATTAGTGAAGTGACGCGCAGCTGGTATCCTGCCTTGCTGCCCAGTGCAATTTTGGGTGATCCACGCAGCCATTGGGAAATATGTTTCTAATGGTGAAGCAGGGATGACAGGTGAAACTGTCAGGACTGTAGCCTCCTGACTCCAAGTCTAGTGTTCTCTCCACCCCACCAATGCCAGTCAAGGGCTTCTGAACTTTCATGACCTCCTAGCATCCCTCTCATTAATGGTGCTTCATGGACATTTCACGCAGTGTAATTAAGCATTATAAAGAGTTTGGAAAGGAGCAACACAAAATCTTGTATAACCTATGAGTTGCTTTAAAACTCACATGTAAGAATATTCACAACAGCATGGGCTTCCAGTCTTCTTATTACAATATTTACTTTAAACTTGGGATTTAAAGTTGACAAAGACCTTAATGAATAGGAAGACAAAGGGAGCTGTCTGTCCATGGCTCGTTAGCTCCTGAAGTTAATGTTTCTCACAGGGACAAGAGTCAGCCAAAGGATAGTGCTCTAGGCAAATTGGAAAATGTTCCTCCAGCCACAAATCATGGATTATTGCCTGGGCGTTGAGTGGCAAATCTTACGAGATGCTTCCCAGCTTTTCCCAGTTAACCATTCATCCTATCAGTGGACAGCATGACCTGTTATTGGGTGCTCACTAGAACCAGGGACATAAGTGATCTCATTTAATTCTTACAACTACCTATAAATAATATACTACCCTAGTTCATCTAAGACCATTGACTATAAGACACACTGTTATTTTATGTGCCAAAAAAGGAAGCCACTGCTGACTACAAGTCTAAGACCCCATACATTACAAGATGCTTTTTTCCCCCAGGAATGTTAACATTACATAAATTACACTGTCTTAGCATTGTTGAAATGGGAATATTTTCCCACTTTACAAAGAAACTGAGGTACACAGAAAGAGAAGTAATTTACCCTTAAGGTCACAGAGCTGGTAAGCAGAGCACAAGGATACAGACCCAGTCAGTCCAGTCACCTTTTCATGGCAGTAAAAGATTTCCCAACAGCCTCGTGAATTACTCAAAACTGCACTTGGCAGAGAGACAGACATCGGCTAACTCTGGCTCCAGCAGGAGCACAGGAGGTCATTAGTGCAGCAATTCTCTGAACATCTCTGAACCTGACCACTCTGAACATGTCCACTCAAGAGGACACTGCAAGAGACATCTCTAATAAACTGCCATTTCTCTCCAGGGAAAAACAACGTGGTACAATGGAAAAAGTGTGTTTTGTTTGCTTGGACACGGGGTCTTACTCTGTTATCCAGGATGGTCTCAAACCCTTGGCCTCAAGTAATCCTCTTGCCTTGGCCTCCCAAGGTACTGGGATTACAAGATGTGAGCCACTGTGCCTGGCCCAAAAAAGCACGTTTTTTGAATCAATGTCCTAGACTGACATTCTTGCTCCACCATCTAACCAGCTTGTCACCTTGGGCAAGTTACTACTTTGCTCTGAGCCTCGGTTTCCTCTTCTGTAAAATGAGGCTATCACACCTCCCTTAGAGGGCTGCTCTAGGACTGGAGAGGATATATACATAAGGGGCAGAAAACAGTACCTGGCTGAGTTGGAACTCAACACTGCTCTCTTTTCTATACTAGTCTTCTGCCTTGGGACAGAATCAAAGAATAAGCATTCCCTGTGACCTCAGCAATTCCCAAGGAGACCTTCAGGAGATAAGGATCAGACAGAAGAAAGCAGACCCTGAGGGATATTCAGGCAAAGAAAATGAACTAGAAACACCTAGAGGACAAGAGACAGTGTGTGTTTAATGAACTTCCTAACTCTGAATGAATGAATTGACAAATGGAAAAAAAGAAAGAACACGCGCTTTCCATCAAAAGATACCAGTCAACAGACGTGAGGATTAATATAATTTTATATTGAACCTGACACAGAAAACTGGTCTTTGAAGATTCACTTTGATACTGAAAGTAATCTACAGTGAGGAGAATTTCCCCATTGCTCTGTTCTCATATTAAGTAATAAACTGTGCAGTTCTCCCCTCTCTTTCCTCAAGGGATTCAGAAAACCTTCCAGAAAACAGAAGCATTTGACTTGAAGGAAAGGCAACTAATATGGCATATAGAAACAAACTCTTCATCCTTTAAAAACAAAAAAACCCTCCATCATTTCTATAATGTCTAGCAGTTTCTGGCATACAGCAAAATTATTATTATTTTAATAAATAATTTCTTTTTTAACTCCAGGCAACTGCTTATTGTCCAAAACATGCTACGTATTTATTCTATCGAAAAGCCTAATCTTTCCTGCTTCTTCTCCAGAAGCATTCTAACATAACCTCTAATAATGAACATTATGTTTGGTATATGCTGTGTCTAATCTTCTCTCACGATGACATAACTTGCTCTTCAAACCTCCAACAATCAGCCCAAACCAAACTCCTGAATTTTTCCTCCCTCCTCGTCTGTCCCAGCCCCTCGGTTGCTTGTCAGTAGACTCAATTACCACCATCTTCTGATCTGAATCAATTTGTTAATCTCCTTCCTCTCAGGCACAGTGCCTTTTACTGGAGATAAACATGCAAGCAAGTTCAGTTCACCCAGAGCCCTCCACATCCTCTCCCTCCAAGCCTTCACACTCCCAAAGGGGCCCAGAAAAAAAAGAAAGAAATGATATGGCAAAATCCCACTCTATCCACATCACCTCAGGGGGCTTGTTTACCATAACTTTAGACCAACTACCATTTTTGGGGAGAATCTGAAAGAATATTGTTTATGGGCTAGGTAAGAGCTAACAGAAATGGCAGCTTAATTCTTCCAATATGAGACAAGCGTCTCTGTGTGACCCAGCTCTAAAACTCACAAACCTAGACTCCTCAACTCCCCATACTCCAGAGTTCAAGGATAACCTGCCCTCCATTTTTCCTTATTGTTTTCCATATAAAAGTCACTCGTTGTTTCCCCTCCAGCTTACACCTGGCTCCTGAAATGACTCCTCTGAATCCTCTGAGAATCCTCAAAACATGTAAAAGGCTCATTCCTTTTAATGCATGTGCAGAGCGGTGATGGTGTGAAGACGCTGGCACTTCAAACGTGAATGTGGCACGAGCCCTGCCCTCAAGGAGCCCACAATTTTCCCTCAACTCTAAAAAAGGATGTCCTCCCTGGGCAGTGTCTGTAAAACACAGTGACAAAGTACTTCATAGCTCTGGAGAAAGAGCGAGGGTGGAAACAGACTTTGCCCTTACATCTGACGCCCAGTAACCATAACAACCGATGGTTTAAGTAACTATCAACCCACTGAGGGGCTAAGTTTTCCAAAAATCGTTTTCAAAAGGGGAAGACTCCCCTGCACCAACTCCCATGGCAGCCGTACGCTCTAGGCAGCGTGTGGTGCAATGTGGCCAGCCGTTCCCCGCCTTCTCCGGTCCCACCGTATGGTTTCCGTGCTCAGCAGCCAGCAGCGACGGCGTCCACGGCCACACCGCCTCCCCGCAAGGCACCTGGCGCTAGGCCTCAGCCCAATGTCACTTGTTAACCTTCCGATCCCCCGGATTTCGGCACGCCGCCGCCTCCCTGCTAAAGCACACAAACCACCCCACCGCCACCCGCGTTCTCCAGGAGTTGGAGAAAAACCACCGGGGCGCATACAACCTCTGACAGATTCGAGTAAAAGTAACTGCGGTTCTCGACTTTCAAGCATTTCGCCTCGCCGGTGAGGGGGGCGGCAGGAACCCGGGGCCCCATTCATAAAATTGCAAGCCGTTTTCCTCTAGTTTGCGCGTGACGGTGCCTCCCTGCCCGGGGCCGGGGACCGCAGGCTGAGGGGACCGGGCCGGCAGCTCCTCCCGCCGGAGTCGAGCCCGAGCCATCCGGCGGGGCCCCGAAGGAAGGGATTGCCCGGGGGCGTCGCGGGTGGGCGTCCCCTTCAATACCCGAACCATGACAGCGGGGTGGGGGGCCGAGCCCCGCCACGCCAAGGGCCGCCGGACCCGACCGGTACTCTGAAGCCCGCGGGGTCGATCCGCGCCCAGCCCGGGCCTTATCCGCGGGGCGCTCCCTCCACCGCCCCCGCCTGGCCCCGAGACTGCTCACCCAAGATCCGCTGGCTGCCTCATTGTACTATGCCGGCGCCCGTGCTCCCGGCCGCGCGACTCCGGCTTCGGCTGGGGCACCGGCCGCGGTCCTGCCGCCCTGCCGCCCGCCCGCCCCCGGGCACACGCCGCCCCGCCCCGCCGGCGGACCCGCCCCGCGCCCGCGGCCGCCGCCGCCAACCAGAGGGCGCGGGGGCGGAGCAAACGGCACGCCAGGCCCAACCAATCCAGTTCTACCGCGCGCCGAGGTGAGGCCGCGGAAATGGGGGAGCGATTTGTCAGGTCTGTTAAAGGGGCCACCGCCCTTGGAGCTAGGGAGAGGAGTGGTGGGGAGGGTTACCTGGAAGAGCCCCAGGTGAGGGGGACAAAAGCTTCACTCTCCCAACGGGGCTGCACACTGTCCCCAGCTCTTTGCACTTCTTAATTTCCTCTTCCTGCAGTCTAGCAGCAACAAGTGCCCTTGAGACGAGGGCTGGGGGTTGAGGTGGGGTGACTGAGGCGCGGAGAACCAGGGGTATCCCCCTGGGCAAATTCACTCGATTTGCATTTTAGAGGGCCATCAGACATATCTATCCCCATCCAACTGCAGACGTTGATTTAAAAAGGCAAATTCCCAGTTTCCCCCATTATGTACTTCCCCCACCTGACTACCACACTACCACATCCTATCCTGAACTAACTCTGTTACTAGTTTTTTTGTTTGAGACGGAGTCTCGCTCTGTCGCCAGGCTGGAGTGCAGTGCCGTCATCTGGGCTCACTGCAACCTCCGCCTCCTGGGTTAAAGCGATTCTCCTGCCTCAGCCTCCCGAGTAGCTGGGATTACAGGCGCGTGCCACCACGCCCAGCTAATTTTTGTATTTTTAGTAGAGACGGGGTTTCACCATGTTGGCCAGGATGGTCTCGGTCTCTTGACCTCGTGATCCGCCGGACCCAGCCTCCCAAAGTACTGGGATTACAGGCGTGAGCCACCGCGCCTGGCCACGAGTTCTTAGAGCTTAGAACTTATATAGTATTAACTACTCATTTTTAGAGAGGCAATATCTGAGGCTCAGAGAGGTAAAGTGACTTCTCGAGGTAATTTCTCACTTAGAATGAGCTTCCTGGGATAGCAATGCCCATTGTGCATTTATCTTCTGCGAACCTGGGTTGGCTGGCAGAAGCACTGGCACATAGGGAGAGTTCCCCCTTCCCCTGTAGTCCTTGCCCCTCTGCACTTCCCACCCACCACAAGAAAGGACCAAGGCAACAAACAGATGTGTCAGTGTGTCTCCTGCATTAGTGGGTCCCAAACGTCAGATCTTCAACGTCAGATCATCCTGGAGGGTTTTAACATGAAGATCTCTAAGTCCCACCCCAGAACCTGTAATTCAGTAAGTCTGGGATGGCCTTCGACACCCCTCCCTCCAGGTGATTCTAATGCAAGTGGTACAAGGACCACACTCAGGTGCATATTTTGAGTCTATCATAGTCATGAAATTCAAATTCAACTGGCAAAATGAAAGCCAAACTCCTTTCATCCTCAGAATTAGTAATATGGTTGGGAGACTTGCTAGTAAGGGAGGAGGTCACCTACTAAGACACTCATAACAGAATAAGTCATGCCAAGAACTGAGTGTAGAAGGGCACTGGACCCAGATGAAACAACAGCTGAAAGTTTGAAATCCTCAAGCAGGAAGAAGATTTGATGCCTCAAGCAGAGGGAAGCCAGGCTAGTTCTCTGACCCGTGAGACAGTGCATAAATGTCTTAATGGCAGACACACTCCGGCTCACCACCAGGCCCAGTCATGATCCCAGAAGAATGCCCTGCTACTCTGGTGCCTCATTCCAATGCCAGCAAGCCCTGCCTACCCTCCTGGCAACATTCCTCTCCCCTTCCTAGTATCCCAGACACCTGCCTGACCCAGAAGTCATTGTCCTCAGACTTGGAGGTCAGCCCTCGCCCACTAGATCTTGCAGGTCAGCTGCCTCCCACACAGATCTCAGGCTCTTGGAATGGCCTCCATACGATAACCCTGTTTGTGCTGTGATTTCTGATGGATGTTGTGTTGCCAGGGACAACTCTGCACAAGGATTGATCAGCCTCATGAGAATGCAGTCTCTGGGCTGCAGGCATTACTGCCTGGGATCACCACTTGCTTCTATTGCCCTTCCCAAAGGAAAAATAATTCATGTCCCAACAGGAGAGGTTTCCAGTTGTGGTTATCTGGAAATGTGCAACAAAGGCAGTTACCAATGGAGACACAGACTGAAGCTCTCCTTGGCCACATCTTCAGCCCCCTGCCTCAGGGAGAGAGAGAGAGAAAGGGTAGGGGCCCTGGAGCTGCCCTTTGCAAAGGTCCTTGGAAGCTGGCAATGTGCCTCTCAGAGTGCCCACCAACCTCCTTTCCCTACCAAGCTCCACGTAAGCGTTAAATTAATTAATACACTACCAACCAGATCTCAAACTAGAAGCCAGTAAGATCCAGCATGAACACTTAGAAGGATCCCTTCTTTTTGAAATGTGAGGAATTTGGATGCATTGAAAAATAAATGAACATATCATAACACAATAATGTTTCCTACCTTTTTTTTTTTTTTTTGAGATGGAGTCAGCCTCTGTCATGTTGCCCAGGCGGGAGTGCAGTGGCGTGACCTTGACTCACTGCAACCCCCGCTCAGGAGGAGAGCCCAAGAGTTTGAGACCATGTTGTCCAGGCTGGTCTCAAACTCCTGGTTTCAAGCAATTCTCCTGCCTCAGCCTCCCTGAGTAGCTGGGACTACAGGCACGCGCCACCACACCCAGCTAATTTTTTTTATTTTTATTTTTATTTTTAGTAGATACAAGGTTTCACCATGTTGGCCAGGCTGGTCTTGAACTCTTGAGCTCAGGTGATCTGCCCACCTCAGCCTCGGCCTCCCAAAGTCCTGGGATTACAGGTGTGAGCCACTGCACCTGGCCTGTTTCCTACCTATTAAGAGGTTACTATGTGCCAGGTACTGTGCCAAGTCCCTGGAACATAGTAGTTCACTGAAACCTTACAGTAACTCTTTAGGGTAGATATGACCATTATTTTCTCCTTTTTATGGATGCAGAAACTGAAGTTCACAGATTAGTGATGTGTCCAAGATAGCAGGGCTAGTTGAAGGAAGAGCCAGCATTCATGACCGTAACCACCAGGCTTTTTTGAGATGGGGTCTTGCCATGTTGCCAGGGCTGGTCTCAAACTCCTGGGCGCAAGCGATCCTCCTGCCTCAACCTCTCCCAAACTGCTGAGATTACAGGCGTGAGCCACTGTGCCTGGCTCAAATCATGCTTAAAAGAGTGATTTTAGAGCTTGGCATCTGTGACTCATTGTAGTGACCTCCGAAAAAGCTTAGGGATTGTGATGCTAAATTCAGATATCAAGCAAGATTCCTTACTTTGTCCCCCAGATAGCTACTCTATATGTATAGCATGTACCAAGTGATCTAAATTTTTTCACCTAGAGTAGGATCTTAAGTCACAGAAATGCAAGCCCAAGCTAATACTCTGCCCTCTTTCTCTACCCCCAACCCCTCAACCCTCATGCCAGGCTCTCTTGAAACCCAGGTTTCAACTATCAGGTTAAGCCCACATAGGTTCTGATATACTTGAAAGATTCCCAATTATTGCATTTCAAGATAATCCCTATTTTCTCACCAATTTCTAAACAAACCAAAAAATGCTCTAAGATTTTATTTTTTGTTTTGAAACAGGGTCTTTCTCCGTCGCCCAGGCTAGAGTGCACTGGCACACTCATGGCTCACTGCAGCCTTGACCTCCTGGGTTCCAGTGATCCTCCCATCTCAGCCTCCTGAGTAGCTGGGACTACAGGCATGCGCCACCACGCCTGGCTAATTTCTTTCTACTTTTTGTAGAGATGAGGTCTTGCTGTGTTGTCCCAGGCTGGTCATGAACCCCTGGGCTCAAATGATCCTCCTGCCTCGGTATCCCAAAGTGCTGGGATTAGGCATGAGCCACTATGCCCAGCCTAAGATTTTTAATTCTGTTTTTGACATTGCACTCTTGGAGACAGAAATGGTTAAGAAGTACAGAAAACCAAAAAGTTGATCCACTTGTATATCTAACAAAGATTAGGGATCATCATGCCACAAGCCACACCATTAATGAGCAATCACTGTGCACTCAGTACCAGGTGGTGGGCTGAGTACTGGGGATAGAGATGAAGGCACTTGTAGACGCTAGATCTAGTAGAGAAACTGACACGTTGATAGACCATTATAGGCTTCCTTAGAGGGAAGCCCAGGAGCCATGGGGACACAGAATAGGCACTTAGAACCCTTGGGAAACCCAATAATGTTTTTAGGGGTGGCCAGATGAAGCTCATTATGAAGAGAAGCCAGAAAGTTTACAAAAACCCAAGTAAGAGTCACCAAACCCAAGGGAGAAGAGATTGAAAGAGAGAGCAGTCAACAGCAACAGATGCCGCAGAAGGGTCAAATTAGAAGAGGCCTGAAAGTATGCTCTGGGATTTCGAAATTAGAAGATTAGGGTCATTGACACATGCAGCATAGATGTGGCTGGAAATATAGAGGCTCCCTAGAGCTGGGCTGAGGAGAAGAGCTAAGAAAAAAGAAGAATCGGCCAGGTGCAGTGGCTCACGCCTGTAACCCCAACACTTTGGGAGGCCGAGGTGGGTGGATCACTTGAGGTCAGGAGTTCGAGACCAGCCTGGCCGACATGGTAAAACCCTGTCTCTACTAAAAACACAAAAATTAGCCAGACGTGTTGGTGCATGCCTGTAATCCCAGCTACTCGGGAGGCTGAAGCAGGAGAATCGCTTGAACCCGGGAGATGGAGATTGCAGTGAGCTGAGATCATACCACTGCACTCCAGCCTGGGCAACAGAGTGAGACTCCATCTCAAAAAAAAAAAAAAAAAAAAAAAAGAAGAAGAAGAAGAATGAAGAGACTGTGCAGTGGAGGACTGATGGGATAGGGTCCAAGGAGACCCAAGGGGACAAGAGAGTGGCCCTGGGCCAGGGTAGGAAGCAAAGTCATCTCTCGAGAGTGGGTGGGGAGGGGATGATGAAGGGCTTTGAGGGGAACCATGAGGGTTTGGAAAGCCACCAAGAGGAATGAAAGTGGGAACTGCCCGATGGAGAGGGAGGATTCTGGGAGACCCATGCGTTTGTGGTGGCACCAGGTCTGTGGAGTTGGATGGATGGCTCTCTGGGGCTTGGCCACAGAAGCCAGGTATGGAGAATCCAGGGTTAGGGATGGACAGACAGGAGAAACACTAAACAGTTGGGGACACTGACAACAGGGTGGTTGAAGTGATAGGTCATGGGTTCCATGCGGGATAGGAAATCCAAGGGAGAGGGGATAGACAGGAGGAAATATGTGGTGGCAGGAAAGGTGAGAGGAAGCCGACTTCGTTCAGTGGTGAACCATTCCGAGTGATGACAAGGTCAGGTGCAGCCACAGAACTGGAGTTTCTAAAGATGCTCAACTCCTGGGTTTTCTCTTCCCCTGGATCCTTTATGGGAAATAATCAGTCTGAGGACTGGGCAAGCCTCCAACACTTTCTTTTAACTCTGCACCAGCACTGGGACGGCTCTCCAAGATCGGGGGCAGGGGGAGAGCCTCATTCGTGACTGGTTTTCCTTCTAAAATGAAAACCTGTTTATAATCAGGACTCCCACCACCTTCGAGATACGAGCATTTGTGGGAAGGGCTCCTTGAGGGACATCATCAGGGGCTTTAGAGATGCCTCAAGTGGTGGATGCACTCACGAGAATAATTCCCTGCCATAATGGGGCAGCAGACAGTGGTGATGCCTATTATTTACTTTGCCAATTAGCATGTGAGGCCTGAGGTTATTAAATATAAATGGCTCAAGCTCTGTCATTCCAAGGCCCGCTGGGGAATGGTGGCTTCTAACTGATGTGGAGCAGCAGCAGGGTGGAATTTCTAAGGAGAAAGACTGACATTTTCCTCCCTTTCTTCCCTGATTCTGCACCTTGCCTCTCAGGGCCTTCCCAACACTCTGCACAGAGAAGGAATATGCCTTTCAGCAGATACTCCCTTGCTCTCTTGATGACCTTGACATTGCCTGCCATCTTTGTTGCCTTCCAACCACAAGGTCCCCTGCTCATGACTACCATCCTCCTGCCTCCACTCCAGCACGGGAAATCCAATCTTGAGCTTGCCTGGAATCACCCCCGAACACGATTCTAACTCCAGGGACAGAAGGTCAACAGCACAGCCAATGGATGACAGCCCCAGCCCTGCAGCTGGGGCACCTCTCAGCCCCACCAGAACACACCATCCCTTAAATAGCAGAAGTGGAAGGGCTCAACTGGCCATTTAACGACATATACATCCACCCAAACACAGGGGAAGGTTGGGTTTTTTTGGTTCGTAACCTTGAAAAGGTCATTTATACACCCAGATATAGAGTACCTAGGAATAAGCAGGAGATGCTGGCTCCCTCCCAGGTTGTTCAACAGAATTGTGAGTGGAAATGTTGGAATTGCTAGCTTTCATCATTTCCATATGGTTACTTAGCACCCATTTTCTGATTTAGAAGCAAAGATATTTGGGTGAGAGTTTAGGCAAGGAAAATGTTTGGATCTGTGAGAGTTGCCCAGAAAACAGAGCTTGAGACAAAAGCTTGTGTGTGAATACACTACTGGGGGGTGTGAGCCCAGGGAGCATAATTGAGGCTCCGGGAACTGACGCAGGGAGGGAGGCAGAAGCACTTGAGTGCGTGTCACTGGGGTGGCCACATTCCTGGCTGCTTGATTTGGAGGGAACTGTCTGAGGACTGTAAGAAGTGTCTCAGGACCCGCCCCTGGGGTAAAGGGGAGGGCACTTACCCACTGGCCCCTTCCCCATAGGTAAAAGGCTCTGCACACCTGCCTGAGCCGAGCTTCCAGAATGCACTGGCTTGGCACTGAATGGGTTCCAGTGCTTTCTAAGCTGCAGTGTCAGAAGAGATGCCCTGGGCTGGGTTTGAGAGATGGCAGCTGCAGGCCTGAGGCAAGATACTGTCAGTTTACACCTGCCAGAGCTGCTGGGAACATTCACAGTTCTCACTGCCACAGCAGTGGCTGGAAGGATCTCAGAGGGTGTTTAAGAGGTGTGTGGTACAGACTATTTTCAAAAAGAGGGATAAATTTGGAGCCAAAAAAGACATCTTAAGTTAGGATGGAGGGATATAAGATATCAAATGTCTTTTAATGTTACAGTATTCTTTTAGGGAGGCAGCATTAGGCTAGTGGCTTTGAGGTCTTTTCAACCTGGGCTCAGATTTAGACCTGGGTTCAGGGTCCACTTCTACTGTTTCTGAGTTGTGTGACCTTGGAGAAGTTATTGAACTCCCCTGAGCCCCTCATCTAGAAATTGCCGATGTCCACATCCTACAATTTTGTAAAGATGGTGTATGTAAATTGCTTAGTATAGCATCTTTACATAATAGTTGCCCAATTAATGGAAGCTGATGTTTTTTACTATAGAGAAAATTACTGACCATGGAATGTAAGGCATGCAGGAAGACAATGGGGTGATGTGCTAAAGCCTCAAAAATCAAAAATAGAAGTGAAAGAAGATATCATATGGTTGCAGGAAACCAAAAAGATTTCTAAATGTTCCGAACAACCAAGCAGCTTCTATCTACAATGACTACGTATCCTGGCATTTCCAAGACAGCATCCATTTGAAATATTCTCTCTGGTTGTCCCAGTACATAAACTCATATTTGAGAGGCAGTCACCTCGATCTTGAACCAGAAAACAGCATCATAGGTCTACCCCACCCAGGAGGGAAAACATCGGCTCCTAGTTTTCTTTGCTGCACCCACTCCTGAAGTGTCAAAAACATAACCCTTCTTCTCTGAGATTCTTCCTCCAACACCTCGCCTGAAGGGGCAGTTTTGTTTGCAGAAGTGAGTTAACTAACAGTCACAGGCCTTTCAGAAGAACCAGAAACTTGCAGTGCAATGGATACCCCACAGCAGAGGAGGAACCAAAATCCACAGGTGGAGAACCCCCCACCTTTAACCTCTGCCCCATCCCCGTACCCTCTCCTGCTGAGCCTGTGGGATCCACCGCAGCAAGAAATGGTTTGGGTTTTTCTGTTATGAACATGATAGAAGCTCATTTAGAATATTTTTAAAACAAAGAAACATAGAAACATAGAAGAAGGAAGAAAAGACTCATTTTCTTTTATTTTTTTTGAGACAGAGTCTGGTTCTGTCACCCAGGCTGGAGTGCAGTGGCACGATCTCGGCTCACTGCAACTTCTGCCTCCCAGGCTCAAGCAACTCTCCCGCCTCAGCCTCCCGAGTAGCTGGGATCACACAGACACGCACCACCACGCAAGATTATAGACACATCCCTTCTCTGCTGCTAGTTTTCTGTGTGGTCCTCTAGACTGGGAGCTCTGTGGACAATGAGCCCCTTCTGACTGGTCCTCTGTTACATCCTGACAGTTGAGCTCTGATAGGTTAAAGATGGCCACTTAGTCGTGACTGTTCCCTCATCCACAGCTATAGCTTATTTCTCCATCCCTTGGAATCTTGGGCTGGCCTTGTGAGGTAGCCAACTTCCAGAATGGCCCCCACGATTCTCACTTCCTGGTCATTCGTGCTTTTTCATAATCTCTCCTTCCGCCATGAGTCAGGGGTCACAGTAGATACAGTATTGTGGAAATGGCAATGTATGACTTCTCAGGCTAGCTTATGAAGGGCATTTGGGTTGCTGCCTTGGTCTCCTGGATTACTTGCTTGGGGAATAGTACCCATCAGGTTGTGAAGATACTCAGGCAGCCTGTGGAGAGGCTGATGTGCAGAAAAACTGAGACTACCCACTAACCACAAGCACCAATTTGTCAATTATATGAGTAAGCCACCTTGGAAATGGATCCTCCAGCCCCAGTCAAGCCTTCAGATGAGTGCAACCTTGGCCAACATTTTCACTGCAATCTCACGGACACTCCCAACCTGAATTGCCCAGAAAAACTGCTCCATAATTCCTCACCCACAGAAACTGTGAGAGATAAATGTTTATCATCATTTTAAACCACTGCATTTTGGGATTATTATGCAACTATGAATAAAACACCCCATGACTGGCTTTGTCCAATAGAATGCAGCAGCTGTGATATTCTAGAACTTCTAAACTCAGGCCTTAGGAGAACTGAAGCTTTCACTTCTTGACTTTAGGAATCCAGGCACCATGCTGTAAGAAGCCCAGGCCACATGGAGAAACCACAGAAGAGAACTGAGGCACTCCAGGTGAAAGCCCCACTGAACCTCATAGCCAACAGTCAGCACTGATTGCCATATCTGTGCATGGACCATCTTGGAGGTTCCAGCCGTGTCATGTCCTAGACACCTGCAGCCTTAGCTATCACCGCAGAGAGCAAAACACACAGTTGAGCTCAGTCAACCCACAGAAATGTGACATAATAAAATGGCAGTTGTTTTCAGCCCCAGTTTTGGGGTGATGTTTTGTACTGCAATATTTAACCATAAGCTGGCTCAGCTTCTGGCATCTAATTGACTCTTGAAAAATACCTGGTGGGCCAAGCACAGTGGCTCACACCTGTAATCCTAGCACTTTGGGAGGCCAAGGTGGGCAGATTGCCTGAGCTCAGGAGTTCGAGACCAGCCTGGGCAGCATGGTGAAACCCCATCTCCACTAAAATATAAAAAATTAGCCAGGTGTGGTGGCATGTGCCTGTAATCCCAGCTACTTGGCAGGCTGAGGCAGGAGAATTGCTTGAATCCGGGAGGGGGAGGGTGCAGTGAGCCGAGATTGTGCCACTGTACACTCCAGCCCGGGCGACAGCGAGACTCCGTCTCCAAAAAAAGAAAAGAAGAGAAAAATATCTGGCGAACACATGGGTGTCCCTTGTTGAGTCTCAGCTTCCTCTTCTGTAACATCGCAGAGGTTAGGCTATTCCACGCCTCACGTTCTACTAGTCTCCACCTCTCTGTGGTGGTATGTCTCCTAGCCCAGCTGGCTGCTGCAGGGTCACACTTTATTCTTGCAGGAACTCCAGCATCTGTGGCGTCTCTGTCCTCCACTGCATGCTAGTTCCTCCTCCCTTCTTTCTGAGGCACTCACACACCCCAGGTACCCGCTTCCTCCTGAAGCTCTCCTGGCGTTTTGATCATGGGGCTGTGAGGTTTGGCAGGAGGAGAGCAGTACAGGCCCTATGCCTTTTGGGTTACACCTCCTCAGTTCAGCCAGAGGATGCTAGAAATGTTCCCAAAAGGGCCCTGTGACACACAGGTGACAAGAGGAACAAATGCAGACTGTCTGCCATCTACCCTTCCTCAAGGCCAAGTCCTGGAGTTGTCTTTTTGCTAGAACATGACTGGCCTCTTTCACAGTGTCCAGAGCCCAGGCTACATTTCCTAGAACAGAGATGAGAACCCTGCTTCTGAGAACAAATGCTCAGCCTCGGGCTTATTAGGTTCCCTTATTTGCCACAGAAACACCAGGATCGGCCGGGCCCGGTGGCTCACACCTGTAATCCCAGCATTTTGGGAGGCCAAGGTGGGTGGATCACCTGAGGTGAGGAGTTTGAGACAAGCCTGGGCAACATGGCAAAACCCCGTCTCTACTAAAAATACAAAAATTAGCCGGGCGTGGTGCCGGGCACCTATAATCCCAGTTACTTGGGAGGCTGAGGCAGGAGAATTACTTGAACCCAGGAGGTGGAGGTTGCAGTGAGCCAAGATCGTGCCACTGCACTCCAGCCTAGGTGAAAGAGTGAGACTCTGTCTCAAAAAAAAAAAAAAAAGAAACATCATGATCACTTTTACTAGTGGTGCCTACGGCCATCTGGGGGCAGGGAGTAGATCTCTGTCATTCCCATTAAAACAATAAATAAGTAAAAAGGAAACTGAGGGTCCAGGAGCGGTGGCTCACGACTGTAATCCCAGCACTTTGGGAGGCCGAGGCAGGCATATCACGAGGTCTGGAGTTCAAGACCAGCCTGACCAACATGGTGAAACCCGTCTCTACTAAAAATACAAAAATTAACCGGGTGTGGTGGTGCGTGCCTCCAATCCCAGCTACTCGGGAGACTGAAAAAGAAGAATCACTTGAACCTGGGAAGCAGCGGTTGCAGTGAGTTGAGATCATGCCACTGTGTACTCCAGCTTGGGCAACAGAACGAGACTCCATCTCAAAAAAAAAAAAAAAAAAAAAAAAAGAAAGGGAAACTGAGGCCTGAAGAAGCCAAGTCTCTGGCCTAAGGTCACAAAACAAACCCAGCTTACTGGCAGAACTGGAATTGCCTTCTTTCTATATCCAATCACCCACTCTACCCTCCTACACCCACCTGGCCTGCCATGTCACTCAGCCATCACAGTGTGACCCACTTAAATCATTATTCAGAAGACCAGTTGGCCCTTCCTGACTATAAGTCACCCCCAAAGCATCATTGTCACCATTATAATTAGTAAGGCCTCATTAAACTAAAAAGGTACCTGTCCCAGACTTTAGGAAGCCGCCTGGTTTCCGGAGGCTGGGAGGGACTATGACATAATTCATCTATCCAGCAGAAAATACTGATTGAATGCCTGCTGGGTTCTGGGGTGCCCTAAAAGGTGCTAGTGAACAAAACCCAGGCCCTGCTCACGAGGAGCTTGCAGTCTAGTGGGAAATTCGGAAGCCCTGCCTCTGCCTGTGTGCACATTACGATGGTGAATGTCACATACCCTGGCCCAGCCCAAGGGATGTTTTCATATATTGCAGAGCAGAGGAGAAAACAGCAACCTTCCCCTTACACTCCAGACTTGCCCAACTGCCTGCTGGGTCTCGCCTGTTGGATGCTAATAATCATCTCAAATCATCCCACATCAAAATACATCAAACAGAACTAGCTCTTAGGCTCTGCCCACCCTCTCTTCATCAATGGCACCCATCTACCCACTCATTCAAGTCAAGAACAATGAGTTGTCTCAGTTGCATCCTTGTCCTCAGTTTCATCCTCTCCTGGTCACATCCAATCCATGAGCAAGTGCTGGGTTGGGCATGTCCAAACTCTGCCCCAAATCCAACCCCACAGCCATCATCCTTTCTCACCTCATGCCTCTGCTGTTACTCAACGATTCCACTTCAAAACGATCATCACAAATCTCAAATGCGCACTGGGCCCTGGCTGGCAAGCCTATATTACCTGGGTGAGTTCACTCTCCCACTCTCAGACCTCTGTGACCACTCTTTCCACAGAAGGCCTAACCTCTCTAGCTTCCTGAGACTTTACTATTGCAACCATTTCCCCCTTTCTCCTGCATAATCAATTTCTTCTTGTCTACCAGATTATTCCAATTAACGTACAAACATGTTCTCCTATCTCCCTTCTGAAAAATTCCCTTCCTCTTGCCCATCACCCCTCTCACTGCTACTCCATTCCCAGCTGTCCTTTACAGCAAAATTTTTCCAAAGAATTCTCTTCCTCTCCTATCATCCTCTTTCACCTGCTCCAAAGTGGCTTCTGATAAGTGGCTTCTGCCTCTACTGCTCCTCTAAAACTGCTCTTGTCACACCACTGATGATCTCCACTCTGCCAAATCCAGAGGTCACATCTGGGTCTCTGTCTTACTTGGCCCTTATACAATTCTTTTCAAAACATCCATTGAGACCGGGCACAGTGGCTCACCTCTATAATCCCAGCACTTTGGGAAGCCCAGGCAGGTGGATCACCTGAGGTCAGGAGTTCGAGACCAGCCTGGCCAACATGGTGAAACCTTGTCTCTGCTAAAAATACAAAAATTAGCCGGGCGTGGTGGCGCATACCTGCAATCCCAGCTAATGGAGATGCTGAGGCAGGAGAATCACTTGAACCCCAGAGGTGGAGGTTGCAGTGAGCCGAGATCACGCCACTGCACTCCAACCTGGGCAAGAGTGAAACTCCATCTAAACAAACAAAACAAAACAAAACAAAAATAGAGATCAAAACATCCGTTGGCCACCTCTTAATCTATCCAAGCCTGATTCACTTATAATGAGCTCTTCTGTTCTCGCCAGGCCATGGTAGGATGGAGAGATGTCAAGTCTCAACACTCAAGTCACACATTTGTGGTGGTCCAGCAGATCGGACTTAAGAAAGGACGTCAATCCATCCACTGGTGCTGGAAAATGCGAGGGTGGAATGTTGGCCAGGGCAGGCCGTGAGATGTCCACTAGGATCACCAGACAATGTCCCTGTGAACTTGTTCCCTTTATCTTTTACACAGGGCTGGAAATCGAAAATGTAAAACATTGATACAGTCCAGGCACAGTGGCTCATGCCTGTAACCCCAGCACTTTGGGAGGCCAAGGCAAGAGGATTACTTGAGCCCAGGAGTTTGAGACCAGCCTGGGCAACATAGTAAGACCTCATTTCTACAAAATAAAAAAATAACAAAATTAGCCAGGCATGGTGGCATGTGCCTGTAATTCTAGCTACTCGGGAGGCTAAAGCAGGGGGATCATTTGACCCTGAAAGTCAAGGTTGCAATGTGCCATGATTGTGCCACTGCACTCCAGCTTGGGTGACAAACAGAGTAAGATCCTGTCAATCAATCAATCTAAATAAAAATAAATAAATAAATAAAACGTTGATACAGGGAGTGACAGGATCACTGGTGTTTCTTTTTCGCTTCTCAATTTCCATGATTGCTGTTCAAATGGTGTTTAGGAGCTGCGTGCGGCGGCTCATGCCTCTAATCCCAGCACTTTGGGAGGCTGAGGTGGGCAGATCACTTGAGCTCAGGAGTTCGAGACCAACCTGGGCAACATGGTGAGACCCCCGTCTCTACCAAAAACACAAAAAAATTAGCTGGGGATGGTGACACATGCCTGTAGTCCCAGCTACTTGGGAGGCTGAGGTAGGAGGATCACCTGAGCCCAGGAGACAGACGTTGTAGTGAGTCAAGATCGTGCCACTGCATTCCAGCCTGGGTGAAAGAGCGAGATTCTGGAGATTCCGTCTCAAAACAAACAAACAAACAAACAAAAATGGTGTTTAGGCAACAGAGAAAAGTTGAGTGCCAAAATTTACAATGCCTGATAAGAAGATTTGGCCCTCATCTGCACGGATCCCGCCTATGGGCGGTGAGCAGGAAAGAATCCCCACCACAGGCAGCAATTCATGGAGACCTGCTCACGGCAGCTCTGAAGGATGTGACGGCTGGAGCCTAGCTGGCATCACTCAGGATTCCTGTGCAGCTGGGATTGTGTCTCAGTGACCTTTTCAAGAACTTGGCTATAGAATCCATTTATCTGCTATATACTCTGTTTAACCTTTATGCTGACAAAGAATGCCCCAGGGAACAACTTGAAACCTTGCCTTTTCTCTCTTTCTGGAGATTAATCCATATCCAATCCCAATCTTTTTTTTTTATCAATACCAATCTCCTTCTCAGACCTCTTCACCTTTACTGGACTCAGAAGCTTCAGTTCTCCTTCCTCTAAAGATGAAATCAAGCCTTGTCGCCCTGATAACACATTTCCTTTGGCCCAGGGTTCTAAATCAAGAATGGCCTAGGTCCCTCCGGTCCTCTCCTGAGGTCCTTTGTGTATCTCCCTTGCGACACATCAAAAGAGCCATACACATACTTATTAGCATCTCTGCTCTTGAATTGTGGACTCCAGGAATGCAGAAATTGGACCTTGTCCCCTCCCTCCTTTCCTAAGACCAGACCCTTTAGAGACCCTCCAGAAACACTTGTTGAAAGAGTGAAATCCACTAGGGGCCCGTGAAGGGCCCTCTCTGGGCCTGTTGAACTCAAGGAAACCTTTCTCAGTTCTTCTCTGTCCTTCTCTCAGCTTTTCTAGACACAACATACTCTATCCAGCTAGCGTTTGGAAAGGTCCTGTCTGACTCCAGCCTCATCTGCCAGAAAGAGAGAGAGAAAAAAGTTACTGCATGCTGAGTTGAGATATTTTTAGGCTAACAGCTGCTGGGATGAACCAGAGAGTTTCTGTTCTTTTTTTTTTTTTTTTTTTTTTTTTGAGACAGAATCTGGCTTTGTCTCCCAGGCTGGATTGCAGTGGTGCCATCCCAGCTCACTGCAGCCTCCACCTCCTGGGCTCAAGCGATCCTCCCACCTTAGCCTCCTGAGTTGCTAGGACTACAGGCCCACACAACCACACCCAGTTAATTTTTATATTTTTTGTAGAGATAGGGTCTTGCTATGTTGCCCAGGCTGGTCTCAAACTTCTGGGCTCAAGCGACCCTCCCACCTCAGCCCCCGAAGTGCTGGGATTACATGTGTGAGCCACCTGCCTGGCCCTGAGTTTCTGTTCTTGTTCCGCAAGGTGTGACAGACATCACTTCGTCCTAGGCTGCAGAAGCTTCAAACTGACAAGTCCCATCTAGGGAACAGAGCAGTACCATGAGGAAATTCCTGTTTCTGTGGCTGAGTCTGCACAAAAAAGAGTGAATGGGGTATGCTAAATTTTGCTTTCTCTTAAGGACTTCTGAAGACTGAAAAACCAACATCTATTAAGAGGGGTGTGGTTTTGAGTCTAGCCCACTGGGAACCAGCATGAGTCCTGTGTGACAGGCCCAAGCCTGGCTGCTGATTCTGGCAGAGTTGGCCAGGTAAGGCATGAGTGTCCTGGGAAAATAATGTGGGAGGGTGGACAGGAAGTGCCTGCCCAGACAGAGAAGGGAGAAGGATGTGAGTAAAACCAAGGATGTGTAAGCACGTGCGTGTGTGTGTGTGTCTGTGTGTTTACAAACTGACAAGAGGTGTAACTCTCTTTCCTTTTGATGCTGTGACTTCTCCCAAGGGACTTTCTCCAATAACGGTTGGTGAGTTTCCTTACTATAAAGGGGAACACTAGACATTTCCAGAAATTTAACAAAGCCTGCATCAAACTACAGTTGGGAAGTGTGTATGTAAAATTGTCACAAGATTATTGACTATGGCTGGGCGTGGTGGCTCATGCTTGTAATCCCAGCACTTTGGGAGGCCAAGATAGGTGGACTGCTTTGAGCTCAGGAGTTCAAGACCAGCCTGGGCAACATGGTGAAACCCATCTCCGCAAAAAAAGTAAAAAAAAAAAAAAAAAAAAAAAAAAGCTGGGCTTGGTAGCGCACCTATAGTCCCAGCTACTTGGGAGACTAAGGTGAGAAGATCATTTGAACCCAGGGAGGTGGAGGCTGCAGTGAGCCAAGATTGTGCCACTGTACTCTAGCCTGGGTGACAGAGCAAGACTCCATTAAAAAGAAAAATCAGAAGTTTAAAAGAATAAGGACCAGACCTTTAAAATTCTGTCCAACTTTATACTCTTATTTAAAAATAAATACAAGTTTTTGGCCGGGTGCAGTGGCTCTCGCCTGTAAGGCATGACTTTGGGAGGCCGAGGTGGGTGGATCACATGAGATCAGGAGTTCGAGGCCAGCCTGGCCAACATGGTGAAACCCCATCTCTACTGAAAATACAAAAATTAGCCGGGCGTGGTGGCGCATGCCTGTAATCCCAGCTTCTTGGGAGGCTGAGGTAGGAGAATCACTTGAACCTGGGAGGCAAAAGTTGCAGTGACCCGAGATTGTACCATTGCACTCCAGCCTGGGCAACAAGAATGAAACGCTGTCTCAAAATAATTAATTAATTAATTAATTAAAATAAAATAAATAAACACAAGTTTTTGAAAAACAAAATAGATTGATGTGTTTTGGTTTTAGGGAGACCTTAACTTTTGTTTGATGGGAGAGGAGGTTGAACAAAACTGTTCTAGAAAGCTACTCCTTTATTCTGCGTGTCTCACTAATTAGGCAGAAGAGGAATCATGGGGCTAGCTTGTCCTGTAGACTATCAGATCTTTTGTTTTATAGCTATATTTTAAGCTTTTTTTTATCTTTTGGTAGTTTCCTCATCTGGATATTTTAAGCTTTTTAATCATAGAAAATTTCAAACACGGGAAGGTGAGACAGGAGAATCGCTTGAACCCGGGAGGTGGAGGTTGAAGTAACCTGAGATCACTTCACTGCACTCTAGCTTGGGCGACAGAGCAAGACTCTGTCTCAAACAAAAAAAAAGACTGGGTGCTCATGCCTGTAATTCCAGCACTTTGGGAGGCCGAGGCGGGCGGATCACCTGAGGTCAGGAGTTCGAGACCAGCCTGGCTAACATGGTGAAACCCCGTCTCTACTAAAAATACAAAAATTAGCTGGGCATGGTGGTATACATCTGTAATCCCAGCTACTTGGGAGGCTGACGCACGAGAATTGCTTGAACCCGGGAAGTGGAAGTTGCAGTGAGCAGAGATCCTGTCACTGCATTCCAGCCTGGAAGACAGAACGAGACTCCATCTCAAAAAAAAAAAAAAAAGAGAAAAAGAAAAAAGAAAAAAGAAAATTTCAGATAGACACAAAAGCAGAGATGATAGCGGCGGAATCAATGCCTGTGATTCCCATAACCCAATGAGCAACACATGCCTAATCTTTTTTCATCAGCCCCCTAGTTCTGTCTCAATTGTATTTTCAAACAAATTCCAAATATATTATTTCATTTGTAAGTACTTCATTGTGTATCTTTAAAAATATACGACCGCAACAGCATTAGCATGCCTAGAAAAAGTAACAATAATTCCTTAATATCATAAAATAGCCAGCCAGAGTTAAGTTTTCCTGATTTTTTTTCTTCATATTTGGCACTGAATATTTATCAAGAGTCTTCAAAATGTTTAGGCTATCAAGTCCACTTCTATAAATATTTCCTGAATGCAGAATAAACTTTCTACATAGAGATATTTTCTGCAGTGCTATTGATAATGAAATGTGGCCAAATTAAATGGGCACACTAGGTAAATTAAGTCGTGGTCATACTCAATGAAATAGCATTGTGGTTAGAGAAAGGCAGGATGTTAGACAGACTCACTCCACCATTTATTTACTATTAAGTGACCTGCCTTCTCGAAGCATCATTTTACTCACAGATAAAATATGGGTGATAATAATACCCACCTCATGGGTTAGGCCCTCCCATTGTGAGAGCTACACAAAAATGCACCTAAGACAGCAAAGTGTTTGCATGGTTCCAAGTGAACCCTCAATATATGGTCACTGTAAAATGTGCAGTAATAAATGTTCATGAAGAACTTGTAGTAACATAAAAAATTATAAAGTCAAGTTTAAAAATGATAAAACAGGCCAGGCCTGATGGCTCACACCTATAATCCTAGCACTTTGGGAGGCTGAGGCTGGAGGATCGCTTGAGCCCAAGAGTTGGAGACCAGCCTGGGCAACATAGAGAGACCCCTACAAAAAAATAAAAACAGGCTGCGTGGGGTGGCTCACACCTGTAATCCCAGCACTTTGGGAGGCCGAGATAGGTGGATCACTTGAGGTCAGGAGTTCGAGACCAGCTTGGCCAACATGGCGAAACCCTGTCTATACTAAAAATGCAAAAATTAACTGGGCATGGTGGCATGCAGCTGTAGTCCCAGCTACTTGGGAGGCTGAGGTATGAGAATCCCTTGAACCTGAGAGGCAGAGGTTGCAGTGAGCCAAGATCGCATCACTGCACTCCAGCCTGGGTGACAGAGCGAGACCATCTCAAAACAAACAAACAAAAAATTAAAAACAAAAAAATTACCTGGGCATGGTGGCACACACCCGTAGTCCCAGCTGCTTGGGAGGCTGAGATGGGAGGATCACTTGAGCACAGGAGGTCGAGGCTGCAGTGAGCTGTGATCATGCCACTGTACTCCAATAAAACGAATACACATATCCTATAACTACAGCCACATAAAGACAGTGTCTAAAGTTAATATGTCAAAATAACAGATTATCATTGCATGGTGATTCCCTATCGTCCCCGACCCCTGCCCTTATTCTGCTTCTGTAAAAACAATGCAAACTCATTACAGAAAATTTGGAAAGTGCAGAATGGGGGAAAAAAAAATCCAAGGTTTGATTAATTAATAAAGGGGCAATATTGAGATTTTCCTTTTAAGTCCACAAGGCTTACCACGCCCCCGCCCATTGGCTACCAAGCCCGTTAGCACTACCTCGTGGTCAAACTAAGCAACTACTCTTAGACAAAAAAAAAAAAAAATTCAAGGAAGAATTAAACAAGCAATGGTATAGCTCCATAAGTAGCAAAAATGTTACGCTGGGACTTTTATCTTGGGGCTTCTATGGGCCCAGTGGGTATCCCAGGGGCCTCATGGAATTGAACTCAGGTGAACAAAAATATGTCTCAAGTATTTTATATGACTGACTAGTCCGCGATACATTCTCCATGAATCTAGCCCACCCTTAGGGCTATCCTGTGTTCAGCCTGAGCCTTTCTGGAAATTTGTCTCCACTGTGTCCAATGTACAGAGAGGAGCAAGCCCACCCACCAGTGCAGAGAAAAGCTGGCCCCTGCCTGCTGGAAGCCCACCTGAGAGAGGGTGGTCCGAGAGGAACCCATACCTGCGTCCTCCACCCACATCGAATCCCCCCGGGGCCAACTGTTCTGGAAGGCCCCTAAACCAGCTGCGGGGCCACTTGGCTGTGAAGTGTTTGGGGCGCTTTGACATAATTTTGTTGTCTCTGCCCAGAAATCCTGATGCAGGCGGTCGGGGGTGGGGGGCCCCGGGGATCTGTAATTGACAAAGGCTTAGTGGGTTTGGGGACCTGGCACTCCCTAGATGAACTTTCCGGAATTGCCAGTCTCTGTCCTCTTCCGGAGGAATCTGGAAAACTTCCTCCAGAGTGTGGCATTGTTTCAAGAGTGACACATGTCATCAAAGCAGGGCTCTGGAGGCAGATGGCGGATTTCCTCCTGGCTCTGTCCCCAAACCTGCTGAGCCACAGCTTCTTCATCTGTGAAAAGAACATGATAATCTTCATACCCAGCTCTCAAGCTTGTTGTGAAGATTATTTAGTGTAATAATTTAATTACACTTATATTTACATTTAATCATAATTATTTAATATAGGTAAAGCCCAAAGCCCTTATTATTATTTTTGAGACAGAGTCTCACTCTGTTGCCCAGGCTGGAGTGCAGTGGTGTGATCTCTGCTCACAGCAACCTCTGCCTCCTGGTTTCAAGCGATTCTCCTGCCTCAGCCTCCCAGGTAGCTGGGACTACAGGCACATGTGCCACGACACCCAGCTGATTTTTGTATTTTTAGTAGAGATGGGGTTTCACCATGTTAGCCAGGCTGGTCTCGAACTCCTGACCTCAAGTGATCCGTTCGCCTCGGCATCCCAAAGTGCTGGGATTACAGGCGTGAGCCACCGTGCCCAGCCCCCCTTATTATTATTACATACATATGGGTGCCTTTAAATAATGTTTAAAAGGAACAACCCTACTGTGGTTTGAATGTGTGTGTCTCTTCGAAATGTGTGTTGAAATTTCATTCCCAATGCATGAGGTGGGGCTTTTAGGAGATGACTAGGTCAGAGGGCCTTGCCCTCATGAATGGGATTAGGGTTCTTATAAAAGGGCTGAAGGGAGCCTATTTGTCCTTTTCATCCCTTTCTCCCTTTCCACCATGTGAGGAGACAGCATTTGTCTCTTCTGGAGGATGCAGCAACAAGGCACCATCTTGAAAGCAGAGATGGAGCCCTCACCAGATACTGGATCTGCCAATCCCTTGATCTTGGACTTTCCAGCCTCCAGAACTGTGAGGAATAAATTTCTACTATTTATAAATCACCCAGACTAAGGTATTTTGTTATAGCAGCAGGAACAGACTAAGACAAACGCTTAAAGGAATCTTGAAGAAGAATCTCCGGGTGTAGTTAAAATATAGGGTTTGAACCGTTCCCCTAAGTAAATTCAGGTGGAATCCCCATGTCATGGATGATGTGTGTCATTTATAGAAGTGATCTCTCTAGGGAAGGATGAGTAGTGGGTGCCTGAGGGGGATTTAGGGACAGCCAAGGCTGGTTGTAATGACTAGGGCAGTGTCTCAATTTGTATGACCAGTACGTGATGACATAGAATAGGGTTTTCCAAAGTGGGCACCGCTGTGGTACTCAGATGCTTCTAGTAGTCCAGAGACCAAAGCTGGTGTATTAGGCCATTCTTGCATTGCTATAAAGAAATACCTGAGACTGAGTAATTTACAAAAGAGGTTTAATTGGGTCATGGTTTTGCAGGCTGTGCAACCATGGTGCCAGCACCTGCTTGGCTTCTGGGGAGGCCTCAGGGTGCTTTTATTCCTGGCTGAAGATGAAGCGGGAGCAGACATGTCATGTGGCCAGAGCAGGAGCAAGAGAGAGAGTGGTGGTTGTGAAGGGTGCCACATACTTAAACAACCAGATCTCCTGAGAACTCATTTACTATCACGAGGACAGCACCAAGCCATGAGGGATCCGCTCCCATGACCCAGACATCTCCCACCAGGCCTCGCCTCCAACACCAGAGTTTACAGTTCAACATGAGATTTGGCCAGGATATATATTAAAATTATATCCATTGGTCATTAGGTCTACTGGCCACACCATTCCTGCTGATCCTGTCTGTGGTGGGTCAGCTGACTTGAGCCTTCAGTGGTCTGGCCATTCTGTTTCTTGCTGAAACCAATTAAGTACAGGCAAATTTGCCAGACTACAGCCCTGTGAGGGTGGGAACTTTGTCTTTTTCACCACTGTATGCCCAGCCCCTAGAATTGTGCCTGGAAAACAGCATGTGCTCAAAAATGTATGTTGAATGAGTGAATAAATGAATGACTGAATGAAATTGGCCTCCTGAATTATTCACCCAACTCCCGACAGCTTGATTAATGAAGTAAGCTGATAAAGAAGTTTCCAGAGGCTGAGGGCAGTGGCTCACGCCAGTAATCCTAGCACTTTGGGAGGCCGAGGCGGGAGAATCACCTGAGATCAGGAGTTCAACCACCCTGGCCAACATCGTGAAACCCCGTCTCTACCAAAAATACAAAAAGTTAGCCAGGCGTGGTGGTGCGTGCTTATAGTTCCAGCTACTTGGGAAGCTGAGGCAGGAGAATCGCTTGGATTCGTGAGGCGGAGGTTGCAGTGAGCCGAGATTGTGCCATTGCACTCAAGCCTGGGCAACAAGAGCGAAACTCCATCTCAAAACAAACAAACAGAAGTTCCTGGAAAGGTAAGGCCTGAACTAAAGCCCCACCTGGAAAGATGCTTTATTGACTGGCTGATGAATAAGAAAGACCCCTCCCAACCCTGCCCCTTGCTGCATGGAGCAAATTGTCAGGGGCCAGACACCTAGGCTTCATGGTGCTGTGCCAGGAGGTCGTAGAGGGCCAAGCTGCCCCTGCCTAACTCCTCTATCTCTGCTCCCTGATTATCAATACTCCTCTGGCACATCCAACAGGGCTCCTAGGTTGTTAAGTGGACTCAAGGCCCAGGCAGGCTTAGGCTGCAGATTGGCTTCTGTCTGAAGTTCCATCAAAGAGAGAAGAGCAACATCTCAGAAACATGATGAAAGGCTCCTGGGAAGCAGGGTCTGACTTTCAAAAGGTCATCTACAGCCCACATCAAGAGTACCTGCTGTTCTCAAAGGACAGGGCTCTAAACAGAGACTGCAGCTATTTCCTTCTCTGACATTCAACACAGTGACTAGAACCAGGCAAAGGCACCCAGAGGACCATGGCAGCCCATCTTGGAGTTGAGAGGGCTGGATGATGGGGCCCTGAGGGAGAGACAGCACTGTCTTGGGCTGTTATTGTCAGGATCTGCCACATGTCCTAACAGGGCTGGAGGAAGGGTCCTGATATGGTTTGGCTGTGTCCCCACTCAAATCTCATCTTGAATTGTAGCTCCCACAATTCCCATGTGTTGGGAGTGACCCAGTGGGAGGTAATTGAATCATGGGGGCAGGTCTTTCCCATGCTATTCATGTGATAGTGAATAAGTCTCATGAGATCTGATGGTTTTATAAAGGGCAGTCTCCCTGCACAAACTCTCTTCCCTTGTCTGCTGCCACGTGAGACGTGCCTTTCACTTTCTGCCATGATTGTGAGGCCTCCCCAGCCACGTGGAACTGTGAGTCCATTAAATCTCTTTCTTTTGTAAATTGCCTAGTCTTGGGTATGTCAGGTATGTCTTTTATTTTTATTTATTTATTTGGAGACAGAGTCTCACTCTGTTGCCCGGGCTGGAGTGCAGTGGTGCTATTTTGCCTCACTGCCGCCCTTGCCTCCCTGGTTCAAGCGATTCTCCTGCCTTGGCATCCCAAGTAGCTGGGATTACAGGCGCTTGCCACCACGCCTGGCTAATTTTTGCATTTTTAGTAGAGACAGGGTTTCGCCATGTTGGCCAGGCTGGTCTCAAACTCCTGACCTCAGGTGATCTGCCTGCCTCAACCTCCCAAGATGCTGGCATAACAGGCGTGAGCCACTGTGACCGGCCTGGGGTATGTGTTTATCAGCAGTGTGAAAGTGGATTAATACAAGTGCCCTGCCTGTCTTGAGAGACAGTAGAAAGACACTGTCCTGGGAGTCCAAGGCAGGGCCTGTCCCCATAGGGAGCACAGGGTGAGCAGGACAGAACCAATCTTCAGGGGGAACTTTCCAGAGCCGTGGATTGTTGGACTGACTGCTCCCTTGACTGAAGGAAGGTTCGAAGAAGGCCTTCCAGCCCGAGGTGTGTCCTGAGTCAGGCCCTGGGGATCATAGCAAGAACCAGCAGGCCCTTTCATCAGAGCCCCACTCTCTGGGCATGTCACAGCTGTGCCCAGGAGGGCTCGCTCTCTCTCCTCCAGTGGGAACACAGCAGGGCCAGTAGGGCCTCCGAACTGGGCCCATCTTCCTCAAGCTGAGTTCGTCAATTTCCCCAGGCCCAGACTGTCCCCCTGAGCCTTTGCCCAGGAGCTGCTTCGCCCACAAAGCCTTCTCACCCTGCCTTCTTGTTGCAGATTAAAGGGCACCTCCACTGTAATTAGATCCTTTTTCAAACAAAAGAACTATACGTAATGTCTTTGAAATAACGTGGGGAAATTTGAATATGAACTGGGCATTGGATTATCAAAGAAATATGATGACCTACGTTTGGTGTGATAAAGGTATCCCTATGTAGGAAATTATCTTTGTGTGTTTTGTTTTTTTTTTTTTTGAGACGAAGTCTCACTCTTATCCCCCAGGCTGGAGTGCAATGGCATGATCTTGGCTCACTGCAACCTCCGCCTCCTGGGTTCAAGCGATTCTCCTGCCTCAGCCTCCCAAGTAGCTGGGATTATAGGCATGTGCCACCACGTCTGGCTAATTTTTGTATTTTTAGTAGAGACGGGGTTTCACCATGTTGGCCAGGCTTGCCTCAAACTCCTGACCTCAGGCGATCCACCCGCTTCGGCCTCCCAAAGCGCTGGGATTACAGGCGTGAGCCACCGTGCCCAGCTATCTTTGTTTTTAAAAGGAGGCCGGGCGTGGTGGCTCACGCCTATAATCCCAGCACTTTGGGAGGCAAAGGCGGGCGGATCAAAAAATCAGGGGATTGAGACCATCCTGGCCAACATGGTGAAACCCTGTCTCTACTAAAAATGTAAAAATTAGTCGGGCATGGTGGTGCACTCCTGTAATCCTAGCTTCTTGGGAGGCTGAGGCCAGAGAATCCCTTGAACTCGGGAGGCAGAGGTTGCAGTGAGCCAAGATTGCGCCACTGCATTCCAGCGAGCCAAGATTGTGCCACTGCACTCCAGCCTGGTGACAGAGTGAGACTCTGTCTCAAAAAAAAAAAAAAAAAAAAAAAAGGAACACTGAGGTATTTGGGGGTGAACTTCTACAATGTCTGAAGTTTACCTTAAAATCCTTCAGAAGGAAGTTAGAAATAAATCTAGCAAGATGCTAATAACTGTTAAGCCTGGGTGGTGAGCATGTAAGGCTTTCTGTATGTTTAGAAATTTATATAATATAATGTAGGAAGAACCTCCGAGAGGCCTTCCCTGATTCCCTAGAACTGGGTTGGGTGTCCCTCTCATGGGTGACCGTAGTTCCTGTCCTGGCCCGACATCAGTCACCGGGGCACTTACAATTCTGAATTCAACTGCCTGCCTTTTAAAATTAGGTTAAGACCCTTGGGGGTACCCCCAGAGAGTCTGACAGAGAGTAGATGCTAATACAGGAATGCTGGAAAGAAGGAAGGAGGAAGAGGGAGGAGGGAGGGAGGCTGCAGCCCCCAGCTCCCATCTCAGAACCAGGCACACAGCAAGTCCTCAACTCTTGTTTATTAGGCTGAATTTTCTTTTCTATTTTTTTTGAAACGGAGTCTTGCTCTGTCACCCAGGCTGGAGTGCAGTGGTGCAATCTTGGCTCCCTGCAACTTCCACCTCCAGGGTTCAAGTAATTCTTGTGCCTCAGCCTCCTGTGTAGCTGGGAATACAGGCATCCACCACCACGCCTGGCTAATTTTTATATGTTTTTTTTTTAGTAGAGACAGGGTTTTGCCATGTTGGCCAGGCTGGTCTTGAACTCCTGACCTCAAGTGATCTGCCCGCCTCAGCCTCCCAAAGTGTTGGGATTACAGGCATGAGCCAGCGTGCCTGGTCTAGGCTGAATTTTCTAGGAGGAAGCCGGCTCTCCTGTCTTCCTTTTCCTTCAGGGCTCTATCAGTGTCATAGTCAGAAGACAGGCTGGGTTTTGTGGCCGCCTTCCTTTTCTGTGTCCCAAGCCCACCCTCAGCCAGAGTGCTGTTGGAAATTGAGGCTGAATATTTATGCCCACCACACAGAAATGTGTACATGAATTTTTTTTTTGTTTGTTTGTTTGTTTTGAGATGGAGTCTTGCTCTGTTGCCCAGGCTGGAGTGCAGTGGCGCGATCTTGGCTCGCAACCTCTGCCTCCCGGGTTCAAGTGATTCTTCTGCCTCAGCCTCCCGAATAGCTGGGACTATAGGCGTGCACCACCATGACTGGCTAATTCATGAAGGTTTTAGCAGCAGTATTCATGATAGCAAAAAAGGTCAAACAACCCAAATGTCCACCAACTGACGAATGGATAAAATGTGGTGTATCCATACAACGAAATATTATCTGGCAATAAAAGGGAACAAAGTTCTGATGGATGCCACAACAGGGTTGAACCTCAAAAACATTACGCTAAGTGGAAGAAGCCAGTCACGAAGGGTCACATATTATGATCGCATTTGTATGGAAGGTCCAGTGTAGGCAAATCCACAGAGGCAGAAGACTGATATGTAGTTTCCTAGGACTATGAGAGTTAGAGGAAGACAGAGTCTCGCTCTGTCACCCAGGCTGGAGTGCAGTGGCGTGATCATGGCTCGCTGTAGCCTTGACCTCCTGGGCTCAAGCAATCCTCACACATTAGCCTCTCGAATAGCTGGGACTGCAGGCGCATGCTGCTACGCCTGGCTAATTTTTGTATTTTTTATTTTAGTAGAGATGGGTTCTTGCCATGTTGCCCCGGCTGGTCTTGAACTCCTGGGCTCAAGTGATCCTCCCACCTCTGCCCCCAAAGTGCTAGGATTATAGGTGTGAGCTACTGCGCCCAGCCAGTAGGAGTTTTTTGGGGGGGATGACAAAAATGTTCTAAAATTGATTGTAGTGTTGGTTGCAGGACTCTGAATATACCAAAAACCTCTGAATCGTCACTTTAAAAGCATGAATTTTATGGTATGTGAATTATATCTCAATCAAGCTGTTATTAAAAAAAATATATATATATAGCCATTATCCAGCCTGTGCTGCAGGGTGATAAGGCAGAAAGAGATGGACGTGGGGTTGGCTGTCTTCCCAATTTAAAACAGAACAATAAAAGATGAGCTGGGGATGTGGGGCGAGTATGTAACAGGGCCTATAAATAAGACCTTGGCTTGTAGCTGTCAGATGCAAGGTGCTGATGAGGGCTGCTTACCTGTGACCTTGCAAGGAGCAAAGTTTGATCTCAATCTATTCACTAAACAGCCAAGTGTGATGCTGTGGAGATGGGGAAGACGAAAACTCCTCCTGTGATGCCAGAAAGATATAATTAAAAATATAAATCACACTTTCCAGGCTTGGAAGACATTTATCATGTAGCTTTCCAGAGGCATTGCACAGACAAGGCAGTTTGAATAATTCCATGAATTACCTTGGAAAAGAGAAGGAGGGGGCACCTCCAGAGTGGTGGGCATGGTGGAGAGGGGGAAGGAAGGAAGGAAAGAGGACAGATCAGTAGCAACGAGGGGGAAGTGGGTATTGTTGTGGATTGCCAGCCTGGTTGTCCAGGCCAGGACATGTGTGGTGAGCACACACAGCATTAGACATTTTCTTAATCAGTTGTCATAAGAATACGAGCTCCAGGAGGGCAGAGATTTTTGTTTGTTTTGTTCATTGCTGCATCCCCATGGCTGGTGTGCCACAATTTTTTGTGTGTACGTGTTGAGTAAATGAATATTTTAAAATTAGAGTTGACTTCCACCTCTGGTGAAGATGGAATAACAGGAAGCAGTCTGAAACAAGTAAAAAACTGGACAAAAGATTTCAGTGAACCAAAAAAAAAAAAAAAAAGGAAAAACAACAACAAAAAAAGCTGGACAAAATATAAAACAATGGTTTTCAAGACATTGGATGTCACGCAATGGATCTCAAAGACAACAATCCTTGAGAGAAGAGAAATAGACCGGGTGCGGTGGCTCATGCCTATAATCCCAGCACTTTGGGAGGTCTAGGTGGGAGGATCACTTGAGGCCAAGAGTTCAACATCAGCTTGGCCAACATGGGGAAACCCCGTCTCTACTAAAAATACAAAAATTAGCCAAGCGTGGTGGTGCATGCCTATAATCCTAGCTACTTGGGAGGCTGAGGCAGGAGAATCACTTGAACTCGGGAGGCAGAGGTTGCAGTGAGCCAAGATTGCACCACTGCACTCCAAGCTGGGCAACAGAGCAAGACTCCATCTCAAAAACAAACAAACAAACAAACAAAGAATATCCTACGGCTAAGGGAGAAGACCCACAGCTGGAATTCAGACTTTGTGGGGCAAAGTGAAATTATGGCCCACTGGATAATGAAGTTCACTGGGTTGTCCCAGGCCACAGCTGGTCCACAGTTGCTGGACAAACAGAAACTCCCGTCTGGGGTGCAAGCAGGTAGAGGTTGGTGGGCACAGAACTATGGCTAAGATTGGCAAGCAAGAAATCTCCCCACCAGGGTACAGATGGACTAAAGCTGGAAAGTGAACCACCATGGGGCCTGTGGGACTCACTGAGAATCTGCCCATGGGGACTGCTGAAACTTGATGGGAAGCTGTCAGTGAGGACACTTCTAAAATTTGGTGAGGGTGAGTACCACTGGATGTCCCTCATGCTCCCCTGGCAACCATGAAATAAGAGCAAGAAATCCGTAGAAGTGCACGAAAACAAGAAAAGAGAAGCAAGCACCTTTTTACCTACAGTGCATCTCCAGCGCCCTCTACTGACAAAGTTTAGCATTGTGCTCATAGCAAAGGAGAAATTCTTACCGGGTCCAGCTCAGTTATCACAGGCAGGCGAGGAAGGGTAGATTTGAAGCTGAGAGAGAATAGATTGATAACTGGTACAGAGACAGTCTGACATTCAATAAAAAATGATCAGGCATGCAAAGAAGACAAAATATGACTCATAATGGGGACAAAAATCAATCGATAGAAATAACCTTTAAAAGTACACAGATGAGGCTGTGTACAGTGGTCCATGCCTGTAATCCCGACACTTTGGGAGGCTGAGATGGGAGGATGGCTTGAGGCCAGGAGTTTGAGACCAGCCTGGGCAACGACGAGACATCGTCTCTACTAAAAATTTAAAAATTAGCCGGGCATTGTGGTATGCACCTGTAGTTCCAGCTACTTGGGAAGCTGAGGTGAGAGGATTGCTTCAGCTAAGGAGTTCGAGGTTGCAGGGAGCTACGCTGGTGCCACTGTACTCCAGCCTGGGTGACGGAGTGAGACCCTGTCTCTTAGAAAAACAAAACACAGATGATAGAATTAGTAGACAAAAACAAAACAGTTATTATAGCAGCTATTACATATCCTATATTCAAGAAGGTAGAGGAAGGATTGAGCATGTTTCATCGAGATATGGAAAATATTTTTTAAAAGATCCAAACTGAACTTCTAAAAATGAAAAATATAATGCCTGTGGAGGGAAAATACACTGGATGGGCTAATTCCAGATTAGATATCACAGAAGAAAATGCCAGTAAACTTGAAGACATAACCTTTAAAAATATTCAAAATGAAACAAGAACGGAAAAAGACTGAAAAAAATGAACTTGGAAATAGTCCCTGGTGGGGGAGTGGGGGGAATAAGCCGAGCATTCTCTTTCTGTTCCCATATTTCTGTAGTGTAGAGATAGGCAAACTTTTACTTAAAGGAAGAGATAGTGGGTATTTTAGGCTTGTGGGCCATATGGTTTCTTTCTTTTTTTTTGAGATGGAGTCTCACTCTTTTCCCCGGGCTGGAGTGCAGTGGCACAATCTTGGCTCACTGCAACCTCCGCTTCCCAGGTACAAGCAATTCTCCTGCCTCAGCCTCTCAAGTAGCTGAGACTACAGGTGCTCACCACCACAGGGTTTCACCATGTTTTCCAGGGTGGTCTCGAACTCCCAGCCTCAGGTGATCTGCCTGCTTTGGCCTCCCAAAGTGCTGGGGTTACAGGCGTGAGCCACCGCGCCCGGCCAGGGCCATATGGTTTATATTGCAACTTCTCAACCCAGCCTATTTAACTCTGCTCAAAAGCAATCATAGACAATATATAAGCAAATGGGCATGACTGTCTTCCAGTAAAACTTTATTTATAAAAACAGGCAGCCAACCCATGGTCTATAGTTTGCCAGTTTCTCCCCGAGAGCATCCAGTGGGTACCCTAAGTGCTCATTCAGCACCCCCAAAACCCAGAGGGGCTACCTAAGCCTGGTAGATGAGAGCTCACCCCAGGCCCCAGATCTGTCTTCCTCTTCTTCTCTCCATTTAACTGGCATTCTCCATCCAGATTTCATTCCCCCAGGGCCTTGAAGGTTAGTTAGTAATAAGTGAATCTATTTAGCACTTGCAGTATGCTAAAATATGGTTCCCCCGAAAGATATTCACATTCTAATCCCTGGAAACTGGAATGGCTTTTGTTTTTTTTTGAGACAGGGTTTCACTCTGTCATTCAGGTTGGAGTGCAGTGGTGCGATTTCAGCTCACTGCAGCCTCCACTTCCCAGGCCCATGTGGTCCTCTCACCTCAGTCTCCCAAGTAGCTGGGACTACAGGTATGCACCATCACCCCTGGCTAACTTTTCGTATTTTTGTAGAGGCGGGGGTTTGCCATGTTGCCTAGGCTGGTCTTGAACTTCTGCGCTCAAGTGATCTACCTGCTTTGGCCTCCCAAAGTGCTGGGATTACAGGCATGAGCTACCGTACTCGCTGACTGTTACTTTATATGGAAAAAGGAGCTGGGTGCAGTGGCTCACATCTGCAATCCCAGTACTTTGGGAGGCTGAGGCAGGTGGATTGCTTAAGGCCAGGAGTTTGATACCAGCCTGGGCAACATAGTGAGACCCTGTTTCCACAGAAATAAAAGATTAGCCAGGCCAACATGGCAAGTCCCTGTCAAGAAAGAAAAGAAAGAATAAAGAAAAAGAGAATGTGAGAGAAAGAGAGAAGAGAAAGAGGAAGAAGAAGAACGAGGAGGAAAGGAAGGAAGGAAGGAGGAAGGGAGGGAGGAAGGAAGGAAGGAAAGAGGAAGGAAGGAAGGGAGGAAGGAAGGGAGGAAGGAAGGAATCTTTGCAGATGTGATTAAGAATCTTGCATTGGGCACTTTGGGAGGCCGAGGCGGGTGGATCACCTGAGGTCAGGAGTTTGAGACCAGCCTGACCAATATGAAACCCCATCTCTACTAAAAATACAAAAAATTAGCTGAGTGTGGTGGCATGTGCCTGTAATCCCAGCTACTCAGGAGGCTGAGACAGGAGAATCGCTTGAACCTGGGAGGTGGAGGTTCCAGTGAGCTGAGATCGTGTCATTGCACTCCAGCCTGGGCAACAAGAGCGAAACTCCGTCTCAAAAAAAAAAAGAATCTTGCATTGGGGAGATTATGCTAGATGATCCAGGTAGACTTGCAATGCAATCACAGGTGTTCTTATAAGAGAGAAGCAGAGAGAGGTTTGACACACAGAAGGGGCTATCTGAAGACAGAACAGAGAATGGTTTGAAGATGCTGACCTTGATGCTTGGAGTGAAGGTGCCAGCAGCCACCAGAAGTTGGAAGAGGTAAGGAATCCACTCTCCACTAGAGCCTCTGGAGGGGCACGTCCCTGACTACACCTTGACTTCAGCGCATTGATGCTGATTTTGGACTGCTGGTCTCTAGAACTGAGAGAAAAAAATGTGTATTTCTTTAAGCCATGTATTCTGTGCTAATTTGTTGCAGTAGCGCTAGGAAGCTAATACAGTCGTTGAGTAATTATCTACAGTAATTATCTGCAATCATCAATAAAGTCAAATTACCTTCCCCCATCCTGCTTTCAGAGCTAGTTTTTTTTTTTTTTTTAGACAGGGTCTCACTCTGTCCCCAGGCTGGTGTACAGTGGCGCAATCTTGGCTCACTGCAACCTCCAATTCCCAGGTTCAAGCGATTCTTGTGCCTCAGCCTCCCAAGTAGTTGGGACTATCGGTGCATGCCACCATGCCTGGCTAATTTTTTTTGTATTTTTTGGTAGAGATGAGGTTTCACCATGTTTGCCAGGCTGATCTTGAACTCCTGACCTCAAGTGATCCACCCACCTCAGCCTCCCAAAGTATAGAGATTACAGACGTGAGCCACTGCACCTGGTCAGAGCTGGGTTAAAGAGGCTTTCTGTACCTCTGCCTTAACACAAAGCAGGCTTCACGGGAATGGGCGGGCAGCCCAGCCAAGGAATCAATGTGTTGATGTGGGAATCAGGAGATGTGGGTTCAAGTCCTGTTCTGCCTTCCTCACTGGGTGATCCTAGGCCTTTGGTTTCCCCAGCTGTGAAACTCCCACATGGGGTAGAAGAGAAGGCTTCCCTCCTGCTGCAAATGCTGTTAAGCTTAAAGGGAATGCTGTGCAAACATGGTCTATCATTACCTTTGGGGCTGTGGGGCCCTTAGATTCTACCTGCTGACAGCCTCCCGGCTCTGAGTTTTTGGAGTAACAATAATGATAACAGGAGCGGCTAACCTTTACTGCGTGCCAGGTGCTGTGTTAAGCAGTTGACTTGTGTCCTTCTCCAGAGAAAGCATGGAAATAGGCTAGTGGAGTTGGCACTTAGAATCAGCAAGACCTGAGCTGGAGTCTCAGATCTGCCACAATTAGCTGTATGACCTTGGACAAGTGAGTCAACCTCTCAGAGCATCATAAGCCTCACTTACAAAATGGTGCTGCCTTTGCCTATCTTCCAGGGATGTTGTGAGGATCAGGTTTACCTTGAGCAAAATGCCTGGCACAGTTCTCTTGCTACCATTTGTTATTTGTGACCATTTGTTCTTTGTGACTAGGATTCCTGAACACACGTGTTCACAAAGTGGGTGTGCTGTTGTCTCTCAGTAGAAAACCATCTAAGTGCTACCACATCCATTCAAAAGGTAACAGTATGGGCCCGGTGTGGTGGCTCACGCCTGTAATCCCAGCACCATGAGAGGCTGAGATGGGTGGATCACTTGAGGTTAGGAGTTCAAGACCAGCCTGGCCAACATGGTGAAACCTTGTCTCTACTAAAAATACAAAAATTAGGCCAGGTGCGGAAGCTCACGCCTGTAATCCCAGCAGTTTGGGAGGCTGAGGCGGGAGAATCACTTGAGGTCAGGAGTTTGAGACCAGCCTGGCCAACATGCTGAAACCCTGTCTCTACTAAAAATATAAAAATTAGCCAGGCATGATGGCGGGTGCCTGTAATCCCAGCTACTCGGGAGACTGAGGCACGAGAGTCACTTGAACCCAGGAGGTGGAGATTGCAGTGAGCCAAGATTGCACCACTGCATTCCAGCCTGGGCAACAGAGTGAGACTCTGTCTCAAAAAAAAAAAAAAAAAAAAAAAGGGCACCGCTACCATCCCAACCCCTGCCCCACTGCTGAGGAACTATAGAATATTTCTTCTAAGACAGCACCTAGACTCCCGCATCCATGGTAATTTTCATGCTGAGTGCTGAGCGACTAATTTTCCCACCTAAAATTGATTCTTCCTTCTTTTGCTATTATAGTCTGGAGAAAGGACATAATAAAAACCCTTTGAGTCTGGCAAAGAAAACAACACGAAATGCGATTTAACATTGGAAGTAATCATTGTGTGGACAATTCTAAAGAAAATAAACAAATCAAGGAGTAGCTTTTAGAGCTAGTCTTAAGTCATGCCAGAAATATCTGAGTTAGAGAGAGAAGGCTACATGCAACAATTTGTTTCTGTCCCTGAAATGCTGCTCAGCCTGGACTTTCTGTGCTGGTTAAAAGCCCTTCCAACTCCCTGACCCACTGGCCCTAGCCCCACACGTGTCCTCAATATTGATCTCACTCTTGACTCCATCCAGCCACCCAGACCTGTGGATTTCATGCCTCTCACAGCTGTGGGATATTCCCCTCGGCCTCCCTCCTGGGGTGGTTTCATAGCCGGTTCTCTAGTCTCGCTGTGTCCAGGCCCGACTGGGCAGAGCAACCCCCCAAGACAGCTCCCATGAGCTCTTTCTGATCACGATGATGAAAAGATTGTAATGGTGACTGCCAGTTATGTACCCAGAACCTACTGAGTGTCTACCATATTGCTTAGGTTCTTTCATTTAATTTCCAAAAGCCTACAGGGTAGCTTCTGTGGGTCCCACTTTACTGATGAGGCAACTTGCCCAAGGTTGGTCAAGGTGACTGAGCTGGTAAACAGTGAAATGCATTTGAACTCAGGACCATGGGACTCCGAAGTTTGTGTTCTTTTCACTTTACTGGTTTCCTTCACTGGCTTCCCATTGCCCAACAGCTGAGTTTCTGAAACTGTGCCCTGGGGACATCACCGTATAAGATGTTAACAATACATTTTCTTTTTCTTTTTTTTGGAGACAGGGTCTCTGTCACCCAGGCTGGAGTCCAGCGTCATGTCACGATCACAGCTCACTGCAGCCTCAACCTCCTGGACTCAAACAATCCTCCCACCTCAGCCTCCCTAGTCACTGTGACTACAGGAGTGCACCACCACACCCGACTAATTTATTTTTATTTTTTGTAGAGATGGAATTTTGCTTGTTGCCCAGGCTGGTCTCAAACTCTCGGGCTAAAGTGATCCTCCTGCCTGAGTCTCTCAAAGTGCTGGGATTACAGGCATTAGCCACTGTACCTGGCCATAAATTTTCCTTAAACAACAAAGTGTGTGGTGGTGGGCATGGGAGGCCTGTGGTTAAATCCATTTGGGACTAGCTCCCTGTGTTGCCCCCTCTTGGAGAATTCCTGGCATATTAGCATAGTAAAGGCTTTGATGCGTCTGCAATTAAAGAACAAAACCAAAACCCTTTAACCCAGAGTTTTCCAAGGGCACTTTGCCATGGAAGCCTTCTGCACAGAGCATCTGTCAGTCTGAAGGACTGGTGTTCCTCGGCACACAGTCTAGGAACCGCTGGGCTTCTGGCTCAAGTTGCAGGCCCTTGGCCCAGTTGGTTCACAGGCCCCTGTGCAGCTTCTCTGGTTTCACCTCCTATTGTGCCCTGGGTCAAACTTCTGTTCTGGCCATAGCTCACGGCTCACAATTCCTCCAGCCAGAGAGGGTGTTCATGCCTCCATGAGGGTCTTCCTCTGCCTGGCGTTCTGTTTCTGCCCTCCCTCCTCTATGTGCTTTCAGGAATGTACTAGCTGGAATGTCCCCTGCTCAGAAGCATTTTCCCAAGCCTTTTTTTTTGAGATGGAATCTCGCTCTGTCACCCAGGCTTGAGTGCAGTGGCATAATCTCGGCTTACTGCAACCTCCGCCTCCCAGATTGAAGTGATTCTCATTCTTCAGCCTCCCAAGTAGCTGGGACTACAGGCTCACTCCACCACACCTGGCTAATTTTGTTTTTTTTGTAATTATAGTAGTGATGGGGTTTCACCATGTTGGCCAGGCTGGTCTTGAACTCCTGGCCTCAAGTGATCCTCCTGCCTTGGCCTCCCAAAGTGCTGGTATTACAGATGTGAGCCACCGTGCCCGGCCTGCATTTTCCCAAGCCTTCTAACCAGAGCTAATCACCTACCCCATGATTGCACCATCCATGTACCTAGCACTTACTTTTAGTACAGCTTGTCTCTCTGTGTATATTGAATAATATTTATTTATTTATTTGTTTTTTTTTTTTTGTTTTTGAGATGGAGTCTTGCTCTGTCGCCCAGGCTGGAGTGCAGTGGCACCATCTCGGCTCACTGCAAGCTCCGCCTCCCAGGTTCACGCCATTCTCCTGCCTCAGCCTCCTGAGTAGCTGGGACTACAGGCGCCCGCCACCACGCCCAGCTAATTTTTTCTATTTTTAGTAGAGACAGGGTTTCACCGTGTTAGCTAGGATGGTCTCGATCTCCTGACCTCGTGATCCACCTGCCTTGGCCTCCCAAAGTGTTGGGATTACAGGCATGAGCCACCGCACCCGGCTTGAATAATATTTATTTTTATGTGGCCGTCTTCTATTGCAGACCACGAATTTCTTTTTTTTTTTTTTTTGAGACAGAGTCTCTGCTGCCCAGGGTGGAGTGCAATGGCACGATGTCAGCTCTCAGCTCACTGCAACCTCCAACACCCGGGTTCAAGCAATTCTCCCTGCCTCAGCCTCCCAAGTAGCTGGGATTACAGGCGCACGCCACCACGCCCAGCTAATTTCTTGTATTTTTAATAGAGATGGGGTTTCGCCATGTTGGCCAGGCTGGTCTCGAACTCCTCACCTCAGGTGATCTGCCCACCTCGGCCTCCCAAAGTACTGGGATTACAGGCATGAGCCACCACGCCCGGCTGACCATGAACTTCTTAAAGGGTAGACTGTCTTCTTTATTTCAGAATCTTCAACACCAAGCACAGGGGCCTGATATGCAACAGATATTTGCCAGCTCAACTTCCTATTGTATTTTAGCATATTTTCTTAATATATATATGTATATATTTGTCTATAATTCATGACAGGTGCATTGGCTTGTGCCTATAATCCCAGCACTTTGGGAGTCTGAGGCCAGACCATCGCTTGAGGCCAGGAATTTGAGATTAGCCTGGGTAACATAGTGAGACCTCGTCTCTACATAAAAAAAAAAATTAAATTAGCCAGGTGTGGTGGTGCATGTCTATAGTCCCAGCTACTCAGGAGGCTGAGACAGGAGGATCACTTGAGCTCAAGAGTTTGAGGCTGCAGTGAGCTATGAGCTCCCAGGCTGGAGTGCTATGCCATTGCACTCCAGCCTGGGTGACAGAGGGAGACCCTGTCTCTAAAAAAGAAAAAATAAAAGTAATTCATGCCCATTGTGGGATGTTAAAAAAAATAAGAAAAATCCATAATTCTGGAGGGATCAGGCAAATGATTTTCCACCTGGTGTTAACATAAGAACTGGCCAGGCGCCGTGTTACATGCCTGTAATCACAGCACTTTGGGAGGCCGAGCCAGGAGGATCACTTGAAGCCAGGAGTTCAAGACCAGCCTGGGCAACATGGCAAAACCCAGTCTGTACTAAAAAATACAAAAAGTAGCTGGGTGTGGTGGTGCATGCCTGTAATCCCAGCTACTCAGGAGGCTGAGGCATGAGAATCGCTTGAATCCAGGAGGCAGAGGTTGCAGTCAGCTAAGATCATGCCACTGCACTCCAGCCTGGGCGACAGAATGAGACCTTGTCTCAAAAAAAAAAAAAAAGAAAGAAAAAAGAAAAAAAGAATTACCTGGGTGAGCTTGTTAAAAATAGAAATGCTCATACTGCGCCTGGGCCACCCAGCTGCTGTCTCAGTGTGTGTGTGTGTGTGTGTGTGTGTGTGTGTGTGTATACATGTGTGCATACGTGTGTCTAATGAAATTCCAGCTGATTCTAAAACTCATCCATCCCTGTACCTAGCACTTACTTTTAGTACAACATCATCCATCATTAAGGGTCTGGTGATTCAAATATTTTTGTACTACAAACAAAGTTGTGATAAATATCTTTGTACGTAACTGTTTGTCTCTGGGTCTATTTATTGCCTTAGAATAGATTCCTAGAAGTGGAGTTACTGAGCCAAAGGGCAGGCAGGTTTTCAAGGCTCCCGGGACAAATCATCAATTACTCTGCAGAAAGACTGCGCCACTTCCCTCTCCCACCGGAGCCTCCGAGGGTGCTTGTCTCATCAAACCCCCACAATTATGGCCACTTTTGACAAGAAAGAATACGGGAATAGTTGCTATTAAATGTGAAAGAAAAATTGCCTAGCTGGGTGGTTTTTAAAGAGAGGCATTTAGCAAGCTTTTGAAGACTAATTACTGTTTAATCATCCTAGGAACACACAGGCTCATTATTTTCTTTTTGCAGAGACTGAGAATTGCAATGCATGGTTGGTAATTTTGCCAATGCTGTAAACACCCATCACTTCATTTTCCTAGAAAAGCTTTGCTCTCTCTATGTGTGAAGGATGAAGCCTGTGCATTTCGTTCTCCCCAGACACTCAGCTAACGGGCAGGTCCTCTCAGCTGACAGCATCTCACCCGAGATACTAACACCTACAGTGTGGGCAGGGGACTGGCCGCCCACCACGCAAAATGTTGCCCGAAGCTCAATGTTCTTAGCTGTCATATTTCATGTTTTCACCCTTTCCTCCTCCATCCATCTCTGGCAAGCAAGGGCACCCTGGCAGAGTTTCTTGAAGTTTGCCTGGACAGTTCATTCCTGCCTTAGAATGGAAAAGGCCGCCGGGCACGGTGGCTCACGCCTGTAATCCCAGCACTTTGGGAGGCTGAAGCGGGCGGATCACGAGGTCAGGAGATCGAGACCATCCTGGCTAACATGGTGAAATCCCATCTCTACTAAAAATACAAAAAATTAGCCGGGCGTGGTGGCAGGTGCCTGTAGTCCCAGCTACTCAGGAGGCTGAGGCAGGAGAATGGCGTGAACCCGGGAGGCAGAGCTTGCAGTGAGCTGAGATCGTGCCACTGCACTCCAGCCTGGGTGACACAGCGAGACTTCAGTCTCAAAAAAAAAAAAAAAAAAAAAAAAAGGAGTGGAAAAGGCCCTTATTCCCTCCCCTGTGCTCCGGGATCTACAGTGTAGCTGGGAAAGAGAAGTTTCCAGGAGGGAAGACTGCCATGACCAAGTCCAAAGGAGGACAATGTTCATTCAAATGTTCAATATGCTCATCTTCTGACCCACAGCTACCGCTCTGGAAATCGATCCTAGAGAATACTTAGACATGTGCATAATGCTATTTGCAAGGACTTTCCCTATTGTTAGAAAACAAACGAACAAACAAAAACCTATTAACAGGCAACTGGTTAAATAAATGAGGGTCCTTCCATACTGTGGGATACCAGGCAGTTAAAAATAATGAGGCGAAACACCGAAAACGATAAGACAGACCTGCATAGACAATAAGTAAATATCTGCTGTTAAATGAGAATAGCAGGCGGAGGAAAAATATCCCTGTACAAAACAATCCTGTTTATGTAAAAGGAAATAATTTATTCAGTCAATATTCACTGAGGACCTACTACATGCCAGATACTGCGGATAAAAAGGCAAGCCACACAGAGCCCCTGTCCTTATGTAACACACATAGCCAGGGTGGATAAATAAATAGAAAAAAGACTGAGGCTGGGCACAGTGGCTCATGCCTGTAATCCCACGACTTTGGGAGGCCGAGGCGGGTGGATCACCTGAGGTCAAGAGTTTGAGACCAGCCTGGCCAACATGGCGAAACCCCCGTCACTACTAAAAATACAAAAAATTAGCTGGGCATGGTGGTGGGCGCCTGTAATTCCAGCTACTCAGGAGGCTGAGGCAGGAGAACATCTTGAACCCGAGAGGTGGAGATTGCAGTGAGCTGAGACCATGCCGTTGCACTCCAGCCTGGGCAACAATAGTGAAACTCCATCTAAAAAAAAAAAAAGAAAGAAAGGAAACACACACACACACACCACACACACACACCACACACACACACACACACACAGACACATGGAAACTCACCATTCAACATTCCTTTGATTCCTGAAGAGCTTTGGTATTAAAGAGTTTCCCATGAAAGGTCTGGACAGTCTTAGAGAGGCCATGCTTAGTAGTGATTCTTGGCCCTGGCTAAACATTAGAATCACCTGGGCAGCTTTAAAAACCTCCCAGTGTCAAAATTCACCCCAGACCAATTAAATGAGAATGTTTGAGGATGTGACCCAGGCATCAGCTTTTTAAAGATCTCCAGGTGATTCTAATATGCAGCTAACATTTGTAAACCTCTGCTCTAAGTTGTTGGATAGCAGGGGGAAGTGGGCTAGTTGTAAAACCTCTATCAACCAGCTGTGTGATCATGGGCAAGTTGCTTGATCTCTCTGAACTTTATTTTCCCTGCTCTAAAATGGGATCATACCTTCTTCACATGATAGAATGAGGCTTATTGAGAACATTATCAGAAAGAGCTCAGTCAATTGTAAAGCATGATATAAATATAAGATAATATTTTATTCTCTGACTTGGTTATCAGCTCAGAAGTAATAGGTGGAGCTGGGGTTCAGGCAGAGCAATGTTGAGTTAATGGTTAACAGAGAGAAAATAAAAGAAGCTGATTGGCTGGAATAGGAACGGCAGAGAGAAGATCAAAGGGCCCCTTAAACCATTTGCACTAAGGCAGGATCTACCCCTCTAGGATTCCAGGGTGACGCTAATGCCTGAGATTACATCTTCATCTTATTCCTAAAGCTCTGTTATTTTCTGTCTTTTTTTTTTTTGAGACAGAGTCTTGCTCTGTCGCCCAGGCTGGAGTGCAGTGGTGCAATCTTAGCTTGTTGCAATCTCCACCTCCTGGGTTCAAGCTATTCTTGTGCCTCAGCCTTCTGAGTTGCTGGAATTATAGGCGTGCACCACCATGCTCAACTAATTTTTGTAATTTTAGTAGAGACAGGGTTTCACCATGTTGGCCAGGCTGGTCTTGAACTCCTGGCCTCAAGCGATCCACCTGCCTCGGCCTCCCAAAGTGCTGAGCCACTAAGCCGGGCCAAGCTCTGTTATTTTCTCACTGGGTACTGCCAGTATGAAGAGCCAGAGATGGCAACTGTCTGGGTGAGAGGTCTGACCAGATGGGAAGGAGCTGAAGAGATTCTTCAGGCTCTGCTGGGAAGCTTTCAGCCAGACAGGGTCCCTTCCCTGGAGTCACCCTCACCAGCGACTTAAAGAATGGGAAATTCTCCTGGGCTTGTACACATGGGCCCGTCAGGCCAGGCTGCTGGCCCTGGAGACTTTGTGAGGGGCTAAGCCTGCCCTGGTGAGGAGGCCAAGGGGGCTGTGAGCCTGGGCTTTCCCTGCCCTTCCTTAACAAAGACCATCGCCCTCCCACCCTCTGAGTAAGGGGGTCAACACACAATTTTGCAGCAGCAAGCAGAGTGGAAATGCTTCTGTCTGACTCAGTCTACCTCCAGCTGAGTGCCCTCAACTCTTCTACTCAGACTTTCCCTTTCAACCCACCAACCCTTCATCCTTCCATAGTGTGCTCAGTAATGGATGTTGAGTGACTGAGAAAGTCCTAACTCGCAATGAGCTCCATTCACTGATAGATCTTGACATTTCATGATGACAGTTTTTTTTTTTTTTTTGAGACAGGGTCTCACTCTGTTACCCAGGTTGGAGTGCAGTGACACGATCTTGGCTCACTGCAACCTCCATCTCCCAGGCTCAAGTGATCCTCCCACCTCAGCCTCCCAAGTAGCTGGGACCACAGGCACCTACCACCATGCCCAGCTAATTTTTGTATTTTTCGTAGAGACAAAGTTTTGCCATGTTGCCCAGGCTGGTCTCAAACTCCTGAGCTCAAGCAATCCACCCACCTCAGCCTCGCAAAGTGCTGGGATTACAGGTGTAAGCCACCTTTTTTTTTTTTTTTCTTAAAAAAAAAATCTTTTGCTGGGCACGGTGGCTCACGCCTGTAATCCCAGCACTTTGGGAGGCCGAGGCGGGTGAATCACCTGAAGTCGGGAATTTGAGACCAGTCTGGTCAACATGGTGAAACCTCGTCTCTACTAAAAATATAAAAATTAGCCAGGCTTGGTGGCTCAAGCCTGTAATCCTAGCTACTCGGGAGACTGAGGCAGGGGAAACATTTGAACCCGGGAGGCGGAGGTTGCAGTGAGCCGAAATCGTGCCACTGCACTCCAGCCTGTGTGACAGTGCGAGACTCCTTCTCAAAAAAAAAAAAAAGAAAAAAATTACCTTTTATTTGAGACAGGGTCTTGAACTCCTGGGCTCAGTGATTGTCCTGCCTCAGCCTCCCAAGCATCTGGGATTATAGGCAAATGCCAGCACACCTGGCCCTTTCTTTTTTAAAACAGGTGTCTGATTTCCCACCTCCATTCCTTCCACAGCCCAGAGAGGTAGGACATCATCTCTTCAGTTTTCTATCTACTCACAGGTTTGATCTTTAACCTCTCAAGAACAATAAGCCAGAGAAACAGAGATAAGCGTTGAGTTGGGATTCAAGTTTACTTCAGCTGTTTCTGCCTGATCCACACATCCTAGGGCTCCTTCTTAAGTAGTTCCTTGCAACTTAAAGTGTATCCAAAAGTGATACTCCCTTCTTTTTTTTGAGACTGAGTCTTGCTCTGTCGCCCAGGCTGGAGTGCAGTGGTGTGATCTCGGCTCACTGCAACCTCCGCCTCCTGGGTTCAAGCGATTCTCATGCCTCAGCCTCTCGAGTAGCTGGGATTACAGGTGCCCACCACCATACTCTGCTAATTTTTGTATTTTTAGTAGAGATGGGGTTTCACCATGTTGGCCAGGCTGGTCTCCAACTCCTGACCTTAGGTAATCCGCCTGCCTCAGCCTCCCAAAGTGTTGGGATCACAGGCGTGAGCCACTGTGCCTGCCTCCTTTTTTTAATTTTGAAAATTTCAAGCTTTCAGAAAAGGTACAAGAAATAGTACAATGAACACTTGTATATCCTTCACCTAGATTCATTTGTTGCTAGCATTTTGCCCATTTGCTTTATCTCTCCTCCTCTGTGTTTGTACACACACACACATACACACACACACACGCAAACATTTTTTAAAAATTATTTTAATTTTTGGCCGGGTGTGGTGGCTCATGGCTATAATTCCAACACTTTGGGAGCCCGAGGTAAGCAGATCACTTGAGGCCAGGAGTTCGAGACCAGCCTGGGCAGCCTGGGCGAAACCCCGTCTCTATAAAAAATACAAAAAGTAGCCAGGCATGGTGGTATGTGCCTGTGGACCCGCTACTCAGGAGGCTGAGGTGGGAGTATCACTTGAGCCAGGGAGGTTGAAATTGCAGTGAGCCAAGATCTCACCACTGTGCTCCAGCCTGGGCAACAGAGTGAGATCCTGTCTCAAAAAAATTATTCTGGCCAGCCACGATGGCTCACGCCTATAATCCCAGCACTTTGGGAGGCCGAGGCAGGTGGATCACTTGAGGTCAGGAGTTCAAGACCAGCCTGACCAACACGGTGAAACCCCGTCTCTACTAAAAATACAAATTTAGCCAGGCATGGTGGTGCGCGCCTGTAATCCCAGCTACTCGGGAGGCTGAGGCAGGAGAATTGCTTGAACCCAGGAGGCGGACGTTGCAGTGAGCCGAGAACACACCACTGCGCTCCAGCCTGGGTAACAGAGTGAGACTTCCTCTCAAAAAAAAAAAAATTATTTCAATGTTTGCTAAATATTTTGAAAGTTAGTTGCAGGCATCATATTTCTAATATTACTTCACCATGTATCCCCTAAGAATGAGGACATTCTATATAATTACAGTATATTATCATGCTTGAGAAATTTAACATTAGGCTAAGCACAGTGGCTCATGCCTGTAATCCCAGCACTTTGGGAGGCTGAGGCAGGTGGATCACTTGAACCCAGGAATTTGAGACCAGCCTGGGCAATATGGCGAAATTTTGTCTCTACAAAACTTACAAAAAATTAGCCAGACATGGTGACGTACACCTGTGGTCCCAGCTACTCGGAGGCTGAGGTGGAAAGATTGCTAGAGCCCAGGAGGTTGAGGCTGCGGTGAGCCACGATCATGCCACTGCACTCCAGCCTGGATGACAGGGCAAGACACTGTTTCAAAAAAAAAGAAAGAAAGACATTTAACATTAATACTATATTGTGATATATATTCCATATTCAATTTTCCCAATTGGCCCAATTATGTACTTGACTAGTTTTTTTTTTTTTTTTTGAGTTGGAGTCTCGCTCTGTTGCCCAGGCTAGAGTGCAGTGGCGCGATCTGGGCTCACTGCAATCTCTGCCTCCTGGGTTCAAGCAATTCTCCTGCCTTAGCCTCCCGAGTAGCTGGGATTACAGGCACCTGTCACCATGCCTGGCTAATTTTTGTATTTTTAGTAGAGACAGGGTTTCACCATGTTGGTCAGACTGGTCTCAAACTCCTGACCTCAGGTGATCCACCCACCTTGGCCTCCCAAAGTGCTGGGATTACAGACATGAGCCACCGTGCCTGCCCTTGAATAGCTTTTTGAACAGATTGCATTTAGCGGTTCAGACCCTTTGGTCTCTTTTAATCTAGAGCAGTTTTTCAGACCATTTTGATCTTTTCTGACATGGATATTTTTGAAGAGTCCAAGCCAATTGTGTTAAAACTATAATTATTTTATGCTATTTGAATTCTACACGTGATCTTGGTCCTAGAGTGTAAATTTTATCTATGCTGCCACCAGGTGGCGCACTTGGTAGGTCCTGGTCCTCAAAAACCCTTGTGAAAGGGCAACTTAAGGCAAGAAAACTCGTTTTGTCTCAATCAACTAAGGCTGTTATTTGGTAAAGCATATGATGTTGGCAGTGCCCATATATTTATAAAGGCATGTGGTGTCTTTTCCATAATCTGGGGATCTTGCTAATTAGGATTATAGTTTGGTAGACCTGTAATGGGTCCCAAGACTCTACCTTTCTTTTTTTTTTTTTGAGACAGGGTCTCACTCTGCCACCCAGGCTGGAGTGCTGTGGCGTGATCACGGCTGACTGCAGCCTCAAACTCTTGCGCTCAAGCGATCCTCCCACCTCAGCCTCCCAAAGTGCTGGTATTACAGGCATGAGCCATTGTCCTGGCCAAGGTTCTGCATTTCTAACAATGGCCAAGTGATTGTGATGCTGCTGATTTGAAGAGCATGCTTTGAGTAGCAGGGGTTTAGAACAAGCCTATGAAGAACTATAATCTATTTACAATTAGTGGTTTCTGTTCTTGAGACAAAATCTCACTCTGTTGCCCAGGCTGGAGTGCAGTGGAGCCATCACGGCTCACTGCAGCCTTGACCCCTGAGGCTCAGGTGATCCTCCTGCTTCAGCCTCCTGAGTAGCTGGGATCACAGGCATGCACCACTACACCTGGCTAATTTAAAACATTTTTTGGAGACAGGATCTCTGTATGTTCCCCAGGCTGGTCTCGAACTCCTGGGCTCAAGGGATCCTCCCATCTTGCCCTCCCAAAGCGCCTCGACCTCCCAAAGTGCTGGGATTACAGGCATGAGCCATCATGCCTGGCCACTATTTTTTATATATATATATATATATATATATATATATATATATATATATATATATATATTTAAACAATTTTGGCCCCCACAGTGGCTCATGCCTGTAATCCCAGCGCTTTGGGAGGTCAAGGCGGACAGATCACTTGAGGTCAGGAGTTTGAGGCCAGCCTGGCCAACGTGGCAAAACCCCATCTGTACTAAAAATACCAAAATTAGCTGGGCATGGTGGTGCATGCCTGCAGTCCCAGCTACCAGGGAGGCTGAGGTAGGAGAATTGCTTGAACCCGGGAGGTGGGGGTTGCAGTGAGCCGAAATCACGCCACTGTGGTCCAGCCTGGGTGACAGAGCAAGATTCTATCCCACCCCCCCCAAAAAAACAAACAAACAAACAAACAAAGCAATTTTATAACTTTATTTGGTATATTTGATGATTAGCAGTTAGTTCACATTCACACCGACTGTAGATTTTTTTAAAGTGGTAACAGGTACGTAGGCAACCGAAGTGTAGAGCTTGTTTGGTAAATCTTTATCTTCATTACATTTTCTGGACAACCGAACATGGATACAGTATGAGACGTTGCTTATTCCTTTGGCCCAGACAGCTTTGTTGAGCCTGGTATCAAAGTGTGCATCTGGAGTTCCCATCTCCTTCAGGGCAAGTTTCCGGAGCTCTTTGAGTGCCTGAGGGGCACGCTTCTTGAAGCCCACTCCATGAATGCACTTATGAATGTTGATGGGGTATTCTCGGGTCACCATCTCGTTGATGGCGGAATGACCCTTCTTCTTCTCATCACCCTTCTTTGCAGGAGCCATTCTGCCGGGCCCAAGTTGGAAAGGAAACTGGCCACTATTCTTACATCATAATCAGTAGTAAAGCTAGTCTCATCTTCCACTACTTCCCCTCTTCCTCCCTCTACTCCAGCCCCTTGGCCTTGCTTCTTTCCCAGAGGGCCTCGACCCTAGCTTTCCCTTCTGCCTCGCATGCCATTCCCCCAGATATCCTTCTGCTTGACTAATTTCCTTGTCTCCTGCAAGTTCTTAGCTCAAACCTTTCTTTTTTGTTTGTGTTTTGTTTTTGAAACAGGGTCTTGCTCTGTCACCCAGGCTGGCATACAGTGGCGTGATCATGGCTCACTATAGCCTCGACCTCCTGGGCTCAATTGATCCTCCCAAGCCTCCATAGTAGCTGGGACTACAGGCATGCATCACCATGCCCAGCTAATTTTTGTATTTTTTGTGGAGACAGGGTTTTGCCATGTTGCCCAGGCTGGTTTCAAACTCCTGAGCTTAAGCGATCCACCCACCTTGGCCTGTCAAAGTGAAAATTCACTTTCTTGATGAGGCTCACCCAGACCTCCTTATTAAACACTGCTGCCTCCCCCACCCCCTCACCCCCTCCCTTAACTTGCTTGATTCTTTGTTTCCTCCAGCCTTCTCCACCTTCTCACATATCATATAATCTACCTCCTGCGTTTATTGTTTATTTCTGTCTCCCCCTGCTAGAATCTAACTTCCATGAGGGAAGGGATCTTTGTCTGTCTATTGTCTTCACTGATATTTTCTGAGCACTTAGAACAGTGTCTGCATATAGTAGGTGCATATGAAATATTTGCTGAATGAATGAAGCTTAAAAGGACCTTCAAGATAACAGAGTCCAATCCCCTCATTTCACTGATGAAGAAAGGAGCCCTAGGTCTCTGGGCAAGACGAAGATTTGCCCAGGGTCACATAGACTGTGGGAATATTCTTCTTATTCTTCTAAATGAATACAATCTAAAAGCCGGACTGGTTTCTATCAGTTAATTTTCTAAGCTCTAATTTTATTTTATTTTTTAATTTGTGTTAGGTATTTTCCCCAAAGGATCTGAAGCAGTGGACAAGATGAGAGGTAATATAGAATGGAACAGTTAGGAGTCCAAATGGAAGAGATATCATCTAAAGGAAGAGGGAGTCAGCCTAACAGGCACTAGATCGTAGTTAATTACTCTAATGGGGGCAGAATTTGGCTCTGAGTCCTCTGGCAGCTGAGGTTAAACGGGAAGCACGTGGGACTCCATAACGTTCCTTGTCTAAGCTAAGGAAGACGGAGTGCTCCGCAGGGACTCACATCCAGGAGGAACCTGGTCCTGGAGAACCCTGTGTAATATCCCTTTGGCCTCACACTGGACAATGTTTACCAAAAAAACCCAAAGTCATGGTTGAAGAACATTGTCGTTTTATCTGCAAAGACTAAGGGTATAATATTAAATCACATTATAGGCTGGGCATGGTGGCTCATGACTGTAATCTCAGCACTTTGGGAGGCCAAGGCAGGTGGATCACTTGAGGCCAGGAATTCGAGACCAGCCTGGCCAACATGGTGAAACCCTGTCTCTGCTAAAATTACAAAAATTAGCCAGGCCTGGTGGCATGAGTCTGTGATCCCAGCTACCTGGGAGGCTGAGGCATGAGAATCGCTTGAACCCAGGAGGTGGACGTTGCAATGAGCCAAGATCACACCACTGAACTCTAGCCTGGGTGACAGAACGAGACTCTGTCTCAAAACAAACAAACAAACAAAAAAACAAACAAACAGAAAAACACATTATAGTTCTTATGGTTCAGGTGAATTATATTGTGATGATCCAACTGAAAATGAAGATGAAAACTAAAGAATCTAGAATAAACATGTCTAGAATAAAAATATCTTCTGTAATTATCCACCAACGTCTCAAATCTTTGATAAACATTAAACCAGAGGCAACTCATGGTTTGGATTTGTTGAATACATCAACAAATGTTTATTGAGTTCTCCTATAAACCTTCTCCTCTTTCCTTTGCTGACTCTCTGCCTGGAACTCCCCAGGCCCAGCTATCTCTAAGGCAGAGGGGAAGAGCACAGAGACCAGAGGGGAAGCCAGCTCTGTTTCTTCAAGTTACATAAAGTCTTTTTTGTGTTTCTGAGATGTCTCGCTCTGTCACCCAGGCTGGAGTGCAGTGGCGTCTCTCGGCTCACTGCAACCTCCGCCTCCTGGGTTCAAGCGATTCTCCCCCCTCAGCCTCCTGAGTAGCTGGGATTTCAGGCATGCACCACCACGCCTGGCTAATTTTTGTATTTTTAGTAGAGACGGGGTTTTGCCATGTTGGCCAAGCTGGTCTCAAACTCCTGACCTCAAGTGATCTGCCCGCCTTGGCCTCCCAAAGTGCTGGGATTACAGGCGTCAGCCACCGTGCCCGGCCAAGTTGCATAAAGTCTTTGCCAGAGTTTATCATTAAACTCTGACTGCACATCCAGCAAATTCACCTTTTCTGGCCACTAGGAAGTTGTCCTCCACTACAGAGCAGGGACAATTACTGACTTCTGCTGAAGCCTTTTCAAAAACCTAGTTCTTTTACAGAGCCTCAGAACATCCTATGAATATTAACTAATATATTTTAATAAATGTCAATACAATTTTTCTTTTAGACCCCTTGTCTTTTATTATTATTATTAGTTCAATTTAAAGATTTTCTAGGGCATGTTTTTCTGTCTGGTACACTTGTTACAAGTAGAGGTCACCGTGGTCATCTTCAACTGTCACTCCCCACCAACCCCTCCACCCCACCTCACCTTGCCAAGTTCTGCCTCTGTCTGTCACATATGTGGCACACACATGAAATATTTTTTCTCCACCTGGCATTGGTTCTGCCACTTTGACAATCCTTGGCTGTGAGAGGGCCCAGGGGCTTGACTCTGCAACACATCAAGTGGCCTCAGCTACCAACTGAGAAACCTCCCCCTTGACAGGCATGACTAGAAAACCTGACTTCTCTGGGCAAAGCCTCGCACGCCCCAGGGACCATGTCTGTCTGGTTCTGTGATGTATCCCCTGTATTTAGCCTAGGATCTAGACCCTTCATAGGCACTTAAGAATTTCTTGCAAACAGGCCAGGTGCAGTGGCTCATGTCTGTGATCCCAGCACTTTGGGAGGCTGAAGCAGGTGCATCACTTGAGGTCAGGAGTTCGAGACCAGCCTGGCCAACATGGCGAAATCCTGTCTCTACTAAAAATACAAAAATTAGCTGGGCATGGTGGTGCATACCTGTAATCCCAGGCTGGGTTCTGCCCCAGTCAAATCCCAGGCTTTTGCCTGAATGGCCTGGATTAGTCTGTTTCAACCACATGGATCAGTTGGTTCCATCTTGAAAAAACAGACTGGACTGGGGCTGCCATGATCCTGCTGTGTGCAAAGCACTGTGGGAAGGGCTGCCATCTCTGAGGCCTGGGTAGGCTTATGGTAGGCTTTGCAGAAGAACTTTTAGTCTGTATCAGTTCTTTGGGGTATCTGCTTGCCTGGCATCTTCCACACAGCCATGGAATTGCGGAGCTTAGCATAAACCAGACGCTTGCTGTTTGTTGAATAAACTCTGATAAGCAAAGGCGGCGTGTTCAACTATGTGGAGTCATGCTGTCTTAATTTTCACTTTTTGATTCAGCTATCACAGCCCATATGCCAACATCTCCACAAAACAGAGAGAAGCACCTGTGTTAGTCTTGGCACAAGATCGCTGTGAGGGCAGGATGGGGGCATCCTTGTTCTCCAGTGCGCTGAGCACATGCGTGTGTGCATGTGTCTGACTGCATGGACATGTGTGTTTATGCACATGTCTACTTGTGTATACTCGGGGACTAAGGTCTTCACAGTCACATAACCTTAAGATGGTGATATGAGGCCGGGCGCGGTGGTTCACGCCTATAATCCCAGCACTTTGGGAGGCCGAGGGGGGTGGATCACGAGGTCAGGAGTTCAAGACCAGCCTGGCTAACATGGTAAAACCCCATCTCTACTAAAAATACAAAAATTAGCTGGGCGTGGTGGTGGGCGCCTGTAATCCCAGCTACTCAGGAGGCTGAGGCAGGAGAATCACTTGAACCCGGGGGGTGGAGGTTGCAGTGAGCCAAGATTGTGCCACTGACTCCAGCCTGGGTGACAGAGTGAGACTCCATCTTAAAAAACAAACAAACAAACAAAAACTATTGCAAAGACCCTCGCAAAAGGACAAAAGTGTCCTTTTAACACTGTAAATTGGTAAAGAATACGTCCTCATGCCCTTGAGGACCTTTTGCAATGACTACAGGGTCTTCTAGATGTTGGATCCGCTTCCTGAGTAGACCTGTAACACTGGAAAGGGAAGCCTCCTACAAACATCTCACAGTCTAGCAACTTTCCCCTTGACAGGCATGACCGGAAAACCTGACTTCTCTGAGCAAAGCCTTGCAAGCTCCAGGGACCATGTCTGTCTGGTTCTCTGATGTATCCCCTGTACATAGCACAGGATCTAGACCCTTAATAGGCACTTAAGAATTTCTTGCAAACAGGCCGGGCGTGGTGGCTCATGTCCGTAATCCCAGCACTCTGAGAGGCCGAAGCAGGCGGATCACAAGGTCAGGAGTTTGAGACCAGCCTGGCCAACATGGTGAAACGCTGTCTCTACTAAAAATACAAAAATTAGCTGGGTATGGTGGTGCATGCCTGTAATCCCAGCTATTCGGGAGCCTGAGGCAGGAGAATCGCTTGAACCTGAGAGGCAGAGGTTGCAGTGAGCTGAGATTGCACTGCTGCACTCCAGCCTGGGCGACAGAGCGAGACTCTGTCAAAAAAAAAAAAAAAAAAAAATTCTTGCAAATATACTCAATAAGATGAGGCTACTGAGTGGCTGGTTAGGCTCACTCACCAGCTATGCTATCCATTCCTGCTTGCCAGCCTCAAAGAATATGATTAAAAGTTTTATATAGAGGGCATGACTTATCAACTCCAAACTTGGTTTTGCAACAAACATCACATTATGTCACTGTCATTAAATGAAAGAGAATCTGCCTCTGAGCTCCCATTCTGCCAGACTATTGGGAAAGTTAATGTTTGCCTCAATTGGAAAATCCCTCCTTCCCTCTAGGGTGGCACAAGAATCTGGAAGGCTCCTGTGGTTCCTAGAAAACAGAGGAAGGGGAAGGGACTCTGGTTATGGTCACTGTTCAAGCTCCTTGAAGTCCAGGCTTCCAAGGTCCACAGAAGGCAGGTGGTCCACTGGCTCCCGGCCACATGAGGTGCATGGGATCTCTGCCAAGGCTGTAAGACCCAGGGCCTGGGGTCCAGCCTATCTGGGTACCCAGGGCCTGTAGTCTAGCCTTCCTGGGTGCCCCAGGCATCAGCCATTTCCCTGACAGACTTTCCATCACCTGGAGGCAGAGAGTGGATCCCTGCAGCTTTCTCTTTCTAGTCTTGGGGACACTTTAATATCTGCTGCTCCACCTCTGCCCCTTCCGGCTCTACAACCTCTCCTGGGGTGAGAAGCACACACAAACTGGGATTTCTAGAAGTCTGTGTGGCAGCAGGGACAGGAAGGATCCCAGGGAGATTAACAACAAATTAATTCTGCAAATGGCCCTGCCACAGGGGCCCAATGGAAGGACAGCCTGCCTCAAATCTAAATCATTGTGGTCATTCTCTAAATAATCAAAACCTCAAGTGTTTAATCTGCAAATGCCAAGGGTCTATTGAAATGACTGTAGTCAAGAGCTTCCTGATGAAAATAACTTTTTATTTTTTTATTTTTATTTTTTATTTTTTTGAGACGGAGTCTCGCTCTGTTGCCCAGGCTGGAGTGCAGTGGTGTGATCTGGGCTCACTGCAACCTCCGCCTCCTGGGTTGAAGAGATTCTCCTGCCTCAGCCTCCAGAGTAGCTGGGATTACAGGTGCACACCACCATGCCTGGCTAATTTTTGTATTTTTAGTTGAGACAGGGTTTTACCATGTTGGTCAGGCTGGTCTCAAACTCCTGACCTTGTGATCTGCCTGCCTTGGCCTCTCAAAGTGCTAGAATTACAGGCATGAGCCACCGTGCCCAGCCTGTTTTTTATTTTTATTTTTTTGAGACAGAGTCTCACTCTGTTGCCCAGGCTGGAATGCAGTGGTGCCATCTTAACTCACTGCAACCTTCACCTCCTGGGTTCAAGCGATTCTCCTGCCTCAGCCCCCCAAGTAGCTGAGATTACAGGCGTGCGCAACCACACCCCAGCTAATTTTTTTAATTTATTTTATTTTTTATTTTTAGTAGAGACAGGGTTTCACTATGTTGGTCAGGCTGGTCTCGAACTCCTGACTTCAAATGATCTGCCCGCCTCAGCCTCCCAAAGTGCTGGATTATAGGTGTGAGGCACTGTGCCCAGCCGAAAAGAACTTTTAAAATTTGCTATCTTTTTCATCTTAAACTAACCCTGCCAGAGACACCATCTGCAAACTGAGCTTGTCTTGGCCCAGGGATACACACTTTTAATCAACGGCTGGCGGTGTGATGGGCTTCTAGAGACGGTGTTAGGTTCCGCTTTAGGGTCTGTCGTTGAAAGGCACTGAAATCCACTCTTTTTCCTTTCCTAGAATCCAGTCCCAGACTCTGTAGAAGTCTTGGGAGGAGACTGGGAGATTTCCTCATGCTGCAAATTCTGGCCCAAACAACCCAGTCCCTGAGGAGGGTGTGTTGGTGTACCAGAAACTGATGGAACAGCACCCGGCACCATGCCAGACCCTCCTGTGCCAAGAGGTTCCAGGAAAATGAGTATATCCTAGGATTGGGAGGAAGTAAGGCAGCAACTGGGGACTTTTTCCTAATGAGTCCAATAAATCCTTGGAAAAATAATCCACCAAGGGTCAAATATACATAGAAAACAACTTTGAAGGCTTTTGGAGGCTTTTTTCCCTAAAAAGAGAGAAAAGTAAAAAATATTCCAGGCAGTGGCTTTCAAAAACAAACAAAAAACAAAACAAAACAAAAAAACCAAAAAACAAACAAAACCAAGAACAACCCTGGGCATATAAAATTCTTCAAGATATGCAAGAAACATATAAACTTCAGGCCAGGTGCTTTGACATGCACTTGTAGTCCCAGCTACTCAAGATGATTGTTTGAGCCCAGGAGTTTGAGGCTGTAGTGTGCTATGATCACACATATGAACAGCTACTGCACTCCAGCCTGGGCAACAAAGTGAGATTTCGTCTCTAAAATAAATACAACTAAATTTTAAAAGAGAAGTTTATAAACTCTAGTTATGTATTCTGGCCAATTAATGGGAGAGAGACAAAGAGAAAAACTGAAATAGAGGAGAAAAAGGAAGGGAAAGGAGGAAGCAGAGAAAGAATGAGAGAGGAGAGTGAGGGAGAACTCTGAAGAAGGCCAGAGAAAGAAAACAACAGGCCGGGTGCGGTGGCTCACACCTGTTGTCCCAGCACTTTGTGAGGCTGAGGCGAGAGGATCACCTGAGGTCAGGAGATCGAGACCAGCCTGGCCAATATGGTGAAACCCCATCTCTACTAAATATACAAAAATTAGCTGCAAGTGGTGGCACACGCCTGTAATCCCAGCTACTCGGGAGGCTGAGGCACGAGAATCACTTGAACCTGGGAGGCAGAGGTTGCAGTGAGCCGAGATCGCGCCACTGCCCTCCAGCCTGGGAGACAGAGCAAGACTCTGTCTCAAAAAAAAATTTTAAAAAGGCCGGGCATGGTGGCTCATGCCTGTAATCCCAGCACGTTGGGAGGCCGAGGCAGTAGGATTGCTTGAGCTCAGGAGCTTGATACCAGCCTGGGCAACATAGTGAGACCTCATTTCCATATAATAAATAAATAAAATAGAAAAGAAAACAATAATATTTCAGAGATGCCGAGACACAAAGCACAAGAGAACAGAGCACAGTGAGAGAACACTGGCCTGAGAAGGCTCAAAAGATGATGCTGAGAAGATGATGTTATCTGAAGGAAAATCACCATCTTTCTGCCTTCCGATTTACATGAGCATCTTAGAAACCTGGGAAGTCAGAGCTACAAGGACCTGAGCTCGTCTAGTCCAGTCTTTTCTGTACTGGGTTGAATAGTGTCACCCAAAAATCATATCTGCTTGGAACTTCAGAATGTGAGTTTATTTGGAGACAGGGTCTTTGTAGATAACGTTAGTGAAGAGGGGGTTGTATTGGATTCGGGTGGGCGCTAAATCTGATAACTAGTGTCCTTTTTTTTTTTTTGGAGACAGAGTCTCGCTCTATCCCCGAGGCTGGAGTGCAGTGGTGCAATCTTGGCTCACTGCAACCTCCGCTTCCTGGGTTCAAGCGATTCCCCTGCCTCAGCCTCCTGAGTAGCTGGGATTACAGGTGTGTGCCACCAGGCCTGGCTAATTTTTTGTATTTTTAGTAGAGATGGGATTTCACCATGTTGGCCAGACTGGTCTTGAACTCCTGACCGCAGGTGATCCACTTGCCTCAGCCTCCCAAAGTGCTAGGATTACAGGCGTGAGCCACCACACCCAGCTCTAGTGTCCTTCTCAGAAGGCCATGTGAAGGCACAGACACGCATGTGAAAGAATGCCCTGTGATGACAGAGGCAGTGACTGGAGCAGTGCAGCTGCAACCCAGAAAATCTCAAGAATTGCCAGGAACCATCAGAGGCCAAGAGAGGCAGACAAGGGGTCTTTCCTAGAGCCTTTGGAGGAGCATGGCATTGCTGACACCTTGATTTTGGACTTCAGGTATCCAGAACTGTGCAAGAATAGATTTCTGCTGTTTTTAGCCAGCTGGTTTGTGGTAATTTATTATGGCATCCCTGGGAAATGATGAATACATTTTCCTTTGCAGGAGAGGAGCCCTAGGATGTGTGACACATCCAAGGTCATGTAATCGACTGGTGGCCAATCCCCTATTCCAATTTAGCTTTTATTTTTCTTTAAGAATTGTATTTGCGGCCGGGCGTGGTGGCTCATGCCTGTAATCCCAGCACTTTGGGAGGCCAGGGTGGGTGGATCACTTGAGGTTAGGAGTTTGACCAGCCTGACCAATATGGTGAAACCCCATCTCCACTAAAAAAATACAAAATTAGCCAGGCGTGGTGGCACATGCCTGTAATCCTAGCTACTTGGGAGGCTGAGGCAGGAGAATTGCTTGAACCTGGGAGGCGGAGGTTGCAGTGAGCCAAGATGGTGCCATTGCACTCCAACCTGGGCAACAAGAGTGAAACTCAAAAACTAAACAAGCAAAAAAGTTAATTTGCTTTCCAGCATTGTCATCCTTTCTGAATGTGGAAATAAGATTTCTTTTCTATTGCCAAAGTTCGTTTTGAAGAAAGAATTCTTTTCCTATTGAATTATGAAATATATATGAAGGGACAATTTGGGCTTTAGAAATACTTTGGACTCTGAAGTTTTTCAATAGATTTACTGCTGGTTCTTTGATATTCCAAAATATTCTCTTTTTTGTCTTTTTTTTTTTCTTTTTTGTGGAGAATGGGGTCTTGCTATATTGCCCAGGCAGGACTTAAACTCCTGGGCTCAAGCAATCCTTCTGCCTCTGCCTCCCTAAGTGCTGGGATTACAGGCATGAGTCACTGCACCTGGTCTGGTATTCCAAAACATTCTAATAGCTTATTACTTTTGAGAGATGAGGGCTACCCCGTTCAAATGTTGAAATCACCATTTGTTTCCTTATTCTGAGCAATTTTCTGAAGGTAAGCCGGGTCTTGCTGGGGATATTGAATGTAAAACTGTCTTTAAAGTAGATCCTTTGGTAAGAAATGTATTGATCACTATTTTGGGGTTTTAACTGACATCAAATAATATGAAGCATATGTGAGTTTTTAATTATTTAGAAGTTCCTAACCCTTTTTTGGACCCTATCTCCCTTCAAGAAACTGATAAAAGGCAAGGCGTGGTGGCTCACACCTATAATCCCAGAATTTGGGAGGCTGAGGCAGGAGTTCTATCACTTGAGCCCAGGAGTTTGTGACCAGCCTGGGCAACATAGTAACACCCTCATCTCTACAAAAAAATTAAAAATTAGCTGGGTGTGGTCGTGGGCACCTGTGGTCCCAGCTTTGGGAAGCTGAGACAGGAGGATTGCTTGAGCCCGGGAGGTCAAGGCTGCAGTGGGCCATGTTCACACCGGTGCACTCCAGCCTGCGTGACAGAGCAAGACTCTTTATCTCAAAACAAACAAAGACATGGATAAAAGCTATGGATTCTCTCCCATAGAAAACTGCACACCCTCATAACCTTTTGCACCTACTCTTTTTTTTTTTTTTTTTTTTGAGACGGAGTTTCGCTCTTGTTGCCCAGGCTGGAGTGCAATGGCTCAATCTTGGCTCACCACAACCTCTGCCTCCCAGGTTCAAGCAATTCTCCCGCCTCAGCCTCCCGAGTAGCTGAGATTACAGGCATGCACCACTACGCCCGGCTAATTTTGTATTTTTAGTAGAGATGGGGTTTCCCCCTGTTGAGGCTGGTCTCGAACTCCTGACCTCAGGTGATCCACCCACCTCAGCCTCTCAAAGTGCTGGGGTTACAGGCGTGAGCCACCGCGCCCGGCTGCACCTACTCTTAGAGAATTCTCAGGCCTCACGCCTTACCCCAACTTCTGTTACCAGCAGTGAATCCGATGGGTCTGCAGCAAACTTGATGCTTGCCTTCTCAAAGACAGAACTCAGCTGAGGGGCAGAGGTGGTTTTAAGTGGTTTTAAGGCACAGGGAGAGACCAAGGCAAGTTTTAGAGCAGGAGTGAGAGTTTATTAAAAAGTTTTAGAGCAGGAACAAAAGGAAGTACACTACACTTGGGTCAGGCAGGCAACTTGAGAGATCTAAGTGCCCTGCCTGACCCTTAACTTGGGGTTTTATGTATTTGGCATAGTTCTGGGATTTACGTCTCATCTCCCCTGATTCTTCCCTTGCAGCAGACTGTCCGCGTATGTGGTGACCTGCCAGCACTTGGAAGGGGTCGCATGCACAGTGTGATTACTGAAGTTGCGCGCATGCTCACTTGAGGCATTTTTCCCCTTACCAGTCGTGCGTTCCCAGAGGAAGGTCAAATACTGGTTAAATTCCGCCATTTTGCCTCTTGGTGCGCATGCTCCAGCCTGCTTGCGCAGCTCCTGAGATCTTATCGGGAAGCGGCTGATTACCAGATCCGGGTGTTTTGTATCTATTGAGAGACTGTCCTTGCTTGGAGCTGGCTGCAACCAATATTATTTTACAGAGACAGTTTAACAACCACCTGACCATCACCTGATGGTAGCCTGATATTCCTGTGGGGGCCCTCACCTGTCCTGCTCATGTTTGCCTAGCTCCCTACTCTAACATTTCCACTCTGTGGACCCCAGGTTGAGATCCTCTGCAGGGAAGACTGTCCTCAAATAGCCTGCTGGGGAGACATCTCCTTCCCGTTTACCTTTCCATTTGCCCTTGCGGTGTTAGGCAAAGGCTGAAGCTGGCCTCTGTGGCAGAGGGTTTCTTCCCAACACGCCAATGACACTGGTGGAGAGTCTTAAAAACAGCTGTGCTGGGGAGAGTTCTTGGTGTGTACCTTTCAGAGACCTTCTCCTTAAGACTCTCAAAGACTGAGTCAGGCCAGTGGGAGCCTGGCAGCAATTCTTAGGGGACAGTGACAGCTTTTTGAGGAGGACTAATTGGCTTCTAGGGCTGGAGGCCACCTGGGTCTGACAGACTGCCCTGCTGCCATCCCTCCAGGGCACCCCCCACTCCCTTGCCTCAGGGCCTTCCTGCACTTCTTCCTTTTGTCCTCAATGTTCTTCACCCCACCTTTTCCACTGGTACCCTCTGCCTATGGTCAAGGCTTTGGTGAGACCCACTTTCCTCTTAGACCTTCCTGGATCCCCCAAAGTCTGTGTTGGAAGCCCCTCCCATGTGCCCTTGTTTGAGCTTTTAATTTTCCACCATGACGCTTGTCACACTGCTTTGTAATTGGCTCTCTGTTCGTCTGCATCTCTACTGGGTTGTACCTTCCAGGAGGACAGGTGCCATGTGACTCCTGTAATCTTCCCACCGCCAACACCCAGCACAGTGTCAGGAACACAGAGCATGATGAGCACAAGCTTGTTGAGCAAACAGACAAATAACTGGATGCTTCTGTGCAGAGTTTCTCAACCCGGCCATTATTGGCATTTGGGACTTGATCATGCTTGGTCGTGGGAGACGGTTCTGTGCCTGTAGGATGTTTAGAAGCATCCTTGGTTTCTACCCACCAGATGCCGGGAGCACACCCACCCAGCTGTGACAACCAAAAATGTCTCCAGACACCATTCCAAAACCAACGGGAGACAAAATCGCCCGAGAGTCGTTGCTTTAGTGAGTGAATGTTGACCTAAGCGTCACTTCGCCTGTCTTGAGTCTAGGTCGGGGAGTGGGTTCAGTTAGCCAATCAGAGAACGCTGATGGGGCGACCAGTATATGCTCATGAAATGGGTGGCTGACCTCTTGGGGTCAGAAGAGGGAAAAGTTCTACTGTGTATTGGCTAAGGACCATTTTAAGTCCTTCAATGACCGATTACCACATGAGAACACAAGAGGGCGCTCTAATTAATGAGTTCCGCGGCCGAGGAAACTCCTGGAGTGGGTGCTCCTGGGATGCCTCAGGCTTAGACACCGAGGTTACGGCAGCTGCCGAGGAAGGCTAAAGCCAGCGTCCTGGATTCAGACAGACCTTTTAGCCATTAAATCCACTAAGAAAGATCCCTGCGCATGAAGTTTCCTCCTCGGAAATATAGGCAGAAGGGAAAGTAATTTTAAACTCATGTGTGCTCCACAGGCCGGGGGCGGTGGCTCACGCCTGCAATCCCAGCACTTTGCGAGGCCAAGGAGGGAGGATCACTTGAGCCCAGAAGTTCGAGACCAGCCTGGGCACCATGGTGAAACCTCATCTCTGCAAAAAAAAAAAATTAAAAATTAGCCAGCTATGGCGGCTCACGCCTCTGGTCCCAGCTACCCAGGAAGCTGAGATGGGAGGATCGCTTGAGCCCAGGGGTTCGAGGCTGCGGTGAGCCATGGTTGTGCCACCGCACTCCAGCCTGGGCAACAGAGCAAGCCCCTGTCTCAACAAAACAAAACAAAACAAAAAATTCAGTCGTGCTGCATAAGTAAGGCACCAGGAGTAGGAATAGGGTCTTTGCAGCTCCCGTGGCAATTGCCCTTCTCTGGTGGTGGCAAGGGACTAAGGAACTCCCTGGACACAGGGGATCTGGCTGTCCCCAGATCATCAACAGAGACATGAAGGTCGTTAGAGGTCGTCTGATCCTTTGACCTCAATCTGAGCCCACCACTCAGAAAACCTGGAAATTGTATGACATTTTCGTGATACAACTCGGTGTGTGTGTGTTGGAGAAAGGAACCAACAGCTTTCATCATATTGTCAAAAGAGTCTAGGCTGGGCATGGTGGCTCACGCCTGCAATCCCAACCCTTTGGGAGGACAAGGCGGGCAGATCACCAAAGGTCAGGCATTCGAGACCAGCCTGGCCAACGTGGTGAAACCCCATCTCTACTAAAAATACAAAAATTAGCCGGGCGTGGTGACATGTGCCTGTAATTCCAGCTACTCGGGAGGCTGAGACAGGAGAACTGCTTGAACCCAGGAGGCGGAGGTTGCAGTGAGCAGAGGTTGCGCCACTGCAGTCCAGCCCGGGCAACAAGAGCGAATCTCCGTCTCAAAACAACAAAACAAAAACATAGACCTGCTTGGTTCTCTCTGTGACTTCAGAGGCCCAAGGAGTCCTCAGCACTATAGATGCATGTGGCCCCTCAGAAGACAACATTTCACAGATCTGCAAAGAGTAAAGGTCAAATTTATTTAATACAACATCCACGAGGGTCCCTGCAGCTGTGTCACTGAGGCAAACAGGAAAAGTGATTTTGGCTAGGCGTGGTTCTCATCTGTGAAATTCCACAGCGCAATGACAGCAGCCTCTCTCCCACCCACTCAAGACACTGTCAGGAATGTCTTAAGACCTCAGGAGACCACTTCTTTAGCAAGCAATTTTGTTTTTTGTTTTTTTTGAGATGGATTCTCACTCTGTCACTCAGGCTGGAGTGCAGTGGTGCGATCTCCGCTCACTACAACCTCCGTTTCCTGGGTTCAAGCGATAATTTCACCTCAGCCTCTTGAGTAGCTGATACTACAGGCATGCGCCACCACGCCCGGCTAATTCTTGTATTTTTAGTTGAGACAGGGTTTCATCAGGCTGGTCTCAAACTCCTGACCTCAGGTGATCCGCCCACCTCAGCCTCCTGAAGTGCTGGGATTACAGGCGTGAGCCACCTTGCCTGCCCTGGCAAGGAATAAATTTTTAAAAATTAGTAAGAAACATACACATTTCAAGTTTTTAATTAAGAATAATATTTGCTGATGGCACCATCTTCCTGTCTTTCAGCCTTCAGCATGGTAGAGGAAAAGAAAAAGAGTGTAGACAAAAACAGTTTAAGAACATCTGTGCTTGTTCCACCTTCATTTTCTGTTTTGTGCGTTGCCTGAATGAACCGTGTCTTCAGGTTGGTATTTCACAGGCGGTGCTCCCAAGTAGTCTGGTTTTCCCATTTGTGGAGGGCGAGGTCATAGAGGGGACAGGGGGAGGCTGTCTGGTCAGCACTGTGTATTTCCAAAGAACAAGGACTACCCAAAACTACAAGCCTTTGAAGGACCAAAGGAGAAGAGAAAAAACCAGCCTCTAACCAGGCCATGCGCTAGAAATGATTGAGTATAAAAAAGAAAATTGGTTTCTGTGTATGAGGGTGCATGGAAAAGGTCTTTATCTCTGCACAAAACAAAATATTCAAGTTTCAGAATATCCCAATGGCCTTGCCCTGGATCTCCTCTTGTGCTCTTCCAATTTCCAAGGATGTTCCAACTTGGTGGAAGGAGGGTATGTGGGAAATTCAACAGCCCCTCTGTATCTCTTTCTACCCAACATTAACTTAGCAGGATGGATTTAAGAACCGGCAGCTTAGCCTGAGGAATTGCTGTGTTCTGTGGGAGCAGGGCAGGTTCATAAATAAGTGCACAGAGGTCTTGAAATACAGGGATCATCTGTTCTTCTCGGAACATGGATGTCCTTCCAGGGATGTGCATCTGGCCTTGCTGTCTAAGTTCCATCAAGGGAGCCTTCCGTTCTCTGTAGCGACAAGAAACAAGGCAAGTTATGATCACACCTCTCAAGATTGAAGATTGCCCTGGTGGAGAGAAATGCAAAATGACAGCACTTCTCAAAGAAAATGCAAAGCAGGGCTGTCACACACTGGTCCCCCACCCTGCAGGGTTCTCTCTGTGACTTCAGAGGCCCAAGGAGTCCTCAGCACTACAGATACACGTGGCCCCTCAGAAGACAGCATTTCACAGATCTGCAAAGAATAAAGGTCAAATTTACTTAATACAACACCCACCAGGGTTCCTGCAGCTGTGTCACTGAGGCAAACAGGGAAAGTAATTTTGGTTAGGTGTGGTTCTCACCTCTGAAATTCCACAGCACAATGACTGCAGCCTCTCTCCCACCCACTCAAGACACTGTCAGGAACGTCTTAAGACCTCAGGAGACCACTTCTTTAGCAAGCAATTTTTTTTAGATGGATTCTCACTCTGTCACTCAGGCTGGAGTGCAGTGGCGCGGTCTCTGCTCACTACACCCTCCCTCTCCTGGCTCCTGCCCGTATGTATTTCTCCTTCTCTCCATGCCTGCTCTGTAGGGACCATAGCCTCTGTCCCTGCATACATGTTGGACGTCAATCACATCAGTCCACCAAGTAACTTCATCAAGCACCCATGTACGCCCAGCACAGCGTCCCAAGGGTGCCCCACTTACCCACAGAAGAAGAAAGGCAACTTTGTAAGAGATCTGACTTCTAGCTCCAGTTCTGTCTCTAGCTAACGTGAGATGCACCCGTTTGAGGCCTGTTTTTTAATTTTGAAAATGAAGGACTGAACTTAGATGGTCCAACTGAAATGTTTTAAAATGATATGATTCTACCTTAAAAAGAGAATGAAATTCTGATATATTTTCAACACAGGAAAACCTTGAAAACGTTATGCTAAATGAAATAAGGCAGACATGAAAGGACAAATATATGATTCCACTTATGTGATGTACCTCAAATAGTCAAATTCATAGAGACAGAAAGTAGACAGTGGTTGCTAGGGGTTGCTGGAGGGGCAATGGGGAGTTAGTGTTTAATGGGTACAGTGTTTCAGTGGCTGCTCTGCCTATGGAGTAGCCATTCTTTTGTTTCTTTACTTCTCTAATAAACTTGCTTTCACTTAAAAAGAAAAAGCTCTGGAGATGGATAGTGGTGGTGGTTGCACAGCAATGTGAACAGACCTAATGCAACTGAATTATACACTTTAAAATGGTTAAGTATACACTGGAAAATGGTGAATTTGCCGGGCAGGCGCAGTGGCTCACGCCTGTAATCCCAACACTTTGGGAGGCCGAGGCAGGTGGATCATGAGGTCAGGAGTTCAAGACCAGCCTGGCCAACATAGTGAAACCTTGTCTCTACTGAAAAATACTAAAATTAGCCGGGCGTGGTGGCGTGTGCCTGTAGTCCCAGCCACTTGGGAGGCTGAGGCAGGAGAATGGCGTGAACCTGGGAGGCGGAGCTTGCAGTGAGCCGAGATTGCGCCACTGCACTCCAACCTGGGCGACAGACCAAGACTCCGTCTCAAAAAAAAAGAAAATGGTAAACTTAATATTATGTATATTTTATGACAATTAAAAAAAAGGATTCCTGGCTGGGCATGGTAGCTCATCCCTGTAATCCCGGCACTTTGGGAGGCCAAGGTGGGTGGATCCCCTGAGTTTAGGAGTTCCAGAACAGCCTGGGCAACATGGCGAAGCCCCATCTCTATCAAAAATGCAAAGAATTAGGCATACATGGTGGTGTGCACCTGTAGTCCCAGCTACTCAGGAGGCTGAGGTGGGAGGATCACTTGAGCCTGGGAGATGGAGGTTGCAGTGAGCTGAAATAGCACCCCTGCACTCCAGCCTGGGTGACAGAGTGAGACTTCATCTCAAAAAACACACAAACAAACAAAAAAAGCAAAAAAACACCCGTAAAAGGATTCCTGGATTCCTTCTGCCATCCTGTAGTGCTCTTTAACAGCTTCAAATGGTATTTGTGTCACCTATCCACCTATCAGTGCCTGGACCCTTATCTGACCCACACTGTTCTCTATGCTGGGGATGCAAGAAGCTGTCCCCAAGAATTTTATATTGTATCAATTATTGATAAACAACACCACTATGAAGTAGAAGGTATTAAGAGGTCTCAACAAACTGCAGAAGGGGTTCAGAGGCACTAAGAGGGCTCTGGGCTGGGCAGTGGGGGATTCACAGAAGCAACTCTGGAGTCAGCCTAAAGATTGGATTTTGACAAATGGAAGGAGCCCTTGGAGGGAAAAAGAGCAGGGCCTGCTGGGAGATACCAGAGTAGAGGGGGGCCCTGGGCAACAGTGGGCCCTGAAGAGCAGGCAGCACCTAAGTCCACTATTCTGGACCCTCCACGTGCACAGGACACTCTGCTGCAGGTGGAACTCAGCAAGGCAGAAGCTGGAGATGGAGGATGACCCAGGGTCTTGGGACCTCCACAGCCAGCCTGGCTGGCTTCCTGAGGGTGAGCTGGGATAGTGTCTCCATTTTGTTTCAGCCCTGCTGGGTCCAAGGACCCTTGGGGAACAGGATGCAGGGCCGAGGTGCCCCAACTAGAAAGCCAAGGCTCTGGCCCCTCCTCTGCCAGGAGAGCCCCATGCAAGTGGGCCAAGCAAGCCGTGCTGGCCCCAGAGGCTGGAGGCCTGCCAGCGCCGGCAGCCACCCTGCCCTATTTCCTCTGCTCCGCCTGGATGGGGGAGACATGACTCTGGTGTCCAGCCTTTCTGTGGGCCCCAGACCAAGTCCCTCCCCAGACACCTCCGCTCTCTCTCTGTGGGGGCAGCCAATGCCTGGGGCACCATTGCAGAACCAAAGCCACAGACAGGAAGGGCTGGGCCACAATCAACAGGGCCTTAGGGATTTTGAAGTAAAGGTTAACACGCTCACATCCAAGGTCTGGGCTTGCTGTGCTTAAATCAGAAGCCAGCCATCAGCCACCCAAGTGCAGTTGTGAAATCGCCCTGCCTTGTACCCGGAATATGGTGTGGTCTCCCTCAAAGGTCATTTTGATTTCAACACACCCTGGGATCTCTAGTTCCTGCTTCTACAAAGTGCTCCTGTGGGCACTTGCAATAGACCAGGTCTATGCCAGGTGCTCATTCAGCCCTTGCAACAACCAAATGAGGGAGTTTATGATTCCCAGTTTACAGATTAGGAAGCAGAGGTCTTGAGAGGCCAAGAAATTTGCCCATGGTGACATGGCTAAGAAGCGGGAAGTCAAGTGTTAATGTGGGTCTCTGATTCCTAAGTCAAAGCCTGGCCTTGGTTGAATCCTATGCCTTGGGTAAGCAACTGCTACATTCTCCATATGTGGCAGGGTCATTTCATGGCCAAATCAAGTTAAGTCCCCCATCCACACCTACTATTGCCCAAGTGATGAAAAGAGCTTGAAATCAACCAGCTTTTATATGGTGGTTTGCAGCTTGCAGCTTTTATATGGTGGTTGCAGTTGCTCATTTCATCCATAAAATCCTAATAGGTTGCTCTTATCATCATTGTCATCACCATCTCCACTTTATAGATAAGGAAGCTTGAGCTTGAGGAAGACAGGCTCACCCAAAAGACAGCTGGAAAGCTGGAGCTCCCCTCCCATCCCCTGATCCTAGCACCTGGACAGTTTCCACTGTAGCCCAGCTGCCTCCTGGCCTCCAGGAAGGGGGGAGGCGAGCTATAGCTGCCAATTGCCTTTCTTTCTGTAAGAAGGCAGGGTCCTTTCCAAGATCCCAAGACTCTCACAGGTCCAGATTCACCCCTTTCATTTAAGTACAGGGTGTTCTCTTCCATGCTATCTGTCTGCGTCGGCCACACACACAATTTATAAACAAGGTAAAAATGGCAGAGGAAAAATGAAGTCAGAATGTGCCATTGAAGCAAGTCAAACAATACCAAATTAGTCTTTGGCTACGTGGCTATCTCATTGTTAAGATATTTCCTCCAATGTTTTCAGAGGCAACGGCCATTAAACAACTGGGAATGATCGCCAGGTTTGATTTCAGGAAGGAAATCTCCTCCCATTTCCCCACTGGGCAATTCAATTAATTTTCTCCTGATCCACACCAGCTGATTATTAGGGAAGCTATACCTGCTTCTTTTATAAACAAAACCCATTTGCTTAAAGGTTCAAAATTCCTTTCCCAACGGCTGGAAACCCTGTGCTCCCATCAAATGACTCTATTCTTTTTTCTGGGGGGACAGGACCAGTCATGGGTGAGCTCTCAGAACCATCCTGGGAGCAGACTTTGAGGCCCAAGGGCCAGCTTCTGGGTAAAGTTCTGTCTGGCCTGGAGCTCCAAGCCTTTGTCCAGAGACACCCTTTGGATCCAAGACAAAGTAAATAAGTTGGTCCTACAGGGTGTTTTGGGTGGACCCAGCCATGTTTATCGCTTCAGGAGAACACATCTGTGTCCCGCACTGCCCAGGGAGCAAAGACCTCATTTTCCACTCTTTCAAAGCCATTATTGCTGGGACAGCAACTTCACATCTTGGAGGGAGTCTCTGTCGTGACAGAGGACTGGCCGCAGAGTATAGAGGCCTCGGCTCTGTTCCTCACTCTATTAGCCATCCAGGTGACCCCAGGCATGCTATTCTATCAGTGCAGGCCTCAGTTTCCTCATCTGTAAATTGGGCTCCTTGTCCCAGTGACACGATAGTCTCTGATTTCAGGAGTCTGAGTGGGTTTTGGCTGGGAAAAAAAACAACCATTCATTTCATTCCTCTTTTCCTTAAATTCATAGCTTTCTTCCATAAAAAGAATGTCAGTGGCTTCCTGTCTGTCAAAGGCATAATGAGCTCTGTTTTACAAGAGTCCAGACATGGGCAAAACAAAGGAAGCCAGGGGCCCACTGGAAGAGCTACCAGAAATCTTGCTGAAAGTTCTTCCCAGACCTAAAAGAAGTTTATGTGGCAAATGCCTCATTTCTTCAGATATTAGCTGCCCAGTTAACTCCTGCATTGCTGGGTAGCTCACAAAAAGGTTGGGATTGGAAGACACGTCTTTGCAAAAGTTGAACGTGGGCCTCTGTGTCTTTCATAAACCCTCCCATCTGCCAAATAGCAGATTCCTAACTCCATCTCCTACAGAATGAAGCTTCTTAACAAGGCATGTAAATCCTTTGGATTTAAGCCCTGACTTATCTTTCTCCCGTCACTTGTCACTGTCACACTCTTCTTTTCCCATCCCACACTGCTTGAAACTGGTCATCCCTCACCCTTGTGCTCCTGCTGATCTTTCTCCCTCAATGCTGCCATCACTCCATTCATTCTTCATGGCCCATTCCAAATGATTCCTTGGGGAAGAGGCCACTAGCTAGGTCTCTGTTCTGTGTTCCCATAGGCTCTGGCATAGCTCACTTTGCTTTATGATAAGTGATCACATGTCTGATTCCCTCATCAGAAGGTGAACTGAGGTCAAGAACCTTGGGTGTCTCCTGCAGCTGATGGCCTGGTGTGTAGGGGGTAATTAGTATCGGCTAAATTGCAATGAGCTGTCAGCTGCTCCACTCCTCCAAGCATACACCCTAGATCTGCCTCACTTTCAGAGCCTAGACTTTGGCATTAAACGAAATGTGTGCTTTGCTTGTTTGGCACTAAGAACCCTAGAGTCCCAGTCCCTTTACGTGTGGGCTGAGATGTAATGATGGAAATTGCAGGAGAGAATATTCGAAATCAGAACTGGCCAAGGCTAGTCAGAGAAGCCCAGGGCTTCTGGTCTGAAACAGACTAGGGAGCGGGGAAGAATTCGTGGGAATGCAGGACGTGGGTGAGTCTGGAAATATTTCACTGTTCAGTGGAGTACTTTTAAATATAATGTATATGAAATGTGTACTTACAGAGTATCTGCTTTCCACAGCATCTACAAAACAAAGGATGACATGGCAGTGAGCAACACAAATAACCCAGTTCAACTGCCCCAACAACATCACAGGGTCAGGAGCAGGTCAAGAAAAGAGGGAGGAGGCGAGAGCCAGGAGACATCAGCCGGCAGGTGCCCTTAGAGGTTTATGGCTCCTTTGTGCAAAGACAGCTTCCCCGGGACCCTCTAGCTCCACATGACATGCAAATAAAGTCCCTGGCACTTCATTTAAAATTTTATTTATTTATTTATTTTTGAGACAGAGTCTCGCTTTGTTGCTCAGGCTGGAGTGTGGTGGTGCCATCTTGGCTCACCGCAACCTCTACCTCCAGGGAATTCTCCTGCCTCAGCTGGCACTATCTCGGCTCACTGTACCCTCCGCCTCCCAGATTCAAGGAATTCTCCTGCCTCAGCCTCCCAAGTCGCTGGGACTACAGGTGCGCACCACCATGCCTGGCTAATTTTTTTTGTATTTTTAGTAGAAATGGAGTTTTGCCATGTTGGCCAGGGTGGTCTCAAACTCCTGGCCTCAGGTGATCTGCCAACCTTGGCCTCCCAAAGTGCTGGGATTACAGGTTGAGTCACCACATCTGGCCTCATTTAACATTTTAAACAGTTTTTTAGAAATGTAGTATCACGGCTGGGTGTGGTGGCTCATGCCTGTAATCCCAACAGTTGGAGAGGGTGAGGCAGGCGGATCACCTGAGGCCAGGAGACCAGCCTGGCCAACATGGTAAAATCCCATCTCTACTAAAAATACAAAATTAGCCAGGCGTGGTGGTGGGCACCTGTAGTCCCAGTTACTCGGGAGGCTGAGGCAGGAGAATCGCTTGAACCCAGCAGGCAGAGGTTGCAGTGAGCTGAGATCGCGCCACTGCACTCCAGCCTGGGTGACACAGCAAGACTCCATCTCAAAAAAAAAAAAAATTAGTAGCACATATTTTTTTAAGAAAAAAATGAAAACTATGGAAAGTAGGAAGTAGCAGATAAAAATGATATCTGGCCTCATTCTCCAAACCCTGTTGATACTTTTTTTTTCCTAGTCATTTTCCACTATGATTTGGCTTTTTTTGGTGGGGGGGAGCAGTTATAATTATACAGTATATGCCATTTTATAACTTAACTTTTTCATATAACATGGCTTTATAAAACTTTTTCTGAAAACTTCTTAAGCATAATTGTCCAATTAGCTACTAAATGATTGTTAAATGGATGTGCAACTATTGACTTCACCAATTCCTTACTTTAAAAATGTAGGTGCTTTCCAAGTTTTTGCTCTTTTCAATAACACCACTGGTATCCTCTTTGGGAATAAAGCTATTTCTAGATTTCATACTATTTTGTCGATCCCTTCCAGGAGCAGGCTCAACAGAGGAGGAGGCAGAAGCATTGCCAACGCTCTTAGCAGATCTGGGCAACTGTTTCCCCTTCCCCTCAGGAGTCTCCTCTCAACTGTGTGGGAGCCCACACCACCTTCTTTTTTTGTTTTTTTTGAGACAGGGTCTAGCTCTGTCACCCAGGCTGGAGTGCAGTGGCTCACTGCAACCTCCATTTCCTGGGTTCAAGCGATTCTCCTGCCTCAGCCTCCCAAGTAGCTGGGATTACAGATGCCCACCACGATAGCCGGGTAATTTTTGTATTTTTAGTAGAGATGGGGTTTCGCCATGTTGGCCAGGCTGGTCTCAAACTCCTGACCTCAGGTGATCCACTCATCTCAGTCTCCCAAAGTGCTGGGATTACAGGCATGAGCCACCGCGCCCGGTCTCACACCACCTTCTTGGCAGGCGCCATGCTGTGTTTGCCTGGCCCTGCCAGTCTGCAGTTGCGCAAGTGGTCCCAATCAGATGTCAGCAAGAGGACAGTGAGGGTGAGAAAAGCCAATGAGAGCAGGAAGCTCTGCATAGGTGGTGGGTGATCCCTGCCTGCATTCATTAGAGATGGTCTTTCCTATGAGAGGCAAGTGACGGGTATGGCTTGCCCTTCTGGAAAGGACCAGGACCCCACCCAATGGTCAGTGGCCCACATGCTGGGGCAGATCCCCAAACAGCCGACTGTGGACCCTGACTTGAAGACAGAGAAGTCATGGGGACCTCACCTGCTGCCTGGGGGAGATCCCAAGAGGAGATGTGGGCCTTGGGGATGGTTGCTGTTCTCGAAGGTGGTGGAGGGAATGGTGGGAGGGCCATAAGTCCTCAGTCTTATCGAGAAAAGCACGCCAAGGGGCCTCAGTATAGACCCAGTCCCAAGCTCACATACAGTTCCTCCTGGACCTCGGGCAGGCTCAGGGCCCGTCTGTCACAGCGGGGGTCACAACCCTTCTGTTTCTCTAATTTAGAAATATCCTGTTTCCCCAAGTCCACCTCACCCTAACACCCTGTCTTATCACAAGTCCACTGCCCCTCCCCCATAGAGGGAACAGAGCCAGAAGTTCCTCAGGGGCCCTTTTTCTGTCCTGGCTGGGCCAGAGGCTGGTGTCAACAGCCAAATGATGAATCAGCCCAATGGTAATGTTGAGCCATTGTGTCAACTTCCATGCATTGAGTGAGGTTGGGGACAGCACCCCCAATGCAAATCTGACCTGCAAGGACCCAAAGGACCCCGTGATTCCTGGACCCTCCTAGTCCCCTAAGGGCTCTGGAACCTCTTTCCCAACAGCGAAAGAACCTCAAGTCGGCATTTTCTAAAGCAATCTGAAGACAAAATGTGAAAAACTCAAATACAGATGGAACACTTACTCCATGCACACTTGCAGTTCTTGTTTTTTTGGTAACAGAGCAATCATCACCAAAGTTGAATTGGAGGTAGCATCCATTTTTTCATGGGGATACTTTTTCACCATCTTGCACGCTGAAGTAGGAAATGCCTCCCCAGGGACAGGGTTGGCAGTGCCCTCTGGCCTCACTGGCTCTGGGCCTCACAGGATGGGTGGGGACTGATCCTCAAGTGCTCTTCTCTTCCTCCCATAGGAGACTTGGCACAGAGGCCTCCTTTTCTTTGGTTCTTTCTCAGCCATTTCCTGTCACGGCTACTCTCGGCCCAGCCAGTCTTGGTATACTGGGTGGCAGGGGATGCGGTGAGGACCAGGGTTTCTGCCTCCTTAAGAAACACCCTGGAAGTCTGAATTCCAGGCAAATAGAAAGTAGAAGGTGGACTGGGCGCAGTGGCTCACGCCTGTCATCCCAGAACTTTGGGAGACCAAGGCCGGTGGATCACTTGTGGCCAGGAGTTCGAGACCAGCCTGGCCAACATGGTGAAACTCCGTCTCTACTAAAAATACAAAAATTAGCTGGGCGTGGTGGTGCATGCCTCCAATCCCAGCTACTTGGAAGGCTGAGGCATGAGAATCACTTGGACCCAGGAGGCGAATGTTGCAGTGAACCAAGATTGTGCTATTGCACTCCAGCCTGGGTGACAGAGCAAGACTTAGTCTCAAAAAACAAAAAATAGCAACAAAAAAGTAGAAGATTGACCATTGAGTGAGTAGATTCCGTGATGGGGAGGTGGGCCTCTGATTCAACAGGTAGGGCTGGTGCCCAGAGCAAGACTCAGCACCCATCCAGAGCCACAGTAATCAGGTGGGATGTGCCTTAAGTCACCTCCCAAGACAGAGGGCAGGCAAAAGCTGGTACTGGAGAGGAAAACCAGCTCTCCTGTTGGAGGAGTTGCAGGAGGTGAATTCCTCTGGCCAGGGTTTCTCCATGGTGGCCCTGTTGAAATTTTGGGCTGGGTGGTGTTTTGTGGTGGGGAGGGGGCTGTCCTGTGCATTGTCGCATGTTTAGCGGTATCCCTGGCCTCTCTCCATGAGACGCAGTAGCATTCTCTTCTCTGTTCACCACGCTATGACAACCAAAAGTGTAGTACTTAGTGCCACTGAGCTGGATACTTAGAGTTAAAATGGTAAATTTTATGTGATATGTGTTTTACCACAATTTTAAGAATAAAATTGTAAAAAGTAAAAAAAAAAAAAGTGGGCTGGGCATTGTAATCCCAGCACTTTGGGAGGCTGAGGCGGGCGGATTGCTTGAGCTCTGGAGTTCAAGACCAGCCTGGCCAATGTGACGAAACCCTGTCTCTACTAAAATACAAAAATATTTTGCTGGGTGCGGTGGTGCATGCCTGTAGTCCCAGCTGAGTCAGAGGGGCCTGCCTGGGGAGGTGGAGGTTGCAGTGAGCCAAGATTGCGCCACTGCACTCCAGCCTGGGTGACAGAGAGAGACCCTGTCTCAAAAAAAAAAAAAAAAGGTGGAAAAAAAGCATAGTGTGGAATTCTACCATACATCTCTAGGCCACAGAGAGTCAATAGGGAAACTGAGACACACAGGATCCCTGCCAGTGCTGTGTCCATCCCCTAACGTGGGGAGGCAGCTGAGTGGAAGGGGCCTCATGATACAACAATTAAAAAAAAAAAAAAAGCTGTGCTTAGAGCCAAAAGCCAAGACTGGAAAGACCAGGCAGCTCCCCGCTGTCTGCAAGCTTTCCCATGAAACTCAAGTCCCCTGGGCCAGCGCCCAGCTCTCTCTCCTCGGCCCTGGGGCTGCTCCTTGGAGGCAGGCCTGCCCCATGCCCTATTGCTTATCTAGGGGAGGGCTTATTTTGTATTACTCAGGGGGTGAAAGGGGGTTTAAGGGCCAGAACTGTGCCCTTTAAGCCATTTCCCAAAATAGGCAGCCCCGAAGTGCTGCACGCTAGAAGATGACGGGGAACATGAAGGGGAAAGGTCAGCAAAGACTCCGCTCTGCATCCAGCTGGCTCACTGATCTCACAGACCTACCCCACACTGGGCCCCAATTTTTTTTTTTGAGATGGAGTCTCACTCTGTCGCCCAGGCTGGAGTGCACTGGTGCGATCTTGGCTCACTGCAAGCTCTGCCTCCCGGGTTCACACCATTCTCCTGCCTCAGCCTCCCACGTAGCTGGACTACAGGTGCCCGCCACCACGCCCAGCTAATTTTTTGTATTTTTAGTAGAGATGGGGTTTCACCGTGTTAGCCAGGATGGTCTCGATCTCCTGACCTCATGATCCGCCCGCCTTAGCCTCCCAAAGTGCTGGGATTACAGGCGTGAGCCACTGCGCGCGGCCCTGGGCCCCCTGTTTTATTGGGGGTCACTCAATACCACCTTCCCTCTAATAAGCACAGTGTTTCTGGGTTTTACCTGCCCACCAATGCTGCAAGATCCCTCCAGGATTTCTGGAGGGTGAGAAAGACCCTACTCCTTCCAACAAGAAGCAGAGCCTTAGCGTGGCACAATGAGAAAGGAACATGCCGCATCAAGAGTGGTTCTCAAAGCCCGGGCCCCAGCATGATGGCAGCAGCTGCGTGTGGACACCTGTTAGAAATGCACGTTTTCGGCACCGCTCCAGACCTAGTGAATGGGAAATTCACAGGGAGTGGGGTGCTGCCAAACAATTGATGTTTTAATAAAGCCCGAGAACCACTGACCTGTCTCCAGCCCATACCTCATCTCACAGAGAAGGTGACCAAGGTCTTGAGAGGCTCTATGACTTGCCCAGGGTCACCCAGGCCACAGTAGAATATTACTCTTCATGTTTAAAGTAGATAGGATCTGCTTAGGAGGCTGAGAGGGGAGGATGCTTGAGGCCGGGGGACAGAGGTTGCAGTGAGCCAAGATCATGCCACTGCACCCCAGCCTGAGTGACAGAGCCAGACCCTGTCTGAAAAAAAAAAAAGTAGACAAAAGTTCTCCAATTATGCCGATAACATGAAACCTAGACTAAGAAAGATGGAAAACAGAAAAGAATGCAGTCAATTGGTTTGGCAACAAACAATTGACAGCAATTGGTAACAAACCAATTGAGAGAAAAAAAGAGAGGGAACAGGAAGGCTTTGAAGAGCATGGCTTCAGCCAGGCCCCCTGGGCTCAGTCCTTGCTCTGCCACTGGCTGTGGAACAAGGACAAGTTAGTTAACCTCTGGGCCCGTTTCCCCATCTGCAGAGCAAGAATAATAATAGAACCCCCATCAACTGTTAGATGATCTTGGGGATTAAGGTAGGGCTCCAAGTGTCTCACACAGAGGGAGTGCTCAATACATATTAGCTGTAACTGTGACCGAGGAGGAAGGGACCCGCCCAACCGCAAGATAATTAGAGTATAGGGAGAAAACAATCAACATGGAACAAAAGAAATCTGCAGTCTACAGAGGTGGAGTAAGATCCAGAGGAAAGAGCTGCTGAAGAATTTGGCAATGATGAAGAATCTGGGGATGGTTATGATGATGAATAAGAAATGATGATCTGGCCGGGCGTGGTGTCTCACACCTGTTATCCCAGCACTTTGGGAGGCCAAGGCAGGTGGATCACCTGAGGTCTGGAGTTCGAGATCAGCCTGGCCAATATGGTGAAACGCCGTCTCTACTAAAAATACAAAAAAAATTACCCGGGCGTGGTGGCAGTAGCTGTGGTCCCAGCTACTCAGGAGGCTGAGGCAGAAGAATCACTTGAACCCGGGAGCTGGAGGTTGCAGTGAGCTGCGATCGCGCCACTGCACTCCAGCCTGGGTGACAGAGCGAAGACCCTGTCTCAAAAAAAAAAAAAAAAAAAAAGAAAGGAAGAAAGAAATGATGATCCTTAACAGCTCTGGGCTCTGGGGAAGACTTGAACAAAGAGAGGCTGAGGATGAGTGTGAGAGAAGCCTAAGCGGGTGGGTTACTGCTGGCTGAAGGATCTGGCTCTTTGGAGAATCATCTAACTCCCCCCCAGGCAGAGAGGAGGGAATCTCTCTGATTTTATGTAGGGAGTGAAAGAAAAGAGATTACTTAGAAGATGTTTTCTATTAAGGAAGTCCCAGAGAATTTAGGAGAGAAATTCCTCAAATGGGATGCCTGCTCTTTAGCAACCAGTAAGAGGAAAAGAAAGAAAAGCTGAGCATTCAGGTGGCGCACGCCTGAATCCCAGCACTTTGGGAGGCCAAGGCGGGCAGATCACTTGAGCCCAGGAATTGGACAACAGCCTGGGCAACATGGCGAATTAGCTGGGCATGGTGGTGCGTGCCTGTAATCCCAGCTTCTCCAGAGGCTGAGGCGGGAGGATCGCTTGAGCCCAGGAGGTGGAGGCTGCTGTGCACTGTGATCATGCCACTGCACTCCAGCCTGGGTGACACAGTGAGACTCTGTCTTACAAAAAAGAAAGAAAAGAAAAGAAAGAAGGAAGGAAGGAGAGAGAGAGAAAGAAAGAGAAAGAAGGAGGAAAGAGAAAAGGAAAGAAAGGAAAAAGGAAAGAAAGGAAGAAAAAGAAAGAAAAAGAGACAGCGAGAGAGAAAGAAAGAAAGAGAGAGAGAGAAAGAGAGAAAGAAAAGGAATCAGCCATGTCCTGCAGGCTCCTCTCCTCAAGGAAGCACTGACAAACAGGAAACCCCTTGGCTTCCAGGACCAGAGGCTTCCAGGTGGGTTGGAGGCACAGCTGCAGGCAGCTGCAGGCCCCAAGGGCTATGGCCTGTGCAAGAACCAGGGCTCTCTCTACCTTCACCCCTGGGCAGGTTAGAGACCTGGCAGGTTCCCTAATGGTCTGCCAGTTTAGAGACAAGGTTGTAGAGGGACAGAGCCCTGATTGACTCCAGGTGGCCCAGGTGGTGCTGTGGGAGGGTCCTGGTCTGGGAGTCAGGGGACTGCTCTAGTAGTACCCTGGGCAAGACACTGAACTCTATAGGGCTCAAGTTCCTCCTGTGTTTTTAAACTGAAATTGATTAAGTGCTCACTCTGTGGCAGGGATAATACGGTGACTGTGGGGATAACCAGCACCATCTCCCATGATTCTATCTCATTTAACCCCATTTGCATTTAACAGTTGAAGAAACTGAGTCTCTGAGGGGTAAGACATCTTGGTCACAGTCACTCAGCTGATTGGGGGCTGCCTCAGAACGGGGACTGGGATGTCTCCCAGGAAAGCCTGTGCTCTACACCGCTTCAAATCCTACAAGAGTGGGTTCTACGATGCCTATGGTTTCTGCCTGAGGGGTCAGGTTCCAACAGCCCAGACTGAGTAATCTAGAACCAACCTAGAGACCCCGAGAGAACCCACTTGAACAGCCAGCTGCCCTAAAGCAGATGAAGGAAATCAGAATATGCCACCACAAAATATGCCCCTTTGGCATAAGGATTGTTTTGAGCTGGTTCAGATGTAGAAGGAAGTCTTCCCAGAGCTTGTTTATCTGACTAAAAGCAGAAACTACTTCTTCCTTTTTTTTTTTTTTTTTTTTTTTGAGGCAGATTAACAAGAGAAAAACAAAGAGGGTCTCTGTTTTTCTCTTGTTAATCTGTCTTGTGTAATTTGCAGGGCCCCAGTCAGAAAACCTAAGAGAGTAAAGGAAGAAAATTAAGTTTTTGGAACCCACAGTCTCATTCTGTCACCCAGGCTGGAGGGCAGTGGCACAATCACAGTTCACTGCGGCCTCCACCTCCCAGGCTCAAGCGATCCTCCTGTCTCAGTCTCCTGAGCAGCTGGGACTACAGGCATGCACCACTATGCCCAGCTAATTTTCGTTTTTATATTGGTTTTTTAAATTTTTTTTAATTTTTTTTTTTTTTTTTAGAGATGGGGCCTCACTGTGTTGCCCAAGCTGGTCTCAAATTCCTGGGCTCAAGCGATTCTCTCACCTCAGCCTTCCAAAGTGCTGAGATTACAGGCATGAACCACCATGCCCAGCCCTAAAAGCAGAAACTCCTAAGAAAACACACCTGCTGTAAATGCCCCCATAAAATATTTGTGGCCACTTGATTGACTTTCTCAGTTTGCCACTCTGGGAAGCCAAAAACCATTTTTCCTTTGTCTTGTCATTTCTCTACAAATTTATTGCTCTTTGTTAAGAAGCTTTATATATTTATATTTATTTTTATTTTTTTGAGATGGAGTTTCATTCTTGTTGCCCAGGCTGGAGTGCAATAGCGTGATCTCGGCTCACTGCAACCTCTGCCTCCCGGGTTCAAGCAATTCTCCTGCCTCAACCTCCCGAGGAGCTGGGGTTACAGGCACATGCCACCATGCCTAGATAATTTTTTGTATTTTTAGTAGAGACGGGGTTTCACCATATTGGCCAGGCTGGTCTCCAACTCCTGACCTCAGGTGATCCACCCGCCTCGGCCTCCCAAAGTGCTGGGATTACAGGCGTGAGCCACTGCGATCAGCCTAAGATGCTTTATAGACCCCAAGTGCTAACCACCCCTTTGAGTTACTCATCATTGATGTTTCTCCTGTGTGATTTGCGTTATGTATGTTAATAAACTCTGTTTTCCTCTTGTTAATCTGCTTATCCAATTCGCAGGGCCCCAGTCAGAGCACTTAGGAGAGTAAAGGAAAAAAAGTTAAGTTCTTCCCTAGAATCCACACTAAGGTGCCCCTCACCACCTATAAAAGGGCCTCCAACCAGTAGCCTCAGATGATCACAGACTTCGCTGGAGGCCTCGAGGCAGAGGTGGTAAGGAGCTGGCCTCCTGCAGCGAGGATCCCTGCAGCTTCCACCTTCTACCACCCGACTTTCTCAAACCGAAGACAGTACACCTCAGTGATCAAGAGCGTGGAGTCCACTCTGGGGAGGAACGATTCTCAGGGGCTTGCTTGCTGCGTGATCTTGGGCAAGCGTCTTAACCTCTCTATGCCTTAGTATCCTCAACTGTAAAATGGGATTTGTGGTGAATCCCATTGACAAATCCCATTGAAAGACACGATGTACTTAGACCACTTAGCACATACAGTAAGTGCTCAAATAGGAGATTTTGCTTAACGAAAGCAACTGAAAGTGAACTCTTCAGCACTGTCCAAGAAAGCGAACACTCTCAGGGACCACCAAGAAAGCAGAAGGGGCATTTTTGTACAATTGCACAATGGGAGCAACCTTGAACCCTACCTCACTTATAACTTTCCCTTACACTAGACAAATAGAGAACGCCTGTTTATTGTCAGATTTGCATTTTGTTAGCTCTGAATATATGGAGATTGTGAAATGAGGTACTTGAGCTAAAAATTCCCCAGAGAATTGGTTTTTCAAAAATTATTCAGGGTCAAGTTCCACAAGGGGTTGAGTTTCTATTCTTCTTATAGATATACCAACTTTTAAAAGTGAATTAAGAAGTGATCACTATTTCAGATAAAAAGCAGGGTCCTCAGAGAATTGGATGGTTCTTCTAAAACAGTGCTTTTTGCCTGGCACAGTGGCTCACGCTTGTAATCCCAGCACTTTGGGAGGCTGAAGGGGGTGGATTGCTTGAGCTCAGGAATTCAAGACCAGTCTGGGCAACATGGTAAAACCTCATCTCTACCCAAAATACAAAAACTTAGCTGGGCATGGTGGTGTGTGTCTGTGGTTCTAGCTACTTGGGAGGATCGCTTAAACCTTAGGGGCCGGGGGGTGTTGCACGGAGTTGCAGTCAGCTGAGATGGCACTGCTGTACTCCAGTCTGGGTGACAGAGTGAGACTCTGTTTCAAACAAAGAACAAAACAAAACACAAACAGTGCTTCTCATATATTGGCAGCATCAGAAACATCTGAACCTGGCTAAGTTCAGATTCCAGAGACTAGTTTTGTGGGTCTGGGCTGGGCCTGAGATTGCTGCTGCTGGTTTGCCGACTGTACTCGGAGGAGTCATCCTTTTATATTTATTTATTTATTTTGAATAAATAAATAAAGCACTTACTGAGTGCTTAATGAGCCACCACGCGCAGCCGGAGTAGCCACCCTTTGCAGAAATGTCCTGGACCATTTTAATGATTCCCTTTCCAAGAACCCACTTAAACAGAGGTCTGCTGTACAAAGCGAGATACTCACACAGTCACTATTTCCCCCACAATGTTTATGTCTTTCGGATTGCTGACTTACTTTCAGAATTTAAAAGTTGTCATTGTGTATTTCATTTCACCAGAATTGAATACAGTTATTATACCCCCCCACCGAAAAAAAGGACTTGTTGAGCTCCCCCAGTTCCGGGTCTGCTTAAGCTCTGTGCTCAGCTCTGGGGGAAGCCCTTTCATGAGGAAGCAGTGGGTCGTCATGGGAAGTGAAGTGGGGCCAGCCGAACCAAAGGAAATAGAGCAGATCCGCAAACCCACACCCACTCCCAAAGTCAGTCTACTGTCAGAAAAACTGAAGCTGCTGGGCGCAGTGGCTCACACTTGTAATCCCAGCACTTTGGGAGGCCGAGGCGTGCAGATTACCTGAGGTTGGGAGTTTGCGACCAGCTTGACCAACAGGGAGAAACCCCGTCTCTACTAAAAAGACAAAATTAGCTGGGTGTGGTGGCACATGCCTGTAATTCCAGCTACTCAGGAGGCTGAGGCAGGAGAATCGCTTGAACCGGGAGGCGGAGGTTGCAGTGAGCCGAGATCGCTCCATTGCACTCCAGCCTGGGCATCAAAAGCGAAATTCTGTCTCAAAAAAAAAAAAAAAAATTTAGCTGAGTGTGGTGGCGGGCGCCTGTAATCCCATCTACTTGGGAGGCTGAGGCAGGAGAATCACTTAAATCCGGGAAGTGGAGGTTGCAGTGAGTCGAGATTGCACCACTGCACTCCAGCCTGAGTGACAGAGCGAGACTCCATATCAAAAAAAAAAAAGAGAGAAAAAAGAAAACAAGAAGAAAGGCTGAAGCTACTGGGGGTCTCCAAAGCAAAACACTCGACATCCAAGACCTTGGGGAACCCCAGCCACCAGGGCCTGTGTGGGGAGCAGGTAAGGGTTACTGGCCGGGGTCAGTAAGCATTCAAGAAGCGCTCGTTGACTAAATGAATAGTAAATGTAACCCGAGGTGACTTTTTAAGGGTGGTGGGAGAGAGGAAGCCCACAGCGCTGGTGTAAGAGGTGGCACCCCTTTTTTGGCCTTCTTTGCTTCTTCTTTTCTCTGCCCACTCCCAAGGCCCCATCAGTGATTCTAGGGGGCATCCCCCAGGCTGGGGCACTGGAGACCCTCACTCACCAGGGACAGCTTTCCGGACTTCACTGTACACTGTCTCTGTGTCCTTCTTTCCTAGATCTGGAAAAAGGACCAGGCATAAGTTAGTAGCTGCCTCTGGGAACAAGGTCAGTCCACTGCAGTCATAGGAAAAGGTCTGAGGCTCTGCAGGCAAGGCTGTACCCCACCACTGCACCCCACCAGAACCAGGTCCAGAAGCACCCAGAGACCTTGTCATTTCTGATATTAGAAGATCCTGGCTGAGCACGGTGGCTCATGCCTGTAATCCCAGCACTTTGGGAGGGTGAGGGGGGCAGATCACTTGAGGTCAGGAGGTTGAGACCATTCTGGCCAACATGGCGAAACCCCGTCTCTACTAAAAATTCAAAAAATTAGCCGGGCATGGTGGTGCGTGCCTGTGAACCCAGTTACTCGAGAACTAAGGGACGAGAATCGCTTGAACCCAGGATGCAGAGGTTGCAGTGAGCCAAGATTGCACCACTGCACTCCAGCCTGGGCAACACAGTGAGACTCCACCTCAAAAAAAAAAAGAAGAAAAAGAAGGTCTTGGTCTAGCGAGCGTCACTCCCAGTCTGGGAATAGGAGGTCAGCAGGCCATTGTGGAGCAGGGCCACATGCTCCAGAGGAACCCTGGACCTGAGGGGCCACGGATGGAGAGGCCCCCAACAAGGGCCTGCAGCCTCCAGCTTGGTGGCCCCATTCCTCTTCCCTGCCACCATGACCCTTGTCCAGACATTCTGCCAGGTCCCTCAACGCAGGGTTGGGCTATGGCCTCCCAATCACCTGAGAGCCCAGACCCCGGGATCCAGAACCAGATCCTGAGGTCTGGGTTAGAGCCTGGGGGTTGTCAGTGACTCTAGGAATAGCTGGGACTGAGAACTCTTACAGGGATAGACAGCTGGGCTGGCTGTTTTCACTGCTGGCTCCTGGGCCTCACTGCAGCTTCTGGTTGGATTGGTCTGGGGGGGTCCCTGGTGCTGGTTTTTTAGGATCTCCTCAGGGGCCCTAATATGCAGACAGGGCTGAGATCCTCTGGGCTAGACCCTCTCAATATGGCAGCATGATGACTGACCCAGGGTGTGGCGTATACCTGGAGGAGACTCAAGGGCGCCCTTCCTGCCATCTGTTTACCTTACACTGGGGTATGGGCACAGGATGTGTATACAAAAATACACACACAGCATATACACACGCACACTCATGCACACAATGTGTATACATGCTATGTATACCCTCATACAGTGTGTAGGATGTGTCTACACACATTGTATACACACTGTATGTACAAACATGCAATCTGGGTGTGCATACACTCATGCACACAGGGTGTGCACACACATACATACCCACCAACCCTGAGGAAACAGGATGGAACCTGGCCACTTCCCAGCTCCTGTCACCTGCACAAAGGCCCAGGAAGCCTCACTGTAGAAAAGAGCCTGATGTCGTGTGGGCCACTGTTCTCCTTTTACAGATGGGGAAAGGAAGCCCCAGATAGGGTAAGGGGCTTCCTGTTCCACCGTCAGTGCATTTCCCTCCTCGGAGTGGATGGCTGGGGTGTGACCCTGGACTCTATCTGCACTGAGATGCCCTTGTCTCACCATGCTCCAGGGACACCCCACTCTCACTTCCTGGCCCCACACACACTCCTCCACAGCCAGCACTGCCCTTTCTCCTTGCCCCATTTCCCACGACCCTGGTGGAGCTTCACGCATGTACCAACACACCCACACTCACTCTCCCTCTGTGCCCTGGGAAGTTACAGGGCCCCCTGAGCTCCACAGCATGTTGGTGACATTTGTCCACAACACACCGATGTGACTTGTTCCCAAGTCTGTCTCCCTGGCAGACCCTGACCTCCTATGGGGTGACAGCTGGGGTCTTGGACATGTCCCATTCCTAGGCTTGCTCAGCTGCCTGGGGGCACCTGTCCAAGTTTGAAGTGACAGTAATGGTGGTGGCTCCTGTGTCAGGAACCATTTGTGAGGAGAAAGCCTGGGGGTGGGTCAGATCCCTACAGTTGAACTTGGGGCATTTGGGGTGACTAGGGCCTTACACTGACTTCCCCAGGGCACCAAACAGGATTTGGAACTCAGTAGAGTGGCTGAGCTACCAGGGCACCACACTGCTGGGACAGCAGAGATGCCTACACACCCCTCACTCTCTTTCTGTGGCACCAGATGTGGGGGCCTCAAGGGAAGCTGTAGGGATCCCCAACCCTATTGGGGGATCCTCCACATCCCCAAGACACCCTCTGCTTGATGTCAGGCCTGGCCAAATCACTCACTCAGCAGAATCCTAGACACCTAGTGTGAACCCCGTACTGTGGAAGAGGAAAGGTGATCGGGCCTGGTCCCAGCTTTCAGGAGCTCCAGGCTGCGAGGCAGACAGGTGCACAAACAACGCAGACACTGCAACAAATGCTATCAAACACCATGTACCAGGCGCATGGTGGGGTGGTCACGGCCAGCTCACCCTCCGACCCAGGCCCACGGTGGGGGCTGGGGCAGGTGGGGAATAAATGGAGGGAGAGGGCTTGGTGTTTGGGCCTGGGGGCTTCTGCTTCTTGGTGGAGCTGCTAGAGTTGCAGCTGCCCCCAAATCTGCCCAGCTAAGTGATGGGTAGGCAGGCAGAGTTGCAGCTCATCACTACCTCTCCTCCCCACCCACTCCACGGCAGCAGCTGCCTGCTAATGAGTAAACCAGGCTGGCAGGCTCTTTGTCTCTGCTGTCAGGGATGTTTCCGGATGGGGCTTTATTTTGGCTTCTGTTTTTCTCTGTGTTAACAGAGAAGGAGATGGCTTCAACGTCATGGGGTTTTCCCAGCAATTAGTCTCAGAGCAAACATGCAGCAAACCAGGATTTACTGAGTTCCTTCCTGCCCCTCCTCCACCCCAAGTGACCACTTGGTCGGCTGCCACTAGGGTCAGAGCTGGATGTGGTTCCCAACCCCTCCTCCATAGGAGGAGGAAGTCTTGAGAGCAGGGAACTGGCTTGGTCAAGACCAGGTCAAATGTACTCACCACTGGCCTTGTACCCACAAAGCCCCTTTTCTTACCTGGTAATACCTGGCTCTCCACCCACAGGAAGGCAGAGAGGGAACACCTGAGGCTCAGGCCTGACTTCCCACATTGCTCCTTAGCTGCCAAGGAGGAGGATGGGTCTAGAAAACTCAAATTGAATTCCCAAAAAGCTCTCCATTGCCCCCAAGTGACCCTCTTTACGGGTCTACCTGGACCTCTGCAGCCCACACAGCTTTTGTGCAAATGGGAAAAGAGGGACCAGTTAGGTGATGGCATCCCTGCAGCTGCACAGCTTGGCAAGGAGGGCACATGCTGACAGCCTATGCTTCACCCAATCCTGGAGGGTCTCGACACCTCCTTATTTTTAAATTTTTTATAGAAATAAGTTCTTGCTTTGTTGCCCAGGCTGGTCTTGAATGCCTGGGCTCAAGTGATCCTCTTGCCTCTGCCTCCCAAAGTGCTGGGGTTACAATACCTCCTTCTTGTCCCTTCAACCCTTCCCCACCTTTGAGCAAGAAAAAGAAAACCAGGGCCGGGCGCAGTGGCTCATGCTTGTAATCCCAGCACTTTGGGAGGCTGAGGTGGGCAGATCACTGAAGGTTAGGTGATCCCTGAAGGTTAGGAGGGCTTTGCTGCAGTGTGTTCCTGGCTGCCTCTCAGGCTGTCCCTCCACAAGGGAGGGTCTGTATGTGCTTGTGCTGCCTGCGTAAGGCCTTAATCACAATTTGTTATCTCAACGAGTCAATCACTCTACAATGAAATAAAGAGGAAGAGGCCAGGCCTGGTGGTTCACGCCTGTAATCCCGGCACTTTGGGTGGTCAAGGCGGGTGGATCACCTGAGGTCAGGAGTTGGAGACCAGCCTGGCCAACATGGTGAAACACTGTCTCTACTAAAAATACAAAAATTAGCCGGGGATGGTGGTGGGCGCCTGTAACCCCAGCTACTCGGGAGGCTGAGGCAGGAGAATAGCTTGAACCCGGGAAGCAGAGGAAGCAGTGTGCCGAAACTGTGCCATTGCATTCCAGCCTGGGCAACAAGAGCAAGACTGTCATAAAAAAAAAAAAAAAATGAGGAAGAGAGCTTCAGGCCTGCCGCGTTCCCCACCCCTCTCAGGTCCAGTCTAGACTTGGAAGTGAGTTGTGCAGATTGGGCAGTACACAACCCCCGGGGGCCATTCTGTTGGTAGGCTATGGGAATGTGCCCCAGTGGTGCAGCACACAGCCCAGCGGCTCTACGGGGCATCCCTGTAAGGAAAGTTCTGTGCATACAGCTGCTGACACTCAGCCCAGGCTCAAAAAGAGAAGACAAGGAGAAGTCCAAGACTTCTCCCAGATCATGGAGCAAGGGGTGATTTCAGGACCCCATTGCCATGTGGTCTGGCTAGTGGCTGGCACGGCCTGGAAAACTGCACGCATTCAGCCTGCACAGTCAGGAAAACTACCCCAGGCCTGCCTGGCTAGGTGGATGCAGCCTGGGGTTAGCCTCAGAGGAAGGGAGACAGATGGCAATGATCCCAGGGAGCTTCCCAGCTGGGCAGGAAGGTTCTGAGATTGCTTCCTTTGAGCGTGCAGGAGCCACTGTTTCCTTTGAGCGTGCAGGAGTGTGCAGTGACCCCCGGGGACTGTGTACTGCCCAATATGGGTTCGCAAAGGAGGAGGACAGTTAGGAGATGCATTTTTAACTTTTTTTTAGACGGAGTCTTGCTCTGCCACCCAGGCTGGAGAGCAGTGGCTTGATCCTGGCTCACTGCAACCTCTGCCTCCCAGGTTCAAGCGATTCTTCTGCCTCAGCCTCCCCAGTAGATGGATTACAGGCATGCGCCACCACGCCCAGCTAATTTTTGTATTTTTAGTAGAGACAGGGTTTCACCATGTTGGCCAGGCTGGTCTCGAACTCCTGGCCTCAAGTGATCCACCTGCCTTGGCCTCCCAAAGTACTAGGTTTACAAGTGTGAGCCGCCGTGCCTGGCCAGGAGATGCATGTTTTTTATGGTGCCCAAAACAAACGAGATTGATGTTCTAGCATTTGCTATGAAGCAGCCCACTCTGCATCCATTTCCCCAGCACAGAACCAGAGACAGGGACTTCCAGGCCAGCCTGCCCTTGAGAGAACCACATACACAAAAACAAAACCCAAGGTGTAAAATCAGTGCCACTGCTCACACGGACAGGGATCTTGTGCTTTCAAAAGCCTTTACCTAAGTGTCCCTCTAAATGGCAAAGCACTCGATGTCTTGAAACATGCATTTGATTGACACACATTCAGTCTGCACAAGCAACTTTAGGAACACACTGGGTTTGGCAAGGGGTCTACCTCTGGAAGGGACAAATTGCTCAGTACTTCCTAATTCCCTGGCACTTAGTAAGTGCTCAATAAATCTTACCTATTATTAGTAGTATCATAACTAATAATTATCAAAAATGGCCAGGTGTGGTGGCTTCGCCTGTAATCTCAGCACTTTGGGAGACAAAAGTGGGCAGATTGCTTGAGCCCAGGAATTTGAGACCAGCCAGGGCAACATGGCAAAACCCTGTCTCTATTTTTCTTTAATTAATTTTTAAAATTATTGAGGCCGAGTGTGGTGGCTCATGCCTGTAATCCCAGCACTTTGGGAGGCTGAGGGGGGTGGATCATTTGAAGTCAGAAGTTCGAGTTCACGCTGGCCAACATGGTGAAATCCCATCTCTACTAAAAATACAAAAAAAAATAAAATAAATTAGCCGGTTGTGGCGGTGCATGCCTGTAATCCCAGCTACTCGGGAGGCTGAGGCAGGAGAATCGCTTTAACCCGGAGGCAGAGGTTGCAGTGAGCTGAGATCTCGCAACTGCACTCCAGCCTGGGCACAGAGTGAGACTCCGTCTCAACAAAGAAAAAAAATATATATATATAAAATAAAAATATATAAATAATATAAATATAAAAATATTATATATAAAATATATAAAAATAAAAAATAAAAATATATAAAATATTATAAAATATATATTATACACAAAGAAAACATATATAATATATTATATATGTATTTATATATTATATATTATATATGTATTTATATTTATATATTATATATAATATATATATTTTTTATATATATATATATTATATATAATATATATATTTTTTATATATATATATATATATTTTGAGATGGAGTCTCACTCTGTCACCCAGGCTGGAATGCAGTGGTGCAATCTCAGCTCACTGCCACCTCTGCCTTCCGGGTTCAAGCGATTCTCCTGCCTCAGCCTCCTGAGTAGCTGGGATTACAGGTGTGCGCCACCAGAGCCGGCTAATTTTTGTATTTTTAGTAGAGATGGGGTTTTATCATGTTGGTCAGGCTGGTCTCGAACTCCTGATCTCAGGTGATCCACCCGCCTTGGCCTCCCAAAGTGCTAGGATTACAGGTGTGAGCCACAGTGCCTGGCCTTTTCTTTTTTTCTTTTAAATTATTGAAATTTTACAGCTCAGAGACAGGGCCAGGGCCAGGGGCCTTTGCTCCTTCCAGTCTTAGCAGGCCGGTAGGTCTGCTAATCACTTCCTTAGGAGCGACTGAAGGTGCACAGACTCTTCTCACTGAACACAGCACCCCCCCACCACTGGGGTTTAAACCCAAGCCAAAGGCAATGCCTGGGGACTCGCTCGAGTGGCACTTACCTTTGTGAGACTCAGCTGAGGACACTTGAACTTCCGTGTACTGCACGTCTGAGTTCAGAGGCTCTGCTCAAAGAAACCACAGCAGCTTGTTGTTTAGGTGGAATCTCTTGTGGGCACCTCAGATCATAGAAGTAGAGACTTTCTTTTCTTTTTTTTTTTTTTTTTTGAGACAGAGTCTCACTCTGTCACCCAGGCTGGAGTGCAGTGGTGTGATCTCAGCTCACTGCAACCTCCACCTCCTGGGTTCAAGTGATTCTCCTGCCTAAGCCTCCTGAGTAGCTGGGATTACAGGTGTGCACCACCATGCCCGGCTAATTTTTGTATTTTTAGTAGAGACGGGGTTAATTTTTGTATTTTTAGTAGAGACAGGGTTTCACCATATTGGCCAGGCTGGTTTTGAACTCCTGACCTCAAGCGATCCGCCCACGTCAGCCTCCCAAAGTGCTGGGATTACAGGCATAAGCCACTGCGCCTGGCTAGATTTTCATTCAGGTTATTAAAGTATTCTGTATTTTGAGGGGGCAGCCAGACACAGGCTTAATTCCATTCGGGATGAGGAAGGGAGTACGAACCCCGCACTGGTCCAGCAGGCAGATACAGGGCCTCGGGGCCCATGGTTTCCTCCCTGACTCCTCTGTTACCAGGATGTGGAGGGACCCTCTGGCCTAGGTCCCTGTTTCTACAGTGGGGGGACTTGGAACAGGTCAGTAGAGACAGAAAACAGCCCAGTATCAGCCCCAGCAGTTCTCCCAATTCAGTCTCACTCAAGATGCTGGAAGCCTTCTCCACAGCCACAGGCACACAAAGCTACTTCCAAGACCGAGAGGATTTCGGGAAATGGGGAACAGGGGTCACTACCCTAAAAATACTTGGAGAGTGTGAGGCATACACGTGAATGAAATCACTCAGGGTACTAAGGTGAAAGCTAGAAAAGTAGTTTGTCTTCAAGTCAAAAATAACATTACTGTTTTGTTTTTAAAGCCCTAAAGAACAGGGATTCTCATCAGCTACTAAAACAATGATTCTGCAGTCAAAGATACATTTCAGGCTGGGTGTGGTGGCTCATGCCTGTAATCCCAGCACTTCGGGAGGCTGAGGCGGGCAGATCACCTGAGGTCAGGAGTTCGAGATCAGCCTGGCCAACATGGTAAAAATCCACCAATACTAAAAATACAAAAATTAGCTGGGCATGGTGGCACACACCTGTAATCCCAGCTACTTGGGAGGCTGAGGCACGAGAATGGCTTGAACCCGAGAGGCGGAGGCTGCAGTGAGCCAAGATTGTGCCACTGTACTCCAGCTTGGGTGACAGAGTAAGACTCTGTATCAAAAAAAAAAAAAAAAAGAGCCAGGCGCAGTGGCTCGCGCCTGTAATTCTAGCATTTTGGGAGGCCAAGGCGGGCAGATAACAAGGTCAGGAGTTTGAGACCAGCCTGGCCAACACAGTGAAACCCTGTCTCTAGTAAAAATACAAAAATTAGCCGGGCGTGGTGGCAGGCGCCTGTAGTCCCAGTTACTTGGGAGGCTGAGGCAGGAGAATCGCTTGAACCCGGGAGGTGGAGGTTGCAGTGAGCCGAGATCGCACCACTGCACTCCAGCCTGGGTGACAGAGCGAGACTCTTGTCTCAAGAAAAAAACAAAAAAAAGAAAGAAAGGAAGAGACCTTAACAGAATCCTTTCTCTTTGTTAGGAGCCTTAGCTCCAATGGCAGCAGCCCAGAGCGAAAGGAATTTTGAAAAATGACTTAGTCCAATCCCTCAGTGCTTCAGGCAGAAGAGAGCAATTTATTGTCCATTGTCTTTAAAAATCACCACCTCAATACTCAAGAAAAAAGAGGTCCCACTGCCTTACCCAGTAGCTCATTATGAGTCAGGAAGCTGTTTTTTGAGTATAACCCAGTTCTTCCCTACTTTGATTTAGGTGACTTTCCCACTGAGGACACTAGATAGCATCTCTGGTGAAAGCAGCTAGCTACCTTCATTGACACATCGGCTGGGTACAGGGTCATTAAGAGAGGTGGGAAATTATCCACAGTCCTTCAAGTTTTAGTTTTCTTTTCCTATGAGTCTTTTTTTTAATGTAAAAGTTGGTTCTAATAAAAACATGTAATTAGATAATTACCTTTATTATCATTTATTGGTTTCATTGCATGGTTTCCAACATCGTCATTGTGACCTAGTTGAAAAATAACAATTAGGGTGAGTGACAAGGGAAATTCTAGTTTTCTAAAACCTTTTAAAAATTCAGTACCCCTAACAAAGTCAAGCCTGATTTATTCAGTGTAGTGACAACCAGCACTGTCTCTGGGTCCTGGGTCCCCTCGTTGGCCCTCCTGTGGGCTCCATGTGACCTGCTGTGTAGTCTTTTTCTTTTTTTCTTTCTTTTTTTTTTTTTTTTTTTTTTTGAGGCAATGTCTTGCTCTGTCACCCAGGCTGGAGTGCAGTGGTGCGATCCCGGCTCACTGCAGCCTCCTCCTCCCAGATTCCAGCGATTCTCCTAGTCTCGCTTTGTTGCACAGGCTGGTCTCCAACTCCTGGCCTCAAGTGATCCTCCCACCTCAGCCTCCCAAAGAGCTGGGATTATAGGCATGAACTCCCATGCCTGGCCTGAATATAGTTTCTTTCTTTCTTTCTTTTTTGAGATGGAGTTTCGCTCCTGTTGCCCAGGCTGGAGTGCAGTGTTGAGATCTCAGGTCACTGCAACCTCCACCTCCCAGGTTCAAGGGATTCTCCTGCCTCAGCCTGCTGAGTAGCTGGGATTATAAACATGTACCACCATGCCCAGCTAATTTTTTGTATTTTTAGTAGAAACAGGGTTACACCATGTTGGCCAGGGTGGTTTTGAACTGCTGACCTCAAGTGATCCACCTACCTCGGCCTCCCAAAGTGTTGAGATTACAGGCGTGAGCCACCGCGCCCGGCCTAGAATACAGTTTCTTAAACAATATATTTGCTCTTTTCTATTTACTGACACATTACTTTTATTACTACAAATATTTTATTTTCCTTTTTTAAAGTTTATGATTCAGTACTATATGAATTACTCAATTCTTAAAACATATTTCTCAAGCAAAATATATCTCTGTAAAAAGTATATCCTAAAAATTTCTTATTTTGTGAGACACTTATAGAATTAGAAAAGAACATGAGCATTCTATGACCAAACCTGCTGATAAAGCAAGAAAAGTGGCTGGGCTCAGGGGCTCACACCTGTAATCCCAGCACTTTGGGAGGCCAAGGCAGAAGGATTTCTTAAGCCCTGGAGTCTGAAACCAGCATTGGTAGAGTGCCATCTCTACAAAAAATAAAAATTAGCTGGGCATGGTGGCACATGCCTGTGATCCCAGCTACTCAGGAGGCTGAGATGGAAGGATCACCTGAGCCTGGGAGGTGGAGGCTGCAGTGAGCTGAGATTGCATCACTGCACTCCAGCCTGGGAAGACCCTGTCTAAAAAAAAAAGAAAGAAAGAAAGAAAAGAGGAAGAGTGTTCCAAATTTGGTCTGGGACAGGACTTTTTGTGATGTAATTATAGCCCCCTCTGGGAAGTAAGTAGCATCCCTGCTGAAATGCTTGAGCAATTTTCTTACTAACCTGGGATTAAGAACTCCTAGGACTGGCTACTCATTCAGCTGAGCTGACCCTGAAGCTACTGATGAGCCTTATGAATAGACATTTCTTAATTGGAACACTTTATTTATGCCTCTACTGAGAGAATATTGAAATTGCTTTCCCTTTGTGGCAAATTTGAAGTAAAACTGTCTTGTGCTTGTAATAATTCCATCTGAGAAGATGTTTTACCAATGTTTTCATTCAATATCTGGTCTCTGTCTTGAAAATGGAGAATTATAATATTACGCTGGAGCAATGTTCAAAGTCTTTGAAGGCATTATGATTATTCTCCATCTTTCTTCTACGGGGAGTTTGGAAGATGGCAAAGTTAGAATAAAATGTGTTACCTTTCCTTTTACGTTTCCGTATATTACACGGCCCAGTGGCTGATGAGATGAAGTACCCTGTTGAAGCCAGGGTTTCTCTTCCAACTGTAATCCTACCACTTACATATTCTGCTTCTGAGAGGGCTAAGGAAGTATGTAGCAAGTTGGGGGAAATTAGAAATGGCAGGAGACCATGACTTTACCGTAATGACTGTTAGCTTCCATATTGGGATCTGACATTTTCTCGTTGTTGGAGTTCAGAAGTGGTACTGCTGGCCTTCAAATGAAATATAAAAAGAGAAAACAATATATAGATATATTTGTTGTTGTTACTGTTCTAACCCCAAACCACCAAAGTAAACAAGGGAAGATCATGAGAAAACCAGGAAGAGTTTTCCAAGGTAAGGAAAACTTTACTCTCTCATTTGGAAAACTAACATTTTTTGGCAGCTCCAAGGATTATGTAAAAAAAACTTTTTTTTTTTAGACAGAGTCTCGCTCTGTCGCCCAGGCTGGAGTGCAGCAGTGCAATCTCGGATCACTGCAGCCTCCGCCTCCTGGGTTCAAGCGATTCTCGTGCCTCAGCCTCCCGAGTAGCTGGGATTACAGGCATGCACCACCACGCCTGGCTAATTTTTGTGTTTTTAGTAGAGATGGGGTTTCGCTGGCTAGGCTGGTCTTGAACTCCTGACCTCAGGTGATCTGCCTGCCTCAGCCTCCCAAAGTGCTGGGATTACAGGTGCGAGCCACCATGCTTGGCGGTGATAAAACTTTTTCCTATTAAAATAAACATCAGGACCAAAGCACACATGAATACCACGAGTCCTTCACAGGCTACTACCAAGCCCCTGAAATTCTTATCCCGCGCTACTGTTTCTCTCTGGAACAGAGCAATCATTTCTATACTTTTGGATTTGGGATTTCAACAACAGTAAAGGTAGTAAAACCATTTTTTAAAGGCCAACTCTATTTGTCAAATTTTAAAAAATTTATCTACTACCATTATAATTTCATAAGGAAAGGGAGATTTCACAAATAATCATGTAGGAAGGACATGATCTCAGAATAAAAGCCATTCCTTCCCATGAAAGGACAATTGGCATTCTTCCACTGAGATACACACACACACACACACACACACAACTCACACCCAAGGAAGGCCTATATTTTTCTGAGTTTGCCAAGAGCCACTGAAAACTTCCTAATGACCAGAATCTCCCTCCAGACATGTCCACCGTGCTCACAGAGCAGCCGCCCCCTTCTTACAAATACACTTACCTGGACATTTCCACTGGCATCTGCTTGGCTTTAAAACAGAAAACGAAAAACCAAAGTCAGTATACAGTACCCGCATCCATACTACTATAATGGCCAAAACGCCAATGGCTTTTGCACTAACGTAATAGATAGAAAACACTTTTCTTTTCTCTTTGTTTTACTCCTAGTAAACTGTGAAGGAACACTCTTTTCAGCTACATTTGACTTCCCAGAAGATTGAATACCCAGAAAAAGAGAGAAAAAGAAGCCAAATATATTCACTCTTTTACAAAAGACAGAAAAGAAAGAGGTATTCTCTTGGTCTTATACCAAGATATTTCCCCAGAAACATGATATCTTGACTATTTTAGCCAGAAGTGATTTTTGTTAGTGAAATATGATGGAAAAAGAGACAATGATATGGGAACCAGATTAGCCAGATAAGCAGGCAGCTCTCTTCCTCTCTTTCTCTCTTTTTTTTTTTTTTTTGAGACAGAGTCTTGCTCTGTTGCCCAGGCTGGAGTGCAGTGATGTGATCTGGGCTCACTGCAACCTCTGTCTCCCAGGTTCAAGTGATTCTCCTGCCTCAGCCTCCCGAGTAGCTGCAATTACAGGCACCCATCACCACGTCTGGCCAATTTTTTGTATTTTTAGTAGAGATGGGGGGGGGGGGTTTCACCATGTTGTCCTGGCTAGTCTTGAACTCCTGACCTCAAGTGATCCGCCTGCCTTGGCCTCCCAAAGTGCTGGAATTACAGGTGTGAGCCACCGTGCCTGACCACTCTCTTTGATTCCAGATAATTACAAAAAGTAAAGGCGAAATCAATCCCTGCGTTTGTAACTCGAAGCTGGCCTAAGATCAACGCCAGGGTGTGCTCTATCTTCCTTGATGGGTGGCAGCTTTCCTGACAAAAACCAGGGCCCCTCCTCACCCCATCTTCCCCTCCCATCCTGGGCAGCAGCACCAGAGGCTCCAAAAGAACCTACCTTATCCCACAAAAAAATTTTTGCAGGATTTACTGATGCTCTGCCCTTTTCCTTGAGTCTTGGACAGCTGACTTTGATTCCTGGTTATCAGCAGGTGGTCCTGGCTGCTCAGCCGGGCTTACTTAGCTAACCCCAAGCATAGGGTAGAAGTCACAGCACAACCACCAGGTTAATTACAAAGCATTCAATGTGTGTGTGCAACATGTGGGTGTTATGCGCATGTTTGTGTGTCTCCAAGACACTTGCACCCCACTCTACACGCATTACAGGACTAGGTGTGGACAAATCTACAGAAATGGCTTCTTCTAACCACACAAAGATGCAATTTCCCCCCAAATTTATCTTTTCTGGTTTGCCCAATGAGGAAAATAATAGCTTTCATTTTTGCCTAGCTGAATCCAGGGGTCAGAAAAGCACCACACATCCCTGGCTGGTTTCCTGGCAAGGACGACCAGTCAGTATGGAAGGAAAGAACTATGCTCACCCTTGGCTTTCCTCAGAAAATAACATTTGGCCGCAATGATCAAGAGAGCAATGATCACTCCGATGATAACCACTGCAATAAGTCCTTTCTTCCATGGGGCAAGAATGACTGAAAACAAAACAAAACAAAAATTTTTTTTGTATGTAGGCTCTTCCTCTGCCAGGAAGAAATAATATCAGGCTTAAGCAACAAAAGTCAGTCTGATTCTCACAGCTCTTGTAACTGGCAGCTTGCCTTAGCATCCATCTACCTCTGAGGGGTTCTGCACTCAGAGCTGGTGCAGAAATGATTGTCTCTGCTACAAATAGAGGTCAGCTGTGGTCCTCAAGGAGGGAACAAACCAGCTTTGCTGGGGTAGACTCTTTTCTTTTTCTTTCTTTTTTGAAACAGGGTCTCACTCTGTCACCCAGGCTAGAGGCTGATGACAGCTCACTGCAGCCTCAACTTCCTGGGCTTGAGCAATCCTTCCACCTCAGCCTCCCGAGTAGCTGGGACTACAGGAGCACACCACCACACTCAGCTATTTTTTGTTGGTTTGATTTTTGAGGCAGAGTCTTGCTCTGTTGCCCAGGCTGGAGTGCAGTGGAGCAAGCTCTGCTCACTGCAACCTCTACCTCCTGGGTTCAAGTGATTCTCATGTCTCAGCCTCCCGAGTAGCTGGGATTACAGGTATGAGCCACTGCGTCCAGCCTATTTTTGTACTTTTTGTAGAGACAGGGTTTCACCATGTTGCCCAGGCTGGTCTCCAACTCCAGGGCTCAAGTGGAGTAGACTCCTTTTTGGCATGTGTGTTCAGCCCTCTTCCTCTCCAGGAAACCGCCCCCACCCACATAAGTGGGCTCCCCAATCATGTCTGTTCTGCGTGACCCAATCCCCTTGGCCACAGGTGGTCTGTGGTTGGATGTTTGACCCAAGATGACTCAATGGTGAGTCTGCCAACAATTTGTAATTGGAACAATGTGACATTCTCCCAATTCCTTATAATAATCGATTCCTCTTTTTTACTTAATTCGAGTGGGTTTCTGTCACTTACAACCAAGAGCCTGGAGGACATTACTCTCCTAGCCTTCAGTCACATAAGCTAGACTTCCCCCCAACTCCCTCTTACAAGGGGTGTGTTTTCTGGTCTTGCCCTTGGGAGCCCACAGCACAGCTTGCTGTGGAGACCCTGACTCACCTCTGACTGTCAGTATTTTGCTTCTGGGGACACTGGAGGCGTGGTTGGCTCTGTTGAAGGCTGTGCAGTAATACTCTCCCTCCTGTTCCTTGCTAGCCTTCTGCTTGGTCCAAAATGCCTGGGTGGCATTTGAGGTCATTTGATAGAAGGGTTTGCCCTCCTTTTCCCTGTAAAACTTATAGGTGATGGGACCAGATCCTTCATTCACAGCGCATTGCAGCACAATGTCCTCTCCAGACTCCACCACCTTACTTGACAGGATAGAAATCTGGACCTCATCCACCGGGGCTGAAAAGCAGGAAAAGGATTCACACTGAGCAAAGAAGGGCAGAGGAAGAGGAACATGAGACAGCCACTGCTCAACTTTTTTTTTTTTTTCTCTGAGACAGAGTCCCGCTCTTATCACCCAGGCTGGAGTGCAGTGGTATAATCTCAGCTTACTGCAACGTCTGCCTCCTGGGTTCAAGCAAATCTCCTGCCTCAGCCTCCCGAGTAGCTGGAATGACAGGTGCGCCCACCAGGCCCAGCTAACTTTTTGGATTTTTTTGTTGTTGTTGTTGTTTTAGAGACGGGGTTTTGCCCTGTTGGCCAGGCTGGTCTTGAATTCCTGACCTCAGGTGATTTGCCCACCTCAGCCTTCCAAAATGCTGGGATTACAGGCATAAGCCACCATGCCAGGCCACAGACAATCTTGACCCACTGCCTTCTCTAGCTATCGGCCATTTTTTCTCCTTTTTCCTTTATGCTTTGACTCCCTTATTTCACACTTTCTTGTTACCCCTGAAATCTGACTGCACTCTTGTGTAGTCACAATCTTGTGACACTGCACTCTCTCTCAAGTTTTGAAGAAACTGGGAAGGTCACTTGATTCCCCAACCAACGTCCCTGAGTCCCCTGCTGATTAAATTCAGTGGTGGATGCTCTTCCTCCAGGATCCCAACCTTGGGCTCTCCATACTTCACTGTTGCCCAGGTCTTACTGTGGAACTCAGCTTTTTCTGGGCTTCTGGGCTTCCTCATGACTCTGATTCTCTTCCCTTCCTACCTGGCACCCCTTTCTTATTCACTGGTTATTCTTTGTTTTCCCCGGAAGTATGAACATTTTGCAAAATTCAATCCTCAGTTTTCCATCCCCATTCTCCTCCTGGGTGATTTCACCTACACGCTGAGCTTCTGTCTCTGAGCCACTGACACCTAAACCTATGGCTCCAGTCCAGGTCACTTTCCTGAACTCCAAGTCTCCCTTTTCACCTGGGCGTTTCCACCTGGAAGCCCAGCCAGCCTCACTCCCTGCAGGTCCAAGCAGAACTTGGCTACCTCCTATATCCGCTTTTCCTAGCTCCATCCTCAACTACCAAAATTCGGATCCTAAATTGTCTTCCCAAGTAGACTTTCCTTCTAGTGTGAGAGCAGATGGTCAGCAGATGGTATTGTAACTTATGAGTCACTCTCCTGTGAGTGCAGGCTGTGGTAAGACAATGGAAGAAGCCAAGCTCCGGGCCTGGGACACCAGTGGGCTCAAATCCCAGTCCCACCACCCACCAGCTATCTGCCCTAAGCCTCAGTTGTGTCATGATAAAATAACGACAATGCTGTTACTGGTCTTCTGTGGTTATTGTGAGTTTCCATTGGAGCAATTTACTACAGTACTTCACACAGGGCTGGACACATGGTCAGTAAATGTGAGCCACTGATATCGACCCAGTTTAAACCAACAGCTTCACATGGGCTTCCACATTAGCCTCTAACGTACCATGAGGTCTGAAGTCACCATGCCTGCTCCCTGACCCAGCCACCAGGTGGATCGTTCCGAGAACGCATTTGCATCCTGTCCTTCCTTCCATCTTCTGGCTTTTCACTGCATGCAGGACAATTCCCTACTCCTGAGACTGGCACCTGACACCTGTCACACTTAGGCTCAGCCACTTTTTCAGCTCATATCTGGTGATTCTCCATTCCCAAACTCCAGCCTTTGTTTCCAGCCATCTGATTTGGCCACAGTCTTTTTTTTTTTTTTTTTTTTTTTGAGATAGAGTCTCACTCTGTCACCCAGGCTGGAGTGCAGTGGCACGATCTTGGCTCACTGCAACCTCTGCCTCCTGGATTCAAGCGATTCTCCCACCTCAGCCACCTGAGTAGCTGGGGCTACAGGCACCCACCACCACACTGGGCTAATTTTTGTATTTTTAGTAGAGACGGGGTTTTGCCATGTTGGCCAAGCTAGTCTCAAACTCCTGGGCTCAAGTGATCCACCCCATTCGGTCTCCCAAAGTGCTGGGATTATAGGCGTGAGCCACCGCACCTGGCCGCGCACAGTCTTTTGAAGTGCCCCATGGGACCTTTTGGCTCATGTGTTTGCTGGAGATGTTCAGCCATCTTCAGCCTTCTCTGCCCACCCATTCTCAAGCCCTGGCACCTAGCCCAGCTTTTTCACAATGTTTACCCACTTAAGCTAGATGACGTCTGACATACCCTGAATTACTATCACCATCACTGTAAGGATATAGTTCACGTGACAACCAAACATGACCCCTAACATTTTTTCTATGCTTATTGGTATTATGATTCAGATGTTTCTCCATCATTTAATTAGGAGAGCTTCTGTTTCTTACTACAGCATTGAAACAAAGAATATGTCTTCTTTTTTGTATGCCTCACACCATTAGGTGCTTAGTCTATGTTAATGTTAATTTTTTTTTTTTTTTTGAGATGGAGTCTTGCTCTGTTGCCCAGGCTGGAGTGTAGCGGAATGATATTGGCTCACTGCAGCCTCTGCCTCCCAGGTTCAAATGATTCTTATGCCTCAGCCTCCCGAGTAGCTGGCATTAAAGGTGCCCACCACCACACCCAGCTAATTTTTTGTATTTTTAGTAGGGACAGGATTTCACCATGCTGGCCAGGCTGGTCTCGAATCCCTGACCTCAGGTGATCCGCCCACCTCAGCTTCCCAAAGCGCTAGGATTACAGGTGTGAGCTACCTCACCCGGCCTATGTTAATGTTAATTGAAAAGGTATGGCTACTATTAGACTATACATGAATAGAAGCAGGAATCCCTCTCTCCTATTCACATCCACCAGCAGCCCATGTAGATAGGCAGTTACTAAACAAGAAGGACAAAGAGGAGGAAGCCTTATTAAACTTTTTACAACAGGATGCAAAATATCTAAGACATGCAAGCAATGGCACTCCTGAGGCCTTCTGAGAGGCATGAGATAGAGGCTTAAGGGAAACTGTCCACCCCCAAGACAATGGTATATTTCTCTTGAGTATGATGAGAATCCCAGGCAAATGTTAGTAACTGCCATGAGACCACAGCCTGTAGCTCTCACCGCTGCGGATTTCACACAAGGCAGGGTTGCCCGGCTAGGAGTCACAACAGCAGAGTCCTGATCTACAATTCTCAGAACAGTGTATCTGGAAAGGAGAAAGTGCTAAGGGAGCCCATATGCACAACTTCAGTGCTTCCTGCAGTCAGGACACTTTCATGCTTATCATATTTTAGCAGTTTGTTGAAAGGTTCTGGAAAGAGATTACATTGTCCTCATCAATAGCCCCCAAATATTTTCCAGCCTCCTTTACTGAACCTTGGCCCTGCTTTGGTGCATATCTAGTATATGGACTTTGCATAAGCACCCACTACTTCTCTCGCTTTTCTTTTTTTTTAGATGGAGTTTCGCTCTTGTTGCCCAGGCTGGAGTGCAATGGCGCAACTTGGCTCAGTGCCACCTCTGCTTCCTGGGTTCAAGCAATTCTCCTGCCTCAGCCTCCCGAGTGGCTGGGATTATAGGCGCACGCCACCATGCCCAGCTAATTTTTGTATTTTTAGTAGAGATGGGGTTTCACCATGTTGGCCAGGCTGGTCTTGAACTCCTGGCCTCAATGATTCACCAGCCTTGGCCTCCTAAAGTGCTGGGATTACAGGCATGAGCCACCGCACCTGGCCTCCTACTTCTCTTATTGTCCCCACAGTCCCTGGGCATGAACGAATGCCCCAAGCCCACATGATTTCTTCTCATAGCACAGCAACTTACCTATCACCTTCACCCTCAGAACCTCACTTAACATTTTGGCGTGGGAATGGCAATTATCTGCAACACACTGGTATTCGACGTCTTCAGTGGGGTTGTCTTTGAATACCGCAGGATCATTTGAGTTCTTGGTACTATTCTCCAAAACTTTACTTGTTTTTAAAAGTTGGTAAGAAATAGGCAAAGTTCCACTGATCGATTCGCAACGGACTTCGATGGTCTGTCCTTTTATGACCTCAAACTGGGCATCATAAGAAATCCTGGGCTGGGAGAGCATTTCTAGAACAGAGGGAGAAACAATCCAAAAGGCACTGAAGGTAAAAGCAAAGCATCCAGCACAAGAGGTTCCTCCTCCAAAGCCTGAGCTTTGCTTTCTATCCCTGCTGTAATTTCAAATGCCTGCCTGCCTTATTTACCTTTATAGGACACCTATGAGACTGACAGGCTGTGTGTGTGTGTGTGTGTGTGTGTGTGTGTGTGTGGTGAGAAGGGAAAGGGAAAGAGAAGTACAATAAGCAAAACAGAGAATGACAGAAATTCAAGGAAAACATTACATCCCCAGAAATACATGTTCATATTTTACCATATCTCACACGCACATGCACACATAATATACTTTTCTTGCGTTGAGCAAAGACACAGAAAGCATAGAAAAAGTACAACAGGTAGCCAACAAAATGTGTGTGTGTGTGTGTGTGTGTATTTGAGACAGGGTTTCACTCTATTACCCAGGCTGGAGTGCAGTGGTGCAATGACAGCTCACTGCAACCTCCCAGAATCAAGCAATCCTCCTACCTCAGCCTCCCGAGTAGCTGGGACTATAGGTGCACACCACACCTGGCTAATTCTTTATTTTTTGTAGAGACAGGGTCTCACTATGTGCCCAGGCTGGTCTTGAACTCCTGGACTCAAGTGATCCTCCCACATCAGCTGCCCAAAGTGCTGGGATTATAAGTATGAGCCACCACACCTGGCTGAGCATATATGTGTGTGTGTGTGTGTGTGTGTGTGTGTATGTGTGTGTGTGTGTGTGTGTTCTGAGACCGAGTCTTGCTCTGTCACCCAGGCTGGAGTGCAATGGCGCAATCTCAGCTCACCACAACCTCCACCTCCTGGGTCCAAGGGATTCTGCTGCCTCAGCCTCCCGAGTAGCTGGGATTACAGGCATGTGCCACCACACCCGGCTAACTTTTGTATTTTTAGTAGAGAGTGGGTTTCACCATGTTGGCCAGGCTGGCCTCAAACTCCTGACCTCAGGTGATCCACCCACCTTGGCCTCCCAAATTGTTGGGATTACAGGTGTGAGCCACCAGGTCCAGCCAATATATATGTTTTTAAATTATTCTCAGCCAGCCACGGTGGCTCAGGCCTGTAATCCCAGCACTTTGGGAGGCCGAGGTGGGCAGATCACCTGAGGTCAGGACTTTAAGACCAGCCTGACCAATGTAGAGAAACCCCGTCTCTACTGAAAATACAAAATTAGCTGGGCATGGTGGCACATGCCAGTAATCCTAGCTACTCGGGAGGCTGAGGCAGGAGAATCGCTTGAACCCGGGAGGCAGAGGTTGCAGTGAGCCGAGATCATGTCATTGCACTCCAGCCTGGGGAACAAGAGCAAAACTCCATCTCAAAAAAAAAAAAAAAAAAGAAAAAAAAAGTCTTCTTAGTGCTTCAGCCTCTTAACAGATAAGAATTATATTAGGTCATTATTTAGGCATTAGTTTATTTAAACCTTATACAATGAGATTTCCTCCTCCCAAGAACAAAAAATAAAATAAAACGTTATAACACACATTTGTCTCTTGCATTCCTGCCTTTTGAGTTAGGTGGTTAGAGCATTAAAAATAGGCTAAAATCCTGGTTCAGTTGAAGCTATAATAAAATCTTAGCTGGATAAAACACAGCCACAGGTTAAATGAAAGGATCGTGACTGAATAATACAGTGACAGTGACAACTTGACTGGAGTTCTATAATCATCCAGAATCTCGCCACCCAAAGTGTGGTCCAGAGACCAACAGCATCCACATCACCAAAATGCTAGTTAGAGATGCAGAACCTGGCCCCATCTGGGCCTAAAATACTGAATCATAACTGTATTTTAACCAGGTCTTGCATGCACATTCAGGCCTGAGAAGCCCAGCTCCTGGTGGTCAAATACCTACATTCTGTGCACTGGAAGTCTTACCCTTTTGGGTTAGCCAGGATACAGATTTAAAAAATGGAATTTTGATATTCTTGGCCGGGTGTGGTGGCTCAGGCCTGTAATCCCAGGACTTTGGGAGGCCGAGGCAGGCAGATCACGAGGTCAGGAGATGGAGACCATCCTGGCTAACACGGTGAAACCCCATCTCTACTAAAAATACAAAAAAAAATTATCCAGGCATGGTTGCGGGAGCCTGTAGTCCCAGCTACTTGGGAGGCTGAGGCAGGAGAATGGCGTGAACCCAGGAGGCGGAGCTTGCTGTGAGCCCAGATTGTGCCACTGCACTCCAGCCTGGGTGACAGAGTGAGACTGCATCTCAAAAAAATAAATAAATAAATAAATAAAAGTAATAAAAATAAAAATACAAAAATTAGGCAGACATGGTGGTGGGCACCTGTAATCCCAGCTACTTGAGAGGCTGAGGCAGGAGATCACTTGAACCTAGGAGGCAGAGGTTGCAGTGAGCTATCGTGCCACTGCACTCTAGCCTGGGCGACAGAGTGAGACTCTGTCTCAAAAAAAAAAAAAGAAAAGTTTAACATTGACTAAGTAGTGTTTCCTTCCTGACCTTTTGGGTGGGTACTTGCTCCAGGAGGCAGAATCTTGCCAGAATCTTAGTAAGTCAGAGGCCACATCATCATCAGTGAATCAGTGTTCTGAGCAGGAATACCTCCTTGTTTCTTTGGCCTTTTGATTTCACACTTCTCTCCCTCTAGTTCTTACCCTGCCTGAGTCTGCTCAGACCGGAGAGGGCGGCAGCTGCAGATAAATTTCCTTTCTCCCATTCAACCCCGGATGTCCTCTGAGTCAGCAACAATATACTCACCACATACGACTATCTGGACTGTGTTGCTTTTCTTGACCACTTTGTCAATACCTGCAGTGCAGATATACGTCCCACTGTCCAACTTTGAGGCTATCTTGGTGAAATCTTGAGTCTGTGACACAATCGTATCTTCCTTCTGGATGGTGAAGTTGGCTGGAGGTGCTCCTGGGATGGAGCAGGACAGGTTCAGTCTTTCACCTTGGTCCAGATGTGTGAAGGAAGATTCCAGTTCGGGCTTGGAAAATAGTTCTGAAAAACAGTGAGTGGGAATGGAGCGAGATGTGTCTGGCCACCACCCTAAAGACCCTTCCTGGAGAGGCCCTTGGCTCAGGTGCTCTTGGCAGAACCAACTTCCAGCTTCCAGCAAAAAGTTTTCCTTTGCTTCTCATGTACCTAACGATCACCCCAGTAAGGAGCTAGGGTTCATTCTTTGCCTAGGATTCCAATGGCAGGTTTTCCTTTCTTGTTAATCCAATTTATTTCAATGACAAGGATTAGAAAAGTTTTGCAACTTGTGGCCAGGTGTGGTGGCTCACGCCTGTAATCCCAGCAGTTTGGGAGGCAGAGGTGGGTGGATCACCTGAGGTCAGGAGTTGAGACTAGCCTGGGCAACACGGTGAAACCCCATCTCTACTAAAAATATAAAATTAGCCAGCATGGTGGTGGGCGCCTGTATTCCCAGATACTCGGGAGGCTGAGGCAAGAGAATCCCTTGAACACAGGAGACAGAGATTGCAGTGAGCCGAGATCGCTCCACTGCACTCCAGCCTGGGCAACAAGAATGAAACTCCTTAAGCTAGCAGAAGGCAAGAAATAACTAAAATCAGAGCAGAACTGAAGGAAATAGAGACACAAAAAACCCTTCAAAAAATTAATGAATCCAGGAGCTGGTCTTTTGAAAGGATCAACAAAATTGATAGACCGCTAGCAAGACTAGTAAAGAAAAAAAGAGAGAAGAATCAAATACACGCAATAAAAAATGATAAAGAGGATATCATCACCAATCCCACAGAAATACAAACTACCATCAGAGAATACTACAAACACCTCTACGCAAATAAACTAGAAAATCTAGGAGAAATGGATAAATTCCTTGACACATACACTCTCCCAAGACTAAACCAGGAAGAAGTTGAATCTCTGAATAGACCAATAACAGGATCTGAAATTGTGGCAATAATCAATAGCTTACCAACCAAAAAGAGTCCAGGACCAGATGGATTCACAGCCGAATTCCACCAGAGGTACAAGGAGGAACTGGTACCATTCCTTCTGAAACTATTCCAGTCAATAGAAAAAGAGGGAATCCTCCCTCAGGATGATGAGGCCAGCATCATCCTGATACCAAAGCCAGGCATAGATACAACCAAAAAAGAGAATTTTAGACCAATATGCTTGATAAACATTGATGCAAAAATCCTCAATAAAATACTGGCAAATCAAATCCAGCAGCACATCAAAAAGCTTATCCACCATGATCAAGTGGGCTTCATCCCTGGGATGCAAGGCTGGTTCAATATATGCAAATCAATAAATGTAATCCAGCATATAAACAGAACCAAAGACAAAAACCACGTGATTACCTCAATAGATGCAGAAAAGGCCTTTGACAAAATTCAACAACGCTTCATGCTAAAAACTCTCAATAAATTAGGTATTGATGGGACGTATCTCAAAATAATAAGAGCTATCTATGACAAACCCACAGCCAATATCATACTGAATGGGCAAAAACTGGAAGCATTCCCTTTGAAAACTGGCACAAGACAGGAATGCCCTCTCTCACCACTCTTATTCAACATAGTGTTGGAAGTTCTGGCCAGGGCAATTAGGCAGGAGAAGGAAATAAAGGGTATTCAATTAGGAAAAGAGGAAGCCAAATTGTCACTGTTTGCAGATGACATGATTGTATATCTAGAAAACCCCATTGTCTCAGCCCAAAATCTCCTTAAGCTGATAAGCAACTTCAGCAAAGTCTCAGGATACAAAATCAATGTACAAAAATCACAAGCATTCTTATACACCAATAACAGACAAACAGAGAGCCAAATCATGAGTGAACTCCCATTCACAATTGCTTCAAAGGGAATAAAATACCTAGGAATCCAACTTACAAGGGATGTGAAGGACCTCTTCAAGGAGAACTACAAACCACTGCTCAAGGACATAAAAGAGGATACAAACAAATGGAAGAACATTCCATGGTCATGGGTAGGAAGAATAAATATCGTGAAAATGGCCATACTGCCCAAGGTAATTTATAGATTCAATGCCATCCCCATCAAGCTACCAATGACTTTCTTCACAGAATTGGAAAAAACTACTTTAAAGTTCATATGGAACCAAAAAAGAGCCCGCATCGCCAAGTCAATCCTAAGCCAAAAGAACAAAGCTGGAGGCATCACGCAACCTGACTTCAAACTATACTACAAGGCTATGGTAACCAAAACAACATGGTACTGGTACCAAAACAGAGATATAGATCAATGGAACAGAACAGAGCCCTCAGGAATAACGCCGCATATCTACAACTATCTGATCTTTGACAAACATGAGAAAAACAAGCAATGGGGAAAGGATTCCCTATTTAATAAACGGTGCTAGGAAAACTGGCTAGCCATATGTAGAAAGCTGAAACTGGATCCCTTCCTTACACCTTATACAAAAATTAATTCAAGATGGATTAAAGACTTGAACATTAGACCTAAAACCATAAAAACCCTAGAAGAAAACCTAGGCATTACCATTCAGGACATAGGCATGGGCAAGGACTTCATGTCTAAAACACCAAAAGCAATGGCAACAAAAGGCAAAATTGACAAATGGGATCTAATTAAACTAAAGAGTTTCTGCACAGCAAAAGAAACTACCATCAGAGTGAACAGGCAACCTACAAAATGGGAGAAAATTTTCACAACCTACTCATCTGACAAAGGGCTAATATCCAGAATCTACAATGAACTCAAACAAATTTACAAGAAAAAAACAAACAACCCCATCAAAAAGTGGGCAAAGGACATGAACAGACACTTCTCAAAAGAAGACATTTATGCAGCCAAAAAACACATGAAAAAATGCTCACCATCACTGGCCATCAGAGAAATGCAAATCAAAACCACAATGAGATACCATCTCACACCAGTTAGAATGGCGATCATTAAAAAGTCAGGAAACAACAGGTGCTGGAGAGGATGTGGAGAAATAGGAACACTTTTACACTGTTGGTGGGAGTGTAAACTAGTTCAACCATTGTGGAAGTCAGTGTGGCGATTCCTCAGGGATCTAGAACTAGAAATACCATTTGACCCAGCCATCCCATTACTGGGTATATACCCAAAGGACTACAAATCATGCTGCTATAAAGACACATGCACACATATGTTTATTGCGGCACTATTCACAATAGCAAAGACTTGGAACCAATCCAAATGTCCAACAATGATAGACCGGATTAAGAAAATGTGGCACATATACACTATGGAATACTATGCAGCCATGTCCTTTGTAGGGACATGGATGAAATTGGAAATCATCATTCTCAGTAAACTATGGCAAGGACAAAAAACCAAACACCGCATCTTCTCACTCATAGGTGGGAATTGAACAATGAGAACACATGGACACAGGAAGGGGAACATCACACTCTGGGGACTGTTGTGGGGTCAGGGGAGGGAGGAGGGATAGCATTAGGAGATATACCTAATGCTAAATGACGAGTTAATAGGTGCAGCACACCAGCATGGCACATGTATACATATGTAACTAACATGCACATTGTGCACATGTACCTTAAAACTTAAAGTATAATAATAATTTAAAAAAAGAGTGAAACTCCGTTTCAAAAAAAAAAAAAAGAAACAAAAGAAAAGTTTTGCAGCTTGTAATGCAGCAAATAATGATTCATGCATTCACTCATGTATTTGTTCACTCACTCATTTCACCCCACAAGTATTTATTGAAGGTTCTCTCTGTGGCGGGCCCCTTGCTAGGCACTGAGAGATATCAGTGAATAAGAAACAGTCTCTGACTTCAAAGTGCTTACATTTAGTGGTTGATTCAGATGCATTATTTGTCACAGACCCCATAGGAAAAACACTGAACTGGCAGGGCGTGGTGGCTCACACCTGTGATCCCAGCATTTTGGGAGGCCGAGGTGGACGGATCACAATGTCAGGAGTTCAAGACAAGCCTGGCCAACATGGCAAAACCCCGTCTCTACTAAAAATACAAAAATTATCTAGGTGTGGTGGCACATGCCTATAATCCCAGCTACTCGGGAGGCTGAGGCAGGAGAATCGCTTGAACCTGGGAGGCGGAGGTTGCAGTGAGCTGAGATCATGCCACTTCACTGCAGCCTGGGCAACAAGAGCAAAACTCCATCTCAAAAAAAAAAAAAAGAAAAGAAAAAAGACACTGAACCTAGCCTTGGGAATCATGGAGAGACCTGTTGGAGAAAGTTATCCAGGGAAAGTGTCTGAGACAGAATGTCTCAGTCCATTTGGGCTTCTACCACAAAATGCTGTAGACTGGTCTAGTTATGTCTATGAATTCTTCATAGGTAAAACCGGGTCTTAGGTAGCTCTTTGTCCCCAGTAAGTTGCCCAGCATACAGAAAATGCTCAATATGTGTTGAACTGGTACTTTTCTTTAATGAGATAATATAAATTGTATCAGTAAAAAAATACCATGAGCCATCAAAATATAAGTCATGATCAATACTTAACTAAATTGCTAGCACACACTATAGACCAGCAGGACCCAATGTATATGCCAATATACCAGTTGGGTAGTTGGTAGCCTACCTATGGTGCTGGAGACTGTTGCTGACACTGCACACTCAATGCTTGACACATAGGAGGCTTTTAGTAAATAACTGAACAAATGAATGAATGAACGTTATGAATACAGACACACGAGAACCCCTTCACCGTGCAACCAAGAAGTGCTGACTGTCTCTGTCCCCTGAAACATTGTCATCTAACACTCATTCCTTCATCCAACAAATATGTATTGAATTCCTCCTGTGTGCCGGGCACTGTTCTAGGTGTTAAGGATATAGCACTGAACAAAATGATGTTCCTGTTCTCAGCGGCTTGCATTCTAGTGGCTGCATACACATAATAAACAAGAAAGGTAGAGTATATTTTTGGTGCTAAGTACTTTAGAGGGAACTAAAGCCAGGTAAGGAGGGTTAGGAGTCTGAGGGAACTTTCAAGTTCATGGATTTGAAAGCCAAACAGGCCTGAGGGTGACTCTTGTTCTACCCCCTTGGTAACCCTGTAATCCTTGGTTAAGTTACTAACCTCACAGTCTCAGTTTCCACATCCATAAAGTGGACATTCTTATGCCTATCTCCTTGAATTGTTATGAGCATAAAATGAAAATATATATAAACCTGGGCCAGCCCAGTGGCTCATGCCTATAATCCCAGCACTTTAGGAGGCCGAGGCAGGCAGATCACTTGAGGTCAGGAGTTTGAGACCAGCCTGGACAGCATGGTGAAACCCCATCTCTACTAAAAATACAAAAAGTTAGCAGGGCATGGTGGCGCACGCACCTGTAATCCCAGCTACTCAGGAGGCTGAGGCAGGAGAATTACTTGAACCTGGGAGGCAGAGGTTGTAGTGGGCCGAGATCGTGCCACTGCACTCCAGCCTGGGCAACAGAGTGAGACTTTGTCTCAAAAAAGAAAAAAAAAAAGAAAAGAAAATGTATATAAACCCATCATGCAATGTTCAACAAAGGGTAATTGTCATTTCTTTTTTTTTTTTTTTTTTTTTTGAGACAGAGTCTCACTCTGTGGCCCAGGCTGGAGTGCAGTGGCGCAATCTCAGCTCACTGCAGCCTCTGCCTCCCGGGTTCAAGAGATTCTTGTGCCTCAGCCTCCCGAGTAGGTGAGATTACAGGCATGCTGCCATGCCCAGCTAATTTTCATATTTTTAGTAGAGATGGGGTTTTATCATATTGGCCAGGCTGGTCTCGAACTCCCGGCCTCAAGTGATCTGCCTACCTTGGCCTCCCAAGTCCTGGGATTACAGACGTGAGCCACCATGCCCAGCCATGTTATCATTATTTTTGAGTTTACTAACGCTTTCTCATTTGTGGCCCTGTCATAGGACCCATGTCTGGGATCTAGCATAGTGCTTGTCACAGGGGATGGAGAAATATAACAGAGTAATGAAAACATTAACCAGTGTTCAGAGTCTTACTCTGTACAAATCTCTCAGCTCATGCTTACAGTATAGTTGTCTCATTAATCATTATAGCAGTCCTAAAAGGTCATTATCACCATCTCACAGAGCTGCGGCACGTTCAATAACTCACCCAAGGTCACAGAAGCAGTGAGCGGCAGGGTTGAGTTTTGGTGCCGGAGCCTGTACCCTCAACACGCACAGTAGACTGTTAACTCGCTCTGCAGTGGTTTCTTCCCACGAGCACCAAAGCCCCATCTGAGCACATTCATTCAGATAAGCAGGGGCAGGAAATGTATCAGCTCTCTTTGGCCATGCTGGATTGCAGCATGGTGGCCTCTTGAGCCCGCCATATGCCAACACCCTCCCGCAGCAGCAGCCCTACCTGTTATGTTGACGACGATGCTGCTGACCTTGGATATGCGGCTGGACTCCACTTTGCACGTGTAGTTGCCACTGTGCTCCACCATGGCCATGACTGAGTACACGGCCTTGTTGCCATGTCTGTTGTGGGCCACAATCGCCTTGTCCTTCTGAATTATGATTTCTGGAAACTCCTGGGCCAGGTGAGTCACTTGAATGGTGCACTTAATGTGGAGCTGAGCTCCTTCCATGATCATTCCGGTGGGGCTGATGTGGAACTTGGGTGTAGAGAAGGATTCTGCAAGAGAGGAAGACAACCTGGTTGGACTCGGGTGCAAACCTGGGCAAGAGGAGCCTCTTCTGCTCTTTTTGCTGCTTCCCCTTTTCAAACTTCTATTGTTCCTAACTAACTTTAAAAATTCAACCTTTCTTCTCTAGAACTTTTGCCTTGGCTGCTCTCATACTCCCTCCCTTCTCGCTCACTCTTGCATCTTCAGGCTTCTTCACTGCAATTATCTGGGTTTCTGAAGCTTCCCAAAGGCCAAACACCTTCTCTAGATCTCGCCTTCAGAGGACTTCAGAAATAACCACAGTATTTAGAAATGATCTTCCTCCTGCCCACTACGAGTTTTCTAGGCTATTCTCAGCACTTCATGGAAGCTTGGCATTTCAGCATGAAGATACTATAGCTTTCAAAAGTTCAGCTCTGTGAAACGTGCTGCTTCATGGAAATGCATATTTAAATAATCGCATGCCTCCAAAAAAGTGGCTTCTAGTCTTTTCTATTTCATTTTTTTAAATGCTGGCCATCACTCACTAAACTGATTTCATGACTCATGCAGTTTGAAAAACAATTTTGCCTGAGTGTGGGGCCTTACACCTGTAATCCTAACACTTAGGAAGCCCAGGAGTTCTAGAAATGCCTCTGGGCAACATAGTGAGACCCTATCTCTATTTAAAAAGAAAAATAGTTTTAATCAAGTATAGATCACATACCAACCAGGGCATAGGATCTTCAGGGAAGTAGGGATAGGTCCTAGGCTTTCATTTCCACTTACAACAAAAAAACAAGCCCAGGGCATAAACTGGAATATATACACAGATTCCAACTGTGTAAAATATAGATTAGGGATATCTTTAAAATGCTAATAGTGAACTTAGAGTACTCTAATGCTTTAATATTCATTAGTGATTTTTAGCATTATAAAGTCAATTCATAATTAGAAGTTATCATAAAATAATAGCCTGCCTTCTCAAATAAAAGTAAAAAAGGGGAAGGCATCCTTTACATGCTTTAGGACTCTCAAATTTTAGGTCTTCTGGGGAACCTTAATAATAGCTGAAGAGTGTTTTTCTTTCACCCAAATCAACTCCAGATGCGCCAGATATTTAAATGCAGGGGGAAAAAAATGAAACCATAGCACAGGAATAGAAAACATGGGTGTGTTTTTTTCCTTTAATAATCTTGACATGCAGAAGACCTTTAAGTATGAATCACAAAACTGAGGCGCCATAAGGAAACAGAACAGGTAAATTTGACTAAATGAAGATTAAAAACTTCAGCATGGAAAACTTATCATAAAACTCAAAGAAGAATGACAAACTAGAGAAAATATGTGCATAATATCACTGACAAATAGCTAATCAATTTATTAAAGGCTCAGCTAGGGGCGGTGGCTCACGCCTGCAACTCCAGCACTTTGGGAGGCTGAGGCAGGAGAACTGCCTGAGCTAAGGAGTTTAAGACCAGCCTGGGAAACAATGGTGAGACCCTCCATCTCAAAAAACATATTATAAAATATTTTTTAAAATAAAATAAAGGGGTCAGGCACGGTGGTCCACACCTGTAATCCCAGCACTTTGAGAGGCCAAGATGGGTGGATCACGAGGTCAGGAGTTTAAGACCAGCCTGGCCAAGATGGTGAAACCCCGTCTCTACTAAAAATACAAAAATTAGCTGGGCATGGTGGCAGCCCCCTGTAATGCCAGCTACTCAGGAGGCTGAGGCAGGAGAATCACTTGAACCTGGTGGGTGGAGGTTGCAGTGAGCCGAGATCGCGCCACTGCACTCCAGCCTGGGCGACAGAGTGAGACTCCATCTCAAAAATAAATAAATAAATAAAAATAAAATAAAGGGCTTGAACAAATCCAACCAGGAACAATAAAAATGACTTTAGTCAAATTTACCTATCTTGTTTCTTTGTGGCACCGGAGTTTTGTGATTCACAATAAAAATGACAAGGCATATATGAATAGGCGGTTTACGGGAAAAAAAATGTAATAGACGAATAAACAAACTCAACCTCACTAAAAACTAAAGAAATACAAATCACCACAATGATATATATCACTATACCTCAACTAGATTGTCAAAAATAATAAAACATTGAAATACTCTGTTAGGACCAGGAGCAGTGGCTCACGCCTGCAATCCTAGCACTTTGGGAGGCCGAGATGGGAGGATCACTTGAGGCCAGGAGTTCGAGAACAGCCTGGTCAACATAGCAAGACCCTAATCTCTATTTAAAAAAGAAAGAAAGAAAGAAAAACTTTGTTGGTAAGGATGTGGGAAAACAAACACTAGCATCACTACTGATGAAAATGTTCAACCATCTTGAAGAGCACTTTGGCAATATCTAGCACTTTGGCAACATCGATCCAGGCACAGTCAGCCAAACCTTTTATAAATTAAAGGAATTAGCTCTTTGTCAAAGGTACTATGCAAATATTTTCTCCAGTTTGTCATTTGTCTTTTTATTTTACGATAAGTTTTTCATACTGAAGTTTTTGTTGTTGTTTTGAGATGGAGTCTCACTCAGTCACCCAGGCTGGAATGCAGTGACACGGTGGCTCACTGCAACCTCCACCTCCCAGGTTCAAGTGATCCTCCTGCCTCAGCCTCCAGAGTAGCTGGGACTACAGGTGCCCACCACCACGCTTGGCTAATTTTTGTATTTTTAGTAAAGATGGGGTTTCACCATGCTGGCCAGGCTGGTCTCAAACTCCTGACTTCAGGTGATCCGCCTGCCTCAGCCTCCCAAAGTGCTGGGATTACAGATGTGAGCCACCATGCCTGGCCTCATGCTGAAGTTTTTAACTGAAAATGCACAGGCCAGGTGTGGCGGCCCATGCCTGTAATCCCAGCACTTTGGGAGGCTGAGGCAGGTGGATCACCTGAGATCGGGAGTCAAGACCAGCCTGACCAACATGGAGAAACCCCATCTCAACTAAAAATACAAAATTAGCCAGGCGTGGTGGCACATGCCTAATCCCAACTATTCGGGAGGCTGAGGCAGGAGAATCGCTTGAACTCGGGAGGCAGACGTTGCGGTGAGCTGAGATTGCGCCACCGTACTCGAGCCTGGGCAACAAGAGTGAAACTCTGTCTCAAATAAATAAATAAATAAATAAATAAATAAATAAATAAGAAAATGCACAAAACATCTGATTCAACAATTTGACTGCTAAGAATTAACCATATAAATAATAATAGTAAAATAGTTGCCAAAGTACACAAGTTACAAGTACAAATATCTATACTGCAAGATTGTTGTAATAGCAAAAACTGAGAAAAATACCTAAATATCCATCAACAGAAGATGAGGTAAATCACTCAAGCCCAGGAGTTTGAGGGTTGCAGAGATGGCCCATCCCTACAGTCAAGTTCTGAGTTCTAAAATGAGATAGATCTATATTTCTTCATATGGACAAAAGTCCATAAGATTTTGTCTGGTTTTAAAAAAGCTGTAAAATAGTGTGATAGGTCCCCATCTTTTGTAAAAACAAAAGATGTTTTTTCTGTGTGTGTGTGTGTGTGTGTGTGTGTGTGTGTGGCTGGGTGTGTGTATGATATATAAATATATGCAGAAAAAGTCTAGAGGATCATGTGTGGTTTTCTCTAAGTAGAGGCATTATAAATGATTGTCACTTTATATACATACTTTATATCCTGCTCTTTTGTCTGAAAATTCTACCCAGAGCACACATGATTTTATAATCAGATAATAGAACATACAGACACACATACACACAATGGGCAGGATAAAGTGGGATGCCAAAAGAAGGGGACCATTTATGACAAAATGTAAGTTTCCTATTTTGGAAATATTTGCAAATATCTACATGGGTGTGCCTTCCCCTGACTTCTCCCGGCTTGGCAAATGAGACCGGGTCCTGGGAGTGGCTGACTACCTGTCCTAGAGCCCTGTATGTCCTGGACACTCCCCAGCTTCCCTCTACTGTTGCCTCCTTCTCTCCTGGGAGCATTTCCCAGGCCACCTCATTTGTTTGCTGTTTGTCCAACGCAAATCTACATTGAACAACAGGAGGCCAAGGCTGAGGACCTGGCCCCTCTTTCCTCCCGATCCCCTCCAAACCCAACTTCCTGGTGTCTGACCCTCGATGGCTTAAAGCAGTGGCTTCCAAACTACAGATCACATAATGCATCAGTGTAGTGCATCATGGCCAGTGTTTAAAGACTGAAATAGGCTGGGCACGGTGGCTCACGCCTGTAATCCTAGCACTTTAGGAGGCCGTGGTGGGTAGATCATCTGAGGTTAGGAGTTTGAGACCAGCCTGGCCAACATGGTAAAACCCTGTCTATACTAAAAATACAAATTTAGCCAGGCATGGTGGCATGCCCCTGTAATCCCAGCTACCCAGGAGGCTGAGGCAGGAGAATCGCTTGAACCTGGGAGGTGGAGGTTGCAGTGAGCTGAAATCATGCCACTGCACTCCAGCTCAGGCAACAGAGCAAGACCCTGTCTCAAAAACACACACAAGGTTGGGGTGGTGGCTCACGCCTGTAATCCCAGCACTTTGGGAGGCCAAGGCGGGTGGATCGCCTGACGTCAGGAGTTTGAGACCAGCCTGGCCAACATGACGAAACCCCATCTCTACTAAAAATACAAAAATTAGTCAGGCGTGGTGCTGCATGCCTGTAATCCCAGCTACTCCGGAGGCTGAGGCATAAGAATTGCTTGAACCCGGGAGGCAGAGGCTGCACTGAGCCAAGATTGCACCACTGCACTCCAGCTTGAGCGACAGAGCGAGACTCTGTCTCAAAAAAAAAAAAAAAAAACCAAAAACCAAGCCAAACAAACAAAAGGCATCATATATATTAAGAGTAAAGTGTTGTTGGTGAAACTCTTGTTTGAAAAATTGTATGCAATTTAACTGTATAACAGTCAAAAAAGCTTGAAAAATACTGGCTTAAAATGATTAAGAACAGGTCTTAAGTCCTGAGAACAGCAGCCCCTTCCCAGTTCTGAGTTCTTTCTCCCCATACCAAACCAGAAACCACAAAGAACGATGAAGAAGGGAGCAGGACGCTGACCCGTCACGGTGACCAGTTCACTCTTGGTAGATTCTGAGGTCTGCATATGGATCCCAGAAATGATCCTAGCTTGACATCGGAAGAATAAAATGCGGTCCTGTTCCTCAACGGGGAATTCCAGTATCACAAAATTCTGGTCTCGAGAATTCTTCTCTCTTTTTAGCTTGACCATTTTTTCATTTAGTTCAAGTTTTTCAATTGTGAAGTGTATTGGGGCCTTTTCCTCTGGGACAGAACAGTTGACCCTCACGACCCCGCCTTGGATGGCCTCTTTCTTGTCCAGTGTCACCCTGGGACTGGGCACTCCTATGGGGAAAGAGAAAGTCTGTCAGTATCAGCCTGATTGAGAGACACAAGCCTCCCTCCGCTGAGTGACTGTAGTTGACCCATGAGAGGGCTCTTTTTTGTTCTCTGAACACCCAGTGCGACCTACCAGGTAATAAATGAACAGGTATGTGCCCAGCACAGTACTAGGCACTTTGAAAAATATAAAATCTGGAGGCTGAGGTGGGTGGATCTCTTGAGCCCAGGAGTTGGAGACCAGCCTGGGCAATACGGTGAAATGCTATCTCTACAAAAAAAAAATTAAAAATTAGCCAGGGGTAGTTAGTGGTGTGCACTGGTAGTCCCAGCTACTTGGGAGGCCGAGGTGGGAGAATCACTTGAGCCTAGGAGGTTGAGGCGGCAGTGAGCAGTGTTCCCACCACTGCACTCCAGCCTGGGCAACAGAGACCCTGTCTCAAAAAAGAGAAGAAAAGAAAGGAAAAAATATAAAATATGCTCAATGGGAGCTAAGCTATGAGGAAACAAAGGCATAAGAATGATACAGTGGACTTTGGGGACTCAGGGGAAAGAGTGGGAGGGAGCGAGGCATAAAAGACTACACACTGGGTACAGTGTACACTGCTCGGGTGATGGGTACACCAAAATCACCACTAAGGCCACACGAGGTGGCTCACATCTGTAATCTCAACAATTTGGGAGGCTGAGGCAGGTGGATCACCTGAGGTCAGGAGTTTGAGACCAGCCTGGCCAACATGGCGAAACCCCATCTCTATTAAAAATACAAAAAATTAGCTGGGCATGGTGGCAGGCACCTGTAATCCCAGCTACTTGGGAGGCTGAGGCAGGAGAATTGCTTGAACCCCGAAGGCAGAGGTTGCAGTGAGCTGAGATCACACCACTGCCCTCCAGCCTGGGCAACAGAGTGAGACTCTGTCTCAAAAAAAATTAAAAAAAAAATAAATTAATTAATTAAAAAAATAAAATATGGTCAAGATGTACTTGGTGTTTTCAATGGTTTATAATCCTATTGGGAAGAGGACACAATCAGATTCCCAACAGATGATGCTTAGAGGGGAAAGGTAGCCAGTATTTGTCAGTGTCACTGTGATTGTTGTTACCCTTTATTGAATGCAGCCACAGGCTAGGACTGACTTTAATTTATTCCATGAACATTGACTGAATGCCTACTATGAGCCAGATTCATTGTTCAAGATATAAGAATAAACCAAACACCATCTCTGTCTTTACAATTTCACTATCCAGAAGAGCAGACAGATGTGTAAGAACGGATGGCAATACTGAGTGAAATAGAATATTTGTGGACCGGGCATGGTGGCTCACACCTGTAATCCTGACACTCTGGGAGGCCAAGGTGGGTAAATCCCTTGAAGTTAGGAGTTCGAGACCAGGCTGGCCAACATGGTAAAACCCCGTCTTTACTAAAAATACAAAAAATTAGCCAGGCACAGTGGCGCGTGCCTGTAATCCCAGTTTCTTGGGAGGCTGAGACAGGAGAATCGCTTGAACCCAGGAGACAGAGGTTGCAGTGAGCCAAGGTCGCGCCATTGCTCTTTAGCCTGGGTGACAGAGGAAGACTCTGTCTCAAAATAAATAAATACATTTCCATTTATTAGGAACTCACTAGGTGCTGGAAATTTTGCTAAGCACTCTACCCACATGACACTTTTAATCCTCTCAATAATTGCCTGAAATGGGTATCGTTGTTATCTTCCTTTTACTGGTGAGGATTTTGAAGTTTAGAGCTGTTAAGGGACTTGCCCAGATTGAAACCCAGGCAGAGTGACTGCAGAACTCAGTGTCTTAACACACCGCTGTGGCCTTTATACACACAAATACCATTGAATGTAGAGAGAGCATCAGAGCTGTACTGACTGGCACCCTGGGGCAGATCAATTTTGTTTTGGAAAGAGAAGACATCATTGAGTTGAGTCTTGAAGAAGAAATTTTAATTTATGAGACGAGATGAAGAAGCATTTTGGGAGGCCAAGGCAGGTGGATCACTTGAGGTCAGGAGTTCGAGACCAGCCTGACCAACACAGTGAAACCCCATCTCTACTAAAAATACAAAATTAGCCAGGTGTGGTGGCACACACCTGTAATCCCAATTACTTGGGAGGCTGAGGCAGGAGAATCGCTTGAACCTGGGAGGCAGAGGTTGCAGTGAGCTGAGATCACACCACTGCACTCCAGACTGGGTGACAGAGTGAGACTCCATCAAAGAAAGAAAGGAAGGAAGGAAGGAAGGAAGGAAGGAAGGAAGGAAGGAAGGAAGGGCCTGGCCTATTGGGAATATGTCTAGTGCTTACGTATTCAGGTAAGAAAAATGCCAGGCAGATGAATGAGAGGGTGATGGGTGGAGAGTTAAGTCCAGTGTCACTATTCATTCACAGCTGTTATTCACGCCACTGTGTGCTACGCTCCATCTGCTTGCCTGTGCTCAGTTCCAAGGACTCACCTTCCACCAACACCTGGTACTCTGCTGTGGTTTTCTCTTTGTTGTTCACAATCACAGTACATTTATATGTCCCTGAGTCATAGATCCGGACTTCAGGAATAAAATAACTCTCTGTGCTCTTCATGGAGGAGATGTTGTAAAACAGCACGTCATCCTTATAGAACAGCATCTGGTGCTGAGGCTTGACGTGAGAGGTGGTGCTGACATCCGCGAAGCACTGCAGGGTCAGGTTCTTCCCATTTTGCACCGTCCAGTCCGGCAGGCTCTTCATGTCGACACTGTTGATTGTGAAAGCTAAATGCAAAGGGAAGGAAGGCAGACATACCTGTTATCTCAGAAACAATATCATCCCGGTGACCTTCACCACATCAGATGTGGTCTTATCCCATCCTATGCAGTATTGAGTCCAGGGGTCCTACATGCCTACAGGGCCAGGCTGATAGTAACTGTGCACAGTGGCTCAAGCAGGAGGCAGTTAGTACTAAGCTGCAACTTTTCCCACCAAGGCAAAGGAACAGAGTGTGATAAAGATGTAGAGCTAGGTATGGTGGCTCACGCCTATAATCCCAGCACTTTGGGAGACCAAGGTGGGTGGATCACCTGAGGTCAGCAGTTAGAGACTGGCCTGGCCAACATGGTGAAACCCCCTCTCTACTAAAAATACAAAAATTAGCCAGGTTTGGCGGTGCAGGCCTGTAATCCCAGCTACTTGAGAGGCTGAGGCACAAGAATCACTTGAACCTGGGAAGCGGGGGTTGCAGTGAGGTGAGATCTCACCACTGCACTCCAGCCTGGGCGACAGAGTGAGACTGTCTCAAAAGACAAAAAAAAAAAGATATAGGCATTCTGTGAGCTGCCACATCTTGGCCCCTGGAGGGAGTACAGGATTCAAGCAGTCAAGTGTTCAAGTCCTAGCTCATCATTTACTGTGTGACCCTGGGCAGCTAGACTCTCTGAGCTCAGTTTCCTTACCTGTAGGATGGAGTAATCATATCTCATTAGGTCTTTGCAGGAAATGTACAGGAGAACAGCCAGAATGTCTCTTGTACAGTGCCTGATATATATTAAGTGCTTAATAAATGACTGCTACCTCCATTCTGAAACCAGATGGTCCTGCCCAGGCCCTCCTTCTCCACCCAGGCCTTACCAAATTAGCACAGTCCCAGCTGGCATTTTCTATCTGATGGGCTCTGAGGTTTCACCAGATGGTGAGGACTTGAAACCAGTTTTTAGCCTGCTACTTGCGTTTTCAGCCTCACCTGCTACCAAGAAGCAAAGACTACAGATTCCCCTCTGCCAACGACAGGAATCTCCGGTCAAGCCTCAAAACAGCCACAGCGCTCAATCAGCTATCCAATCTCTGCTAGGAACTAGGCTGTGGGTCAACTGGCCAATTGTGTCATTTCTGGCAAGTCCCCAGAACAGAATTGGCTTATATCCAGTAACCATAGGCTGTCAATAGAATTCAGCTAACTACAGATCACATATTGAGGCTCATTCACAGTAGCAGGCTGACGGAAGGGTGGATTGCTTAAAATTGGGTGCTCTCTAGCTATTGCTGTGTTTTTGTCAGTTGGTTGGTTGTGGGCAACTGCCCTGAAAATTTTCCAGGCTAGAAGATCCTGAACCATGCCCATGGGTCAGGACTTGTATCCAAACTTCAGAGCAGACCAGGGTGGACTGCTTTTTGGAGATCCTCTTGGCAATGCCTGTAGGTGCTTCTGCAGCCTACTTGTGGTCTTAGTTTTACCCCTTGACATATTTCAAAGCACTCACTAGCTTCCCTGTGGTTGTCTTTTCCAAGCACATGAATCTGGGTTTAATCAGCACCATAAAATATTCACTCTCCAAATTCCTGTCAGAAAACAACTTCAAACATCTCATGTTCTATACATGGCTAAAAAAAATATGGATGAAGCTAGGTGCAGTGGCTCATGCCTGTAATCCCAGAATTTTGGGAGGCCGAGGCAGGAGGATTGCTTGAGCCCAGAAGTTCGAGACCAGCCTGGGCAACATGGCAAAACCCTGACTCTACAAAAATACAAAAGAATCAGCCGGGCATGGTGGCATGTGTCTGTAGTCCCAGCTACTCAGGAGGCTGAGGTGGGAGGATCACCTGAGCCTGGGAGGTCGAGGCTGAAGTGAGCCATGATCATGCCAGTGCACTCCAGCCTAGGTGACAGAGTGAGATCCTGTCTCAAAAAAAAAAAAGAAAGAAAGAAAAGAGGCCAGGCGCAGTGGCTCACGGCTGTAATCCCAGCACTTTGAGAGGCCAAGGTGGGTGAATCACCTGAGGTCAGGAGTTTGAGACCAGCCTGACCAACATGGTGAAATCCTGTCTCTACTAAAAATACAAAATTAGCCGGGTGTGGTGCATGCCTGTAATCCCAGCTACTTAGTAGGCTGAGGCAGGAGAATCGCTTGAGCCCGGGAGGCAGAGGTTGCAGTGAGCTGAGATCGCGCCATTGCACTCCAGCCTGGGCAACAAGAGCGAAACTCCATCTAAAAAAAATTAAATAAGTATAAAAAAAGAGAAAAAGTAATTGATCTGTAGGGGATTTGGAAAAAAATGTACTGAAAGTCCATGACCATAAAACCAGGTGTTTTTCCCAAATCCCTACACGTTCCCCCAGAAATTTCTACCATGCCCATTCTCAAGGAAGCTACCTATCCAGCATTTGGACCTGGGATTGAAAGTGACTATGTCTGGTATGCTTTCTTAGCCCCCCATCTATCTCCGTGAAGTATGAATAATGCAATCATGGAATTTTTTAAAATTTTTGAGTGAATGGAGCAGTCCAATGTTTAAAACTCTCAAAGACAGATGACATGATATGTAAAAACCTCAAAGAGTCTGCAGACAAATTATTAGAAATAAATGTGAGTTTAGAAAGGTGGCTGGATAAGGCCAGGAATGGCAGCTCACACCTGTAATCCCAGCACTGTGGGAGGCCAGGAGTTCGAGATCAGCCTGGCTAACATGGTGAAACCCCGTCTCTACCAAAAATACAAAAATTAGCCAGGCATTGTGGCATGCACCTGTAATCCCAGCTACTTGGGAGGCTGAGGCAGGGAATCACTTGAACCTGGGAGGCAGAGGTTGCAGTAAGTTGAGATCACAACACTGCACTGGGCGACAGAATAAGACTCTGTCTGCAAAAACACAAACAAACAAACGAAAAAGAAAGGTGGCCGGATATAAGATTAATATTTTACAAGTCAGCATAGTGGTCATCTCTGGAGGGAGGGGCTATGGGGTAGGGAGAAGCACAGATGCAAGCTATTAAATGGTCTTTTGGGATGTTGGTCTGGGATGTTGATGAGATATTGTCCCTAATTTCACAAAGTGTTCCAACAGCACCAGGAAACACTGTGTTTATGCTGAACAACTGATTCATTTCTATCTTGTGGATTCTGAGAATGTTCTAATGGACCTTGTTCCTCTTTTTGCTTTGATTGTTAACACACAGCAAAAATTTCACCTCTGCTTCTAGCAATCTTTGGGATGCGTTTGTGCTAAATGGGCCATAGCTTTATTTCCCTGCCTTTATTTTTCTCTCATCCTGATTTCCTCATTAATTGTATCTTGTTGAACAACAATACATAATTTTTATAAGTGGTCCCAAGTCATTTTTTTGGAATAAGAAAAAAGTTAGTTAGCTAGCTGGCCAGAGATACTGGCAGAACCTGTCCTTTCCCTCTCTTTTAACAAAGTTAGGCCTTTGTTGGGTAATTTAAAATTTAATCTTCAATTTTAAAACGAGTACTACAATTTGTGCCTGCTGCTATATTCTGAGCAATTAATTTAACAACAACAACGACAACAAAAATGGTGTCTGACCAGTCCATGAGATGAAACAAGGTGACGGTTTAAATTCAAGTCATTTCCCACAGCATTACTCTTTGGAACTCCCTTTTTTGTCTTTATGTGCAACTTACAAGCTCCTGATTTAAGAAGCCTGCTGGATGAGCTCTTGACACAAAACTTTCTTTGGACCAGCCGGGCATGGTGGTTTATGCCTGTAATCCCAGCATTTTGGGAGGCCGAGGCGGGTGGATCACTTGAGGTCAGGAGTTCAAGACCAGCCTGGCCAACATGGTGAAACCTCGTCTCTACTAAAAATACAAAATTAGCCGGGTGTGGTGGTGGGCGCCTGTAATCCCAGCTGCTTGGGAGACTGAGGCAGGAGAACTGCTTGAACCTGGGAGGCAGAGGTTGCAGTGAGCCAAGGTCATGCCATTGCACTCCAGCCTGGGAAATAAGAGCAAAACTCCATCTCAAAAAAACCCTTTTTTTCTTTGGACCATATTAATTTCTCTGCACTCCTCAATTAATATAGTTCCCTCCCAACCACTCTCTTCCCTCTCAGAGACAGTTAGGTCTCCTTCCATTACCTCTTCAGTACTTCCTCCTTCATTTTAAGCTATGCTGTGTATTCCAGTGACTCAACCAGGAGATACTAAAGAGCAGAAATCAAGTGCATGGAGCCAGACCTGGGCCAAATCTCATCTCTGCTACTAACAAAGCTGTGTGACCTTTGGCAAGTCCCTAAATTTCTCTGAGCCTCAGTTTGCTTATCCATACAATAGGCACAAGGAATGTAAGTATAAATGAGAACCTGAGTTTAAGTACTTAAAGTAGAGTTCCTGGCACCTATAAAGTGCTTGAGAAATGTTAGCTAGATTCGTCCAGTTACAGAAATAAAGTCGACTCTTTTTTTATTTTTTAATTTTAATTTTTTAGAGATGGGGTCTTACTATGTTGTCCAGGCTATTCTTAAACGCCTGGCCTCAAGCAATCATCCCGCCTCAGCCTCCCCAAGTGCTGGGATTACAGGCATGAGCTGAAAATCAACTATTCAGAGCTTTAAAGCTGTGTCTCCACTACATGTTTCTAGGGATTTTTTTTTTTTTTCCCAAATAAAAACCATATTTAAGGCTGGGCGTGGTGGCTCATGCCTGTAATCCCAGAACTTTGGGAGGCTGAGCTGGGCAGATCACTTGAGGTCAGGAGTTCGAGACCAGCCTCCTGGCTAACATGGTGAAACCCCATCTCTATTAAAGATACAAAAACTAGCCAGGCGTGGTGGCAGTTGCCTGTAATCCCATCTACTCGGGAGGCTGAGGCAGAAGAATCACTTGAACCTGGGAGGTGGATATTGCAGTGAGCCGAGATTGCACCACTGCACTCCAGCCTGGGCAACAAAGATAGACTCCATCTCAAAAAAAATAAACAAAATAAAAAGCATATTAAACATTTTCAGGTTAATTTAAAGCGACTTCTCCAGCCTCCCAGTTTTGCTCACTCCACTGCGTGCTCTCCACACGAGTCATTCATCTGCTCTCCTGTTTACTGAACGAGCTGCCCATCCCTGGCTGGTTATGCCCTAGACCAGCAGACAGTGCTGGGTACAGAAGGGAGTCAGACATACCAGATGCAAACCCGTGATCCCACAGTGCTTAGCTGGGTGATCTCGGGAGTTATTTAACCTCTCTGGGCCACCACGTCTCTGCCTACAAAGTAGGAACATGAATACCTGCCTTCTCTGGTATCTTTAACCTAAACAGTGACTGCGCCAAAGTGGCTGAGGGCACAGAAGGGGCCGTGTATATATTGCCCAGTGCCTGGCCTCTGGTTGACATTCTCTGCCTTCTTCCTTAGCACCATTCATAGCAAACATTTAAGGGGGTTTTTCTGTGCCAAGCACTGTCCCCCATACTGGGGGTTCAGAGAACAGTGAGGCTGGCAGTGTCTGCCCTTGGAGAGCTCATTCTGCACTCCATAACTCTTCCTACTCTGGGCCTTCCAGCCTCAGCACAACCCTTGCGTGAGCCTCCCACTGACCAGTCCTAGTTCATTTGATTTTTATAAAAGCCCTCCCTCTTTAAAAAACAATTTTAAAGCAAATTTGGCTAACGCACCAAGCAGTGGTTTTTCCAGTAGGGATGGTACCCACTAGCATGGGGCCCGTCCACCATCTTGTTTTTCTAAGCAACTCTAACACACATTATCTGCTCAAATAAACAAACTCGGCCGGGTGTGGCGGCTCACACCTGTAATCCCAGCTCTTTGGGAGGCCTAGGTTGGTGGATCACCTGAGGTCAAGAGTTCGAGACCCGCTGGCCAACATGGTGAAACCTCGCCTTTACTAAAAATACAAAAATTAGCCGGGCATGGTAGCGGGCACCTGTCATCCCAGCTACTCAGGAGGCTGAGGCAGGAGAATCACTTGAATCCAGGAGGTAGAGGTTGCAGTGAGCCAAGATCGCATCATTGCACTCCAGCCTGAGCAATAGAGCAAAAACTCCATCTCAGAAAATAAATAAATTAACAATAAACGAACTCAATGGATGCACTGGCAGGAACACCACATTCCCATGGCTAGCTCGAACAGACAAGGGAGAAGAGAGGGCAGGATGGAAAAAAGAAAAGCATTTTATAAAATCTGTTGAGATATGAGTCTCAGCTCTTCATCTTAACACAAATATCATCGACAAAACAACAAAAACAGTGACCTAGTTTTTACCGCCACAACCACCACCACCTCCCTTGCTATAGAAGCCCTTCAAGATGCCCCCCCCCCCAATGATCCTTGCCCTCTGCTCATCACACTTACACGTGGTCACCTCCCACATTAACATTAACCAACAAAATACTCCATCAGGTAATAAAAGACAATGCAGCTTTTATCCTGATCACTCTCTCTCCTGTCTGGGATCCCTCATTCTGGGGAATGCCAGCAGTCATAGCATAAGCAGCCCTGTGGAAGGTACCCAGGATGAGGAACTAAGGCCTCCAGCCCATAGCCACAGGAGTGAGCTTGGAAGCAGATTCCCCAGACTCAGTCAAGCCTTCAGATAACCGCAACCCTGACCAACAATTTATCTGCAATCTAATGAGACCCGGTGCCAGCACCACCCAACTCAGCCACTCCTGCATTCCCGACCCTCAGAAACTTCAGGATAATAAATCTGTGTTATCTTAAGCCAGTAAGTTTTAGGTAAATTGTTAAGCAGCAATAGGTAACAAATATACCACGCAACCAAACTTCAAAAGTCTCTGCCTGATTCTTGTTTTGATAATATGGAAAACATTATCGTCTTTCTAAATAAACCAGCCAAGCACAGCCAAACTGAATTACTGCCTGTAGGTCTCACTATTTACACAGAGTGACTGTTCACAACCTGGGGGACACAGCCCCTGGGAGGTGCATGGGTGGGTGTTAGGAGGCTCATCAACTACCTCCAATTGTGTGCAAATGTGTGCTTTTTCTGGAGAGAAGGCCCACAGATTTCCTTACTGAACCCAAAAAGTTTCAGGACTATTGTGATGAAGGGTGGGGCTGTGGGACAGCCTAAAGAGGTCAGATCTTTTCAACCCGGGGAGATGAAGGTTGACGGAGAAGGATCTAAATTTGGAAAGTCACCACGGAACAGCCAGTGACCACAGTGCCAAACCCCAACATGCTAAAAACAGTGGGACCTTGACCTCAAGGCCACTCATCAGTGGATGGTGGTGCTCCCTGGAAACTGCGGCACCATGAGTCAGCCAGCCCCCTGGCCCTCAACCTGGAAATGACTCAGAGAGAAAGTGGAGGGTGCAGGAGAAGGAGGGGCTGCCCACCCTCGTCAGGAAAATTACTGGGAGCCACGAAGCATAGAGTCCCTGATGAACTTCTGTGCTCATCAGAGAGCACGCTGAGCCATCTTCCTACCCGAATCTCAAGCATCTCCAAGTTCAGTTCAAGTTCCCATCCATGAGACATGTGTCGAGAACCTGTGCCAGGTGCTGGGCTGACAGAGTAAGTAAGAAATCATCCTTGCTGTCCCAAACAGCAAAGGTTGCTGGGGCCCACATAGCTGGACTCCAGTGATATCAGTAAGCACCAAGAGGAAGGGCTGCCCAGGAGAGGTCAAGGAGTCTGAAGGAAGTGACCACTGAACTGAGCCTGCCAGGCCAAGGACAGGCAGTGGGGTGCTCCAGGTAAGAGAACAGCGTGTCCCAGGACACGAGGGTGTGAGAAATCCGTGCCTTCTGGGCATGGCCCATTACAGAAACCAGAGTGTGGGGCTAGAGAGGCCAGGTGGCTGGGTCTGTGGTGCCAGAATGGAGGGCTGGCCTGCTGTGCTGACAAGCTGGGCCCTGTCCTGAGGGTGTCAGGAGGGGTGTGACAGCACCCAAGGCCAGTAAACAGCTTGGAAGTGGTTCAGGTGAAAGCTGATAAGGCCTGAGCTAGGCGGGTGCAGTGGGGATGAGGGAAGGATAGGCTGGGGATCTCCTGAGTGGACTCAACAGGACTTGTTTCTGGGGTGTTGAAAATGTTCTAGAATGAATCCCAGCACTTCGGGAGGCCAAGACAGGTGGATCACTTAAGGTCAGGAGTTTGAGAATAGCCTGGCCAACATGGCGAAACCTTGTCTCTACTAAAAATACAAAAATTAGCCGGGCATGGTGGTTCGTGCCTGTAATTGCAGCTACTCAGGAGGGTGAGGCAGGAGAATTGCTTGAATCTGGGAGGTGAAGGTTGCAGTGAGCTGAGATCCAACCACTGCACTCCAGCCTGGGCAACAAGAGTGAGACTCTGTCAAAAAAAAAAAAAAAAAAAGAAAAAGAAAGAAAATGTTCTAGAATTAGACAATGGTGATGGTTGCACAACACCGTGAATGTACTAAATGTCATTAATAATAAATGTTATATTATTTGTATTTTACCACAATTTAAAAAAAGACTTTGTTTGATTGGATATGGGGTTGAAAGAATGGAAGATAAACTTCCTGGATTAGATTCCCAGGAGGATGTGTGTGCCACCAAACTAAAATAGAAAATGCCACATGCAGCTGGGTGTGGTGGCTCATATCTGTTATCCCAGCACTTTCGGAGGCCGAGGCAGGAGGATGGCTTCAGCCCAGGAGTTTGAGACCAGCCTGGGCAACAAAATGAGACCCCAGTCTCTACAAAAACAAACAAACAAACAGAAAAAGATAAGGAAGGAAGACAAAGTGATGGTGGTGCAGCTGCGTGTGAGGGGCCAGTAGGAGGACCGGGAGGAGACATCAAAGGTCAGCCTGTGTTAACTGGAGGCTCAGGGCAGAGGCCAGGGCTGGACTGTGAAGGTGGGAGGAGTATGAACTTAGGGGAGGAGGGGGGAATGTGGAGGTGTTGAGAGGGGAGCTGGTCTCCAGGGAGGATAAGACCAGGAGCCCGCAGAGACCAGGACAGGGTTCAGACTCCAGGAGAAGACAAAGTAAGTCCAAAGTCAGCCATGGGGGAGAAGGAGGAGGGTTTGTTAGAGAGTGAGGAGACAAAGCAGGGAAGAGGATGGAAAAGGTCAAGGAGCGAGGCTTTGGGGCACGATCAAAAGTCAAAGGCAGGAAAGGGGTACAGGGAGCCGAGGGCTGGAAGTGTCCGTTGCATTTGGCATCAGGTGGTCCTTGGTGACCCCTCAGCAAGAGGAGACCCAACAGCCGGAGAAGTGGGGCCTGAGGCCAGGCTGCTGGGAGGCGAGGCGTGTCTGAGAGGTGAGGGGGGTAGGGGCAGATTATAAACTAACTTTCAGAGAGGTTCGACTGAGAAAGGAAACTAGAAAGGCCAGATAGGGGGACACCAGATAAACGGTGGGGGTGGGTGTCTGCTTGTGATTTTTCTTTTTCCTAAAAAAAGAGTTCCCATTCACTGAGAGAACAGAGCCAGAAGCAGAAATAGAGATTCTAGAAGTGGTGGTAGGGGAGAGGGACATGAATGCACGTAGGCGTGGGGTCCTGGGGGTGAGGAAGGGTCTCAGCCTAAGTGCCTGGCTGGCCCCCATCAGCTGAGGAGCAGGGTGCATGTGTCCTCCGAGGCCGGGAGGGAAACCGAGAGGATGGGTGGAGAGGCTGATAAGCCTGCAGCCAGGCCCAGGCGGGAAGTTGAGGGAGTTCCCTCCAGATGACTGTTTTCTAGGTGAAGATGGAGCAGCGGTCACCTCCTGAGGTGAGGCAGCTGCCGTGAGGTGCGGGCTGGAGGGGAACAAAGAGGCCTGAGATGGAAGGAAGGGAAAGGGCCGAGGCTGTCCCAGGACCCCAGCCGCAGAGCGGGAGACTCAGAGCAAGCCTGCAGGCCACGCACTGCAAATGCTGGCCTAGGGGGCCTAAGGAATGGAGACCTGGTTCCAGCCGCCGCCCTGCCCACCCCCAGTGTTGACCCTGCTTGCTTGGTGCCTTGTGGCCTCTGGGTCTGTTTCCTTGAGTGTAAAACAAGGCAGAGGCCTGAGGAGGCAGTGGGAGAGTCGCTCCCTGTGCCATGTGCTGCAGTTCCAACGTCTTCCCTGAAGGTACAAAGAACATTCATTCTCTAGGAACCCAAAGGAGGGAGCAATTGACTTCCGTGTGGGGTGGAGGGGGAGAGGGGAGAGCACCACGGTTTTGGGAAACAGGATGCTGCGGGTAAGAAAAAGAGGGACCCCAAAGTGTGAGTGTCTGCAGGGCAGGGTCTGGCCCAAAGGGTGTGGTCTGGGAGGGTACGAGGGCTGGAGTGCACAAAGGGAGAGTGGGTAGGGCAGGAGTCACAGTCGTAAAGGGGGGCTAGGACCGTGTAGTAAACACCATTGTCATTTATCAATCACCTCGAGGCGGGGGCCAATGAATCACCTCCTTTTATCCAGTCTCAACCTCACACCCACTTCATGCCCATGAAGTTCTCTTATCATCCCCATGTTACAGATTGGGAAAACAGCTCAAAGAGCTTAAGTAAAACTGGTCTAAAAGACTTGAGTCAGGCCTATGGCTCCAGACAAATGGTGCAGCTTCAGAGAGTGGAAGTTCCAGTCCCAGTGCCCAGCCAACTGCCTCTCTCGTGGACAAATCGGTTCTTTCTTTCTTTCTTTCTTTTTTTCTGAGACAAAGTCCTGCTCCGTTGCCCAGGCTGGAGTGCAGTGGCGCAATCCTGGCTCACCGAACCTCTGCCTCCCGGGTTCAAGCAATTCTCATGCCCCTGCCTCCCGAGTAGCTGGGATTACAGGCATGTGCCACCAAGTCCAGCTAATTTTTTGTATTTTTAGTAGAGACGGGGTTTCACTGTTTTGGCCAGGCTGGTTTTGAACTCCTGGCTTCAAGTGATTCGACCACCTTGGCCTCCCAAAGTGCTGGGATTACAGGTGTGAGCCAACGCGGCTGGTAAAATCGGTTATTTCTGAGGCTTGGTGACACCATCAGTCCAGCAGGATAATTATGAAGATTATGGATATCCTGCCTCCGTGGGTTGCCATGGGGATCAAATGCCCAAGGAAGCACCTACAGTTGAGCAGAGAAGCCTGGCAGAGGGGCTTTGCCAGTGGCCAACTAGCCCTCCCCAGCCTAGGGCCACTGCTCCGAGGCTTGACTCACCAGCTAGCCTTGCCCATGGACTTCACCTCCAAAGAGCTGTGCAATTTGCCTGCAACCCAGTCACCTCCATTCTTTGCTGATTGCAGTGACTTCTGATAAGGAAATAGTGTTCTGTGGGCTCTCCCTCTATTCACAGCCCCGGGACACTACTGAGCCCCCTCATTCATGTGGTCCCAGAAGAAGCAGAACAAAACTCTCTCATCTCAAGACAAAGGTTCAAAATTAGCTGTAAAGTGGAAGATAAACCAGGCTTCAAAGATAGGCAGCACCCCACTTCCCTTTGTACAAGCACAAAATATTACAGATATACTTGTAGCCTCACAGGTGAATGGAAAATGAGCTCCAGTGTGTGATTTTTATCATTTAGGAGTAAAAAAAGTAGCAACAATTTAAACTAGGATCTGTCTTCATACGTCTAACAAATCAATTATATCTCATTTGCAAATAAAAACAGTTGGGGATAGGTTACAATATTCAAATAAGCCATTATGGTAAAACAACAAAAAACTAATTATGGAATTGCTCATTAAAATAAAAAAATCACCTCCCCATCCCAAAAAACAGCAATGCACTGAAATCTAGAAAATGTGAGGCCGGGCGCGGTGGCTCACACCTGTAATCCCAGCACTTTGGGAGGTGGAGGCCAGTGGATCACCTGAGGTCAGGAGTTTGAGACCAGCCTGGCCAACATGGTGAAACCCTGTCTCTACTAAAAATACAAAAATTAGCCGGGCCTGGTGGCATGCGCCTCTAATTCCAGCTACTTAGGAGGCTGAGACAGGAGAATCCCTTGAACCCAGGAGGCGGAGTTTGCAGAGAGCCGGGATTGCACCACTGCACTCCAGCCTGGGTAACAGAGACTCTGTCTCAAAAAAAAAAGAAAAAAAAAAGAAAATGTGTGCTACTTATAATTGTGTTTTTTGCCATCTTTTAAAAAAGTAATGGCAAAAACCACAATTACTTTGCAACAACCTAATATATTTTTAGACTAGTCAAGAGTAGTCGTGAGAACAGAGAAAAGAACATGGAGTTTGATCTGTAACTGACTTAACAATTCATCAAGATAACCCACTACTTTCAGACCAGCCGAGGAAACGTGTGCTACTTCTAAAACACACTGACCAGAACTTGGCTTAGATCTAAGCCTTTCTAAAAATGCCCACATGGAATAAACTTTAGTTCTCAATTGGATTCTTTTCCTTAATTCTTAGAAGTATCAAACCCCAGCAATTTAACGTGCATTTTAGGCATCACAGAAGAGAAAGGAGGAAGCCAGGTAAAAACATCTGTTACAGTGGAAACATCAGACTTACAGTTTTCTTGACCCTCAAGGCTTGAACCTGCAAGAAACAGAAGAAACATGTTGATTCCAGAAGCTTCAGTGCTCATGGAGTTAAAGTGATGTGGAAACAGAGTAAACACTCACAGAGCAGAAGTGGCAGCAGGACTCCAAGCCACATCGTGGCCCCTTGGGCCCACCTCGCCTGCATCCTGAGAGTGAAGACTGCAGGCACAGTTAGTTCTGCCTTCGGGCCATGACTCGCTCAGCAGAAGGCACTGCCCACAAGTCACCGTTGAGAAACCCGCCCTGTGAAAAGCAGAAATTGCTCTGGTCACTTCTCCCGGCGCCTGCAGAGAGACCGGCTGTGGCGCTGGTCAGGTAATGGCAGCCATGGCTGGAAACTGGGAACAATGGGGCCTGGGCTGGCCTGATATCTCCTCAGGAAATGACCGGCCTTCCTGAGGGGCCACCGAACGCGGCCGCTTTGTTTAGTTTCTTTAGGGAAAAAACAAGGCACAAGTGACATTTGCCTTGGCGTTCTTGACCCTCCCTCTGTCTCGCCTGAGTTTGGGGGCCCTTCTCATGGCACGGTGAGGGGATTCCTCCCTGCCTCCAGCCTCCACCCACCACCCGAAGGGCCGCTCTCCCAGGACATCCAGAAAGATCTCTCTGCTTTTCCAGTCCTCCCCTTCCCCCATCAAAGAGGGCTTTTGCCACACAGCATAAGTCTGGGCCCCCTGCCTTTCTTGGGCTGACTTTTCCCCAAAATTGCAGGTTTGTCAAAGAGACCTGCTGCTGGGGCAGGCTGAGCTTGGAATGCAGCGGAACTGAGGCGAGAGAATAGCAGAGGAAGTAGGGGGCAAAGAGCACCCTTGGGCGTAGGCTAGCTTAAGCAATAGCAAAAGCAAAAGATGTAAGATAGAAGAAGAACATACGAAATAAGGGAGTAAGCAGTAAGAATAGAATTAACGGCTGGGCGCGGTGGCTCACGCCTGTAATCCCAGCACTTTGGGAGGCTGAGGCGGGTGGATCACCTGAGGTCGGGAGTTTGAGACCAGCCTGACCAACATGAAGAAACCCCGTCTCTACCAAAAAATACAAAATTAGCTGGGCGTGGTGGTGCATGCCTGTACTCCCAGCTACTCGGGAGGCTGAGACATGAGAATCACTTGAACCCAGGAGGCGGAGGTTGCAGTGAGCTGAGATCACACCATTGTACCCCAGCCTGGGCAACAGAGTGAGACTCCATCTCAAAAAAAAAAAAAAGAATAGAATTAACTTCTTCCATGGTGATAAGGAGTGACATGTTAACCAAATATCATACCCTTTAGAAGATGGCTTCAAATCTAAAAATACACTATTCCTACTCCTTTAAGCCTCAAAATACGTTATTCCTACTCCTTTTAAAAGATACCTTGTAGCTTTAAGATTGACCTTTGGGGCCGGGAGTCGTGGCTCATGCCGGTAATCCCAGCACTTTGAGAGGCTGAGGTAGGAGGATTGCCTGAGGTCAGGAGTTTCAGACCAGCCTGGCCAACATGGTGAAACCCTGTCTCCAATAAAAATACAAAAATTAGCCAGGCACGGTGGCACACGCCTATAATCCCAGCTACCCAAGAGGCTGAGGCAGGAGAATCGCTTGAACCCGGGAGGCGGAGGTTGCAGTGAGCCGAGATCGAACCACTGCACTCCAGCCTGGGGTGACAGAGCAAGACTTTGTCTCAAAAAAAAAAAAAGATTGGCCTTTAGACTTTTCATTGGGTAATAGATATTTTGATGGTAGAAAATACTAGAATCTGGCAGAGCGCGATGGCTCATGCCTGTAATCCCAGCACTTTGGGAGGCCAAGGCGGGCGGATGACTTGAGGTCAGGAGTTCAAGACCAACCTGGCCAACAGGGAGAAACCCGTCTCTACTAAAAATACAAAAATTAGCCTTAGCCGGGCATGAAGGCCGGCACCTGTAATCCCAGCTACTTAGGAGGCTGAGGCAGAAGAACTCAGAAGGCGGAGGTTGCAGTGAGCCGAGATGGCACCACTGCACTCTAGCCTAGGCGACAGAAGTGAAACTCCATCTCAAAAAAAAAAAAAAGAGAAAGAAACTACTAGAATCTGATCCTTTGCATCAGTTTCTAAAAATCTAACTTGTTACAGTCATAGAGTCAAACGTTATGGGATGCTTTGGAAAAGAAGCAAACCATGTGGATATTAATAACACATCGAAATCTCTCAGACTGTCTTAATATTTTATGGTGTTTCTTTATAGTCTGTAATTTAAAACATCAATCAAATATTGCCACAAAAAGTAATATAATAGATAAGGGAGTAAGCAGTAAGTTGGGACATGGTAAGAGAAGTAAGTTGGAAGGACTTCCAGTAGCTATTTGGTCGCAAAAAATAAAAGTAAAGATGGGCAATTTGGTCAGAAGAGGTAAAGTGGGGGTAAACAAGGTTGAACAACTAGCTTACAAGAAATAAAGTAGGGTGAAGGCACTATAAGAGAAAGGCAAGTGACGTTAAGCAAGTGAGGAAAAACATGTAAAAGGCCGTGAAATGTAACAAACCGGCACTGATAACCACTCACAGGTCAGCCCACTCACCCCTCTCCGAGAGTGTCGCTGTGCTTAATCATTTGCTGCTTCGCTATTTGTACATGTGTCATGTCCAATTCTTTGTTCATGGCACCAACAGCCTGGAGCTGCGCGGCACCATCTGGTAACAGAACTAGGAAGCTCTCCTCAGCTTTTGGTGTGGGTGACATACGCAGCCCTATGAGAGGCCCCTCCCCAGCATGCACCCCTAAACAAATGCATACTCTACTGGGCCACTATGCGGGAGCTTCCTAAGATACACATCATTTCTGCTGGGCGTGGTGGCTCATGCCTGTAATCCTAGCACTTTGGGAGGCCGAGGCGGGCGGATCACCTGAGGTCAGGAGTTCGAGACCAGCCTGACCAACATGGAGAAACTCCATCCTTACTAAAAATACAAAAATTAATTGGGTGTGGTGGCGCATGCCTGTAATCCCAGGTACTCAGGAGACTGAGGTAGGAGAATCGCTTGAGCCTGGGAGGTGGAGGTTGCAGTGAGCCGAGATCACGCCATTGCACTCCAACCTGGGGGACAAGAGTGAAACACTGTCTCAAAAAAAAAAAAGATATACATCATTTCCTTTCACTCCTCTGTTTGAGACCAGAAAAAGTCAATTTACAGCCTGCCATAATACAGCCTTTGCTTACCTTTCAAGCCTAGTCTCTCACCACTTCCTTCCTTGCATCTACATTATGGCTGCTAGAATTTCTAGTTCCTAGCACTCTTCATCTGTCTGTGCCTTTGTCGGGGCTGCTCCCCTACTTGGAATGCCTTCCCCACTTCTTTCCAAGCAAATTCCTACCCATCCTTCCTAACTCAGTTCAGGAATCCATTTCTCCAGAATTTTTCCTCATCTTCCCCAGACTGAGCTGCCCTTCCTCTGCAACCCCCTTACCTCCCTGGTTTTCCCTCTGTCGGACACCTTTTTTTTTTTTTTGAGACAGAGTCTTGCTCTGTCGCCCAGGCTGGAGTGCAGTGGCGTGATCTTGGCTCACTGCAACCTCCACCTCACAGGTTCAGGCGATTCTCCTACCTCAGCCTCCCAAGTAGCTAGAATTACAGGCATGCGTCACCATGCCCGGATAATTTTTATGTTTTTAGTAGAGACGGGGTTTCACCATGTTAGCCAGGCTGGTCTTGAACTCCTGACCTCAGGTGATCGCCCACCTTGGCCTCCCAAAGTGCTGGGATTACAGGTGTGAGCCACCGGGCCCAGATGTCGGACCCTTTTATTTTTTTTTGAGATGGAGTCTCGCTCTGTCGCCTAGGCTGGAGTGCAGTGGTGCAATCCTGGCTCACTGCAAGCTCTGCCTCCTGGGTTCACGCCATTCTCCTGCCTCAGCCTCCCAAGTAGCTGGGACTACAGGCGCCCCCCACCACACCCGGCTAATTTTTTGTATTTTTAGTAGAGACGGGTTTCACCGTGTTAGCCAGGATGGTCTCGACCTCCTGACCTCGTGATCCACCCACCTCAGCCTCCCAAAGTGCTGGGATTACAGGCGTGAGCCACCGCGCCCGGCCAGACACTTTTATTATAGGATGTGTCATAATGGCCTGTCCTCCCCCAAATGGACTGCAATCTCCTTGATGACAGGGACAGTGTCTGGAACCTAGTAGATAATGAAAAAGCATTAGTGCAATGGATGATTGTCTAGATGGATGAAGACAAGCTACTGTATTGTCTGAATCAGATGATCACTGCCTTGAGGGTGCCATATTGTTTCTGAAATGCCACCCTCTGGGACTTCCCCATGGTAAAGCTAAGACAGATACAAACTGGCCACAGTCAAAACCAGATTCCTCTACCTCAGGGCAAGAACCAAGAAGTAATGGCTTCCAGCTAGAAAACAATTCCTCTCTCTGACCTATGGTTCAGTGGAAGTTTTGATAAGAGCCTTGAACAGCAATACACACTTTACCCGTTTATTTCTAAAGGAATGTTTTCCATTGCGTTATTTGCTGTTGTTTTGTGCTCGCCATTCCCCACTATAAGCTATCTTCTTTGGCAACCTACTGGAAATTACCCTCACCCATCTACCAAATTTTGATGTGGGAACAAAAAAGGAAACACCATGATTAATAAAATAAATTTTGGCTTCAATGGTAACTTTTAGACACTGCAGAGTAAGCACCTTTTGCAGAGCAACAATTCAAATGATAGTGATAAATGCCAAGACCCCAGACCCCGTGCCCTCAAGTTCCAAAGTAAATTTCTAAAATGTGGCAATTGCTTCATAAATGATTCTAATATTTTCAGGATACCATGATAAAATAAAGCTTTATTTCAAAAATAAATGTTTTTTTAGAAAATTGAAAAATTGTATCCCATAATTCACACTGTGTACCAGAATACATTCCAAATGGACCAGTGATATGAATGTACAAATAAACCCATAAGAGTTCTAGAAGGGGCCAGGCACAGTGGCTCATGCTTGTAATCCCAGCACTTTGGGAGGCCGAGGTGGGCAGATCACCTGAGGTCAGGGGTTCAAGGCCAGCCTGGCCCACATATAGTGAAACCCCGTCTCTACTAAAAAATACAAAAATGAGCTAGGCGTGGTGGCACATGCCAGTAGTCCCAGCTACTTGGGAAGCTGAGGCAGGAGAATCACTTGAACCTGGGAGGCAGAGGTTGCAATGAGCCAAGATCATGCCACTGCACTTCAGCCTGGGCAACAGAGCAAGACTCTGTCTCGCAAAAAAAAAAAAAAAAAAAAAAAAAGTTCTAGAAGAAAATACAAAAGAAGAAAAGAAGTCCTTACAACCTTGAATGGCAGAGGCTGGTTTAACTAAAACTTAAAATCCAGAAGCCATAAAATTGATTGATAAATTGTACTTTATGAAAAAAAAGTTCTGCTTTGCCAAAAATAAAAATAAAAAAGAATTAATCAAGAGAAAAACTACTAACTGGAAAAAATGTTTGCAACTCACATCATGGACAAAGAGCTAACCTCCCTAGTATGTGAAGAACACTCATAAATTAAGAAGAAAAAGTTCGGGAGTCTGTCTAAGCTACTCTGGCTTGGGAGGCTGCCTGATTAAGAGAAAGAAAATAAAAGAGAAGAAGAAAAAGAAAAGACCAACAATCCAATAGAAAAATGGGCAAAGAATATGAACAGATAGTTTCCATAATGTAAGAAAAAGTATCTGAAATTGGAAATAGGCAAAAATGAGTACTGCATGCCTGTCCAGGGTTTACCTCACACTCTAAGGTTATTAACGTTTGTTTGACTTGCTATTTATAGTAGACTAGAATACTTTACAATCAGCAGGGGAGGGTAAACATTAACTTGTAGAAAGTCAGTAAGGATGCAAAGGATTCGTATCTGTGGCAGAGGGGTGGGTGGCAGAAACTGAGCAGTTGGGGACTTTTCTTTGTAAAGCTTTCTGTACTTTTGTTATTTAAATCATGTGACTGTATTACCCTTTCACTTTTTTCTTTTTTTTTTGAGATGGAGTCTTGCGCTGTTGCCCAGGCTGTTGTGCAGTGGCACTATCTCAGCTCACTGCAGCCTCCACCTCCAGGGTTCAAGTGATTCTCGTGCCTCAGCCTCCCAAGTAGCTGGGACTACAGGCATGTGCCACCATGCCCAGCTAATTTTCGTATTTTTAGTAGAGATGGGGTTTCACCATGTTGGCCAGACTGGTCTTGAACTCCTGACCTCGGGCGATCCACCCACCTTGGTCTCCCAAACTGCTGGGATTACAGGCGGGAGCCACCATGCCCGGCAGTATTACCTTTAAAATTTTAATTAAGAAATTGAATTTCTGTTCAGCTTTATGAAGTATTATATAATTGACATAAAATAAGCTGCGTTTAAAGTATACACTCAGAAAAGTGTTGACATGTGTATACTGATGAAACAACCTCTACAATCAAGGAAGTAGACACATCCACGACCCCCAAAAGGTTCCTATGCCCTTTGTCTCCCTTGCCGTCTGCACCCTCCCCACTGCACCCTCCCCACTGCAAGGATTGATCTGCTTTCTGATTAGTTTGCATGTTCTGGAATTTTGTAAAGATTCATACAGTATGTACCTTTTATTATTATTATCATTATCTTTGGTGTGTCTGTTTTCTTTTTCTTTTTTTTTTTTTTTTTGAGACAGAATCTCTGTTGCCCAGGCTGGAGCACAGTGGCACAATCTCGGCTCACTGCAACCTCCACCTCCCAGGTTCAAGCAATTCTCTGCCTCAGCCTCGGGAGTAGCTGGGATTACAGGCACCTGCCACCACGCCTGGCTTATTTTTTGTATTTTTAGTAGAGACAGGGTTTCACCATGTTAGCCAGGATGGTCTCGATCTCCTGACCTCGTGATCCGCCCGCCTCGGCCTCCCAAAGTGCTGGGATTACAGGCGTGAGCCACCGCGCCTGGCCTTTTTTTTTTTTTTTGAGACAGGGTCTTGCTCTGTGGCCCAGGCTGGAGTGCAGTGCCGCAATCTTGGCTTGCTGCAACCTCTGCCTCCTGGGTTCAAGCAACTCTCCTGCCTCAGCCTCCCAAGTAGCTGGGATCACAGGTGTGCACCACCATGCCCAGCTAATTTTTGTATTTTTAGTAGAGACGGGGTGTCACCATGTTGGCCAGGCTGGTCTCAAACTCCTGACCATAAGCAATCCGCCCACCTCAACCTCCCAAAGTGCTGAGATTACAGGCGTGAACCACCACACCCAGCCAACATCTTTTTTTTGAGACAGGGTCTCACTCTGTCTCCTAGGCTGGAGTGCAGTGGCACAATCATGGCTCATGGCAGCCTCAAACTCCTGAGCTCAAGCAATCCTCCCACCTCAGCCTCCCAAGTAGCTGGGACTACAGGTGTGCACCACCACGCACAGCTAATTTTTTACTTTTTGTAGAGACAGGGTCTTGCCCAGGCTGGAATCCAGCTTCTTGTCTCAGAAGATCCTCCAGCCTCAGCCTCCCAAAGTGCTGGGATTATAGGCATAAGCCACTATGCCTGGCCTTGCCTTTTTCAATATAGTAAATTGAATGGGTTTTTATTCCTTTGTGGGCCTCTCCTTTCTCCTCACTTCTTCCCCTTGACCTTGGTGGATTCCTTGATTGGGTTGAGGCAAAGGTTCCCACACGGCTTTGGCTTCTTGGTAACTGATCAAGAGACTGACTCCTACATAACCAAGGGACCCCAGGAGTTCCCACCAGGCTTAACAAACTCACCCAGGACCCTGTTTCTCCCATGGTGTTGTTCGCTTCTTCTCAGCCAAGCAGAATTGAAGGAGGACAGACACACAGTTATTCCTACCTGCAGTGCTCCTGCCTTCAAATACCAGGGAAGTAACGCAGATCCGAAACATAGCGACTCGTTAACTGCACAGAAAAAGCTGTCTGCTGGAATAAACTTCAGGAAGTGGTTTTTCTGAGCAACTGGAGGTGGAGTGGGGGGAGGAAGGCGGAGGCAGGTGGGCAACAGACATGTCAGAGGGCACAGCAGGCCAACCACCTATTTCATGACAATGGTGATTGGAAATGAGATTCACCGGCCGTTCCATTTCCCCCACCTGTAGCCTCAGATCTCATTAGTCTTGGAGAGTTGATGAGCCAGACTCAACAGCCCCCATCCACTGGGTTTGGGACACACCCCAGCCTGGGAGTGAACGTGCACTAATGCGTAAATCAGAGCCTGGGTTCCCTGTCTGTTCTCTGCAGCTTAATAGCTTAAATGCTCTGAGGCTCATGTTCCTCACCTATATAATGGGAATAATGTGCCCATCTACCCATTGAATAGGCTTGTTAGGAAGATCAAACAAGAGCTAGCCTTTGAAAGTACATTTAACCAGCAGAGCACAGTAAGAACATAGTAACAACAAAAAAATATAAAAAATAGCTGCGTACGGTGGTGCATGCCTGTGGTCCCAACTACTCGTGACGCTGAGGTGGGAGCAACGCTTAAGCCCAGGAGTTTGAGGCTGCAGTGAGCCACGATCACACCACTGTGCTCTAACCTGGGCAACAGGGCAAGACCTTGTCTCAAAAAGTAATAATAATTAATTTAAAAGTTTTTAAAAAACAATAGTTATGATTGAACAATAATAACAACAGTTGTTGATCTGGTTTGGCTGGGCCTGCCACATCTGAATCGCTGCTCTGGAGCTCAGCTGACTTAGTGAACCCAAGGGGCAGCGCTCAGTGCCTTTTCTTCCACACCCACCATATGCTGCCCTCACCACCCCAGTCTGGCCCCTCACAAAGGTGGGCAGCTGGGCAAAAGGGAGGCAGGCAGGGACATTGTGGAGGAGTCTGTGCTATTCCATCCCCTGCAGGAGGCCCCCTCCAGTTACAAGGGACATGGTTGTTTTGTTTTTGGGATTTTTTGGGGGTTTTTTTGAGACAGGTTCTTGTTCTGTTGCACATGCTGGAGTGCAGTGGTGTGATCACAGCTCACGGCAACCTCCGCCTCTCAGGTTCAAGCCATCCTCCCACCTCAGCCTCTCGAGTAGCTGGGACTGTAGGCATGCACCACCACATCCGGCTAATTTTGGTAATTTTTGTAGAGATGGGGTCTCGTCACATTGCCCAGGCTGGTCTTGAACTCCTGAGCTCAAGCGATTTGCACGCTTCGGCCTCCCAAAGTGCTGGGATTATAGGCATGAGCCACCGCACCTGGCTGACATGGTTGTATTATGACTCATAACCATAGGCATTTTTGCCTTTGTAGACCTCTTCCTCCACAAAAAAAAAAAATTACATTTTGAAACTGTACTGGTATAAATAAGAATATATTCATATTATATATTTAAAAATTTCTTTTACCTAGACAGTGGTTTTATTCTTCTGATGACTGTATCTTCTAAACCTAATGAAGAAGGGCCTGACAACAGATCAGGCACACAACAGCCCAAGGGGTTAAGGGACCTACTGTCTTCCACCCTGAGTGGCCTGGCCGCTGGCCTGGGAAGAGCACCACCATGTCCCAGGCACTGAAGCCAAAACAGGTGTTTGTGCATTCTGTTCTCAAAACCACAAAAGCACAAGCAACAAAATAACAAAAACAGATAAACTAGACTGTATTAAAATTAAAAATGTTTTTATTGCAAAGGATAGCATTAGGAAAGTGAAAGGTAATTCACAGAATGGGAGAAAATATTTGGAAATAATATATCTGATAAGGGTCTAGGATCTTGAATATATAAAGAACTGTTACAATTCAACAACAAAAACACAACCATTTTAAAGAATTGGCAAAGGGGCAGGGTGTGGTGGCTCACGCCTGTAATCCCAGCACTTGGGGAGCCTGAGGCAGGAAGATCACTTAAGGTCAGGAGTTCCAAGACCAGCCTGGCCAATATGGTGAAACCCCATCTCAGCTAAAAATACAAAAAATTAGCCAGGCGGTGGCACATGCCTATAATCCCAGATACTCAGGAGCTCAGGAGGCTGAGGCAGGAGAATCGCTTGTTCCCAGGAGGCAGAGGTTGCAGTGAGCTGAGATCACTGCACTCCAGCCTGGGCAATAGAGTAAATGAGACTCCATCTTAAAAAAAAAAAAAAAGGATTTGAGCAGATTATTTCTCCTAAGAAGATTAAAAAAAAATGACCCCAAGCACATGAAAAGATGCTCAACATCATTAGTCATTAGGGAATTGCAAATCAAAACTACAATGAGATACCACTTCATACCCACTAGGATAACTATAACCAAAAAGACAGACAATAAATATTGATGAGGATGTAGAGAAACAGGAATGCCCATATGCTACTATGGCATTGTAAAACGATACAGCCACTTTGAAAACAGTTGGTGGTTCCCCAAAATTAAAAATAGAGTTACCATGTGATCCAGCAGCAATTCAACCCTTGGGGATATAGTCAAGAGAGCTGAAAACACGTCCACACAAAAACATGCACACAAATGTTTATAGGGCTGGGCGCCGTGGCTCACGCCTGTAATCCTAGCACTTTGGGAGGCCGAGGCGGGTGGATCACGAGGTCAGGAGATCGAGGTCATCCTGGCTAACACGGTGAAATCCTGTCTCTACTAAAAATACAAAAAATTAGCCGGGCGTGGTGGTGGGCACCTGTAGTCCCAGCTACTCGGGAGGCTGAGGCAGAAGAATGGTGTGAACCCAGGAGGCGGAGCTTGCAGTAAGCCAAGATCGCACCACTGCACTCCAGCCTGGGGCAACGGAGCAAGACTCCGTCTCAAAAAAAAAAAAAAAAAAATCACAAATGTTTACAGAAGCAGTATTCACAATAGCCAAAATGTAGAAACAACACAAATGTTCATCAACTGATGAATGAGCAAACAAAATGTGTTATAGCCATATAATGGAATATTATTTGGCAATAAAAAGAATAAAGTACTGGGCAGGGCATGGTGGCTTACACTGGTAATCCCAGCACTTTGGGAGCCCGTGGCTGGAGAATCGCTTAAAGCCAGGAGTTTGAGACTAGCCTGGGCAACATAGCCAGACCCTGGCTCTACCAAAAAAAAAAATTTTTTTTTTCACCTCCCACCAACTTCTCTCAAAAAATTTTTTAAAATTAGCCTGGTGTGGTGGTGCGCCCCAGTAGTCCCAGCTACTCTGGAGGCTGAGATGGGAGGCTTGTTTGAGCTCAGGACTTTGAGGCTACAGTGAGCTAGGATTGCACCGCTGCACTCTGGCCCAGGTCATAGCGTGAGACTCTGTCTCTAAACAACAACAAAAGGAACGAAATACTGATACATGCTACACTATAGATGAACTTTAAAAACATGCTAAGTGGAAGAAGCTAAGGAAAGGCCACACATTATATAATTCCATTTCTATGCAATGTCCAGAATACGCAAATCCATGGAGATGGAAAGTAGTTTGGTTGGCTAGGGCTGGGGGATTAGGTAAGATAGCTAAAGAATACAGGTTTCTTTTTGGGATAATGAAAATGTTCTAAAATTGATTGGGGTGATGGTTGCACAACTCTGAATATATGAAACACCATTGAATTGCACGCTTTAAATAGGTAAATGGTATGGCATGTGAACTGTATCTCAATGAATCTGTTATTTTAAAAATCTTAGAGGGTATGTTTTCATTTCCTGTGGCTACAGTGACAAATACCCACACACTTCCTGGCTTAAAACAACAGAAACTTATTCTTTCCCCATTCTGGATCTAGAATAAGTATGAATGGACCAAAATCAAGCTGCCAGCAGGGCTACACTCCCTGCAGAGGCTCTGCGGGAGGAGAATCTGTTCCTGGCCTCTTACAGGAGCAGATTGGTGGCTGCTGGCATTCCTTGGTCTGTGGGTGCATCACTCCAGTCTTCAAGGCCAGCATCTTCAAATCTCTGCTCAATCTTCACATCACCTCTCTTCTGTGTGTCTAATCTCCCTTATTTATTATTTATTTATTTATTTGAGATGGGGTCTCACCCTGTTTCCAAGGCTGGAGTGCAGTGGTTCAATCACAACTCACTGCAGCCTTGACCACCAGCGATTCTCTCACCTCAGCCTCCTGAGTAGCTGGGACCACAGGCACGCACCACCATGCCTAGATAATTTTTTAATTATTTGTAAAGATGAGGGCTCGCTATGTTTCCCAGGTTGGTCTTGAACTTTTGAGCTCAAGGGATTCTCCTCCCTGGGCCTCTCAAAGTGCTGGGATTATAGGCATAAACCAATGTGCCCCGCCTCCCTCTGCCTCTCTGGTAAAGTCACTTGTGATTGTATTTGGAGCCCATCCAGATAATCTCCCCATCTCAAAACTGTTAACTTAATCACATCTGCAAATCCCATTCTCCCATATGTTACAAACTGAATGTTTGCATCCCCGCGACAATTCACATGTTGGAACCAACTCCCCAGTGTGATAGTACTTGCAGGTGGAGCCTTTGGAGGTGGTTATGTCATGAGGGTGGAGGCCTCATGAATGGGACTGGTGCCCTTATGAAAGGGACCATAAGAAAATCCCTAGGCCAGGTGCGGTGGCTCACGCCTGTAATCCCAGCACTTTGGGTGGCCAAGGTGGGCAGATCGACGTGAGGCCACGAGTTTGAGACCAGCCTGGCCAACGTGGCAAAATCCTATCTCTACTAAAAATACAAAAATTAGCTGGCATGGTGGCGCGCCTGTAGCCTCAGTTACTTGGGAGGCTGAGGCACGAGAATCACTTGAACCCAGGAGGCAAAGGTTGTGGTCAGCCGAGACCGCGCCACTGCACTCCAGCCTGGGTGACAGGGCAAGACTCCTTCTCAAAACAGAAAAAAAAAAAAAGGCAAGAAAAGAATTCCCTAGTCCTTTCCATCATGTGAGGACACAGCCATCTATAAATGAGGAAGTAGGCCTCACCAGACACTGGAGCTGCTGGAGCTTTGATGCTGGACTTCCCAAACTCCAGAACTGTGAGAAATACATTTTTGTTGTTTCTTTTTTTTTTTTTTTTTTTTGAGATGGAGTCTCATTCTTGTTGCCCAGGCTGGAGTGCAATGGCACAATTTCAGCTCATTGAAACCTCCGCCTCCAGGGTTCAAGCGATTCTCCTGCCTCAGCCAGCTGAGTAACTGGGATTACAGGCATGAGCCACCATGCCTGGCTAATTTTGTGTTTTTAGTAGAGATGGGGTTTCTCTGTGTTGGTCAAGCTGATCTTGAACTCCCAACCTCAGGTGATCCACCTGCCTCAGCCTCCCAAAGTGCTGGGATTACAGGCGTGAGCCACCGCGCCCGGCCCATTTTTGTTGTTTCTAAGGCACCCAGTCCAAACAAACTAAGACACCATATAGGGCAACATTCACAGGTTCCAGGGGTCAGGGCCTGATATCCTTGGGGGTCATCAGCAGCCTACCACAGGGGTATCATGACCCATATTACAGATGGGGAGCTGAGGGCCAGGAGGTGAAACATCAACCAAGTTCCCAGCACCACATCTGCCTGCCTGTGTCTGCCTGGCTTGCTACAAGGCTTCTGTGACTGACCTTTCTGGGCAGAAGGCTCAGACCCAGTCCCTGACCTGACACACATGAGTCATGAGACCAGAGCCAGCTTCATAGATGTGTGACCCGTGCCGTCACAGGGGCCCTGTGCTCAGAAGCTGCCATGCTTGGTTTGATGCCTTGCTGTCGCCACCTTGAAATTCTTGATAATTTTGAATTTTCATTTGCACTAGACCCACAAATTGTGTAACTGGTCCTACATGTGACACTGAGCAAGAAAAGGGAGAGTTGAGATGAGGTGGGTAGAAGCTGCCCTGCCCACGGCCTCACCTCAGACCTGAAAAGTACCTGACACCCTGATCCTGCACAGCCTAAATAATTGCATTGTTTTATATGAAAGAAGAACTAGACTTTTTTCCACTTTTGGTGGAAATTATAGGGAGGTATATTTCAGCCAGAACTGTGCAACACAGCAGGTAAGGAAAGTTTTGCAAATGTTTTAAAAGGCCAGATGAGACTGGGCATGGTGGCTCACGTCTGTAATCCCAGCACTTTGGGAGGCCACAGCAGGCGGATCACCTGAGGTCAGGGGTTTGAGACTAGCCTGGGCAACATGGCGAAACCCTGTCTCTATTAAAAAAATACAAAAAGGTCAGGCGCAGTGGCTCATGCCTGTAATGCCAGCACTTTGGGAGGCTGAAGCAGGTGGATCACTTGAGGTCAGGAGTTTGAGACCAACTTGGCCAACATGGTGAAACCCCGTCTATACTAAAAATACAAAAATTAGCCAGGCGTGGTGGCATGCGCCTGTAGTTTCAGCTACTCAGAGGGCTGAGGCAAGAGAATCGAATAAACCTGGGAGGCGGAAGTTGCAGCGAGCCGAGATTGCGCCACCGCACTCCAGCCTGGGCCACAGAGCGAGACTGTCAAAAAAAGAAAAAAGAAAAAGCCAGCTGAGAGAGAGGGAGGTGATTCCTAAAGCTGCGGAGTCTCCTCTGGGCCCACCTGAGGCAAACCCAGCCTCCACCAAGAGGCAAGTTTTGTGTCAGTTCCCAAGAACTCCAGAAGCCATGTGGGCCACTCCTTCTTCTTTTAGGGGGAGAATGCAGCTGTCAAATATCTCTTCATCTTATTAATAAAGCTAACAAGGAGCCAAGTATTTGTCAAAACCAATGCCAGGGGTCAGAGCAGTGTCCCACTGATTGCCACAGCTGAAGACAAAGGAAAAGGAAGGAAGACTGTCATCGTCAATGTGGTTGCCATTGCAAAGGTGGCTAGGTGGCCTCTGTCACTGTGGGCTGGGAATCATAGCTCTGGTCTGATGCTAACAAGGACCATGCAACTGCTCATGGAGCGCACAAATGACTGCCCAGACAACATAAAAAAACAGCATCTGGCCGGGCATGGTGGCTAACACCTGTAATCCCAACACTTTGGGAGGCTGAGGCGGCCGGATCACTTGAGATCAGGAGTTCGAGACCAGCCTGACCAACATGGTGAAACCCCATGTCTACTAAAAATACAAAAATTAGCCGTGCGTGGTGGCACAAGCCTGTAGTCGCAGCTATTCAAGAGGCTGAATCACTTGAACCCAGGAGGCGGAGGTTGCAGTGAGCCAAGATTGCACCACTGCACTCTAGCCTGGGTGACAGAGGGAGACTCTGTCTCAAAAAAAAAAAAGGTGTCTGTGTTCCCACTGTGGAAACCTAAGCAGATTGGCTGGACAAACTTTAGAATGACAGGGACCCCAAAAACAGAAAGAAAAGCAAAATGCAGCCTAGTCTCTATCCCCAGGGGCGGTGGGGTCGTCTGGGGACAACAGAAGGATGAAGGCCCAGGATGAGGCAGAAAGGAGCTGATCTGGGGGTAAGGGAAACAGGGAGAGACTGACTGGTTGACTTTGGGAGGGGTGTCAGGGACGCTGGGGCCACTACCATGACTCTGAGGGAGACACAAGTTTTTCATGGGTTTTTCTCTGTGCAGCGTGGTGTAAGTCTGCCCTCACATCTCCCTTCCAGCAACCTTCAAGCAACCTCTAGTAGAGATTTGAAGTGGGATTTTCTTTTCTTTTTTTTTTTTTGAGATAGGGTCTGGATCTGTCACCCAGGTTGGAGTGCAGTGGCACAATCTTGGCTCACTGCAACCTCCACCTCCTGGGTTTAGGTGATTCTCGTGCCTCAGCCTCCCGAGTAGCTGGGATTACAGGCATACACCACCATGCCCAGCTAATTTTTTGTATTTTTAGTAGAGATGGGGTTTTGCCATGTTGGCCAGGCTGGTCTCGAACTCCTGACCTCAAGTGATCCGCCCACCTTGGCCTCCCAAAAAAGTGCTGGGATTACAGGCCTGAGCCACTGCCCCCGGCCTTAGAGTGGGGTTTCTGTTCTCATTTGACTGTGTCATGGTTCTGAGACGAATCCTCACGTGAGAAAGCAACGGGCCTGGCTTCCTTGGGCTCCTCAGCCATGGCCCTCCCAGAGCCCACCATGCCTGGAGGACCCAGCATGGGCCACAGACATGCACCTTCATTCTCACAAGTTCATCCGAGAGGAGGAGGGAGGAAAAGCCAAGGAAACCCAAAAGGCAGGTTAGAGAAAGAAGTCACTCTGTGTCCGCAAAGAGCTCCCCTCCCCTGGCCCTGTGCCCTTCACTCTCTATAGGTCAAGGTTTTGCTGGACTGTTTCCAGTGTTTGAGCCTGAATCCACCAGGCCGGGGCTCCCTGATGCACTAATCCGGTGTTCAAAGAAGGGAAGGGCTGTGTGGCCCTGAACCTGTGCCTACACAGCAGAAAGAATTCCAACCTTTCCTTATCAGACATAAAGTGGATCTACAAAGGGTCACATTAGAGAGTTTTCCTTTTTAAATGGCTCTACAAATGTTCTGAGGTAGGCGGCAGAACTCGACTCCAAAGGTAGGGCTTGGACACTGGACCAAATTGAAGACTAGCTAAACAGGGACTGAGAGAAAGCAGCTTTCCATAAGACACGCCCACCAGTGTGCCGTGTCAGTTTACCGTTACCATGACAACACTGGGAGTTACCACCCCTTTCCACGGCAATGACCTGACAACCCAGAAGTTACCACCCTTTTTCTAGAAATTTCTCTATAGTCTGGCCCTTAATTTGCATATAACTAGATGGGCACACATATGATGCAGAACTGCCCTGAGCTGGTGCTCTGGGCACACTGCCTATAGGGTAGCCCTGCTCCACAAGGAGCAGTCTGTCTGCTGCTGCTGTGCACTGCCGCTTCAATAAAAGTTGCTGTCTAACACCACCGGCTCCCCTAGCTTGCACTTGAATTCTTTCCTGGGCAAAGCCAAGAACCCTGCCAGGCTAAGCCCCAATTCTGGAGTTCACCTGCCCTGCATCAGTTGCACGTAGCACAGTTTCATTAGTTTGGCCTTGAGGGGCCAAGAGCAATCCTGCTTTGCACCACCCACCATGAAAGGGAGCAGGAGCTGGCGGGGTGCGGTGGCTCACGCCTGTAATCCCAGCACTCTGGGAGGCCGAGGCGGGAGGATCACCTGAGGTCAGGAGTTCGAGACCAGCTTGGTCCAACATGATGAAATACCATCTCTACTAAAATTACAAAAATTAGCCGGGCATGGTGGCAGGCACCTGTAATCCCAGCTACTAGGGAGGCTGAGGCAGGAGAATCGCTTGAACCCAGGAGGCAGAGGTTGCAGTGAGCCAAGATCACACCACTGCACTCCAGCCTGGGTGACAGAGCGAGACTCCATCTCAAAAAAAAAAAAAGAAAAGAAAAGAAAAAAGAAAGGGAGGATGAGCTGCCCTGGGGGAGGTTTGTGGACTTCTGAACTCATGTGAGCCAAGTCTACCAAGCCTCAGCTCACCAGCCTGTAGATTGCTCCTCATAAGGCCACTGCGGGCCTCAATATCATAAAACTCTATAGGGATATGGGTCACGTTAAGTATTGTCCTTTGACCTCATATCAAATGAACAAGCATCAGGAAAAATTGTGAAAGGGTTTGAAATAGGCCTAAAACATTCCTGGGTGTCTTCAACAAAAAGTAGAGGCAATCTAGCATATTCTTCCAGCTTATCTGACTCTATGAGGTATCTGTGCCTTTCATTGTCTTTGAGATATCTTATAATTTTCCAGGTTGTCCGGAGAAATGCAAGTTGTGACCAGTGGGGATGATGCAGTTGATAATTCCCCTAATGATATTGAGCAATTTTGCATCTTTTGTTTTGAGGCGGAGTTTCGCTCTTGTCCAGGCTGGAGTGCAATGGCACAATCTCGGCTCACTGCAACCTCCGCCTCCTGGGTTCAAGTGATTCTCATGTCTCAGCCTCCCGAGTAGCTGGGAGTACAGGCATGCACCACCACGCCCAGCTAATTTTGTATTTTTTGGTAGAGACGGGGTTTCTTCATGTTGGTCAGGCTGGTCTCAAACTCCCGACCTCAGGTGATCCACCCGCCTCAGCCTCCCAAAGTGCTGGGATTATAGCCGTGAGCCACCGCACCCAACCAGTTTTACATCTTTTAAGCCAACTCATTTTAGCATCCCTGATGGTAGATATCTGCGTATCTAATGATCAATTGGTCAATCAATCTAATCATATATACATATCCTCTTTGATTCTCCTTTGAGTAAGTTATAGCATTTCACTGGTTCACTCATTAATTGATAAGTTAAATAAAATATTTGACACATGTTCATATTATATTTGCATGAGAGTTATGATTTTACTCCTAAAAATTATAAGACTCCGCTATGGAGCTTTTATTTAAATAATAATAACTAATATTTATTGAGCGCTTACATACTTCTCACGTTTCCTTTAATCCTATGAGTCAGTTACTGTTATTACCCTCCTTTTACAAGAGAGAAACAAGACTCTCAGAGAGGTTAGTACTCTTGTCCACGATCCCACAGCTGAAGTGGTGATGCTGGCTGCCTGCCTTCAGCCCTGAGCCCTAATTCCTCACACAGGGCCTCTGGAAGAAAAACATTTCAGGGCCCGGTGCGGTGGCTCACACCTGTAATCCCAGCACTTTGAGAGGCCAAGGCAGGTGGATCGCCTGAGGTCAGGAGTTTGAGACTAGCCTGGCTAACATGATGAAACCCCATCTCTACTAAAAATACAAAAAATTAGCTGAGCATGGTGGTGCACGCCTGTAATCCCAGCTACTCGGGAGGCTGAAGCAGGAGAATTGCTTGAACCCGGGAGGCAGAGGTGAGCCGAGATCACGCCATTGCACACAAGCCTGGGTGACAGAGTGAGACTCTGTCTCAAAAAAAAAAACCAAAACAAGACAGAAAGAAAAACATTTCAGGACTTCTTGAAATATTCCACAATAGAAAAATCTTGGGCTAGAACAAAGATGGAAGGGATCAAAGTATGAAACAGTTGAAATACACTGAATGTAACATATGTATTCACCAAGGTTATTCAAGGATGTAATCCTTCACCTTGTTCTATACAACTGTCTCCATGTTTCCTGTTTCTTTAGAGCTTCATTACCTGATTAAACACAATTAAAATAAATAGATATGTAAAAATCAAAAATGCAGCCAAGTTGGGGTACAAGAATATGCACAGGAAATGGTGCTTCTAGACAGAAATGAGATTCATGTGATTTAGGACCACGTCAGGAGCCTGTGTAAACATTCCTAATACTCAGAATGTGAGAACACATCTGGGCTTGTGGATGAATACCTCCCAAATGTCAACGACATGCTTTAATTAGAGCTTTTTAAAAATGGACCAGTTGCAGCCAGCGCTATGGCTGGTGACTGTAATCCCAGCATTTTGGGAAGCTGAGGCGGGAGGATCACTTGAGCCCAGGAGTTCGAGACCCCCCTGGACAACATAGTGAGACACCCCATCTCTACATGAATTTTGTTTTTTAATTAGCCAGGCATGGGGGTACATGCCTGTGGTCCCAGCTACTCGGGAGGCTGAGGTGGGAGGATTGCTTGAGTCAGGAGGTGGAGGCTACTGTGAGCCATGACTGGGCCATGGCACTCCATCCTGAGCGACAGAGCGAGACCCTGTCTCAAAAACAAAACAAACAAATAAACAAAACCCAGAAAACTTGGTTGTGATGGTGTACTGTAGCTTTGCAAAATGTTACCATTAGGGGAAACTGGCACATATCTCTGTATTATTTACTGCAAATGCATGCAAATGTACTATTATCTCAATAAAAATATTTCTATTTAAAAAATAGGGCCGGATGCCATGGCTCACACCTGTAATCCCAGCACTTTGGGAGGCTGAGGCAGGAGGATCACTTGAGGTCAGGAGTTGGAGACCAGCCTTGCCAACATGGTGAAACCCTGTCTCTACTAAAAACACAAAAATTAGCCAGGCGTGGTGGCACATGCCGTGGGCCCAGCTACTCAGGAGGCTGAGGCAGGAGAATTCGCTTGAACCCGGGAGGCGGAGGTCGCAGTGAGCCGAGATTGCGCCACTGCACTCCAGCCTGGGCAATAGACTGAGATTCAGTCTCAAAAAAAACAAAACAAAACAAAACAGAAAACCTTGAATTTTCACATTGCTCTTTAGAATGTGGAAGGAACCTGGAAATTTTCTCTGAGGGTGAGAGGGAGCAAATATGCTCCCAATAAGGGGAAATTCTAAACGGAAAACAAACAGGAACATTTTGCACCTAGAAAAGATCTTGTATATTCAGGGAGGTAAAGGGGATTTCTGCAAATTATTGTGAGATGCATTGACAAGCCTCAGCTCCTAAATGAAATGTTTTTCTCCCAGGTCGTTTGAAGGCCAGTTTCCCCAGAAAGCTACTCTTAGATGAACCTCTCTTAAGAGAGAGATGGGCAAGTAGGAGGTGCTCTTAGCTCCCTCTCTCCCATCCCCCATAGGATGAGGCCTACAGAGGAATCCCTTAGGTCAACTTACAGAGAAGGACCCTGAGGCCCTGAGGTTGGCCATGTCTTGTCTGTGTGGCCAGCAAGGGGACTGCTGGGCCTGGTAGTGTCTCAGGACTTCCTGGCCAGGGAGCTTCCTTTGTTGTCTCTGGAATCCCCCCTTGCCCTGTGTCCTTGAGTCTAGGACCTGGCACAGGTACATGTGATGCCATGCCCAGGGTGCTCTAATCCAGGCACTGGCCTCTAAGGAATGGCTATGGAGGGCCAGATCAAGTCCAGCAGAGCCAGCTCTCACCAGGCCTGTGCAGTGGGTGAGCATATGTGATGGGAGGACATATGCAGTGGGTGGGCATATGTAGTGAGTGGGTATACATAGTGAGTGGGTATATGTAGTGAGTGGGTATATGTAGTGAGTGGGTATACATAGTGAGTGGGTATATGTAGTGAGTGGGTATATGTAGTGAGTGGGTATATGCAGTGGATGGGCATATGCAGTGAGTGGGTATATGCGGTGGGTGAGCATATGCAGTGGATGGGTATATGCAGTGGATAGGCATGTGTAATGGGCAGGCATATGCAATGGGTGGGCATATGCAGGGGTTGGGTATATGCAGTGGATAGGCACACGCACTGGCTGGGAATGTCATGGGTGGGCATATGTCATGGGTGGGCACATGAAATGGACAGGCATATGTCATGAGTGGGCATATGCAGTGAGTGGGTATATGCAGTGGATGGGCATGTGCAGTGGGTGGGCATTGCAGTGGGTGGGCATTGCAGTGGGTGGGCATATGCAGTGGGTGGGCATGTGCAGTGAGTGGGCATGTGCAGTGGGTGGGCATACGCAGTGGGTGGGCATGTGCAGTGGGTGGGCATGTGCAGTGGGTGGGTATGTGCAGTGGGTGGGCATATGCAGTGGGTGGGCATGTGCAGTGAGTGGGCATGTGCAGTGGGTGGGCATACGCAGTGGGTGGGCATGTGCAGTGGGTGGGCATGTGCAGTGGGTGGGCATACGCAGTGGGTGGGCATGTGCAGTGAGTGGGCATGTGCAGTGGGTGGGCATGTGCAGTGGGTGGGCATATGCAGTGGGTGGGCATGTGCAGTGAGTGGGCATGTGCAGTGGGTGGGCATACACAGTGGGTGGGCATGTGCAGTGGGTGGGCATGTGCAGTGGGTGGGCATATGCAGTGGGTGGGCATACGCAGTGGATGGGCATGTGCAGTGGGTGGGCATATGCAGTGGGTGGGCATATGCAGTGGGTGGGCATATGTGATGGGTAGGCATATGCAGTGAGTGGGCAAATGCAGTGGGTGGGCATATGTCATGGGTGGGCATATGCAGGGCTGGGCACCTGCAGCAAGTGGGTTGTCACGGGAGACTTTGCCCACACTAAGAGACTCTGAGTTTCAGTTTTCTGCCGCCTAACATGATGATACTTGCGACTGCCTGTAAATCCATTTTTAACCCCCAACTAGGGAAGCTGAAGGAAGAGGAACAGCAGGGCCACCAGCTCAGCCCGGTGGCTGCATTGTTCTCCCCTGACATTGTTCTCAGGCCGGCTCTGCTTACCCAGAAGGCCCCTTAACCCCTGGGGAATCCGATGAGATTGTTTTTCCCAAGACTGGGCTCTTCAGGTGTGAGCTGCAGTTCTTGGGCCACGTAGGTTACTGTGGCATTTCTGCAGCAGGAAAGAGGAAGGAACTTCTGATCTGTGGGGCAACGGCATCAACAATGTGCACCCCCACCAGCCGGCAGCGCGAAGAGGAAAGGAGCTCAGTTTCCATAGTGATAAATCACCAGGAAGGGAGCCTGGAGGGAGCCGGCAATAAGACTTCTCCCTTCCCCTGGCTCCCTGCAAATGCATTCCCAATGCCAGAGTCGGTTAGCCGCCTGGCGCCTCTCCAGACTGAGCCCCCAGAACCGCAGGCAGAGGAAGACGGAAGGGGCTCTGCCAGATGGAAAACAAATTCCCAGCTCCTCTTCAATGTGTCAGTAAGGCATGGGTGCCCGAGCGGATGCGTCGGGGCCCAGGGCTGTGCCACACCTGGGTGGCCACCACATGCGAAGCTCTCGATGCATGCCACCTACATTATTCCATTCCATTCTCTTCTATTACGCCCTACACACGACTGTGTTCTATTAAATGAGCCCACAGCACAGGCGCTATTAGCCCTTTTATCACAGAAGAACAAACAGGCCTTGTGAGGGAGAGAGATGCACCAGAGACAATTCACCAAGTTAACAATAGCTCCTGAAGGTCTCAAGGCTCTCTTCTGAGATTCTTTCTCTTGCCAAAATCAGACTATTTTCCCCAAAGAAAACATTTGAGTTTTTTTGAAATGTTCTGGGAAGTCATTTATCCCAAACGTCATCAGCCACTCTTTATGCAGGCCACGGTCTCTTGCCTGTAACCCTTGCATGTGCTGTTCCTTCTGCTTGAAATGCTGTTCCCTGCTTCCTTGGTCAGCTAACTCCTCAGGGGACTTGTCTCATCCCTCCTTCCCAGTAGCTCAGATGCCTTGCTTTCTGGGCTCCCACAGAACTTACACCATATTGTGAAGCAACACAGAGTAATAGTAGGAGAAAAGGCTCTTCTAGGCCCAGACTAGCTGTGTGACCTCAGGGGATTTGCTTAACTTCTCTGAGCCTTGATTTCTTCATAGGCAAGATGGAGAGAATGCAGGCATCTGCCTCACAGTGTGTCTGTGAGGACTGGACATTAACATATGTAAAGCTCTTAGAAAATGCTTGCCTGCGGTTAATGCTCTAGAAACATTAGTCACTAAAGAATTAAGTTCTTAAAGCAAGAGCCATTCTTCATGGATATCTCTAGATCTAGAGGCTTAGGCCCAACTGGGTATGGAGCAAATGTCACTCTGGATTCGTGGGAGACTATTTTCCAGCTACACTTTAGGCAACAGGCACGGTGCTAGGCACCTTGATTCATAAGATTTAATTTAGTTAAGTCATTCCAGGACTAGTCTCAGATAGCCCAGGACCAGCATTTTGTCACTGTAGCCTGCAGCATTCTCGAATGGCCCTCTGATCACCTGATATCCCCTCCAGACTTCCTGCCCTGCCCAGGCCTGAAAAGAGTCCCCACACTCAGTGACAGGTGAAGAGGCCCTCAGCCTTGCCACAACAGGGGTTACCCATGTGGTCTGTAAACACCAAGAGATTTAAATAATGGACATACCTGCATCCCAGGGGCCACTCAGACGGCAAAAGACAAACCCCACCTTGGGCAGCCACTCTCCTCCATGGTTCCACTTGAAAAAATGAAATGAAACTCTTCATGCAAATACTCGGGCGCTAAACAGTTATGTAACAGCCAAGTCTCTCCACTTAAAAATACAGTCTTCTCCAAATCTATAGAGACAGGATGCCGACCAGAGGTTGCCTGGGACTTGGAGAGGGATCGGAGGACGATTGCCATTGGGCAAGAGGGAACTTTTGGGGGTGAAGAAAATGTGCTCAACTGGATCGTGGTGACGCTTGTACAACTCTGTCTTCACAAATTGTAGGGTTCCCGAATTTCGTCAATAAAGATACAGGATGCCCATTTAAATTTCAGATAAGCAATAAATACTATTTTTAATATAAGTATGTCTCAGATGGGACATCCTTGCATATTGCATGGGATATACTTACACTAAGAAAGTATTTGCTGGGCCGGGCACAGTGGCTCACGCCTGTAATCCCAGCACTTTGGGAGGCTGAGGCAGGTGGATCACCTGAGGTTGGGAGTTCGAGACCAGCCTGTCCAACATGGAGAAACCCTGTCTCTACTAAAAATACAAAATTAGCTGGGTACGGTGGCACATGCCTGCAATCCCAGCTACTCGGGAGGCTGAGGCAGGAGAATCGCTTGAACCCGGGAGGCGGAGGTTGCAGTGGGCCGAGATTGCGCCATTGCACTCCAGCCTGGGCAACAAGAGCGAAACTCCATCTCAAAAAAAGAAAAGAAAAGAAAAGAAAACATTTGCTGTTTACCGGCGCGATCTCGGCTCACTGCAGCCTCCGCCTCCCTGGTTCAAGCGATTCTCCTGCCTCCATCTCCCAAGTACTTGGAATTACAGGTGCACGATCTCAGCTCACTGCAGCTTCTGCCTCCCTGGTTCAAGCGATTGTCCTGCCTCAGTCTCCCAAGTAGTTGGAATTACAGGTACGCAACACAACACCCAGCTAATTTTTGTATGTTTAGTAGGGGCGGGGGTTTCACCACTTTGGCCAGGCTGGTCTCGAACTCCTGACCTCAACTGATCTGCCTGCCTAGGCCTCCCAAAGTGCTGGGATTACAGGTGTGAGCCACTGTGCCCAGCCTGGAATTCACATTTAACTGGATATCCTGTATTTTATGTGCAAGCCTAACTAAGAGACCCTGAATTAATTGTACACTTATAATGGGTGAGTTTTATGGTAGGTAAAGCTGTTAAATTTAGCACAATGCCTAGAATAATATTGTTGCTTAAAAAAACACAGCTTTGGCTGGGCAGGGTGGCTCACACCTGTAATCCCAGCACTTTGGGAGGCCAAGGCAGGTGGATCGTCTAAGGTCAGGAGTTCAAGACCAGCCTGGCCAACATGGTAAAACCCCATCTGTACTAAAAATACAAAAAAAATTAGCCGGGTCTGGTGGCAGGTGCCTGTAATCCCAGCTACTAGGGAGGCTGAGGCAGGAGAATTGCTTGAACCCGGGAGGTAGAGGTTGCAGTGAGCTAACATCACACCACTGCACTCCAGCCTGGGTAGCAAGAGCAAAACTCCATCTCAAAGAAAACAAAAACAAACAAACAAAAAAACCCCCAGCTTTACCTTCCATGCACTTCCTCCCCACTGTCACCTCTAGCAAAATACAACTGCAAAAACCATCCCACCTGCCCAGGAACCCATAGAAGCCACCAAGGTAGGAAATACGTTTTTTTTTTTGAGATGGAATTTCGCTCTTGTTGCCCAGGCTGGAGTGCAATGGTGTGATCTCCACTCGCTGCAACCTCCGCCTCCCAGGTTCAAGTGATTCTCCTGCCTCAGCCTCCCCAAGTAGCTGGAATTACAGGCATGGGCCACCATGCCCGGCTCATTTTGTATTTTTAGTAGGGACAGTGTTTCTCCATGTTGGACAGGCTGGTCTTGAACTCCCAACCTCAGATGATCCACCCGCCTTGGCCTCCCAAAGTGCTGGGATTACAGGCGTGAGCCACTGCTCCCGGCCAATAGGAAATACATTCTAAACAGTCACGTTAGCTTTGTCTTCCCGGTGCCCACGGCCTGCGGAGGGCAAGACTTAAGGTCAGAAACATCACAGGACAGGCCGGGCGCAGTGGCTCATGCCTATAACCCCAGCCCTTTGGGAGGCTGAGGCAGGCAGATCACTTGACATCAAGAGTTCAAGACCAGCTTGGCCAACATGGTGAAACCCCATCTCTAACTAGAAATACAAAAATTAGCCAGGCATGGTGGCACACGCCTGTAGTCCCTCCCAGGTACTCGGGAGGCTGAGGCAGGAGAATTGCTTGAACCCAGGAGGCAGAGGTTGCAGTGAGCCAAGATCGTACCCTTGCAGTCCAGTCTGGGTGACAGAGCAAGACTCCATCTCAAAACAAACAAACAACAACAACAAAAAGAAAGAAACACCACAGGACAAACCGGAGAGTTGGGAACAGTCCTCTCCTTGTTGGATGCTCCAAATACTAAAATCAACCACCTACCCCATTTTGCTGCCCAGAAATTAGAGAAATATACAGACTCTCATTGACTGAATGGCCACTAAATGCTCTGTGCAGGCTGGATGAGGGGCTACAAAAATGAGTACCACACTTCCCTGCCCCTAAGGAGGTGAATTACAAACCCACGACACACTCACCTCCAAACACACAATCATTCAAAGCAAAGAGAGAAAGATGTCTCATTTTTCCCTTCTATGGGAGAGAAACTTTTTTGACCTTGTCCAATAAAACTAACATTCACATATATGTGGTGTTTGCTTTTAGAATTGCATTTGGTAATTAGTAAGAGAACATCACCTTTTTAGAATTATCACAGTTCCACTTGTCCATGGTCAACACAAAGCTACTTGCTAGTAGGTCTGGCTCTCAGCTATCCAGATACGAAATTCTGACCAACTATCAAAATCATAATAACGCATTCTTTAAATTCACCCCATCGGAGATGGAGTCTTGGAGACTTAATTAAATGTGCTGTTGGTGTAATTAAACTTTTTTCTTTGTGAATACTGTTGTCCCTCGATATCCATGGGGGATTGTACCAGACCCCCACAGATACCAAAATCTCAGGATGCTCAAGTCTTTTCTGTAAAATGGCATAGTATTAGCATATAACCTAGGTACACCCTTCTGTATATTTAAAATAATCTCTAGATTACTTATGGCCAACTCTAGGTGTACTGCCTATGAGTTAGCTCTGCTCCATAAGGAGAAGTAAAAAAAAAATCATCTATAGATTACTTATAAAACCACATCAGATGCTGCACATCATTTCATTTGTGGGGGATTCAACATAGTACTCAGCACGTGGAAAATTCAAGTTTCAACTTTTGAAACTGTGGAATTTTTTTCTGAATATTTTCCATCCGCGGTTGGTTGAATCCATGAATCTGGAACCCATGGATATGGACAGCTATATCTGCAAAGGGGCTCTTTTTTTTGAATGAGGAAGACTCAATGACATTCCACTCTATTCCTTCCACTTCCATGGTGCCATTCCGGTACTAGAGGATTTCACAAAAACTGCCCCATACAGTGGAGGCTTCAGCCACTGTAAACTTATAAGCCCAAGAATCCCATTACTTAGCTCATCAATGATATGACCACGGCAATTTGGGCATTTCAAGAAGGAAGGAGACGCATTCTCTCTCTCTCTTTTTTTTTTGAGACAGAGTCTTGCTCTGTCACCCAGGCTGGAGCGCAGTGGTGTGATCTCAGCTCACTGCAACCTCCTCGTGGGTTCAAGCAATTTTCTTCCTCAGCCTGCTGAGTAGCTGGGATTACAGGCACCTGCCACCACGCCCAGCTTACTTTTGTATTTTTAGTAGAGACGGGGTTTTACCATGTTGGCCGGGATGGTCTCGAACTCCTGACCTCAAGTGATCCACCCGCCTTGGCCTCCCAAAGTGCTGGGATTACAGGCATTAGTCACTGCGCCCGGCAGGGATGGAGTTTTATCAATTTAGCAAGGTTGTCCCTTATCTACTGGGGACTTTAATTAATCAAATATACATATAAATACAAATAGAAAAATCATTGACTACTTAGTTAATGCTATTTTGGATAAAATATTCCCAATAATGAGATTTATAAAATACAAATAATGAAGGGGCCAGGAGTGTTGGCTCATGCCTATAATCACAACACTTTGGGAGGCAGAGGCAGGAGGATCACATGAGTCCAGGAGTTTGAGACTGGCCTGGGCAGCATAGTGAGACTCCATCACTAAAACAAACAAACAACAACAACAAAACAAAACAAAACAAAACAAAACAATTAGCTGGGCTTGGTGGTACATACCTGTAGTCCCAGCTATTAGGGAGGCTGAGTTGGGAGGATGAGGCCCTGGAGTTCAAGGCTGTAGTGAGCCATGGTTGTGCCACTGCACTCCAGCCTGGGCAACAGAGCGAGACCCTGCCTCAAAACATAAAATAAATAAATACATAATAAAAATAATGGGGGGGTTTTGATGGTGAAAAGGTAGGACTGCCAGCCTGCTCAGAATTATGGAATGTTTTAAAGTAGCCAAAAACATTTTTCTCTGTGATAATCAAGGTATCAGGTATGAATTTCTGCAGGACTAAAAGAAACTCTACATGCATTTGATGGTATTTTTCATGTAAGGACTAAATTCTTTTAACGAGCACCTCATTTGGTTTACCCTCTATAGGCTTGAAGCAGGAGGGTATTTCTGAAGGGAACTTCAACTTGTTTCTTGTCTGTTTGTTTGTTTTGTTTGTTTGTTTGTTTGTTTGTTTGAGACAGAGTCTTGCTCTGTAGCCCAGGCTGGAGTGCAGTGGTGTGATCTCGGCTCACTGTACTCACTGTAACCTTCATCTCCCAGGCTCAGGTAATCCTCCCACCTCAGCCTCCTGAGTAGATGAGACTACAGGTGTGCGCCACCACACCTGGCTAATTTTTTGTATTTCTTGTAGAGACGAGGTCTCACTATATTGCTCAGGCTAGTCTTGAATTCCTGGGCTCACGCGATCCTTCCTCACTGGCCTCCCAAAGTGCTGGGATTACAGGAGTGAGCCGCTGTGCCTGGCCTCAGCTTTTTTTTCTTTAATTTCAAGTGACTCAAAAGAAAAACAAGCGAAAATAAAAATAAAGCGTTAAGGCATAAACAGTTAATGGGCAGTCTTTCCTCCCTAGCGCTTTTGAAATTACAGACACTTGACAATGACGCCATCTAGTGGAAGATTAGCAGGTCAGACGAAAACCCATCTATTTGTAATTTATCAGCCGCAGCTTCTCCTAAACGCTTTTTTTTTTTTTTTTTTTTTTTTGAGACAGAGCAACCTCCACCTCGTGGGTTCAAGTGATTCTCGTGGCTCAGCCTCCCAAGTACCTGGGATTACAGGGGTGCACCACCATGCCTAGCTAACTTTTTGTATTTTTAGTAGAGACGGGGTTTTACCATGTTGCCCAAGCTGGTCTCAAACTCCTGGCCTCAAGTCGATCCACCCGCCTCAGCTTCCCAAGGTGCTGGGATTACAGGCGAGAGCCACTGCACCTGGCCACCCCAAACACCTTTAAAATAGCTTTGGACACTCCCAGTGCTTATTTCACTTTTACATTGTTATTTCTAATACAGACATACTATTGATATTAAAAAGTACATAAAATATGTAATACAGAAATAGTACATTGAAAATATATAAAATAGGCCAGGCATGGTGTCTCATGCCTGGAATCCCAGCACTCTGGGAGGCCAAGGAGGGAGGATCGCTTGAGTTCAGGAGACCAGCCTGGGCAACACGGCAAGACCTCGTCTCCACAAATAAAAAAAATTAGCCAGGTGTGATGATGAAGTATGCCTTTAGTCCCAGCTACTGGGGAGGCTGAGGCAGGAGGATCACCTGGGCCATGGAGGTCGAGGCTACAGTGCTCACCACAAGTTTTTTGCCCCCAAAAAACTTGAGTTTCAGCCCAAACACCATTCCCATTGAGTAGCAAGCAACTTTGAGCAAACATCTCAGCTTCTCCCTCTGTAAATTCCAACAGTAAGGCTCTTCTAGCACTATGTACAAACAAGTATTTTCAGCCTTCCTACAAAGAGACAGACTACCTTTATAGTTACAGTTTCCTTTTTATTTATTTATTTATTTTTGACAGGGTCTTGTTCTGTGGCCCAGGCTGCAGTGCAGTGGTGTGACCATGCCTCACTACAGCCTTGAGCTCCGGGGCTCAAGCACTCCTCCTGCCTCAGCCTCCCCAGTAGCTGGGACCACAGGCACGCCCCACCATATCTGACTAGTTTTTAAATTATTTGTAGAGATGAGGACTTGCCATGTTGACCAGGCTGGGTTTTTTCATGTGTGAAACAGAACACGTCACAGGGTCATTATGAGGATGGAGTCAGCTGGCCCATCTAATAAACTGACCTTTAACCAGGAGGTACTCAGTAAGTGCTAGATTCTTCTCTTTGGAACTTGAAAGACCAGAGGAGAGCCCAGCAAACTCAGAGAAGCAGGAAAGACCATTCATAGGATGTTGTTCCTGGGTGCTGACGCCCCACAATTGGGGCTAGTCCACTCCTGGGATGGCCAGCAAAACTCACTTATTCACAGCTGTGGACTGACAGAGCAAGAATCAGGAGAAATAGATGGGTTTCGTCTGACCTGCTAACCTTCCACTAGATGGCGTCATTGTCAAGTGTCTGTAATTTCAAAAGCGCTAGGGAAGAAACTGACTGCCCATTAACTGTTTATGCCTTAACACTTTATTTTTATTTTCGCTTGTTTTTCTTTTGAGTCACTTGAAATTAAATTTAAAAAGTTGAGGCCAGGCGCAGTGGCTCACTCCTGTAATCCCAGCACTTTGGGAGGCTAGTGTGGAAGGATCACGTGAGCCCAGGAATTCAAGACCAGCCTGAGCAATATAGTGAGACCTTGACTCTACAATAAATACAAAAAATTAGCCAGGTGTGGTGGCGCGCACCTGTAGTCTCGTCTACTCAGGAGGCTGAGGTGGGAGGATCACCTCAGCCTGGGAGATGGAGGTTACAGTGAGCCAAGATCACACCACTGCACTCCAGCCTGGGCTACAGAGCAAGACCCTGTCTCAAACAAACAAGCAAACAAGCAAAACAAACAAACAAGAAACAAGTTCACTCAGGTCAGCTGATGTAGTCTTCCCAGAATCCTCAGCACCCCCTTCCCTGAAGGGGGTCTGGAGATCCACTGGCATCACTTTGGGACCTAGGGAGTGCAGCATTCTCCCAGGCGGCAGCCCAGGCCATTCCGGATACAAGACAGCAAGACAGAGTCACCAGAGCCCTTACTTGTCCCCTGTCCCTACAAGGAAACCCAAAGCCTTCCTTCCTTCCTTGTGCTCAGCCCGTGGTAAACACCCAGATTTTCTGGAATCGTCTTCTCTCCACTAACAAAATCTTGACAAATCATCTCTTAGGATAGGTCACTTCTGCCGGCAGCTAAGGGCCTACCCAGATCCTTATTGGCTTTGGTTTAAAAGGGTAATTTCAGCTGGGCATGGTGATGTACCCCTGTAATCCCAGCATTTTGGGAGGCTGAGGTGGGAGGATCGCTTGAGCTCAGGAGTTCAAGACCAGCCTGGGAAATATAGCAAGACCTCATCTCTACTAAAATTAAAAAAAAATCAGCCGGGCATGGTGGCAAGCACCTGTAATCCCAGCTACTCCGGGAGGTGAGGCGGGAGCTTGATCCTTTAACCCTGTGACCATGTCAGGGTACTTTCTCTTGGCTTCTGCCATCTGAAGGGTGGGAATTTTGGAGGTTCATATCATATTTAGCTCTAAAAATTAACTTGAGCAGCTAAAAGCCTTTGCAAGCTCGAAATTGACTGCTTTAGGCTCCTTCTAGGAAGAGTACTAGAAATTGCCCGGCACCCTAGCTAAGTGGCTAAGCCCTTATCTTTTTTTTCACAGTGGGGGCCTCGGTTCAATTCCCGGCTTAGGGAATAAGTGCTTTCTGGTTTGCTGTCTGTGTGACTTTTGCCAGTTATTAATTATCTTCCCCACCATGAACAACTTCTGACTTCCCATCTTGAATTTTCCTTTCTCTGAGCTACATTTGGCGATTCTAGATCTTGTAACAACTGCTTACCACCTCTTTGAAAATACCACACACACCGGGCACAGTGGCTCATGCCTGTAATCCCAGCACTTTAAAAGGAGGCCGAGGCAGGTGGATCCCTAAGGTCAGAAGTTTGAGACCAGCCTGGCCAACATGACAAAACCCCCGTCTCTACTAAAAATACAAAAATTAGCTGGGCATGGTGGCACGTGCCTGTAATCCCAGCTACTGGGGGGCTGACGTAAGAGGATAGCTTGAGCCTGGGAGACAGAGGTTGCAGTGAGCTGAGATCGTGCGTGCCACTGCACTCTTTGAAAATACCACACATGCCGGACACAGTGGCTCACACCTGTAATCCCAGCACTTTAAAAAGAGGCCGAGGCGGGTGGATCCCCTGAGGTCAGAAGTTTGAGACCAGCCTGGCCAACATGAAGAAATCCCGTCTCTACTAAAAATACAAAAATTAGCTGGGCGTGGTGGCGTGTGCCTGTAATCCCAGCTACTAGGAGGGCTGACGTAAGAGGATAGCTTGAGCCTAGGAGACAGAGGTTGCAGTGAGCTGAGATTGTGCGAGCCACTGCACTCTCGCCTGGGCAACAGACCAAGACTCCATCTCAAAAAAAACAAAACAAACAAACAAACAAACAAAACAAAAAAATGCACATCCATAGTTAAGTCATAATCCTAGTTAAGTCTTATTGGTTTCACCTGGAAGGTTACCTTTGGTAAAGTCCAAAAGCCAGGAATATTGGCTATTTGTCCTGGCTAGAGTGGTAATAAGAGATTTGGTTAAAAGTCAGGCTCTGCTCTGTTTTGCATTGTGTTACCTGATGTTTTTTACATTTAGGGTATGAGAGATTACATTATGAGAGAGCTTTTAGCCTTAATGTGTAACAACTAGGTAGGAAATATACTTCAAGGGATGGCTAATGGCAGTTATAGGGGAGTACTCAGTTCTTTGCATGTTTGGATCAGAGAAGCATGCTCTTGACCACCTAGAAGGTATGGAAACATACCCACCCACCCACACTGAGAGATAAGACTCCTGTAAGGGATAGCCTGATTCCCTTTATTTGGGGATCCAAGCCTGCTTATTAGTCCCTAGAAACTGCATACTTTCCTGGCCCTGTTCCTTAAAAGGCTCCACCCTAAAGCCAGTAATTAACTGAGGTCTTTTTTTTTTTTTTTTTTTTTTTGAGACAGAGTCTTGTTCTGTCTCCCAGGCTGGAGTGCAATGGCATGATCTCGGCTCACTGCAAACTCCACCTCCCAGGCTCAAGCTATTCTCCTGCCTCAGCCTCCCGAGTAGCTGGGATTACAGGTGTGCACCACCATGTCTGGCTAATTTTTGTATTTTTACAAAATTAGGGATGGGGTTTTGCCATGTTGGCCAGGCTGGTCTCGAACTCCTGACCTCAGGTGATCTGCCCACCTCAGCCTCCCAAAGTGCTGGGATTACAGGCGTGAGCCACCGCACCTGGCCTTAACTTACATCTTTAAAGAACTCTCCATGTGTAAGATTTTCCTGGCCGTCTTGAAACTGCCTTTGCAAAACTATGACTGAGACCGTGAAAAAGATCTAACTTAATCGACTCCATTTGCTTCTAACCTCCAATCTGTCCGTGTCCTTTCCTAGGCAGGCTGAACTAACTTTGGGAGAAACTTGGTTTATAGTTTACAACAAAGATAAGTTGGGTGCAGTGGTGGCTGGGTGAGGTGGTTTACGCCTGTAATCCCAGCACTTTGGGAGGCTGAGGCGGGTGGATCACCTGAGGTTAGGAGTTCGAGACCAGCCTGACCAATATGGTGAAACCCTGTCTCTACTAAAAATACAAAAATTAGCTGGGTGTGGTGGCGGGCACCTGTAGTCCCAGCTACTCGAGAGGCTGACACAGGACAATTGCTTGAACCTGGGAGGTGGAGGTTGCAGTGAGCTGAGATCCCGCCACTGCACTCCAGCCTGGGCAACAGAGCGAAGACTCCATCTCAAAAACAAACAAACAAACAAAGACAATAACAGCCCTTTCCCAAAGCAGACCTCCTTCTTGCCTGGGGACTAGATTGCCTTTGTAGGACTAACATTAGCCACAAGATTAGAAATTATGGTTTAAGAGTCATGCAGCTGGAGGCTGCAAGATTCTGACCCTCCCTAAACTGCTCCTAAGATCAGTGCTTGAGGTATTTTGCAGACCCTGCTCTTGATGGATCAGCTGGCACCACCCAGGTCAATAAACTGACTCATCTGATCTTGTGGCCACCACCCAGGAACGCAGTGCAAGAAGACAACTTCTACTCCCTGTGGATTTCATTCCTGACCAATCAGCACTCCTGGCTTCCTGGCTTGCCCCTACCCACCCTTAAAAACTGTGCTCCCTGAATGCTTGGGGAGACTGATTTGAGTAATAATAAAACTCTGGTCTCCTGCAGAGCCGGCCGTGTGTGAATTACCCTTTCTCTATTGCAATTCTCCTGTCTTAATAAATCGGTCTGTCTAGGCAGTGGGCAAGGTGAACCCACTGAGCCGTTACAGTCTTAACTGCAGTTATTCACACCCTTTTCCTTGGTTTGAGTAAAATATAGATTTATTATTGGAAAGGGGTCTCAATCTAGACCTCAAGGAAGGGTTCTTGGATCTCACACAAGGGGTAATTCAGGGTGAGTCCACAGAGTAAAGAGAAAGCAAGTTTTTATTAGGTAAGTAAAGAAACAAAACAATGGCTACTCCATAGGCAGTGCAGCCCTGAGGGCTGCTGGTTGGCTATTTTTGGAAATTTCTTAATTATATGCTAAACAAGGGATGGATTATTCATGAGCTTTCTGGGAAAGGGGCAAGGAATTCCTGGAACTGAGGATTTCTCTTCCTTATAGACCATATAGGTTAACTTTTAGACATTGCCATGGCATTTGTAAACTCTCATGGCACTGGTGGGAGTGTCTTTTAGCATGCTAATGCATTATAATGAGCATATAATGAGCAGTGAGGACAGCCAGAGGTAGCTTTCCTCACCATCTTGGTTTTGGTGGGTTTTGGCAGCTTCTTACTACATCCTTTTTTATCAGCTGGGTCTTTGTGACCTGTATCTTGTGCTGATCTTCTGTCCTGTGACTAAGAATGTCTCTCTGGGAGTGCAGCCCAGCAGGTCTCAGCCTCATTTTACCCAGTCCCTATTCAAGAGGGAGTTTCTCTGGTTCGAATGCCTTTGAAACATTTGCTAAATGCTTTAATATCATAAACTGCTTTAACTTTTGCTTTTTTTTTTTTTTGAGACTGGAGTCTCGCTGCGTCACCCAGGCTGGAGTACAGTGGCTCAATCTCAGCTTACTGCAGCCTCCACTTCCTGGGTTCAAGCAATTCTCCTGCCTCAGCCTCCTGAGTAGCTGGAACTAAAGGTATGTGTCACTACGCCTGGCTAATTTTTGTATTTTTTTAGTAGACTCAGGGTTTCACCATGTTGGCCAGGACGTTTCTTTAATTTGATAATTGTTCATCTTACCTGCTTTGGAGTCATTAGATTCTAAATAAGCCCCATTAGATTCTAGATAATGCCTAACCTCCTAGGAATGCACCCCAGCAGGTCTCAGCCTCACTTTTCCCAACTCCTACTCAAGATGGAGTCATTCTTGTTCCAGTGCCTCTGACACACTCCCCCTCCCTTTTACAAGGAGACTTTTCATCCTAAGTGTTGTAGAGCGATGGGATCCATCATCTGTAATTTCTTTAGGAGAAATAAGGGTGATGACATTCCTGCCTAACTATTAGTTTGTCTTGTATTCAGGGTAGAGAGAAGCTTAATCAGAGAGCATTGGTATGGTCAAGGCCATTCATAACTCTGAGTTCTGACAAAAGGTGATATTTAGAAGATTAACAAGTGTTCAATTTAAGAAATTATCTAAAGTAAACCAAGTAAGGAGGCTTTCCATGAACTAGACAACTGTTGGAACCAAGGTGATATGGAGTCGCTAGCCAATTCCATCTGTCCCAGAATTAGATATTGATCCAGATTTTTTTTTTTTTTTAATTGAGACGGAGTCTGGCTCTGTCGCCCAGGCTGGAGTGCAGTGGCGTGATCTTGGCTCACTGCAAGCTCCACCTTCTGGGTTCTGGCCATTCTCCTGCCTCAGCCTCCTGAGTACCTGGGACTACAGGGGCCTGCCACCACGCCCTGGCTAATTTTTCTATTTTTAGTAGAGACGGGGTTTCACTGTGTTAGCCGGGATGGTCTCAATCTCCTGACCTTGTGATCTGCCCGCCTTGGCCTCCCAAAGTGCTGGGATTACAGGTGTGAGCCGCCACGCCCAGCCAATCCAGATTTTTATATTACTCATTCCTCTCTTTTCCTGAGCAGCTGCCAGAAATCACTGGTTGGTTCCCAGGAATAAGCAGGGTCAGTTTAAATTGCAGAAAAAACTAAAAAGATTTTTTGGCTTTTTATTAGTTCAGTCTATGCAGTTAGTTCCTGTTTTGCTCAATGCTTATAGACTCATTTTCCAAGAGAGTCTTGGAAGTTCTTTCCTCTCCTTTTTAGTGGCAAACTTTCCAAAGTTATCAGAAACTTGCATTTAAGAGTCCTTGTCAGAGTTCTATAGCTGATTATAAGCCACCTTTTGAAGAGGATCAAAACAAGACAATTGTCTGTAGATGATGTGAAAGGAAAATAAACCTCAGGACTCTGAAATCACTAAGCAAAATGGAAAAGTCACACTGGGAACTGCGTCAGGCAAACCTGCCTCCCATTCTTAAATAAGATAGCTACAAAGATTAAAAAAAAAAAAAAGCCATATACCTCCCTTACAATTTGCCCACAAGTAAATTCCTTGTGGTTCTCAAGATCTTTACCTTAGAACATTCTGTTGAATTTCACCCTGGCAATGTAAATTGATAGCTTATTTTCACAGGTGCAGGACAAAGAGTAGAACTCAAAGTCATCCCTCTGCTCACCTGAGACAGATGCATATCTGACTGCTTCCTCTGCCCTACTGTTTACATTAGCATATGTAAAAATGCAGATTCACTGAGCCAGACATGGCATAAGTGGCTATTCATCTACTCCCCTGCCTTATGTAAACTGTGTATTCAGTGAAAGGCTGAGCAAAGACTCAGAAAGATGCAACCATTTGTCTCTTATCTACCCAGACATTTAAAAAATTTTTCCTCTTCCCCCAATATCCATCCTTCCCCTTTTAAATATTGAAGCCCTCAAAATCTTTGGAGAATGGCACAGTTTCCCAGGTGCATGTCCTTAACCTTGGCAAAATTAACTTTCTAAATTGATTGAGACCTGTCTCAGATACTTTTAGTTAACAATGACAAAAAGTCTTAGGGCAGCCACGGTTAAAGACACAATTGACTAGGAATTTTGGTTATTTCTGTGGCATACAACAATTTTACATAACAGTTATAATTACTGATAGCACACAATAAGTCATGTCAGAATTACATGAGTTTCCCATAATTTTGGAGCATACATCAATAACACATTCATACAAATAAAATCCAAAGAAAGCCAAACACTGTTTTATATTTGACAGCTTTCTGTATGATTTTAATATACCAAATAAGCCACATATTTCATTTTGAACTTATGGAACTTAACATCTAAAAGGATTAATCAGGTCGGAAAAAGACATAATTTAGAATTTGATTTTGGAAAGTTTGTCAAATATCAAAGATTTAAAGCACTTGATATTATAAAATAAAATCCCAGGACACCACAAGTCATTTATTTAGTCAAATTGATGACTCAAAGATTTTTAAAAGACAAAAACTTTTACTCATTGATAGCGGGAAGACAGCTTTCCAAACAATGTCTTTTTTTCTCCCTTCTTTTTCCTGTAGCGTATTTAAAAGCGAAGAAAAATCTTTCATTGTCTTTTAATATTATGTGAAAATGTTGTTCAAGAGAGAAAGCTAAATTTCACTTTTGCATTAATGTACTATTAACGTCAAACCCAATTATTAATTAAACCTTATAGACAAATCTATACAATCTTAATGTTTCACTATGAGGTAAGATTCTCATAAACCTTTTACAAGATTTTTTCTTTTTCTTTTTCTTTTTTTAAAGAACAGAAGTTCCAAGGAAAACTGTTGTGCTTTTATTTCAATGTTCGATTTATTGAAAAAACTGAATAATACCCCCTTTAACTTTAGCCAATATGTTCACACATATAATTTCTTTATGAGATTAACCTTTCACAACCATCCACAACTTGCTGAAACCTCAGCTTTATCCTATCTAAATTTTACAGTCCTTTTTTTTTTTTTTTCTTTTTTCTTTTCTCTTTTTGAGACAGAATCGCTTTGTTGCCCAGGCTGCAGTACAATGGTGTGATCTCGGCTCACTGCAAATTCTGTATCCTGGATTCAAGAGATTCTCGTGCCTCAGCCTCCTGAGTAGCTGGGATTATAGACCTGCGCCACCATGCTTGGCTAATTTTTGTATTTTTAGTAGAGATATGGTTTTGCCATGTTGCCCAGGCTGGTCTTGAACTCCTGGACTCAAATGATCAAGTAACCTGCCTCAGCCTCTCAAAGTGTTGGGATTTATAGGTGTGAGCTGCTGTGCCCGGCCAAAACAATCCTTTAACCCTCTAAACTAGGCCAAAAAATCCACATTCCCATGCCATCTTGTAATCTTTTGCCAAAAACATTGTACTTTCCTTACACACCTTGTATGCCTATGTCCCAGTGTTAACTCTTAGCAACTTTTATTTTTGGTGAAAAACTTGGCAAGTACCGAGTATGGTACCTAGGACAGCAGGCAGTAGTGCAGATAAGGTGTGACTCTTTCTAGCATAGCCAGGGGGCATGGCTACCCTCATATATCCCCAGGCCTTCCCTAGTCTCTAATGGTTCCAAAAGCCACAGAAGCAGTTTATGTAGTTTAGTAAACACAGTATCTGACCTGCCTAACTTAGACCAAATGTTTAAATTTTGAAGACATTTTTATTTTACCAATAATCTTTAAAACTATCTTTATCTCCCAAAGATTAAAGTCATGGGAACTAAAAGGCATTAAAATTTCTACTTTCCTGAGAAATATTTGATTTAAGTGCTTATTTTTCTTTAAACCAATTACTTAGAGATCTTTTATATAAACATTATACACACAACACATATAAATATGCACACAGATGGAAGAGCTTTTTTTTTTTTTTTTTTTTTTTTTTTTAAAGACAGAGTCTCACTCCGTCACCTAGGCTGGAGTGCAGTGCCATGATCTTGGCTCACTACAGCCTCAACCTCCCAGGTTCAAGCAATTCTCGTGCCTCAGCTTCCCGAATAGCTGGGATTACAGGCGCCCGCCACCACGCCCAGCTAATTTTTGTATTTTTAGTAGAGATGGGGTTTTGCCACGTTTCCCAGGCTGGTCTCGAACTCCTGTCCTCAAGTGATCCACCCACCTCGGCCCCCCAAAGTGCTGGGATTACAGGCATGAGCCACTTGGCCCAGTTTTTAAGTTTTTTAACTGGATTGCTAGCTTCGGGTTGGAGCCCTTTGAGGAACAGGGCTAGGAAAGCATGCAGCTTCCAAGAAGATGAGTCTCTGATCCAAACATGGAAAGAACCGAGTATTCCCCATAGCTGCCATTAGCCATCCCTAAAAGTATATTTTCCACCGAGTTATTACATACCGAGACTAAAAGCTCTCCCAGGTGAAACCAATGAGCCTTAACTAAAGTTACAACTTAATCATGGGCATAGGAGGTATTTTCAAAGAGGTGGTGAGCAGTTTTTATAAGATCTGGAATCTCCAAAGGTAGCTCTGAGAAAGGAAAATTCAAGACAGGAAATCTGATGGGCCAGCTTGAATAGTGGGCTTATAGGGGTCCCAAGTCCACATTCTATCCTGTGGTACCCCTCTCTTCATGACAGAACAACACAGAAAGACAAATTCATGACACAAGGTACACCAGATTCACTACAGCCTAAGACTAGCCTCACAAATCATTTTTCCTATTAATCAAAACCTTGCAGAGGAGACAGACACTATTTTTTTAACCATTTATTCAACCAGTTTGCACACAGAGAGAGGCCAGAAGTTTGACTGGTAAGAAATTTTGTATTTTTATTTTTTTTTAGACAGGATATCTCTCTGCCACCTAGCCTGGAGTGCAGTGGCAAGATCTCTGCTCACTGCAACCTCCACCTCCCAGGTCCAAGTGATCCTCCCATCTCAGCCCTCCGATTAGCTGGGACTGCAGGCATATACCACCATACCCAACTAATTTTTGTGGGTTTTTTTGGTAGAGATAGGGGTTTCACCATGTTGCCCAGGCTGGTCTCGAACTCCCAACCTCAGGTGATCCTCCCACCTCAGCCTCCCAAAGTGCTGGGATTACAGGCATGAGTCACTGCACCTGGTCTCTGACTGGTAAGAAATTCTTACCCTTTTGCCAGCATGCCAAGTTTCTAGGTTCCCTTTCTCTGTATGACTTTGATGGCCCTGCTTGCTGTGCCATAGCTATGGGGGCCAAGCCATGTGACAAAAGAAAATCATCTTTTTCTGTTTCATGGAACCATAAGCAAAAGCCTCTCAGTTTTGCAAGATGCTGCCCAAAAGGCTGCATGGAGAAATCGAATTAACGTTTTTTCATTCTGGCTGGAGCAAAATACATGTGACAAAACAGCTACCCCGCTGAGCACCAAATATCAGCCTGGCAAGGCTCAAACTTGCCCCTGTTGGCCCCTGTCATCTTTGATCTACTCAAAGTGGGGTGGAAGGACCTCCAAACCAGGAGTTTCAATATGTGGTCTCTGGGCAAGATGGAAGAGTGGACAGTCACCCTGAGTGACAGAAAAGATAGAAAAGGGAAAGGAAAGGAAGACAGAGAGAGGAAACTGGAAGGAGAAAAGCATTGCTTGTGGCAGAGAAAGGGAGATGAGAAGCACCAGGAGGCCATAGAAAGATCCACCATCACAGCAACACTGAAACAAAAGTTCAGGCAACTGCTTGTCAGTAACGAAGGGATCTTTTCCAGGAGTCCTGTCAGCTCTCAATTTTCCCCTTTGATGGAGGAAAAAATTTACCCTCAGTCATCAGCAAAGAACGCAAGGTGGATTAACCCAAAGAGAATAGCTGTTAGCATCTCATAATGCCAAATCCATTTTTTTTTTTTTTTGAGACAGTCTCACTCTGTCGCCCAGTCTGGAGTGCAGTAGCACTATCTCGGCTCACTGCAACCTCCACCTCCTGGGTTCAAGTGATTCTCCTACCTCAGCTTTCCCAGTAGCTGGGATTACAGGTGCACACCACCATGCCCAGCTAATTTTTGTATTTTTAGTAGAGACGGGGTTTCATGATGTTGGCCAGGCTGGTATCGAACTCCTGACCTCAAGTGATCTACCTGCCTCAGCCTCCCAAAGTACTGGGATTACAGGCGTGAGCCACTGCGCCCGGCCACTAGATCCATTTTTAACTAAGAGGGGCTTTACTGAGGGGGACCTCTAACCCCCTATGTCTTAGGGGGGAATCTAACCCTTCGAAGTTGGGCTTCTAACCCAAATTTTTGTCCCTTAACCGGGATAAAAGCTACCCACTACTTACCCAAAGTTGGCCAATTAGTGCTGCACAGATGATTTTCCTTTGGGCCAAGGGTCTCTCTGGTAATGTCTTTTCGTGGTTTGCCAGGAAGATGTTCCTGGAAAGGGGTCCCAATACAGACCCCAAGAGAGGGTTCTTGGATCTCACACAAGAAAGAATTCCGGGTGTGTCCACAGAGTACAGTGAAGGCAAGCTTATTAGAGAAGTAAAGAAACAGAAGAATGGTTACTCAAGAGGCGTAGCAGCCCAGAGTGCTGCGTTGGCTGTTTTTATGGTTATTTCTTGATCGTATGCTAAACAATGGGTGGATTATTCATGAGTTTTCTGGAAAAGGGGAAGGAATTCTTGAAACTGAGGCAGTCTATATAACTTTCAGACGTTGCCATGGTATTGTAAACTGTCACGGCAGTGGTGGGAGTGTCTTTTAGCATGTTAATCCATTATAATTAGCATATAATGAGCAATGAAGAGATTCCAGAGGTCACTTTACTTGCCATCTTGGTTTTGGCAAGTTTTGATTGGTTTCTTTATTGCATCCTGTTTTATCACTTCGGTCTTTGTGACGTATATCTTGTGCGGATCTCCTGTTCTGTGACTAAGAATGCCTAACCTGGGAATGCAGTCCGGAAGGTCTCAGCCTCATTTTACCCAGCTCCTATTCAAAAGAATAGTTGCTCTGGTTCCAGCACCTCTGACACATTTGCTGAATGGTTAAATGCCATAAATTGCCTATTTAATGTGATAATTGTTCAACTTACCTGCTTTGGAGCAAAGGGCTGAGGAAGTGGAGTTAGCTATGCCCCCTAGCTATGCTGAGAAGAGTCAGACCTTATCTGCACTTCTTAGCAGGTGTTCTAGGCGCCACACCTGGTACATAAATAGAATCTCTTACTTGCTAGGTTTTTCACCAAGAATAAAAGTAACTAAGAGGTAATATTATAACATATGTAATTGAGAGTACTGGAGAAACAGTTTCACATGCAAGGTATGTAAGGAAAGTAGAATGTGTTTTTGGTAAAGAAGATATGGGAATGTAGGTTTTTTGGCCTAATTTAGAGATTTAAAGGATTAAGTTTGATAGAATAAAGCTAAAGTTTTGAGTAAGTTGTGAAAGGTTTGTGAAAGATTAATCTTATAAAACAAATTCTATGTGTGAACATATTGGCTATAGTTAAAGGGATATTATTCCATTTTTCCATAAATTGAACATTGAAATAAAACCACAACAGGGTTTTCATAGGGCATTGATTTGATCCTTCTTTTTTTGACACAGAGTCTCGCTCTGTTGCCCAGGCTGGAATACAGTGGTACAATCTGGGCTCACTACAACCTCCATCGCCCAGGTTCAAGCGATTCTCATGCCTCAGCCTCCCAAGCAGCTGGGATTACAAGTGTGTACCACCATGTCCGGCTAATTTTTGTATTTTTAGTAGAGACGGAGTTTCACCATGTTGGTCAGGCTGGTCTCAAACTCCTGATCTCAAGTGATCCATCCACCTCAGTCTCCCAAAGTGCTGGAATTACAGGCATGAACCATTGCGCCTGGCTGATTTGATTTTAACAGAAAATTGTAAAGGGTTATAAAAGGTTTACGAGAATCTTACCTTATGGTCAAACTAAATGAAATTAAATAAATTTGTCTATAGCTTTTATTAAGAATTGGGTTTGACATTAATAGTACACTAATGCAAAGGTGAAATTTGGCTTTCTCTCTTGAACAAAATTTTCATGTAATATTAAAAGATAATGAAAGATTTTTGCTTGCCTTTTGAATAAACTACAGGAAAAAGAAGGGAAATTAAAAAGACTTCTTTTTTGGAAACCTACCTCTTCCTCTATCAATGAGTAAAAGTGTTTGTCTTTTTAAAATCTTTGAGTTATCATTTTGGCTAAATAAATGACTTATGTTGACCTAGGATTTTATTTTATAATATCAGTATTTTAAATCTTTGATACTTGACAAACTTTCCAAAATCAAATTCTAAATTATGTCTTTTTTTGACCTGATTAATCCTTTTAGTTATTAAGTCCTATAAAATCCAAAATTAACATATTTGGACCAGGTACAGTGACTCATGCCTGTAATCCCAGCACTTTGGGAGGCCAAGGCCAGTGGATTACTTCAGGCCAGTAGTTTGAGACCAGCCTGGCCAACATGGCAAAACCCCATCTCTACTAAAAATACAAAATAAATAAAATACAAAATACAAAATAAATAAAAATACACAGCCAGTCAAGGTGGTGTGTGCTTATAGTCCCAGATACTCAGGAGGCTGAGGCACAAGAATCACTTGAACATGGGAGGTGAAGATTGCAATGAGCCGGGATTATGTACTGCATTCCAGCCTGGGGCACAGAGTGAGACTGCGTCACTGCACTCCAGCCTGGGGGACAGAGTGAGACTGTCTCAAAAAATCAAAACAAAACAAAACATATTTGACCTATGTGGTATATTAAAATCATACTGGAAGCATTGTCAAATATGAAATGGTGTTTGGCTTTCTTTGGGATTTATTTGTATAAGTATGTTATTGATATGTAGTGCAAAATTATGGGAAACTCCTATAGTTCTGATATGAGTTAGTGTAAGTTATCAGTAATAATTTTTATGTAAAATTGTTGTATACCACAGAAGTGACCAAATTTCCTTGTCAATTGTGTCTTTGAATGTGGCTCCCCTAAGACCTTTTGTCATTCACAGACAATTACTGTCTTGTTTTGATCCTGTTCAAAAGATGTTTTATAATTAGCTATAGGACTCTGACTCTTAAATCCAGGTCTCTGCTAAGTTTTGAAAGTGTGCCATTAAAGTAGAGGGGAGAAATTTCCAAGACTGTCTTGGAAAACTAATGTGTTCATAAATATCAAGCAAAACAGGAATTAATTGCATAGACTAAATTAAAAAAAGACCAAAATAATCTTCTTACGACTTTTTGCTTCAAACATTGCTGATCCTTTCTGTTTTGTTTTTCAGAGTCAAGAAAACTCTTCTTTTGAATTATTTACAGCTTTTAACAATTGAGTAAAGTATACTCCTACGAGCAAAATTTGGAGCATATTTCTTTCTCTCTACCTGATTTTTCCGGAATCTGGAAACTATTTGTGAGTGTTCATGAGTGTTTTTTGTTTGTTTGTTTGGTGGGTTTTTTGTTTGTTTGTTTGTTTGTTTGGCCAGGGCCTCTCTCTCTCATCCAGGCTGAAGTTCAGTGGCATGATCACAATCATCACAGCTCACTACAGCCTCAGCCTCACAGGCTCAAGTGATCCACTCACCTCAGCCTCCCAAGTATCTGGGGCTACAATTGTGTGTCACCACGCCCAGCTAATTTTTTATTTTTTTTTTTGTAGAGATGAGGTCTCACTATGTTGGCCAAGCTGGTCTCAAACTCTGGGGCACTAGTGGTCCTCCCACATCAGCCTCCCAAAGTGCTGGGATTGCAGGTGTGAGCCACCACATCTGGCCTAGTATTCTTAACTTATGGCAATATAGCTATTTGCATAAGTGCAATAAGAATCTGTTTTTCTTTTGTATCAGGTTATTTTATCTGGCGTGCTTTCAAATACAAACAGACTGCTTTAAGGAATCAAAGTTGACATCTCAAGCCAATAAAAGCCCCTTAGGAAAACTGCCATCATACCTTGTCTACACAATCCCTGTACAGGGTTTCTGACCTGTGGCAAGTAAAGAATGTCACTTTCTGACAGGCCCAGAAGCCTCAAGTTATCTTGGGACCTCAAGAAGAGAGAAATTTACCAACTCATATAGGTATTTGCAGGCACAGATTAATCAGTGGCTGGGCTCAAGGCCTTAAAAACTCCAATCTAAGAGTCCTTACAGAACAAAGTTACATCAAAGCCAATTTTATTTTTCTATTATGATTATGATTATTATTATTGAGATGGAGTTTTGCTCTTGTTGCCCAGGCTTGAGTGCAATGGTGTGATATCTGCTCACTGCAACCTCCGCCTCCTGGGTTCAAGCGACTCTCCTGCCTCAGCTTCCTGAGTAGCTGGGATTACAAGCATGCACCACCACGCCCAACTAATTTTGTATTTTTAGTAGAGACAGGGTTTCTCCATGTTGGTCAGGCTGGTCTTGAACTCCTGACCTCAGGTGATCTGCCTGCCTCAGCCTCCCAAAGTGCTGGGATTACAGGCATGAGCCACCGTGCCTGGCAATCAAAGCCAAATTTAAAAGAAGCCTATATAGCAAATAATTATTCTTGCTGCACATTATGCCAATAATGTGCCAAGTATCATAAGACTAAAGCCTGTTTTGCAAACAAATCAGTCCTATCATGATTTGTTTTAACTTAATAAAAATGGAAGATGAGAGAGAGAAAAAATTGTGTATCAAAAACTATGGTATACCTTGATATGGTTTGGCTGTGTCCCCACCCAAATCTCATCTTGAATTCCCACACGTTGTGGGAGGGACCTGGTGTGAGGGAATTGAATCATGGGGGCAGGCCTTTCCCATGCTGTTCTCTTGATAGTGAATAAGTCTCATGAAAGCTGATAGTTTTATAAGGGGGAGTTTCCCTGCACAAGCTCTCTCTTTGCCTGCTGCCATTCATGTAAGACGTGACTTGCAGCTCCTTGCCTTCCATCATGATTGTGAGGCCTTTCCAGCCCTGTGGAACTGTAAGTCCATTAAAACTCTCTTTCTTTTGTAAATTGTCCATTCTTGGTTGTCCTTATCAGCAGTGTGAAAACGGACTAATACATATCTGTTATTAGAGTCTGGTCTCATCCATTGTTTTTGAGTTTTTTCTGCTTTTTAAATTTTATTTTTTGAGACAGAATCTCACTTTGTCACCCAGGCTGGAGTGCAGCGACATGATCTCGGCTCACTGCAACCTCCACCTCCTGGGTTCAAGTGATTCTCATACCTTGACCTCCCGAGTAGCTGGGATTACAGACACCCACCACCACACCCAGGTAATTTTTGTATTTTTAGTACAGATGGGGTTTCGCCATGTTGGCTACTCTGGTCTTGAACTCCTGGCCTCAAGTGATCCACCTTCCTCAGCCTCCCAAAGTGTTAGAATTACAGGTGTGAGCCATCACACCTGAACTTTTCTGCTATTTAGACTGACCCTGATTATTTTTGTGAACCAACGAGTGATCTCTGTCTGCTGCTCAGCAGAAACAGGAGGAATGGGCAATGTAAAAATTTGCATCAGGTTTATAATTCTGGGCATGCATTGAGATTGGCTAGCAACTCTGTATCAGCTTGGTTCCAACAATTGCCCAGTTCATGGAAAGCCTTCCTATTTAGTTTACTTGGAATTATTTTATCTATTTTGTTTTACTATTATGGAATATATGGCTGTTGTACTCTTTGTGTAGGAATGCAGGATAAACTTACTCAACATTTTCTTTTTTTTTTTTTTTTGAGATGGAGTTTTGCTCTTGTTTCTCAGGCTGGAGTGCAATGGTACAATCTTGGCTCACCACAACCTCCGCCTCCCATGTTCAAGCGATTCTCCTGCCTCAGTCTCTCAAGCAGCTGGGATTACAGACATGAGCCACCACACCTGGCTAATTTTGTATTTTCAGTAGAGATGGGGTTTCTCTATGTTGGTCAGGCTGGTCTTGAACTCCTGACCTCAGGTGATCTGCCTGCCTTGGCCTCCCAAAGCACTGGGATTACAGGCATGAGCCACTGTGCCCGGCCAACATTTTCTTAAATTGAATACTTATTAATCTTCCAGGTACCACCTTTTTGTCAGAACTCAGAGTTATGAATGGCCCTCACCATACTAATGCTTTCTGACTGAGCTCCTCTCTACCCTGAATAAAAAAGACCCTAATAGTTAGGCAGGAATATCACCACCCCTATTCAGCCCAAAGAAGTTACTGATGATGGATCCTCCTCCCTCTACAACACTTAGTTCCCTTGTAAAAGGGAGGAAGAAATGTGTCAGAGGTGTTGGAACAAGAGTGACTCCATCTTGAACAGGGGCTAGGTAAAATAAGGCTGAGACCTGCTGGGCTGCATTCTCAGGAGGTTGTGGATTCTTAGTCACAGGATGAGATAGGAGGTTGGCACAAGATACAGGTCATAAAGAACCCACTGATAAAACAGCATGCAGTAAAGAAACCAGCCCAAACCCATTAAATCCAAGATGGCAACAATAGTGACCTCTGGCCATCCTCACTGCTCATTATGCTAATATAATGCATTAGCATGCTAAAAGACACTCCTCCCACCAGCACTATGACAGTATACAAATGCCATGGCAACGTCTAGAAGTTACCCTATGTGGTCTAAAATGGGGAGGAAACATTAGTTCTGGGAATTCCTCACCTCTTTCCCAGAAAACTTAGGAATAATCAACCCCTTGTTTAGCATATGATCAAGAAATAACCATAAAAATAGCCAACCAGCAGCCCTCAGGGCTGCTCTGCCTATGGAGTAGCCATTCTTTTGCTTCTTTACTTCTCTGATAAACTTGTGTTCACTCTACTCTGTGGACGTGCCCTGAATTCTTTCTTGTGTGAGATCCAAGAACCCTTTGCTGGGGTCTGGATCAGAACCCCTTTCTGGAAACACTGTAGATAACATCACTATTGTGAAACCTACAATTGGTGTTTTGGAGATCTTTCAGACTGACCCCACCTGGACCCATGACTCATGAGTCAGCTGATCTTGTGGCTCCACGCAGAGGTGGACTCAACTCATGAAGACTGTTTTCCACACCCCTATGATTTCATCCTCAACCAATCAGTAACACCCATTCCCGAGCCCCCTGCCCACCAAATTTTCCACAAAACCCTTAACATCATAGCCTTCAGGGACATTGATTTGAGTAATAAATTTCATTTCCCCTGTGGTGTGGCTGACCTCACGCTGAGTAAACTCTCTTTTTGCAATGCTATCATCTCAGTGAATTGATTTTTGTTTGTGCAGCAGGCAGGAAGAACTCATCAGGCAATTATACCTTCACCAGATGGTATTTATCAAAGTTTTGTAGAAGAATAAAGTTAAACCAATGAATTAGATAATTTTTGTTATTGAGAACTATTAGATATTTTATATCTAATATTTTACTATTAGATATAAATATCTATATAGATATAGAATCTAATATATAGAACTATTAGATATTTTATATATATATAGTGTATTAGTCCATTTTCACACTGCTATAAAGGACTACCTAAGACTGGGTAATTTATAAAGAAAAGAGGTTTAGGTTGGGCAAGGTGGCTCACACTTGTAATCCCAGCACTTTGGGAGGCCGAGGCAGGTGGATCACCTGAAGTCAGGAGTTTGAGACCAGCCTCACCAACATGGTGAAACCCCATCTCTACTAAAAATACAAAAATTAGCTGGGCGTGGTGGTGGGCACCTGTAATCACAGCTACTCAGGAGGCTGAGGCAGGAGAATCCAACCCAGGAGGTGGAGTTTGCAGTGAGCCAAGATCATGCCACTGCATTCCAGCCTGGGCAACAATAGTGAAGCTCTGTTTCAAAAACAAAACAAAACAAAAATAAAAATCAGCTGGGCATCATGGTTGGCACCTGTAATCCCAGCTACTTGGGAGGCTGAGACAGGAGAATCACTTGAGCCTGAGAGGTGGAGGTTGCAGTGAGCCAAGATTTTGCCACTGTACTTCAGCCTGGGTGACAGAACAAAACAAGACTCCATCTCAAAAAAAAAAAAAAAAAGAAAGAAAGAAAGAAAGAAAATAAAATAAGTTTAATTAAGTTGCAGTTCCACATGGCTGGAAGGTCTCAGGAAGTTTACAATCATGGAAGAAGGGGAAGGTGAAGAGAGTACCTTTTTCACAAGGTGGCAGGGGTTGGGGGTAACCACCACATACTTTTAAACCATCAGATCTTGTGAGAACTCACTATCACGAGAACTTTATGGGGGAAACTGTCCCCATGATCCAATCACCTCCTACCAGGTCCCTCCCCTGACACTTGAGGATTACAATTCAAGATGAGATTTGGGTGGGAACACAGAGCCAAACCATATCATTCCATTCCTGGCCCCTCCCAAATCTCCTGTGCTCTCACATTTCAAAATACAATCAGGCCAGGCATAGTGAGTCATGCCTGTAATCCCAGCAGTTTGGGAGGCCGAGGCAGATGGATCACTTGAGGTCAGGAGTTCGAGACCAGCTTGGCCAACATAGTGAAACACCATCTCTACTAAAAATACAAGAATTAGCCAGGCATGGTGATGTGCACCTGTAGTCCCAGCTACTCAGGAGGTTAAGGCAGGAGAATCGCTTGAACCTAGGAGGTGGAGGTTGCAGTGAGCCAAGATTGCACCACTGCACTCCAACCTGGGCAACAGAGTGAGACACTGCCTCAAAAAAAAAGAACCACAATCATGCCTTCCCAACAGTCCCCCAAAGTCCTAACTCATTTCAGCATTAACCCAAAAGTTCAAGTCAAAAGTCTCATCTGAGATGAGGCAAGTCCCTTTTGTCTATGAGCCTGTAAAATCAAAAGCAAGTTAGTTACTTCCAAGATACAATGGGGGTACAGGCAGTGGGTAAATGCTCCCATTCCAAGTGGGAGTAATCGGCCAAAACAAAGAGGCTACAGGCCCCATGCAAGTCCAAAACCAACAAGGCAGTCATTAAATCTTAAAGCTCCGAAATAATTTTCTTTGACTCATGACTCACATTCAGGGAATGCTGATGCAAGAGGTGGGCTACCAAGGCCTTGGGCAGCTCCACCCCCCATGGGTCTGCCAGGTACAGCCCCCACAACTGCTTTCACAGGCTGGCATTGAGTGCCTGCAGTTTTTCCAGGCACATAGTGCAAGTTGTCAGTGGATCTACCATTCTGGGATCTGGAGGATGGTAGCCTTCTTCTCGCAGCTCCACTAGGCAATGCTCCAGTGGGGACTCTGTGTGGGGAGCTCCAACCCCACATTTCCCCTCTGCATTGCCCTAATAGAGGCCCATGAGGGCTCCACCCCTGCAGCAGACTTCTGCCTGGATATCCAAGCATTTCCATACATCCTCTGAAATCTAGGCGGAGCTCAACTCTTGTCTTCTGTGCACGTACAGGCCCAATACCACATGGAAGCTGCCAAGACTTGGGGCTTGCACCCTCTGAAGCAACAGCCTGGACTGTACCTTGGTCCCTATTAGCCATGGCTGGAGCTGGAGCAGCTGGGACATGTGGCACCATGTCCTGAGGCTGCACAGAGCAGAAGGGCCCTGGGCCTGGCCTGGAAAACCATTTTTCCCTCCTAGGCCTCCAGGCCTGTGATGAGAGGGCTGCCATGAAGATTTCTGAAATGCCCTGGAGATATTTGCCCCACTGTCTTGGCTATTAACATTCAGCTTCTCTTTACTTATGCAAATTTATGCAGCCCAGTGGCTTGAATTTCTCCCCAGCAAATGGGTTTTTCTTTTCTACCACAGGGTCAGGCTGCAAACTTTCCAAACTTTTTTTTTTTTTTTGAGATGGAGTTTCATTCTGTTGCCCAGGCTGGAGTGCAGTGGTGCAATCTCGGCTCACTGCAACCTCCTCTTTCCAGGTTCAAGCAATTCTCCTGCTTCAGCCTCCTGAGTAACTGGGACTACAGGTGCGCACCACTGCACCCAGCTAATTTTTGTGTTTTCTTTTTTTTCAGAGGCAGGGTTTCACCTTGTTGGCCAGGCTGGTCTCAAACTCCTGACCTCGTGATCTGCCCACTTCAGCCTTCCAAAGTGCTGGGATTACAGGCATGAACCTCTGTGCCTGGCCCCAACTTTCCAAACTTTTATACTCTGCTTCCCTTTTAAATATAAATTCCAATTTCAGATTATCCCTTTGTAAATGCATGTGACTGTATGCTGTTGGGAGTAGCCAGCCCACTTCTTGAACACTTTGCTGCTTAGCAGTTTCTTACTCCAGATACCCTAAATCATATTCGTCAAGGTCAAAATTCCACACATCCTTAGGGCAGGAGTAAAATACCACAAGTCTCTTTGCTAAAGCATAGCAAGAGTGACCTTTACTCCAGTTCCCAATAAGTTCCTTATCTCCATCTGAGACCCCCTCAGAGTGGATTTCATTGTCCATATCACTATCAACATTTTGGTCAAAACCATTCAACAAGTCTCTAGGAAGTTCCAAACTTTCCCACATCTTCCTGTCTTCTTCTTGGGTTTGTTTTTGTTTTTTGAGACAGAGTCTCACTCTGTTGCCCAGGCGGGAGTGCAGTGGCATGATCTCAGCATACTGCAACCTCTGCCTCCCAAGTTCAAGCAATTTTTATGCCTCAACCTCCTGAGTAGCTGGGATTACAGGCATGCACCACCATGGCCAGATATTTTTTTAATTTCTAGTAGAGACATGGTTTCACCATGTTGGCCAGGCTGGTCTTGAACTCCTGAGCTCAAGCAATTCTCATACCTTGGCCTCCCAAAGTGCTGGGATTGTAGGCATGAGCCACCATGTCCAACCATCTTCTTGTCTTCTTCTGAGCCCTCCAAATATTTCCAGCCTCTGCCCATTACCCAGTTCCAAAGTCACTTCCACATTTTCAGGTATCTTTATAGCAGTACCCCACTCCTGGTACCAATTTTCTGTATTAGCCAGATTTAACACTGCTATAAAGAACTACTTGAGGCTGGCCATGGTGGCTCATGCTTGTAATCCCAGCACTTTGGGAGGCTGAGGTGGGCGGATCATGAGGTCAGGAGTTCAAGACCAGCCTGGCCAACATAGTGAAACCCCATCTCTACTAAAAATACAAAAATTAGCTGGGCATAGTGGTGGGTGCCTGTAGTTCCAGCTACTTGGGAGGCTGAGGCAGGAGAATCACTTGAACTCAGAAGGTGGAGGTTGCAGTGAGCCAAGATTGCACCCCTGCACTCCAGCTTGGGCAACAGAGTGAGACTTTGTCTCAAAAAAAAAAAAAAAAAAAAAAAAGAAAGGACTACTTGAGACTGGGTAATTTATGAAGAAAGAGGTTTAATTGAGTCACAGTTTTGCACAGCTGGGGAAGCCTCAGGAAACTTATGATCGTGCCAGAAGACAAAGGGGAAGCAAGCACCTTCTTCACAAGGCGGCAGGAGAGACAGAGACAGGGGGAACTGCCACACTGCCACACACTTTTAAACCATTGGATCTCATGAGAACTCACTATCACAAGAAAAGCATGGGGGAACCACCCCCATGATCAAATCACCTCCCGCCAGATCCCTCCTTCAACACTTGGGGATTACAATTCGAGATGAGATTTAGGCAGGGACACAGAGCGAAATCATATCATTGGGTATATAAAATTTTCAAACAGCATCATCATTCGAGCTAGAACATTTTTTTTTTTTTTGAGACGGAGTCTTGCTCTGTCACCCAGGCTGGAGTGCAGTGGCGCAATCTTGGCTCACTGCAACCTCCGCCTCCCAGGTTCATGCCATTCTCCTGCCTCAGCCTCCCGAGTAGCTGGGACTACAGGCGCCTGCCACCATGCCCAGCTAATTTTTTTGTATTTTTAGTAGAGACAGGGTTTCACCATGTTAGCCAGGATGGTCTCGATCTCCTGACCTTATGACCCGCCTACCTCGGCCTCCCAAAGTGCTGGAATTACAGGCGTGAGCCACTGCGCCCAGCAAGCTAGAACATTTTTAAATTTTGTAATTGTTATTGTTCATCAGGAGTTGAGGATTTAACACCATGAATAATACTATTAGTATGAAGAGAAATTCCCTTTTTATGGAGAACATATATTACCCAGTGGCCATCAATTTGAAAGAACTTATTGGAAAATTCGAGGCCCATGTTAAGTCATGCCAGGATTCTAAAGACCACACCATCCACTTCTTTTTCTTTTCTTTTTTTCTTTTTTTTTTTTGAGACAGAGTTTCACTATTGTTGCCCAGGCTGGTGTGCAGTGGCGCAATCTCAGCTCACTGCAACCTCTGCCTCCCGGGTTCAAGTGATTCTTCTGCCTCAGCCTCTCAAGTAGGTGGGATTACAGGCATGCGCCACCACACCCGGCTAATTTTGTATTTTTAGTAGAGACAGGTTTTCTCCATGTTGGTGAGGCTGGTCTCGACTCCCGACCTCAGGTGATCTGCCTGCCTCGGCCTCCCAGTGTGCTGGGATTGCAGATGTGAGCCCGGCCATCCATTTCTAAACATCAACAAAACCTTGGAAAATATGAGAATGGTGTGATTAACAATTTGTATGAAAACTTCTATCTCTTGATAAGTATAAGTAGTTTTGTAATATAGGTCAGTTAGAGACAAAGTGGGGGCAGTGGTGAAATCTATTTTTAAATCTTTTATTTATGTCTTGAGTTATATATTTATGTTCTCCTACTGATTGTTGTTATTTTTTAATAGAGACAGAGTCTTGTTTTGTTGCCCAGGCTGGTCTAAAATCCTGGCTTCAAGGAGTCCTCCAGCCTCAGCCTGCCAAAGGGGTGGGATTACAGGCATGAGCCACCTTGCCTGGACAGTAAATATTTTTTATAATACTTCTGCATTTCTCATTAGAAGTTTGTGAGGATTAAATGAGATTATCAGTATGAATCTCTTAGCACAGCAAAAAGGAATATAGCAACTTTATTGTGTGTTACTATATTTACCGTCAGTCTTATCAATATGGTAAATTACTGCAGACCTCAACAACATGGATTTGGCATGATTTTGAGAAATGTGTCAGGTCTATGGGGAAAATGTTTTCTTTTTCAATTTAAGACTTCACCTCTGGTTTATTATGCCACTTTTTTTTTTGTAGTTGTTGTTGTTTTGGTTTTGGTTTTTTAAGACAGTGTCTTGCTCTGTTGCCCAGGCTGGAGTGCAGTGGCACAATCACAGCTCACTGCAGCCCTGACTTGTCAGGCTCAAGCAATCCTCCTGCCATGGTCTCCCAAGTAGCTGGGACTACAGGCACGTGCCACCAAGCCCAGTTAATTGTTTCAATTTTTTCAATATTTTTCAATTTTTTTTTTTTTTTTAGAGATGGGGTCTCACTCTACTACCCAGGCTGATCTCACACTCCTAGGCTCAAACGATACTCCTGCCTCCTACTCAGCCTCCCAAAGTGCTTGGATTACAGGCATGAGCCCCCATGCCCAGCTGATTAATATTATTCCACTTTTGACAAATCCGTCTTCCACGGCCTTGCTAAAGCGCTCCTAGCAATGTTTGCTAACAGCTGTAAGCGGTATTTCCCTTGGTTTCCTCTGCTGTCTTTGGATCAGATCTGCGGTCAGCAAGCTTCCTGCTTGCAGCAGAGAATTCTAGACATGTCAGCTGTTCTGAAAGGTCCCCAGTCCTCCCAGGTGCGATGGATCTCAGGGGCCCCATCCCTCCCTCTGCCCAGGCAAGCATGGAGGACACGCTGGTGGGGAAAGTGTCTTAACTGTCATGCTTACAAAACCTCCAATTCCCTTTAGCAGAAATTCTAGCACTGAGAGTTATCCCATCAGAGATTAAACTTGTAGGGTTCTTTCCATCCTCGCTTCTTTGCTGAGAGAAATTGCCACTGATGTCACAGTATGAAAAGCACCATGTCATCTCTTTTAGAAGGGAAGTGCCTGAGAAGTAATTTTTACTGTAAGAGGGAATAAAGGCCTTTTGTGAACTGAGGGTTACAGATGATTTGCTACCAGGCAGTGGTGGACAGGTAGGGAGGAAGTGGGATGAGGGCAGCAGGCCCCTGGTGGTGGCAGGGTGTGGCCCCTGGGGTGGCTGACCACCAGGAGGTGGGCCCTGGGGAGCCTGGAGTGAGTCAACGCTGGGGCGGGGAGGATGTCCTAGGAGAATCTGGACGTGGGCAGAGAACTGGCTTCCCTACAGAGATGACACCTGTCTTTGTTTTTTTTTGTTTTTTGTTTGTTTTGTTTTGTTTTGAGACAGGGTTTCACTCTGTCACCCAGGCTGGAATGGAATGGCGTGATCTCAGCTCACTGCAACCTCTGCCTCCCAGGTTCAAGTGATTCTCATGCCTCAGCCTCCCAAGTAGCTGGGATTACAGGCATGCACCACGCCCAGCTAATTTTTTATATTATTTGTAGAGGTGGGGTTTCACCATGTTGGCCAGGCTGATCTCAAACTCCTGACCTCAGGTGATTCACACACCTCAGCCTCCCAAAGTACTGGGATTACAGGCTTGAGCCACCTCGCCTGGCCTGACGACACCTGTCTACAGGAATGTGCAGGACCTACCTACAGGGTTAACCCTGTGTGGAGACAAGAATCAGTAACCCAGGCGACCCTGCCTGATCATAGGGCTTCCTTTCACTTGGGAAGCCCCTCCCATCATTTCCCACCTCCCACTTCAGACTGCTGAGACTGGAATATGTGGCATTACTTTGTGTACACTTCATAGAGCCAGGAGAATTCTGGATCCTGTAGAAGTGAACCAACAACAAGCTACTCCACATTGTTAATTTAGGGATTCTGAGACCTCAAGTCAAGAAAGTTCTGATCGTGGACACTGGGCAGACAGAGACAGTGGAAAAGAATTGGGAGCCCAGGCTATGACTTCAGACAGATGAGGAAGTTTTGTTTGTTTTATTTTTATTTACTTATTCTTTATTTTTATTTTTTGAGACAGGGTCTCGCTCAGCTGCCCAGGCTGGCATGCAGTGGCAAGTCATAGCTCACTGCACCCTTGACCTCCCAGACTCAAGTGATCCTCCTGCTTCAGTTTCCTGAGTAGCTGGGACTACAGGCGCACACCACCACACCCGGCTAATTTTTATTTTTAGTAGAGACAAGGTCTCAGTATGTTCCCCAGGCTAGTCTTAAACTCCTGAGCTCAAATGATTCTCCCGTCTTGGCCTCCCAAAGTGCTGGGATTACAGGTGTGAGCCACTGTACCCGACCCACACAGGGTTTGAATCCCAGCCATGCTACTTCCTAGCTGATTTTCCCCAAATGTATAATGGGGACAATAACCCTCTAGAGAATTACAGGAGATCATGAGGAAAAAGCATTTCACACAAGGCCTAGTCAATACACAACAGCTGCCACTATGACTATGAACCGAAATTCATGATAAACTGCTTCTAACAATGCATGCTATCCTCAACAAAGAATGTATGCAGGGGAGGGGGTGCTAAAGACATTCCTGGGGGCAGGGACAAGCGGAAATGAATTATATTCATGCCTATTGGATATTTTCTTTGGATTTTGTATGCTGTTTCGATTTTTATAATTTTTTTTCTTAAGGAAAAAAACACATATTTTTTTCTTAAGGAAATAGACACTGGCCAGGCGTGGTGGCTCACGCCTGTAATCCTAGCACTTTGGGAGGCCGAGGCAGGGGGATCACCTGAGGTCAGGAGTTCGAAACCAGCCTGGCCAACATGGTGAAACCCCATCTCAACTAAAAATAAGAAATAAGCCAGGCATGGTAGCGCATGCCTGTAATCCCAGTTACTTAGGAGGCTGAGGCAGGAAAATCGCTTGAACTGGGGAGGCGGGGAGGCGGAGGTTGCAGTAGGCCGAGATTACACTATTCTACTCCAGCCTGGGCGACAAAAGTGAAACTCTGTCTCAAAAAAAAAAAAAATAGACACTGTTGTTGCAAGCCTATGGGTTGCCTGAGGGCAAGTATGGGCTCCAGGTAGGTCTTTTGAGGAAAGGATCTTGTTTTTATCTTTCATGTAAAAGTTACTTTATCTTTCTCAATACCTCAGTGGTTTTGAACCCAAGCCTCTGGGAAATGTCCCAACCTCCTTGTCCTCACTCAGTGCACCATACTACCAGGCTTAGAGGTGGCTCTTTCTCCTTATGGAGGACCAAGGAAAGGTGTTGTCAAGGTCTGCCATTATCCCATCTTTCCTCCTTCTCCATAATAGGAATATTAATGCAGAAAGAAATAATTGAAAGAGGAGCGGCCAGGCGCAGTGGTTCATGCCTGTGATCCCAGCACTTTGGGAGGCCAAGGAGGGCGGATCACCTGAGGAGTTCGAGAACAGCCTGGCCAACATGGTGAAACCCCGTCTCTACTAAAAATACAAAAATTAGCCAGGCGTGGTGGCAGGCACCTGTAGTCCCAGCTACTTGGGAGGCTGAGGCAGGAGAATTGCTTGAACCTGGGAGGCAGAGGTTATAGTGAGCCAAGATCGTGCCGTTGCACTCTAGCTTGCGGGACAAGAGCAAGATTTCATCTCGAAAAAAAAGAAAGAGGAGCTAGAATAAGAAAATAAAAGCTGGAGAGAATGTGGAGAAATAGGAACGCTTTTACACTGTTGGTGGGAGTGTAAATTAGTTCAACCATTGTGGAAGTCAGTGTGGTGATTCTTCAAGGATCTAGAACTAGAAATATCATTTGACTCAGCAATCCCATTACTGGGTATATACCCAAAGGATTATAAATCATGTTACTGTAAAGACATATGCACACGTATGTTTATTGTGGCACTATTCACAATAGCAAAGACTTGGAACCCACCCAAATGTCCATCAATGATAGACTGGATTAAGAAAATGTGGCACATATACACCATGGAATACTATGCAGCCATAAAGAAGGATGAGATCATGTCCTTTGCAGGGACATGGATGAAGCTGGAAACCATCATTCTCAGCAAACTATCACAAGGACAGAAAACCAAACACCACATGTTCTCACTCATAGGTGGGAATTGAACAATGAGATCACTTGGATACAGGGAGGGGAACATCACACACTGGGGCATGTCAGGGGGTGGCGGGTTAGGGGAGGGATAGCATTAGGAGAAATACCTAATTTAAATGATGAGTTTATGGGTGCAGCAAACCAACATGGCACATGTATACCTATGTATCAAACGTGCACATTGTGCCCATGTACCCTAGAACTTAAAGTATAATAATAATAAAAAAAATAACATTCTACTCTCCAGATATAGCTATTGTTAACATTTTGAGAAAATATCCTTCCAGATAGTTTTTCTCTTTCTTTCTTTCTTCCTTTCCTTTCTTTTCCTTTTCTTTTTTAATTTAGAGACAAAGTCTCATTATGAGTCTCCCAAAGTGCTGAGAATACAGGCATGAGCCACTGTGCCCGGCCTCCAGATAGTTTTTCTATGTATATAAATTATGCACTTTCTTATTTAGAAAAATGATTTATGTTATTACAACTGTTAATAATACCTTTTCTCTTTTCTTAAGTATATTGTGATTCTCTTACCACATCATGAAATGTTCTTCTACATCACCATTAAAAATTCTTTTTTTTTTTTTTTTTTGAGACAGTGTCTTTCAAAAGTGCAGTTCTGAATCAAGGCAGCCTTGAAGTCTTGTTATTATGGCGAGCCCTCCAGTGCCAGGAGAACTGAGGTAGGAGTAAACTCAGACCAGCCTTTGAAATAGAATGTGTGAGGCCAGGTGCAGTGGCTCATGCCTGTAGTCTCAGCACTTTGGGAGACTGAGGTGGGTAGATCACTTGAGATCAGGAATTTGAGACCAGCCTGGTCAACATGGCGAAACCTCGTCTCTGGTAAAAATAAAAAAAATTAGCTGGGCGTGGTGGCAAGTGCCTGTAATCCCAGCTACTTGGGAACCTGGGAACCGTGGAGGTTGCAGTGGCCCGAGATGGCACCACTGCAGCTATTACTCAAGTTTGAAAATACTAGAAGTTGCCAATATATATTTTTTTCATTGCCAGACTTGTCTGCAATTTGTACTGGATCTGATAGAGAAACCATTTCCATGGGTCTATATGAAAATGTGGAGCCGGGGGTAGTGGCTCACGCCTGTAATCCCACAACTTTGGGAGGCCGAGGCAGGCAGATCACCTGAGGTCAGGAGTTCGAGACCAGCCTGGCCAATGGGGTGAAATCCCGTCTCTACTAAAAATACACAATTTAGCCAGGTGTGGTGGCACGTACCTGTAATCCCAGTTACTTGGGAGGGTGAGGCAGGAGAATCCCTTGAACCCAGGAGGTGGAGGTTGCAGTGAGCCGAGATAGCGCCACTGCACTCCAGCCTGGGCAACAGAGCGAGACTCCATCTCAAAAAAAAAAAAAAGAGAGAAAATGTGGGTGCGGGGAACGATTCTATGGTTGTCTGTTCTTTTCCAGCTGGCCAGCAGTGGTAGCCAAAAAGTGACAGGATGCTGATGAAAAACATTGCAGACGTGAAGAAAAGAAAAAGTTGATGGAATTTTGCACATGTATCTGACAGTTCACCCATCCAAACTTTTATAAAGTGCTGTAAAGTTGTTGTAGTAAGGGTTGGGCATGGTGGTTCATGCTTGTAATCCTAGCACTTTTGGAGGCCACACGCAGGAGAATCGCTTGAGCCCAGGAGTTCAAAACCAGCCTGGGCAATATAGTGAGACTTCATCTCTATAAAAGAGTTAAAAACCTAGTAGTGTATGGTGGTTTGTGCCTGTGGTCCCAGCTACTAGAGAGGCTGAGGTGGAAGGATAGTTTGATTCTGGTAAGTGGAGATTGCAGTGAGCCAAGATGGTGCCACTGTGCTCTAGCTTGGGAGACAGAGCGAGATTCAGTATCAAACCCCCTAGCTAGAGGATGCTAGCTAGGTGACGCTGAGTCAATAAGGAAGGATTTGGTTACATCTTGGGACCTAAGGCACAGAGATGAATGTCCCAGCTCAAGGCTGCCCCAGCCATTCAACTCCTTGCTTCCTCTCTTGGTGGACCTGTCAATTCTTGCAAGTGTCAACCAGCTGTCTTGCCCACCTAGCCCTATAGTCATACCTTTCTATCCTTTTGGTGATCTCCACTCCATCAAGAAGTGGCTCTGCACATTCTATTTCAACTGACTTTTTTTTTTTTTTTGAGACAGAGTTTTGCTCTATCACCCAGGCTGGAGTGCAGTGGTGCAATCTTGGCTCACTGCAACCTCCACCTCCCGGGTTCAAACGATTCGTCTGCCTCAGCCCCTCAAGTAGCTGGGATTATAGGCATGCATCACCACACCCAGTTAAGTTTTTTGTATTTTTACTAGAGATGGGATTTCACTGTGTTGGCCAGGCTGGTCTCAAACTCCTGACCTCGGGTGATCCGCCTGCCTCAGCCTCCCAAAGTGCTAGGATTACAGGCATGAGCCACCGCACCCAGCCTGCACGTTCTATTTCAAAGGCTGATCTAAGGTAACTCCTGCCTCAGATCTCCTGGCACTGGAGGGCTTGCCGTAATATCAAGTCCCCAAGGCTCCCTTGATTCAGAAATCACTGAGGCAGCAGCACCTTGTACAGATATTTCTCAGCCTTCACTGTGCGTAAGAATTGCTTGGGGCCCTTGTTTAAAAAAAAAAAAATCAGCGTCCTGGACTTGAAACCCAGTAAGTCTGGATTGGGGTCTAGGAATCAACATTTAACAGAAGCAGGCATTTTTGGCCAGGCACAGTAGCTCACACCTGTAATCCCAGCACTTTGGGAGGCTGAGGCGGGAGGATCACTTGAGCTCAGGAGTTTAACACCAGCCTGGGCAACTAGACCCCTGTCTTTACAAATAAAAATAATTAGCCAGGCCTGATGGTGCACACCTGTGGTCCCAGCTACTCAGGAGGCTGAGGTGGGACGAGCACTTGAGCCCAGGAGTTTGAGGCTGCAATGAGCTATGATCACAGCACTCCACTCCAACCTGGGTGACAGAGTGAGGCCAGTCTCAAAAAAAAAAAAAAGCAGGCATTTTTGATACAATATTTGTATGTATCTGCTTAAGACAGTCGGTTTGCTTCCAAAGACTAAATCAAACTTCCACCAAACTCCTTTTGGCATAGACTGAGTCCAGAGCAAGGAGATCAGATGGGTTTACATAGACAATGTAACAGTCAGATTTACCTCTTCTCTTTCCCAGCCAGCATGGGACGATGTGGGGGTGTGGGGGGGTGGGGGAGTGGCAATCTACCAAATATCTCTCTTCTTACAGGAACTCACAGAGGAAGACAGATTGGTCCAACAAACCAGTATTATGCAAAGCTCATCCAAACCCTCTGATTTCCTTAACTTGGCTAAGAAAAAGAGGAAGTTCTCCGAGTGACTCACCACTGTGATTCTACTATGCCTTCTGACCCCGTCTTGGACTTCGTTTGGGAGAATGTGGAGCCATTTGAACAGGCTCCTCTTCTGCAGCATGTTTTCTTCTGTCACTTGTAAGCCCCCCTCATCATTCTGAGGCTCAAACCTCCAAGCCAACACGTCATGTGGAAAGTGAGCTTTATCGTGTTCCTTTTCTGTTTCAGGTAGAAAAGCTGTATTGGATTGTGAGGCAATGAAAACAAATGGTAAGTTTCGTTTACTTCTTTCTTATTGAAACCATTTTCACTGAAGTGGTGAGACAGTCTGATTGCAACATAAGCGTCCATTCAAAAGTGTTTCTGAGCTTTTATGAACAACCAAAGAACAGTCTTTTCAATTATCTATCATTTAAAATAAAATGATTTTAGGGAGGGGATTGCAGCATTTTTTTCTGAGACTCAGTGAGAAAAATAATGAAATTTGTTTTCACAATGAAAGTTTTCTAACTTTCCTTGTTATTGTTGTTTTATGGTTGTTGTGTTTTAACTAGAAAGCCAACACACAGGCTGGGTGTGGTGCCTCAGGCCTGTAATCGCAGCACTTTAGAAGGCTAATGGGGTAGGATTGCTTGAGCTCAGGAGTTTGAGGCCAGCCTGAACAACATAGTGATACCTCGTTTCTTAAAAAAACAAAACAAAATAAAAAAACCCACAGAATTATTGTGAAATAATTCAAGCAATACTAGAAATATACATTGGGAAGTGGTCTAACCTCTGGTTCTACTAGTTACTAGCCAGCAGCCTGAGCTCATGACATACCCAGTTTGACCTTAATTTCTTTCTTTCTTTCTTTCTTTTTTGAGATGGAGTCTCAGTCTGTCGCCCAGGCTGGAGTCAGTGGTGCAATCTCGGCTCACTGCAACCTCCGCCTCCCAGGTTCAAGTGATTCTCCTGCCTCAGCCTCCCGAGTAGCTGGGACTACAGGCGTGTGCCACCAAGCCTGGCTAATGTTTTGTATTTTTTGTAGAGACGGGGTTTCACATCGTTAGCCAGGATGGTCTCAATCTCCTGACCTCGTGATCCGCCCGCCTTGGCCTCCCAAAGTGCTGGGATTACAGGCGTGAGACACCGTAATTTATTTCATCTGTGAAGTGGGCTAATAAAAGCACCTACCTGGTAGGCTAGTGTGCAGATCAAATGAGACAATCCCTGCTCCTCGTCACAGTGCCAGGCATATGGTAAACCATCTGTAAGTGATAGCCAAGGTGGTGGCTGTTACTGTATAAAATGTAAAAGTTCTGTTACAATCCTCCTCCAATCCTTCTCCCCTTCCTACTTCCAGAAGCAGCCGTTATCAACAGTCACTTTATATTCGTTATCTTTTTTTGTTTGTTTGTTTTTGAGACAGAGTTTCACTCTTGTTGCCCAGGCTGGAGTACAGTGGCACAATCTCAGCTCACTGCAACCTCCGCCTCCTGGGTTCAAGGGATCCTCCTGCCTCAGCCTCCCGAGTAGCTGGGATTACAGGCACGTGCCACCATGCCTGGGTAATTTTTGTATTGTTTTTTGGTAGAGACGGGGTGTCATCATGTTGGCCAGGCTGTTCTTGAACTCTTGACCTCATGATCCTCCTGCCTCTGCCTCCCAAAGTGCTGGGGTTACAGGCATGAGCTACCACACCAGCCTTAGCTCCTCTTTTTCAACAGCTGCATGGTATTTTAAGACTCGGCCATGATTCGTTTAACCATCCTTATTTATTGCTCCGCTTTTTGGGGGCAATATAAACAATGCTACAATAAACATCCTTGTACACAACGTCCTTTGTGGATGCATGAGAGCTTGAAAGCATCTCTGTAGAATGAAATTCTAGAATTGAAATTGCAAGGTCAGAGGGCATACACATTTAAATTGTTACAGACCCTGCTAAGTTGCCCTCCCAACAAGGCTGATCGTATCCTATCAGTCACCAACGGTGGGTGAGTTTCCCCACCCACTCCCCAGTGGTGGATATAATCACTTTTACTTTTAAATTTTATTTAGGGTTTTTTTTTTCTTTCTTTCTTTGAGACAGAGTCTCTGCTCTGTCGCCCAGGCTGGAGTGCAGTGGTGCGATCTTAGCTTTCTGCAGCATTGACCTTCCAAGCTCAATTGATCCTCCCACCTCAGCCTCCTGAGTAGTGCCATACAGGTACGCACCACCATGCCCAGCTAATTTTTGTATTTTTAGTAGAGACAGGGTTTCACCATTTGCCCAGGCTGGTCTCGAACTCCTGGACTCAAGAGATCTGCCTGCCTCAGCCTCCCAAATTGCTGGGATTACAGGCATGAGCCACCATGCCCGGCCAATCATTTTTAAAATTTGTGCCAATCTGATGAGTGAAAAATGATATCTCAGTGTTGTTTTAATTTGCAGTTGCCTCATTACTTGTGAAGTTGAGCATCTTTTTCATGTATACTGGCCACAAAAGCTCTAGCATTCCTATATAAAAAAAACTTAGGCATGGCTATTTGGTTGGAAAGGTAGTTTAGGTCTTGTCTTAAAGTTGAGTTTATATGGCGGGGCACAGTGACTCACACCTGTAATCCCGGCACTTTGGGAGGCTGAGGCAGGCAGTCACTTGAGGTCAGGAGTTCAAGACCAGCCTGGACAACATGGTGAAACCCTGTCTATACCAAAACTACAAAAATTAGCTGGGCATGATGGTGTGTGCCTATAGTTCAGCTACTCAGGAGGCTGAGGCAGGAGGATCAGTTGAGCCTGGAAGGTGGAGGCTGTGGTGAGTCAAGATGGTGCCACTGCACTCCAGCCTGGGCAACAGAGTGAGACTCTGTCTCAAAAAAAAAAAAAAAAAAAGGTTGAGTTTATATAAGACTGAGAAAATGTTAATTGTCCAGATCAAAGAGTGGGAGGAGAGTTTATTGCATTTTAAAAAGCATTTTCGAAGAGTCTAAATCTGTCTTCCACCCAAGCCATCCATTGGTCCCAGCTATGGTTTTTTTTTTGTTCTGTTTTGTTTTTTAAAAATTAGAGACGAGGTCTCACTTGTTGCCCAGGCTGTTCTCGAACTCCTGACCTCAAGTGATCCTCCCACCACAGCCTCCCAAAGTGCTAGGATTATAGGCGTCAACCACCACACCCAACTTCAAGAACTTTGTATTTATTATCATTTTTATTTTTATTTTTTGAGGTAGTCTCACTCTGTCACCCAGCCTGGAGTGCAGTGGCATGATCTTGGCTCACTGCAACCTCTGCCTCCCTGGTTCAAGCAATTCTCCTGCCTCAGCCTCCTGAGTAGCTGGGATTACAGGTGCCCACCACCATGCCGGCTAATTTTTGTATTTTTAGTAGAGACAGGGTTTTGCCATGTTGCCCAGACTGGTATCAAACTCATGGCCTCAAGTGATCCACCTGCCTCGGCCGCCCAAAGTGCTGGGATTACAGGCGTGAGCCACCTTGCCCGGCCAGGATCTTAACAAGGACTTTTTCTTGTGTCATTTTGTTTTTCAGAATTCCCTTCTCCGTGTTTGGACTCAAAGACTAATGTGGTTATGAAGGGTCAAAATGTATCTATGTTTTGTTCCCATAAGAACCAATCACTGCAGATCACCTATTCATTGTTTCGACATAAGACACACCTGGGAACCCAGGATGGAAAAGGTGAACCTGCGATTTTTAACCTAAGCATCACAGAAGCCCATGAATCAGGCCCCTACAAATGCAAAGCCCAAGTTACCAGCTGTTCAAAATACAGTCGTGACTTCAGCTTCACGATTGTCGGTAAGTAGAGTGCCTGTTCCTTGGAGCCCCTATAATTTATAGGGTGCTTTCTGGTTCTATGAGGGGCTCTCCATGATCCTTGTGAACACTTAAGAACCTGCAAAGTATGTTACTGCGAGCTTTATTCCTTTTTTATTTTTTATTTATTTTTAGACCTGGTCAACAGGAAGTATCTTTTAATTTTTTAATTTTTGAGATCTCTATTCTTTTTTTTTTTTTTGAAACAGAGTCTCACTCAGTTGCCCAGGCTGGAGTACAGTGGTGCAATCATGGTCTACTGCAAACTCCACCTCCTGGGTTCAAGGTATTCTCCTGCCTCAGCCTCCCAAGTAGCTGGGATTACAGGCACCCATCACCACGCCTGGCTAATTTTTGTATTTTTACTTGAGACGAGGTTTCACCATGTTGGTCAGGCTGGTCTTGAACTCCTGACCTCAGGTGATCCGCCCGCCTCAGCCTCCCAAAATGCTGGGATTACAGACGTGAGCCACCATGCCCAGTGAGTTCTCTATTCTTAATCATTCCGTTTCACCTTCTCTTTCAAAGACTTTCGACCATGTCAGATAATAGTCTTATATCTTTAGGCAAAAGTCTTATATCTCAACAATAATTGTTGAGGTCTTTTCTAGAAACTTTATTCTGTGATTCCCATTGTGTGGGCAAAAATCACTTTTTTTTTTTTTTTTTTTTCTGAAGCCTTGGGCCCCTCGGAGAGGGTCTTCAAAGCCCCACGCCTTTCCCACCGCTTCCTTAGTGTCAGGGGCCCCATCCGCTAGCACTCTTCCTGCCTAGCCACATCTCACTACTTCTGTGTTTTTCTGTCCCATTTTCCTACCCCAAGCCTGTTACTGCCTAGCATTAAGGGCCTCATCCGTGAAGGTGACCTTGATAATGGACTCCTGTGAGAGGAGAGAAGGCTTCTAGGTAACACATGTACGTTATACCTGGAGTCTTCAAAGCGTAGGGACCCTGACTTCCTGATAACTCTTGAGTGGTCCTCTATGTCTATGCTATCCAGTACGGTACTGTTTAAATTTATTTGTTTGTTTTGTTTTATTTTATTTCTTTTTTTTTTTTTGAGACGGAGTCTCGCCCTGTCACCCAGGCTGGAGTGCAGTGGTGCGATCTCAGCTCACTGCAACCTCCGCCTTTCGAGTTCAAGCAATTCTCCCACCTCAGCCTCCCGAGTAGCTAGGATTACAGGCATGCACCACCATGCCCAGCTAATTTTTGTATTTTTAATAGAGATAGGGTTTCACCATGTTGACCAGGCTGGTCTTAACTCCTGACCTCAGGTGATCCACCCACCTCAGCCTCCCAAAGTGCTGGGATTACAGGCGTGTGCCACTGCTCCTGGCCAACATTTATTTATTTAATAGCCTATGTCACCCAGGCTGGAGTGCAGAGGCTACTCACAGGCAATCAAAGCCCATTGCAGCCTCAAACTCCTGTTCTTAAGAGATCCTCCCACCTCAGCATCCTGAATAGCTTGGATTACAAGCATGTGCCATAATTAAATTCAAGTTAATTAAAATTAGATGAAATAAAAAATTTCCCTCCACAGTCTCAGTTACATTTCAAGGCTTTGATAGCCACACCTGTAGCTGGTGGCGGCCACATTGGACAACACAGATGTAGACCATTCCCATCATCACAGAAAGTTCTACTGGGTGACATTGCTGTAGCTCAGTGATTCTTAGCTTTTTAGGTTATAACTGTCTTAATAATCCAATGATAGCAATGAATATCTTCTCCAGAGAAATGCTCATAAAACTACATATACAAATTTCTGCATAAGGTTTTAGAGAATGCTACGGACTCCAGGTTAGAACCAATTATCTTGGCCAGGTGCGGTGTCTCACAGGTGTAATCCCGGCACTTTGTGAGGCTGAGGCGGGAGGATCACCTGAGCCCAGGAGTTTGAGACCAGCCTGGGAACTATATGGAGACTGTGTGTCTACAAAAAGTTAAAAAATATATATATGTAGCTGAGCGTGGTGGCGTGCCTATAGTGCCAACTACTCAGGAGGCTGAGTTGGGAGGATTGCCTCAGCCCAGGAGTTCAAGGCTGCAGTGAGCTGTGATTACACCACTGCACTGCAGCCTGGGTGACAGAGAGAGACCCTGTCTCAAGAAAAAAAAAATCCCAATGATCTTTGGACATAAACTGAGTATATTCCTTGTGAAAGGAAAAGGAAGAAGGAGGGGGAAAATCCCTGCAAACATGGTACTAGAATACGATGGATATGTGAGGGCAGGAACACAGCTGATGGTATTCTCTAGTGGTCAGACTCCTGCTGTGCTCGGCAATAAGCCCATCAGTTCATATGTTTTTTGTGCACGACCTTCCTGCAATTTGTTAGGGTAATTACACAGTCCAGTAATAAAACTATCTTGGTAGATTATAAAACTGTATCATCTTCAGTTAGGCCAGATCAATAGGCACTACTGAGTACCTACTCCATGCAAGCAATTGTACTACTGGGTTTTTAATGAGGCCTAAAACATAGTGTTGTCCCCAACCCAGTAAGGGTTGAAACTATGAGCCATAAACACAAATTCATTAATCACTGATTCACTCATCAAAAAAAAATTTTTTTTTTTTGAGATGGATCTTGCTGTGTCGCTCAGGCTGGAGTGCAGTGGCACCATCTCGGCTCACTGCAAGCTCTGCCTCCCGGGTTCACACAATTCTCCTGCCTCAGCCTCCCGAGTAGGTGGGACTACAGGCGCCTGCCACCACGCCTGGCTAATTTTTTTTTTTTATTGTATTTTTAGTAGAGACGGGGTTTCACCATGTTAGCCAGGATGGTCTCAATCTCCTGACCTCGTGATCTGCCCACCTCGGCCTCCCAAAGTGCTCACTCATCAAATGTTTAAAGAGAACACAGGGCCGGCTGCGGTGGCTCACGCCTGTAATCCCAGCACTTTGGGAGGTTGAGTGGGGGCAGATCACTTGAGGTCAGTAGTTCAAGACCAGTCTGGCCAACATGGTGAAACCCTGTCTGTACTAAAAATACAAAAATTAGCTAGGCATGGTGGTGGGCACCTGTAATCCCCAGCTACTTGGGAGGCTGAGGCAGGAGAATTGCTTGAACCTGGGAGGTAGAGGTTGCAATGAGCTGAGATCGTGGCACTGCACTCCAGCTTGGGTGACAGAGTGAGACTCCGTCTCAAAACAGAAAAGAAAGTAAATAAAAAAAAAATTGTTTTTAAGTGTGGACTCTTGAAGTCAGTCCCAACTCGGCCATTTACTAGCTGTGTGACCTTGGGCAAATTTCTCAATCTCTCTGAAGCACAGTTGGTTCATCTGTGGAATGGGCATGATACTATCCACACTACAAGACTGTCGTGAAGGTCAAATGAGATCATGTGAATGGCACGCCTGGCACATGATAGATACTTAACAGCTTTTCTTCCTTTCCTATAATACTGTCTTATTAATGCATTATATATATATATAATAAAATGTATAGCTGGGTTTTTCTGTTAGGTCATAGAATAGCCTATGATCTAACAGAGTGTAGCAGACCCATTTCCTGTTGAGAATTTCTCTTGAATCTAGTTAGCAGGGTTACTTCCTGCTCTTTGGAGGAAGTGAAAGATAATTGTGCAGCTGAGTTCTATAAATAAAAGTACAGTTGGAGAAAACGATATTTTTGGGGCTGGGCATGGTGGCTCACACCTGAAATCCCGGCACTTTGGGAGGCTGAGGTGGGAAAATCACTTGAAGCCAAGAGTTTGAGACCAGCCCGGGCAACATAGTGCGACTCTGTCTCTACAAAACATTTAAAAATTAGCCAGCAGTGTGCACCTGTAGTCCCAGCTATAGAGGCTGAGGCAGGAGAATCACTTGAGCCTGGGAGTTTGAGGTTACAGTGAGCTATAATTGTGCCACTTCACTCCAGCATGGTTGAAAGAGCAAAACCCTGTCTCTGAATAAATAAATACATTGAAAAGAAAATGATATTTTTGGATTAAAAAAACCCACTGTAAATTTACAAGGATTGAGAATAAAAGCACTTCTTGGGCCGGGTGTGGTGGCTCCTGCCTGTAACCACAGCACTTTGGGAATTCAAGGTGGGAGGATCACTTGAGGCCAGGAGTTCAAGACCAACCTGGCCAACATGGTAAGACCCTATGTCTATAAAAAATAAACATAAAAAAGCACTTCTCAGCTTCATACTTAGAACTGGATCATTGACAAAATTATATTCATTATTAACAATAAATAGATTGTGAATTCTAGGAAGGGCAAGCTTGCACCCCAATTCCTCAAAGCAGAGAGATGCCCTCCACTCTCTGGCTTTCTCAGCACTCAGCTGAGAACCTCGGCTAACAACACACTGCACGGGGTTGGCCACATGCCCATTGGCCTTTCCCAGTGGGCCGTGAGCTTCTTGACTTCTCAGGAAGGGGGTCGTTCATCTTGGTTCCACAGCCTGGAGTGGAGTAAGGGTTCCACTCATATTTGTGGTCTGACACCCAGTCTGTTTATCCTTTTCATGTTCACTTTCATTCTTCCAGACCCAGTGACTGCCCCAGTGCTGAACATTATGGTCATTCAAACAGAAACAGACCGACATATAACATTACATTGCCTCTCAGTCAATGGCTCGCTGCCCATCAATTACACTTTCTTTGAAAACCATGTTGCCATATCACCAGCTATTTCCAAGTACGACAGGGAGCCTGCTGAATTTAACTTAACCAAGAAGAATCCTGGAGAAGAGGAAGAGTATAAGTGTGAAGCTAAAAACAGATTGCCTAACTATGCAACATACAGTCAACCTGTCACCATGCCCTCAACAGGTAAGAGCGACCTGAGTTCTTTCAGCCAGGTCTGAACTCACTTCCAGAAACTGCAGCTGCTCCTCTGCCCACCCATTTCCCACCATGGCCACCTGACCTTCCAGGTCCTTCTGAAGGTGCATTTGTCAAGGTAGAAGGACAGAAGGAAAACTAGGTCGTGTGCAGTGGCTCACACCTGTAATCCCAGCACTTTGGAAGGTTGTGGCTGGCAGATCACTTGAAGGGTCTCTTTGGTAGTGTCCATGCAAACTCTCATGGGGTTGCTTTCTGCCATAAAGGAACCACAGAAAGGCCTAGAAGCTGGAGCAGGAGGGGGACTTGTGGCAAAACTTTCTGCCCTGCCCTTCCAATTTGCATCTGTCTTATAACTGCCAGGTCTTTTGGTTTTCTTTGTTTTTTCATCATTTTTATGTCTGCCTTTCTTTCTTTTCCTTCCTTCCTTCCTTCTTGTATGCCTGCCTTTCTTTCCCTTCCTTCCTTCCTTCCTTCCTTCCTTCTTTCTTTTCTTTTCTTTTTTTCAGAGTGTCACTCTGTTGCCCAGGCTGGAGTGCAGTGGTGTGATCTCAGCTCATTGCAACCTTTGCCTCCCAGGTTCTAGAGATTCTTGTGCCTCAGCCTCCTGAGTAGCTGGGACTACAGGCACCCGCCACCACGCTTGGCTAATTTTTGTATTTTCAGTAGAGATGGGTTTTCACCATGTTGGCCAGACTGGTCTCGAACTCCTGGCTCCAAGCGATCTGCCCACCTCGGCCTCCCAAAATGCTGGGATAACAGCTGTGAGCCACTGTGCCTGGCCATCTTGTACTGATTTCTAATACCATGCCCTCCTGCTTGGCTGTTTATTGCTCCACTGCTAATGATGGTGGGTCCAGACTCCTGCACCACCCTTGGCTCAGGGCAAGAGAGGCCTCTGGCCAAGCCCTGTGTTTAGTGGGCTCTGGTCTGGTACCTCCAGGCTATGCACCTTCCCCTAGGCTGAGGGGTTCAGGGAGCCGTGGGGATGCAGCCACCTGGACCCTATACTCCCACTTTTCTGCTCCACACTCTAGGTACCTGGACCAAAATCCCCTGCCCAATCAGATCAGAAGCCATTTCCAGGGCCTGTACCAGTCTCTCCCCCAGCTCATCCTCCCGAGGGTGGCCCACAGTGAGGGTATGAGCATCCCTGAACCTGAGCCAAGGGAGCTGTTTATGGAGGGTGTGGATGGTGTTTGTACATGTGGGCTGGGGCGTCCACGTGCATGCAAGGCCCCTTAGGGTGTAGGTCAGAGCCTAGGTCGGGAGCGGGGCAGCCCGGGACTTCAGTGGGTTCTGTCCATGCTGCCACGTCCTGATGCCAAACTCTGGAAAGTCTGAGAATTCCAGATTCAAACCTGACCTTCCAGGTCCTTCTGAAGGTGCATTTGTCAAGGTAGGAGGATAGAAGGAAAACTAGGTCGTGTGCAGTGGCTCACACCTGTAATTCCAGCATTTTGGAAGGTTGTGGCTGGCAGATCACTTGAGCCCAGGAGTTTGAGACCAGCCTGGGTAACACGGCAAAACCCCTGTCTCTACAGAAAATAAAAAAATTAGCCGGGTGTGGTGGTGCATGCCTGTGGTCTCAGCTACTCAGAGGATGAGGTAGGAGGATTGCTTGAGCCTGAGAGGTCGAGGCTGCAGTGAGCTGTGATCATCGTGCCCTGCATTCCAGCCTGTGTAACAGAGCGAGACCCTGTCTCAAAGAAAAAAGAAAAAGAAAAAGAAAGAAAAGAAAAACTAGGTTAGCAAAGGCACAAGGCACACTTGGACATTGACCACTTCACCCAGCCAGGTCCTCAGAACAGAGCCCACGCCCTGGTATTCAGTGAGTGTGGTCTAACAAGTGAGGCAGCCTGCTGGAGTCAGGCACTTGGCTATGAGTCACAGCCCTTCCATTCACTGGCTGTGTGACCTTAGGAAAGTCATTTCACCTCCCTGAGCCTTACTCACCTCATCTATAAAATGGGAGTGATGCCAATGGGATAAATAAGGCAACACAGGTGAAGTGCCTAACACAGTGTCTGGCCTGCAGCTAAAACTCAACAGCTGGCAGTTGTTTGGATGACACGAAACATGCTGCCAGGGCTCAGGGCCTTGCCCAGTAAACACCCAGGCTTTTCTGGTGCTCATGACCCCAGAAATGTTGCTGGTATTTGTCCTGTTAAATTCTGTGCTGCTTTTCTCTTCTTTGGGTGGCCCCTGTGGAAGATGTGCTTGGTCATGACTTTTTAAACTTTATTATTTTTATTTTATTTTATTTATTTATTTATTTATTTATTTATTTATTTGAGATGGAGTCTCACTCACCCAGTCTGGAGTGCAATGGCACGATCTCGGCTCATTGCAACCTCCGCCTCCTGGGTTCAAGCGATTCTCATGCCTCAGCCTCCCAAGTAGCTGGAAATACAGGCACGCGCCACCAGGCCCAGCTAATTTTTATATTTTGGGTAGAGACGGGGTTTCACCGTGTTGGCCAGGCTGGTCTCAAACTCCTGACCTCAGGTGATCTACCTGCCTTGGCCTCCCAGAGTGCTAGGATTACAGGTGTGAGCCACTGAGCTCAACCTATTTTTATTTATTTATTAACTTATTTATTGAGACAGGGTCTGGTTCTGTCACTCAGGCTGGAGTGCAGTGGCACAATCATAGCTCACTGCAGTCTCCACCTCCCGGGCTCAAGCGATCCCCCTGCCTCAGCCTCCTGAGTAGCTGGGATCATAGGCATATGCCATCACACCTGGCTAATTTTTATTTATTTATTTATTTTGTAGAAACAGGGCCTCACTATGTTGCCCAGGCCGGTCTCAAACTCCTGGCCTCAGGCAATCCTCCCACCTTGATCTCTGAAAGTGCTGGGATTACAGGTGTGAGCCACCACGCCCAGTCAAGAACTTTATTGACTAATAAGTCCCGTGAGTTTTAGATGTCATGACCATTTGGGAACCTGGGTGCATAGTACATTGGTTAACTTGGGAGACATCACCTTTTCTAAAACACTTACTGGCTTAATGTCATTGGAAAAGAAAATGCTATGGTCACCAATGGATGCGGTCTTCTTCCAGGCGGAGACAGCTGTCCTTTCTGTCTGAAGCTACTACTTCCAGGGTTATTACTGCTGCTGGTGGTGATAATCCTAATTCTGGCTTTTTGGGTACTGCCCAAATACAAAACAAGTAAGTTCTTTTAGTCGCTTTACCACCTGTTTTCCCGTGGGTTTGGGATACAGACAGCAGGACAGAGGGTGAGGAGAAAGAGAAAAGGGGATTGGAAATAGAACAGGGAGAAAATGAGAATAGGAGGAAAACATGAGAAAGGGGGGCGGGAATGGAATAGACTTCCTGAACGGTTCATGCAGAGGGTAATTCTTTCTCCAGGGAAAGCCTTTTCTGTTTGAGGGCAAGCAGAGCTGGCTTCACAGACGTGCAGCCTGTGCTGTCACACAGCGCCCTGTGCCAAGAAGAACTCCACATTTGGTATTTGTTTATTTATTTATTTATTTTTGAGACAGAGTTTTGCTCTTGTTCCCCAGGCTGGAGTGCAGTGGTACGATCTCGGCTCACTGCAGCTTCCGCCTCCTGGGTTCAAGCAATTCTCCTGCCTCAGCCTCCCAAGAAGCTGGGATTACAGGTGTCCGCCACCACACCCAGATAATTTTTTGTATTTTTAGTAGAGACAGGGTTTCACCATGTTGGCCAGGCTGGTCCTGAACTCCCAGCTTCAGGTGATCCACCTGCCTCAGTTTCCCAAAGTGCTGGGATTACAGGTGTGAGCCACTGCTCCTGGCTGCATCTTGAAATTCTTCATAATTTTTTGTACGCTCTTTTAAAAATTGTTAATGGTGGTAAAATATACATAACACTAAATTGGCCACTTTAACCTGCTTAAATGCATAGTTTGGTGGCATTAAGCACGTTCCCATTGTCATGCACCCTTCTCCACCATCCATGTCCAGAACTTTTTCATCTTCCCAAACTGAAACTCTGTCCCCATTACACACTAGCTCCCCATCCCCTCTTCCCCCGGGCTCTGCCAACCACCATTCTGCTTTCTATCTCCATTAGTTTGACTCCTCTAGGCACCTCATGGAAGTGGAAGCATTTGTCCTTTCATAACTGGCTTATTTCACTTCGATTAATGTCCTCAAGTTTCATCCATGTTGTCATATGTGTCAGAATTTCCTTCCTTGATAAGACTGAAGAATGACCCATTGTACATAAATACGCCACACTTTGTTTATCCATTTATCCCCCATGGGTACCCGGGTTGCTTCCACCTTTTGTCTATTGTTTAATAATGCTAGGAACGTGGGTGTGAAATTATTAATGTTTTTAAACAAGAGGCCCTTTTCCTTGTATGACTGCTTGTGAAAGATGTCCTTGGTCATGACTTTAAGAACTTGTGTTCCTTTTTTTCTCTCTCTCTCTCTTCTTTTTTTATTCTATATTAAATGGAGACGGGGCCTCACTATGTTGCCCAGGCTGGTCTCGAACACTTGGGCTCAAACAATCCTCCCACCTCGGCCTCCCACAGTGTTGGGATTATAGGCGTGAGCCACTGTGCCGGGCCAAGAACTTGTGTTCTTAATTAAACACAAGTTTAAGGCCTGTGAACAGTGTTCGTTTCGCACTGGGCGCTGCAAGTGGTGCGGCTGCTCCTGACTGCAAGTGCCTCAAGTGAGAGCTTTGCCTTGCGTGACTCTAGATCTGCCACATACATAGGGGAGGTTCAGTGCATGAGGACAAACAAGCGTCATCCCATTAGCACAAAAGACACCTTCAAAAGGTTTACAATTGTTTGGAGCTGGAAGTATTAAAAATATTAGGTTGGTGCATAAGTAATTGCAATTTTTGCCATACTTTTATGGCAAAACCCACAATTACTTTTTTTTTTTTTTTTTGAAATGGAGTCTCACTCTGTTGCCCAGGCTGGAGTGCAGTGGTGCAATCTCGGCTCACAGCAGCCTCTGTCTCCCTGGTTCAAGCGATTCTCCTGCCTCAGCCTCCTGAGTAGCTGGGATTACAGGCACCCACCACCATGTATTTTTAGTAAAGACAGGGTTTCACCATGTTGGTCAGGTTGGTCTTGAACTCCTGACCTCAGGTGATCTGCTCGCCTCAGCCTCCCAAAATACTGGGATTACAGATGTGAGCCATTACGCCCGGCCCACAGTTACTTTTGCACCAACCTAATATATACATATTTTTTTATTTCTACGTTTCTATGCTTTCTAGATTTTCAATGTAAAAGTATAATCTATTCTACTATAAGATTTAAAAAAAAAACTTTATTAAACACACCAGACTCAAAAAAACAGAAACAAAAAAGCATCATTTCTCTCTTCCCCACCTTAAGTGCTACATCCAGCAGAAAACTTGTCAATGTTATTAGAAGCCTCAGTTACAGCTTTTTTAAAAAAATGTTTTTTAGAGACGGGGTCTCACTGTGTTGCCTAGGCTGGTCTTGAACTCCTGGACTCAGGCGATCCTCCCACCTCAGCCTCCCAAAGTGCTGGGATTACAGGCATGAGCCACTGCACTCAGCCCAGTTACTGCTTTTCATTCCTCACGTCTTATGGCCACCACTGGTTAAGCCTTCAAAGTGGTTTTTTCATTTGGCACACGAGTGCAGAAGGATATGAAGATTTACACAAAAGACAGTTTGGGTCTCAGCACTGGCCCCCATCAGCAAGCTGAGGGCTGTTGGACAAGCCCCTCAGGCTGTTGCTTCTGAGCCTCAGTGTTCTGAGTTGTGGAATGGGCCATGGAGATATTGTCAGAACTGGCAAGAGAACCAATTGAGAACCATCTTCAGAGAGTCACAACTCAGAGAAGTCAGGGACTCAGTTGACATAAAACTTGAACACAGAGGTCACAAGTTATACATCTGATGCATCTTTAAGATTTTATTTTATTTCATTTCTTTTTTTTAGAGATGGGGCTTCACTGTGTTGCCCAGGCTGGAGTGCAGTGGTGCCACCATAGCTCACTGTAACCTCCCACCTTAGCCTCCCTAGTAGCTGGGAATACAGGTATGCACCACAACTCCTGGCTAATTTTTTTTTTTTTTTTTTTTTTTTTTGAGGCAGAGTCTCGCTCTGTTGCCCAGGCTGGAGTGCAGTGGCACAATCTCTGCTCACTGCAAACTCTGCCTCCCAGGTTCAAGCGTTTCTCCTGCCTCAGCATCCTGAGTAGCTGGGATTACAGGCGCCCACCACCACGCTAGGCTAATTTTTGTATTTTTAGTAGAGATGGGGTTTCACTATGTTGGCCAGGCTGGTCTTGAACTCCTGACCTCGTGATCCGCCCACCACGGCCTCCCAAAGTGCTGGGGCTGGTGAGCCACTGCGCCCGACATTTTTTTTTTTTTTTTTTTTTTGAGACAGGATCTCACTTCCATCACCCAAGGCTGGAGTGCGGTGGTGCAATCATGGCTCACTGCAGCCTTGACCTCCCAGGCCTCCTCCTGCCTCAGCTACCTGAGTAGTTGGGACCACAGGCGCGCACCACCATGCCTGGCTAATTTTTTTTTTTTTTTTTTTTTTTGTAGGTTTCACCATGTTTCCCAGGCTAGTCTTGAACTCCTGGACTCAAACCATCCTCCTGCCTCAGCCTCCCAAAGTGCTGGGATTACAGTTTTTTTTTTTTTTTAATTACAAAATTCTTTTTAGAGACAAGGTCTCACTATGTTCCCCAGGGTGGTCTTGAATTCCTGGCTTCAAGTGATCCTCCCACCTCAGCTTCCCAAAGCACTGGGATTACAGGCGTGAGCCACTGCACCCTGGCCCACATCTCATATGTCTTAAAAACATGTTTCTCCTTCTTATAAAAAGTCCAGGTTCTTGCAAAAGTGATATTAATATTTTTGATTACTGGCTGGAGCTACAATAGAATTCAGTGAGGCTGGCCGGGCACAGTGGCTCATGCCGGTAATTCCAGCACTTTGATCACCTGAAGTCTGGAGTTTGAGACCAGCCTGGCTAACATGGTGAAGCCCCGCCTCTACTAAAAATACAAAAAATTAGCCAGGCATTGTGGCACATGCCTGTAATCCCAGCTACTCAGGAGGCTGAGGCAGGAGAATCGCTTGAAACCAGGATGCGGAGGTTGCGGTGAGTGGAGATTGCACCATGGCACTCCAGCCTGGGCAACAGAGCAAGACTCCGTCTCAAAAAAATACAAAAATTAGCTGGGCATGGTGGTGCACAACTGTAATCCCAGCTACTCGGGAGGCTGAGGCAGGAGAATCGCTTGAAACCAGGATGCGGAGGTTGCGGTGAGCCGAGATCACGATAGTGCCACTGCACTCCAGCCCAGGCGACAGAGCGAGACTCCATCTTAAAAAAAAAGAATTCAATAGGCCATTTACACTCTCTTGAAGATATTACAAAGCTTCCACAGACTATTCTCTTCAGCGAAGGAAAGAAAATAAGTCTGGCTAGTTCAGGCATAATCTGATAGGCAAAGCATGTTCCTCTGAAGACCAGGAAAATAAATCAGAACAGCCCCTGGCTTGGAGGAGCGGTGTCTAGACTCCCTGTTGAGTCTATAGTTTTCCTTTGTTAGACAACAGTTTGGGCCATTGGAGCAAGTCACTCTCTGTTTCAGAACTTTGAGGGAATTCTGCTCCTTGGCCGAGGAGATGAGAAAAATGTGGCTGAATTGGTTTAATTTGATGATTCCTACCAATTTACGTAGGAAAAGCTATGAGAAATAATGTGCCCAGGGACCGTGGAGACACAGCCATGGAAGTTGGAATCTATGCAAATATCCTTGAAAAACAAGCAAGTAAGAGAACTTTGTTGCGTGTTTTGGGTGGTTTCAGGTTTTTGTCTTTTTATTTTGTTAAGGTTGTACAGACATACGGGAGTGGGGGGTGGAGCAAAAGGGATAGAGTTCAATGTCTATTGATGCCCAGTCCCACTTTCTAGGGGTAATAACCAGTTTTTTAAATCCTTCCACAGATATTCTGTGTGTATAATAAACAAATGGTAGTGATTGTAGTATATTGTAGGTATGACTTTCTACACCATGATTTTGTTTTTTTTTCATGTAACAACGTATCTTGGAGATTTTTCACATCTGTTCAGAATGATCCACACTGTGTTTCACAGTCTTTCACAGTCACCTCTCAAAGCAGGCATTGCATATTGCTTTGCAGTAAACAAGACCCAGTGCCTCGGCTGATGTATTAGTCCATTCTCATGCTACTATAAGGACATACCTGAGATGGGGTAGTTTATAAAGGAAAGAGGTTTAATTGACCCACAGTTCCGCAGGGCTTGGGAGGCCTCGGGAAACTTACAATCATGGTGGAAGGGGAAGCAAACACATCCTTCTTCACAAGGCGGTAGGAGAGAGAAGAATGAGAGCCAAGGGAAGGGGGAAACCCCTTATAAAACCATCAGATCTTGTGAGAACTAACTCACTGTCACTAGAAGAGTATGACAGAAACCACCCCCATGATTTAATTATCTCCACCTGGTCCCTCCCATGAGATGTGGGGATTATGGGGACTACAATTCAAGATGTGATCTGGGTGAGGACACAGTCAAACCCTATCATCAGCTGACAATGGAACAATCCCAGCCTACATGGCCACATTCCAGACGCATTGCTGAGCAATTTACCGACCTTTTCTAACACAAACGCCACCAACCCCCAATTTATGTCATTCTCATTTTACAGAGGAGGCATCTGTGCCAGAAGTGGGATCCAGGCCGTGTGTTTCCACAGCCCAAGATGGTGAGCATGTTCTGCAGAGTCTATTCCACTGCCCTCATGCGCTTAGAAATTCACATAATTGGCCCAATAATTCCTATTCCTTATCTTTTGCCCAGAGGCCAAACACTCCCAGGAGCTACAGTATGCCACCCCCGTGTTCCAGGAGGTGGCACCAAGAGAGCAAGGTGAGCCACGGGTTGGGATAAGAGGTACTGGTGAAATGAGACAGGTGGTCCCTCTGATGTCATTATATTCAGGGGCTTCAGGAGCCCGTTAATGGGGTGGATGGGAGCAATGCAGGCACACTGCAAGGAACCAATGGCAACCAGCACCCCAGCTCCTAAAAAAATCTCATCAGGAGATGGAGGGTGAGGAAGAGGGAAAGATGTGGTGGGGGAATGTCATAGAAAAAAAACCCAGAGAGGAGGATACAGGATCACTACTCAACCATTTCCTTCCTTCCTTCCTTCCTTCCCTCTCTCCCTCCCTCTCTCTCTCTCTTTCTTTATTTTTTTCTTTCTTTTCTTTCTTTCTTTCTTTCTTTTTTTTTCTTTCTTTCTTTCTTTTCTTTCTCTCTCTCTCTTTCTTTTTTTCTTTCTTTTCTTTCTTTCTTTCCTGCCTTTCTCCTTTTTTTTTGAGACTCTCACTCTGTTGCCCAGGCTAGAGTGCAGTGGCACAATCTCAGCTCACTGCACCCTCTACCTCTTGGGCTGAAGCAGTCCTCCCACCTCAGCCTCCTGAGTAGCTGGGACTACAGGTGTGCACCACCATGTCTGACTAATTTTTTTTTTTTTTATAGAGACAAGTATCTTGCTATATTGCCCAAGCTGGTCTTGAACTCCTGGGCTCAACCAATCTTCCTACCTCAGCCTCCCAAAGTGTTGGGATTACAGGCATGAGGCATTATGCCCAGCTAACATTTTCAAGAATAAATTATTTAACACAGCCCAGGAAAAAATTAGTTAATACCTGGTTCTGTCAGGCCACCCAGCTACTAGAAATAGGATTTTTAAAAACAGCCTTGCTGGTCACATATCCTAAGTAAATTATTTTCCCTCTTATATTTCAGAAGCCTGTGATTCTTATAAATCTGGATATGTCTATTCTGAACTCAACTTCTGAAATTTACAGAAACAAACTACATCTCAGGGTAAGATGCTTTTTATGAAGCTGATTTCCATGAACAAAAAGCAAACTTGAGGCTGAGGCAGGTGGATTACTTGAGGTCAGGAGTTCGAGACCAGCCTGGCCAACATGGCAAAAACCCCATCTCTACTAAAAATACAAAAATTAGCCAGGTGTGGTGGTGTGTGTGTGTAGTCCCAGCTACTCGGGAGGCTGAGGCAGGAGAATCACTTGAGCCCGGGAGGCAGAGGTTGCAGTGAGCCAAGATCGTGCCACTGCACTACAGCCTGGGCGACAAGAGCGAGACTCCATCTCAAAAAAAAAAAAAAAGAAAGATATTGATATTCATTGATGTTCATGATTTAGCTAGCCCTCCAGATTTAGCTAATGCCAAAGGTGTGCCTTGATGTGCTGCCTTTCCCGGTCATGTTCCAGGGAGAGAGTCCACAGAGTTGAGTTGTGGGGGAGGGAGAATGTTTTAGTCCCCTAGGGCTGCTGCCACAAATGACCACAAGTTGGTGGCTTAGAGCAACCATTTCTGTAGAGCCGTGCTCCCTCCAAAAGTTGTGGGGAGGACCCTCCTTGCCTCTTCCAGCTTCTGGGGCTCCAGACATTGCTGTGGTTGCCTCCCTTCAACTTCTGCCTCTGTCTTCACGTGGCCTCTTATATTCTCTCTTGTCTCTCTCTCTCTTTTTTTTTTTTTTTGAGATGGAGTCTCACTCTGTTGCCCAGGCTGGAGTTCAGTAGCGCGATCTTGGCTCACTTCAATCTCCATCTCCCCAGTTCAAGCGATTCTCATGCCTCGACCTCCCGAGTAGCTGGGATTGCAGGTGCCCGCTACCACGCCCAGCTAATTTTTGTATTTTTAGTAGAGATGGAGTTTCACCATGGTGGCCAGGCTGATCTTGAACTCCTGACCTCAGATGATCTGCCTGCCTCGGCCTCCCAAAGTGCTGGAACTACAAGCCTGAGCCACCGTGCCCGGCCCTGAATCGCTTTAGTAAATAAAGGGTCTCCCAGAATAAATTCATCTGAACATGCATCCTTCTCTGAGCCTTCTGACTCTTCAATATTCTGCTCACACCTGTCTGGCATCTCCATGATCTTTTCCACTGGTCGGCACTGTCCAATAGAAATATAATGTCAGCCACATGGGCACTTGTCACTCTTTCTAGCAGACACAATAAAAAAATGAAAAGATGGCCGGGCACAAGGGCTCACGTCTATAATCCCAGCACTTTGGGAGGCCAAGGTGGGTGGATCACTTCAGGTCAGGAGTTCAAGACCAGCTTGGCCAACATGGTGAAACCCTGTCTGCACTAAAAATACAAAAAAATTAGCTGGGCGCAGTGGCAGGCACTTGTAATTCCATCTACTTAGGAGGCTGAGGCACGAGAATCGCTTGAATCTGGGAGGCGGAGGTTGCAGTGAGCCGAGATTGCACCACGGCACTCCAGCCTGGGCAACAGAGTGAGACCCTGTGTTAAGAAAAGAAAAGAGAAAAGAAGAAAAGAAAAGAAAAAGGAAAAGGAAGGAAGGAAGGAAAGAAAGAGAAAAGAAGAGAAACTGGTGAAATGAATTGGAATAATATATTTTATTTAACCCAGAATATCCAAAATCCTATCATTTTAACAAGTACAACTACCCTATTTCCCTCAGAATGTAGCATTGCCTCTGGTTTGCTGTGGATCCTGAATTGGACCACTCAGCTGTAGAGTCCTGTGGGATCCAAGCTTCAAGGAGACCCATCATGCATGTTTAGGGCCAGTTCCAGGTGTCCTTGACATGACACTAAACCTCCATTTCTTTTTTTTTTGGAGACGGAGTCTGGCTCTGTCGCCCAGGTTGGAGTGCCATGGTGCGACCTTGGCTCACTGCAACCTCCGCCCCCGGATTCAAGCGATTCTCCTGCCTCAGCCTCTCAAGTAGCTGGCATTATAGGCGTGTGCCACCATGCCCGGCTAATTTTTGTATTTTGTAGTAGAGACAGGGTTTTGCCATGTTGGCCAGGCTGGTCTTCAACTCCTGACCTCAAGTGATCCGCCCACCTCGGACTCCCAAAGTGCTGGGATTACAGGCGTGAGCCACCTCGCCTGGCCCTCCATTTCCTGATCTAGTCTTATATCCACGCTCACCACCTCAGCACGCTCAGACCCACGCTGCTGTGGGCTCCTCTGGCCCCTGGAAGAGTGCGTCCGCAGATGCTGCAGTCTTTGTGTGGCTCAGCAATTGCTACTCACATCAGGAACTGCCTTTACCCTGTCAGGCTCCACTGAGACCCGACCCTGGTTATTAAGCTATAGGGGAGACAAGGATGGATCTTAAAGAAGACAAGCAAAATGTAGTGAAGCAAATAGAATGGTGGTTCCTGGGGGCTGGGGGCAGGGGACAACAAGGAGTGACTGGCTAACAGGTACAGCATTTCAGTTTGGGAAGACAAAAAAGTTCTGGAAAAAAGATGGAAGGTGGTGATGGTTGCACAATAATATGAATTTTGTTGTTGTTGTTTTTTGAGACAGAGTCTCTCTCTGTTGCCCAGGCTGGAGTGCAGGGGCACGATTTTGGCTCACTGCAACCTCTGCCTCCCGGGTTCAAGCGATTCTTGTGCCTCAGCCTCCCAAGTAGCTGGGATTACAGGCACCCACCACCATGCCCAGCTAATTTTTGTATTTTTAGTAAAGATGAGGTTTCACCATGTTGGCCAGGCTGGTCTCAAACTCCTGACCTCAAGTGATTGGCCTGCCTTGGCCTCCCAAAGTGCTGGGATTACAGGCATGAGCTATTGCGCCCAGCAATACGAATGAATGTTTTTAATACCATTGATTTACACACCTAAAATTGGTTAAAATGGTAAAAAATTTTATGTTATGTATAACTTACCATAATAATTTAAAAAATATTGTGAAGCACCTGCCTCTTGTGAGGTCTTCTAATAAGAGGGGCTGTTCTCCTTCTCAAGAGCGCTTGCGGGCATTGGGAGTTTCATATTCTCAAATGTCCACATCCCAAGGCCTACCCCGCCCCTGTCAGTGTCAGAAGTTAGCAGAGCAGAACTGCTAGATGTGCTCACTCCATCTCCTCCATGGTTGGCCCACCCTTTCGATCAGATCCTGGAATTGGCTTTCAGCACAGCCTTCCAGCTGGCTGTGATAAATGAGAGTGGCTTAAACCCTGTCATCAGGGTTTCACAGCTTGCCCTGAACCCGTAGCCTCTCATTTTCTCCTTGCAAATCTTCTAAGGCAGCTAAGAGAAGCCAATTAACTTCACAATCCACATAATTAGCATTGCCCCAAACCTTTCAAGTGCTGGAATGCTGGCGTCCACTAGTGCCTCATTTCTTTCTAAACCTCATTCCACATGGCAGGGGAAGGTCTTAGGAATTGTGGAGCTGTGGCGTTCTAAGGGTTCTCACTGCCTACCTATCACCAGCAAGGGAGTCCTTGTTGCCATCCATCTCTAGGGGGTAATTTTGTTCCCTGAGGCTGCTTTCTAGGGACTTCTGGTCCCTTGTTTTATCCTGGACCAGACCTGAAAGCAGAGCCTGAAATAAGGCCTTCTATGCACATCATTTATGTAGGAGGTAGCCCTAGGAAGCAGGCCCAATGCGCCATGGGAAAAACCAGTACCAGGGTGTTTTGCTGAGTTGAGCACTGTGGTGGGCAGCTGGACGTGAGCCCACTGGAATCTTCTGAAGAGCCCAAGAGCCTCTTCTCAGTATTGTCCACTTGAGGATTGATAGTGAGAGGCATTTATCCATTGGTGTCCAACGCTCACTGGTTGAGGATCACCCCAGAAAGCGACACCTCCCCCACTTCTAGACTAGCATGTGGGTATTCCAAGCAGGCTTACCTCAGTGTCTCACCCCAGGCACTGCAAACACCCCAGGACAGAAAGTGAACATGTGTATTGTGCAATTGAAGCAAGACACTATCAGTGCAAAGTGAGTAGACCCTCAGATGCTGCTGGGTCAGAGGGAAGGCCCAGGGATATGACACAGGACACAGAGGTGGCAGATACACCACCTCCCAACATTTCCTCTATCACAGCAACTAGAACAATGGCAACAATAGGGGTGGGTGTGGTGGCTCACGCCTATAATCCCAATACCCTGGGAGGCCAAGGCAGAAGGATTGCTTGAGCCCAGGAGTTCAAGACTAGCCTGGGCAACTTGGCGAAACCCTGTCTCTACAAACATATTTGTATGTGATTGAACAAGTAGAACAATGGAACGGAAAGTCCGGATGTAGTTCTAAATATATACAGTAACTTAGTATAGGATAAATATGGCATCTTAAATCAATGGGGAAAAGATGGATTATTCAACATATTGTAAAAACTTGAGAATCACATTAAAAAAGTTGGACTCCTACCTCATTCTTTACAACAAAATTAATTCTGATAGATGTAGTCACAGAAGAGCTAGAAGAATATGCGGGGGATTTAAAAATAATCTTGAAGTGGGGAGGACTTTTATAGGTATGACTCACAACCCAGAAAACATAAAGGATTGTTAAATTTAATTAGATAAATCATTTAATTAGATGAAACATTTAAAAATTACATTTAGAAATCATAAACTAAATCCAAAGAATAACTAGGGGCCGGGCGCAGTGGCTCACGTCTGTAATCCCATGGGGCAGGTGGATCACCTGAGGTTGGGAGTTTGAGACCAGCCTGTCCAACATGGTGAAACCCCGTCTCTACTAAAAATACAAAAATTAGTTGGTGTGGTGGCACATACCTGTAGTCCCTGCTACTGGGGAGGCTGAGGCACGAGAATTGCTTGAACCTGGGAGGTGGAGGTTGCAGTGAGCCAAGATCGCGCCACTGCATTCCAGCCTGGGCGACAGAGCAAGACTCCATCTCAAAAAAAAAAAAAAAAAAAAGAATAACTAGGGAGAAAACACCATGATGTGTTGCATAATAACATTTCAGTCATTCATGGACCAAATATAAAATGGGGTCCCATAAAACTATAATACCGTGTTTTTACTGTACCTTTTCTATGTTTAGACACATTTAGATACACAAATACTTACCATTGTGCTACAATTGCCTAGTGTTCAGTAGCATGCTGTACAGGTTTATCCCTAGGAAGAATAGACTATCCCACACACCCTAGGCGTGTAGCAGGCTATGCCATCTAGGTTTGTGTGAGTACACTCTATGCTGTTCAAACAGTGACCTCCACTGTTACGCGAAGCATGACTGTATTTTGAGCCCAGGTCTCAGATATTGTATGAAGTTTCATAATATTATGAGCTTTTACAAATCATTAAGAGAAAGACCAATAATCCAGTAGAAAACTGGGAAAAGGTGGCATCTGCAGGGTAACACCAGGGCAGCACAGAAATCTTGCTGGGATGAGGAGCTGCAAACATGTGTGGTCGACTTTTTGGCCTTCTGCCTCTTCTACTCTCAGGGATGGGGGATTACGACCTAAAGAAGTTGTCTTTTCTCAGTGTTGCTTCTCCCTAAGGATTTAAAGGGGAGACCTGGCCAGAGGAATGATCAACAGTGGATTTGTGATGACTGGAGCTCATTTCCTTCTTTCTCAACTGTCCTGGAAGGAAATGGACTAGTGCCTTACCTCTGACTCTTCGGCAGCACACACCCACCACCAGAGACAGTAACTGAGATCTGCAGTAGCACAGAAACTTACAGGTTAGAAAAATTAGACACCTAAGGATTTCATGACTCCAGACCTGTTTCCTTAGCATAATACCACACCAGTAGGAGAAATACAACTTACGAAATTTCTTTGTAAATAAATTCTATAACATTTTGGGTAAAAATTTATCATAAAAAAATTATTAAAAGCAATTGGGTTGGAAGGAAGTTCTGTCAAAATACAATCCAGGTGTGCAGTTCTCTGATAAATTTAGCAGTGGTTACTACTGAGGCAGTCTCAAAAAAAAGTGTAAGAGGACTTTAAGGGGTGATGAAAATTTTCTACATTGCCTTTGTGGAGATGGTTATACATTTGTCAATACTCATCAATTTGTACATTTAAAAGAGGTAAATTTCTTGTATGTAAATTGTATCTTAATAAAACTGATTAAAACAGACATACAAACCCCAGACCCTCTGCAGTCCTGAATTTGAATAGAAAATATTGGTGTGAACTCATAATTTATTTTTTATTTGTTATTATTATTATTATTTTGGAGATGGAGTCTCACCCTGTTGCCCAGGCTGGAGTGCAGTGGCGTGATCTTGGCTCACTGCAACCTCTGCCTCCCAGGTCCAAGCAATTCTCCTGCTTCAAACTCCCAAGTAGCTGGGATTACAGGCGCCTGCCACTATGCCCAGCTAATTTTTGTATTTGTAGAAGAAACGGGGTTTCACCGTGTTGGCCAGGCTGATCTTGAACTCTTGACCTCAAATGATCCACCCACCTCGGTCTCCCAAAGTGCTGGGATTACAGGCGTGAGCCACCGTGCCCGGCCTTGTTTTTTATTTTTTTTGAGACAGGGTCTTGCTCTGTTGCCCAGGCAGGAGTACAGTGGTGTGATCCAAGCTCCCTGCGGCTTCGACTCCCCGGGCTCAAGCCGTCCACCCCCATCAGCTTCCCAAGTAGCTGGGACTATAGGCCTGAGCCACTATGACTGGCTAATTTTCAAAGCTTTTTTTTAGAGATGTGGTCTATGTTGCCTAGGCTGGTCTTGAACTCCAGGGCTCAAGTGATCCTCCTGTCTCAGCCTCCCAAAGTATTGGGATTACAGGTATGAGCCACCACATCTGGCCAATTTTTTTTTTCAGGGAGAAAATACACACTCTCCTATATTTGCTAGCTCTTAATACTGGAAAGGCCTAGAAACAAAGACTGCCTTCTATCAATGAGCATTCCTAGTATCCAAAGTATGGTGTCCACTTTTTTCCAATAAAAAAAAACCCCAGAGCTCCTTGGAATATACAATCTCTACAGTAGTTATTAGAAGGAAATTATCAAAGACTAGTAAGGTGTGTCAAAAAGACTTGAGGCTGGCCAGGCACAGTGGCTCACACTTGTAATTCCAACACTTTGGGAGGCTGAGGTGGGCAGATCACCTGAGGTCAGGAGTTCAAGACCAGCCTGGCCAATATGGTGAAACTTTACTAAAAATACAAAAAATTAACCAGGTGTGGTAGCAGGCGCCTGTAATCCCAGCTACTCAGGAGGCTGAGGCAGGGAGGCTTTAACCCGGGAGGCAGAGGTTGCAGTAGGCCAAGATCGCACCACTGCACTCCGGACTGTGTGACAGAGCAAGACTGTCTCAAGAAAAAAAAAAAAAAAGACTTGAGGCCAACTTGAAGAGGTTCCCATTGGCCAAAGATGGGACAATTTGAGCATCAAAAGGAATAACTTTAAATAATCCAGCATTTATCCTACCTTTCCCATACCTCTAGGTAAGCAAATACTCAGTAAGAAGCTTTTCTTCATAGAAGTACTCTAGCAAACTGCCGGGTGCGGTGGCTCATGCCTGTAATCCCAGCACTTTGGGAGGCCGAGGCGGGCAGATCACCTGAGGTCGGGAGTTCAAGACCAGCCTGACCAACATGGAGAAACCCCATCTCTACTAAAAATACAAAATTAGCAGGGCATGGTGGCGCATGCCTGTAATCCCAGCTACTTGGAAAGGCTGAAGCAGGAGAATCACTTGAACCTGGGAGGCGGAGGTTGCAGTGAGCTGAGTTTGCGCCATTGTACTCCAGCCTGGGCAACAAGAGTGAAACTCCAACTCAAACAAAAACAAAAACAAAAAAAAGTACTCTAGCAAACAAAGAAGGAAGATAGAATATCACCATTTTGCAAGCTTTAATGAACTCACCACTTGCGGTATTAATCAATGGTTGCTGGCAACCCCAAAAAAGAAACAAACAGACACTACTACCACTTCCTTTTTTTTTTTTTTTTTTTTTTTGAGACAGCGTCTCACTGTGTCACCCAGGCTGGAGTACAATGGCACGATCTTGGTACTGCAACCTCTGTCTCCTGGGTTCAAGCGATTCTCCTGCCTCAGCCTCCCAAGTAGCTGGGATTACAGGCACCCGCCACCACGCCCAGCTTTTTTTGTATTTTTAGTAGTTTCACCATGTTGGCCAGGCTGGTCTCAAACTCCTGACCTCAGGTAATCCACCTGCCTCAGCCTCCCAAAGGGTTGGGATTACAAGCGTCAGCCACTGGCCAACTCAGTGCTATTCTTATTTCATCTCCCACCACTTAAAAAAGTTTGTTTTAAACAGGAGAATTATAAAGCAAGTCTCAATTACCATAAATGTATGTATCTGTCAGACAAGGATTTTTTAAAAAAGAAAAATATAAACATACTACCATTATCACACCCAAGAAAATTGTAAATAATTCCTTGATATCATGTAGTGTTATTTTTTTAATGTGATAATAGTGTGGTTATTAACAAAAGATCCTTAAATATTTCCAGATTAAATGGTAGCTGCTATCTGCCTTGAAATAATATTCAAGGAGGCCAGGTGAGGTGGTTCATGCCTGTAATCCCCATATTTTGGGAGGCTGAGACAGGAGGATCACTTGAGCCTAGGAGTTTGAGACCAGCCTGGGCCACATAGTGAGACCCTGTCTCTTAAATTAATAAATAAATGTAAATAAATAAATTACTGATATAATATGGAAGGGTGGTATTAGTGGATGAGGTGGGACTGGCCAAAGGTTGATTGTTGTTGGTGCTAGATGATCAGTACATAGGATTAGTACAATTATATGTCTGCTTTTAAAATTCTCCATAATAAAAAAAAGCATAAAATAACCAAAACAAGGCTAGGTGCAGTGGCTCAAAATTGTTATCCCATCACTTTAGGAGGTCAAGGCAGGAGGATTACTTGAGGCTGGGAGTGAAAGACCAGCTTAGCCAACATAGTGAGACCCTGTCTCTACAAAAAAAATTAAAATTAAAATAAAAAAAAAAAGAGAAAAACCTATCAAGTAAAATCAATTAAGTTAGTCAAACTTTTGAAATATTTTACAGGCACTATCGGTTGGAATTTTTGTCAAGTTGGTAACAATGGGATATTTTACACAATCATATCAACACATAAAAGTTAAAAGATTTCTTATAAACATAGATATTAGGAAACTAACTGCAATATATGACATCTAACATATATTTTAGTTGCTTTTCAAAAATCCATAAATATTCTAAGTTTTAAAAGTTTAGTTTTAGGTTAATTTTTGATATCTGACAGTATAGATGTAGCAGATTCCATAAAGACCTTTTCCTTCCTGGTAACAAAGCCCATTTCTGAGAGAGTAAGCTACTATTGCAGCCTCAAGGGATAAATTGCGTTTGATCTAAATCAGATCATTTTCATTCCCTTGGATTTGTCTAGAAATTATCATGTGATTTAGTTCTGACCAAAGAGATGTAAAGACATCTTCCGACTGGGATGTCTGGAAAAGTTTTTACTTCCCTAATTTAAAAGGGAAGAGTGTTGGCTGACTAGCTCTTGTCTCTTTAACTTTTCTCCTAACTAGAATGATAATTAGGCTGGAAATACAGCAGCCACCTAAGATCCCGAAGCAACAATTATAAACACCAGCGTACTAAACATGGCAGAACAGAAGGGAAGTGCCTGGGTCCCTAACTATAGAAACAGTAATACTAGCTTTGGACAGTCTACCCGCTAGAGTTCTTGTATGTGAGAAAAACAAACCCCAATTTGCTTAATCCAGTATAGTAGATTTTTGTTTCTTGTAGCTGAACATATTCCTGATACAATGAAAGACATCAAAAATATAAACACTGAATGAAAGCAAGCACCACAAATGTCCACTTTATAAGTGCAAAGGGGCTAGAAATAAATCTAAGTGAACATAAAACAACCAAATTAGGAGAGAATAATATTTATTATACAAATATAAAAATCTATACATTCTTAGCTGATGATATATACTTAATCAAAAAGTCTTTTAATTTGGATATATGCATCATTTCCTTCATTGTGGTGTCTCTGCTTCTCAGATGTATTAATCCATTCTCCAAAGTAGTTTCAGTAACCAAAACTGTGAAGAGAATACTCATTTCATCATACCTAAGAAAAAAGTAGTTAAACAGACACATGAGCACAAATGTAAATAATAAATTCCTCCACGTTGCCAGCTGTAATTCAGTGTTCATGCACTCTCAAGAGTCACAGACTCAGGGCTTAAGGGTGGACCAAAAAAACCCAACATTTTTTAAGTTTCTGAATCGTATTTAAAGTAATATTTTCAGACAGCTTCTAACTTATTGCTAGAGCTGAAAAGTCATAAAAGAAAATCTGAGAATAAACACTGGTACCTCAACACATCATTTGGGGTGATATCACAGATGAACCTCATAATAACCTCAGCCTTTTGGTTCTTGGATGCAATCCAAGAACAATTATTTTAGACTGAAGTCTCTTGCAATAAACAATATTATAATAAAGATGCAATTTTGTATAACAAATTATACCAAAATCATGTTTCCTTTATTGAGTATGCTAGCTTATAGCTTCTAGTTCAGCAATAACCAAACAGATAGATGCACGGCTGACCTTCTGTATGCTTACCAAGTCACACTATCTCATTACTGTTTATTTCCTTTGTAGGACTCCATCAGAAACTTTTTATTTCTCTGTTTATTTATTGTCTATTTTGTCCTACTAGAATATAAGCTTAACAAGAATAGTATGGCTGGGCGTGGTGACTCATGCCTGTAATCCCAGCACTTTGGGAGGCTGAGGTGGGTGGATCACGAGGTCAGGAGTTCGAGACCAGCCTGGCCAACAGAGTGAAACCCCATCTCTACCAAAACTACAAAAAATTAGCTGGGCGTGCTGGCAGGCGCCTGTAATCCCAGCTACTCGGGAGGCTGAGGCAGGAGAATCGCTTGAACACGGGAGGCAGAGGTTGCAGTAAGCCGAGATCATGCCATTGCACCAGCCCGGGCGACAGTGCAAGACTCTGTCTTAAAAAAAAAAAAAAAAAAAGAATAGTACATTTTTCTGTGTTGTTCACCACTATATCAAAGTGAATAAAACATAGTACGTGTTTAATAATAATTTTATAAAAATATCCTGGGACAATAAAACCTTTACCATATAAAGAACAACTGCAACTTGATAATGTCCACATGGCTCAAAGGATAAGAATTTAGAACCTGAGAGGACAAGAAAGTTCAAGTGCTGCCCCTTCATTTTACACATAATAAAACCATTAGATGCTCTAATTATAGAAAACTACTTTTCTTTGGACATCATCTGAAAGGTGTTTTTTTTTTTTTTTGAGAAGGAGTCTCGCTCTGTCACCCAGGATGGAGTGCAGTGGCTTGATCTCAGCTCACTGCAACCTCCGCCTCCTGGGTTCAAGCGATTCTCCTGCCTCAGCCTCCCAAGTAGCTAGGACTACAGGCACAAGCCACCATGGCCAGGTAATTTTTTGTATTTTTAGTAGAGACGGGGTTTTGCTATGTTGGCCAGGCTGGTCTTGAACTCCTGACCTCAGGTGATCTGCCCGCCTCGACCTCCCAAAGTGCTGGGATTACAGGTGTGAGCCACTGTGCCCAGCCTGGAAGGTGTATTTTAACAAATGTTCAGAGAACTGAAGATCAAAACACAATGGTTCACAACTTTTCACCCAAAAGATACATATTCAACACAAAAAGCTTTAAAAAAGTAACAAGAATGGATTATTTAAAAACAACAATTAATGAAATAGCATGGGGTGAGACTAGACACAGAGAGCTCAATTAGGAGATGATTTCAATAATCCAGGCAAGAGATATTGGTGACTCTAACTTGGGTAGTGGCAGCGAAGACAGAGATGGATGAGATACATTTAGGAAGCAAGCTGACAGCATTTGATGATAGACTGGATGTAGAGAATGAGGAAGAGGGAGGAGTTAAGGATGATAGCCAGTTTCTCTGTCTTGAGCAATTGGGTGAACAGAGGTGCCAATCCCTTAGAAGACTAGAACAGACTATCCCTCCAGAATTCCCTTCCACTCAGTCTCAGAATGGATCACAATGCCAGCAAAGAAAGGCATTCCACTCATATTCCTTCAGTCTTGATTCAACACATGCTCTCTACATACATACTTTCATCCATAAGTGGATAAGCTGAGGTATACATACTTCATGACATTAAGTCTTGGAACTACATACAGCATGTGCTCAAACATACTTGCTGAATACTGTTCCCTGCTGAGGCAATTAACTAAGTACACATAGTTCTGTAAAAGGGAAACTGAGGAATAATTTAAAATTATATTTTATATATAAATTTAGAAGAGATTTGTTTCTGTAATTCATAATCAAAAACTCTTGAATAAATACACTCTTTAATGAAAATACAATTCTTACTTTGAATAAAGTTGTTCCAATGAGGACTGCATAGTTTCCAAATAACCAGGCCACACAGAAATCCCATTTTCTAGTAACTCATTAAATAGCCCTTGACAAACCTAGAAAGAAATAGAAAAACTTCAAATATGAAAGAAATAATGGTAGCTAGAGTGATTATTCTATTTTTGTGAAGCCACAAATCACCCTCTTCAATCTCTACAATGGGTATGTTTCTTTAATTACGTGATGTTAATGTTTATAACTTCCATATCATACTTTATAAATCGTATGCTTCTTCTGAAAATGAAGTAATTAAGCATAGCAAAGCTGAATACTAAATGCCAATCTTCTGAGAAATTTGTATATCAAATAAGAATTTTTATTACCCTTAGTATCATTCAAAACACAAACAAAACCAAAACAGATTCTGTCAGAAAAAAACCAGGAGATCCAAAGGGCTGTATGAACTCAGAGCCCTCATCTGAGAGGTGAGACCTGAGCCCTAGGTTATACCACCAAGTCAGGAAGAGGCAGAAGAGCCAGGAAAGAAAAAGGATGAGAAAAAGGAGAGTGGTATTCCAGAAGCAAACCCCGGAAAATGTTTCAAGAAGAGACTGATCAACCCATTTCACTGGAATGCTGGAGACAAAAGCTTGACTGGAAATACAAAGTAACGATGAATAAATGACACAGTAAACTGTTTTCTTTACAAGCAATAGCGAAGCAAAACAAAGCAAAATTTAAAACCCCCTTAACAGTCTAGCACCAACAGTCCAGAGCAGGGTTCCTCACCCTTGCACTGCAGACCCAGGGTGTTTAGCAGCATTCCTGGCCTCCAGGAGAGGCCTGCAGTACCCTCCCACTCTTAGGACAACCACAAATCTCTCCAGACATTATTAAATGGTGACTGAGCTACAGCATCCTAGGAGCTTCCTAGCTTATAAGGTTATTAGGGAGGCTGCCATACCCTGGGAGAAAATGTGGGACATAAGCCATTATCTTCTCCTTCTTTGAGCTCACTATCTCCCATCTTCCCAGACCTCTCCACAAAAGCCAGGGTCAGAAAGCTGGGGGACTCTCAAAGTCTTTAAATCTTTTTAGTGTCCGCATTCAGGTCTGGGCTGGGTCTCAATCACCCAGACAGAAATGACGACTGCTGAAGGAGTCTCTGGAACGAAATGAAAGCCATCCCCCATGGCCTTTCTTAAGAGTATTTAATCATTAGAACAAATTAGAAAAATCAAAATAAAATTATAGATCTAGAATATCTGAATATAGTCAGTTACCAAAAGTGTTAAGTTCAAAGGGGAAAGGCTATGCACGGTGGCTCACGCCTGTAATCCCAGCACGCTGGGAGGCCGAGGTGGGCGGATCACTTGAGGTCAGGAGTTGGAGACCAGCCTGGCCAACATGGTGAAACCCTGTCTCTACTAAAAATACTAAAAAATTAGCCAGGTGTGGTGGTGTGTACCTGTAATCCCATCTACTAGGGAGGCTGAGGCAGGAGAATTGCTTGAACGTGGGAGGCAGAGGTTGCAGTGAGCCGAGATCGTGCCACTGCACTCCAGCCTGGGTGACAGAGCAAGACTCCGTCTCAAAATAAATAAATAAATAAATAAAAAGTTCAAAGGGGAAAGAAATAATTCACTAACATGTGTACAAATATTTTAATTACTATGTCTACTCACTCACTAAAAAGTGAAACTATGAATGGGCATGAACAGCAAACCCACTGAACTGTATTCAGCTTCTTTAACACACTTCAAAATTATATATAATCACAGTACTTACCCACAGTTCATTATTTAATTAAAGCTTTTTTTTTTTTTTTTTCTGAAGCAGGGTCTTGCTCTGTCACCCAGGCTGGAGTGCAGTGGTGCGATCTCAGCTCACTGCAACCTCCACCTCCCAGGTTCAAGTGATTCTTGTGCCTTAGCCTCCTGAATAGCTGGAATTACAGGCACACACCATTATGCTCAGCTAATTTTTGTATTTTTAGTAGAGACCAGGTTTTGCCATATTGGCCAGGCAAATTAAAAACTTTTTTTTTTTTTTTTTGAGACGGAGTCTCTCTCTGTCGCCCAGGCTGGAGTGCAGTGGTGCGATCTCAGCTCACTGCAACCTCTGCCTCCTAGGTTCAAGTGATTCTCCTGCCTTAGCCTCCTGAGTAGCTGGGACTACAGGTGCGTGCCACCACGCCCAGCTAATTTTTGTATTTTTAGTAGATGGAGTTTCACCATATTGGCCAGGATGGTCTCGATCTCTTGACCTCATGATCCACCCGCTTTGGCCTCCCAAAGTGCTGGGATTACAGGCGTGAGCCACCACGCCCGACCTAAAACATTTTAAAAAGCAAATGAATCAAAATAAAATTTTAAATGGCAAGCTATCAAGTTTACTTAGAGTAAGGGTTAGGTTGAGCATCCCTAATCAGAAAATCCGAAATCCAAAATGCTCCAAAACCTGAAACCTTGAGTTCAAAGGAAATGCTCATCAGAACATTTAAGATTTTGGATTTTTGGATTAGAGATGCAAATATACCAAAAAAATCCGAGATCCAAAACGGTCCTGGTCCAAAGCGTTTTGGATAATACTCAATCTGTAATTAAAATAATGACATTTAAACTCATTTAACTCACCTGTCTTAGTTCCAATGTGGGGCCTCTTCCTACATCCAAAGCAACCTTAATAGGGGCTAAACAAGGGTGAAGTTTAAGTACCTAAGGCAATTAAATGGGGGAAGGAGAAGACAGGAAAGGGGAAAAAGCATAGTTTGTTTAAATATAACACAAGTTTAAATATAACACAAGTATTAACAAACAGTTTCTTAACAGTTATAATTTTCTGTGTGAAAACAGAAGTTAGCTGAGGTCATAAAAACACCATGTAGTAACATATTCAGCTGCCTCCCAGATTTCTCCACTTAGATGTTTGGCAGAAAGAAATTAATTTGGCCAGGCATGGTGGTACATGCCTGTAATTCCAGCACTTTGGGAGGCTGAGGCAGGTGGATTCCTTGAGCTCAGGAGTTTGAGACCAGCCTGGGCAACACGGTGAAAACTTCTCTCTACCAAAAAAATACAAAGAAATTAGCTGGGTATGGCGCATACATGTAGTCCCAGCTACTCAGGCGGCTGAAGTGGGAAGAATGCTTGACCCGGGAGGTCAAGGCTGCAGTGAGCCAAGATCGTGCCACTGCACTCTAGTCTGGGCGACAGAGTGAGATCCTGTCTCAAAAAAAAAAAAACAAATTAACTTGAGACCCTCCCATTTTCTGACAACTCCCTCAGTCAAAATGCTTCTTTCAGCATCACTTTGGACCCTACCAGCCTGGGCCACGTGGCTTACCATTTCAACTTTCTCTCTCTTGTCAAAACCTACTGCTCTTCTCTTTTTATATATATTTTTTTGAATGAAAAAAATTTTTAAATGAAATTTGCTTTTTTTTTTTTAAAGGGTCTGGCTCTGTTGCCCAGGCTAGAATGCTCCACTCATGCCTCACTGCAACCCCCGCCTCTGGGCTCAAGCCATCTTCCCACTTCAGCCTCCTAAGTAGCAGGGACTACAGGTGCATGCCACCACGCCCAGCTAGTTTTAGTATTTTTTTGTAGAGATGAAGTTTTGCCATGTTGCCCAGACAGACTGGTCTCGAACTCCTGACCTGAATGATCCACCCACCTTGGCTTCCCAAAGTGCTGGGATTATAGGCGTGAGCCATTCAGCCCAGCCTTCTCTTCTCATTCATTAATCCATCCAACAAACATTTTAATGCCTCTGATACCAGGAACAGTTCCAGGTGCTAGGGGTAAAAATCTCTGTCTCTCGTGGCAGGGAGAAACAGACAATAAAAATAAGTAAATAATATATGTGAAGGTGGTAGGTGCTAAAAAAGGAAGATGGAACATGCTGGCAAGAGGCAGGCTGGGGGAGGTTTTCAGCAACTTTAAGGTGGTCAGAAAAGGTCCTCTCCCTATGGTGACACTTGAGCAAACACTCGAAAGAAGGTGGGGGGGACGAGACATGGACGATGAAGAAAGAGCACTCTAGGCAATGGGGAATACAAATGACAGGGCTCTGAGCTGGCAGCATCTCCAGCATGTTCTAGAAATAGCAAGGTCAGTGCTGCTGGAGCAGACTGAGTGAGGTGGAGAACAGCAGATCAAAAAGAGGGCTTCGGTTTTTCCTGAGTGAGATAAGAAGCTTTCCTGGAGTGTTCTGAGCAAAGGAGCAACACAACATGCACCTTTTAACAGGGCTACTCTATCAGGGGAGGAGGGGTGGCAGTGGCTTATAGCAGGGTGGTAGCAGTAGACAGGCTAGGAAGTGGTCAGACTCAGGATACGTTTTGAAGTTAGAGTCAAACAGGATTTGCTGATGGTTTGGAAGTGGAGTGTAAGAAAAAGAAAGGATTCCTTTTTTTGTTAGCTACAAACCATTTATAAACCCCATTCCCCAGAATAATTCTATAATCAGACTTCTCTATGGCTATAGCAGGCTAAATGAACACTGTATAATAAATCACTTAACTAAGAAGAGTGGTTTCCTACAAACTCATGGTTCCCAATCCCAGCTGAACACTCAACATTATTTGTTAAAACTTTTGATTTGGGGCAGCTTCCTTTTATGTTCAAAGGGTATATGACTATTCCCCACTCGTGCCATTTCAACCCCCACTATTCCACATTTAAACTAATAGTGCCTCCTAACTCCCTGAGAAAATAGAGGGCATCAAAATGTCCTTCAAAGACCAAAAAGCCCAGTAGCCTTTTTATATCTCACTATCCTTTTTCTTCTTCCCTGCTGTTTCAAATATCTCCTTTTCAAGACACATTCTTCTACTTGGGCTCTTGATCCCATCCTGACCCCTCCGGTTTCCTTCATCTTGCCCCATTAATCACTTCTTTTCTCTCCTATAACTTCAACTTCTCCTCTCGATTTTCTTTGACCCATAAACATGCTCCAAGTGCATGTTCATGCACTAAAATCAGCCTTTCCAGGCCCACATCTAGCTCCTCTGATCCAGGAACCAGCCATGTGGCACAAGACCAGAAGCCAGACAACTGGGGCAGAGAGGTCAATAGCACAGGTCTCCCTGATCCGGGTCTTTCTTCCTCCTATGTACCAATGCTTCAGCTTCTGATACAAATGGAAGCCCCCAGTGGAAAGGTTCAGGGGCTAGGAGTCATAGATACAGCTGTCTGTTCACAATTAAACAGAAATGCCTTTGGGATTACTTATTAGGGATGCCTTGTTCTATTCTGTGAGAACCTGATTCTTATTCCTGTGGCCAGATTCTAAAAAAACTGAAAAATACTTAGACTACATGCACTAAATTTATTATTCAGAGTTTATGTTAGAAACCGAGCACACTAACATTAAGAAAACAAACAAACAAACCCATATTTTTAGTTTCCCAAGTCTATCTCTGAAATATCAACAGCACCTTTCTATGAAGATTTTTCTTTCTTGTAAAGGAGTTCTCTGTCAGCTGGAAAGAATCATAGAGGTAGGCCAGCATGCCTCGGTCTAGGTCCCCATTTACAGACAGAACACAAGGAACCACATTTTTTCGTCCATCTCGGCCCTTCACAGAAAAACAGAAGAAAAATAATCATTTCACAGAACTTTTTTTGTTTGTTTGTTTTTGAGACGGAGTCTCACTCTGTCACCTGGCCAGGCTGGAGTGCAGTGGCATGATCTCAGCTCCCTGCAACCTCTGCCTCCCAGGTTCAAGTGATTCTCCTGCCTCAGCCTCCCGAGTACATATTTTAGACTTACACAATCAGAATACAAAAGTAAAGTTTCATTTTACAAAGCACCCACTCTGTACCAGGCCTGTGGTAGGCACTGGGCCCACGAAGACGATAAAGATGCATTCTCTGCTCTCACTGAGCTCGGTGTTTCATCAGCGAGGCCCAAATGTGAATTTTAAAACTATGGTGCTTGGTTGGGCTCTATCCCAGAGATTCTGAACGAACTCAACTGGAGAGGGACTTAGGCATCAATTTTTTCAGTAGCCCTACAGACTATTTCTTTAATGCTTCCGAGCTCAGAGTTAGTATTCAGAAAGATAACACTTTTTTTTTTTTTTTTTTAATACAGACAGAGTCTCGCTCTGTCACCCAGGCTGGAGTGCAATGGCGTGATCTCACCTCATTGCCAACCTCTGCCACCCGGGTTCAAGTGATTCTCTTGCCTCAGTCTCCTGAGTAGCTAGGACTACAGGCACACACCACCATGTCTGGCTAATTTTTTTCTATTTTTAGTAGAGACGGGGTTTCACCATGTTGGCCAGGTTGTTCTCAAACTCCTCACCTCAGGTGATCAGCCCACCTCAGCCTCCCAAAGTGCTGGGATTACAGGCGTGAGCCACTGCGCCCTACCTAGAAAGGTAACACTTTTAAGTAAAAATTGTTTGCTGATTATTCAAAAGAGGCCTTAGGGAAAAAAACGGTGTGCTTTAGGGAAAGGGGTTTGGAGTATAATTTGCTGAAACGTAAAGTTATTTTCATAAAAAAGAAATCTTTCAAAAACTTACTTTTTGCATTAAAGCCATAATTATGAAAACAAACTACACATAGTACATGATATGAATTAAGTATTGATAAACAGACTTACTTCTTCACTAAACTGAAGAGGAATCATTTCAAACTTCTTAAAAATTTCAATCCTAGAAATTTCTTAAGTTTTGGATAAAAACAGTTCCACTTTCATCTTTCTTTTTTTGTAAATCATTGTTCACCTGGATATTCATGTAATTTTTAAAAATACTTAAATAACCACCTTTGGCTAGAGTCACAGAACAAAAAAAAAAAAGAGAGAAAACCCCACAAATTTAAATCCTCAGCTTCTGTTAATTATTCATGATCAACCACAGTCTTCATTAATACATATATGTACTGACATTTTAAACCTATTTGAATTGCATATGATACTTTAAAGATTCACAAGAATTTGCCCTCAAAGACAGTAAACTTTCTGATACCTGGGACTCTATTCTACCAGTTGTATTTCACACAGTTATCGTCGAACTGATAGTTAATAAGATAAACTGGGCTGGGAGCAGTGGCTCATGCCTGTAATCCCAGCACATTGGGAGGCCACGGTGGACGAATCACTTGAGTTCAGGAGTTCGAGACCAGCCTGGCCAACATGGTAAAACCCCACCTCTACTAAAAAGACATAAATTAGCTGGGCATGGTGGTGCATGCTTGTAATCACAGCTACTCAGCAGGCTGAGGCATGAGAATCACTTGAACCCAGGAGGTGGAGGCTGCAGTGAGCAGACATTGTGCCACTATACTCCAGCCTGGGTGACAGAGTGAGACACCATCTCCAAAAAAAAAAAAAAAAAAAAAAGACAAACTCAAGTACTGAAAGATTCTGTGGTGCGCTTTGAATCAAACAAAATCTAAATCTGAATCTTTATGAAGAATGCTTTAGGCCGGGCACAGTGACTCACTCCTGTAATCCTAGCACTTTGGGAGGCCAGGGCAGGAGGATCACTTGAGCCCAGGAGTTTGAGACTAGCCTGGGCAACATGGCAAGATCCCATCCCTATTTAAAAGAAACAAAAAAGATTGTTTATTGTTTTCTAATTTTTTGAAAATTGGATATCCAACAATGTCAGGATATCTGGTGGCAACTCTTCCAACAATATCTGATTTCTCACACTATCCAGAATAAATTCTTTTCTATCCTAACTGTTCTTCAGCCTTTATTGGTCTGCTTCACTGTTCTCTAAAAAATATATTTGGACATTAACCATAAAATCAACTAAAAACAGATACAAAATGGCCTAAGAGGCTGGGTGCAGTGGTTTACGCCTATAATCCCAGCACTTTGGGAGGCTAAGGCAGGAGGATCGCTTGAGCCCAGGAGTTCAAGACCAGCCTGAGCAACACAGCGAGACCCCATCTCTATTAAATAATTTTAAAAAAAGAAAGAAATGGCCTCAGAAACATTTCAAGAAAGCATACTAAATGACAGAAATTCTACTTAATATTTTATAACATGTTCAACTAATGATAAATAATTTTGTGAACTCTGGAAACAGAAAAGGAACAATGTCATGGAAGAGAAAAATTTCTGCAATAGGAAAACTCTTCATTAGTGAAAATGATACCAATAAAAGAACAAAATAATCTGGGCATGGTAGTTCACACCTGTAATCTTAGCACTCAGAAAGGCAGAGGCAGGAGAACAGCTTGAGCCCAGGAATTCAAGACCAGACTGGGCAACATAGCAAGATCCCATTCTTCATACAAAAGAAAAAAAAGAACAAAATAAGACACTAACAGCCACAATACAAAAATCATCTTTAAATCCCTAGTCACAAGGTTGAGCTGTTCGTTAACTGTGATAATAACCAATAAGTTTCATTTGAGAGCTGAGTACCCCAAAATGAAGTGTGATGGTGGTGGAGTTAAAGGAAAATGTTCACCAGTTAATAAGCCTTCTAGTTTTTCATTAGTTATTCATATTTAAAAATTCCAGCCTGGTCAATATGGTGAAACCCTGTCTCTACTAAAAATACAAAAATTAACCGGGCGTGGTGGCGCACACCTATAGTCCTAGCTACTCAGGAGGCTGAGGCAGAAGAACCGCTTGAACCTGGGAATTGCGACACTGCACTCCAGCCTGGGCAACAGAGTGAGATGCTGTCTCAAAAAATAAAAAAATAAAAATTAATCTACTTTCTACTCATTATATATAAACTCCTATGTTTTTGCTATATATTTTTTCTTTTTCTTTTCTTTTTTTTTTTGAGACATGGTCTCATCCTGTTGCACAGGCTGGAGTGCAGTAGCACAGTCTTGGCTCACTGATGATCCTGGAACAATATATTGCTACAAAAGGTAAGGAAGTGCTCATCAAGACAATGATGGAAATATGTCAAAAGGACACTGGCCAAGTCTAGGACAATTTGACCATCAAAATAAATAATGACAGTAACACACTGTAACCCCCTGAGAAAGTAATCTGTGAAATACCAATTTAAAAAAAAAATGGGGGAGAAGGAAAAGCTCTACAGTATATTGCTGACCAGTAAATCTAGAAGGAATGATGGAATTTGTTTTTTTTAAAAAAAAAAAAAAAAAAAGGGAAGGGGAAAAAAACACCATTGGCAAACCTCATCGTAGTAACTGATTTGAGCAAGAATCATCAAGGGATGCTGCAACCAGTAAGGCAAAATTTGGTGACATGGCCAAACATGGTGACTCATTCTTATAATCCAAGCATTTTGGGAGGCTGAGGCAGGGGGATTGTTTCATCCCAGGAGTTCGAGACCAGCCCGGGCAACAAAGCTAGACCCCATCTCTACAAATATTAAACCATTAGTCGGGCATGGTGATACATGCTTGTAGTCCTAGCTACTTGGGAGGCTGAGGCAGGATTGCTTGAGCTCAAGAGTTTGAGGTTGCAGTGAGCTATCACCATACCACTGTGTTTCAGCCTGAGTGATAGAGTGAGATCCTGTCTCAAATAAAGAAAAAAAAAAAATCACCACTTGGCAAACCTCACATTAATAACTGATCTGGGCAAGAATCATCAATGAATGCTGCAACCAGTAAGGCAAAATTTGGTGACAAAGAAATTATCTGCATCATCTTAAAGTATCTGCCCACAACACTTATTAATTACTAGTTAATTTTTTTGTTTTTTTTTTTGAGACAGAGTCTCGTTCTGTCGCCAGGCTGCAGTGCAGTGGCACGATCTTGGCTCATCGCAACCTCCACCTCCCGGGTTCAAGCGATTCTCCTGCCTCAGCCTCCCAAGTAGCTGAGACTATAAGGGCAAGCCACCACATCCAGCTAATTTTTTCATTTTTAGTAGAGATGGGGTTTCACCCCATTGGCCAGGATGGTCTCAATCTCTTGACCTCATGATCCTCCCACTTCGGCCTCACAAAGTGCTGGGATTACAGGCGTGAGCCACCGCACCTGGCCGTTAATTAATAAATACAAACTATTTATTAGCTTTACACTGGAGAAATCTAGTAGACACCATCTTAACTAAATGATAAAAGTTAACATCACCAGTAACACTCCTCATATGACACACTGAGAAGAGAGCTTCTCAGTACTACCACTTCTGTAGTACTCCCGACAAAAATACATAAATCACGTGGAAACAGCAGACAGATCCCAGCCAAGGCATATTCTACAGATTAACTAGACTGTACTCTTCAAAAATGTCAAGGTCACGCAAGACAAGAGGAATTGTTCATTTGAAGGAGTGTAAAGGCATATGACAACTACATGAAAGATAAGATCTTGGACCTATAAATGCCATTATTGAGATAATCAGTTCAATTTGTAGGGCTCTGTGGCAATAGTGGATTACTGTTAATTTCCTGATTTTGATGATTGGATTGTAGTTATGTAGGTGAGTGTCTCTGCATCTGAAAAATACACAATGAAGTATTAAGACACCATGTTTGCACCTTATTCTCAAATGGTTCGGAAATGATTATAGAGAATCTGGGTAAAAAATACATAGGAGCTCCAGGTAAAACATACATGTAATTTAGACACATTGCCAGGATACATGTGTAAAAGTTCGTGATCTCCTAGGTTCCACAGGGTTTCTATTAGCTCCTTTCCCCAGGGAAAATTGTAGTAAAGTTTGTTTCCTTTCCGGCCTTCTTCATCCTGACAGTCACTGCTGCTGAAGTTAGATGGACTCATGGCAAACTGGAAAAGAAAATTTAAGTTTGTCTTAACATATTTAAATAAACGCTAATTTAACTCCCATAATTATCTGTAAGAATTTAAATTGTCTGACTTTTTATTCAGCAAATATGCGAAACTAGTCAAGTCCCAAATACAAATTTTAAAGTTTATTCTAATTTACATTTTTTTTTTTGAGATGTGTCTCATTCTGTTGCCCAGGTTAGAGTGCAGTGGCTAGTCACAGGTACAATCATAGCTCACTGCTGCCTCCTACTGCTGGCCTCAAGCAATCCTCCTGCCTCAGGATTCAGAGTAGCTGGGACCACAGGTTGCTGAAATTTAATTTTTAAAAAGTGAAAATACTGGCCAGGCGCAGTGGCTCACGCCTGTTATGCCAGCTCTTTGGGAGGCTGAGGCAGGGGGATCGCTTGAGCTTAGGACTTCGAGACCAGCCTGGGTAACAGAGCAAGACTTCATCTCTACAAATAATAAAAGAAGTTGCAGTGAGCTGTGATTGTGCAACGGCAGTCCAGCCCAGGCAAAAGAGTGAGACTATGTCTCTAAAAAAACCAAGATGGAGTCAGTTGTACCAGTGAAGGACAAGAAACTTCTGGAGGTCAAACTAGGGGAGCTGCCAAGCTCGATCTTGATGTGGGACTTCAGCCCTAGTGGCCTTGATGGAGCGTTTCAAAGAGGTTACTACTGGTACTACAACAAGTACATCAACGTGAAGAAGGGGAGCATCTCGGGGTTTACCATGGTGCTGGCAGGGTACATGCTCTTCATCTACTGCCTTTCCTACAAGGAGCTCAAGCACGAGCGGCTATGCAAGTACCACTGAAGAAGACATGCTCTGCACTCCCCCAGCAACCTTCTTGGCTGCAGCCCCTTCATAAGCAACACAATCTCAATTGTTGCTGAATCCTTTCATATCCTAATGGGAATTAACCTCCAAATAAAAGATGACTGGTACTTGTGAAAAAAAACAAAACAAAAACAAAAAAAAACCAAAAACAGACAACAAAAATAAAATAAAATAAAAAGTGAAAATACTGAGTATATTGCTTAACATATTGTTTTTTAGTAGGAAAGAACTACAGAGAAAAAACTGTTAATGTTATCCAGACTTTTATGGCCAATGAAGAGGGGAAGTTAACCATGACTAAAGTGGGATAAAGAAGAAAGTATCACATAGTCCTCATTCTTACCCTTCTGTGAAGTTCTTGATGACTCGTGATTATTTCATACAGTTTAAATGGGTATTTGGGGATGTGTGAGTCGGGAAATGGTAACATAACACATGGCAAGACAAAAATGCTTACTTCAACTCTTTTTTTTTCAGTGAGTACTAAAACTTGATCATCAATTACAGAGCCATTTTGACTAATATGGAAAGTTCATGGAGGTAGGTAGCAAAGGCTGAAGCTGTGACAATGGTCAAGGGTCAAACTCTACATCAGCCAGGAATGCTAGGTGAGGGCTTTGAATTTTACCTTACACAGAAAGGCTAGTTAACAAACACATCTGAGCCCAACAAATGTTTTTACCAAAGTAACTTTGTAATCTAGAACAATGAAAATTGTTACAAAGAGTTTTTGTATTTGTAAATTAATAGCTACATACATCAAATATAATTTCCTGTATGTCAGAAGAATTACCACTGACACATTAAGACAATTTATGTATTAACTATTAAATTAAAGGTAATTATTGCAGTACCTTTCTCCACCACTGGAGTCGATGACGTAACCAGAAATCAAGCCACTGGTTTGAAGTTCTCGGAGGAGTAAACCATACTAACGAAGCTTCAGTCTTCTCACCAATACTTTAGATATAAAACATATCAGGAAGTTAGCTTATCTGAAAATTATATAATTTATCCCAAGTGGAAATGACTGGTTTTTGACTATTTAAATACAAGGCCAAGTTATTTGCCACTTTTTATACCTTTTAACACCATTTGGTATCTGCTTAGTGTCAAAAACAGGATGAAAACACACTCCAATCTGAGCAAGGCCATAAGGTAGCCTCTTGTTTACCAGATCCAGGCAATTAACATAGTGTTCCAAGGCACCTGTCAAAAGATAAATCAATCATTGTATATATCTAGTCCACAAACCCAAATCATTTTTGTCAATAGACACATTAATAGTAGTAATAACGTTAACACAGCATAAAGACAGATGTTGGCCAAGCTTGGTGGCTCACGCCTAGAATCCCAGCACTTTGGGAGGTCGAGGTGGGCAGATTGCTTGAGCTCAGGAGTTCTGAGACCAGACTGGGCAACACAGCAAAACCCCATCTCTAAAAATATACAAAAATAAGCCAGGCATGGTGGTGTGTGCCTTGTAGTCCCAGCTACTTGGAAAGCTGGGAGGTGGATCACTTTAGCCTGGGAGGCCAAGGTTGCAGTGAGCTGGGATGGTGCCACTGTGCTCCAGCCTGGGCAACAGAGTGAAACCCTGTCTTAAAAAAAACAAAAAAAGACAGATCTTATTGATCACCACTTAATTCTAGGTAGGTTCACCCTGAGTTTTTAGTTTGAAGATTTTCTCTTTTTTTGAGATGGAGTCTCGCTCTGTCGCCCAGGCTGGAGTGCAGTGGCAGGGTCTCGGCTCATTGCAACCTCCGCCTCCCGGGTTCATGCCATTCTCCTGCCTCAGCCTCCCGAGTAGCTGGGACTACAGGCGCCCGCCACCACGCCCGGCTAATTTTTTTTGTATTTTTAGTAGAGACGGGGTTTCACCGTGTTAGCCAGGTTGGTCTCGATCTCCTGACCTCATGATCTGCCTGCCTTGGCCTCCCAAAGTGCTGGGATTACAGGCGTGAGCCACCGCACCCGACAAAGATTTTCAAATCTATAAGAAAGTTGAAAAAATAATAAACATCCATATACAATGAACACTTGTATACCCTTTACCTAGATTATCAACATTTTGCCACATTTTTTTCTTGTTCACTCCCAAATACTGCCGCATACATCTTCTAAAAATAAAAATATTTCCTATATACCCTTATAACACCATAAAAAGTTAACCATAATACCACAATATAATCTAACATATGGTGATATTTTAGTTGTTCCAATTTTCACCCCAAATATCTTTTACTGTTCTCTTTCCAGTTAAGATTCATGTACTGCATTCTGAGTAGGTTTCTTTCATCCATTTGAATCTAGAACATTTCCCCTGCCTCCTTTCCCCCTTTATTTTGCTATTAATGACACTGACTTTTGATGTGAGTCCAGGTTAGTCATAGATTGTCTCACATTTGGGATTTGTCTGATTGTTTCCTTATGATTTAATTTCGGCTAATCATTTTTAGCAAAATACTACATAGTAGATGTGTGTATCTTATTGCATCATAACATGAGGAACATGTTATCAAATTATTCCACTACTGAAGACACCAAATTTGATTACTTGGTTAAGGTAGTAAATATCCACTCCCCAATAATATCCTGCTCCCCAACAGTATTTCACCCAATATTTTAGAATCCATTGATGACTGTTGCTTGAATCAATGATATCGGGGTTTGCAATATCATGAAATGGTGAATTTTCTAATGTATCTTTCCTTCTACATTTATTCCATAGCTTCTGTAAAAACATAAGCTTTCTCTACCTCTTCCCCCCGCCCCCGACCTCTAGGGTCAATTATTTGTTTTTGATTAATACTATTGACTCTTAGATTTTAGTCAATGTGTTATGATCCATTACCATTAATATGTATCTTAATGTTCAATTTGTCCTAGATGTGGCCAGTGACAACCCTCCTCAAGCCAGCATCTGTGACCTTTTTATATGACCCATTAGTCTTCAAGCAATTCTTTGCTTTTTAGCACCATAAAGTGTTTCAAACTCACCTTGTACTTTCCCTAACCCCAGACCCGGAATCAGCCATTTCTCCCAGTACTGGTTCATCTTAGAAACCAAGATCTGGAGGCCGGGCGCAGTGGCTCACGCCTGTAATCCCAGCACTTTGGGAGGCCGAGGCGGGCGGATCACAAGGTCAGGAGATCGAGACCATCCTGGCTAACAAGGTGAAACCCCGTCTCTACTAAAAATACAAAAAATTAGCCAGGCGTGGTGGCAGGTGCCTGTAGTCTAGTCCCAGCTACTCGGGAGGCTGAGGCAGGAGAATGGCGTGAACCTGGGAGATGGAGCTTGCAGTGAGCCGAGATTGTGCCACTGCACTCCAGCCTTGGCGGCAGAGCGAGACTCTGTCTCAAAAAAAAAAAAAAAAAAGGAACCAGGATCTGGGCACTAGGTGTGCTCATTGCTACTGAGGGTCATTGCTTCTAGGAACTTTAAACGAAGAAAGTTAGGAAATATATTTTTAAAAATCATGAGGCTGGGCACTGTGGCTCACACCTGTAATCCCAGCACTTTGGAGGGCCAAGATGGGCGAATTGCTTAAGCTCAGGAGTTCAAGACCAGCCTGGACAACATGGCAAAACCTCATCTCTACAAAACACACAAAAATTAGCTGGGTGTGGTGGCATGTGCCTGTAGTCCAGCTACTTGGGAGGCTGAGGTGGGAGGTTCACTTGAGCCCGAGGTCAAGGCTGCAGTGAGCCATGATCACACCACTGCACTTGAGTCTGGGTGACAGAGTGAGACCCATATTCAATTTTAATTTATCAATTCATATTTAATTTACCAATTCATATTTAATTTACCAATCCATATTTAACATTAGTTTATACGTACCTTCTTTTACATATTATCTCTTCTTTTACAATGAAAATCTTGGTTCCTAATAACAACTAACCCAACTATTTGAATTTTTTTTTTTTTGAGACGGAGTTTTGCTCTTGTCACCCAAGCTGGAGTGCAGTGGCGTGATCTCGGCTCACTGCAACCTCTGCCTCCTGGGTTCAAGCGATTCTCCTGCCTCAGCCTCCCAAGTAGCTGGGATTACAGGCGCTCGCCGTCACGGCCGGCTAATTTTTGTCTTTTTAGTAGAGACGGGGTTTCACCATGTTGGCCAGGCTAGTCTCGAACTCCTGACCTCAGGTGATCCACCCGCCTCTGCCTTGCAAAATGCTGGGATTACAGGCGTGAGCCACTGCGCCTGGCCTTGATTTATCCTATGATATACATGAAATAGTTTCAGAATTATAATTTCAACATTTCTACTTAGAATAAATCTAAGAAAAGTTCAAAATGTCTGTGTAGTTCCTTATGCACTTAGACTACATTGCACTAAATGACAGCACTGTGTTCAGAAGTTGCCCCGTGAAATTGAGAGCGTTCCCAGGTCCTTCGGACAGATTGTTTAAGGAGCAATGATTCCATGGACCAGTTTTCTCCAGGGTAAAGCACTGTTAATATACCCGACTACTTCAAAAAGATGAGAACTAGCTAACTTCCTTGCATGGGAATACAGGGCCAGTTGCAATCCCCAAGATCCAGCAAGACTGCCTCGCCTTTCCACCCGACACCTGTTTTGAAGCATGAAATCGTGAAGCATACCGTGAAGAAGGTTCTCCCGTAGTTTCCCAGAAGTTTTTAATACGTTCTCAAGAAATGCTACTAGCTGTTCCTTACTCAGCTCTTTGTCTTGCAAGATTTCGCGTAGAGTTTCTGCAGAAACTAACCTGAAGACACTGTCCCCGGGTAGCAAAGGGCCTGGCTTGTGGTGGAGGGCGTCCACCGGGAATACCTGCTCCCTGAACACCACCACCGAGGTCCACCATTCTGCGGCCAGGTTCTTCCGCAACTCTACGCCCAAGGGTCCGAAGCCGGGGTGGCACCCACTCAGAAGAGAATCCCGGCTAAGCTGCTGCTTGCTTCCACTTAGGAAATGCCTTCTCTGACAGATCTCTAACAGCGCCTCGCTTCCCTCTCCAGACCCGGGGGCTTCTGGGTGCTCGCCGTTCCCCTCGAGCTCCGCGTGCGACTTCACATGCCCTCCTTTGGGGCTACTCCTTTCCGTCAACAGCTCCGGCGGCCCCGCATCTACTCGACCCCCAAACCCAGACAACAGGCACCTGCAGACCTTATGGCAGGCCCTGACGGCTACACGAGAGCGCATCTCTCTCCGAAGTTAAAGAGCACACTCTCCCATCACTCAGCGGATCCCAACAAGCCACCACTACCGTTAACAGAATCCGGGGAGGCCACGGCGCAGGCGCAACGGAGGTGAGCGTGCTTGCGGGCGGCAGGCCCCACCCCGGAAGCGCATGTCTGCGTTCCGGCCGCAGCCATACCCCGCCCACCATGGCGGACGCCGGCTCGGATGGTTCTCTGCTAGCTTGCCGTTCGCGTCGCGCCCCTCCCTTCAGATTGATCTTTTTCTTTCCTCGTAAGCACCAGTAAAGGTTATTCCCACCTATTTATAACCGTGCTGTAGCCACTTGAGTCACTTCCTTCTGCCACTGTTTTGCAGTCCAGAAAATTAAAATACTTCAGTATTATCCAAATCACCGCCTATATACACCTCAATCAAGCACTTAGACTAAATTTGGCATTTGGTTTCCATTTAAACAGTTTTGGTCCTTTACGGTGATTTGTAAGCCCAGGCCTTCTTAACTAGGCAAATGCTGCCGCCAGGGGGCCTAGGCCTAACCCCAGAGCCGTTGTCTTGACGTTTAAGCTCCCGGGGAGGGGGGGGCGATAGGGCTTTGTGACTAGGGTAGTGGTATGGTCACTTTAAATATTGCAGTGGCTTCCAAAGGGCAGTCCCCAGCCAGCAGCATCTGCCTCACCTGGGAATGCACTAGAAATAAACCAAGGGGCCCTGACACGTCTTAAACTCTCCTGGTGTCAGAGAAAACCACATACGTGCAATTTCTTCCAGGGGCCCCTTCTATGGGTTCATCAAAACAATGAGACTTGTGACTGTTATTATTAAGAGACTCATGATTACATCGCAGGTTTCTGATTTTGCAGTTTCTATTTAAATAGGTCGAGACTTTAAGACCCGCCCAGAAAGTGGAAAAGTGGTATACCCAGACTGAGGAAGTTTGATTCCAAAGTCCATGATTTCTTATACCAGCCTCACTTACGGAAACCTTTAAAGAGGTTCAGGGAAAAAGGAACAATCTACATTTCACTGTGAGACTACCAAACTACTACCTGATTAAGAGGGGGTAACAGCTTAGCAATTGAGTTAATGTAATTCAGGAGTAAAGTTTTATCATTAGTAAAGTGCTGTACCAGGTTCAGGAAATAGTTCTTCTTTACAAGTGTATACAAGGGTTTAAAAAAAGGCCAGCTAGAAAGTCCAACAGTATTGCTGGAAAGCAAACATAGTAATTAACTGCAAAGCTGGGTACTACTGCCAGGTGTTTTCCACATTCAGGAACTCACACCAGGTAAAAGGCCTATACGCAAATAAATAAATAAGAGAGAATGGGGAGAAAAATCACATTTATTAGTTAAGACGACCACAGGCTGGACACAACACACATGCTAAAAAGTGGACTGTCTTTTAAAACTTCCAAGGTAAATAGGTAAATGTTTTCCACAGCCCCACAATCATTTCAGTGTTTACAAATTAAAAGGCCCACGGTTAAGACATTAAACAGTAAAATATGTAATAAATGCTCCAACCTACCCTCTCCCCCGAAAGCTGCTTCTAAGTTTAAAACCATGAATTTGACTAACCATGCCATTGAAAACCATCCAGGTTACTACAGGCTGAATTAGTTTTCAATGTCTAAGTCCTAGAAATATCACTCCCTATCCCAGCCCTAGCAAATTCTAACTTTACATTTGACATAAGGCATTAACATCAATTAAAGCCTCAGTTTAATAATCAGAATTTAAATGAAGTCTCCTGAAGACCTCTCTTCTGGCAAAAAAAAACATGTATCAGACTCTGGGAAAACATTCAGACCCACTTCTAGCTATTACTGAAATAAATGATTAGAAAGTTACGTTGGTGAGCCGAAGTTAAACCTAAAGCTATCCCCTGGATCTTTCTAGCAATAAACCCATGTTGAACCTACCATGAAAACTTTCATTCACTGTGCTTTTGGTTACGTTGCCTCCTGATTAGTCATTAATTTTAATGAGGTTTTTTCCTTGTGTTGAGTATGAATAGACCTTACAGTTTGAGGATCTCTAGAATTCCCTGAATTATTGGAAAGACATTCATGACTCCCAGTGTGACTAGTTAAGAGCCCCAGGGAGCCTGTGAAGACTAGAATCTACAAGTAACCTGCACTAAGAACGAAATTCAGTAAAGGAGACTCAAGCTTAGCTCCTGGCCATCTTAAAGGGCTAATGTATGTCTTTCACAGGTTTGTTCAACATTTCAGTAATTCACAGTATAGCCAAGAGCACGAGTATAAATCTCTTGAAAAAGCCAGTTATTTGGAGCTTTTTAAATTATAAACTTTGAAAAAGTCACCCACGTTCTCACACTATATAGATGACTTTGTATCTATTTTACTATTTTCTCATTTAACCATACTAGCAAATAAGGAAAAAGGCTATTAAATGACTCCCCTGATGTTGGAAGCTGACAAAGCTTTTATGCAATTTAGCCTGTAACTAAAAATTCACCTGTATCAATTCATTCTGACTCCTGCAATATGAATAGCTCATTATAAAGAAGGGCCTTCTGATTCCCCCTGCCTCCCAAATTATATAAAAAGGAACAGTCATTTGTTTTCATGGAAAAAAAAACCAAACAAAAACAAAAAAAACCCAGACCATCTAAGCAAAGTTTTACATGACATTATATAAAATAAAGTACAATTTCCACTTAATTCAGTCTTCAAATATTTTTTATTGGAAGGCCATGCATTGCCTTCATTTATTGTATTTCAAATCACTGTACATTTACTTTTGTGAAAACACTGCCTGCATTTTCTAGTACAAAAAAAACCTAAAAATTGTTTCAGGAATGTAGAGAAATATCCAACTTAAATAGCGAAAAAGTGCACCATAATTACTGCTGCACTGCAGTCATTTCTGCAATTCCCATGTTTCTTAAATAACTATCTTGTCAGATAACACACAATATAAAGAGCAATTATGAAAAACAGACATTTACATATACTTCTAAAGTCTTATTGGGAATATCCTGTTGGCATTGGATAACCAATCATAGGTGCAGCTGCAGTAGCAGGATATGCATATGCCTGTTGGTTCATACCATTGTGCATATTTGGAACATTACTTCCGTATTGCTGAGTGCTATCATAACCATTCTGGTAAGTCCCTGTTGGATTACCAGTCCTAAAACTGGTCTGTATACCAGCAGACACAAAATTACTTCCAAAGCTCCCATTGGTGTAATTTGCAGCACTGTAAACACCATTCTGAGTTTTTGCCCCAAAATCTCTTTTAAGCAGGCTAGAGTAACCTCTGTCATAATTTTCCCTGTCTCTAAAGGTATTAAATCCACCCCTTTTGCCCGCAGAGTATCTGTCCCGACGGTCATCCTTCATGCCTCCTCTACCCCTGGAACGACCTGTCAAGAAAACAATTGCAAATTGATCAATTATGTCTATGACACAAATCATTGTGGACAGAAAGAAACAGATCTATTCATGGTAGGCGTGAAATGTTTTTACAATTTTTCAGCTTAAGTTTTCACATTCAAAGGTTTTACTCACCCTCCAATACCATTTAAATGGATTTGTAGACAACGATGTGACTCGTAACTACCAACATTTCCTATCAGTCATCCTTACCTGAACCTCTGTCTTCGACCAACTGAAGCAACTTGGGATTAATTGCTTGATTAGCTTCACGAAGCACAGAGATAAGGTCGCTCACTTGCTTTATGTTATTAGGTGTAAAGAAAGTGTATGCTGTGCCTGTTTTGGTACTGCGAGCAGTTCTTCCAATTCGATGAATATAATCCTCTGAGGAGTTAGGGTAGTCATAATTGATGACAAATTTCACATCTTCCACATCTGTAAGGTGTTGCAGTGTGGCAAAATAGCAATGTACGGAGTTTTGCACACCACAACAGCCAGACCAAAAATAAAAAGTTAGACAATTGTATTCCCAAGAAGGTACGGGCTGCAAAAAATACAGTTAAAATGGTTATCCATTTCCTGTAGGAATACCATTGAGGTTGAAAAAAGAAAAAAAAGCACATGTCATCTGTATAATTCATCACCCACCCAGTGACAGACCCTGTCAAAAGGAATGTGTATTCCCTAAGCACATTCCCAAATCAGCAAGTTCCCTTACAGATCATCAAGTGACATCTGAATGCTTCTGCGCAGTAGGGCCACTTAAAGTTTCACAGCAACCTCTTCATGTGCTCATTTTGAGGACCTTGAAACAAAAAAATGTACAAGGTCCTTTGCATTACACATTCATCAGAAGTTCAAAATTCTGGCCACACTGCTTGTCTTGCCAAGACCTTACAACCGCAGCTGCAAGAAAACATACCTGTCCCCCAAAAGTTGTTTTTATGCACTGTGTCTCGTCTAGGCAAGCGCTTCCAAGAAGCCAGGATTCACTTGAGAATGTGTCTCTCTCTGGCAGGTCTCGACATGACGACTACTGTGTAGGTGAGGGAGGAACTTTCAAAGCACTTTCTTTTCCCACTTACTATGTGTGAGAAGTTGCTCCTGCTCTAGATCTCATGTGCCAGTACTCACCAATTTGTAAAAGGCTTAGTACCTTTTAAAGCTGCTCTCTCCATTTCAAACTTGAACAAAAATTTCATTGAACATTGAAGTTTGGAACTACTTCTTCGACATTTCAGCAAACTCACTGAAACTCAAAGACCCACAGATCACAGTGAACAGTTTGAAACAAGGCTGTACCATGGCAGTCATGCAAAGCATGGGACAGAAGAAATACCACGGCAGTGAACTGTGAGGATAACTTCCATTTTTTCCCTCGGAGAGAACAGTTTACGGGGCAGAGGTGATATGTTCTGCCTTTTGAAGATTACTGGCACACGTTCAGCTTTTTCACCTCTCTAATCGACTGGAAGCAGCCAGCCGATCACTAGTCCTCCATCCCCCTCGAGTCCTCCGATTGTCATGCCTAGGCCTTGCCACAAAGACAGCACCTTTATGTGAAAAAAACTTAGAAAAAATGCAGGTTAAAGAAAGCAATAAACTTTCTTTAAAAAAGTTAAATGGAGATCTTCTGCGAAACCAAGCCATGAATGCGAGTTTGTACTAACCTAGCCCTCTGGAGGCCACATCTGTAGCAATCAGAATAGGAGCTTTTCCATGTTTGAATTCTACAAAGGAAGGCATATACATGATCAATTAACTGAGCAGAATTCTAGCTAGGTTAAGTAAGGGGGAAAAATACTTCATTTGAAATATTTACCATTTAGAACCCAGTCACGCTCTTGTTGACTCTTGTCACCATGGATACCCATGGCAGGCCACCTAAGTTAAAAGACAAGTTGTGTTATTAAACTCACATTGAAAACCTCAGACTCCAGTGCTTGACTACTTTTGGTCACAGATCTCTTTAATTTCGCCAGAAATGAAAGAGAGTTAAATTCACTATCAGATATGAAAAAAATCCACTGCTCGTGATCCAAGTTTGCCCTTTCCTAAGCTGTTTTAATCAATCTGCTTCAATGGAGGAGCTCACACATACCCATCTCTCCTCATTTTTCTGGTAAGCTCATCACATCTTCTTTTGGTTTCCACAAAAACAATGGTTTTATTCTCCTTCTCACTCATGATCTCTTCCATTAGACGAATAAGTCTAATAATAGGAGAGAGAAAGGAAAAATCCTGAATTTTAAAAGACCATTGCTAGGGCCACACATTTATGGTCAGCAAAACATTAAGTTCGATTTACATGGCTGGAAGTCAAAGAGGAAACGCCTGCTAATCCACTTATCGAGCAGTTCGACCCTTGGTCCTTAAGTCAACCAGGGGACACATGAATTCCTTCTATAGGAAAGCTGTAAATGGTGACAGCCATTATTTGAAGGATTCAAGAAATTTTCAGGATTAGTAGGCTAACTAAATGAAATCACACCAACTGAAATAACCTAAAACAACTCACCAAACAATGATCCCTCAATTTTACAGCAAAGTTGTTAGGAAGCAAATATAACAGAGTTAATAAAACTTACTTTTCATCCTTTTCTACGTCATGACACACATCCACAATCTGAAGAATGTTGTGGTTTGCACTCAGTTCAAGTGCACCAATGTTTATATGAATATAGTCTTTCAGGAAATCTTCAGCAAGCTGTCTTACTTCTTTTGGCCAAGTCGCACTCCACATTAGAGTTTGCCTATCAGGCTAATGGATTTTGGGGGGAAAAATTAGTATCAGACTCTTAAGAGTGAAAACAGAATTCAGTTTGATCACATATTTCAAAGGACACTTACTCTTATTTGATCCACAATCTTCCTTATTTGGGGTTCAAAGCCCATATCAAGCATTCTATCTGCTTCATCAAGGACAAGGTAGGTTGTTCTTCTCAGATTGGTTTTTCCACACTCTAAAAAGTCAATCAGTCTTCCAGGTGTTGCAATACAGATTTCCACACCTTTAATTAAATACGTAAGTGTAACTACAATACCTAGGATATTTAGCACCAATGACAAATAAAACACTTTTCATTACATACCTCTCTCCAAATCACGTATTTGTGGTCCCTTAGGAGCACCACCGTAGATACAAGTAGACTTCAAGCGACATGCTCTACAATATTCAGCAGCTACTTGCTGCACCTGTTGGGCCAGTTCCCGAGTTGGTGCCAGCACCAAACACTAAGGAAAGAGAAACAGCTTTCAGCACAAACCTGGATACTAGTTTTAAACTGCTAACTTATTAGTTATACTAGCAGATCCTTTCTTCATGTGTTGTCCAATACCCAAAACAGCTCCAGCTGAATAGGGTGAGCTAACCTCTATATAAAACCACCACAAATGATTACATCTTTAGCTATGTAGTCTAAAATCTATACATTATGCTTCTAATAAAAAGTTAAAAATATATACTTACAATAGGCCCATCACCTCTCTCTAGGAATGGCTGATGGTTGATATGGACAATGGCAGGAAGCAAATACTATTTAGGGTGAAGGTGGGGACAAACAGAAATCACATTAAAATACTCGTTTTTAAATTACTATTACATTTTCTTGCATATATCAAATCAACTCAAGAGTTCTCCCAAACTTACAGACAATGTTTTCCCAGATCCAGTCTGTGCCACTCCAACCATATCCAATCCACTTAGAGCAACTGGCCATCCCTGAGCTTGAATAGCAGTGGGTTCAGTGAAATTCTGTCTTGCAATAACATCCATGACATTTGCTATAATTAGTGACAGATATTTAGTAAAAATTAGTGATGCCAAAAAAAAGGGGGTAGGTGGAAACAAAAACACAGGAGTAGGTAGAACTGAAAAGTAGCACTTACCAGGGAAATTGGCTTCATAAAAATTTAGAACTGGCTTCGGGCAGTTGTGACCTCTAACTGTAATTTCCTTGCTTCTTCTATATGTTTCCACCTCTTGCTGCAAAACAAATTATAACAGTCTTAAAATTCATGACAACCACCCCTAGCTAAATACGTAATTGATAAGCCCCTAACTTCATAATTTAGTAACTAGTTTAAAGCAGCCTTCATTTTAATCTGGACCCACCTATGAACACCCTATTATGAAAAAAAAAATTTGTTATACTCAACCTAATTTAAGTAAAACAAAATCCCAAAGCCACCTGTATCCAAAAGTGAGTCACACCTTTCCCAATTATGAAGTCAGAACATGTAACTCTACCAAAATTGAGTTATTTGCAAAACACCTGTCAGAATTTCATTTACTAGAATCCATGATCGAGTTACAGCCTGATGAAGCCACATGAATTTACTCACTGCTGTGCGCCTAGCCAAATCAGGGTGCTCTTGATAAAAATTCTTCTCAAATTTAGGCAGCTCATCAAGATTCCACTTCTTTTTAACTAATTTCTCCCCAGGGTTTCCAAACTTCTTTCCAGATAAGGGCCCTGCCCTACTTCCTCCAAATCGAGGTGCACCAAACCTGGAATGAAAAAAAAAACGTTATTCACATTTTCAAATGGCTATACCTAGGTTTCTGTATAGATTTGTCATCCATTGGCACAAGCTAAAGACCACTGAAAACAGACTTCGAGAGGTAAACCTAGCACTGTCCTTCGTGAAAATCTGTCTCTCTCTCAACAGCCACAGTTAACATTTCCCGTAGTCCCAAGTACACATTACTTAGGTCATGTAAACAGCCTGGGATTTATCATGTCGGAAGCCGGGGATTTATCATGTCGGAAACTTGTCACCCACATGCCAGAATTTGGGATTCTGGCACACACCACTTCTTGTGGTTACTGTAATCTTCCCCACCAGTCTAGCAATTCACTATCAGGAATAACAAGGCTACATGAACCGAAGAGCATCACGACGATGTTACTCATATCGCCGTTTTGGAGCCAAACAGCTTTAGTGGTAAGAACCTAAACAGTACAGTCAGCGATAACAGAACAAGGGTTTTCTCAGAAACACTTCTGCTAGCAAACCGAGCTGGGGGGACGCCGCGATAGAGCTCCGGATCAACGAATCAAAATTATATAACGCAGGAAAAAAGAAAAGGAGGAGCCGGCGACTACCGGGGGAGGAGTCCCGGCCCGGGCGGAGCCGGCCGGGCGGCGTTCCCGCTGGGGCGGCGCTTCCCCCTTTGTCTCGCATTTCTCTCTGCGCCACATTTTCTCGACGCTGCCATTTTGAGCTCCTCCGCCGGGCGGGGTAACAAAGGCGCCGCCGCCATGTCCGAGGCCGGCATTTTGTACTCGCGACTCAGCCACATGGCTGATGCCGGCCGCCCTCCTACCCCAACAGCACCAGGGCTTTGGAAGTGGTCCCCTCGCTCCTACAGAATGCCCGGCCACCCCAAAAACACCTCCCGAAAGGCCGCACCTAACAGATGTTCCTTCGTCTGCCTCGAAGCGTCCCGCTTTCATCCGCACAATACGCTTCCTCTGAATTCCCTCAACAGCTACCAAATGGGAGCCGCCCCGACGGCTCCCCGATCCCCACACAAAAAGCAAGCTTGAAGACACTACACCGTCAAATCTCTTCCAATCACTGTTACGTGAATATCAAAATGGCGCAAGCCTTCGGAAAGGAGGTCCCAAGATAGCCCGGAAAGGCCGAGTCCAAGCCGCAAAGCCCCCGCCGGCCGCCACCCTGACCCGCCCTCCCATCCCCCCACCCGCCAGGCCTGACAGCTCGGCTCCCAAACTCACCCTCGGTCCCGGCCGCGGTCTCGGTCACTCGAATAACCCGACATGGCGTCAATGGTTGCGGTTGGCGGGGAACGAAGTATATAGAAAAGCGTGCGACGAGTCGCTGGAAATGGCCTCGATGACGGCGAAGCCTTGCGGGGGCGGCAGCGGAGAAAGGACAGCGATGACACCAGCCGAAGCTGCACTACTAGAGACCGGTAGAAATGAATGAGGTGCCGGCCGCTTTCCGGCAGCCGCTTTTATAGTCTGGACCGCCTCCTACGCCGCAGGGAACGCTGGGAGCCGCTCTATGACCTAATCGCCCCGCCCCTCGCGCATAGGCCGCAACGCCCGCCGGCGTTCCAGGATCGCCGCGCTTTCACCCCTCCCCGCGCCACTCTCTCAGGTCAGGGCCCACCCACCATTGGAATGCCTCATTCTGCACTCTCTTGACCTCACCTTCTTCTGGTTTTTCCACACCTCAAGCAAGCCACCCCGCCCTTTCCCAAGCCCAGCCCCGCCCACCCTCGCCACTCGGAGATGTTTACGTCTCCAAAGAGCCCTCACGCCTGTAACCAAAAGAGGGGGAAGGCGGTGCCTGGCGTTGTCACGTGACTGTACCACCCCGGACCACCGAGAGAGCGGGCCGCACTACTTCCCCGTTGACGTCGGCGGAGGGATACAAAACGAAATAGCCCACCGGAAGTGCGCTGCTCGCACCCCGGGACCCGCCCGGGCTGCCGGCTGATGTGGACCGTCCGACCCGCGTGTCTGATAATCCTCTGACGGGTTTTGGTCGGCGGAGAATGGTCTCTAAACTTCCCAAACCGCCCCCGTTTCACGCGCTGTGAAAGGAAGTGCTCCTCTGATGACCAATCAGCGGCGAGAAGCTCTTTTAACGTCCGTTCCTCTTTCACGCCTCCTTCCCCGCGCTTTGGTTCGTGCGCCCGCGCCCCAGCGTCGGGTCTGCGTGGATCGGCCCTTCCAGGACACCGTCGCCTTCCCGGCCGCGTCGGAGTCCGGCGGCGACCTGCCTCTGAAACATGGCCGGCTCGGATGCTGGTGAGTGTCTCCCTGGGGTCCCAGTATGTGTGGACTGAAACCGTCCACCTCCAGGGAGGCCTCGGGCTAGCCCGGACTGGGTCTGGGCTGTCGGCGGGGCTCGTGACCTTCAGACGCCGCGTCGCGCTGGCGGGTTCCCTGGATAGGGTCTCTCAGCTTCACCACCTCTTCGCTTCGAGGCCGTGGAACAGCAGTATGCTGTGGGAGAGAGAGGGGCACTGGGGCGAGGCCGGTAGGACACTTGGGTCCTGGCTGTAAAAAGAGCGGTCAGAAGGGTCGTCCCCGGATTTGTCTTTCTGTGGGGCGTCTAGCCGCTGTCCGTGTGCCCTCCGCCCTTGCACTATGGGCCCTGAGGTCGTACCTGCTTTTGTATTGGTCTTTAAAGGAACAGCATTCTTAAGATTTATTATGCCCCTGCAGAATAGTAGAATATGCCCCTGCAGAATAGTAGAATATACCCCTGTAGAATAGTTGTGCTTTTTTCTCTTCAGTGCCCTCTAGAGTCATGGGCTTTGTCTAGCACCGCTTTTGAAGAGCGAATTAATTTGGTTGTCTAGGACGCTTTCATCCTTTTCACAAGGACTGCGTACAAACCAGTTGTCATGGTTTGGCCAGCTGTGAGAAGTGGGCGTGGGGAGGGGGATTATGTGCATGGAAAATACACTCTCATTCGTTTCCAGAACGTTACGTGTCCAGAACATAGTGGAGATGTTTGTTTCTAATGCCGATTGAAAGTGCTTTCCTACCAATCCCCAGGCATTTCAAAGAACAAGTATTTTAAGCTTTCTAAGTTACTTTTGATACAGAAACCGTTAAACTTTGCAAATCCCAGCAATATCTAGGGGAGAGGAGAATGTGGTACGCAGGAAACGTCAACAGTATTGATAATTCTGAGCTTCATGTACTTCCCATATTTTCTTTCATATAGATCGATATAATAAAAAAGAAAAACTAACAAATGCATTACCGTTGATGTTGTCATTATACCAGTTCTTAACAGCCTAAGTTTAATCACCACTTTTTCCGGCACCAGAGAAATCCTGACTTGCACAAGATAATTGGGTAAACACAAGACCAATACTATTGCGAGTGCGAAGCAACCTCCATTAATGAGTTTCTGGTAACCTCGGATTATCATTAAACTGTTGTTTATGACATAATATTCCTGTTTACTTGTAAATATGTTTTAACTAAAAACACCCATGTAAGGCTTATATAAGTAAGATTTTAGGCTGCAACGGTAACAATTGAATTTGCAGTATAGTTTTGACTATATAGAAATTACAGCACTCTGGAAATCATCCCAAGAAATTAAATACATCTTTTTAAAAACCATGCCTAAAGGGTCTTTGAAATTCTCTAACAATCAAATTCCTTATCTTCTGCAAAGTTCAGTGTCTGTTTTTGTTGGGGGGGAGGTTGTTGGATTTTTTAAATGTGTGTGTGATTTTTTTCTGGTGATTTTTAAGACTGATCTTTCCCCCTTTTTCCCAACAGAGTGGGTAACCATTGCCAATAACCTTCTTTTTAAGTGTCATATACATCTGAGAATACATGAACTTCAAGACTGTGATGCTAATGTTTTTATTGCTCTTTATCAGTCTATTTTGGGAGAAAAGGTACCAGGTAAGAATACTAAAAGCAGGAGTAATTTTGCCTATATCTTAGGCCAAAAGTTTTTAGTCCTTTAGTTAGATTCTTTGATATTTATAAAATTTCATTTTCTCTTTGCTTGTATCTTTTTTAATATTGCATATTAAATTCTATATTAATATACAATATTAAAATAAATATTGTATATTGTATTTAATATCACATATTGTATAATTATAATATTGTATTCCTTAAGGAATACCCTGTGGAACCCACTCATAATAATGGCCTTGAGCAGATCAGTTTGAGGGCTCCTGATAATCACGGCTTAACCTAATCATGGCTAATGCCTTGTGAAAGTTGCATCTTTTCTGTAAATGTACCTTCAAAAGTTGTAAAATTGAGTGGAGCTTGGGAATTTATTGGATCCTGTTACTTAACCAGTGCTAGGGATAAGAATTGATGTTTGTAGATGATGAACCTCATTTACCAAGACAGTTAATAAGCGCATATGTCCTTTCATCTTGCTCACCATCTCACTATGTTCAAGACCAGGGTGGTACCAACTCGGCTTAAGTGATCCTCCCGTCTACCTCCCAAAGTGATAGGATTACAGGCATGAGCCACCATGTCCAGCCTGTGCTGACCTTTTAAATCTTTATACCAATAATTCTAGTTGGCTATTCAAAAGGACATATAAGGGCCAGGCACGGTGGCTCACACCTGTAATCCCATTACCTTGGGAGGCTCATCACTTGAGGCAGGTGGATCACCTGAGGCCAGGAGTTCAATACCAGCCTGGCCAATACGGCAAAATGCCATCTCTGCTAAAAATACAAAAATTAGCCTGGCATAGTGGTGCATGCCTATAAACCCAGCTACTTGGGAGGCTGAGGCAAGAGAATTGCTTGAGCCGGGGAAGTGGAGGTTGTAGTGAGCCAAGATCACGCCACTGCATTCCAGCCTGGGCGATAGAGTGAGACCCTGTCTCAATAAATAATAAATAAACATACATATGTGTATATATAAGAACGCTCCTTGAATGCCTGCTGTGTTTTTTTTTTTCGTAGAAAGTAGCCCATAGTTATGGGTTGAAGTATCATGTCTTGGCTCCCTTATTAGACTATTAGCTGTCTTTGAATTTAGGGACCACTTTATCTTCCTTAACATGGTGCTTCTTGTAAAGCATGTTCATGTTTATCTATCTATCTATCTATCTATCTATCTATCTATATATATATGGTGTAATAAATATTCAACCGTATTCAACCAGTCCAATATTGATAAATCGGTTCAATCAATAAATACTCAACCAGTAAAGATTCTGCTGTGTAGAGTTCAGGGTTTATTAACTTTATCTGTACTTTACAGCATGTTCTGTTTGGGCAGAGCCTTTATAGCAGTTGAGCATATTCAGTAGCCTAGTCAGAGACAATGAGATGAAAACTTGGCCTCTCATGGATACAAAATTATGTGATTTTTTCCCCCCCAGACCTCATAGTTATTCCTAGGAGTCAAGAAGATGATGCACACAATGTACAAGCAGTAATTGATTCACTGGCCTTGGACTACTTGCAGGTCAGCTTGTCTCACATAACAGGTTGGTATATGTATAACTATCACATAATTATGCATTTTAGTAAAAATAATTGTTAGAACTGTAGACATTGTTTACTTAACCAAATGAGTGAGCTTATGGAGTAGACCAAATTGTAAGACTGAGCTAAGACAATCAACTGATAGAGGTCAGGTCCATACATGAGAACTTTTCCAGGAGAGCTGAACATTGATTTTGCAATTGATCTGGATCTGAAACGTAAATATCCTAGCTGGTAATTTGAGGTGTGTTTTTTGTTTTTATGTTATGCTGTTTTATTTATTTTTATTTTTTGATTCAGAGTCTCACTCTGTTGCCCAGGCTGGAGTGCAGTGGCGCAATCACAGCTCACTGCAGCCTCAACCTCCCAAGCTCAGGTGATCCTCTCACCTCAGCCTCCCGGGTAGCTGGGGCTACAGGTGTGCACCACCATGCCTGGCTAATTTTTTCTATTTTTTGTAAAGACAAGAGTTTCGCCATTTGCCCAGGCTGGTCTGGAACTCCTGGGCTCAGCTGATCCACCTGGCTCCACTCGTGAAATTGCTGGGATTACAGGCCTGGACCACTGTGCCTGGCCTTCGGGGAACCTGCCCCGATAGTCACGTAGGTTCTTTTCTATTTTATCTAAGCATCGGCAGGTTTGAGAAATAAAGGGACAGAGTACAAAAGAGAGAAATTTTAAAGCTGGGCATCTGGGGGAGACATCACATGTCTGTAGGTTCCGTGATGCCCCACAAGCTGCAAAAACCAGCAAGTTTTTATTAGGGATTTTCAAAAGGGGAGGGAGTATACGAATAGGTTGTGGGTCACAGACATCAAGTACTTCACAAGGTAATAGAATATCGCAAGGCAAATGGAGGCAGGGCGAGATCACAGGACCACCTGACCGGGGTGAAATTAAAATTGCTAATGAAGTTTTGGGCACCATTGTCATTGATAACATCTTATCAGGAGACAGGGTTTTGAGAGCAACCGGTCTGACCAAAATTTATTAGGCGGGAATTTCTTCTTCCTAATAAGCCTGGGAGCGATATGGGAGACTGAGGTCTATTTCAGCCCTACAGTCTACAGACCATAAAAGATGGCCACGCCCGGGGGACCGTCTATAGACCTACCCCCAGGCGCGTATTCTCTTTCCCAGGGATGTTCCTTGCTGAGAAAAAGAATTCAGCGATATTTCTCCCATTTGCTTTTGAAAGAAAAGAAATATGGCTCTGTTCCGCCTGGCTCACCCACAGACAGAGTTTAAGGTTATCTGTCTTATTCCCTGAACAATTGCTGTTATCCTGTTCTTTTTTTCAAGGTGCCCAGATTTCATATTGTTCAAACACACATGCTCTACAATTTTGTGCAGTTAACGCAATTATCACGTGGTCCTGAGGCTACATACATCCTCCTCGGTTTACGAGATGACAGGATTAAGAGATTAAAGTGAAGACAGGCCTAGGAAATCACAAGGGTATTGATTGGGGAAGTGATAAGTGTCCATGAAATCTTTACAGTTCATGTTCAGAGATTGCAGTAAAGACAGGCATAAGAAGTTATAAAAGTATTAATTTGGGGAACTAATAAATGTCCATGAAATCTTCACAATTCACGTTCTTCTGCCATGGCTTCAGCCGGTCCCTCCATTTGGGGTCCCTGACTTCTCGCAACACCTGGCCGTATTGTTTTATTTTAAAGCATACTAATGCTACTTGTTTGTGATAGCTAAAAATTAGAAACACGTAAATGTCCATTAGTAGGGATTGGTTAGATAAATCATGATAGCTGCATACAGTGGACTGCTCTGTGGCTGTAAAAGATGACTGAATATGCTCTTTGTGCACAATGTTCCATGTTAGGGGAACAATCTCTAGCATATGTGATGTGAGAAAAATGTAGTACAATTATAATGGTAATGTGCAGAGTAGTATGCTAGTGTTTGTAAAAACAAAGGTGTGCAGAAGTATTTGCAGTTGTTTGCAATCGGAAGAACTCTCTAGAAGCATATACAAGAAACTCGTAATACTGATTGCCTCCAACAAAGGGAACCTCAGGGTTGCAGGACAAAGGGACAAGAACTTTCAGTGTATACTTTTTGCACTTGCTGAATTTTGAACCATGTTATCTATTCAGAAGTTTTTTTCTGTAATTAAATCTCCAAAATAAAGTATACTATACTGTATTCTAAAACTAAGCATACCAAATATATTTATAAATCACTGTATTATGTGTATTTCATTTATGTTTAGAAATGAATGATTATTCCAGTAAGTTATTTCAAGCTTATGAATAGAGGGAATATTGACAATGTGAAACTATAATCACAAAAAGAGGATTTATACTGTTGATTTATTCTTTGATAGTTGTAAAAGGAGATAAATGTTAATCAGGATAAGTCCTGATTTACATCTCTTAATTTGATACTGACAAGAACAAATTTTTGCGAAGAGAATAAAATACTCTTCTGTCTTAAGTTTTTTAATGCAGTTCTAGGTGAGTCAATGGGTAAATCAGTTTGGAGATAATTTGAGGGCTACTCCCATAGTTTCCCTCTTTTTTTTGCAATTTGTAATTGCTTTATCACCCAAGTAGGACAAGTTCTGGTATTTGTGCTTGTTAAACATACTATAGCAGGGTTATAAACATACATGTTTGTAAAACTCTTTAATGCAGAGCTGTCTTTGACAGATTACACCCACCCTATGAAAAATTGTAAAACAGTTTCTCCTGCAGCATGAAGCACTGCATTCTGGCTGGCAGTCTTAGTTGCTAGGTTGTCAGTATACTCCCCATCCTAGAAACTGAAAAGTTTTGAGGATGCTCTTGGGATATACTCAGGTATTTTTAAGGCGGAAAAACACGTCCAAAACCAAGATTTCTGGTTCATTGTTTTAAACGAAAAAACTCAAACGTTGTCGTTACTAGTAGTAGTATAAAACGTCAAATTTCTGGTTTAGGTTTGTTTTGCATCATGGCTGAGGTTACGAATGGCTAGATTCTCCCAAATGTCAAATTTCTACACTGCTTTTCCCATATTGGTGTGAACTCATGAGAATGCCAGGCATGATCTCCCAAAGGACAATCAGAGTGTCACAAGAGTTAAGTACTATCTATACCTGAGGTTGATTTGGAGTCCATTTCAGGTGACATTAAATATGTCAAGTTTCCATGCTTTTTGCCAACCCATTTCTATTCAACATTTCAACCTAATCATTTATATTAAAAATCTGTTACGGAGTAGGTACTGTGCTAGGGACTATGCTATGATCTATGAGTGTAAGTTATGAGTATGAAGTGGATATGGTAAGAGATGTAGCTGGAGACGCTGAAGATGGAGTGAGATTTAAAAAGGTTTTATATGCAGGGCTTATATTTCAGAAAGGGAGCCAGGGAAAGGATTTTAATCAGAAAAATGGTATGATCTATACAAAATGAGGAGTTAACAAATATGGGGGGTTATGGTGGAGAACTCAGGAATTTCTGATGAAAGTATCCCAACAAGTTTATTGGTTTTTTTGTTGTTTTGATGTTACTCTGCTGCTATAATCTTCTGAACAAACCACCATTTAGAATAGGATACCACAATCTGAAAGTGTTCTCTCCTGCCACTTTTTCCCACCAATCTGGTAAAGTTCTGTTTAGCTGCAATATATTTTGGTATAAATCTTACTAGAGATGTTTTCTTAAGTCCAATTATTTTGCTTCTCCAAAAAAGGAAGGAATATGCCAGTGAATTATTAGACACCATATTTAAAGCTTCCCCCTTTTTTTCTTCAAATATAATCAGGCAGCAGGAAATTGTTGTTTTTAATATTTATAATTGTTTCACCTGTATTCTTTTTTTTATTTAATCTCCAAGGAGCTGTAAGTTGGTATGTATCGCCTGTATTCTTAAATAGCATTTTCACAATGTTATATCCAAGTTTCAAGATTATGAAGCTTTCGGATTTCATGGTTAAATTTTTTAATAGCTCTATATTTCTGTCTCCAGGAGAAAATATAGTGAAAGGAGATAAAGAATCTATTAAGAATCTCCTGGAAATATTTGATGGTTTGTTGGAGTATCTTACAGAACGCATCAGTGAAACATCTCATGAGAAAAGTAAGTTTAAGAATGGAAATTTGGTTTGGTTTACCTTTTATGATGTGTCCCTTTTGCCTTTTATCTTTTTGTGTATTTTTCTTCATAGGAAGCAGATTCACTAATACAGTATACCTGATAACCGTAGTTGTAAATTTCAAATTCTTATTGTTCCAGCTGGTTGGAAACTCTTAGACTGTCATCATGTTCTTTATCAACTTGGATGTTGCTTATAAATTACTTCAAAACTAATTTATACTAGAAAGATAAATTTCTGGCTAAATTATTTATTGTCCTATGATTGCATAAAATTTCTTTCTCCAAAATTTCGTGTGTCAGAACTGCTATTTATGGTAAATATTTGGATGTTACTGAGGCATCAACAGGAAGAATTGGTGCATTTGTGTCTTTAGCCTGCACTTACATTTGTGACAGCCTAAATATTTCAGATATTTGTCATTGCAAAAAGTGAAAGAACTTAACTGTCTTAATAATTTGAGATTAAGTAAATAATGCTGTTGGTCATGAATGGAATAATATATTACCTGTTCTTATGTTGAAAAGTTATCAAAAATAAACTTTCAGCAGCAACCACAATTTACATAAATCCGAATACAAATTAAGACAAAAAATTGGGGTAGGCTCATCCTCCTTCATTCTCACTTTGTTTATAGTGAGACCTGTGATAGTCACATTTGAAATTAATCTTAAAGTCTTTAGTTAGAGTTTCCTACCTTTAATCATTGTTACTAAACTGTTTAAAAGCTGGGAGGGAAAATTGAAAAGTCTGCCACCCTGGACATTTCTTTGTTTCAAAAATTGAGTGTTTTATAGGCGTCTGGGTACTCTGGGAGGATTCCAAGCTGCTTGTCATGTTGATACTCTCAAACCTGTACTTGAGTCAGGGAGACAGCCATAAATACATACAGTAAAAGCATAAAGGGGGAATTAGAACTAGGGGAGAGTATTGACAGGTGGAACTCACCTAATTCAAGGCTACCAGTAGGTATTTGTATGCTGTGTACCTTTCTAGTCTTTTTAGTAACAGGGTTAAGAGGTAGAAAACAACCTCTAAGTAAAGAGATTGAGATTAATTTGAAATGTAAAGAGAGCAGCAGTTTTTTACAGTTTAGTGCTTGCTCGCAGGAAGGGGAGGGATGGTAGTGCCTGGCTAATGATATGGCAGTGGGGATGAAGAGAGGAGGGGGCAACTGAGAGATACTTTTATGTGAGTCTGGTGGTGGTGAAAGACTGAAGGATATTCCCAGGGGAGATCGGCAGTATGTGGTGAGCTACTGGGGAAGTTGCTCAGATAGGCTTCCCTATATGACAGTACCTTAGCTGGACAGCATTTTCTTACAGTCTGCTTCTCATCTTTGCAGGTCTAATATATACTTACCTGGCAGTATTGCCTAGAGCTGATCAGGTTCTTCAAAATGCCAGTTAACAGTAATGGGAAACAAATCTTTATTATCACTAATCATATCAGCTGTGCAGGGCAGCTTCAACCTGGGACCTGAGCTAGCATTATCATTTACCACTGAAGAAGGAGGGGTTCGAAGGAAGACCATGGGTTCAGTGCTGGGTTCTGCCTCTCACTATATGACGGCAGCTCTCTAAGCCTGTTTTCTCATCTGAAATTCTTTCATGGTTGTTGTGAAAGTTAAGTAAGTAGATGTGTGTAAACAGTTGAGCACACAGCCTAGCTCAGAGTAAATGCATAATAAATGTTAATTGATGTTATTGAAATGTTGCTTGGTGAATATGGAAATAGAAAAAAATGAAGGTGGGTGTTTGAATGGTGAATCTCTAGACATGGGCATGAGAATATCCAAAGGGGTAAATCTGAATCATGGGAGGTTTCACCTACATGTATTTTGAAATTATTTCCCTAGTGAGTTATAGCTACTGGTGAAAGTATGTATTCTTCAAGTATGGTGGGGTGGAAAAAGACTGATGGTCTTAAGAAAAATTTCATCCAAGCCCTGATACAGCCTGACTCAGCCTAAGGCATGATTATCTTGGAGCTTGCATTATGTTGACACAATCATGTTTTCTGTCACCTTGATATACCTCAGACATCCTTTACAGATGGAGAGGTATAAAAATATTGAATGGACCTGCCACTGACTTAAAAAATAAAACATTGCTCATAGAACTGTAGACCCTGTTTTTAAAGCAATATTCTTGTTTCTTTGTTACTCGAATAATACATGCTCATTACAGGTGATTTGATTCTTTCTGATTGCATTTTCACTAGAACCCTGTTTACCATGGCAAGTTAGGGGTGCCTCACTGTCCTTACCTTTCCCTGCCTCTTACATAGAAAAAGTAGTATTCACTTAGGGGTTTTTTGGTATTGTTTTTATCTGTTCTGAACAGGTGAAACTGAACAGTATTTTAAAGAATCTGATCGAGGAGAACGTTTGGAAGAGCCAGAAAGTACTAAAGAATCTAAATCATCATGGAAAAGAGTTTCTTTTGGGAGGTAGCACTTAGTGTCTCTGAATTTAATGAAAACAAGTTACGCTTTTTGGACTAAGAATTAAAATCACACATAATATACCAAGATGGCACCAAAAAAAGCTAATGTGAAACTTCTACTAACTTCTCATATTTTAAACTTTCCTGAGGGAGTTTTAAGAACCTTGAGTTACATATAATACCTAAATCTCAGTATCAACTATCTACTCATTTTTATATTTTTCTTTTTTTTTCTTTTTTGAGACGGAGTCTCATTCTGTTGCCCAGGCTGGAGTGTGGTGGCATGATCTCGACTCACTGCAAACTCTGCTTCCCAGGTTCAAGGGATTCTCCTGCCTCAGCCTCCTGAGTAGCTGGGATTACAGGCACGCGCCACCATGCCCGGCTAATTTTTATATTTTTAGTAGAGATGGGGTTTCACCATGTTGGTCAGGCTGGCCTCGAACTCCTGATCTCAGGTGACCCACCTGCCTTGGCCTCCCAAAGTGCTGGGATTACAGGCATGAGCCACCGCGCCTGGTCCCTGTTTTTCTCTTAATCATCAAAGTACGTCATCATCTTTGCAAAAAACTTGCAAAATAGAAAAAGCAGGAAAAAACTATTCTGAACTAAATAACTGCTGTTAACATTTTGTTAAATTTTTTAGTCCTTTTTACTTTTTTTTTTCTTTTTTGGATTTAGTTATATGTCTATATAATTTCGTTGCCTGCCCCTCACCCCTGCTTTTTTAATAAAGAGACAGGGTCTTGCTCTGACACCCATGGTGGAGTACAGTGGCTTGATCAGAGTTCACTGTAGCCTTGAACTCCTGAGCTTAAGCCCAAGTAGCTGGGACCACAGGTGTGCGCCACCACACCTGGCTAATTTTTTTTTTTTTTTTTTTTTTAACAGAGATGGCATCTTGCTATATTGACCAGGCTGGTCTTGAATTCCTGGCCTCAAGCGATCCTCCTGCTGCAGCCTCCCAGAGTGCTGGGATTATAGGCATGACCCACCTCACCAGGCTCGTTTCCTGCATTTTTAAACTTAACATTAAGTGTTCTCAAGTTGTTTAATTTTTTTTTTGAGACAGAGTCTTGCTGTGTCACACAGGCTGGAGTGTGCAGTGGCACAATCTCAGCTTACTGCAACCTCTGCCTCCCGGTTTCGAGTGATTCTTGTGCCTCAGCCTCCTGAGTAGCTGGGACTACAGGTGCACGCCGCCACGGCTGGCTAATTTTTGTATCTTTAGTAAAGACGAGTTTTCACCGTGTTGGCAAGGCTGGTCTTGAACTCCTGACCTCAAGTGATCCGCCTGCCTCAGCCTCCCAAAGTGGCGGGATTACAGGCGTGAGCCCCTGCGCCCAGCCTCAAGTTGTTAAATTCTTTATAATAATTTGTAATCACTGTATAACATCATTCATGTGGATGCTTCATAAATTACTAAGCCATTCCTCTAAAGTAGAGAGTTTTTTTATATATTATCAAAAACGTGATACTTACTGTTTATTCTTTTTTTCCTCATATCTTGAGGCTAGATTCAGAGTAAGACAGTGTAAATGTTTTAAGGCTAATAATAAAAGTTGCCAGACTGTTTTCCAAAAAGGCCATGACTGTACATTTACCAACAGTATAGAAATGCTGGGTTTACAGGACCTTCATGAGCCAATATCATTGATCATTTTCACAGTTTTTAAACTTATGCTTCTTTCATAGACAAAAATGTATTGTCATGACAGGTTTGATTGCACTTCTTGCTAACTAGAAGTTGAACATAATGCTATGTCTTCATGGTTCGAAGAGCACAGGCAATGCCTTCTTTTTTAGGTATAGTACATTGTAAAAAATCTGTCTCAGAGGAGACCATCAGAAGATGAAATTTTTTTTTTTTTTGAGACAGAGTTTTGCTCTTGTTGCCCAGGCTGGAGTGCAGTGGTGCAGTCTCGGCTCACTGCAACCTCTGCCTCCCAGGTTCAAGCAGTTCTCCCGCCTCAGCCTCCAGAGTAGCTGGGATTACAGGCGCCTGCCACCACGTCCAGCTAATTTTTTGTATTTTTAGTAGAGATGGGATTTCACTATGTTGGCCAGGCTGGTCGCAAACTCCTGACCTCAGGCAATCCACCTATGTCTGCCTCCCAAAGTGCTAGGATTACAGGTGTGAGCTACCATGCCCAGCCTGATGAACTTCTTTCCATAAGAATTTTAAAGTAACAAAATAAGCGCAAAAGTGAAACAATTGAAGGATATTTAATGCAAAGTTAGCATCCCACCCCCTTCACTCCCACACCCTAGAGTCACCAGTATTTGCTGTTCTTCTATACATTTAATCGTTGACACTTTATATACAGCTATTTCTACCATTCATATATCAGTGAAAACAAAACATAAGCAGCAAGACATGCTAAGCAGCAAAAGGGAGAGTCTTTTCCTTTTTCTGCACCCAGCAGCTCTCCAGGTCCTCAGGGGAAGGGCCCTCTGGTCAGGCTGGACCCTGAGTGAAGGAGGGAACTTTTCCAGGTGCTCCTTGTCTTCTGAGATGTTGGGCCCCTCTTGGGATGGAGATGAAGCAGAATCCACTGGTGAAATCATTAGACTTGGAGACACAGCACACACCTTTTCTCTAAGAAGTAATGGTGAGTAGTTAAACCTGAAGTATCAGTTATTATTCAACATATAACTATAAAAATGTAAATGGTATGTAGGAGTGTTTAAAATTGAGAAGAATAGAGCGCTAACTGGACATGGGATTTGAAATTCCAGAATATCCCACTACCCATTAAATATGAACACTTATCTGAAGTCACAGGCATATGGGCAGATAAGTCCAAGGCAAATAAGTGTATGCAAGGTTATTAGGTAATTTGTGGTTCCTGATACCCTGGGAAGAGAATTATGGATGCAGCTTATAGTCTGGTCACGCTTTCAGGGTATTCCTTAATTGTAGTTTCCTGAACTGGTAGTTGACTCACTTTTTTCATTGTTTCAACCAATAAGTTCGTATATGCAGTAGGAATTTTTCTTCTAGGCTTCAGGCCAGATTTCCAACAGCCTATTGCTTGCACATAGTAGACCCGGATATCTTTCAAGCCCCAATTTTGAGCCTCCAACCTTGCCCTCCTCCAATCATCCTACTCCATCCTGCCCACCATGGCTTCATAAATTACTAAACCAGTATATGGACCACAAGTCTTGGAATGTTCTCCCTTACTTTTGGTTCCTGGCAAACTCACCCTCCAGTAGACCAAAAAGCTATGCTTGCCGTTGGGATAGGCACAGAAACGGAAGGACCAGAGTCAAGTGTGGATACTACAAGAATGTTTCTTGAAGTAGGAGAATCAGATGGATTGATTGGGAATGGAAGGAATGGTGATTGCAGAAACGGGTTCTGTGATGTCAAGTGCTATGTAAAAAAGATGTTACTGTAAAATGAATTACTTATTTTAACATTATAAGTAGAGAGGGGAATTGTGTTTAAGAGTAATGCAATTAAGGCAAAGGAAAAAAGATTCAGAGAGATGCCTGGCCAAGGTGTTTGGGTTTGATGTGATAAAAGGGCTTATGGCAGCTTCCTTTCATATTGAGATTTAAAGTGTCAGATAACTGTCATATACATTCACAGGCATCTAATTTAAGCTTCAATATATGGACCATAGTCTTTTTTTTTTTTTTTTTTGACACTAGGTCTTGCTCTGTCACCCAGGGTGGAGTGCGGTGGCGCAATCTCGGCTCACTGCAACCTCTGCCTCAGCCTCTCAAGCGGCTGGGATTACAAGTATGTGCCACATGCCCGGCTGATTTTTGTATTTTTAGTAGAGATGGGGTTTCGCCATATTGGCTAAGCTGATCTTGAACTTCTAACCTCAAGTGATCTGCCTGCCTTGGCCTCCCAAAGTACTGAGATTACAGGTATGAGCCACTGTGCTTGGCCTGGACCATGAGTCCATGTTTCTGGTACTAGCTAAGACCCTAACTCTGGTGTCTATTCATACCAAGACATGTCCATAAAACAGCCAGCATTTCCGTAACCCTGGCATCTATTTTTCTAAAGCAAAATAATGAAACATTGTATGAAACTTTGCTTTTAAATTGTATAAATGATTCTGGATTACAAAATGGCATCTTACTTTCTGATAGCAATTAAAAATAATTGATATTATGGCCCGTCACAGTGGCTCACGCCTGTAATCCCAGTACTTTGGGAGGCTGAGGTGGGCGGATCACCTGAGGTAGGAGTTCGAGACCAGCCTGGCCAACATAGTGAAACCCTGTCACAATACAAAAAATTAGCCAGGCATGGTGGCGGGTGCCTGTAGTCCCAGCTACTCCGGAGGCTGAGGCAGGAGAATTGCTTGAACCTGGAAGGTGGAGGTTGCAGTGCAGCGAGATCACGCCATTGCACTGCGGCCTGGCGACAAGAGGGAAACGCTGTCTGAAAAAAAAAATAATAATTGGTATTTTGAGCAGTTGGACCAACATTATTTCGTTCAACATTATTTAATATTTGTTTCCTGAGTACAAAACTCTTGGCTTTTAGTATAATGTTCAGCAAACTATTTTGATAGTTAAAAATTTTACCTTTAATATTTTCTTTCCTAGGTGCTCAATGTCCTAATGAAATGCTGTCTAAAAAAGCCTCAGCCTCACCAAGTTCTAAGTCACATGAAGACGCGTTGTACCCTCCTAGTGTTTTGTCCAAGAGTAGGGCATCCTTTGCTGAAGACAGTGAGTTGTAATGGATGTTAGTTCTTCACTGCTGATGATCATTCTTGGGGCAATTGTTGTTGCCATTAGCCTTTTTACTTTTATTGCTGTATATGAGATCCTTTTTGGTCTTACATGATCTTACTTGTAAATGTTTGCTATTAATTATGGTATCTGAATTCTGCTTAACATGGTCTTTGGTTGCATATTTTTGCATCCACTATTTTATTATCTAAATTCTCACCACTTACCTTTTTTTTTTTAATGGGACAGAGTCTCTGACACATTAGTACATCTATTGGTGGTCTTCATGTTATTGGTAAATAACAAAGTATAGTAACTGGAAAAACATTCTTTTTTTATTGTTTCGAGACAGAGTCTAGCTCTGTTGCCCAGGCTGGAGTGCAGTGGCATGATCTCGGCCTCCCAAGTAGCTGGGATTATAGGCGCTTGCTACCACGCCCAGCTAATTTTTTTATTTTTAGTAGAGATGGGGTTTCACCATGTTGGCCAGGCTGGTCTCGAACTCATGACCTCGTGATCCGCCTGCCTCAGCCTCCCAAATTGCTGAGATTACAAGCGTGAGCTACCACACCCGGCCTGGAAAAATCATTCTTGTTTCTTATTATCATCTCTGGAATTTTCATATGGTAGTAATACATAAAAATATTACTGCCTAACTGGTTTTGTAACATGTGGACGAACCATAATTCACATAACATAACATTCTTCAAGCCATTTAAGTTGCTTCCAGTTTTTTATTTTAAAGTAACTTTCAGGGAACAGTTTTATGATAATAACATTAAAATTACATCCGGGGCCAGTCATGGTAGCTCACACTTGTAATCCCAGCACTTTGGGAGGCCGAGGCAGGAGGATCACTTGAGCCCAGGAGTTCGAGACCAGCCTGGGCAACATAGCGAGACCTCATCTCTACTTTTTTTAAAAATTAAAAAAAAAAAAATTACATCCTAATTTAATTAGATCCCTGTGTGCTGAGGCTATATCCCTGGTTTAATTATTTTTTTTTATGTGCTTTGTCTTAAGTTTAAAAAATATTTCTAATGTATGTGAACATGTTTATATAGGTATGTATGTATGTATATAAAATGGTTTATTTCTTAGAATTGCATCGTAATATCCACTTTAATTTGTCTTACTAGCGGAAACCCTTTCTGTGAGTGGGATTCCAAATGCTAGAAAGCTAGGGGAGCCTATCCGAGCAGCTATTCCTTTACATCCACCCTACCACCCTTCAGAGTCTCGAGCACCCTGCCCCATAGGAAAAGAATACTTGCATTCAAGTCACTGCTCCCCAGCCGTAAATTCTACTGGAGAGCATACGGAATTTTCTGGGGTAAGTGGAAAAGCTTACTTTCAGTTGGCTAGAAGTACACGTGTATGTATGTCTGTGTGTGTGTTGGTAATTGATTAGAAGGCCGTGTGTGTGTATGTGTATTGGTGAAGTCTTTATTCTTTGTCAAGGAAGCCCCTGTATTTAAAGAAGTCTGCTAGAATTGTCAAGCATATTGCACTAGTCAAAGCATCGTACTCCTTAAAATTTGCTTCTGTATACACCTGCACATTCTTGTTCTAGGAAGACAGGAGAAAAACGAATGCATATAAAGGGAAATAATAAGAGCCAACACATAGTGAATGTTTATGTTGTGCCAGGCGCGGTTCTGGATACTTTAGGGGTATTGAATAATTTACTGCCCATAACAACTCTGGAGTAGCTACTATATTTATTTATTGTTGGGAAGCTGATGTAGAGAGGGCAGGGTTACACAGCAATTACAGAGTCAGGATTTGAACTTGGACATTCTGGCTTCAGAGTCCATATTGTGTCCGTAATTTAATAATTTCAAATTTAGAAAACACAGAGTGGAAAAGAAAATAACCATCCATGCATATTCCCATTATCCACCATGAACCACTGTTAACATATTGGTCTATTTGGTGCAATTGCAGTGAGCCAAGATCGCGCCACTGCGCTCCAGCCTGGGTGACAGAGTAAGACTTCATCTCAAAAAAAAAAAAGAAAAAACCTTTTTTATATAGTCATCCTGTCCTTATTTTTCTAAAAAGAACAGGACTGGGTTCGGTGGCTCACACCCATAATCCCAGCACTTTGGGAGGCTCACGTGAGTGCCAGAGTTTGAGACCACCCTGGGAAACATAGTGAGACCTTGTCTCTGCTAAAAATAGAAAATTAGCCTGGAGTGGTGGTGCATGCCTGTGATCTTAGCTACTTAGTAGGCTGAGGCAGGAGGATCACTTGAGCCCAGGAGCTTCAGTGAGCTGTGACCACACCACTGCATTCCAGCCTGGGCAGCAGAGCAAGACCCTGTCTCAAAAAGAAAAAAATAAAATAAGAAAAACAACAGGCAGGTATGGACACAGGGTAGATATATAAACAGTGATACATTCTCATTATTTAAACATTCAAGCAATGCATTAAAAGTACAGAGATGAAATAAGCATTATTAACAATAGGTGACCACATTCTCAACATTCTGTGCATCTAAACAGGAGAGGGATTAGATAAAAAGAGGTGTTAAAATGGAGTCATAAGATAATGTTTACTTTTGGGGGAATCATAGTGGGGGTTTTAGAGATGTTTCTGAGTTGGTAATATTCTGTTTCTTGACCTGGGTGGCAGTTAAAGGGGAGTGTTTATTTTCAAATAATTCATTGAGCTAGAAATACTTTATTTTAAACGTTTTATTAAAATATGAGTATATTTTAGTTGCTATTTAGTAAAAGGTTGTTTGTTTTATTTTTTTTTGAGACAGAGTGTCACTGTGTCGCCCAGGCTGGAGTGTAGTGGTGCAGTCTGCACCCACTGCAACCTCCACCTCCCAGGCAAGTGATTCTCCTGCCTCAGCCTCCCAAGTAGCTGGGACTACAGGCACACGTGCCAGCACACCTGGCTGATTTTTTTAAAAAATATTTTTAGTAGAGACGGGGTTTTGCCATGTTGGCCAGGCTGGTCTCAAACTCCTGGCCTCATCTGCCTGCCTCTGCTTCCCAGAGTGCTGAGATTATAGGCATGAATCACCATACCCAGCCTACTAAAAAATATTTAATTTTACTTTAATAGAAAAAGATAATGAAGTGAAATTAAAGATATCATTAAACATTAAATAAATGGCCGGGTGCGGTGGCTCACACCTGTAATCCCAGCACTTTGAGAGGCTGAGGTGGGTGGATCACGAGGTCAGGAGTTCAAGACCAGCCTGGCCAAGATGGTGAAACCCCGTCTCTACTGAAAATACAAAAATTAGCCGGGCGCGGTGGCAGGTGCCTGTAATCCCAGCTACTCTGGAGGCTGAGGCAGGAGAATTGCTTGAACCCAGGAGGTGGAGGTTGCAGTGACCCGAGACTGCACCACTGCACTCCAGCCTGGGTGACAGTAAGACCCCATCTCAAAAAACAAAAAAACAAACAAACATTAAATGTTTCTTCATCACAAGAAGTATTTTCTAAAAGATTATCTCTAAGACCAAGAAATAAATTTAGCCGGACACGGTAGCTCATGCCTGTAATCCCAGCACTTTGAGAGGCTGAGGCGGGTGGATCACTGGAGGTCAGGAGTTTGAGACCAGCCTGGCCAACATGCGAAACACCGTCTTTACTAAAAATACACAAAAAAATTAGCCAGGTGTTGTGGCATATACCTGTAATCCCAGCTACTAGGGAGGCTGAGGCAGGAGAATCGCTTGAACCTGGGAGGCGGATCGAGCCATTGCACTCCAGCCTAGGCAACAGAGCAAAACTCTGTCTCAAAAAAAAAAAAAAGGAAATTTAAAATGTTAAGGGTTTATATTCATATTTTGAGAGGTGTTGTCTTTGTTTTAACTGTTTCAATTTTGGACAGCCTTTATTGACATTGATACAAAAGATAGCCACTTGAATACTTTGTACTAGTGATAATTTTTTTGTTGCTCAGGTATAGTGGTAATCCCTGAAATTTCATATTTAGAGAACACCTGGCCTGTGTTTTTATTTGAATGGCATCCTGAGCCACACTTGTTCTCTGAGCACAAGTTTCTAGACATTGCTCCAGTCCTTTGGTGCACTGGGTGTCAATAGAGTCTTTTGACAAATGCACTTCAAAACACAGAGATTGAAGGCACGTAGCTTTGTGCCACAGTTCCTCCCTTCCTCACTCCCAGAAAGTTCATGTTTCTTATTTGTAGCTTTTTCAAATCAACTTTTTTTCTGTTTTTAATAGGATCTAGATGATGGAGTTTTCTTAATTTCCAAGTTGCCTAAAGACAGCAAATGGGAAGTATATCCAGCTCAGGTCCAAGGGCCTAGGACAAGGAAGCCTCCCAAAGGAAAAAGGTAACATTACTGCAGACTTCAGTGTTTACAGTCTGTTTACAAAGGAATTTGAAAATGCAGGGGCATGATCTCCAAATTTAGCTGTGAAGACCAGAATGAAGTATTTGTTAAAGTACGTATTACAGTTATTTTAAACTAAATAATAGACACCTAGCTATTTTACTGTCAAATGGTCACTTTTATTACAGAAATGAAAACAGAGCTACAGCCTCATCCTGCAATTCACCTTTCCCCCAGAGGCCAAGAAAGAGATTAACAGAACAAGAATTACATGATGTATCAGAAAAACTCTCTCAGCGGCTTTCTGAACTAGATTGGGCAAGTCTTGTTTTTTCATCTATATTGAGATTCCCATGGGTTAAGTGAGCATTTAAGTAATCTCTCAATTGAAAGTGAGGTATTAGAAAATTAGTTGTGTCTTATTAATAGTTACTGTGAAAATGTTCCGTTTTATTAATAGTTACTGTGAAAATGTTCCGTAAGTCAAGCAGGTAGAACAGGAAGTGATCTCTCAGCCTTTCATGATCTAACTAAATTTGGTGCAGATTTATCCAAATTTTATTGAATTCTGATGAAAACTAAATCATTTAACATAAACGATTATGTTAAGCCATTTTTCTTTAGATATGTCTTTATAGTTCCCCTTTGCCGCTAAAGACAGATCTGGTATAAAATTGGATGGATCACTGATTCTCACAAAATACAATATTACAGTTTTAAGGTATCATTGAATGAATGTTTTAAATCCCTACGTGACTTTTTCTAAAGTGTATTGAAACTTAGTGATCCATAGCACTGATATACACCTTTTTAAAGCTAAACATGTATGCCAGGTGTGGTGGCTCACAACTGTAATTCCAACACTTTGAGAGGCTGAGGCAGGCGGATCACTTAAGCCCAGGAGTTTGAGACCAGCCTGGGCAACATGGCAAAACCCCATCTCTACAAAAAATAAAAGATTAGCCAGGCTTGGTGGCATATGCCTGTAATCCCAGCTACTCAAGTGGTTGAGATGGGAGGATCACTGGAACCCAGCAGGCAGAGGTTACAGTGAGCCCAGCTAGCACCACTGCACTGCAGCCTGGGTGACAGAGTGAGATCCTGTCTCAAAATAAAAGTAAATAATTAAACATGCATAAGCGTCTGAAAACTTGTTATTAGTGACTGTCAAAGGAAGCTTTTTTAAAGGTCTGCCTACTCCTACGAATTTACATTCTGCTGAAATCAGTGAAAGATGTTGAAAAGAATTTTCTCAATAGATGTTAAAAAGTGCTCTGGGTGATCGGATTAAAGAAAAGACTGACCATAAAGAAGAAAATACTGGAAATGAGGAGGTAGAGGATGGAACTGAGGAGACACTGTCTCAGCACAGTGATGGCATCGTGGAGTATGGGCCAAAGAAGTCAAGGCCAGGTACTTACCCCAGAGAGACTGAGAAGGGGGACATCCATGTGAACTACTTAGGCAGTTCCATCTGTTCTTAGTAACTTATATTCTAATTTTAAATAGTTGAGAAATATATAAAAGGATCAAAAGTAATATCAAACACCTGGATCTTCCCCATCTAGAAGTAGCAAGTGTTAACAATTATATTTGCTTTACCCCCTTTGTGTTTAAGAAATAAAACAGTAGAAACCCCCTCTGCTCTCCCCACAGATCTCTTTTCCCCACCCTCAGTGCAACCACTGTCTTAAAGTTGGCATCTTTTCTTCTGATCCTTGTTTTTATACTTTAAGAGCTCATGCATTACTTGTCTAAACATAGTATTGTTTTATGTTGTTTAAAAATTTACATACTGTATATATTATTCTGCAACTTGCGTTTTTTTCTGACATTGTCTTAGAAATCTATTTATGTTGATCCTTACAGATCCAGCTCATTCATTTTAACTGCAGTGTAACTGAGTTCTTACAGTGTGTCACTTTTGTGTGGGTATATGTATAGCAGTATCCATTTCCCCTACTGCTGGACGTGACTGAGTTCTTGCAGTGTGCCACTTATGTGTGGAGATACATATATATATACACACACACACATACACACACGCGTGTAGCACTATTTCCCCTATTGCTGGACATGTTGATTGTTTCCAGTTATCATTACTATAAAAATTCTGCAATGAACAGCCTAGAATATGTGCAAGAGTTTCTGTGATATCTCCATCTAGTAGGATTGCTGGATCATAAGGCCTACATTTCTTCACCACTGCCAACTTGCCCACCAAAGTGATTGCACTGCTTTATACTCGTATGAGCAGTTTCTGGTTTGCCGTGTCTTTGCAGATACTTCTACTGTTTGATATGCCATTGTTCAAATCCAATTATCCTGTCTTCCACCAACTAAAATCCTGCATATTTTACATTTAGTTTTATCTACTTTGGTCATCCATTGTTTCTTCAGAAATAGTCTTTTTCTGATCCAACTTCCTTAACTTTTTCAGTTGTTTTTTACTCCTTCAAGAATGCTTTTTCCTTCTCTTGATTATTTCCTCTCTCTTCGCTTTAAAAGGACTCAGCTAATTTCTAGGCACCCTCATCCAGGAACCTCTTCCTTTCCCTTTTTATGTACATACACGTGGTATCCTATTGTGAAAACAGGTTATAAATTAAAATATTATTTCAAGTGCGTCTTCAGTTTCTAGAGAAAAATACATCATGAGCAGCTATCATTTAAAATAGATTATGCAAGTCAGTTTTTAAAAATACATCTTAGAATTTGAAATGTGAAAGACTTGAATTAAAAGCATGTGAAAAAAATAATAAGCTCAGGGAAAATTTATTTATAAAGGTACCAAACTAGCTTCCTTGGTCTTAAGGCTATGTTGAAGTGCTTTTCCCACTGGAGTCACCCTCTTCACAACTAGCAGATCCCCAGACACACCTATAGACAATGGGATAAAAAGGTTTGTAGAAGGAAATGGTTTATTAGATCTCTTCGGCAGTGTGCAATTAGGAGGGCTAGATTGCTAAGTAGGGAAAAATTGAGACCACTTAGACAATGCTTAACACATTAACTTTGCCTATAAGCATATATAATAAGATAGATATGTATGCTTACATCCCACCTTCTCAGGACCCAGATAGGTAAAAGGATAGCAGATGCGTGGCTCAGATAATTTACCTTTTCTCTCTTTGCATCTCCCCCTATCACCAAGAGCACTCTCCATAGTCCTTTGTGCATAGGAGGCATTCCACATGTTGAATATCCAAAGTTGAATGTAGAAGCTAAGTATTTGAGACAGTACACATTTGTATGCATTTGTCTGTTTACTTGGTGTTACCATACCAATTCAAGTTAGTTACAGGAGAGAGTCCCTTTAGCACATTCACTTATCAGTCTCTTTGGATTTAGTGAAAACCAACTTTGGTTTCCAGCATAACATTCTGGCTATCAGGAACTAATGTTATATGTCTTTTCTCTGTTGCAGGACTTTCCATGCGTAGAAAGCCACCCTACAGATCCCATTCGCTCTCTCCATCTCCAGTTAACAAACACAAACAGTTCCACGTGGAGAGAAAAAGGCAGCGCAAGCCAAGAGAAACAGATATCCGCCAATTCCGAGCACAGGTTCTTCCCCATCTCTTGACTACCATTAAGCAGCAGCCAGTACCATTTCCCCTCAGCCAGATGCTACCATGAACATGCTGTTGATTTAGGCTTAAAATACATTTAATATTCTTGAGCGGAGTGGATGATAGAGAGCTATGTGACATAGCTTATGTCTTCATTAGCATAAAATTATACTCATGAAACTCTTAAAAAAAATAATCTAGCTGGACATAGCTTGGTGTTCCAGTAGATTAAGAAAGAGGAGATCAGTGTGAGTTGTTATTTTCAGAGTGAGCTTCAGAGATGAAGGGAATTTGAGGTGGATTAAACGTGAAAGGCCACTTGAGTTACAGAGAAGATGAGATCAAGTACCCAAGACAGGAATGAGAGGAGGTGGTTGGGATTCAACAACAGGGAGATTGGTATGATTACCTAGGAAGACTTTCCACTGTGGAATGTGGATTTTGAAATGTAGCATGGATTTAGAACACTTATTTGCAGTGGTAGGTTTTATAATGCGGTAGGATTTATAATGGTGAAAAACTAAAACTAATTCAGACGTCTTACACTCATTTGTAACTCAGCATGTAACTTCCACTCAGGAGAGTATCAAAATGATTGCAAAAACTTGAGAACAGAAAAAACACATGATGTAAAATTTCATTTTATGTCCCAATTATATATGTTAAAGTAATGTAGATTTGTGAGGCAGGTGCAGTGGCCCTGCACTTTGGGAGGGTGAGACAGGTGGATCACCTGAGGTCGGGAGTTCGAGACCAGCCTGGCCAACATGTTGAAACCCCATCTCTACTAAAAATACAAAAATTAGCCAGGCATGGCAGTGCACACCTGTAGTCCCAGCTACTCAGGAGGCTGAGGCAGGAGAATCAATTGAACTCGGGAAGTGGAGGTTGCAGTGAGCTGAGTTTGTGCCACTGCCTCCAGCCTGGGCGAGAGTGAGACTGTCTCAAAAAACAAAACAAGAAAACCATACATTTGTGATATAGAGTCTGAAAGGAATTTTTTTAAAAAGTGAATGAGCTTGATATTTTAGGGGTGGCAGGTATCCTAGGTGAATTTTTTTCCTTCTTGTATTTTTTTTTTTTTTCTCAAGGTGGAGATTCACTCTTGCCGCCCAGGCTGGAGTGCAATGGCACAATCTTGGCTTACCTCAACCTCCGCTTCCCGGGTTCAAGCGATTCTCCTGCCTCAGCCTCCCGAGTAGCTGGGATTACAGGCATGTGCCACCACGCCCAGCTAATTTTGTATTTTTAGTAGAGATGGGGTTTCTCCATGTTGGTCAGGCTGGTCTTGAACTCCCGACCTCAGGTGATCCACCTGTCTCATCCTCACCGCACGCGGCTAAGAGCTTGGATGCTCAGTTGAGGCACCATTGGGATTGAAACTCAGGATCTCCTGTTTACTAGACAGGTGCTTTAACCAACTAAGCCATGGTGCTGCCCATTGTGTATGTTTTTAATAACTGTAATATATGACCTTTTCCCCTTTAGGCGTTTACTGAAGCATTTGAAAGGGAACTAAGAAGACATAAAGTTCAAGAGAATATTGGACCTCTAAGAATACATGAGAAGGAGGAGGAAACAGTGGGTAAAAGTCTCCACTGTAATAAATGCCATTTGATCAGATGAGTGGGAAGTACAAAGATGATCTTTTTAAAAGAAGAAGGGGCCAACAGGGCCTTAATCATGAGCTCTTTAGGAAAAGGCAGGATTTCATGTCATGATACAGGACTTGCTTATTAATAAGGCATTCAGGTTGCTAAAATATGACGAGACATGGTTCCAAAGAAAACTAGTGTTTTTCCACTACTTAAAACTTCCCATCAGTTTTTAAGGGTTTATTTGACTTAGCAGTTCACCAGGGGCTTAAAAACTACTCTAGGCTGACAAAATTAAAGAAGAGTAAGAGAAGACAGAACATCCTAGTTGGCTATAGACCTGGTTGTAAGAAACCCAAAACAGAAGTTTTCATTGCCTTTCAAAAGAATGGTTACAGAAACTAAGTGAAATCATGGGGAAAATGCTTATGCTAAAATATTCATGAACAAAACAGGATATAAAGTACAGTATGGTTACAACTAAGCATACTGCATAGTTGCCTGAGAATTTTTTAAATCTACATGGAAAAAGAGAAGTACATTGAAACATTAATAGTTAAAAAAAAAGATTAATAGTGGTTGTATTTAGGGTGTGGGACTATGGTGACTGAAACTTGAAAAAGATTCAGTGCTTTTTCAAATTCCAAGGGATGCCAGAGGCCAAAAGATGCATTTAACTTAGAGTAAATGAATATTAACCAGATTTTACAAATTTGAAGTAAGGTGGTTTGGCTTACTATTAGCTAAAAAACTAAAAAACTACTGTTAGCTGTTTTTGTCAATATGTAATATTTAAGATGATGTATGAAAGAACTATTAGACCTTTTATTTTTATTCTGTTTTATATCTGCTTCTAAGGAAAAAATATACAGAGGAGAAGCTGTTTGTAAAGGAACTCCAGAATGTAGTCAGCCCTGGAAGATTTACTCTAGAAAAACCACAACTCAGAGTCTAAGAGGTGGCCTCCCAAAGCCAAATAAAGCAGTTCCAAGTAAGAACCACAGAATTGTACTTTATGGAAAACTGGCAGCCTTTGAAAGCATGTGCAACATTCCAAGGACACAGCACTGAAAGCTAACATCCACCAGTTAGCCGAAGAAAGTTTTTTTTTTTGTTTTTTGTTTTTCCAATCACTGCCATGTGGCTGGTTTTCCGTAGAGGGCTAAAACTCTTCAATAAGGAAGTACTTTAGGGAGGCCTATATATTGGCACCCAAGGAATGCCAGGACTGCCACCTGCTGCTCCAGCGTTAGCCTCACTCGTGTGCTTACTCACTTTGACTGCCTTTTTGTCTATTTCTGGGAGGTTGGTAGAATGAAAGGGATGCTCCAAGGCAAGCAGATGGCCTGTCCACCTCCTATATATTGACAGTGCCAATGAGTGTAGAGTCTTGTTACAAGGAAACAAAGTCATGAGAAATGCCAGGCTTCCTGTTACACCCAAAGACTGCTGGCCCTCCTACTCTATCCTTTAGACCAGAAACTTTTTCTTCTAAGCACTTGCCTACCAGGAAGGTTGAGGAGTCTTGTTTTACCATACGTAGAGAATCTACCCACAGGCACTGAAGCAGCTGAGCAATTAGGATGGACTTCCCAGGACCAGCATGGCATCAATCCAGAACTATTGAGCTTATTTTTATCCTTACCAGTAGTTGGCTTACTCGAATCAGAGGAGTAATGCAAATTATTATAAGTACATTTAGAATTGTTCTTTTCAGGATCAAAACCACATCACTTACATAAGCTTTGATCTACCAGGGATGTTGGATGACAGTTCTTGTCCACAAGTCTCAGATTAAGAACATCTTATTTTACCTTGCAGTGAAAGTAAGTGAACACAGTCTCCTGCCCCTTATGCTGGAGCAGTTTCCGTTTCTTTATGTTTCTGGCCCAACACTAAGCAAAATGTGGAAACAGCAAATTGCACAGGTTGAACAGCTTAAGAAAGAAGCATGTAGAGAAAATCGATCAAAGAAGAAACTCCAAGATGAAGTAAGTTACTGTCAGTCTTAAGCATAGGAATTTAAATGAGAAGAGCTTATCGTTGAGAATGTAGTGAACAGCATTACTAACCTACTTAACTTCATGTCCCCCTTCAAGATAGAAGAAGCCCTAAGAAGGCATGACCTCCTTACTACCCTTGTCAAGAAAGAATATGAACATAACAAGAGACTGGTATGTCAAGAGCAAGTTGGGTATTATAATTCTGAATTTGTTATATTCATTCCCTTTATCTGTGCTAGCTGGGCAACAGTTGCACAGACCCTTAACCTCTTAACACCTGCATGTGGAATTAACACCTGCATGTGGAAGTGTTGCCTAGGTCTTTAACCAAAATTGATAGCCCGTGCCTGTAACCCCGGCACTTTGGGAGGCTGAGGTGAGAGGATCATTTGAGACCAGCCTCAGCAACATAGTGGGACCCTGTCATTAAAAATATATATATGGGTGTGGAAAAAATGAGCCTGGCATGGTGGCATTTGCCTGTGGTCCCAGCTACTTGGGAGGCTGAAGTGGGAGGATCACTTGAGCGTGGGAGGGCGAGGCTGCAGTGAGCTATGATCTTGCCACTGCACTCCAGCCTGGGTGCCAGAGTGAGACCCTGTCTCAACAACAACAAAACACACAAACCCAAAATGGGCAGGAGGAAGAGCTAGGTACTTTATATACACAGTTTCAGTTAGTCTTCATAGTAATGTATTAGAGATGGTTTCTATGAAATGAAAACCCTGAAGCTTTGAGATACTAAGTAACTTGCCCTGGGTCTCACTGATAAGCAAGGGACACAGCTGAGATTTTAATCCAGTTCTGTCTGTGGACTCCATGGACCCATCTAGGTGCCAAGCAGCTGAACTTAGTGCTGTTTGCCCTCTCCCATCCTTCTCAGGTCCCAAGTAGAGAGCTCCAGGATTTATCAGCCTCCGTTATAATTTTGACTAGGAATTGTGCTTAGAGAATTACGAAGGGAGAGGATGGAGGTCAGAAACAATCTGCCAAAGGGAGAGATTTAAAAATCTTTGTCTGAGTGTGGAGTAGAGATAAGCCATGAGAACTGTAATACTGAACAGTTCCAGGAAGACATCTCAGGAACTGCAGATGGTACTTTCCTGTGGAGGGAAAAAACACTAGTATCTGAAACACCTACATAAGAGGCTTTATGTACATGACCCCATTTTATTTTCACTCCTTTGTCAGATATTGTCTAATTTCCTTAGTTTTTGCCTAAATGCTCCTGGCAGCTCAGGCTCTGCTTGAAAGTCTGGGTGTGCCATTTTCCTACTCCTTGTGAGGTGGCATCTGGGCCAGCCTTGTTAGCAGCTTCCTGGTGGCATGGGGAGTGAGCCCTCAGTTCCACAGGAGTGCCCAGGATCACTGCTGCCCTCTGCTGCAGCGGGGTGTTATTGGAGCTGCTCTTCAGATTGAGGTGATAAAGCTGCCAAAGGCTGAAGGGCTTCTGGGGCCACTGGCCCCCCACACGTGACATACTGCCTAAGACATCGTGATGGGGAGTGAGGCAGATGAGAATGCTGGAATCTGCATTCCTCTTGTCCTTACCCTTCTCTTCCCTCCCCTTTCCCTTTCTTAGCAAGACTTCAAGGACTGCATTCGTAGGCAAAGGTTGACCCAATCAAAGATAAAAGAAAATCGACAGCAAATCGTTCGTGCTCGAAAATATTATGATGATTATAGAGTTCAGTTGTGTGCAAAAATGATGAGAATGAGGACTCGGGAAGAAATGGTAAGTCTGACTTTTCTGTCCAGCCCTGTTAAGAAGGTGAACTTTGTTACCTTTCAGGACCACCTTCTTTGTTCGTGACTCTTGTCCAAATTTGAATCCAAAATCTAAATCGAAGTCCTATAGTGCTGGCCCTGAGTTCTGCTTGGCCACACTTCATTTTCTTACTCCATTGTGCATTCCCGTCCATTCTGTCTCCGTGTCCCTCATCTTAATGTGAAGTCTTACTTCCTCCCTGCCTCCTACACATAACAGGTACTTCTCCAGTAAAACTACTTCAGAGGTTTGGGAACATGAGAGAGACAAATTTAGTGTGATAACATGACCTTGCATTCCACATAAAATCAGGACTAGTGTCCAGCTGTGCTGTGAGGGGTTTTCCACAAGGTATTTGCTATGTCATCCTAATCAGGCTGAAATGATTAACCTTTTGAGATCCCAAGCTAACAATAAATTTCATCTGTAAAATATTTTAGTAATTATAGTTTACTAAAGACTTGGACATATTTCTAGAGGAAGATACTTGTAAGGCTTTGAGGAGAGGGTAAGTAACTTGTCTGTAGCTCATGAATGCGTGGCCGTCAGAACCAGTTTTTCTATCCAGAATTTACACTGATGAAGGGAGGACAAGTGCGCATATCCAAGCCCTTTGAACAGTGTGTTTTCCGGTGCCCTCCCCAAATGATCACTCCCCCTCCTCAGTGATGTACATGTGTAGGTGTGGCATGTTTCTGCTCTTGGCGTTCTTACCCTATGTACGTGGTGGTTGCTTGACACTGCTTTTCTGAAGGTTGTAAAGAACCTCTGTGATACATGAAAAGATAATGAACACCTTAGTCATTAGGGAAATACGACTCAGAACCACAGTTAGAGGACAAGTGTTGGCAAGGATGTGGAGAACTTGGGGCTGTAAAATGGTGCAGCTGCTTTGGAAAAAAATCTAGCAGTTCCTCAGAAGGTTACCAAAAGGTCATATAGAGTTACCCTATGACCCAGCAATTTCACTCCTAGCTATATAATCACACAAAAAACACAAATGTTCATAGCATTACTTATAATAGCCTAAAAGGGGAAACAACCCAAAGTGTCCATCAGTTAATGAATGGATAAAGAGTGTGCATTCATTCATACAGTAGGATGTTACTTGGCAATAAAAAGGAATGAAGTATTCATACATACTGCAGTATAGATGAACCTTGAAAACATGCGGAGTGAAAGAAACCAAATACGAAAGGCCACGAATTACATGATTCCATTTTTAGGAAGTGTCCAGAATATGCAAATCCATGGAGACAGAAAGTAGACAGACTGGTGACTGCTAAGGATGGGACAGGGGGAATGAGCACTAGTCAGTATACGGTTTCTTTTTGGGGTGGTAAAAATGTTCTGTAGTGGTGATGGTTGCACAACTGAGTATAATAAAACATACTGAATTACTTATTTTAAAAGGGTAAGGCTGGACTCAGTGGCTCACGCCTGTAATCCCAGCACTTTGGGAAGCTGAGGTGCAAGGATTGCTTGGGACCAGCCTGGGCAACATAGTGAGACGTCATCTCTCCAAAAAATTAAAAATTTAGCCAGGCGTGGTGGCACATGCCTAAGTCCCAGCTATTTGGGTAGCCAAGGTGGGAGAATTGCTTGAGCCTGGGAGGTCAAGGCTGCAGTGAGTTGTGACTGCCCCACTACACTCCAGCCTGGGTGACAGAGCAATAACCTGTCTCAGAAAAAGGAGGTACATTTTATGGTATGTCAAAACATCTGAATAAAACTAGTATTTAAAAGAAAAAAACCTTGTGAAATACAATCAGTATATACCTCTAGTTGGCCAAAATGATATTCCTCAATGACTATTTTTACGATTAAATAACTGACAGATATTTAAGAAACTGTTTGAAGAAGGTTTAAACATTCAAAAGCAAAGATTACGAGACCTAAGAAACTATGCCAAAGAAAAGCGAGATGAACAAAGGAGACGCCACCAGGATGAACTGGACTCCATGGAGAACTACTATAAGGACCAGGTGGGCTCCTGGCACTTGCTTACGCTGTTGTGCTTAGTCCTGACCACTTGCCCTTGTGGCAAAACTTGCTTAGTCTGTTGACAATAAACCTTGTGTTAACTGAAGTTTGCACTCTACAGATTAGAGGACCCCATTTCAAGATTGAAATTTAAGATCAAATAATACCTGACCATAGTACAGTATATTTCCCTATTTCCATTAAAATGATTTTAAGCCTGTGAACATTAAGAAATGTTACATTTGGACTACAAACATTAAATATAATATTTGGTTTTTTCTTCCTATAAACAGTTTTCATTGCTGGCAGAAGCCATATCACAGGAACATCAAGAACTTAAAGCCAGAGAGAAATCTCAGGCCCAGGTAATAATTAAGATAGAAGCCAAGTCATGCACTGCATGGCAATGTTTCTTTCAGCAAGGGACCTCGTACATTGGTGGTTGGAGCAATAGGCTGTATCATATAGCCCCAGTGTGCAGTGGACTGTACTCTCTAGGTTTGTGTAAGTACACTGACATTTTGCACAACAACAAAATCATTTAATGATGCATTTCTTGGAACATATCTCCATCATTAAGTGACACATGACTAATTTACATTTTTAGGAAGTAGAAAACCAAATGTATTATACCTGTAAAGGGAATGGAGAGAAGACTAATAAGGCAATCCATCTATGACCCAAGACATTTTTATCCTATGATTTTAACTTTAGTTAGGTCTCTGTAAGAGCTGCTGTTGCTAGATTATTGAAAATTTTGGAGGAGTTTGATTAGCTGGAAGATGGAGAGGGAACAATAGATGAGGGCCTGGATAAATGCTGTGAACAGCGGGATGACATGCCTTCTTTTTTCAGACATTACATAAGGTGAAGAGGGAGCTGAGATCTAAGATGGAGAAGGAAATTCAGCAGCTGCAGGACATGATAACACAGAATGATGATGATGTTTTCTTCCGGGAACTGGAAGCTGAGCGCTTCAGATCTCGGCTTCAGCTGGCTTCCTTTCAGTACAGTAAAAGTCCCTCCCTATGAGGCCAGACTTGATAATAGGTGAAGGTTCTGGAGGCCTTTACCAGGACAGAGCTAGAATCGAGCCAGTAAACAGTCTAAGCCCGAAAAATAATTTTCAAATGCTTTACCTGTATTTTCATTCCAGTACTTTTTATGATTTTTTAAATAAAAATTGTTTTCTAAAAGCTTACTGCTTTTGAATTTATGACCTGACACCTGAAAAGGGGAAAATCATCATTAGTCGTATTTGTGCTAAAGCAAGTAACAAGCCTTGTGTGAGCAGCCAGCTCCTGAAGTTTGTTGCTTTAAGTCAACAAAAATAATTAAGAATTAGCACCTGAGGACAAAAAAATACTATTATTTCTGATTCATTAGAGAAGAAAGGTGGGTGGTTATCAGAGGTGGGCCTCGGAGAACCTTGACAATACCATGTATGTGTAGACTTCATAACATGGCTGGACGATGAGAGACTATGCATTATGGCAGCTGGGTGCAGAGGCTCATGCCTATAATCCCAGCACTTTGGGAGGCTGAGGCGGGTGGATCACTTGAGGTCAGGAGTTCGAAACCAGCCTGGCCAAACCTGGTTTCCCTGGTTTAGTACAGACATGGTGAAACCCTGTCTGTACTAAAAATACAAAAATGAGCTAGGCATGGTGGCACTCAGCTGAGGCATGAGAATCGCTTGAACTTGGGAGGCGGAGGTTGCAGTGAGCTGAGATTGCACCACTGCACTCCAGCCTGGGCAACAAAAGTGAGACTCCTCTTTCTCAAAAAAATAAAAAATGCATTATGGTTTCTGTTGGTTGGCAGAAGATAGCAGTGAGAAGAGATAGATGATAAAGGGTGGAAAGCCAGGCTGTCATTCAAAGACGCATTAGTGACTTGAGGTGGGAAGGAGGCATGATGATGGGTTTCAAGTGGGCAAGAGTGCACCAGCCTCATAGCTGGTATGGAGGAATACAAGGAAAAAAAACCCACTTGGGGGCGGCGTCATCAATGAAAAGGGAAGGCTACACTTTTAAGCTAGAGGAAACTTCAGAGCAGTTGAGGATATGGGGACTTGGAAGCCAGGGAGTGGCAGAGAGAGGCTTCCATTAGCGCATAGAGAGTGCTGTGCGGATGAGTGTATGTATGATGAGAGGCCAGGAGGCCTGAAGCAGTGAAAACTGACCTAGAGAGAAAAGACATCTGGATCAACTGCTGTGGTTCCAAGTGCTGAGCTCTTGGAATGGAAACTGGCAGAAGGGTGGGCCACCAGGCAGGCGGGAGCTTCCAGCGGGGAAAGGCTTGATGGACTGGGTGTGTCTGGAGCACAGTAAATGACATGCAGGCCCCTGTGATGTGTTGTGACAATTCAGCAAGCACAGGTGAATGGAAAGGACAGGAAATGCACAAGATGAGGCTAGATATGCAAGAGCTGGAACATAAGTTCTAAAAAATATTAAGCAGAAGATAAAGTAGATCTAGATAGCCATAAAATACTGAGTAAAAAAGTTTTAGACTACAAAATACGCAGTTTTATAGAAAAAACCATGGTATGAGTGGGTATTATACATATGACGCAATATAAATATGATACAGAAAAGATCCGGAAGCATGGCAGATGTGACTCTTGAGTGGTAGATTATATAATACCATTAGATCTGTTAACACAAGCCTAACGATGCTTTTATTATGATTTTTTTTTAAATGTAAAATATTTTAGGAAGACTGAAGTTGCTAGTTCTGGTGATTGGTGGGAACTGGTGCTCTTTACCAAGCTAAAAAGTAACCAGGAATAAACAACAAAAAAAAAGAATTTATGAGAGAATTGGTCAGGGAAGGAATAGGATTGCTCAGCAAAGGTCAGAAAATAGGAGACAACATATTTTTGAAAAATCAAAAGTAAATAAAGATCACTTCACCAGACTAGCTTAGCAAGCAGAGGACAGTGCGATTCAAGTGCTGTGGATTGTGTGCATCAAGCCAGTCAGCGTGGAGCAGCCCAGGAAAGATTCATCACAGTCATGCATTTGGAAAGTCCTGTGGGGGGTGTTACAGAGTGAGGTGCTTGGTATTAGAACTAAATGCCTCATCTATCATAAGGGACTAACCGGACAATATTTAAAATTAATGAAAAGCCCTGCCTGGCCAACCTAGTGAAACCCCATCTCTACTAAAAATATAAATATTAGCCGGGCATGGTGGCGCATACCCTGTAATCCCAGCTACTTGGGAGGCTGAGGCATGAGAATCGCTTGAACCTGGGAGGTGGAGGTTGCAGTGAGCTGAGATTGTACCACTGCACTCTAGCCTGGGCAATGGAGCAAGACTCCTACCAAAAAAAAAAGCATTAAGAATACTTAAGTGGGGAGGAGAAACATCTTAGGTTCCCTTGCCAATCCCATAGACTGCACCACAGCGTGGTGGTGCTCACCTGTAGTCCCAGCCACTTGGGAGGCTGGCATAGGAGGATCAACGTGAGCCCAGGAGTTTCAGGCTACAGTGCACCATGACTGCGCCTGTGAAATAGCTACTGCACTCCAGCCTGGACAACACAGTGAGACCACAAACACACATTCAAGTCTGGGATTCAGGGCCTTGCTGAGGTGGGTATTTACTCATGTGCTCCCATCATGACTGACTTTGCTGTACATAAATTGAGCTTTGAGCGCTTAAGTTTGAACTTGGCCCACAGTGAGACACAGACTAGAAGCATGACTTTGGAAGTTCACTTTCTAACCACCATGCAAAGCTATATGGCTATCAGCTAGTACAGAGCCTGGCATGTAGCAGGAGCATAGTAAATATTTGTTGAATGAGCAGCAGACAAGTCACATTTAGGGCAGATACCTTTTAAGTAAAATTTAAAATCTGGTCTGTCTAGTTTGCTACGAATGTTAACATAGGAATGTAAAGTAACACTTTTCCTGCGTGATTACCTCCTTTATCCTGTTACTAGGCTCTTGTTCTGTTGCATATATCTTATTGTATATATATATATATATATATATATATATATATAGTAAGCATTTGGTATATAAAGTACAAATCAATGCAGTGGGTAACATGGTTAACCTTCATTACAATGAAGGGACAAACTTCAGGTTAAACTTCTGATCATTAGTCAAATCAAACTTTTGGATAATTTGTAGACTATTATAATACTAAAAAACAAAAAATTGTTTTTGAGACAAGGAAGGTCTCAGTCTGTTGCCCAGGTTGGAGTACAGTGGCTCAATCATGGCTCACTGCAGCCTCGGCCTCCCAGGGCTCAAACAATCCCCCCATCTCAGCCCCACCTCCAGTAGCTGGGACTATCAGGCACGTGCCACTGCGCCCAGCTAGTTTTCATATTGTTTGTAGAGATGGGGTTTCGCCATGTTGCCTAGGCTGGTCTCAAGCTAGGCTCAAGAGATTCACCTGCTTTGGCTTCCCAAAGTGCTGGGATTACAAGCGCAAGCCACAGCACCTGGCCTAATTTTTTTTTTTCTTTTCCTGAGACAGAGTCTTGCTCTGTTGTCCAGGTCGGAATGCAGTGGCGCGATTTTGGCTCACTGCAACCTCTGCCTCCTGGGTTCAAGTGATTCTCCTGCCTCAGCCTCCCAAGTAGCTGGGATTACAGGCGTCCACTACCACACCTGGCTAATTTTTGTATTTTTAGTAAAGAGACGGGGTTTCACCATGTTGGCCAGGCTGGTCTTGAACTCCTGACCTCGTGATCCGCCCATCTCGGCCTCCCAGAGTGCTGGGATTACAGGTGCGAGCCACTGCACCTGGCCAAAAATCTTTAATGTACTAAAACTTTATAAATTTTAGATAAAACCAGTAAACACAGCAATGAGGGACAAAGCAAAACAAAAATATTCAAAAGAATATTAAAGTATATAAACAAAAGCATGCTCACCCTTTGAACTTTAATACACTGCTACTACTTACACATTTCCCAGGTGTTCCCTTCTGTTGTACCCTATGCTGTGTAGACTTACACAGACCATATTCATTCCTTTTCTATCCATAGAGTTAGCTGGACTTTAGTCCACTATCATTAATACAGTAGTGAATTATAAACCTTAAAATCCACAGCTTCTAGAAAAAATACAATTGATTTCTCCTTTTCATTTTGAGAATTTTACTGCTCGACATACCAAGGTAGGGCTGGCAAATATGAGCCCCTGTCATAGGCCTGCCCTACAGAGCGGAGATTATAGCAAAGATGGTTGCAGACTGGTGACAGGACCAAGATGCTCTTCCCCACTAGCCCCTGACCCCCCTCAGAAATCCACCTATGCGGTACCCCCAACAGGTACTACCAACTGAGCAGTCACCACAGCCGGAGAAAACGGGCACCTTCCCTGCTCTGCCAGGAGACAGAAAGCTGAGCTCTGCAACATGACAGAGGCATCAACTCAGGATGGCATGTGTTCTTGAACTTTTCATTTTGTGACTCATGTTGTCACCCTCCATAGAGCCAACCATAAATGTTTTCAAAACGATTCATTACAAACTCAATATTCTTTAAAAACATTGATGCTGTGACAGTGCAAACAGCATTGATTTTATTGCTCGACTTCGGCATGGGCACATACATAGTTAATTTTTAAAAACCATTTATACAGATGTTATTGATAAAGCTCATGTAACAAATGAGTGAAAATACAAAGAATATCAAAGCTAAAACACTCTGTAATAAATACAAATACAATGAAAATGATAAAACTTTGTTTTTAAAGTCAGTCTGAGAGAAGAATATTACATAAAGTGAACTAATTACATCTAGAAATAAAACAACTCAGCATTTGGAACAATCATCCTAACATGTTAAATACCACAAATGGCACCCGTTGACTGTACGCTTAGAAAACAAGCAGAAGGAGCCGCTCTCCCAAACTAAGGATGGTTGGAACAGCCTCTAACTCCCAACAATCCAATCAGTCCAATGCACTGGAAATTCAAAGCCCAGATTTAGTGTTGTAAAGTAAAGCGAATTACATTGTATTTGAAAGGAGAGAATCTTGTGCTCCGGACTGTAAATACATGAAAGAAAAAAAGGCTTGGTAAAAAACCCATTCGGGGCAACAAACTATGTGCAAAACAAAATGTACACTATACACTATACACTATGCACTATTTAAAAACTACACCAAGATACAAGGCCCTCTGAGGCAAGACTTACCTCTCTGTACTGCCTATGAGCTCTACAAAGGAATCTCTGTTCATAACTAAGCATTCATGATGGAAAGGCAAGAGTATGAAAACAGATATCACATATCTGAAATAACAATACAGCTAGAGGGAAGACAAGAAAAAACCAGTTAAGAGGGACATGGAAATAAATATTCACATTAAACATGAGGTGCAACTCCATGGTTCAATAATACATTGGGGGTTTTTGCTTAGCACCTATTTGGAAGTAATCGGGTAATGTAACTTTGAAATGGAAATCTAAATCATGTTTTTATATATGTTGGTGATAACACAGACTGTTATGGAGAGTAATTTCTTTTTTTTTTTTTTTGGGCGGGGACGGAGTCTCACTCTTGTCGCCCAGGCTGGAGTGCAGTGGTGCGATCTCGGCTCACTGCAATCTCTGCCTCCCAGATTCAAGCAATTCTCCTGCCTCAGCCTCCCAAGTAGTTGGGATTACAGGAGTGCGCCACCATGCCCGGCTAATTTTGTATTTTTAGTAGAGACAGGGTTTCACCATGTTGGCCAGGCTGGTCTCGAACTCCTGACCTCAGGTGATCCGCCCACCTCGGCCTCCCAAAGTGCTGGGATTACAGGCGTGAGCCACCATGCCCAGCCAATTTCTTTCTTTTAAAGCTCTATTAAGTAATTAGTATAAAGTTAAAAAGGCACTCAAAAAGCAATGGTATTTGCCTGCTTTATATTGTATATTAAAATAAGCGATAGTAGCATTTCATTATTACTGTATCCCTGTCAGTTATGATTTCTGTATTCATTATGTACTTTTTTACTGAAAGATTTTAAAAGTAGGCACAATTATAAACTGCACTAGTGCTTTAATATAAAAGAGAGATGGGTCTGCAACCAATAAAGTACTATCATGACAGCTGAACATTACTGATTATCAAATAGCATAGAAACCACTTCCATACATTTCAAGATGCTCTTCAGTACTCAGAATGCAATGTAAAAAAAACAAATTGTTTGCGAGGAAAAAGGTAGGCATAAGCATATTACCACTGCACAGTTACAACTATGACTAGCTTGCTTGTGGCAGTTGAATTTGGCCAAATGAAATACATTAAAATACTTAAAAACTACACAAGTAGTTCTCAACTTTTTTAAAGCAGCAAAATCTCCACTTCTTTTATCCCATCCATTCCTCCCTGCCCCGCTGCACCCCATGAAAGCTTACTTGAAATTCCAATATACATAAGAAAAATGGGCTGTTCTGGGTAAAGGGGGTGGGGATATGGAGCCTAAGGCCCCTGCTCAAATACCAACTAGGCCTTCCCCCTCGCTCCCTCTCATTGCCCCTCTTCTCTTAAACCATTACTCCTGAGGCACCTCTGAGGAACCCTTTGGCTCCAAGAACACAGACTGAAACCCACTCCATCACATGAAACAGAACACAGAGGACCTATTTACTTGATAACTTTAAATTTTGCAGCTTAATTATCATGAAAATTTGCTTATTTCACATCAATGTAAAAAAAACTGACAGTACCTATTTTTGAAGGTTGAATTTAAAAATCCAACTGTGATTTCAGATTTTTTCAATCCCTCACCCCAGAGTTTTCGTTGCTTCTGGATCATTCAACATGCCACGCACCTTGAAAGCTAAATCTGGACGTTTCAAAATCAGATGCAGATGTTCAACACCAAGGGAAGCGGGATTCCCTTACTTCCAAAATGAACTCTTCAAAGTAATTTACGCCATAGAGTTAGAATCACTGTTCATACTACCGCCCCTCAACCCCACTTCATTCTGTTAGGTAAAAGCAGGATTTTCTAAGCTTATTAATAATCTTTAGAGCAAAATTCTTCCTTTTTCATAACTGTAGCTGATTAAAATTATGAGCAGTTAACGCTTTAGGATGGTTTTGTTAATGGAAACTTACACTGTAGTTAAAATACAATATAAATTAGGTGCACTTGTCAGAGACTTTGGTTTATAGGAATAGTCCATATATTAAAGATAAGCTGACCCAGCAAAATAACGAAAATCCCATCCCATCCACATGCTCTGAGAAGCTATAAAAATGCAGTATTTTAAGATTAAAAGTAAATCCAAAATACCTAATCATATTGACTCAAGATAAAAACACTAGGTTTTTTTTTTTTTTTTAAAGAGTCTCTTAAAAACAGGGAGCCCCTGAACACATCTTATTGTCACAAATAAATGACTAAGTTTAGACTAAATGGTTGCATTAGGAATTTGACAACCAAAATTATATAGCTGTATTCCAGGAAATCCGTTCTTGAAAAATGTAAAAAAGACCCACTTAGACTAGGTTGAAACATATAATGCAAAATATAATGCTCTGCTATAGAAAAACACAAACATGTAAATGGCTTAATTTCTTAAAGATGATTCTTTTAGCCAATTGTTTACAAAGGTAGAATAATTCAAAATAATTTTATTTTTTTACAAAGAGCAAGTACAGGAGCTGTTCAAGATCAGGTGTTCAATCAAAATGAAATGTGACTTGTACCGACTGCTGAAGTTGTCTTGATGTTTGAGAGACTTGAAATCTGTGAAGCAATTTGAATAGATTACCTTTTATAAAAATAGTAGTAGTCTTTAAGTGTAGAATACTGCCTAACTCTGGAAATGTAGGAAAAGTCAGCATTCTTTAGGTTCAAGATATTAAGTTTAAATAGCAGCTGAATGTGGCCTCATGGCAAAGCATAAAGACCTTTTTTTTCCTTGAAAAGGAATTTCAAAATTGTCCTTTCCCCTCACAGTGTCCTAAAATGTAAAAAAAAAAAAAAAAAAAGGGGGGGGGTGTTTTCCTGTATTTCAGCATATTCTTTGAAACTCTGCTGAAAGGAGGCTGTCAGCCAGGGTTGTATAAATAGAGTCCTGGGTAAATCCTTGAAGCTTGTCATTCCACAGCAAATCCACATGTTTCTTCAATGGCTGTTAGCAGCTTTTCATATAGCTTTTCATAGCTTTCATAAGGTGGAATGTCTATTCGATTGAAGCTGTGAATAAGCAAATCAAACTTTATACAGTTCATTCAAAATAAGTAAACTGGCCTAGCAAGTGTATACCAGTATAGCCACATCACTCTGTGTCACACAGAAAACTAAAAGGTATTTCTCTAAAACAGAGATGACCACTTTTGGGTTTTCCTACCAATTTCCGAATAATCTTAACTTTAAATCACTTAAGTTGCTTATCATTCCCTTTAAAGGCCCATTTAACACTAGTAAGTACAATAAATAAAAAGTCAAATCTGTTTGGAACTAACACTTACGTACATGGAATGGGGAATACAGCTACAAAAATACCTTACCAAGTGTGGGCTTTCGGCAGGTTGTTAGTGCAGGCATCAATCTGGTGTATGGTAAAGAGTCTCGGGCCTGCAGCACCTGCAAATGAAGGAAATGTGGATGAAATCACTGCAGGTGCGTGCATTAGTCTCCAAAATCTTAAGAATAAAACTGGTAAGTAAACCACAGGATCTGGGGATAGGGGAATGCTAATGAATCCACACATACTACCAAAGGGCAGCAGGAAAAGCATCTGGGTTTTAAGAGCCAGAATTAACCTTGGATAAGGCTTAGATTCCGTAACAGGTTCACATTTCCATTTGAGAAAAAACTCAAGATTGAAATCCCTTTCTCAATTTCTATCTTTTATAGAAAGTCAATATCCCAAAAGCATGAGAAGAAAAGTAATCAGGCAAATCCAAGGTAAAATACATAGGCACACATTCAAAAAGATGACGACCTGATGCAAATTTAGATTTCATGACTCAAACTGGGCTGACAGCAAAAGAGCCGTCTATAGAATCCATTTCAGTTCGCACAGGCACCCCATATAAATACATGTAGCAGAAATACAACTTCACTTTATGCATCTGGGAAGTGTGAGGATGAGGAGCTCTCCTTACAGAGAAGGGCAGCACAGCTGAAAGCACGCTCTCTCCCCAGGGATTTCAGCGCATGCGCTGTGGGCAGCACTGTCGAATTACGTACCAGTGTCGCTTTGTGTGTCCTTATTCATCACCAGCAGCTTTGAAAATGAAGTGCTTAAGAGGTAAAGGAAGCAACTGCCACCCAGTGAAGCGCCACAATCATTAGCAATATTACCAGCTCCTCCCAAAATTAACCAGCTTATTCCACAGAAAACCATTCTTAAAAAAGGAATATGGTTGTAAACAAATGGTCTGATGCCATGCAGTAATTAAAATGCTCTGACCGAACAGATGGTTTCCATGACCCATGCTGCTTCTGTCTAATAAGAGAAAGAATGAAAAGTAGAGGGAAGAGGCATCCCAGGCAGGTAAACGTTTCACCAGGTCAAGATGTGAACATGGAAGTGAACGACTTCCCTACAGGAATGTGCAACAGAATTAAAAGTAAGGTGACCAGAAAACAAAGGCAGAGCATCACCACATACGGTCTCTAGCATGCGGCACTCACTACAATCAGAGAAGCCCGCAGAAAAGGCTCTTGGGAAGGGAACAAAAGAAAGGAGGGAGAAGAAGGTATCACAATGTGAGAGTCACAGATAAGAAGTGAAAAAGAGAATCTCTAAGCACATGGTTTACAAAATATCTCCACAGACCCCACGCTGACAGCCCCGCCCCCACCCGCTGCCCAGCTTGCCTGCACCTCAGGCTGTTACCTTGCAATGCTTTGAAGCCCTGCAGAGGCACTCGAGAGGATCCTGTCACAAACTGAAGCAATCTTGCTCGTCGCTCTTCATCAAAAAACTCCACAGCTTTCCAGAACCATTTGACAATGTTGCTGTCTGGTGTACAGTGTTTTAACCGGGTGTTTACCTTCCAGTCATTAACATCTATCTTTCCAAGTCCACAAATAATGAGCTGTGAAAATAGTACACAGTAATGAACCTGTGGAAACCACAGCCAGGCCAAAAATTCCTCAAAAGAGAACTTTAGGTGTGTACTGCTGGCTGTCATTTGGTGGTTCCTAATTAAAGATGCACATCAGAATCATCTGAAAAGCTTTTCAAATTGACATTCCAGGTCCCAGGCTCAGAGATGTTAATTCTGTGCACCTGGGGTGACAGTTGGGATCTATATTTTAAAAAGCTCCAGAGACATCTACTCACTGCAAACTCCCTCTCCAGGGTCTGAGAACCACAGCTGTGATAGACTTGACCAGGTAAACAATTGAGAATGTTTCATAAGTTCATAATAAAATTATAAAGCTTTAAAAAAAATGGACAGAAATTGAGACCCAAAGAGTAAATACAGATATGTGCCTTCTTTGGACCTGCATCATCTACTAGTTTCAATACCTATTAGCTTTGTTGATTGAGGGCAATTCAATCAATTCCTCTGCTGTAATATGGTAGTAACATCCATTTCACTACATCCTGGGGAAGCAACCGATAATGCACAGAAACTTCAGAAATGGGTGTTGAATAAGTGAGTCATACAATTTGCTTAATAATTTTTTTTTTTTAAGACAGAATTTTGCTCTGTCTCCTAGGCTGGAGTGCAGTGGCATGATCTAGGCTCACTGCAACCTCTGCCTCCCGGGTTCAAGTGATTCTCCTGCCTTAGCCTCCCAAGTAGCTGGGATTACAGGCATGCACCACAATGCCCAGCTAATTTTTGTATTTTTAGTAAAGATGGGATTCCGCCATGTTGGCCAGGCTGGTCTCCAACTCCTGGCCTCAAGTGATCCGCCTGCCTCAGCCTCCCAAAGTGCTAGGATTATAGGCGTGAGCCACTACACCTGGCCTACATTTGCTTAATAATCTTAAATTGATATTAAAGCACAAAATACATGAGCACATTGATATAGACCTCTGCTAAACACATCCTGATGGAGGGTCACACAGATGAACTATATCCAAATCATTTTATACTATTATTAATATGTCTCCCTAGGGTTCAAGACTAACTCACCATACTAATCTAACATGTTTGTTTATAGCAGTGAATTCCATGTGTACTATAAAACATAACTTGCAAATCCTGTATTTTATAGAATTACACCCAGGATTAATATATACAATGCTAAAATAAATGTTATACATATTGTCTTTAAAAATTGGTAGGGTGTGGTAGCTCACGCCTGTAATCCTAGCACTTTGGGAGGACGAGGCATGCAGATCACTTGAGGTCAGGAGTTCAAGACCAGCCTGGCCAACATGGTGAAACCCTGTATCTACTAAAAATACAAAAAGGTAGCCGGGCGTGGTGGCAGGCACCTGTAATCCCAGGTAAGGCATGAGAATCGCTTGAACCCAGGAAGTAGAGGTTGTAGGGAGCTGAGATCCCATCAGCCTGGGGGACAAGTGAGACTGTGTCTCCAAAAAAAAAAAAAAAAAGCCAAAATAATGTTAGCCAGGTGTGGTGGTGCACACCTGTAGTACCAGTTACTGGGGAGACTGAGGTGGGAGGATCACTTCAGCATAAGAGTTAACAGTGAGCTAGGATCATGGTACTGCACTCCAGCCTAGGCAACAGAGTGAGACTCTATCTCAAAAAATAAAAATAAAAAGTTTAATGATTCAGGCCTGGTGCAGTGGCTCACGCCTGTAATCCTAACAATTTGGGAAGCAGAGGCAGGTGGATTGCCTGAGCTAAAAAGTTCAAGACCGGCCTGGGCAACATGGTGAAACCCCATCTCTACTAAAAATACAAAAATTAGCCAGGCATGATGGTGCACACCTGAAGTCCCAGTTACTCAGGAGGCTGAGGCACGAGAATCGCTTGAAAACCTGGGAGGCAGAGGTTGCGGTAAGCGGAGATTGTGCCACTGTACTCCAGCCTGGGTGACAGAGTGAGATTCTGTCTCCACAAATAAAAAAAAGAAAAAAGAAAAGAAAAACAAAGTTTCATGACCCATTAGCAGTAGAAACTATATTAAAAATCCTAACCCTACCAAATAAAGTCTCCAGTAAGGCTTCTATGGGGTTCTGAAATAAAATCTCCAACAAAGCTTCTACAGGGTTCACTGAATTACCACCACACTGAACAGGGAGGAGGTTATCCGAAAAGGATTATGGGTGTATTTAATGACATAAAAGACACCTCCTAAATTCTTTTCTTCAGAGGAATGGCAGTTAGAAGGCCAAATCCTCGTTTATTGTATAAAGAGATGAAAATGCATTATATTTCAACCTTATCGGCATTCCTGCTATGTTCTCCTTCTAACTACTTCCTTCTGGCTATTTCACTATGAACAATTCAATCACAAAAGCAATGGGGAGAGTATTAAGTAAAACCAACCTTTTTAGATTTGTTTGCTAACAGGTCTATTAACAGATTTATTTAGAAAGGACATTGAAGGCATTGAATAAAATCATGTTTCAAATTATTAGTAGACTTCAAATATTTGTGTTATCCCTAACTACTAAATAAATTTGGGACCTTTAATAGAATTAAACCTCGTGTTTTTTAGTTGTTCAGTAGGAAATTCAGATGTATTTGTTTAAGGTCTTAATTACAAAACCTGGGGTGTTTAAGGGCCAGCTTTAAAAGGAAACAAAAAACTATTCACTGTTTAGTATGGCCGTTAATCTAAAGACATTTAGAGGCCAGGTGCGGTGGCTCACACCTGTAATCCCAGCACTGTGGAAGGCCGAGGTGGGTGGATTATTTGAGGTCAGGAGTCCCAGACCAGCCTGGCCAACATGGTGAAACCCCGTTTCTACTAAAAATACAAAAATTAGCCGGACGTGGTGGCGGGTGCCTGTAGTCCCAGCTACTTGGGAGGCTGAGGCAGGAGAATCACTTGAATCCAGGAGGTGGAGGTTGCAGTGAGCCAAGATCGTGCCACTGCCCTCCAGCCTGGGCAACTCTGTCTCCAAAAAAAAAAAAAAAAAAAAAAGAGAGAGAGACATTTAGATTCAATTTATCCTAGGTGTTTTAGTTATTTTCTCGATGATCTTGTCTATCAAATGCTTTCTTGCAAGCTTAGTGTAAAACTAATTCAGAGTAGGCTCTTACCCAAATAAATTTCAATATGGTAGATTAATGAGGTTTTACTTAACTAAATCAGTAACCACTAAGTTAGGGAATAAACGTATATTGGAAGAATGTACATATAAGTCACGAAATCTGTTTAAAACAAGAAAGTACAGGATAGAAAAATAAATTAAAAATTTTCACAATATAAGAGAGACTGCTCACAGCTGGGCATGGTGGCTCAAGCCTATAATCCTAGCACTTTGGGAGGCCAAGGCAGGCGGATCACTTGAGCTCAGGAGTTTGAGACCAGCCTGGGAAACATGGCAAAACCCTGTCTCTACCAAAAAAAACCAAAAAAATTAGCCAGGGGTGCTGGTGCATGCTTGTAGTCCCAGCTACTTGAGGGGCTGAAGGATCATTTGAGCCCAGGAGGTCAAGGCTGCAGTGAGCCATGATTGCACCACTGCACCCCAGCCTGGGTGACAGAGTGAGACCCTGTCTCAGAAAAAAAGAAAGAGAGAGAGAGATTGTTCACTCGCAGAAATTCCAAAGCATGAAAGGCCTTCAAAAGCATGAAAGACTTCTCCTGTGAATAAGAATTCTCAAGCATAGAACCATGAAACTTAGAAAGCACCAGAAATATGCTTTCCTCTAAAACTAAGTAACAAAATAATTCCCAATCCTTCCTTGTTACACTAGTGATGTTATAATACTAATGCACTAACCTCTAACTCCTTCTCATCAAATGTCTTCAGCAGATGTTGTGGAATTACTTCATTAAATCCTTTCTGCAGAGCCAGGAATTGAGCCTCAATGCCTCGTAAAAATCTCCAGTTCACATAGAGCCTGTAAACATTCGGCAGGATTTCGTATAATCACATGTATTTTCAGATCTGGTAATTATTATTATAAATCTCTACTTTAGCAACACTGCATCTTACAAGCATCTAACATTAACGGTTTAGCCTCAAGTCTAACAATAAATCTCAGACTAATGGGGATAAATGAACCCTGAGGTGTGACACAGTTCAATGTTGATGAAAAGTGGTAAACTACTAACAAAAGCAGCATCAGCAGAGCAACCCTTCAAATCAGAGAAGCTCCCAGGAAACAGGACGTCTACTAGAGCTGAGTCTTGATGAAATTTCTTTCTAAACTTACAGCATACATGCCAATAACTAGAATAAAGAGCTCTTTCACTCAAAAATGACTTATTTTTCTGATTTTACTTGCAAATGTAATTTGAATGTGTTGGGTGTTTTGTTTCTATTTGAGGGAGGCCTACGGGAGAAGAGGAGGTAGAGAATCCTCATACCAAAAATGAGAAGAAGAAATAGTAAAAGCCAATAGCAAGCACTTTTTGATTAAATAATCATTGTTCTCTAGAGGATATAAAAATTCTGGAAGATGTAATTTTACCAATAAAAAAATGCACTAAACTACATCTATTGTGTGAATGTACGATTTATAAGTGAATTGTTTTTGTTTATCTACCCAAGAAAACTTCTCCATCTCATGCATCACAGAACTTACTCATCTGTCAAATTTGTTAACATTTCCAAATTTGGAGAAATGGTTCTCTACTTTAAGAAATAAGTTACTTAACATTATATCCTTTGGAGGACCATATTTTTGTTTGTTGGGTTAAGGGGACAGCAAAACTGTGTAACTGTAAAAGTTTTTCTTTGAATTTTTAATCTCATAACTGTAGTTGGCAAGGGATTATTACGTGCTGTAAACACGACTGAACCCTGAAGAGTGGGATCCAGGGACTGAGTAGGACACACGAGGTCTTGAAAAGGAGACACTGCTAAGACTTAGGAAATTCTCATTTGTTCTTTTTTTATTATTTTTAATTTATATTAGATGGAGTCTCGTTCTGCCACCCAGGCTGGAATACAGTGGTGCGATCTCAGCTCACTGCAACCTCCACCTCCCAGGTTCAAGCGGTTCTCCTGCCTCAGGCTCCAAAGTAGCTGGGATTACAGGTGCCTGCCAACACGCTTAGCTAATTTTTGTATTTTTAGTAGAGACAAGGTTTCACAATGTTGGCTAGGCTGGTCTTGAGCTCCTGACCTCAGGTGATCCACCCACCTTGGCCTCCCAAAATGCTGGGAATACAGGCATGAGCCACTGCACCCAGCCTATTCTTTCACTTTTTTAAGTAGAAATGTAATACATACTTTTTACGTATATAACAAAAAAATCAAACATTAACTATGGAGACAGTAAAATATGAAAGTCCATTCTTTTACCCTCTTTCTCCTTCCTATTTCCAGTCGCATCACCTCCACTCCCTCATCCTAGGCAAAAACTTTATTTGGTTGCAGCCTCCTGAACATCTTCAGTATAATCATAAAAAAACAGCCAGGCACGGTGGCTTACGCCTGTAATCCCAGCACTTTGGGAGGCTCAGGCAAGCAGATCATGAGGTCAGGAGTTTGAGACCAGCCTGGCCAATATGGTGAAACCCCATCTCTGCTAATAATAAAAAAAAATTGCCAGGTGTGGTTGTGCGTACCTGTACTCCCAGCTACTCGGGAGGCTGAGGCAGGAGAATCACTTGAACCTGGGAGGCAGAGGTGCAGTGAGCCAAGATCGTGCCACTGCACTCAAGCCTGAGCAACAGAGCGAGACTCCACCTCAAAAAAACCCAAAAAAACAAAACAAAAAACAAAAAAAAACCATGGATTTTGTTCCTACATAATTCTTCTAAGACTTACTTTTAAAATTTGACAGCTTATGCACTTTTAAATATCCACATAATATTCTGTTGAATGTATAATATAATCATTCTTCTCTAAAACCATTTTAGTAGTGTAACTTTTTTTCAAAAGTAGCATTTAATTGACCGTCTTTCCCCATATTTGTTCAGTTACATGTGTGTTTCTGCAAAAGAGCCCTAAACACAGAGCTGCTAGTTGAAGGGCACATGCTGCTGGTATCAAACTGCTTTCCAGAAAAGCTATGCCAGTGTTCACTCCAATCAAGTGGACCTCATATTTAAACTAGGAAACATTTTAGTAAGATTTGGGAACATAATCTATACACAAAAAGTATATCATGCAAGTTTCTGTGTACATACAGTAAAGTTCAAGTTCAAACTCCCAAAACTGATTACCATAGTTCTATGTTTAGAGGACTTTTTATTTCTCATAAGCCAAATTAGCCCAATACATAAAAATTCCTCAATTTTTACTTTATGAAATCTGAAAAACATTTATTTACATTTATCCCTAAACTCACAATGTGCTCATTTATAAACAGGCTAAGTGTTAGTAAGATAAAGCACAAAAGCCCTTCTGAATTGCCACCTGTGGTAGCTACACCACATGTGGCCCCAGTGCCCACATCTCCTGGTATTCACACATTTGTACAGCTCCTCCTCCATGATGAAACTGGGCTGGCTGTCTCAGTTTAACCAGAAGCAGACAGCAGAAGTCATGTTGGCCAGGACCAGGCTTAGGCCTTAAAAAGATCTAGCAGCTTCTGCTTTTGAGCTTTAGAAAGCTGGCCACCCCATAAGAAGTCTGGCTATCTTGTTGGGAGAGAGAGTGGCTATGGGGGGAGGGAGTGGCTATGGGGAGAGGGAGTGGTCACGGAGAGAGGGAATGGCCTTTGATATCACATAGGGAGAACCAAGGAACTCAGCCAACAATGAGAACAAGGCCCCAGACAGTGACCCCAGTCAACAGCCATGCCAGCTAGCCCTCAGCCATTTGAGTTATCCTAGTTATGAGTGAAGAGGCCATCTTGGTGTTGCAGGCCTAGCTGACATCTTGTGGAACACCAGTGTTGTCATCCATGTTGTTCTTTTGCCCAATTTCCTGACCCATGGAATTGCGAGAAATAATAAAATGTCTGTTCTAAATAAGCCACTAAATTCTCCTGAAGCGGATTTTGTAACACTAAGTAGTACTATCTAAATATTTAAGTTTGTTCATACTAACATTCTAGAACATTTTTAAAAATTCAGCCTTGAGAACACAGGAGTGTTTACCTGACATATTCTTTTTTATTTTCTTCATTAACAGGGATACTTTTGCCATTTGGTTTAAGTTCATGCTGAATAATTTCACCATATGCATTATGTTCAACACAGAAGGTATGGTCCAAAACACCTGTAATATCATTCTCACTGGATAGGAAAGAGGAAAAGATATGTAACTGGGAAACCTAAAATACAGACCCTATAGATGTATTAATTGGTGAGATAAAACTAAAATCATTTTATAATATAACAAATGTGAGGTCAGATTCTGCTTCCATACCACCTAGTTCTTTCTGGACAGAAAAGTCAAAGAGCTTTAACCTTCATAAACACAGAAAACATTTAACTTCCTGAGTAATGAGAAAGAGCCTTGGTCAAAGCTGGGCCTTGCTAGAACCACCAATATAGGACAATTTCAGTTACATTTGGCATTCTGAAGAGCCCTACTCGGTACTGTACTCCAAGGGGCCAAGTGCCTGTGTATCCCTAGTGAGAAAGCTACTGTATACTTTATAAAAAATAAACATTGCCAGTGTATCTTCACAAAATAATGACCTCTTGCAAAACAGAATCAGTTCTTAGCTTAAATTCAACAATTAGTTCTTATTCTAAAAGTACAGTTCCAACAATCACCACTTCATTAAAAGCAACAGCAGCAAGAATTTGCTATTCTAACACACGCAGGTTTGGAACAGAATTTGTATCACATTGAGGAAACAATTATATAAAGTACTTTTAAAAATAGAAATATACTAGTTGTTTTTTCCTTTTTAAAGTAGTAACACTTGCTAAGTTTAAGGAATTTGAAATGTATAAAGAAGCTACAGAAAGGGGGAAATCATATGCGATCCTATCACTCAAATAACCACTCAATATTTTCTGTGTAATTTTTTTAAGTACATCAGTTTTGAAACATATATTTTTTTAAAGCTCAGAGTTTATAATGAAGAGATAGAAGACTCAATACATACAGTATCCACACTAAACTGTTGTGAAGATCCGGATCTACTAACTCCATGTCATCCAAGGTAATTGACTTCCCAAGCAATTGCTTATAAAAAGGCAATGTGAAACCACCATCAATATAATGTCCATGAAACACAGCCATTCCCATTATTCGTCCAACAAAGTGGAAATAGGATAAATGTTCCTGAAATTGAAAACAGTATATATACTCGTTAGGCACTACCCAGGAAAATTTTAATAAAAATGAAATATTTCAGCAACATTAATCTTTTTGAGAATAAGCATAAAATTTTTACTCTTCAATATAGTCAGGAGGGAGTATTTCTCTAGGGCATGCTCAGGAGTCTCTAGATCACCAGAGAACAGCATATTACACAGGGTAATATGCCCTTCTCGCAGGGGCCAGTCATTTTGTAAATTTTATCTTTTAGAAATTAAGTCCAAACTATGGTCCCGGAGCTTCATTCAACTACTTGCAGATCCTTTTCTCTTCCTTCTCTCACCTCCTGCTGAGCCCTTTGTCATGAAAAAAAATCTTTCAATCCTAAACCTCCCTACTTCCTTGACCTAACCAGAAATTAAACATCAAAACACCATAGATTTAAGAGCACAGACTTGGTGTCAGACTTGAATTAGAATCACGATTCTGCCAGTCAATGGCATATGGACAAATTAACCCCCGTAGGACTAACTGTCCACATCTGGAAATATGAGGATAATAACAGTATCTAAAAAGCATCTCTATGAGGAGTAAAATGAGGTGATGTTTGAAACCCATGGAACTGGACCTGGCATGTTATAAGCAGTCAATGAATCTGGGCTATTGTTACTACAGGGGCAGTAGTGGGCCCTCCAAAAAGAACCTTCACCTCAAAATCCTCCCTAAATAACTTCCTGAAACAAATCTAACATTTCTACCCTTTTATATATATTTGGTCCTTCGTCACAGATTGTTTTGTTAGATGTTTGTATTTTTAAATTCTTTTACCTATTTACTAAGTAATCTTTTAAGCTCGTCTTTAAACCTTTTATCTTGTTTTTGTTTCTTTTTTAAAAGTAACACACGCGCACGCACACACACATATATATTTACCAAAGTTGCATTATACTATTTGATAACCTTCGTTTCACTTAACACATCATAAACACCATCTTTCGATATCATTAACTATTATCCCACATTATCATTTTAGTGGCTGTATAGTACGCCCTTATATGGAAAGACAATATAAAAACAATACATTAGTAATAACTGCTAACTTCTGTTGAGTGCTTAGTAATGTAGTTGATAGAGTTGTAGAGTGAATAACATACAGCACTGTGCTAAGTGCTTAATGTGCAGGGTCCCATTTCATTCTCATAACCCCTCTTTGAGGTACAAATGTATTTATTAGCAATGACAAAACTGAAGCTTAAGTCCATGAACTTGCCCTGAAAGGTCACAAAGCTAGTAAGTGATGAGACCACGACACGTCTTTCTAATTCCAGAACCTATGCCTTTAATCATTTGCATTATTCTGCTTCATGTCATAATTTAATCAGTCCCCGCTCCTGAAGACAACTATGTTGTTTTCAGTTGAGTGCTACTATAAACAATAAACATCCCTGTTTCCAAATTGGTGCATATATCCATAATCATCTGCTTGGGAAAATTTTATAGAAGAGGAATTGCTGAGTCAAAGGGCACAACTAAGACAAGGACAAATAATTTCTGTATAATAAACTACATTAACATGTAAACATGAAAAGCATTATAGGTCACAATTCACATCATAACTTCAAATCATACCGGATTAACTGCAGAATCAGGATTGATCTGCAATGTATAAATATCATCTCTTGAATACTGGAAGAGGCCATAGTATGGATTCAACATTTCATGTGACAAGAGATACAACCATTCCCTAGAAAACAAGATATGACCAAGGAATTTTTTTGTTAATGTATACATTTTTATTAAGATATGCCATTAACTAATCATTTTAGCAAATAATTATTTAAATTAATAAAAGGCAAAAAAGCACTAACTACAGTTATATAAGATCACATTGGAAAAATCTACCGTACCCAAATAGCATATAAAAACTCTATTATATTGAAGTAACATCTCACGCAAAATTTAGGCAATTTTATTATATTTTAGCATCAAAGAGTATAAAAGTATTATCCAACAGTTCAGCTACTCACGAGATGATACAGTCCAGTGGTCTGTTACTTTTAATTGCCAAATAAATTTGTAATCCATAATAAACATAAAACAAAAGGAAGAATATGGTTTTATTTCAAAATGTCCATGTGAGGCTGGGGACGGTGGCTCACACCTGTAATCCCAGCACTTTGGGGGGCCAAGACAGGTGGTTCGCTTGCACTCAGGAGTTTGTGACCAGCCTGGGCAACAAGGCGAAATCCCATCTCTACAAAAAATACAAAAATTAGCCAGGTTGATGGCAAGTGCCTATAGTCCCAGCTACTTGGGAGGCGGAGGTGGGAGGATTGCTTGAGCCCTGGAGGTTGAGGCTGCAGTGAGCTGAGATTGCACCACTGCACCCCAGCCTGGGTGACAGAGACCCTGTCTCAAAGAAAAAAAAAAAAAGTCCACGTCATCTCTATTATCCTGGTCTACTCCTATCACGACCAGTTTATACAGACATATAATATAGTATTGATTTACTCTTCATTTTGGACAAGGGTATATTTTGTTGTAGTATTAAGGACATTTCATTATTCATTTCATTATCATTCACTGTATAAACCCTAAAACATACCATGATAAAAATATAAGTGGGCAAGGATTGCAAGGCATTTGGTGTAGGTATGGACTCAAGGGCAAACGTGCATTCTTTGGGTATGTTCCATACCACTTCTTGACTTCAATGTAAATCAATGTTTTTAAAACCTGGAATAAAAAGTACTTCCACCTTGAATTTATTAAATCCTTCAAATTTTTCAAAGTATAAAAGATAATTTGTTACTCACTTTGGAAATTCACTAGTCTAGGACTTAAGAGATGTAGTTCTAGTCTTAATTCTTGTCATTCCTTGGCTAGGGAAGGTTATTTAAATGATATATTTTGATATTATGGATTAAACAGATTGAATAATATTTTTGAGCAAATGCAGAATAGTATTAAAACTAGTTAAAGGAAACTGTTTCAAAATTCTATGTGATGGAGTCTAAATTAAATTACTACCATTATGTAACATTTGAAAAACTACTCTAGAGATTAAAAAAAGAAGTAACGTCTCCACATAAGCAGCCTTCCCAACATAACACTCATCTGATGTGTCTTGTGTTTTTGGTGTGTGTATGTGTTTTTTAAAAAGAAAATCCAAATTTTTGTTTTGTTTTACCAAGTATTTAGAACACAAATAAGAGCAGAACTCAACTACTTTGAGATTCTACTACGGAATAAAGTTCAGAAAAAGCAGATCACTGTCACATTCCATTTATTCTGCCCAAACCCTGACAGTAGTAAGGTTAAAAAACAAAAAACTGGGCTGGGTGCAGTGGCTCATGACTGTAATCCCAGCACTTTGGGAGGCTAAGGCGGGCAGATCACAAGGTCAGGAGATTGAGACCAGCATGGCCAACATGGTGAAACCCCGTCTCTATTAAAAATACAAAAATTAGCTAGGCGTGGTTGTATGCGCCTGTAGTCCAGCTACTCGGGAGACTGAGGCTGGAGAATCGCTTGAACCCAGGAGGCAGAGGTTGCAGGGAGCCGAGATTGCGCCACTGCACTCCAGCCTGGCGACAGAGTGAGATTCCATCTCCAAAACAACAACAACAAAAAAAACTGACTACGAGCCAGGCATGGTGGCTCGCGCCTGTAATTCCAGCACTTAGGGAGGCGGAGGCAGGAGGATCACTTGAGGCCAGGAGTTTGAGACCAGCCTGGGCAACACAGACCCTGTTTCTACCAAAAAAAAAAAATTTTTTTTTTTTTTTGAGACGGAGTCACGCTCTGTCACCAGGCTGGAGTGCAGTAGCACCATCTCGGCTCAGTGCAACCTTTGCCTCCTGGGTTCAAGTGATTCCCCTGCCTCAGCCTCCCGAATAGCTGGGACTACAGGTGTGCGCCACCACACCCAGCTAATTTTTTTTTTTAGTTTTTAGTAGAGACGGGGTTTCATCATGTTGGCCAGGATGGTCTCAATCTCTTGACCTCGTGATCTGCCCACCTCAGTCTCCCAAAGTGCTGGGATTACAGGTGTGAGCCACGGCACCTGGCCAAATTTTTTTTTTTTTAATTAGGCATGGAAGCATGTGCCTATAGTCCTAGCTCTTTAGGAGGCTGAGGCAGGAGGATCACTTGTACCTAGGAGTTCAAAGCTGCAGTGAGCCATGATCACACCACTGCACTCCATGGAGCCTGGGTGACAGAGTGAGACCCTGTCTCTAAAAAACTAAATAAATAAAATAAACTACTTATTTGATCTATACATATAATTATAGTACTTAGATGCCACCAGTAGTTGATGATGATGATGAAGTGTTCCCAATAAACATTCACTCTAGTTATGAGTAAGTAATACAAATTCCACAGAAACTATCAAGTCCTAAGTATGATGTACAAGGGATTATTTTTAAAAATCCACACTAAAGAAACTATCCATCCGTAGGTTTAAAAGGTGACAGAATGAAAATAAGTCTACAAATACACACATGTAATGCTAAATAACAATTAATGGGAATTATTGGAAACATAATTTTGGTTGGATTTAAGATTAGGGAAAGCAGAATTACCACAATGATCCTTGGAACATTTCAATACAGAGCTACAGTGTTTCTCCATTTATATAAAATGAATTTTCACACATAGAAAAGAATTCTTGTAGTAAATATAATATCAGAAATAAATCACTGGCTGGGTGTGGTGGCTCACACCTGTAATCCCAGCACTTCGGAAGGCTGGGGCAGGCAGATTATTTGAGCTCAGAAGTTCGAGAATAGCCTGGGCAACATGGCAAAACCCCATCTCTACAAAAAAAAAAAATACAAAAACTAGCCAGGTGTGGTGGCTTGTACCTGTAGTCCCAGCTACTCAGGAGGCTGAGGTGGGAGGCTCTCTTGAGCCCAGGATGGGGAGGTTGCAGTGAGCTGAGATCACGCCACTACACTCCAGCCTGGGTGACAGAGGGAGACCCTGTCTCCAAAAAAAAAAAAAAAAGAAAATTAATTTGACTTGACCTGTGAGTTACAAATGTAGCAGAAGCATTATACCTTCTGTACTGAAACATTCTGAGGACCATCATGATATGTACATGTGTATACACACATGCATGCATACACATTCATTTAACAAGGAAAAAAGGCATAACAAATGGAAGCAAAGAGAACCAGTATTCAGTTCAGGTTATATATCATTTAAATCTCAAAACTGTTCCTGACAATGTAAAGCAGAGGCAATAATGTACTTAAAGAGAGAGATGGAGGAAACACAGGGCCTGCAGTCTCATGGGACTCAGATGATCTATTGGGGAGTTCCAAAATACTTGTCCGGTAGCAGTGCCACCCTAACCTCATTATGAATATATCTATTAGGATATTCTCAGTAATACAAACATTAGGGAATAACAAAAAATAAACGTCAATGAGAAAGTTACACCACAGGAAGTATCTTAAAATTTGTAAGTACAAAGATCCATATGTCATAAGCTGGCAAGCAAGTCCTTACCTGGCAACGCCTCCATAGTCAAGGCCTTCTTCTCCACGAAATTTTATCATTAATCGCTTCCAGAGATCTTTTGGTCTCATTTTCATGACCTGTCGATATGATTCCTGAAAAAAATAATTTTTAATACCCTATTACTATTAGGTCCTTTTAGCCTATTACTTAATCTCTCCCTGCCAATCCATCCAAAAAACTCAAGTCTAAATAAGGTGAAATTTGGCCAGGTGCAGTAGCTCACACCTGTAATCCCAACACTTTGGGAGGCTGAGGCAGGAGGATCACCTGAGGCCAGGAATTCTAGACCAGCCTGGGCAACATAGTGAAACTCTGTCTATACAAAAAGTTTTTTCTTAAATAGCTGGGCATGGTGGCATGCACCTGTAGTCCTAGCTACTTGGAAGGCTAAGGTGGGAGGACTGCTTAAGCCCAGGAGTTCAAGGCTACAGTGAGCTATGATCATGCCACTGCACTCCAGCCTGGGTGACAGAGCAAGACCTTGTCTCTTTTTAAAAAAGAGGCCAGGTGCAGTGGCTCATGCCTGTAATCCCAGCACTTTGGGAGGCTGAGGCGGGCATATCACGAGGTCGAGAGATCGAGACCATCCTGGCCAACATGGTGAAACCCCATCTCTACTAAAAATACAAAAATTAACTGGGCGTGGTAGCGTGTGCCTGTAGTCCCAGGTACTCAAGAGGCTGAGGCAGGAGAATCGCTTGAACCCAGGAGGCGGAGGTTGCAGTGAGCTGAGATTGCGTCACTGCACTCCAGCCTGGCGACAGACTCCGTCTCAAAAAAAAAAAAAAAAAAAAAAAAAGAGAGAGAAAAAAATTAGCACTCTCGGTATTCTTGGAAAAGAGCATAAAACAAATTTAACTTCTAATTTTTTTTTTTTTTGAGACGGAGTTTCGTTCTTATTGCCCAGGCTGGAGTACAATGGTACAATCTCGGCTCACCGCAACCTCCGCCTCCTGGGTTCAAGTGATTCTCCTGCCTCAGCCTCCCGAGTAGCTGGGATTACAGGCATGTGCCACCATGCCCAGCTAATTTTGTATTTTTAGTAGAGATGGGGTTTCTCCATGTTAGTCAGCCTGGCCTCGAGCTGCGACCTCAGGTGATCCGCCCAACTCAGCCTCCCAAAGTGCTGGGATTACAGGCGTGAGCCACCGCACCCGGCCAATTTCTCTCTAATTTAAAATAAGGTTTGTATTAGCAAGCAACGGGTTTCTGGAAAAAAATAATAATAAAACAAAATAAGGCTCATAAATTTACCTCAAAAATCTCTTCCCTGGAAACCTCAATGCGGCAATGACCTGCCTGAGGCTGTTGTTGGGAAAGTTCTTGCCGCAAAATTTTTAGTTTCTGAACCAGGTCTCGCTTGTACCTTGGGACTGTCAGGCATTCTGTGTCATCAGGACATAACGATACCACTTGCTGTTGCTGTTGGTCTTTCAATTGGTTCTGCCGACTAGAAGTAAACATAGATGTTATTATTAAAGTATATCAAATTTTAAAAATTGCAATTATAGATTTAAAATAGCATCATATTATAAAGCAAGTCTAGCTCTATCATTTTCCAAGCCTTAGTAGAACATATACTTGGCTTGACATTTTTTGGCAGCAATAAACCAGCTACAAAGTTTATTTCTCATAGTCCACATAAACTGACAGAATTGAATAATGGAATTTTATCCATAAAGCTTTATACAGCTCCTAAGGACAAATTTTTCCAATATAGCTTCCATTTTCCCCTACAGAGTTTACCATCACCCACTTTAAAATTCAGGCATGTGCCAAACACTGCTTGTTATCTAGACTCTTTCTTTCTGGAAGAGCCAAACAGGAGTCTGAATGGCAGCTTGGCAGGGATCCCTTCTTTTTATACACCAGGCCAAATATTATACCTAAAACATACGACCATACAAAGAAAATACACCTTTGTTTAAAATGCCAAGTCAATATTAACTACTCTTACAAATACTATAATATTTTTTAACATACACACAAAATCAAAACAGATTACCATGTACATAAATGCATTCCATAAACAACTGTATAATCTTATTTTTTTAAATGAACTTGGGTATATTTCATATCAGATACAAAAAGTAACTCAAAATGGACTGCAAACATCAATGTAAAATCCAAAGCCATAAAACTTCTAAGCACAGGAGAAAATTTGTTATGACATACATCAGGCAATGAATGATTTCTTAGATATAACACCAAAAGCACAATCCATGAAAGAACAAATGGATAAACAGAACATCCATTTTTAAATTTTTTTTAAAGAGGCAGGGTCTTGCTATATTGCCCAGGCTGGCCCTGAACTCCTGGTTCAAGTGATCCTCCTGCCTCAGCCTCCTGGTAGCTAGAACTACAGGCACCCAATACCACCCTCAGCTTAAAGAAAATTGCTGCTCTTCAAAAGACACTGTTTAGGAAAACTAAAAGACAAGTCAAGTCATAGACTAGGAAAATTCCTTTGGAAAGCATATATCAGATATGTAAATATCTAAAGAAGCTCAAAACTCAACAAAAAACTGAGCTGCTCGATTTGGGAGGGCTGGGGGCATGGCAAAAGATTCTGCCAAAGAAGCCATTCCACTCCTAGGTTATTTATTTAACCAAGAGAAATGAGGGCATATACATACAAAGACTTGCACATAAATGTTCATAATAGTTTTATCTGTCATAGCGAAAGACTGGAAACAACCCAAATGCCCATCAGTAGATGAATGAATAAACTGTGGTATACCCATACAATGGAATACCACCAACAATACAAAGAAATGAACTATGTAACAATGATGAATCTCATTATGTGAGTAAAAGAAATCATACTGCATGATTCTATTTATCTAGAAAATGCAAACTAATATACTGACAGAAAGCAGGTCAGTAGTTGGCTGGAGATGGGGTGTTATGGGTTGAACTGTGTGTCCCCCAAAAGATATGCTGAAGGCTCAACATCTGGTCAACCTGTGGATTTGACCTTATTTGGAAATAAGGTCTTTGCAGATAAAATCAAGGTAAGGTAAGATCATACTGGATTAGGATGGCCTTAAATCCAAAAACTGATGTCTTTATAAGAAGAGGGAAATTAGGATACATACATACAGGAAAGAAGACTATGGGAGGACAGAAGACAAAGACTGGAGCAATTTGTCTACAAGCCAAGGAACACCAAGGTTTCCAGAAACCACTGGGAAGTTAGGAAAGAGGCATGGAACAGATTCTCTCTCAAAGCCTCTGGAAGGAACTCATTATCACTTACTATAGAGTCAGCCCCTTACCCTGTAGTTCTGCCTCCAGAATTGTGAGAGAATGAATTTCTGTTGTTTTAAGCCACCCAGTTCGTGGTATTTTGTTACAGCAGCCCTGGGAAACTAACACAGGGTGGAAGTCCCACAGGGAGGGACAGAAGAAATCACAAAAGGGCAAGAGAAAACTTTTGGGGGTGGTGAATATGTTCACTGTCTTCACTGTGGTGATGGTTTCATGGTGTATATCAAAACTTAAACTGTACACTTTAAATATTCAGTTTATTGTATGTCAATATATTTCAATAAGGCTGATTTTAAAAAATCCAGCAGATATCAGGCCTCTTCACAAAGCCTCCTGTGAAAGACCAAGCCATGCAAATGGAAAGGTGGCTTAGAGCTGAAGGACAAAAACGGACACAGGAGAAAATCCTTCTGGGATGTGGGCAGCTAGCCTGGAACTATTGTTCCTGATGCACTCAGGGAAAAAAAAAATCTAACTACCCAATAAAGCAGCCTGTCTCTTCAGGTGTGCTAGGGTGCAAGGGACAGTTCTGTAAGGGTTGATGTGAGAGTGCAGGCCAGGAAACAGTGGGGGTGCTGGTCTATCCTTTAGGGCCTCTGCCAATGTCTAAAGACTTTATCAAACAAGCAAATGATTTTCTTGAAATCAAGTAGATCTGATAAGCAGGGAAAAGACTCAAATTGTAATCCCCTTGCCCATAAGTCATCTTTTTCTTTAAAAAGAAAAGCTTCCTTTAAGGGTATAAGGCAGAATATCTTCATGCAATGCCAGTCAAAGGAAGAGAAATAAGTAATTAGTGTTACTGGAATCAAAACATGAAGGGAAAAAAAAACCCTCCATAGTCAGACTGGGTGGATTCAAATCCCAGCTCTAGCACCTTTTATGCACCTCTGGACAAGTTCTGTAACTGCTTGAGGCCCCATTTTTCTCACTGGTGAGAAAGAGGTAGCCCAGGATTGCAATGAAGATGACATGGGCACTCAGAGCATGGTAAGTGCAAAATAAATATCAGTTACTATAGCTACTATTAAGATAGTTACTGAGTTACAAAAACATGCTTTTCAAGCAAAGGAAATAAAAAAAAAAACTGACTAAAATGCTTTCTTAGAAGAATATGCTTCCTTGGCAAAGTTATTTATTAAACCCCAATGGCAATGTTTTGTAATAGTTTAACAACACTGCATCCTGTCACTGACAGATTAGGTACTGAGGTCTCACAGAAACTACACGATCTTCAGAACATGAAAAATGCCCCCCTTGGAAGAGAATAATGGCAGTAATATTGCAGGAGGGATTTGTATAAAAGGGCTAAGGAAGATTAATTCATCTGTGTAAGAAAGGCTTTTTTTAAGTCAAACCGGATATCCTAAAAATGTACATTTATATACAATAGGCCCAGGATACACTTCGAAGAGGTAACTTCTTTTGTTGCTTCCTCCCAAAATATTAATTCTCAATTCTTCTCAGTTTGAGTACCACGTTCCTCTCTAAAACACGATTTGTCCCAAGACATTTTTATCTGGCTCAGATAAGCAGGGTCTCAATCTGTTGCCTAGGATGAAGTGAAGTGCAGTGTGACGATCATAGCTCACTGTAACCTCCAACTCCTGGGCTCAAAGGATCCTCCTACCTAGCCTCCCAAAGCACTGGGATTACAGGCGTGAGCAACCATGCCCAGTTCCTCTAGCTGATTATAATGTATTGCCTTTCTCATTTCCTAAATGCTGAAACAGTAAAAAAAGCTAGCAAAAAAAAGTCATCTAAAAATATTTTGGATTACATAGCAATATAATCCAAACATCATAGCACCCTAAAATTCAAAATAAGGGCTAAACTAATTTCATCACTTCAGAATTAGCCTAATAACAATAATTTATATTCTAATGACATTTTTGCCAAAAAAATTTCCAAGAGAGAAAAACAATAAAAACCATAATAGATGTACCAAATAAGGTAATACTATATTTGACGGCTCATAGACATAGATTCAAAACTCCGTTAACACTCGTCTAAAGAAAAACCCCCCAATTTTAAAATCTTTAAAAAATAGAAATCAAACATTAATAGAAAAGATACTTCTATCCGACATATCCTGATATGTAAAGATTAATAAATTAACTTATAATTTAAAATTAGTGCCTTATGAATCTTTTTAAAACTACAATTTTAAGATTAAAATTGTTTCTTATGTATCTCAATAAATTGTTTCACATATAAATTATATATTACATAGCTGAATAAAAACTAATTTATCACTTTAAAGTTAATTTATGACAGAAACTTTAATGCTGCAAATAATTTTTATATATTTTATATAATGTAACACGAATATAAACCCCAGGGAGGATCTATCAGGTTAGGGACTTTACCGAACTAGTAGCTGGAGTTGTGAAATCCTGTCCTTAAAGAAGAAGAAAAAAACAAAACAAAACAAAACAAAAACGGATGTAGAAATGCTTAAGCTTTCTGGTTTGGTTTTTTTGTTTTTTTTGTTTTTGTTTTTGAGACAGTCTCGCTGTGTTGCCCAGGCTGGAGTGCAGTGGCGCAATCTCCGCTCACTGCAACCTCCGCCTCCCAGGGTCAAGCTATTCTCCTGCCTCAGCCTCCCGAGTAGCTGGGACTACAGGTGCCTGCCACCATGCCTGGCTAATTTTTGTATTTTTAGTGGAGACGGGGTTTCACCATATTGGCCAGGCTGGTCTCAAACTCCTGACCTTGTGATCCACCCACCTCGGCCTCCCAAAGCGCTGGGATTACAGGCGTGAGCCATCGTGCCCCACTGACAGAGAGTTTATTTTTTTTTTTTAGATAGAGACTCTCTCGCCCAGGCTGGAGTACAGTGGCGCGATCTCAGCTCACTACACCCTCTACCTCCCAGGTTCAAGGAATTCTCGTGCCTCAGCCTCCCGAGTAGCTGGGATTACAGGCATGCACCACCACGCCTACTTTTTTTGTAGAGACAGGTTTGTTATGTTGGCCAGGCTGATCTCCAACTCCTGGCCTCAAGTGATCTACCCGCCTCGGCCTCCCAAAGTGCTGGGATTACCAGTGTGAGCCACCATGCCCAGCCTTAAGCTTTTTCATAGCACAGTAACTTGAAATCAAAGATATTGAAGAGAGGAACAAATTAATACTAAAATACGAAAATGTTCAAATGAAAACTTTCTATTAGGAATATGTATAAAACTTCCAGATAATGCAAATGCTGGCCATATTAATGGAAACTAATCAACAAAATTGGAAAACTAACAATTATAAGAAAACTAGTCAAATGTTCTTCAAGTTACTTCCTGTCATTTACTCCAACAAACAGAAAAGACAACAGACATTTCTAATCATCCCACCTGTAGTTCTTCCTTCAGAACATTATTTTTCATTCAGTTATTTAATACAACTAACTATTCAGCAAAAAGATGGAAGATCTGTAACTGTTCTACTGAAATATTCTACTGGCAACATCAAGGCAAACATCTATTACCTAAAGCAGAGATGTCCAATCTTTTGGCTTCCCTGGGCCACACTGGAAAAAGAACTGTCTCGGGCCACACATAAAATACACTAACAATAGCTAATGAGCTGTTAAAAAAATCTCATAATGTTTTGTTTTGTTTTTGAAACAAAGTCTGGCTCTATCACCCAGGCTGGAATGTAGTGGTGTGATCTTGGCTCACTGCAACCTCCACCTCCCAGGTTCGAGCAATTCTCCTGCCTCAGCCTCCTGGGTCCCAACTAGCTGGGATTACAGGCACCCGCCACCACACCTGGCTTTTTTTTTTTTTTTGAGACGGAGTTTCGCTCTATTGCCAGGCTGGAGTGCAGTGGCGCTGTCTTGGCTCACTGCAACGTCCGCCTCCCTGGTTCAAGCAATTCTCCTGCCTCAGCCTCCCGAGTAGCTGGGACTACAGGCGTGCACCACCACACCCAGCTAATTTTTTTGTATTTTTAGTAGAGATGGGGTTTCACCATATTAGCCAGGATGGTCTCGATCTCCTGACCTTGTGATCCACCCGCCTCGGCCTCCCAAAGTGGTGGGATTACAGGTGTGGGCCACCGCGCCTGGCCTAATTTTTGTATTTTTAGTAGAGACGGGGTTTCACCATGTTGGCCAGGCTGGTCTCGAACTCCTGACCTCAGGCAATCCACCCGCCTCAGCCTCCCAAAGTGCTGGGATTATAGGCATTGAGCCACTATGCCTTGCCCACATAATGGTTTTTAAGAAGGTTTACCAGCTTGTGTTGGGCCACATTGAAAGCCGTCCTGGGCCCAGCCTAAGGGCCGTGAGTTGGACAAGCTTGACCTAAAGGGATGATCCTGGAGGCAGGAGGTAAATAAAGCACAACCACCTCTTGGAGGCTTCCTGGGCCTCTCAGAGAGCCATACTGGCTCTTGATTACCATTGTACATTTGTCAAGTACTTTGGGTATGTTACATACTAAAGCAGCAAAAATAAATGGGATACACGTCTTCTTAAGTAATTCAAAGTCTAGTAGGGGAAGCAGAAAGGTAACAAACAATTAAGATACAAAAGTAAAACAAAAGCCCTCTGTAGAGTGCTCCAACATCTTTTATTCCTTATCATCTCCCCAAATTCCAATTTGCTGCCCCTATATGCCCTTTAAAAAAACCCAGGCCGGGCACAATGGCTCACACCTGTAATCCCAGCACTTTGGGAGGCTGAGGCAGGAGGATCACTTGAGGCCAAGAGTTGGAGACCAGCCTGGCTAACACGGTGAAACTTCGTCTCTACTAAAAATACAAAAATTAGCTGGGCGTGGTGGTGCGTGCCTGTAGTCCCAGCTACTCAGGAGGCTGAGGCAGGAGAATCGCTTGAACCCAAGAGGCGGAGGTTGCAGTGAGCTGAGATAGCACCACTGCACTCCAGCCTGGGCAACAAAGCAAGACTCCATCTCAAAAAAAATTCCAGAACTAGGCGTGGTGGCTCACACCTGTAATCCCAGCACTTTGGGAGGCCGAGGCGGGCAGATCACCTGAGGTCAAGAGCTCGAGACCAGTCTGGGCAACGCGGTGAAACCCCATCTCTACTAAAAATACAAAAATTAGCTCGGCGTGGTGGCAAGCGCCTATAATCCCAGCTAACTTGGAAGGCTGAGGCAGGAGAATTGCTTGAACCCGGGATGTGGAGGTTGCAGTGAGCTGAGATCACGCCATTGCACTCCAGCCTGGGTGACAACAGGGAAACTCCATCTAAAAAAAAAAAAAAAAAAATCCATACACAAAAGTAAAGTCCACATGGATTAAAGACTTTACAGTAAAAGACAAAACTATAAATGTATTAAAAACATTTACTTGTAAGTGTGAATTTTAGAAGATAAAGATTACATTAGAAAAATAGGCAAAAAGATATAAATTAACAAAAGAAGTTGATGCAGCTGGTCAATAGGCCAAAAAAAAGCTGTTCAAGCTCAATAGACAATGGCAAAAAATTGTGAACAGGACCTTCACAAAAACAGGAAATCCAAATAGTCAATAAACCTATAAAAAGGTGCTCAACCTCATCAGTAATTAGGCAAATTCAAGTTAAAGTTACAATGGGAAACCATTAAACATCATCAGAACAGCAAAAATTTTGAAGTCCAACAACAGCAAGTACTGGCAAGCTTCTGCAGCAACAGGAACTCACATATTGCCGGTAAAAGACTAAACTGGCATAGCCACTTTAGAAAAGTTACCTTTATACATTAAAGTTGAAGATAGAAATATTCTACGACATAGCAATTCCACAACCAGGCAAGCGCCCTAGAGCAGTGTTACTCAAAGGGTAGACTGCAGATGACACTTATTTTGCTATCTAGGCTATAAAGACCCTAATGCACAGAAACAGTCCATACTTCTCTGTTTCTTCAGATACTTTTACATTAGGGCTTTCAAATACTTGCGACCTTCATTTGTAAGCAAGATTTTAGAATCTTCTATCTACAATAAAGTAAGATCTGCTGACATAATGAGACTGCCAGGATAATTATACATATTTCGAAGAAGGAACCAAAGATACACATTTTCAATGTCTTCTCCTATTATCCTAAAAAACTGGTAGCCAGTTCTCATTTAAATTTTTTGCTTTATTAACCTAACTCCAAAAATTAATGAAACAAGGACATTTTCAGAAGTCATTTTAAAGTATATTATTATTTTTGTTGTGTTTTTAACATTTTAACATACATAAGAACTTTACAACAAATGAATAAGACAGAGCAGGTAATGTCACCATTCATTTAGAGAAGCTAAAATGAATTATTCAGGGGTCAGAGTGAACCTTGCTCTCCAAGTTCTTAGCCTAAAATCCTTGTTGCTATACCACTCTCAGTGTTTTTGCCAGAAGTGTTGAAAAAGACACTTTGCTACTTTGCTTAGTAATGAAGTTTTCCTGTTCTCTCTTTTCCTCCTCCTGCCCCCATTCTTCAGAAGGCAATGCTAATAAGTAACAGAGTTAGAAGAAATGAGGCAGCTAGAGAGAAAAGAAAAGCAATGGATGCAAATAATATACACACAATACTCAGTATAGTGCCTCACAGGCAGCTGAAGCCAGAGCATCCTGGTTTCGCTCCAGACTTCACCACTGGCAACGTATGGAAAGTCATGTAACCTCTATGCCTCAGTTTCCTCATCTGTAAAAATGGCAGTAGCTAACTCACAGAGTTTTTCTGAGGATGAAATTACGAATTTGGGGTGTTTTTGTTTGTTTGCTTTTTAAAGACAAGAGTCTCACTCTGTTGCCCAAGCTAGAATGAGTGGCGCGATCACAGCTCACTGCAGCCACGACCTCCTGAGCTCAAGAGATCCTCCCACCTCGGTGTCCTGAGTAGCTGGGACCACAGGTGCGCACCACCATGACCAGCTAATTTTTAAAAAAATTTTTGAAGAGAATAGGACTCACATGTTGCCCAGGTTGGTCTTGAACTCCTAGGCTCAAGTGATTCTCCAACCTCAGCCTCCCAAAGTGCTGGGATTACAGCATGAGCCACATGCCTGGCCTTACTAACATATGTAAAGTATAAAGAACAATGCTTGGCACACAATAAGTGCTACTAAGGTGTTAGCCATTAATATAAATTATTAATAATTTTATATTACAATGGCAACACAAAATTAGCCTGTTCAACCCCTACTTCTCCTGTCAAGATATTGCCTCTGTAAAAGGCCATCTTGAGCACCTCTAATAACCCTTTTCCTAACATTCCAAGACAGGTTCCTACCTAAAAGCATAGTAGGTTTAAAATACTCATATCAGAGTAAACCTTGTCACACTCTTACATAAATTTTGCTCAATAAAAGTAAATTATAACTGATGAAAGTAGATGTTCTTTCATTTTTTTTTTTTAAGAGACAGGGTCTCCATCTGTCACCCAGGCTGGAGTTGGAGTGGTGTGATCATAGTCCACTGCAGCCTCAAACTCCTGGGCTCAGCGATTCTCCTGCCTCAGTTTCCCAAGTAGCTAGGACTGCAGGCATACACCACCACACCCAGCTAATTTTTTAATTTAAACAACTTTTTTTTTGTAGAGATGAGGTCTCACTATATTGACCAGGCTAGTCTCAAACCCCTGGCCTCAAGTGATCCTGCTGCCACGGCCTCCCAAAGCACTGGGATTAAAGGCGTGAGCCACTGTATCGAGACTCACATTTATTATTAAAAGCATCTATGCGTTTCATCATGTTTAACTCCCATTTTAACATGTATCGTTTCAAAAACTTACTTTAAAACTAAATGCAAGTTAGCAGACAGCCGAGGATCTGTAAATTGTGTTGTTCTGTTGTTATGGTCAACGAAATAAACTCTGCCTGTTGCCGTATTACGGATCTCCCATCCAGGAGGCAATGGACCAAGCTCTTCACAATTGATGTTGCTAAGATCCCTGCAAAAACAAATATAAAATAAAAAATACCTCATTGCTCGCCCTGCTGAACCAAGCAAGTGTAAATGACACAGAACAATTCCACAAAGTGTGAGAAAATGTATTGTTTCAGAAACTTGAGATGTTCAGCTGGAATCTTTAATTCCCAATGGTTTAACAAACTTTCATCTTCAAAGCCCAATCCATAAATGGCTCAGAAAAACTTATCACATAGCCTACATTTTTTAGTAATTTCCTAGGCTTTAATGTAATACAGATTTAAATTAATATAAAATCAATCACAATATTTGCCAACATAAACTGTATTTCAATACGTGTTTGACAGGAAGTAATTTTACAAGTGTCAGTGATATAAAGAATTAAATGCTTTCTAAAATTTCCCTTCATTTCTTTACTATACCATAAAATTTGCATAAAATGTCCATCCCATAATTTTAAGCTCGCCAACAAAGCAAAACTGGAAATGTTACTGAAATTATGATCCTGAAAATAATCACAGCATATTTTTAAAGAATAAACTGCAATTCTAAAATCTGTAAAGTTAGTCAATGAAGAACCTGTTTAAGACACATTACCAAGAGTGCTCTAAGGGTTACCACTGCAATAAGAAAAGCTAAGATTTTTAATGGACCAAAGACTATTGCTATTATATTATACATTCTTAAAATACTAGTATATATAGAGAAGGATTTATAGGGCCTTAAAGAATGAGTTAAGGAGCTTCCAGGTTGGTGAACACACTGAGGTACTGGACGGTGGCCTGCCCAGAGAGGGCATGGTAGCTCCTTGCCCTCCCCCCATACTGTGTCCTAAGCATTGCTTCCATTTGGCTGTTCCAGAGTTGTATCCTCTATAATAAACTGGCAATAGAACTGCAAATTCTTATCCTCTACACTGTTAGAAAAAAATATTTCAGTGAAGCTTCCAAAGTGTGGAAATTGCTGTTGTCATCCACCAGAAGAGAAAAGTCACTGCCCTTGGTGACATAATTGAGACTGCGTGTAACAATGTATGATATGATCAGGTCATTTCCTGCCTTAAATGAATACTTTAGGTTGCCAGAGCCATGTGTAAATACCAAAGAAACGACATACTCTGAAAGTGACCAAGCAAACTCAAGCATCTAGATAGTAAAACTGTTTTTGTGGTCCTCTTTTTATTAAAAAAAAGAGGAGGAGGAGGAGGAGGAGGAGGAGGAGGGGGAGGAGGAGGAGGAGGGGGAGGAGGAGGAGGAGGGGGAGGAGGAGGAGGAGGGGGGGAGGAGGAGAAGATAAAAGCAGCATGTTTATGTAAATTTAAATTGTAACAGATAATTATAAGTAATCACAAATTTCATCAAAACCACATTTTAAAAGTTATACTAGAAAAATGTTTTTCCTGAGATGACCTCTCCTTAGTCATAGTGAAACCAATGATGGGCACACAGGGACCTATATTTGCCAAAGCAATCATTCTGACTTCTGCTATAGGTGTTCCAAGAGACTCCTGCTACAGAACAGCTAAAGTGTAGGAAAAAACACCATTTGAAACACTGCTAGTCTCAAAAGAGGCAAGGGAAAGTTCCAAGAATTCTCCTCAAATTTAAAAAAAAAGGGAGTTCGGGGGACTGAGTAAAGATGGTACCTGAGTGGCAGGTAGGCAGAAGGGCAAGCCAGCAGCAAGACTGGGATAGGAAACCTGAAGCTTCCTCCCCAAGCTGAGAACTCAGGGAGTTCAGCCTCCCAAATTCAGCCTCCCAAAGTGCTGGGATTATAGGCATGAGCCACTGCACCGGCCCCAAATAGATTTTTAATGGTTTAGAAATGAAAAACAGGAGCTGGAGGACATTATCCTTAGCAAACTAAAGCAGGAACAGAAAACCAAATATTGCATGTTCTCACTTATAAGTAGGAGCTAAATGATGAGAACACACGGACACATGGAGAGGAACAACAGGTACTATGGCCTATCTGAGGGTGGAAAATAACGAATGGGTACTAGGCTTAGTATCTGGGTGACAGAATCATCTGTACAACAAACCCTCATGACACAAGTTTACCTATAACAAACCTGCACAGGTACCCCTGAACCTAAAAGTTAAAAAAAAAATTAAAATAAAAAATGAACAATTCTACTGATAAAATGTAGAATTTCATTTCATGTCATTTTATTAGAATTTTATAAATCTACAGTCATACACGGGAGAGTGCTAAAGCACTGATTAAAAGAGCAAAACACTAGAAATAATCTTTATGTCTCACTGGGAGCTGGTTAAAGAAAAATGGAATGTTATACAGTCATACAAAGTAACACAGATCTGTATTTCAAGACTACAGTCACTCAGTATGCAATATAACAAATAACAAGGCATTAATCATTGTTTTAAAGAGAAATGCAAAACATGGTGAAATGAGATTTCTTGGATAAATCTAGGTATCCTGGATATCTTTAAATAAAGTTTGTTTTAAAGAGTCTGACTTTGCAATTTTATAAATATCTTCGAATAGTGATATTGTAATAGAAACTAAATATTTATAGTATACTTTCATAAAAGATCTTCCATACAAAAGGCATATTTGCTAAAGGATCCTCCAAAACAAAAGATGTAAGTTTTTAAGGTAATTTGGGGGATACAGAATAAGAAAAATAATCCCAAGTGTTATTTCATAAAATCATCATTCAAAATACATGTCAATACTCAACATGAGATATTCTTAAAGCTTCGCAGAAATCCTTTACTCACTAATAAAAAACTGACATGTTTCCTCTGGAATAAGAGCCTATTACCAACAGTGGTGCTGAAATCTGTCTCAATTTCAATTTCTGTTGCCAGCTTACATACTATTCTTTCAACATATAACTCAAGGTCAACTTTCTCACTATTGTAAATCATTTAGTTAAAAAAAAAATGATCATTGTTATTCTATACATTTCCTACAAATAATTTCTAATTATTTTAAAGAAAAGCTTATTATTGACCTTCAACTAGATAAACAGAATCCAAAAAGCTTTTTACAATTTATATAATAAAACTGATTTTGAAAAGTTAGGCCGTTGGATTTTTTTTTTCTTTTTTTAGTAAGCTTAAAAAAAAAAAGTAAAATTTCCTCCCCACTACTTTTTATCTATTTATTTTTTTAGAGATGGAGTCTTGCTGTGTTGCCCAGGCTGGAGTGCCACGGTGCGATCTCGGCTCACCACAACCTCCACCTCCCAGGTTCAAGCAATTCTTCTTCTTCAGCCTCCTGAGTAGCTGGGATTACAGGCACATGCCACCATGCCTGGCTAATTTTGTGTTTTTAGTAGAGACGGGTTTTCACCATGCTGGCCAGGCTGGTCTCAAATTCCTGACTTCAAGTGATCCTCCTGCCTCAGCCTCCCAAAGTGCTGGGATTACAGGTGTGAGCCACCGTGCCCGGCCCCCACTACTTTTTAAAAACTAACAGCTTATATTGTCAAGACATGGAAATGGCAACCTTGATAAAGTAATGAGTAATAGCACATTCCCTTGGTTGCCACCCTCAAAGAATTCTGAGCTCTATAACACAAAGTAAGACATTTTCATAATCACAGTTTTATTTATAAATAGAGAGTATCAAAGCAACCCAAGACTAGCTAGTCACATCTGTTTTTTATTCAAATACACAATAGAGTCCTGAGCATAAGCTTTAGGCAGGAAAAAAAACCTTCTGTGGGTTGTTCTAGGGGTTTGTTTTGGAGGAGGGGGGCTGCTGTGCTTAACATAAAATATCCACATCCTACAAATCCTTTGTATGTGCAACATACAAAGTTGATTTAGAATTTAATTTAGAATTCAAGCTTTTTTCCAGTTGTAACTGGACTACTTGGTACTTTGCATCTGTTCATTAAAAAATAACTCAAAATAGGGCCAAGCACGGTGGCTCATGCCTGTAATCCCAGCACTTTGGGAGGCCGAGGTGCACAGATTGCTTGAGCTCAGGAGTTTGAGACTAGCTTGGGCAACATGACGTAACCCCATCTCTACTAAAAATACAAAAATTAGCGGGGTATTGTGGCGCATGCCTGTAGTCCCAGCTATTCAGGAGGCTGAGGTGGGAGGATGACTTGAACCCAGGAGGCAGAGGTTGTAGTGAGCCAGGACTGCACTGCTGCTCTCCAGCCTGGACAGCAGAGCTAGATCCTGTCTCAAAAAAAAGAGAGGGAGGGAGGCAGGGAGAAAACAATGTTCCAAAAATTATGGTAAATCACTAAATTTATTTGTGTGTCATTTCATCTTTTTGAAGTTAAAAGTAATTGACATTTTGGTTAGTAAATGCAATATCTGCAGCTGAAATACACAAGTTTGGATATTTAAATTAAATTAGGGCCAGGCACAGTGGCTCACGCATGTAATCCCAGCACTTTGGTAGGTCGAGGCGAGCAAATCACCTGAGGTCAGGTGCTCAAGACAAGCCTGGACAACATGGCAAAATCTCGTCTCTACTAAAAATACAAAAATTAGCTGGGTGTGGTGGCAGGTGCCTGTAATCCTAGCTACTCAAGAGGCTGAGGCAGGAGAATCACTTGAACCCGGGAGGCGGAGGTTGCAGTGAGCTGACATTGCACCACTGCACTCCAGCCTGGACAACAGAATGAGACTCCGTCTCAAAAACATTAATTAATTAATTAAATTACGTTGTTTTCTAAAAATGGAATTTTATTAAGGAACACATAAAAGAACATTGAATGCATTTATGAGGTTAAATTTTTTAAAGATTTTTTTTTTTAAGCTGAACCATAATTAAGAATATCAACCTACTACCCGTTTTTAAAGGGTATGTGTTCCATTATTCCCTGGGTCAATTTTCTTTTTCTATCCTTTTTTTTTTTTTTTTTTGAGACGGGTCTCGTTCTGTCACCCAGGCTAGAGTGCAGTGGTGTGATCTCAGCTCACTGCAACTTCCGCCTCCCACCTTAGCCTCGCGAGCAGCTGGGACTACACGAATATTCTTTCTCTTTTTTTGAAATGGGGTCTTGCCCCAGCCATCCCATTACTGGGTATATACCCAAACGATTATAAATCATGCTGCTATAAAGACACATGCACACGTATGTTTATTACGGCACTATTCACAATAGCAAAGACTTGGAATCCACCCAAATGTCCATCAATGATAGACTGGATTAAGAAAATGTGGCACATATACACCATGGAATACTATGCAGCCATAAAAAAGGATGAGTTCATGTCCTTTGTAGGGACATGGATGAAGCTGGAAACCATCATTCTCAGCCAACTATCGCAAGGCCAAAAAAACAAACACTGCATGTTCTCACTCATAGGTGGGAATTGAACAATGAGAACACTTGGACACAAGAAGGGGAACATCACACACCAGGGCCTGTTGTGGGGTGGGGGGAGGGGGGAGGGATAGCATTAGGATATATACCTAATGTAAATGACAAGTTAATGGGTGCAGCACACCAACATGGCACATGTATACATATGTAACAAACCTGCACGTTGTGAACATATACCCTAGAACTTAAAGTATAATAAAATAAATAAATAAATAAATAAATAAAACACTAAAAAAAAAAAAAAAGAGAGAGAGAAATGGGGTCTTGCTCTGTCGTCCAGGCTGGAGTGCTGTAGCACGACCAAGGCTCACTGCAGCTTCAACCTCCATGGCTCAAGCAATCCCCTTGCCTCAGCCTCCCAAGCAACTGGGACCACAGATGTGCTCTACCACATACAGCTGATTTTTAATCTTTGGTAGAGACCAGGTCTATGTGGCTCAGACTGGTTTCAAACTCCTGGGTCTCAAGTGATCCTCATGCCTCAGCCTCCCAAAGTGTTGGGAATACAGGTAAGAGCCACCTGCTTGGTGCCCTAGGACAAATTTCAAACTCCTAAAAGATCCATGTTTTCATTCCACTTTTTTTTTTTTTTTTTTTTTTGAGACAGAGTCTCGCTCTGTGGCCAGGCTGGAGTGCAGTGGCGTGATCTCAGCTCACTGCAAACCTCCACCTCTCTGGGTTCAAGCGATTCCCTGCCTCAGCCACCCGAGTAGCTGGGATTACAGGCACGCGCCACCACGCCCAGCTCATTTTTGTATTTTTAGTAGAGATGGGGTTTCACCATGTTGGCCAGGATGGTTTCGATCTCTTGACCTCATGATCTGCCCACCTTGGCCTCCCAAAGTGCTGGGATTACAGGCATGAGCTACCATGCCCTGCCTATTCCACTTTTTTTTAAGGGGAAGCAGGGGAGGGTGGCTAGGAACTGGTGAGGGAGGGGAGAACTGAGGTGGGATTGCAGAGCAGTAGGCAGGACTTTCTACTAAACGTTAAAACTGAAGTAACTATCAGAAGAGTCAAACTTTTACATAAACTATTTTTAAAAGGTAAAAATTTCTTAAAAATCAAAGAAATCCTAGGTGAAATGGCTCTTTGATGGTCTAAAGAGTGCTTAAAATACGTTCTTACCTGGGCACTCTTGGATCATGCCATGTGCTCACACCAGTCTGTGTATGTAAGAAATACACCTGGCCTTGTTGCGTTGTCCTCTGTTCTGTAAAATTAATAAACACTGATAACAAAAACATTCAGACTGTCCAGATCAAAGACAGTTATATACACTAAGATGATATACTAATAGGGAAAAATCTCCAAATTACCAATCTATTTTATTTATTATCAAAAAAGGGCTTTACAAATTATTTGTTCTGTCTCTTGGAAACAATTTTACAAATGATGAGGGCCACAGGCCAGCTATCCACAAACAAACTAAACTTATAACATGGCTTAAATACTAAATATGTTGCAATGGAAAACAAATCAAGATTGTCACAATACTAATAACTAAAAAATTTTAAATGATGTATAAAAGGCTCTGAGAAAGAGGCTGGCCAACATTGGGAAGATTTGAGGAGGAACTTCCAGAAATTTTCAAAGAGTCTGGAGGTTGATAATGCTTATTATGCCTAATTTTATACCAAAACTTATGTTTTCTCTTTGCTAGACAAAGGTATATTCTCAAGATTACATTTGAGCTCAAAGAGAAGCAAAACAGATGAGATACTGGGGAGACATTCTATGTCATAAACAGATAGAGATGGAAAAATAGCCAAATTAGAAAGAAGAGGACTAAAGAGCAAGCAGGCACACTGGGGAGAAAAAAGTCAAGGACAAAATGAACTCAAAATCCTTGGGAAGACACAGGAAAGCCAGGGTGAAGAGAACAATCTCTAAAAGGGTTTCTTTATGGTGGGTTTTGTTTTGTCTTTAGACAAAATCCAATGAGAAACTTCAATACATAAAAAACTATTACTAATATTTATTAGTATAAATCTAATTTGTTTATAAACGTATGTCAATAAATTTAAACTTTAAACTTTCACAAATTATAAACAAAATCATATTACTATAGAGGACAGCTATAATAATTTCAGCCTTGGTATCCACTTTATTTTTATGTTTTGGTTGTACAGTTTTTAAAATTCAAATCACAGAAATATTGTAGAAGTATAACCACTCCCACTCTAAAGAGCTTGCCTTATAATCTCAAAGAGAAATGGCAGGAGAGTATTTCTTCTCAGGTCTGAACATTGATAATGACAGTTAAAATTTACTATGCCAGACACTGTGCCAGCATTTCACATGAAATTAGATATCACTGATTTCTTGCAACAAACCTAGATGGTTGGTGCTGTTATTTTCCTCTATAGAGGATAAAATTGAGGCTCAAAGAGGTTAAATAATGTGCTCGGTGTTACATGGCAAAGCCAGGATATGAACCTAGGTCCTAGGTCTGTCTGTCACTCAAGCCTATAATTTAATGATTGTGCTAAAAGTTAACCTTTGAGTCATAGCACAGTTAATGGACAAATTTTTTCAAATTAAAGAGCTAAAATACATTTAAAACTAAAATAAAAATCATGCATTTGCAGAAGAGTTTTAAAATATATTCTTGAGTAAAATAAAACTTAGATGTGGCAATTCCCAGTGTTGGTCATTAGATGTCAACATCAATCCAAAGTGGTTTATCTATAGTCTGTTAAGAGGGCAAAGATGTAAGTAACCCTGGTGAGCTTTTGGCAAGAAGAGGAAGTCAAGTTCAGACTATATACAAGGATTCACAAGATGGTATTAAATTAGAAACTTCCGTATTCTATTAGGACAAGACTCATGTTATCTTCCACATGAAACTTTATAATCTAGGATTTTATATAAGATTGTAATCATTTTATACAAACATAGAAGTGACTCAGTCATTTACAACAATCCAATCAGATAATCCAAAATTACAGACAATACAAATATATGATCAGAAATATGCCTTTAAAATTATTTCTAAATATATATGTCTAAAAAATTATGTCATAGGTTGAACTTCAGATTACCGTTATCAGTAACAATACCATCTTACCTTTCTATACAGTGCCTATTTACAAAACAGTCTCACTTCATTTCGTATGCTTCTCACACTACCTTTGTTATAAACTAGTCATCTCACTTCATTATAGAAGAGCACAAACGCTGAGGCTGAATGATGAGCACAAGGTCAAACTGTTGGTTAGGTAGTCATCTACCACTTCAAAGACTTTTCAAAGTTGGGAGGTTTTATATTTATTTTCATGCAGAATCCCTAAGCTCAGATTAATAACTTTTTCAAAATATATTTTCTGACTTCCTCAGCAAGCTGAAATCAGTAAACCACATTTTATTTTTCCTTTGCTAGTTGTCATACCATAGCCTTCTGGTAGGTCTGGAGGAGTATGTAAATGTGTTCTGCTCATGTAATTTCTATGTCGTTGTGACCTGACTCTCCTCTCTGCCAGCCTGGGATCTGAAGACTGTCCACATGTTGCACCATTTGTTCCACTAATTGGAGTGTTCTCATCAACAAAGCAGCTAAGAGGTCTGCCAGGGCTAGAATATTCGGATGCCGGTCTATTGAAAATTAACAAGGAAAAGACGTTATCAATTTAGATATCAAAAGTAGAGTTCTCTAGACAATATATATATACTGCAGTAACAACCACTTATCATGTCTGAAAACAGAATGACTAATACAAGTATAATGACTTCAAGAACTCTGAGTAAAAGCAAACCTGAAGTCTCTAAGCACCAAAGAAATGCAAATGATAAGCATGTCATCAACTATGTATTTAAATGACTTTATTTTAATGACATTTGATATAAAATCCATACGTATCTGTGGATGTGAGACTGGCTTACAAAACACTGCTTGATCTAGCTATAGCCTCTCCCTCAGACCTGACTTCCCACCATTCTCCCTCCCACTCTGCTTCAGCCACACTCATATTCTTCCTGTTCCTTGAACTTGCCAAGGTCATTCCACCTGAGAGCAGTTGCTCTTCCTTCCATCTGGCATATTCTTTTCTCCTACTCTCCCTCGGCCTGGCTCTTTTTTGTCATTCAAATCAGTTTATTATTGCCTCCTAAGAGGTCCCTCAGACCTCCCAATCTAAAAAAGTCACCCAGTCATTTGACAATACATCGCAAAAGGAAAGAAAACAGTTTGTCTCTTTAAGGGGCTTCCAGTCTACTATTGCAGATCTTTCAAAATAAAAAAATAATTAAGAGTTCATTCTTAAATTAACATGGCAGGGTATGGTGGCTCACACCTGTAATCCCAGCACTTTGGGAGACCGAAGCGAGCGGATCACTTGAGGTCAGGAGTTTGAGACCAGCCTGGCCAACACAGCGAAACCCCACCTCTACTAAAAATACAAAAATTAGCCAGGTGTGGGGGCGGGCGCCTGTAGTCCCAGCTACTCGGGAGGCTGAGGTACGAGAATTGCTTGAATCCGGGAGGCAGAGGTTGCAGTGGGCAGAGGTTGCAGTGAGCCAAGATCGTACCACTGCACTCTAGCCTAGGCAATAGAGCAGGACTCCATCTCCAAAAAAAAAAAAAAAAAAAATTAACATTTAAAACAACAATCATCCTTTTATACATGTAGAAATTCAAGTTAATTTTACTGGTTAAATGAGTCAGAAGGAAATTGGTGTTCAAGTGAAACCTTGAACACTGACACAAGTACATATTCATCTGTGCTCAGATATAATAAAAATGGGTACTTCAATAAATTCCTTGGCAGTTTAATACTAGAAATGCAACTTGACAACATGAGCTAAGCTTTTACCTGAGAATTATAACGTAAAAGAGAAAACCTTGTGATCCAATGAGTTAAGCAATTAGTTCTGTATAAATAAAAGTAGGTGCAGCTAATGAAAAGAATTTGGTATTTTATGCCTAGTGCCAGTCCTGCTCAAGAGGGGGAAAACAGGCAAAACAAAACACTGCACAAGATGGCAAATTTTGTTCTCACTTAAAAGGGTGAGGAGAAGGGGATTCAGCCACATAGACTATTTGTTTTCAGTTACTTCAAAAGCACCTCTTTGCGGTTCCCAAAATTTATCTTGCATCCCAATGTCTTTATACAGTAAGCTCCATGAAGTGACTATACCTGACATTCTTCAAGATTTAGTTCAGAGATTCCTCTGCTTATCAATTTAATTCATTCGATTTTTATTTTATTTTATTTTATTTGTTTTATTTTTGAGACTGAGTCTCGCTCTATCGCCCAGGCTGGAGTGCAGTGGCGCAATCTCGGCTCACTGCAACCTCCACCTCCTGGGTTCAAGCCATTCTCCTGCCTCAGCCTCCTGAGTAGCTGGGATTACAGGCACCCACCACCACGTCCAGCTAATTTTTGTATTTTTAGTAGAGATGGGGTTTCTCCATGTTGGCCAGGCTGGTCTTGAACTCCTGACCTCAAGTGATCCGCCCACCTTGGCCTTCCAAAGTGTTGGGCTTACAGTGGTGAGCCACCATGCCTGGCCAATATTTTTTTTTTTTTTTTTGGGACAGAGTCTCATTCTATCACCCAGGTTAGAGTGCACGGGCACGATCTTGGCTCACTGCAACCTCCACCACCTATGTTCAAGCAATCCTCCCACCTCCACGTCCCAAGTAGCTGGGACCACAAGCATAAGTCACATGCCCAGCTAATTTTTTTGGTAGAGACAGGGTTTCATCATGTTGCCCAGGCTGGTCTCCAACTCCTGAACTCAAGTGATCCACATGCCTTGGCCTCCCAAAGTGCAGGGATTACAGGCAGCCTCGAAAAGTGCAGGGATTACAGGCATGAGCCACCACGCCCTGCCTCATTCAATATTTATTGAGTACCACTGCAGGCCCTGGAGCTACAATGACAGCATGACCTGTCAAACAAACTGTTGAAGAACACTTTTAAAAAATAACAATGGCACCTGTTATAAGATCTACTGATCTACGACAGCAAAAACCAAGAAAAAAAATCTAGTAAAGCTGACAGATAAATAGAAAAGGACTTCAGGAGGGTGGCTGGCATAGATCATGAGAAAATATTTGTACGTTCTTACCGTGTTGGGCGCTCCCATTGCGTAGTTCTTGTTATATGGTTTAGATACTGGATTCTTCCAGAGGCGGTTCTCCTTTCTTCCCAGCTTAAAGAAAAATATTGAGTGATAAGGCATTAATAGGAAACTTGGACACAGTGCAACAAGCAAGCCAGTAAGACATCTGCTGTTACAAATCGGGAATGCCAACCTGAAGTATCAATTCACAGAATATATAATTTTTTCAACTTATTTTAGAACTCTGTAATATATTTTATGGGATTCTGAAGCTTCTAAAGTATTTATGCTGAGGTGTAACAAATATTTTCCATCAGCCAAACTCTGAGAATTTTTAATAATGTCAACAATACACAATTAAATTCATACTAATTACTCCAGAATATGGAAAATGGCCATACTAAAAATACATTTAACCATAAACTCACGAGGTCTCTTGACTTCGTGATCCACCCGCCTCGGCCTCCCAAAGTGCTGGGATTACAGGTGTGAGCCACCGCATCCGGCCAAAAGCTTTTCAAAGCATTTAGCCTACCCAAACTAATTTTTTAAAAATGAAGACTATTGGCTGGCGCGGTGTCTCACGTCTGTAATTCCAGCATTTTGGGAGGCTAGCATTTTGGGAGGCCAAGGTAGGCAGATCACCTGAGGTTAGGAGTTCGAGACCAGGCTGGCCAACATGGTGAAACCCCGTCTCTATTAAAAATACAAAAATTAGCCGGGCGTGGTAGCATGCGCCTGTAATCCCAGCTACTTGGGAGGTTGAGGCAGGAGAATTGCTTGAACCGGGGAGGCGGAGGTTGCAGTGAACCAAGATCATGCCACTGCGCTCCAGCCAGGGTGGCAAGAGCGAAACTCCTCAAAAAAAAAAAAAAATCGAAACAGCTACTTTATTTTTTTCTTTTTTCTTTTTTTTTTTTTTGAGACAGAGTCTTGCTCCTTCACCAGGCTGGAGTGCAGTGGCACGATCTCAGCTCACTGCAACCTACGCCTCCCGGGTTCAAGCAATTCTTCTGCCTCAGCCTCCTGAGTAGCTGGGACTACAGGTGCACACCACCACGCCTGGCTACTTTTTGTATTTTTAGAAGAGACGTGGTTTCACCATGTTGGCCAGGATGCTCTTGATCTCTTGACCTTGTGGTCCTCCCGCCTCAGCCTCCCAAAGTGCTGGGATTACAGGCGTAAGCCACCATGCCTGGCCAAGACTGCTACTTTCTATCAACTCTTTACTATAATTCATTTAATGAAAAAGAGCCAAATGACTACAGAAATGTGATAATGTTAATATTTCTACAAAGATACTGGCAGAGGTTGAAGGGCTCTAAAAGACAGAAAATAAAGAGATGCTAGGGTATTTTCCCTCCTGTGATTACAATTATAGTACAATAATGTAGGGCAAGTTTAGAACAATAAGCCTTATTACTGCTGGCACTCTCTCAATATTGATTAGTTATTTCATCCTAAATTTCCTTTTCAAAAATACCATAATCTACCTCATATCTATAAAAGACCTAACAGACATATCTAGAAGCTAAAGTGATCTACGAACAGTTAATTATAGTGATTTTTAACAGTTTAAAAAATGAGTAAATACCATAACCTGGGTATAAAATTTTGTATAAAAAATAATTGGAGTTAAAATTTAACCATTTATATACTTCAATGGATGCAATTTATTACATGTAAGTTATATCTCATCGAAGTTAGTTAAAAATACTTTAAATGTTAAAAATAAAATCAGAAAAGAGTTAGAACTAGTATCAAAGAGACCAGTCATAAAAATCATGACTTTAGAATCAAGACAGGTTTGTGTGTTTTGGCTCTGCCATTTATTATGTGGCCTTAGCCAAATAACTTCTCTCTTAGTTTTTGAGGGTAACAATAATAGTAGCAATAGAAATAATAGTAGCTAATTATTTACTAAGCGCTTATTTTATGCAAGACACTGTGCTAAAGTGCCTTACCTGAATTATTTCATTTGATCCTCTCAACAGTTTATGAGTATGCTATTATCACTCATACTCTTTTGTAAATAAATATAAACCAAAGCATATGGAAGTTAAATAAATTAAGGTCATAAAGCCAATACACAGAATAGTAAGGATTAGAACTCAGGTGGTCTGATTTCAGAAGCATGGCTATATACTGCCTTCCAAGATGCTATGAGAATTAAATGATATGTACATAAAGTGCTTATAACAGTATCTGCCATATACATGCTCAATGAAATCTTACCATGTTATTTTAATTACTATTACACAAACTATCCATCCCATCCCTCTTAAATATAGCAATGTTTCTAATTTAGCACTTGCATGGCCTGTTTTGAATAATTTAATCAAGCAACATTTTTTTAACTAGATAATATTTACAAGAGAGTTATATTTGTCAAGAAATTTCATTTGTCTCCTAGTCAAAACTCTTAATAACCAAATTTAACACATTTAATTTGTGGCTTATTTTATAAATTTGTCGAGACAAGATCTTCCATTAATTTTACAATTAGAAGGAAAATCTACATTCAATATACGATAAACACCATTTAATATACAATAAACACCCACTTATTTCTATTCTTTTAAAGATATTATCTATATATTTCTCTAATGATTTCAGTGATGTTAGCTTACCCGTCTGGTAAATCGTTATCAAATAAACGACTGCAGTCCACAACTTGTCCTCCTGTGCCTATTCGGTCTCTGGACTGAAGACTTACTATTAAATGACAGAAATATTACTAAGATTCGTACAACTAGAAAGAACTATTATAATCTAAAATTTCTATCTTCAGAAGACATCTGACTTAGCTTATTTTAATACTTTAGAATGAACTCTTTGGTTTCTACTAAAATTTATAATTTCTTTTCCCACAGATTTTTCCCTTTAGGAGTAATATTAGAATTCTAAGGTTTTCTACACTTTATTACGTTCATGGAAGAAGCCTAATTCCTTTTTCACCATAGTAATGGTGCATAGCAGAGTCAATACTGTACTTAATTAAGAAGAGGCATAGCTGGGCGCGGTGGCTCACGCCTGTAATCCCAGCACTTTGGGAGGCCGAGGCGGGCAGATCACAAGGTCAGGAGATCGAGACCATCCTGGCTAACACAGGGTGAAATCCCGTCTCTACTAAAAATACAAAAAAATTAGCCAGGCGTGGTGGTGGGCACCTGTAGTCCCAGCTTCTCGGGAGGCTGAGGCAGGAGAATCGCTTGAACCCGGGAGGCGGAGCTTGCAGTGAGCTGAGATCGCGCCACTGCACTCCAGCCTGGGCGATACAGCGAGACTCCGTCTCAAAAAAAAAAAAAAAAAAAAAAAAAAAGGAAGAGGCATAACATATTAAGGGTGTATTCATGTACAAAGAAGTTTGAAAAGTCCATATTAATTTGACTTTAATACTTGATCATCTGACCATCTAAAAAATACACTGGGCTGGGCGCAGTGGCTTCTGCCTGTAATCCCAGCACTTTGGGAGGCCGAGGCAGGCGGATCATGAGGTCAGGAGATCGAGACTAGCCTGGCAAACATGATGAAACCCCGTCTCTACAAAATACAAAAAATTAGCCGGGTGAGGAACTACGGGCGTGGTGCGTGCACCTGCAGTCCCAGCTACTGGGGAGGCTGAGGCAGGGGAATCACTTGAACCTGGGAGGCAGAGGTTGCAGTGAGCCGTGATTGCACCACTGCACTCTAGCCTGGCAACAGAGTGAGACTCCGTCTCAAAAAAATAAATAAATAAATAATAAATAAAAATACACTGTATTCTAGCAAGAGGGCCATCCTGGTATTCCAGCAAAAGAGCAATCCTTGGATTGATGGAGTTTTAACAGGACACCATTATCCAGTGTAGTATAAAACCACCACAAAGAACGAGGAAGGAAGAGATGTGAATTCTAGAGCAGGCTCTAGTAACTAGTTTAGCACTGTAACCTTGAACAAAACACTTAATATACTTAAGGTGTAGATAATCCCTGTCTGAATAATGAAAAAGTTACGTTAAATTATATCTCTGAAGTCCTTCTTTGCCGCTCCAGTATTGCTTAATTCTAGTTCTGGTAACTCTCCCAAAAGACAGAAGGAGGTATAGTCAAACTTGGCTATAAATCCAACTTCTTAAATAATAGGTCAGCACAACAAGTATTACATCTAAGGACCCTTCATTCAAAGAAGGGTCTCAAAATTCTGAAATCTTCCAGCTCTGTAAACATTTTGAAAGATCAGTTCAACACAGAGCTCCTTGATATTAAGTCCCATTTAGAGGAGAGAACACTATGAACACCTACTTGGCAAATGTAAACAAAACATTATATGAAAACTGTACTAGACAACTGTATCAATCAGTTTTTAAATAGATAAAACAAGTGAAATGTGTACCAAAATACAATCATAGTAGAAACAATGTATTTTCTCATTAGCATTGTTTAGAATAATAGTAAGATTCAAAGCTAAAGAATTTCATGGGCTTCAATTTACATCTCCAGAATGCTATGTTAATAGCACAGCTATTAACTGGTTAAATGAATTACATACCCACCATGGGCTATCATACATTAAAAATGCTACAGATTTTGCAAGCCTTAATGCAAAGTAGGAAAAAAAAAAAAAACAAGTAACAATGCTATAGAAATGTGTTTATGGTCCAAAAAAAAAAAAAAAGATGTTTATGATAAATTTAAACCAGTTTTTAAAAATTCAGTATAATCTCCTCTAAAAAAAAATCATAAAAAAGGTATACATTCAAGTAATAACAATAACGATACATTAGACTTCCCACGCTCAAACAATCCTCCCCTCAGCCTCCCAATGTAGCTGGGGCATAACAGTTTTAAACAAGGAAAAAAGTTTGTACTCCTTGAATCAATTATCTAAATTTGGGAGATTCTTTTCTAAAAAAGAATAAAGCAAAGTGTACAAAAATATTTGCAAGTTTCAATGTTATAATAGCAAAAAAATTTTTTAATTATTAAGTTGTGATATATCTATATACTTCATCCTTTAAAAATCATTAATTACAAAGATTATAAATACTAAAAATGATTATGGTTAAGTGAAAGAAAGCAAAGTAAAAAGTTAATGTTCACTGGAATTAAAGACATATACATTTTATATACATATTTATGTATATAAAAATACTAGAGGGGAATACAGTTTTTTTTGTTTTTTGTTTTTTTTGTTTTTTTGAGATGGAGTCTCGCTCTGTTGCCCAGGCTGGAGTGCAGTGGTGAGATCTCGGCTCACCACAGCCTCCACCTCCTAGGTTAAAGCGATTCTCCTGCCTTAGCCTCCTGAGTAGCTGGGACTACAGGCACACACCACCATGCCACACCAGCTAATTTTTGTATTTTTTAGTAAAGACAGGGTTTCACCATGCTGGCCAGGCTGGTTTCGAACTCCTGACCTCGTGATCCACCCACCTTGGCCTCCCAAAGTGCTGGGATTACAGGTGTGAGCCACTGTGCCCGGCCCGGGAATACAGTTTTTAAAGTTAGTCTTCTAGTGTCCTTTTCTCCATTTTCCAAAAAGTATATATACCTACTTACAATTATTTGTTAGAGGGCTCATTCTGAAAGAACTGGAACTCATTCTGTTTTTGAATGACAAAACTAAAGAATCATAATGTTTGAGTCCAGCCTGCCTCTCTCTTTATTAATGGTCCTATTATGAACACCAGATTCACATAAGAGCTTTAAATAAACACATATATACATGCATACACATATTTAAGAGTAAAACATTTGTTTTCTATGTGGTGTACTCCAGTAGGTATACTTCTAATGTCTAACAAAGTTTGCTATTTATATAAATGCAAATTCATACCTAGTAAAACTATTTTGTTACTACTAGATAGTAGTTGGCAAGCATTATGTAACATAACAAATCAAATACAGAAGGAACACTTACATGTGAAAGTGTTGTATGACTGAATTTATTTTTGAGGTTTTTTTTTTTTTTTTTTTGCTCCCTTCTCAATCTAAGAATGACAGGAATTATCAGTAACGATGTAGTGTAGATCAGGAATCCCCAACCCCCAGGCCATGGATGGGTGAGGTATTGGTCCAGGGTCTGTTAGGAACCCGGCCGCACAACAGGAGTGAGTGGCAGGTGAGTGAGCATTATCACCCGAGCTCTGCCTCCTATCAGATCAGTGGCGACATTCGATTCTCATAGGAGCACGAACCCTATTGTGAACCGCACACACAAGGCCAGCTCCTTATGAGACTCTCATGCCTGATGATCTGTCACGGTCTCCCATCACCCACAGATGGGACCATCTAGTTGCAGGAAAACAAGCTCAGGGTTCCCACTGATTCTACATGATGGTGAGTTGTAGAATTAGTTCATTATGTATTACAATGTAATAATAATAAAGTGCACAATAAATGTAATGCACTTGAATCATCCCGAAACCACCTCCACCCCCAGCCTGGTCTATGGAAAAACTGTATGCCATGAAACCGGTTCCTGGTACCAAAAATGGTGGGGTGCGCTGGTATAGATACTTCCCTGGGATAACCACAATAGGGCTTTGCTATGTGGCTACTCTGATGGTTCTCTAACTATGAACCCAATTCACTGCCTTGTAAAATAAAGTACCTTCAGTAACTAAAACCTCTCTGATGGGTTCATAACAAAATAATCTTACTAAGTTCTGTTCTATCATGAAGTGTGACATTCCTATTGAATTTTTCTTTTCTTTTCTTTTTTTTTTTGAGACAGGGTCTTGCTCTTGTCACCCAGCTGGAGTGCAATGGTGTGATCTTGGCTCACTGCAACCTTCGCCTCCTGGGTTCAAGCGATTCTCCTGCCTCAGCCTCCCGAGTAGCTGGGATTACAGGCACCTGCCACCATGCCCAGCTCATTTTTTGTATTTTTAGTAGAGATGGGGTTTCACCATGTTGGCCAGGCTGGTCTCGAACTCCTGACTTCAGGTGATCCACCCGCCTCAGCCTCCCAAAGTGCTGGGATTACAGGTGTTAGCCACTGTGCCTGGCCACATTTTTCTTCTTTAATTTAAGAAGCCTCTAAGATGAACAGTGTCCTTCCATACTAGGCATCTTGATCAAATCTGTATCAATTCTTAAGAAAGGTCTCAGCAAATTTTATATCAAGCCCTTCCCTCCAGGTCAATTCCAGACACCCTAAATACCACATAAGGCTACTAAGTGCCTCATGAGTAAGGTAACAATTTCTCCCTTTTTCCAGTGTTACACTACCATTGCTCATTCTGTTTTTTCTCAATTAGCATAGATTTTAAAGCTGTAAAGCATTAAACATTAAAACAAGTTCAATAGAATGTTCTCTTCTTACTAAAAAAACTAGTTTGAGAATTATTTTCAGTAAACTTTAATAACATTTATAAAGTCTGAACTTAGTGCTCTACTATATTAGGATACTTTGAAAGAATTATTTCCTGAAGGATCAACAGTTCTTCACAAAACTTTTTTTTTTTTTTACATTAAAGTTTTTTAAATTAAGTTAACCTGGATCCTGGATTCACTGTAACATTTTACCTGGCTCATTTAATTCAGGCCAACACAATGAAGCTACAGTTATTATACTTTGATTTAAAAGGTATTTTACACTTTAGGTCAGTTTGAAACCAAAATTCATGTAACTTTAAATTCCACACTTACCTACTATCTGTCCTCTAACTGTATCATTGTCATTTGGCCCAAGTTTGCATAAATCCAACCTCTGATCTATTTGAAGTCAACAAAGAAAGCAACGAAAAAATTAGCTGGTATCAGAGATTCTAACATCTATAGAGTGACAATAAATTTCCACAATCCATTAGAAATCAAACCTATCATTTAAAGAGTTCAGATTTCAAAAACCAAACACTGGTGTATTACATTGCCAACACGTAGTCACTTTCTCTCCAAAACTTTTAGACCACTTTAGTCTGAGTCTTAATAATTGTTGGTCTTAAGGAATTTATCCCTAAGCCTTGGTTTTCTCACATATGACAATATGTGAATCCTCATATTTTTTTGAGGATTAAATCAGATAATTATGCCAAACTCTCAGCATAGTGCCTGGCACATAAGTGGTCAACAAATGTTAGTTGTCATTATCATTTTTTAACTAACCATTTCAAATGACATGGACCCAAAAAAGTATTCATAAGAAGCCAAGAATAAACTGTAAAATCTGGGTTTGCATCAGTTCTGTCACTCATTCATTTAGGAGCAAATCATTTCTTCTCTCAGATGCCTCATCTATAAAAGAGATATAACACTGACCTGGCCCTGAAAGTTACAGTAAGGAACAATGTCACCTAAAGTACGCTGGTTTTACTTTGATTACAGCACTTATAGCTGAATGCTTTTACAACTGTATGCCATCTGTCTACTTATCTGTGAATTGATAAATGGAGGAGACCATATCTTAGTCTTTGTATTTTCCACTCCAATCTGGTAGAACATTACATCAGGTAGGTGCTCAATAAATATTTGATAAATTCAATATTACTGCACATCAAAAAAGTCAAATAAATTAATACAATGAAGCAGTCACAAGAAACAGAAAAATCCATGCCCCTAAACTACAGTCCCTACTTATCCAACCAAAAATACAGACATTTTTCCCTTTGCAAAATAAATGGGTGCTACTAAGTTGGCTATACAGTGGATTCTGCAGAGCAACTAACTCCTCCTCTCCTATTCAGTCCTTCCAATGTGGCATGCTCCCTTTGCCAGCAGGCCTTTGCCCTTCCTTCTCAGAGGACAGGATTCATGCCTTTTTCTCCTTTATACAGCCAGGGTTTAGAACAGTAGCACATTAAGTCTTCAATAACTGTAAACTTATTGAACTAGGGATAATGTCAGACATTTGACCTATAAGTTTTCAGTTTGCTGAGTAATAAAACAGTTTACTTTTATATGCAATTCATTTTTTCCAATCCCAGTGTCTTTTCTCTACTGTTGGTTGCCCTGTCAGCCCAGAAATACAAGAATTTCTTAGATGCCTTTAAATATCTTGGACTAAGAACTTCTAGCTCAATTTTCTGCCCTTTTCTTTTTCACAAGGTCAATATATACCTATGCTGTGGTATCATACTACATTAAAAGAGACAATCTCTTGATATATTTAATAGTCAATGCTAAATTTACTCTTTTTTGTTTATTAATTTCCTTAGATCTTATGTGAGTTTGTTTAGCATATGCATCTGGGCTAAAATCCCATGACGATGACTAACGGTATTTTTTACATTATATAAAAAAGAATTCTATAGAAACAAACACACAAAAAAAACCTGTTGAAAAAGGAATTCCCATTTATGTTCCAATGGAAAGACCCATCCAAAAGACTCACCTGGTTATGCTAAGTCAACTTATAAATCCATTATGAAAACCACTTCTAATGTCTTGATCTTGGTCTAATCTTCTAAATCCTCAGGCTGATGATAAACTCAGCTACAGCTAAGTAGTTAATACAGCTGTTGTACACTCAAAATAATGTTTAATCTTTAACTTTTAATTTTGTCACAGCAGTTTTATGTATTATACCATTCTTACCCCTTCGTAATTGCCCTTTAACTGCCAGCTTAAACACTCCAATCACCTAAATAAAAACATTTCATCCACAAATCCACCAAAACCAGAAAAGGATACTAAGAAATTTTAAAAGGCATATACATCCTGATACCTTTATTTTTGCCATTCTGGATATCAATCATTTCTTAATACTTTTAAATTAGCTGGAAATGAAGCATCAGCTCTGATTTGGCTGTAAGTTTCACATATTTAAAATGTTTCTTTTTTTTTTAAGTCTACAAAATAAATTTAGATCAGGAATTTTTACCAATGTTTCAGACATGCACAAGAAGTTGTGTTTGAAGCCCTACCAACATACTCAAATATATATATTATTTTTAAGTATATATTTGAGGATACATATATAGTGCATGTATATATGTATATGCACAAATACATATACACACACACACATATATATGTTTTTTAATTGGAAAAGCACTCGTATCTACTCACAACCAGTGTCTTTGAGGCGGTTGATGGCATTGGAAAGAAGACGAACACAACCGAGAAATCCAGCACCTTGTTTCTTATGGATCTTCTTGTGATTCCATACACTGATCGTAACTGAATCAGACTTTCCAATATACCTAAAAAACAAAACGGCTGCATGAGTAACTTGGTAGTTACAGGCAGTTGGCGTAAAATTTTTCTTTTGTTCTTTTTATATTCTAAAGTTACTAATATGCTTCAGAATCTGGCTAGATTATGCAAAATATGTCTTGAGTTAATCCACAGGATTGAATTTAAATTTTTAAAAATCTTGAAAATTTTAGTATATTTTTATCACATCTGCCACTCTCAAGCTGGGCTATAATTCTAGTCAGTAAAAAGGCTATTTTAGTAGCTAATGTCTAATAACACTAAGGGAGTTTATTAAATAACTTCTTAGCAAGAAAAAGAATCTTAAAAACTTTTATCACAGTCACATTTTAAATACATGTCGATGACATGACCTACTTTTCAAGGGATAGTGTCAAGGCTGACAGACCAAAAATCTGACCTACCTGTTATATTTTAAAATGCTGTAGAACAAAAGCTGTTTGTAACGCTTTTCCCCTGCTTCTTTCCTGTATGCAGGCCTTGAGCGAGCAGGACTCTTGCAGATTTCACTTCACTGCCTGCAGACAAGCAGAGCAGGGAAAAGCGTTACTGTACTTGTCTGTGCATATACCTGCAAGTATGTAAAAGCTCTACCACAGCCAATTGTTAACATGGCATCAACCCATGCAAAAAGATAATAAAATAACATGTCAGTAGAATCCTAGCTCTATTTCAATGACAATAAGAGGTCAAATTTTTGGTCCAGCAACCTTGATCTTAAAGTATCATTCAATAAATTACAATATCAGAAAAATTCACCTAGTATACAGAAAAGCCTAAACCATTTAAGTAAGGACTAAAGCTTTTAAATAAGTGACATGGAAGGTACACTTGAGCCCCGGGATCCAGCTGTGCCTAAAAAATGCCCACCCCAGGCTTTTAATTATGCAAATCAGTACATTCCCTTTTAAAAAATTAAGCCAATTTGAATTTGGTCTCTGTTGCTTGCAAATGAAAAAATCTGAATTAAAATATTGTTCAGTATGCATGTACCAATTTTTGAATACACCTACCAGTTCTATCTGGGCATGTATCTACTGGCATGTAATTCCAGAGCCAGAATCAAGTATTAAGTAGCTGAATTACCCAAGCTGAACATTTTTTAAAAAGTTACATTAGGCCGGGCGCGGTGGCTCACGCCTGTAATTCTAGCACTTTAGGAGGCCAAGGCAGGCAGATCACCAGAGGATAAGAGTTCGAGACCAGCCTGACCAACATGGAGAAACCTTGTCTCTACTAAAAATACAAAAAAACTTAGCCAGGCACGGTGGCATGCACCTGCAATCCCAGCTACTTGGGAGGCTGAGGCAGGAGAATCACTTGAACCCGGGAGGCGGAGGTTGTGGTGAGCCGAGATTGCGTCATTGCACTCCAGCCTGGGCAACAAGAGCAAAACTCCGTCTCAAAAAAAGAAAAAAAAAAGTTACATTAAACCAGTTGTCCAACTAGTAAGCCTGGTTTACAGGTATGCTGAAATACATATATTGATTACCTCAGTCCTCAGGGCAACGCACCACTGGCTTAAGCAACTTCATCTGTGTAGTCCAATGTGCCATATTTTTTATGTGTACCATGATATGAAAAGGTTGGGAAGCTCTACATTAAATCATAATAAGAAATTGCTAATTATAGACCTTCTGGAAGATAGCCTAACTCTGAATTACTAAAAATTATGAAATATATTATATTACTTAAGGGTACATGTCACAGACATTCTGTCCAAATATTCCTGGGCCAGAAATGAATCCAAAATATTACCTTTTCTTATACATAGAGAAGTACATGCTCTCAGTTTAATGAAACCTCATATAATATAACATACATGGCAACAAAAACAGTAAATTCCTTTTGCAATTGAAAGTTAAATAGAGGGCTCTATTAGCTTCTATTAAAACTTTGACTTACTAACAAATACATGATTTATAAACAAGTTTCAGGATGTTTTGTTGAAAGGGAGAGAGGGACACCTCTACAGGTGAATACAATGTTACCATATAGACCAAAATATGTACTTAGGATTTTGGGCTAAAATTTAATTATTAGATTTTGTTTGTATACTTAGCCAATTAAAGGCAAGGGTTTTGCAAAATGACTTTGGAAACAATCATAAGAGATGCTTCTGACAGCCAATTAATATTAATTGTAAGATAAAACCTAATAAGCACAAGAAAAGATGTTCAACATCATTAGTCATGATGCACCTCAAAACCATGACCAGATACAACTTCATACCCACTAGGGTGGCCACAATTTTTTTTAAAAGAAAATAACAGTGACAGAGGAATAAAGAAACTTCCAGTGGAAAACAACAGTCATGAAAGATCAAAATCAGTATGCCATCAGCAATACTCTAAACCTACAATTTCCAAAATGGTACCCACCAACCACGAGACCCTTGAGGACTTCAAGTGTGGCTAGTCCAAATTGAGGCAAGCTGCAAAATAAACCACTGATTTTTTTTTTCTTAACATAAAATGAGAAAACCGCTGATTTTTTAGAGACATAGTAAATATGTATATATACATATATGTGTAAGTAGCTCAATATTTTTATACTGACATGTTGAAAGTATTTTTGATATACTGAATTAAATAAAATATATTATTATGCTTCATTTTAAGAAACAGGGTCTCGTTATGTTGTAGCTGGATTACAGGTGCAAGCCACTATGCCCAGTTTATTATGCTTAATGTCATCTGTTTCTTTTTACTTATCTTAACGTGGATGCTAGGAAATTTAAAATTATAGATGAGCTCCCATCTGTGCCTTACATTATATTTCTACTCAACAGTATGGATCTAAACCTAGAAGATAATGGAGCAATGTATTCAACATTTGGAGGTAAAGTGATATTTCACCTAGAAGCCTATACTCAAACCATATCAAAAGATAAGAAGTCAAAGTATATCTTCTGATAAGATCTCAACTTTCTTCCCATCTTTGTATTATTTCTCAAAATGACAATGGAAGATAAAGTTCACCGAAACAGGAGAGTAAACAAAAAAAAAGGAAGTCACTAAACCTAGAAGAGACAAAGGAAATTGCCAACATAACAATAAAGGCAAGTCCCAGGACAACTGCGCAGTGGGTCTTGGAGAACCATCACACCAGACTAAAGAAAGAGAACACAGACTCCCAGGAGGGGTATCTCCAAGAAGAAAAAAAGCCAATGGAATACTGACAGAACTGAATATATGGAGAAAAGATCTTTAGTTCTATAGGAGAGTCTGAGGATTATGACACATAATTTCTCATTTCTATCTAGGAGATAAATAGATAACTAAACAAATGGGAAAAGTAGCTACTAACTTCAGAAAAAACAAAAGTTGTCAAGAAAGAAAATGTAATTCTTGTACCCGTGACCCAACTATGGATATTTACATAATCATAATAACGTAAACATGGAACAATGGTTTAACCAAAAAGGTTCATATAATTATATTGGAAGACTAAAGAAAGGAAGAGGCTTGTGTCATGAGAATGGGGATGTTGAATACCAATTTTAAAAGCTGAACCACTGGGCTGGGCATCACAGCCCACGCTTGTAATCCAAATACTTTGGGAGGCCAAGGAGGGAGAATCTTGAGCCCAGGAATTCAAGACCAGACTGGGCAATATAGCAAGACCCCATCTCTACAAAAAATTACCTTAAAAAAAAAATTAGCTGGGCATGGTGGCATGCACCTGTAGTTCCAGCTACTGAGGAGGGTGAGGTGGGAGGATCAGTTGAGTCCAGGAGTTAGAGGCTACACTGAGCTACACTGCACTCTGGCCTGAGCAATAGAGTGAGACTGTCTCTAATTTTAAAAGAATTTTTAATAATAAAAAATAAAGCCGAATCATCTTCTAGGTAGGAAATTCAAAAATACCTAAAACTAGGCTGGGCGCAGTGGCTCATGTCTGTAATCCCGGCACTTTGGGAGACCGAGGCAGGCGGATCACTTGAGGTCAGGAGTTCGAGACCAGCCTGGCCAACATGGTGAAACCCCATCTCTACTAAAAATACAAAAATTAGCTGAATGTGGTGGTGGGCACCTGTAGTCCCAGCTACTCGGGAGGCTGAGACAGGAGAAATGCTTGAACTCAGGAGGCAGAGATTGCAGTGAGCCGAGATGGTGCCACTGCACTCCAACCTGGGTGACAGAGCAAGACTCTGTCTCAAAAAAAAAAAAAAAAATTACCTAAAACTAAAAAAAGAAAACTGTGATGCTATAAAATAAAATACATATCTAGAAACAGATGAAAATACCAGAATAAACAGCCAAAGTTATTAAAGCAGTTGCCTTGAGGATGGGAATCAGGAATGAGAATGGAGCAGGGAACTTGCTGTTTTCCAGTAAAAGCTTTATTGTATCATTTGCCTTTTTAAAAAGGTGCATATACTCCAATGGTTTAAAATAAAATTTAAAAGAAAGAAACTATCCATATAAAGGCAAAAAGAAGCCTATTCAGTGCAACCCAAATCCTTATTTCTGGTTTTATAATTGGTCTAAAGTGGTGAATTAATACCTTTATTTAATTGAAAAAAGAGGTGGGGGATTGCTCTACTGTGAGCCAGTTTCATTTTCTTCTTCATAGAATTTTAGAGGTACCTCATCTTTCAAAACCTGTCTATAAGCCAAAGCACATTCCCACTGGGCTTTTCTTTACCCCTTTTGTGAAGACCAAATTATACCACAGATGAAACTCAGATCATTTCCCATGATTATTTTCAAAGACTATATCAAATAATATTAATTATATGTTCCATTTCAAACTAATTGTTGAAACCTACAGGTCATAATGCTGATTCCACTTTGGATCAAGCGTATTCTTCACAGTATCTGTAGAATGGCATTGCCCAGATCCATCAACCACCACCTTAGCAAATGGATCAGGAAGTCCTGTGAAAAAAGATTTTCTAAAATTAATAATTTGACATTTAAGATAGAAGATTAATTATACAAGCATTCCATTTGCTACAAAAGATTATTCCATTCTTTTAAAAAAGTTTAACATTTAGCTATAAATGAATAGTCCATTTAAAAAAAAAAAAAGACTAAAGTTACTTCTACATTAAATACCAAAACTATATTTTTTCTCGTTTCTGTCTCAAAATAGTCCCAGTTTAAACTACCAAAATCTAGAGGTTACCTCATAATGTGAAAGTTTTTAATAGGTTGTTACCAGCCCTCTGACCCGAGGAATGGGGTCATGAATGGTTACATGAATTCTTGTAACCATTCATGGCTTTTTCTTTCCAAATGTCTCCCTCAGTAGCTCATTTAAAGAAAAAGCTTATTAAAGGTTTTTATACAGGAACACAGGCTACAGAGAAATCAAATTAGCAAATGAGTTTTGCTGAATAACTACCAGGAAAAATCAGACTGAAACAAAAGATGTAACACTCTGCCTTAAAAGAGCTTACTATCTAATTGGAAAAATAAAAATACTATACATGAAAAACAAAAATAAAAATACCTGAGAATAAACAAGTGCTTAGTGATACTGATTGTAACGCAAACACTTATATCACTATGTTAGGTACTATTCTAAATACATTTATCCTTAATCCTTACAATAACCCTATGAGGTAAACACTGTTATTATCCCTATTTTACTGATGAGGGAACCAAGGCACAAGGGGGTCAATTAACTAGCCCAAGGTCACAGAGTAGTAAATGGCAGGGCCAGAATCTAAAGTGTAGATTCTAAACCCATGTCTGGCTCTCGACTTCATGCTCTTAACCACTATGCTGTATTTTACCTCTTATTTACTACGTGGTCCAACAGTGAGTACAAGTAAGAGCTCAGAAAAACAGGAGAAAAGGTTTGAATCTGAACAGTAAAGAAAGGGCTTTGAGGGAGGAGGGAACTCATCTGGGCTTTAAGGCAGGGGTCTCCAACCTCTGCACCATGGGCCGGTACAGGTTCGTGGCCTGTTACAACCGGACCACAAAGCAGGAAGTGAGCGGCGGGAGAGTAAGCATTACAGCCCGAGCTCCGCCTTCTGTCAGATCAGTGGCAGCATTAGATGCTCATAGGAGCTGGAACCCTATGGTGAACTGCGCTTGCAAGGGATCTAGGTTGTGCGCTCCTTATGAGAATCTAAAGTCTGATGATCTGAGATGGAACAGTTTCATCCCAACACATCCCCTGCTCCCCATGTCCTTGGAAAAACTGTCTTGCATGAAACCGGTCCCTGTGCCAAAGGTTGGGGGCTGCTGCTTTAAAGTACATACAGGAGAAGGAGGACTTTCCTAGCAATAGGAAGAGCACCAAGGAGGGTATGACAATACAATATTTAAAAGACTTTGAAGAGTCTAACCAAAGAGCTTGTGCTAAGGTGTAAAAGTAAATACTACTGGAAATATGACTGACCCAGTAAGAGAGGCTTAAAAGTCGGGCAACAGGGCTTGGACTGATTGAGGCAGATAACAGGGAGCCATTTCAGGTTCTCGAGCATGGCTGTAACTACAGTCATATTTTTCTATCAGTGGTATTCAGGGCCCACTAGGAGAAAGAAAGACTAGAGGCAGACCATATATGAAGCTGTTGTAATTATCCAACAGTAGGATGAAAAGACCCTGAATGAGGGAAGTCATGTGGAAAGGGAAAGGAAATGACAAGAGAGCTATTCTGAAAGATCTAATACAAATTAATAAGAAACTTGTATCAAAGATGACAATACAGTTTTCAGCCCAAAGCAATAATGAAAATGATTCTTTTGACAAAAATTTAAAAGGTGGAACTAAAAATGTTAGAGAGACAAAAATGTCACTTCATATGTTAGACATATTGGGATAGAGTAGATTTCCTGTGGACAGCTGAAAATACTAGAACAAAACAGCGTTAAGTGTTGGTGACTGGAGAAATTTTGCATGTTGGTATCAATGCTAATTTTTTTAAGATACTAATTTGCCAAGTTTCAAGGACAGACAAATCACCTATCAGTTCCCCAATTCTATGATTCTGTGATCTATCGCTTCCAAATAATAAAGGAGGACCAAAATTTAGGCGTTAAGTTTCAAAGAAACTTGGTAAGTTAGGGTATTAAATCTATTTGACTATATTGTTCTTGAAGCTGAGTGCTATGCATAGTATTTCAGTAACACCTAACCATTTATAAATGTGTTCAATGGAAGAATGTTTTTACCTCCACCCTCAATAAATGAAGATTTCCTCCTGGGAAGAATTCACTCTATCTTGTTATTTTCACTCTACTATTTAAATAAACAAACATATAAATGTGAATTTATAAGCAAAAACAAAAAAATCACATTTCTAAACTTTCTCTTTGGGTGTTATTAAACTAGTTGAAGAATTAAGTCTCTCTGGTTTCTTGCTTTTTTAAAAAAATAAAATGAAAAAGAATTAAGGACTGGCCAGACACAGTAGCTCACACCTGTAATTTCAGCACTTTGGGAGGCTGAGGCGAAAGGATCACTTGAGCCCAGGAGTTTGAAACCAGCCTGGGCAACATAGTAAGACCACCCCCCATCCCCCACAAAATAATTTAAAAGTTAGCCAAGCATGGTGGCATACGTCTGTAGTCTCAGCTACTCAGGAGGCTAAAATGGGAGGATCGCTTGAGCCTGGGAGGCCGAGGCTGCAGTGAGCCATGATCATGCCACTGCACTCCAACCTGGTTGACAGAGCAAGACCCTATCTCAGTGGAAAAAAAAATTAAGGATTAAGAAAAACAACAGCTGACAAAGGACTAATATCCAGAATCTATAAAGTACTCAAACAAATCAGCAAGAAAAAATCAAACAATCCCATCAAAAAGTGGGTTAAGGACATCAATAGACAATTCTCAAAAAAAGATATACCAACAAGATAGGCCAATAAGCATAATGAAAAATGCTCAGCATCACTAAGTATCAGGGAAATGCAAATTAGAACTATAATGCGATGCCACCTCACTCCTGCAAGAATGGCCATAATCAAAAAATTTAAAAATAACAGATGTTGGCATGGATGCAGTGAAAAGGGAACACTTTTACTCTGCTGGTGGTAATGTAAACTAGTACAACCACTATGGAAAACAGTGTGGAGATTCCTTAAAGAACTAAAAGTAGATCTACTGTTTGATCTAGCAATCCCACTACTAGGTATTAACCCAGAGGGAAAGAAGTCATTATACGAAAAAGATACTTGCACACGCATGTTTGTAGCAGCACAACTCACAATTGCAAAAATACTGAAGCAGCCCAAATACCTATCAATCAACGAGTGGGTAAAGAAATGTGGTGTGTGTGTGTGTGTATATATATATGTTTATATTATATAATTATATATGTATATATTTATATATAATTATATGTGTGTGTGTATATATATACACACCTACATATACACACACACACACCACATATACATACATACACCATGGAATACTACTCAGCCATTAAAAAGAAATAATCACAGCAACCTGGATAAAATTGGAGACTATTATTCTAAGTGAAGTAACTCAAGAATGGAAAACCTAACATCGTATGTTCTCAGTCACATGTGGGAGCTAAGCTATGAGGATGCAAAGGCGTAAGAATGATATACTGGACTATGGGGACTGGGGGAAAGGGTGGGGGTAACAGGGGATAAAAGACTATACACTGTGTACAGTGTACACGGCTTGGGTGATGGGTCCACCAAAATCTCAGAAATCACCACTAAAGTACTTATTCATGTAATCAAACACCATCTGTTCCCCCAAAACTTATTGAAATAAAAAAATAAAATAATAAAAGAAAAACAATTTTTTCCATACAAAATGTAGCTTCCAGATCCTTAATTAAGTAGGAAAGTCACAGCCTTTTATGTTCCCTTTCTGTTAAATAACACAGTAAACAAAAACACCAGTTCAATACCTTAATAAAAAAATACATAGGTTTCAACTTAACCTGATTATATTATTCTCCAAAAATTTAACTTGAGAGCCAAGTTACTCTCATGTGGTCAAAAGCTATCAGGTTTTCTGAAGTTAGTGAGACATCTAGTGGTAAACACAAAGTGGCTAGAGAACTTTCTGCATTTTAAAAAATTTCTCAGCCAGGCACAGTGGCTCACGCCTGTAATCCCAGCACTTTGGGAGGCCGAAGTGGGTGGATCACGAGGTCACGAGTTCAAGACCATCCTGGCTAAAACGGTGCAACCACATCTCTACTAAAAATACAAAAAATTAGCTGGGTGTGGTGGCACATGCCTGTAGTCCCAGCTACTCAGGAGGCAGAAGCAGAATTGCTTGAACCTGGGAGGCGGAGGTTGCAGTGAGCCGAGATCGCGCCACTGCACTCCAGCCCGGGTGTCAGAGACAGACTTTGTCTCAAGGGAAAAAAAAATTTTTTTTTGGTCTCAATTCTCCCCCATCATTTCTGAGACATGTAAAATAGCTAAAGCTCAAAAACCTCCTTACTACACAAATGCACTTGAAAAGCTGCAAATAATAATAAAATAACATTTTCAACTCAAAAATGTGCTACCTTCCAAAGAAAACAGCTTCATTTTCAATTGGGCCAAGAAAAAAAAAAACACACACACAACATTTAGCCAACCCATCTTGGTTTTAAATGACTTCAATTTGGCCCCCTATAAAACACCTTATTACCTTACACAGAAATCTTTTTTAAAATGTTGCAGAAGAACAAATCTGACACTAATGAAAACATTCCTTTTCATATAAAAAATACACATAAAACAGATAATGAAGGCAGGGCACAGTGGCTCATGCCTGCAATCCTAGCACTTTGAGAGGCTGAGGCAGGCGGATCACCTGAGGTCAGCAGTTCGAGACCAGCCTGGCCAACATGGTGAAACCCCGTCTCTACTAAAAATACAAAAATTAGCTGGGTGTGGTGGCACATGCCTGTAATCCCAGCTACTCGGGAGGCTGAGGCAGGAGAATTGCTTGAACACGGGAGGCAGAGGTTGCAGTGAGCCGAGATCACGCCACTGCACTCTAGCCTGGGGACAGAGCAAGACTCCGTCAGGGAAAAAAAAAAAAAAAAAACCATAATGAATAAATGGGTAAATATGTGATAAAGTTAATGGTAGAATCTAGATGGTGGGTCTTTACTATAAAATTATTTTATCTGTTGCTTTATGTTTGAAATTTTTCCTGCTAAAATTCTGGGGGAAAGGGGAAGTGACTTATTTTTAAAAGCCAATAAGCTTGAAAACAGTTCAAAACATGAGTTAAAAAAACTTTTCTCAACAAGGATAGTGCCCAATAAACAGTATTACCTCACATACAAATTACTCTTCAAAAGACAACACATGGCAGTGTATTTTTTCCTGCGATGAAAAATATATATCTATTTCATCACCCTATAGTCGTACTTTGTATTAAAATTTGCTTTTCTCATTCAATACAATTTTAACTGAATCGCAAGCAAAAACTTAACTATATTTTACTATTAATAACTGCACTGATCAATAAACACACATTCATTTATATTTAATTGAAGAATTTAGGAATTACTGTCTCTGAAATTAACGTGGGCAACCCTTAACAGGTCAAAAATCTGTATAAGTATACATGTAAATCTACCACAGAATGGACCTGCGACCTTGGCCAGTGTGAACCTGGGAGGTAACTTCCATTCCTGGCTAACTCCCCTCTGAAGCCCTAAGGATTACCATTCCTGTTTCTCTTTCCAGGCCATCAAGAGTCTCCCATTCTAAGTTTTAAAGATAATCACACTGTTTCCCCTAATCTTATCCCTAAAGCAAGTTCACACTCTTAGAATTTTTATCAATTTTTACTGCCTACACCCATGAAAAAGGGAAAAGATTTCCTTCTTTCTTTCACTTACAATTTAAGGACAAAGATCATATAAGGGTTAACAATCAGCTCTCAAAGGTTTATAAAACATTAATATATGATTCCTCTAGATATCCTAGGAAAAATGAGGTAAGAATATCTGGATATTTTATTAGAGAAGCTGTGTCTTGGGACTCGAGAGGAAGGAAATTTGAAAAGGAAAGCTGGGAGACAAAACTGAAGATTTTATCTTCAAAACCAGAGCAGATGTCTTGGAGAGTGCAGAAGCATCTGTAAGAGTGCTCCTCTCAGCCGGGCGCGATGGTTCATGTCTATAATCCCAGCACTGTGGGAGGCCAAGGCAGGAGGATCACGAGGTCAGGCATTCGAGACCAGCCTGACCAACATGGTGAAACTCCGTCTCTACTAAAAATACAAAAATTAGGCAGGCGTGTTGGCGTGCACCTGTAATCCCAGCTACTCAGGAGGCTGAGGCGGGAGAATCGCTTGAACCCGAGAGGTGGAGTTTGCAGTGAGCCGAGATCACACCACTGTACTCCAGCCTGGGCAACAGAGTGAGACTCCGTCTAAAAAAAAAAAAAAAAAAAAAAAAGGAAAAGTGCTCCCCTTACTTCCCTCCCTTTTCTCCTTGTCCAACCCTATTTGCCACTTTGCAGGCCCACTAGTATAAATCCTACCTTAGATCAACCTTATCAAAGGTTAAAAAAAAAAAAAAAAAGTACACCTCAGTTAGTAGCAACAGGGATGAGGTAGGAAGTGAGCAGCAGCCTGAGACAGATAACAGTGATTGGAGGCAACAGGGAGAGATGGGGAGTTCTGTGGCCATTGGGACCTTCCACTGTGACAAGCTTCTGGCGAGAAGGCACATGGTACATAAATTTAAACTGCTTATAATTTGCGTCCTATGTTCCAAATTATCCTATTTGCTTTCTCATATAAGCAGAAAGATAACCATAAACATTTATAACTATATAGTTTTATAAGATGTTATTTTATAAGCTTTAATTCAGGTTCTGCTCTACAAAAACTCAAAATAATAAAATTTCAAGTGGAATGAATTAAATATAATTTTAAATTATATTGGCCGGGCACAGTGGCTCACACCTGTAATCCCAGCACTTTGGGAGGCTGAGGTAGGAGGATCACTTGAGACCAGGAGTTTGAGACCAGCCTGGGCAACATCGCAAGATCCTGCCTCTACAAAGAATAGTAAATAAATAAATAAATAAATTAGCTGGACGTGGTGAAGTGTGTCTGCAGTCCACCCACTCAGGAGGGTGAGATAGGAGGATCCCTTGAGCCCAGGAGTTTGAGGCTGCAGTGAGCTATGACTGTGCCACTGTACTATAGCCTGGGTGACAGGGCAAGATCCTGTCTCTAAAAAGAAAAAAAATATATATATATATCTTATTTCTTTTAATCAAGCCCCTGAAAATCATCTACTATCACATGAAATCAAACAGCACACATAGCCCGTGACTTGAATTTAAAAATTTAATGAATCATCTCTATTCTAATTTCAAATGTTTTACATAAAAAATTTTGTTGGCTGAAGTTTTTTTTTTTTTTTTTACTAAAAATTATATCATTTTTAACCAATAACTTAAAGCTACAACAGAATAAAGATTGTAATATACATGCTGGGTACTTCCCAATCCCCTCTCATAAAACTTAGTACTAAATAAAGCCAGAAAAAAAAATTACAACAGATTGGTAAATATAAGGCATATATGGGAACCAAACATCTGCTTTGGAATCTGAGAGGTAAGAGCATCTAGGATCAAATGTGGCAGAGATTTCTTTCCCACACTCTGGAAATTCCAAGCAGGCTCAATGACTTTTCTACCTTCCAATGAATCTTGAATGAGTAAAGTTTCCCATGAAATTTTCAAAAGGAAGAAAGTGTTCACAAAATAATCTCTTAAACCTTTTCTAGAACTCTAGTAGTATGCACACCTTCAATATACATTACACACATCTGCATTTACACACCTGCATACACACTCATTCTCATAAATACGTGGGAGAGGTGAATAAAAGGAAAGGGCTAAGCCTAAAAAGCACAAAACCTTCTAAAAAAAAAACGTGATGCCAAATGGCTCTGAACCAAAGCATTCATAATAAAATAACACTGACAATACTTCTGAATAGAGAAACCCCTAAACCAGAGAATTCTGAAAACGCTGTTCCCAAAGATCTACATACAATACACAAGATTTAAAGTTAATTTACTTACGGAAAAAATCCTTTTTCACCAGGTTTTTTGCACAGAGTACTGTAAAAAAAAAAACAAAAAATACATGGGAAAAATTAAAATGTTAAGAGTGTACTGTTACATTTTAAAACACGGAAAACAGCAGTGAATAGTTAAACCCTAACTATAGCAAGGTATGAAACATGACCACAAACTTTCGAACTAGCAAACAAAAGACAGTTGAACCAGTGGTTGCAACTTTCAATGATCACCAGTAATAGCTGAGGGCAAGAAAGTTTATAAATCTGATATTCTAATAATAAGGTAGAAATTCAATTCCTATCTTCCATCAAGATCTATTCTCTGAGAAACTCAGTGGCAATAGGAAAAATAGTTCAAAGGAGATATGTAAAGTCAGGTTGTTATATCTATTTTAAGGATGAAATAATTTTATACTGAAGAGGATCATAAATAAAGATAAAGCTTTCCTGATATAGATGAGTTTCTTTTTTTTTTTTTTAAATAACATTCTGTTCTCCATCTAAATGCCACAGAAACTTCATGGGAGAAATCAAATTACCTTCTCCTAAATCGTCAGTTAAATGACAAGATACGTCTACTATATCTATATCTTTTAAGAATTTAAAGTTAATATATTAAAACTAGATATCCCAAATCCACATTTTCCAAGTTACTATGCATTAAATTACTTACATGGATGGATGCTCAACCTTGTGAACACACTAAAAAATATTGAATTGCCCACTTTAAAGAGGATAAATTTTGGCCGGGCGCAGTGGCTCACGCCTGTAATCCCAGCACTTTGGGAGGCCGAGGCGGGCGGATCACAATGTCAGGAGTTCGAGACCAGCCTGGCCAATATGGTGACACCCCGTCTCTACTAAAAATACAAAAATTAGCTGGGCGTGGTGGCGTGCGCCTGTAGTTCCAGCTACTCAGTAGACTGAGGCAGAAGAATCGCTTGAACCCGGGAGAGGGAGGTTGCAGTGAGCCAAGATTGCGCCACTGCACTCCAGCCTGGGCTACAGAGCAAGACTGTCTCAAAAAAAAAAAAAAAGGATTTTATAGTATATGAGTTACATATCAATTTTAAAATTACTGCTTACAGGCTGGGCACAGTGGCTCATGTCTGTAATCCCAGTACTTTGGGAGGCCAAGGTGGCTGGATCGCTTGAGGTCAGGAGTTTGAGACCAGCCTGGCTATCATGGTGAAACTGTGTCTCTAGTAAAAATACAAAAATTAGCTGGGTGTAGTGGCGCACACCTGTAATCCCAGCTACTCAGGAGGCTGAGGTGCGAGAATCACTTGAACCTGGGAGGTGGAGGCTGCAGTGAGCCAAGATTGCACCACTGTACTAGTGAGTCAAGATTGCAACCACTGAACTCCAGCCTGGGCGACAGAGCAAGACTCTGTCATAAATAAATAAATAAATAAATAAATCTGCTTATAGAGTCATAAACTTAAAACTTCTTTAACTCAAACTTGATATAAGAGAAAGAAAAACATCAATTTTCATATATGTAAATTTTAGTTCATAAAATACCTATGAATGTAATGTTTGGTATTTCTATCCACTTCTACTAACAGTTTAAATGAATTACAGTTATTGGAAGTTTAGTGTATAAAAGCTCATTTGACATAAACTTGGGAATGAATCTAAATAAATATAACTAATCACTCTAAGGGTTCACATAAAAAAACCTTTTGAAAACAGATGTCATCACTAAATAAATAAAATTATTAAGTAAGCACAAGATACTGGTATACTAGGCAGAGTCCCTTAGGCCATGTCTTAGAGTTTTGTTTTTAAAAACATAAAAACTCAATCAATCATGAAAACTAGGGCCATAACTAAGAATAAGAAATCACAAACTAGATTTAGAGAACTCCTCCCCAAACTTTTGTCATAATATAAATTGAACAGAATACTCAGAATCAATACACATGTAACACACACAAAAATCTAAATTACAATCTTCAGTTTTAATGAGGTAATGATGATTTTTTTAAACAAACCACTATCCTATGATTCATGAAGTGAAATGATTTCACATCCGACTTCAGAGAAAGAGAAAACATGAGATCTCCTCCAACTCACTGCCACCAAACCTACATATTCATTCTTTTTCCCTTCCTTCCACTGACAATGTCTACTGTCCTCTCTAAGACTATCCTCTATCTCATATCTAAACCACCATGTTCTCGGGGATCTTCACAGCTGTTATACATATCCTCTATCTTGTCCCCTTTTCTAATCACCTTGTCAACATTTAAACATACTCAAGTCTTACCCAAGCCTCCCTTCAGCCAGCCATCATCTACCTCTTCCCTCTCATAATGAAACTTCTTCAAAGAAAATAAATGTGCAAAAATCACAAGCATTCCTATACATCAATAACAGACAAACAGAGCCAATTGCTACAAAGACAATAAAATACCTAGGAATACAACTTACAAGGGATGTGAAGGACCTCTTCAAAGAGAACTACAAACCACTGCTCAACGAAATAAGAGAGGACACAAATAAATGGAAAAACATTCCATGTTCATGGATAGGAAGAATCAATATTGTGAAAATGGCCATACTGCCCAAAGTAATTTATAGATTCAATGCTATCCCCATCAAGCTACCATTGACTCTCTTCACAGAATTGAAAAAAACTACTTTAAATTTCATATGGAACCAAAAAAGAGCCCACATAGCCAAGACAATCCTAAGCAAAAAGAACAAAGCTGGAGGCATCACACTACCTGACTTCAAACTATACTACAAGGTTACAGTAACAAAAACAGCACAGTACTGGTACCAAAACAAATATACAGACCAATGTAACAGAACAGAGGCCTCAGAAATAACACCACACATCTACAACCATCTGATCTTTGACAAACCTGACAAAAACAAGCAATGGGGGAAAGGATTCCCTATGTAATAAATGGTGTTGGGAAAACTGACTAGCCATATGCAGAAAACTGAAACTGGACTCCTTCCTTACACCTTATACAAAAATTAACTCGAGATACATTAAAGACTTAAACGCAAGACTTAAAACCATAAAAACCCTAGAAGAAAACCTAGGCAATACCATTCAGGACACAGGCACGCACAAAGACTTCATGACTAAAACACCAAAAGCAATGGCAACAAAAGCCAAAATAGACAAATGGGATCTAACTAAAGAGCTTCTGCACACAAAAGAAACTCATCAGAGTGAACAGGCACCCTACAGAATGGGAGAAAAAATTTGCAATCTATCCATCTGACAAAGGGCTAATATTCCAAATCTACAAAGAATTTAAATTTACAAAAAAAAACCCCATCAAAAAGTGGGCAAAGGATTATGAACAGACACTTCTCAAAAGTAGACATTTATGCAGCCAACAAACATATGAAAAAAAGCTCATCATCACTGGTCATTAGAGAAATGCAAATCAAAACCACAATGAGATACCATCTCACACCAGTTAGAATGGCAATCATTAAAAAGTCAGAAAACAACAGATGCTGGAGAGGATGTGGAGAAATAGGAATGCTTTTACACTGTTGGTGGGAGTGTAAATTAGTTCAACCATTGTGAAAGACAGTGTGGCAATTCCTCAAGGATCTAGAACCAGAAATACCATTTGACCCAGCAATTCCATTACTGGGTATATACCCAAAGGATTATAAATCATTCTACTATAAAGACATATGCACATGTATGTTTATTGTGGCACTATTCACAATAGCAAAGACTTGGAACCAACCCAAATGCCCATCAATGATAGACTGGATAAAGAAAATGTGGCACATATATACCATGGAATACTATGCAGCCATAAAAAAGGATGAGTTCATGTCCTTTGCAGGGACATGGATGAGGCTGGAAAGCATCATTCTCAGCAAACTAACACAAGAACAGAAAACCAAACACCACATGTTCTCACTCATAAGTGGGAGTTGAACAATGAGAACACATGGACACATGGAGGGGAACATCACACACTGGGGCCTGTTGGCGGGTTGGGGGTTAGGGAGGGATAGCATTAGGAGAAATACCTAATGTAGATGATGGGTTGATGGGTGCAACAAACCACCATGGTACATGTATACCTATGTAACAAAACTGCACGTTCTGCACATGTACCCCAGAACTTAAAGTATAATTTTAAAACATTTTTAAAAAGAACTGCCTACAATTTTTGACTCTACTTCTTTACCTCCCACTAATGCCCTGATCCACTGCAATCTGGCTTCCTCCCTCACCATTGCCTCTGAACTGCTGCTACAAAGCCCTGGAGACCTAATTACCAAGTCCATACAATGGACATTTTTCATTCTTTATGGCACTTGACCCCCTCATGGGCATTTGCCACTGCTGACTACTCCCTCTTCTAGAACCCCTCTCTTCCAGTTCTGTTTAACACCACATTCACCTGGTTCTACACGGCATAAAACTCATTCTAAGTTCTCTTTGCCAGATCTTGCTGTGCTATAAAACTTGAAGTTCTTCAGGGTTTTGCCCTAGGTTCTCTTATTTCACTCTGTAACCTGAGGATCACAGTGTCCATTTTTGTAAATCTTGCAATTATACGTAAACTGTTACATACATGTTTATTTTCTGGGGAGAGAATCCACATTTTTCCTGGGAGAGAGTTCATAGCTTAATAGTTTGACAGAACTCTTCCTCTCTCTCAAAAAATAAAATCCGAAGAGCCACTTTTCCATATATTCTCTCTGGTCTTTACCATTTACTCTATGGTTATGATGATACCTAAATTCATAAAACCCGATCCTTAGTTTTCTCCTGAACTCCAGGTCCACAAACCAAATATGCGTTCCCCCCAAAAATCACGTCTTCCCCGCAAACCTGCTCCTCCCTCCAGTTGACTTTCTTTTCAATAAATAGCCTTCCTTTCCACCCCACTACCCAAGTCAGAAATCTCCATAGCAACCTTCACTGTATTCCCTCCTGACATCCTGACAATTACAATTCTCAGCAATTCTACCTCGGAAATATCCTTCATCTGTCTACTTCTCTCTATTACCGATGCCAACACCTTAGTCCACCATCTACTGTCTAGGTAATTACAACATTCCCCTGCCTCAAAGCCTCACTTCTTTCCAGTTCTCCACGCTGGACCTGAAGTGAGCTAAAAATCTAATTAAGTCTTTCCATCCATTTCCCCTTCTAAGATCCTTAAAACATTCCAAAGGTCTTCTGGCCCAAACTTATATTGGCTTCAATGCCCTTCAAGCCCTGGCTCCTGCTCACCTCTCTGACCTCATTTTTCATCACCACAGCTCCCTTCCAGGCCCTCAAGTCTAAGATCCAGCCACACTAACCTTCACTTTCTCAAATGTATCTCTCTTACCCACAGCCTTCATGTGCCATTCTCTCTGCCTGAAACATTCTTCCTAGGCTTCTTCACCTACTCATCTCCTGGTCTCAAAAGGGAAGGATGCCTTTTAGAACATGTTTCTCTCAAGCTTTCCCCGCTGGTATTTTCACAGAAGCTCATACTTATAAACACTTATCACATTTTACTGTTCTCGTTTAAGTTTGGAATGTTGCTTATAATTGCGGAGGTGGTAAACTCCATACAGCACGAATCATGCCTGCCTCATCTCTTCCTGCACCAAGCACACATTACGCCTGGCACTTGATAGGTACTCAATAAATATCTGTTGAATGAATGAAATAGACCCTAAAATAATCTAAATAACTTTTTATACTATATAACAATGGCCAATCCTCACATAATCATAATTTTGATTTAAGAAATCTTATTTTAGGCCAGGTACTGTGGCTCATGTCTGTAATTCCAGCACTTTGGGAGGCCGAGGTGGGCAGATCACTTGAGGCCAGGAGTTTGAGACCTGGGCAACATGGCAAAACCCCATCTCTACTAAAAATACAAAAAAAAAAAAAAATTAGCCAGGTGTGGTGGCACACACATGTAGTCTCAGCTACTCAGGAGGCTGAGGCATGAGAATCACTTGAGCCTGGAAGGCAGAGGTTGCAGTTAGCTGAGATCACACCACTGCACTCCAGCCTGAGCAACAGAGTGAGACACTGTCCCCCTCCCTCCACCCCTCAAAAAAATCTTAGTTTTATCATTTCTCTTTACTTAAAACATACTTATCCGGTCGTGTTTAACCAATTCTTAAAAAAAATCACAAAATGTTTAACATTCAGTTTCAAAGAACAATTGAAAAATCAAAAGAACAAAGAACTTTAAAATCAAGTTCAAAGCTTATGAGGAGAAATTACATTTTAGTAATCAAGAGATTAAGGAAAATTACATTAGTGTTCTAGAAGAAACAAGATTAACTTAAAACAAAGAAATAATATCAAGATTGGTCAGACCGCTATGCTTCATGCTGGATCTAAGCAGTTCCAGCCAGCTTTACTAAATTACTTTCTGCCCTGGAAGCAAAAACTCTGATTTGTAACTTTTAAAAGGAAGATTGTCAAAACATGACCTGAGAACTGGTAATGTTATTTATCTGTAAAAATAAATTGTTTTCACATCCTGGAGCCTTTACTGCACTGTTCTTTTTTCTTGGGAATGTACCTTGGGGACTAGAACCACAGCCCATTGCTCTTTTCATTCTCTGTTCTAATCACAGAAGATTGGTAAATGCTCAAAGAATCCATGAATTTCAATATGACAAACTCCTGATTATGTCACCACAGCAAATTCTCAACTAAGGAGGTATGTATCAGAATCCCCTGGAGAATGTATATACAATATTATAATTTTATATTAGAAGAAAATTAATCTATCATCTTTTGTAATAGAAACTATGGAAAGTAGAACTAAGATTAGGAATCATGGGACTAGGGAGGGGTGGCAGTGTGGGAGAAGTTTCATTTCTGCTTTCTAAATGTTTCTTAAAGAAAATAGGTAAAAATGTTGAGAAATGCTGGGCAGTAAGGGAGTAACAGGAGAGAAATCTTGTTAGGTTGGCGAGGCCAGAACAAAGGCTATGGGGTACAGACTTTCTCCTAGACCAGCAGTCCCCAACCTTTTTGGCACCAGGGATTGGCTTCATGGAAGACAAGTTTTCCATGGACCAGTGTGTGTGTGTGTGTGTGTGTGTGTGTGTGTGTGGAGGGGGGGGGAGGGGAGCAGGCAAGGGGGTTTTGGGAATGATTCAATCTCATTACATTTATTGTGCACTTATTTCTATTATTATTACATTGTAATATATAATAGAATAATTATACAACTCACCATAATGTAGAATCAGTGGGAGCCCTGAGCTTGTTTTCCTGCAACTAGACAGTCCCATTTGGGAGTGAAGAAAGACAGTGACAGATCATCAGGCATTAGATTCTTATAAGGAGGGGCAACCTAGATCCCTCGCATGCGCAGTTCACAGTAGGGTTAACACTCCTATGAGAATCTATTGCCGCTGCTGATCTGAGAGGAGGCAGAGCTCAGGTGGTAATACACGATGGGAAGTGGTTGTAAATACAGATGATGCTTCACTGGCTCATCTCCTGCTGTGCAGCCCATGGCCCAGGGTTGAGGACCCCTGGCCTAGACAGCAATCAGTATTTCAATATCTTTAATGTTTAGTAAGCTTATATATATGGAATTGAAATTATATATACAGAAAGGCACAAAAATCTGAAGTATTTGAATTAATTCAATTAATTTTCACCAATTTTTGTGTTAAAGCAAAACATTATACTGGACTACAGATATTTAGTAGGCACAAGTCAATTTTTATTAGTGCTAACTACAAATGTAGCATTACACCACCACAGTACCATGCTGCAGAATCCACTAGGGACAATGTCTCAAACAGCCCATATATTTGTACTAGATTAAGTCTGCTTATACTACTTTATCATGTTACTACCCTTCTCAAATTCCTTCAAAGCATTTCATTCTTAAGTCTACACTCCCAGAACCTAGCTTGTTCTAGCTATTGTACTCACTCCTTTTTCAGACAGATGGTTTGAAATGATTAGCAGAGATGATCAAAATGAGCTGACATCAGCCATATTGGATAAAGCCTCTGCATTTCACACAGATGCAGGTGTGATCATCTTGAGATACTTAGGGAGAAAGGAATACTCCTACATCATTCACTCTCTCATTCAACATTTCCTGAACACTCACTTTGTGCCAAGTGCTATGACAGTTTCTGCAGATACAAAGAAAAATAAGACATAGTCCTTTGCTCTCAGAGCTCACAGGTCAGGTATAATTCAAATACCATGTCATAAATGCCTTTTATTGTTGTTTTCTCAAGATACGGTTTTAAACTTTATGGAAATCTTATATTTCATTTGAGGCAGCGATTAGAGAAAACCATTTGCAGAAGTACAGATGGCAGTAAATACTACCATTTTCATTTAGGTCAATAATTTATTTTTCTGGTAGGAAAGGAGTTATCTATATGCAACAAACCAGGTAATAGTATCAGAGTAAATCGCAGCTGTAGAAAGAGAATGCTATGCTTGTTCTTACTGAGTTGTATTCATAATGAATGGCTAGCTACGCTTAATGTGAATAAAGCTCCCAACTACTTAGTATATCCTTGCCAAAAATTCCCCTTCCTCCTCCAGATTGGAGTTGCATTCCAATTACACTGCTGATTGGAATGAGACTGCTTGAGAGAAAAAAAAATACTCAGACATCCCATCTTCCTTCACCCCACAAAAAGATTTTATAATACTGTCCCTGCAACTCAAAAGTAGCATAAATGCTTTTGAACACAGATTTCTCTGCATGTTCTTTAAACTTATGTTATCATTGTAAAATAAAACTGAAATTCAGGATAACATTCCTATACAAATTCCAGCAGGTGGCCCAGTGCTTCAGAAGTATCAACTGATGTACACCATTCCTGACCAGTGGCACATGACAGCAATTTACATCTTTCTGCTCTGAGAAACAGCCTCTATCTCAACCCCTAAACATGAAATGAAAATGAAATTTAAATGCTACAGAAAACTTCTACACAATTTTTTATGTGTTTTAGTTATTGTTGCTTGAAACAAGAGTATTACACAGATTCACATTCAAGGTGTTATTACAAAATGTTAAAATAAGCAAATATATCACATATAATTCTATATGCATAAAAATGATCAGTTAAGTAAATGATAGCAAACAGCAAGTTGAAATATTACACAGCCATTAAAGATTATGTAAACGTATTTATTTATTGATGGATAAGAAAATAATTTCTTTTTTTTTTTTTTTTTGACAGTCTCGCTCTGTTGCCCAGGCTGGAGTGCAATGGCGCGATCTCAGCTCACTGCAATCTCTGCCTCCCAGGTTCAAGCGATTCTCATGCCTCAGCCACTCGAGTAGCTGGGATTACAGGCATGCGCCACCACACTTGGCTAATTGCTGTATTTTTAGTAGAGACAGGGTTTCCCCATGTTGGCCAGGCTGGTCTCAAATTCCTGACCTCCAGTGATCCACCTGCCTCGACCTCCCAAAGTGCTGGGATTACAGGCGTCAGCCACCACACTCGGCTTAGAAAATATTTTCTTAATATGCTATTAAAAGTCCTTTTACATGTAGTACATTTAATAAAATATATTTTTAGTAAAGAATATAAACATATTGGATAACATTTATCAAATATTTACTATGTGCAAGTGTACACCAACCACCCTGTGAAATAAGTAGTAGTACTACCGTCATTTTAGAGATGAGGAAACTGAGATTCAGGCATAGAGACTTAACAGTGATTTTGCTTTTAAGAGCTAGAGTTGGTTGGGCACGGTAGCTCTGCCTGCAATCCCAGCACTTTGGGAGGCTGAGGTGGGCAGATCATGAGGTCAGGAGTTTGAGACCAGCCTGGCCAACATAGTGAAACCCTGTCTCTTCTAAAAATACAAAAAATCAGCCATGTGTGGTGGCAGGTGCCTGTATACAGTCTCTGCTACTCAGGAGGCTAAGGCAGAAAAATCCACTTGAACCCAGGAGGCGGAGGTTACAGTGAGCTGAGATCGCGCCACTGTACTCCAGCCCAGACGACAGTGCGAGACTCTGTCTCAAAAAAAAAAAAAAAAAAGAACCAGAGCTGAGATTCCAACTCAAGTAGATTAATTCTAGAACCCAAACTCAACTACCATATAGAGTGAAACATACTCTCTCAGGCTAGTACTTCCTTTTAAAGAATCTTACTCTAGGCTGGCACAGTGGCTCATGCCTGTAATCCCAACAGTTTGAGACGTCTAGGCGGGCTGATGGTTTGAGCCTAGGAGTTCGAGACCAGTCTGGGCAACAGGGCAAAACCCCATCTCTACAAAAATATACAAAAAAAAGAAAAAAAATAGCCCGGCATGGTGGTGTGTGCCTGTAGTCCCAGCTACTCAGGAGGCTAAGGTGGAAGAATCACCTGAGCCTGCAGTAAGCCATGTTCACACTACTGCACTCTAGCCTGGGCAACAGAATGAGACCTTGTCTTAAAAAAGAAAAAAAAAAAAAAAAAATCTTAGTCCAGTTAAAGCAATTATTGGTGACACAGGTTCACAAAACGGTTAATTGAAAACTAGGTTACAGAAGGGTGTTCTGCAAAAGATTCAGAATTCTCCTCTTTCAACAGATATAGTAATTTACCTCAACAATCATATTAGCCCTGCTTTTAACTAAATATCTTGTCATTTAATGAAGGAATTTTAGGCAATTCATTTCATTCATGCTGCAAAACAAACTAGGCCCTTAAGTTTAACTTAATATATTCAGTACCTGGCAAGTAGTTAATCTAATTAGTATGTTTGATGATGTATTAAAAGATACAGGTTCTGAGGTAATTATCCTTACTAAGAACAGTATCAGCATTTAAACATTTCAACAAGGCAAAATTGGTTCTCAGAAAATTTATTATATTTTTATTTTTTTGAGATGATCTCACTCTGTCACTTAGGCTGGAATGGAGTGGCGCAAACACGACTCACTGCAGACTCCAGTTAAATTTTCTGGGCTCAAGAGATCCTCCTATCTCAACCTCTGAGTACCTGGGACTACAGGCGCACACCACCATGCCTTGCTAATGTCTAAAATTTTTTTGCAGAGATGGGGTCTTGCCATGTTGCCCAGGCTCAAGCAATCCTCCTACCTCAGTCTCCCAGACTGTTAGAATTACAGGCATGAGCCACTGCACCCAGCCTCAGTTAACAAATTTAAAATGACCTTTCTAGTCCACTCATATCAAACAACTTTTAAGTAACTACTTAAAAATTTTTTTTCAACAAAGATGAAGATTTTGGTAAAGTTCTCACAAACATGCGTACTTTTTACATTAATAAAACAAGATGAGACTATACAAATAAGCTTTCTAAACACTGAGTGCAAGTTTATCAATAATAGATCTACTTTGACATAATAAATGCAGATTTTAAAGAAATCTAGTCAGAATTATAGATTTTATTCTAGTCACAATTATAATTTTTTTTACTTATCGTGATCAGAGGTAATTTTAAAGTAAAGCTTATCTTAACAAGCATAATAATCAAGTTCTGGTGTAAGTTCACATGTTAAAAATAAAAAAGGGCTGGGTACGGTGGCTTACACCTATAATCCTAGCACTTTGGAAGGCTGAGGTGAGAGAATCACTTGAGCCCAAGAGTTAGAGACCAGCCTGGGCAATATAGTGAGACTCCGCCTCTAAAATAAATAAATAAATAAAGTAAAAGCTCAGCTAAAGCCAAGCAGCACATTCAGTATGAGATAAATGTAAAACACTTGGTCTAGGTATCTGGTACATAGCAGGCATTCTACGAAAGCTATTATTTTGAGAAACCATCTGAAAGGATTTGTTATATATCTTAAACCAGTATTTCTGTGAATTCTTTATTCCTATATGAGGATGAAAATACACAAAAGTACCGTTCTCCATTCAAAAATTCACCATGACTTAAAGACCTATGCTGTGTGCAGACCAAACATTATCCTGTCTGCTGCTGCTGGAGACTCAACCACCACCTTCTCTACTGGACTCCTTCATTCAAACAGACCCACTCATAACTGATGGCTGTTCAAGAGATGAATATTGTATATTTAAATTAAACCACACAATTTACTTTCTTCATAAGGATGCCGAGAGAAGGAAACCTTATTGTAAAGTTCAAGTATATACTTGCAATGAAGCCTAAACATTATTTTATATGTAGAAAAAGACTTGCATCACTTTTTGGCCACTCCCAAGTTTCCTTCCTTTACCTTCTTTTTCTAGAGACACTTATAGAGGCAGTGTAATATAGTGTGTTAAGCTATAAGCACTATAAAAGAGTTAAATAATTAGGGTCAGAATGCATGGGTTTGAACCTGGTGCTATCCCTTATGAACTTGTGACCCTAAAAACTACTTAACTTCTCTTTGCTTCAGATAGCTCATCTGTAAACATGAGGACAGAAGGATACTAAGAGCCACCTCATGGTGTTGTTTTAAAGATTAAACAAATTGAAACACAGAGAACACGAGACCAGTACCTGGTACACAGCAAGTGCTCAATAAACATTGGCTATTATTATTACTCAACTCTAAAATTTCTCATAAAATTAACCTACCAGGTTGCAAACACATTAAAAAAGAATATGGCCGGGCACGGTGGCTCATGCCTGTAATACTAACACTTTGGGAGGCCGAGGCGGGCAGATCATGAGATCAGGAGATCGAGACCAGCCTGGCTAACATGGTGAAACCCCGTCTCTACTAAAAATACAAAAAATTTGCCAGGCGTGGTGGCATGTGCCTGTAGTCCCAGCTACTCAGGAGGCTGAGGCAGGAGAATCGCCTGAACCCGGGAGGCAGAGCCTCCCGTGAGCCGAGATCATGCCACTGCACTCCTGCCTGGGTGACACGGCAAGACTCTGTCTCAAAAAAAAAAAAAAAAAAAAAAAAAAAAAGAATATAATTTGGCAAGACATTTGCCTTAGCCAAAACAAATACCATAGATTAGGTGGCTTAAACAGCAAACATTTGTTTTTCACAAATCAATGGAGGCTGAGAAGTCCAAGATCAAGGTGCCAGCAGAGTCAATGTCTGGTGAGGGCCGTCTTCCTGGTTTGCATACTCCCACCTTCTCCCTATATGCTTGCATGACCCCCATAATCTCTCCCATGTCTCTTGTTATAGGGGCACTAATCCTATTCATGAAGGCTCCACCCTCATGACCTCATTACCTCCCAAATGCATCACCTTCAAATACCATCACATTGGGGATTAGGCTTCAACATAGGAATATTGGGGGACACATTCCATTCATAGCAAAGCTTATGTACCTAGCAAGCTTTCAGTAAATGCTGTTAATTGAGTCCCAATCTGTTTCTCTAGCCTCACTCTCTTCCCAAGCTCCGAACTCATACACCCATTTAGATTCCTCACCAGCACTTCAAATTATATTTTTTCAAAATGGAATTCATCAGCTTCCCTAGTGAACCTGCTCTTCCTTTTGACCTCCGTAGTGCTGTGAACTGCACCATGTTTCCAATCATCCAGAAAGCAATGTCTTTATCTCTCTTCCTCTCCCTGACCACCTCACTTACCTAAAGCAGTTGCCAGATTATAGCCGGTTATCACATACCTCTGCTTATCTCCATTTCCAGTGTTCACATTTAAATAATACATCTAGAGTATTTTACAATGTGCCAAGAAACTTCTACATAGATTGTTTTCTTTAACCCCTAAAGCTTGTGAGTTATCTAATATCCACAGAAAAACTGTAAGTGAATGTTGTGGCTCACCCCTAACTGCCACCTAGGAAAAGAGTTTAGGCATTGTGAATTCAGGCTCCATCCTATTTTTCTATAAATCCTTCACTCAAACAGTGTCAATGATTCCTGTTTTCTCTCTCATTAACCCCTAGACTGACAAGCTCATCCTCTTCCCTCAAATAAGCCCAGGACTTTTCTGCCTTTGCCTTTATTCATAATGTTCTTCCCACCTTAAATGTTATTATCCCAACCACTGGCCCTCAAAATCTTATCCATTCATCAAACTTCTGTGAAGCCTTTTCTGACTCTCCTTTTTCAGTCTGATTTTGATCTCTTCCTTCCCGTGAACCTCCAACACTTGGATTCTACTTGTTTTATTATAGTGCTTTCTCATTTTGCTTGTTAAAGTTATTCATGTGATGTCTTACCTCTGTCTCATTAAGCTATAAACCTCTTCTACAGTTTATTATATAATATCTTAAACATAATATGCAAATACTTGTTGAATCAAATAAAATCCTCAGAAAACCACTGACGAGTTATAAGGATGTGCAAACTAAAAGGTAAAGGATACATGCAGCTCACTCCTTGCTTCCCCTAACCTAGCAAGTCTTTATGTTCAAATCAGGATGGCTTCCTTAACTATTCATAAGTACTCTGCTTACCCATTCCTTAAGGCCCAACTACTTATCTAATAACAGATCTCACTGAGCTTTCTCTCTCATTCACAATAGAAAAGTATATTGTCCCATAATGTTCTAAAATTTTATTTGCCTTGTTTCTGTAACAATGTAAACAAAGGTAAACTTCCACATCTTCTGCATTCTTCCAGACTCTGAAAAACTGTAGTCACTCAAATACCTGATGATCTACTAAGAGAACAAAGTGCAAAGGTATTTAGCTTTCCAAATACGCTCCATTTGAAAACACAGGCCACAAGCACAAATAGGAAAGAAGACTGCAACTATAAAAAGCACTGTAGGCTGGGCGTGGTGGCTCACGCCTGTAATCCCAGCACTTTGGGAGGCTGAGGTGGGTGGATCACCTGAGGTCAGGAGTTTGAGACCAGCCTGGCCGACATGGCAAAATCCCGTCTCTACTAAAAATACAAAAATTAGCCAGGCGTCGTGGCGTGTGCCTGTAGTCCCAGCTACTCAGGAGGCTGAGGCAGGAGAATCGCTTGAATCCAGGGGGCAGAGGTTGCTGTGAGCCGAGATCATGCCACTGCACTCTAGCCTGGGTGACAGAGCAAGACTCTGTCTCAAAAAATAATAATAGGCCAGGCGCGGTGGTTCATGCCTGTAATCCCAGCACTTTGGGAGACCGAGGTGGGTGGATCACAATGTCAGGAGTTCAAGACCAGCCTGGCCAACATGGTGAAACCCCGTCTCTACTAAAAATACAAAAATTAGCTGGGCATGGTGGCACGTGCCTGTAATTCCAGCTACTCAGGAGGCTGAGGCAGGAGAATTGCTTGAACCGGGACCTGGGAGGCGGAGGTAGCAGTGAGCGAGACCACGCCACTGCACTCAGCCTGGGTTACACAGTGAGACTCTCTCTCAAAATAAATAAATAAATAAATAAATAAATAAAAATAATAATAATAATAATAATAAAAAGCACTGTAGTGAGCCATCATTGCACCACTGCACTCCAGCCTGGGTGGCAGAGTGAGACCTTGTCCCCAAAATAAGTGATAAATAAAATAAAAATAATAAATTAAAAAAAATAAAAAGCAGTATAATTTATAAGAAAATACTTCTATACAACTATATATTTTTGAAATAATTCATGGGTTAATAGGGAATTCATAAATGTAATAAACTTTTTATTTTAGAATAGTTTCAGATTTACAGAAAAGTTACAAAGTTAGTACAGTGTTCCCACATATCCACACTCACTTATCCTATCATGAACATCTAACATTAATATGGGACATTTGTCACAATTAATGAACCAATACATTATTATACATTATACATTAATATTATACATTAATTAAAATTGGTGTTTTATTCAGATTTCCTTACTTTTTACATACTGTAGAACACCGTAATACATTTAGTCATGTCTCCTAATGCTCCTTGTGGCTGTAATAGTTTCTCTGGCTTTCCTATTGTTTCTCAGACTTGTTATTTATGGCCTTGATGGTTTTGAGGAAAATATTGGTAAGGTATTTTGTGGAATGCTCCTCAACTGGGATTTGTCTAACTTCTCATGATTAGACGGGGTTTATGAGTTGTTGGGAGGAAGACCACAAAGGTAAAGGTACCATTCTCATAACATCATATCAAGGGTACATACTATCAACATGATTTATCACTGTTGATATTAACCTTGACCTAGCTAAAGTAGTGTTTGTCAAGTTTTTTCACTGTAAAGTTCCTCTTTTTCCCCCTTTCTATACTGTACTCTTTGGAAGGATGTCACTATACAAAACCCACACATAAGGACTAGAGAGTTATACTATACCTCCTTAAGAGTGGGATATCTACATAAATTGTTTGGAATTATTCTGCATGGGAGATTTGTCTATCCCCTATCTAATCATTTATATCAGTATGGACTCACAAACATTTGTTTTGTACTTTGGGTTATAATCCAATACTACTTTATTTTATTGCTCAAATTTTTCCAGCTTTGGCCATTGGGAGCTCTTTCCATTGGTTCGTGTGTTCCTTTGACATACTTCCATCATTGAGGGGAAAGGAAGAGCTCTTTCTTACTGATGGAAAATGCTCTAGGCTCATTTAAGTTCCCTACCCTGGCCTCAGAATTAGTCATTTCTCCAAGCAACCCTAGGAATTACCAAATTTAAACATCCATAAAGACCCAAAATTTTCAAATATAAACAGTTGAGCCAATGAACCCTTCAGCTCCTAAGGTCTACCTTCACTAGATCATTAAGTTCCATGATATCAAGAACTTAACTTTGATCTCCACTGTATCCCCAGAGTCTAGAAAAAAGTGCACAGTAGGCATTCAATAACTACTATAAACACCGAACCTCTGAGACTCCAGAAGGTGGCTCCAGATTGAGTCATAACATAACTCATCATTCCAATGGAATCTGCCTAGATTTCTCATGTTTAGACTCCTGTTCTAACACCACTATGTCTAATTCACTGCATTGTTTTACAGTAAACAAAAAGCTTCCTTTTTCCACTGCTCCTCCCTTTTATTCCATTGCAAGCCAGAAGTTTTGTTAAGTATTCCCCAGTAAAATTTCCAGTGCAAAGGAATATACATCACATTTCCTAGATTCTTTCTATAATGGCGTATTGCCATTTACATCATCCTTTTCCGAGTTCCATTGAAATTACCATTTTTAACTTGCTATGTAGAGTTTAAATGAAAGGCATAATGCCAAATCCTTATCAACATTAGCAGCAGAAGAAAAATTACTGACAAAAATCTACTGATACCAAGTTGGACATAATAACCCTCAAAACACCTAGTTAGTATGTATGTAAAAGCATCTAAACCCTACCAATATTCCTTGACAAATCTATACGTAGACAGGAAAAAGCTTAAGTTAAACATAAGTTGTCTTGTCTATACATATTTGATAATGTGAAGACATGGTTCCCTGCATAGCTTATCCATATATATGCAAAATAAGCTAAAATTATAATGGGGTGGTTCTACTAAACAACTTTATGATATAATTACAATATTCACTAATTTGTGATGGCTTGTTTTTCAGAGAAAGTTACCACATGCAAAAATAAAGCTACAACAAATGACACACTACTGACTAAAAAGCAAGTCTGATAATCCTACAATAGAGTCCTCCTTCAACCTTAATAGGATATCAAAATGCTATAAATTATACTGCCTTAGGTCAGGCACAGTGGCCAATGCCTGTAATCCCATCACTTTGGGAGGCTGAGGCGGGAGGACTGCTTGAGCCCAGGAGTTCAAGACCAGCCTGGGCAACATGGTGAAACCTCATCTCTATAAAAAAAAAAATTTTTTTTGAGATGGAGTCTTGCTCTGTCATCCAAACTGGAGTGGACTGGTGTAATCTCGGCTCACTGCAGCCTCCGCCTCCCAGGTTCCAGCCATTCTCCTGCCTCAGCCTCCCAAGTAGCTGGGATTACAGGCGCACGCCACCATGCCAGGCCTCTACAAAAAAAAAAAAAAAAATTAAAAAAATTAAAAACTAGCAAGGTTTGGTGGCAAATGCCTGTAGACCCAGCTACTCAAGAGGCTGAGGCTGGAGGACTGCTGGAGCCCAGGAGTTCAAGACCAGCCTGGGCAACATGGTGAGACCTCATCTCTACAAAAAACTTTTTAAAATTAGCAAGGTGTGGTGGCAAATGCCTGTAGTCCCAGCCACTCAGGAGGCTGAGGCGGGAGGATCGTTTGAACACAGGAGGTTGAGGCTGCATTGAGCTGTGTGTTCATGCCACTGCACTCCAGCCTGGGCAATAGAGCAAGACAGGGGAGGGGAGGGAAGGAGAGGGGAGGGGGAAAGAAAATAATATTGCCTCAATAAAATATCATTTATAGAGAGTATGAGCCATAGAGGATAAGTGATCTGTGGCCACATTTGCAGTATGTGATCCTGACCCACTGGCCACTGCTAATTGGATAATAAGCAGCTACCACATCCAGTATGAGCCAGTCAGATCCTCTCTCTTGGGAAACTAGCATTCACAGCCAGTGCCTCTACAGAGAAGGAAGCATAAGCATTTAGAAAGATGGTTCTCCTGACTCTAGGGGGCCACTGGTAATAACAATCTCAGTTTCTGAGGCTTTCCAGTTTCTGGATTCTGTCTCTCCAAAGCCAGGCCACATACCTTCCCCTTTGGGTGCCAAAACTATATCCTCCCAATAATTTCTCTCTTTGCTTAAGTTAGTCTGAATGGGTCGCTTTCCTGTTACTTGCAACCAAAAATGTCTGAAGATAAAGGGAATCTGCAGTGCTTACCAAAGCACTGTCATATGCCAAAAAGCACACTTAAGCAAATATGTAAATGTGTTAAATCCCCAAATCATTAACGTTTTACAAGTTAAAATGTTTTCAAATGTTAGTCCTAATCTTAAATATTAACAAAAATGACATGTGTTCAAAAAATTGCTATGCAGATAAGAACACATGAACATGCTTCTAATATACAATTTTGTATTCAACACAGATCTCTGTTTTATGACACTAGCAAATTAACATAGTGTAGATTATGAGCCCACATATGTAGAACTGGTATTGGTTGGTGTATATCTACTCTATCATCTTAAAGACATGGTCCTCATGGTTCTCAAACTTTAGCACGTATCTTATCTCTTCCTAGAGGGCCTGTTAAAATACACCGCTGAGTCCTAACTCCAGAGTTCCTAATTCAGTAGGTCTATATGGGGCCCCATGACTCAATTCCCAGTGATGCCAATGCTGCTGGTCTCAGCACCAGACTTTGAAAACCACTGCCTTAAATAATGGCTCTCTACTTTTAGGGGGATGAGATGGTGATGGTAAAGCGCTCCTTTGAAAATTTAAGAAAAACTATGTACTTAGACAATACACACACTTTAAAGGGTTTACAGAAACTCAAAAGCTCATTCACATACTCTTCCAAATGATTCTACATTAAGAACCTCATTAAAGAACAACATAGGGGCTGGGCCTGGTGGCTTATGCCTATAATCCCAGCACTTTGGGAAGCCGAGGCAGGCGGATCACTTGAGGTCAGGAGTTCGAGACCGAAACCCCATCTCTACTAAAAATACAAGAAAATGAGCAAGACATGGTGGTGTGCACCTGTAATCCCAGCTACTCGAGTGGCTGAGGCATGAGAATCACTTGAACTTGGGAGGCGGAGGTTGTGGTGAGCCGAGATCACGCCACTGCACTCCAGGCTGGGTGACAGAGTGAGACACGGTCTCAAAAAAAAAAAAAAAAAAAAAAAAAACATAGGATTATACATATTCATGAAGGGTCATACATGTCCATGCAGGGTCATATATAGCCATGTTTTCCAAATATACTTGGAACTTTTACTTATAAGTTATTTTACACATTCATCTTGAATTTTTTAAGAAGCACAGGCTATTTCATTCAAGTTACTAATTAACATAGAGCAGGAAGATTCTGTTTTAAAAACTTACCTGGGCCAGGCGCAGTGCCTCACACTTGTAATCCCAGCACTTTGGGAGGCTGAGGCAGGCGGATCATTTGAGGTCAGGAGTTCAAGACCAGCTTGGCCAACATGGCAAAATCCCATCTCTACTAAAAATACAAAAATTAGCCAGGCGTGGTGGCAGGCACCTGTAGTCCCAGATACTCAGGAGGCTGAGGCAAGGGAATCGCTTGAACCTAAGAGGCAGAGGTTGCAGTGAGCCGAGATTGTGCCACTGTACTCCAGCCTGCTCGACAGAGCAAGATTCCATCAAAAAAACAAAACAAAACTTACCTGAACACAATCTCACTTTGTCATTAAAAAATTGATGAAATTATAACTATAAAATAGACAAAATCTATATCTAGATTTAACATAAAAACACTTAGGAATAACATTAAACTATCACATGAAGGACGTGCACGTATTCCCCTAAAAAAAAACAAACAAACAAAAACCTCTAGATTAAAGCTGATGTACAAATATGATAGGCTCCAGTCTTTAAGCCACCGCAACTGATACTGAGTGAGGACAAGCTGATCCTGCCAAGCCCTGTACAAATTACAGATTCACAAACAAAATAAATGTTGTTTTAAGCCACTAAGTTTTTTTCCTTTTTTTTTTTTTTTTTTTGAGATGGAGTCTTGCTCCTGTTGCCCAGGCTGGAGTACAATGACACAATCTTGGCTCACTGCAACCTCCACCTCCCGGGTTCAAGTGATTCTCCTGCCTCAGCCTCCCGAGTAGCTGGGATTACAGGCATGTGCCACCACACCCAGCTAATTTTTGTTATTTTTAGTAGAGATGGGGTTTCGTCTTATTGGCCAGGCTGGTCTCGAACTCCTGACCTCAAGTGATCTGCCCACCTCAGTCTCCCAAAGTGCTGGGATTACAGGCATGAGCCACTGCATCTGGCCTTAAGCCATTAAGTTTTGAGACACTTTGCTAAACATTGTTAGATAATTAGAACACCTTTAGATGAGTTGAGAAACAGATTAAAACCCAGTCAAGCTGACAGTTTTCTCCATTAGACCACTTTTCAAAGTATATAGCTACAGAACTACACGCAGACCTCTCCCCTAATATCCACATCCTCATATCCAAATGACTACTAAACTCTGACAAACCCTAATCTGGCCACCTAGTCTGCTGCGGCCAATGCAGATGTAAGCAGGTGACATAATCCTAACTCAGGTATATCACATACAAAACAGAGGCAGTTAGATGTTATAATTTCATACCACATGTATGCTATAGACCATCTCCAGCCAGTTCCCTGCTTACCATCCAACAAACCCAGATATCACCACCAACCAATCAAGAACACTCAAAAATTTGGCTTTTCTAATATGGAAAAGGACAGTTCATGATCTTTTGGCTTTAAAGGATCTCCATCCCTGACAGCGCGCTTAGACTTTGTGCTGGATTAGGCTTCCTGCTTGGCAATAAAGTTTTTTCACTCAGTACACAATCTTTGGTCTCCAACAGTCTTTGTACTTTAACAGTTTGGAAGTCCCACACAGATCATATGACTGAGCCATCCGATGAAGCCAACAAGCCACCAACACCTGAGAACATAGTAAGCCCTGGTTTCCATCACCTTCTGATGGTGATTCCGCTGACTTTATGAGTTTGTTCTGCTGTCTCACAAGTTTGTTTGAAGCCTTCTGGTTTCTTGTGGGTAGACATGGAGAGGAAATTTGGTCTCTTCTTTGAGTGATACAAAAAGAGTGGGTCTATTCTGTGTATGTTCCATTGTTAGTCCACCTGTGTCCTAAGAGAATACTCAGAAAACTCAACATTTGGACCAGATTCAAAGGCTGGAGGTCCTAGACTACTGGGTCTGCCTCAACTAAGTATTCTATGTATACATTTTCTATCAAATAGTGAAATAAATCTCCTTTTTGGTATTTGTTATGGGTGTCTGTTAAGTAAAAGAGTCAAATCCTGTCAGGACTCCTGAATCTTTTATGTTATTCATTATAGTCCAAATTCATATACATGTCTAATAAGTACTATGGCAAAATTATACCAAGAATAGTTTCTAAATTACCGCGGCCACTTTGGGGAACTTGCAATTTCAACGAGGGCTTACACTCCCACAATGCCTTAGAACCAAAGGAGGTAAAACCCCCAAAGCAATAGTCTACATTCTTAAACTCTTACACTAAGACAACCAATGGCTCAATAACTCAAAATTAACTTCCTTGAAGGATTCTCTATCAAGAGGTAAAGAAAGGGCAGCTCTTTCTCCGTGACTTCCTGCCTTGAAAGCTCAGCCTTTAACTCATCTGCTAGAATCCTAATGTTCTGACTCTTCAGATGAGGACCTCACACTACTCTCACAATTGATCATCACAGGGCTCCCTCACATCTTCCTGCCTTAGATATCACAGTTCTATCTCCTCCCCTGTTACTGAGCACCCATGTAGTATGGGACAGACAACCCCACAATTTCCATTAAGGACTTACCCCCACCCTTCAAAAGAAAGCCAGGCTGTTGTTTTTAAACTCCAGCCCCAGGCAAAATCCCTAAACCCACTAAAAAGACCAAAAGTTTTCTGAGTTTAGAAAACTTTTACATATCTAATACTCCCATGCCCACCAGAACCTCACAAACTTACAGACTACTAGTTTCCCTAAGAAGGTCGAAGATGGTTCCAAAAAACAGGTTGGAACCCTAATGCAGATCAGGTATCACTAATCAGAAGAAAGTTTAAGAAAAGTGTGTGTACACCTATAATCCCAGCACTTTGGTAGGTCAGGGCGGGAGGATCCCTTTAGCCCGGGAGTTTGAGACCAGCTTGAACAACATAGTGAGACCCTGTCTCTATAAAAAAATTTTTTTTAATTAGCCAGGCATGGTGGCGCTTGCCTGTAGTCCCAGCTACCTGGAAGGCTAAGGCAAAAGGATAGCCTGAGCCCAGAAGTTTGAGGCTGCAGTGAGCTGTGATCACACCACTGCACTCCACCCTGGACAACAGAGAGAGACCCTGTCTCTAAAATAAAACAAGTAGAAGGAAAAGTATCTGCTTCACACCATCCCCGAAGTCTTTCTTACCAAAGTAGATTACACCAAAATCCTAAATTGCAAGCAAAGTCATTTGTAATCAGAAGATTTTAGAAACTTTTAGGCAATATTTTTATAGACCTAGAGGCAGAGCTAAATGGCCTTTTCAGCCTCCTTTAATGGATTAAAACCAGAAATAGATTAGTGGGAAGAATGTCAGTGGATTGGCAAATAAATTATTTACAGGAATTACAACAGAATATTGTCCAAGAACTCTAAACAAATTTTTAAAAAACCATATGTCTCTTCAAATTAAACAACTCATTCAAAATCTAACAATACTTCCTATGACTGGTAGAGGAAAGAACTGTCCTGGGGGGATGTTGAATCCATAAATAATTCAGGTACTAGAAAAGTAATCATCCTTTAAGAACTGAGAAAGGAGGCCGGGCACAGTGGCTCACGCCTGTAATCCCAGGACTTTGGGAGGTTGAGGTGGGCAGATCACAAGGTCAGGAGTTCGAAACGAGCCTGGCCAACACAGTGAAACCCCGTCTCTACTAAAAATACAAAAATTAGCCAGGCATGGTGGTGCACGCCTGTAGTCCCAGCTACTCAGGAGGCTGAGGCAGGAGAATCGCTTGAACCTGGGAGGCGGAGGTTGTGGTGAGCTGAGATCGCACCACTGTACTCCAGCCTGGGCAACAGAGCAAGACTCTGTCTCAGAAAGAAAAAAAAAAAAGTTAATACAAATTAAGTGGTTAGCAAAAATCCTAAAAGATATTTATTTATAAGAGGCTTCTGATTTTTAAAAGTCTTCATGCCCTCATCAAGTAAAAAACCACTTCATTTGAGAGATTACCAGCTAACTGGGAATTTCTAAAAATATAAGGTCTTACTCAAATTAAATGCCACAAAAGAAAAAGAACCTGTTACTCTGCAAGTGTGCAGAGAGCTAACTGGCCAAAACACAAGAAATTAGTTCCTGCCATCACACCCAAACTGGCGCAACAGGTTAGGGGTAAGCAGTAAGGCAGAACTATAATATTGTGAAACCTAAAACCTTATATTTAAAGGCTCTACTGGGGACAACTACTGGGGGCAAGGGGACAAATGACAGTCCACCCAGAGTTGAAACAAATTTAGCAGAAAAAGGTTTTATAACTATCCTTAGAAAATTATAAGAATTTTGCCTCTCAGAATTTGCCTCTCATTAGCTGAACTGATAAGGATAAGAACAAGTTCCTATACAAACTTCTTGAAGGCTCCAGCTAAGGGCTGTCCTTTATATCATTGCGGAGAACTTAAAACATATCCTTGAAGGCCCTACTTTTCAACCAGCACTCAATTATCTCTAGGGAGTCCTTGAAAAGCAACTATTAGTCAAATGCAGTGGTAAGGTCAAGTCAGAAAAGTCTGTTTCATCAGTTAGAGCACTAGTATCCTCCCTAAGAGCAGCTTCATAAGAGTAGTGGGCAAAGGCTGGGTTAGTGCATAAATGAAAGGTGAAGGTCATGTGTAGTGGCTCATGCTGTAATCCCAGCACTCTGGGAGGCCAACGCAGGAGGATCACTTGAGTCCAGGAGTGCAAGACCAGCCTGGGCAACATGGCAAGACCCCATCTCTACAAAAAATTTACAAATTAGCCGGGTGTGGTGGCGTGTGCCTGTAGTCCCAGCTACTCAGGTCAAAAAAAGGGAGAGAGGGATGGGGGTGAGGTGGGGTGGAGAGGGAGGGAGGAATGGAGGCGGGGGGGGGGGGGGGAGAGAGAGAGAGAGAGAGAGAGAGAGAGATGAAAACAAGGATACACATCACAAGAGCAGACTACTCTTTGTAAAGGTCAGACCTAAAATGAAGAAATGCAGGGGTTGAAGGAAATGGGCTAAGAAAGGACTTTAAAGATGAGAGACACGTGGATATTTAAATTCTGAAAGAAGATAAAAAGAGTACTTAATAGGACAAAGTTCCAGAGTCCAGAGAGGAGAATTAACTAACCTTCACAGGTGAGGTACACACCTTGACTGGTCATCTTTGAAAACCAGCCCAGCTCCTAAAATCTCCTCTCTCAGAACATAAAATGCACTTAAACACCCCCTCCCAAAAAACAAAACACCATGAAACAAACAAAAAACAGAAATTTGACATGACCCTAATTCCACCTCTGCCCTCATTTTCACACTTTTTATTGGATGTAAGAAATATTTACACAATAATTAATATGCATTGAGCATTTACTACTTCTCAGACATGGTGCTTATGCACGTTATATGGATTAGCTCATTAAACACCAGACAGGATCAGCAACATAGGGTCAGCAAAACTGCACTTTGCTATCATATCTGCCTCTCAACATCTATTAACCACCCACCACCCTAGTATTATTCTAAGACTCTCTTTTTTTGCGGGGGGGGGGGACAGAGGCACACTCGCCCACACTGAGTACAATGTTGTGATCTCGGCTCACTGCCAACCTCTGCCTCCCGGGTTCAAGCAATTCTCCTGCCTCAGCCTCCCAAGTAGCTGGGATTACAATCGCTCACTACCACACCCAGCTAATTTTTGTATTTTTAGTAGAGACAGGGTTTCACTATGTTGACCAGGCTGGTCTCAAACTCCTGACCTCAAATGATCTGCCCACCTCGACCTCCCAAAGTGCTGGGATTACAGGCATAAGCCACCACCTCTTTTTAAAAAGGGGTGGGTGGGAGGAAGCAAAGCTAAATTTAATCTCCAGAAATTTTGACTTGGCACATCAATCACAAATTTATACATTAGCTCAGATGTCCGGAGCTAGACTGGCCAAAGTGTCGTGCAATCCACACCACATGGTTAATAACTGACCATGCCCCTACACACTCCTAACATCAACCCTCCCAGGAAATGTGTGTCTATTAAACCAAATCCATTTCCAATTGACTTATACTCAGGGCAGCTGTGGGAAAGAGAGATGGGCAGGAAACAAACAAACAAACAAAAACTTCTCTTAATTCAAAACACATAGTCAGTCTATTTGACCTAAAACCTGGTCTTAAGGAAGTTACAAATGCTTCCTATATTCTTTTTTCAGCTGAAGGGGAAAATGAGACAAGTCTTGGGGAAAAAAACTGTTCAAAGGCCTCCAGACTTCTGTCAAGGGACCTAAACAATTTAGGAAGACAGTGTAACACAGAGCTTAGAGACAGGAATAAAACACATCTGGTTTCAAATTCCAGCTTCCCACGCTTAAGAGAAGGGCTGTGAGCCCTTGGACAAATGACTTAACCTCTCTGAGATCAGTGTTTTCTGATGACAATATGATAGTATTTGTACTCACCTACTTCAGAGTATTATTTTGAGGATTAAGTGAGATGACTTAGGTAAAGAGTTTCTTAAAACTTTGCAAATAGGGATACACAGTATTTATTGTTATAACAGAAGGTAGAGGCTGCATGTGGTGGCTCAAGTCTGTAATCTCAGCACTTTGGGAGGCCAAGGCAGGGAGATAGCTTGAGCCCAGAAGTTCGAGGCCAGCCTGGGCAACCTGGGGAGACCCTGTCTCTATAAAAACACAAAAATTAGCCAGGCGTGGTGGCACGCACCTATAGTCCCAGCTACTTGGGAGGCTGAAGTGGGAGGATGGCTTGAGCCCAGGAGGCCCAGGCTGCAGTGAGCCATGATCATATCACTGTACTCCATCCTGGGTGACAAAGCAAGACCCTGTTTCAAAAACAAAACAAAACAAAAAAACAGATCTCTACCTATAGATTCTTCTATATCCAAGTACTGGGAGTCAATCAGGGTCCCTCAAAATCAAATAGAGGAAAGAACAACTTCAAAGAGAAAGCAGAGTATAAAAACAGAGAAAGAACACTCCCTTTCCACTTAAACCCTCCATACCCACACCGGTATCATTCCATCCCAGGTGAAAATGTTTATTAGCTGGGTAAAAATAAATACATAAATCCCTTTACCATATATTTACAATACAATATAGTAAGAATAACCATTAAATATGTCATATTCACTTTGTTGCAAGTTTAAATTCCAGGATTCAACTAGCATCATTGGTTTGTTTTTCACATAACATGAATTATCTTACAACTTCAGTTGATTAGAGGCATTAGAGAATCAGTAAAATTCTGGTCCCTACAATTCTGAGCCTTCAATAATATGCTGAAAACACCAAACAACTTTCAATTCTAAACTTTAGAGGTAACTTATAAACACAGGCAACTACCAAGAGATTAGCCCCCCACCCCCCAAAAAAATGTTGTGAAGAGTTTTATACTCTCCATACAAAGTTACTGTAAAAACATAAAATTTATATAGGCTGAGTGTGGTGGCTCATGCCTGTAATCCCAACACTTTAGGAGGCCGAGGTGGGCAGATCACCTGAGGTCAGGAGCTTGAGACCAGCATGGCCAACATGGCGAAACTGTCTCTACTAAAAATACAAAAATTAGCCAGGTGTGGTGGCGCGCGCCTGTAATCCCAGCTACTTGGGAGGCTGAGGCACAAAAATAACTTGAACCCAGAAGCTGGAGGTTGCAGTGAGCCGAGATCCCACCACTGCACTCCAGCCTGGGCGACAGTGAGACTGTTTCGAAACAAAAAACAAAAACAAAAAGAGAATAACTGGCTGCTAGCATTCTTGGAGCTAAGTAATACAAGGGGGCTGGGAGTTTCACCATTTAAAGATGTGGCAAATCCCCTCATTTTCAGCTGGGCATTTCTTTACCACCTTCCACAGCACCAGGTATTCCTGGGTCTATAGGCAGTCTGGCTTTCTCCACAAGATAAATCTTTGACTTTTTGTGAGGTTGGGTAAGAACACTCATCTGCCTGCCTAGGATGAGGCATGTATAGAACTTTCCACTGACTTTAAACCATTTCCTGCTTTCAGCTTCACATCTTGCTTGCACCCTCAGAGATACCTGGCACCTTCAATTCCTGAGTCTTCCTAGAGATAGGTGATATGAACTGGCTAGAATCATGCAAGGAAATGGTATCCGCCTCTGTAGATATTTTATATTCCACTTTCTCAGCTAATTAATCTACTCCAACCACCTTCCATTTCCCTGAAGTTTTTTTATACCACTTATTTACTGTCTCCTGTTCTTTCTGCTCTTGCAGATTTATGCTGTTTTCATTCTCTTACTCACTGTGAATGGGGCTTGGGGACAGAGCAGAAATAAACATATTTGTTCAATTCAAGCTTAAAAAGAAGACACAGTCCTTGAATGATTTTTATCTGATGCTAATACATATCCTGGGTGCATTCAGATTTCATGAAGCCTGGAGTTTACAGAGTTTGGAGGCTCCATTTTAAGAGCACAGAATTGGGTATTGACAGCCAATATTCAATTTAGAATGAGAAAATAAATCATAAATTTTAACAAACTGGCAAAAGCCACAAACATCATAACCTAATAATAATAATAATAATATTTGTTATGACAAGTTTTTTTCCCATTTGTTTCCAGATAAAAGTCACATAAGGCCAGGCATGGTGGCTCACACCTGTAATCTCAGCACTTTGGGAGGCCAGGGTGAGTGGATCGCTTGAGGCCAGAAGTTCATGACCAGCCTGGCCAACATGGTGAAATTCCATCTCAATTAAAAATACAAAAATTAGCTGGGCGTGGTGGTGCACAGCTGTAATCCCAGGTACTTGGGAGGCTGAGGCACGAGAATTGCTTGAACCAGGGAGGTGGAGGTTGCGGTGAGCCGAGATCACACCACTGCACTCTGGCCTGGGCAACAGAGTGAGACTAGGTCTCAAAATAAATAAATAAATAATAAAAGTCACATAACATGAAAATCACCATGTTAAACTGTGTAATTCAATAATTTTTAGCATAGTCACAGTGCTGTACAACCATCACCAATATCTAATTCCAGAACATTTCCATCACCCCAAAACAACCCCCATACTACCTGTTAGCAGTCACTCCCCATCTTCCCTCCCCCATCCCCTAGCAACCTGAAAATCTACCTTCTGTCTATGGATTTACCAAGTGGAATTATACAATATGGCTTTTTGTGTCTGGCTTCTTTCAATCAACCTAATTTTTTGAGCTCATCCATACTATAGCATACATCATCAGCACTTTATTCCCTTTTATGGCTGAATAATATTCCATTGTATAGATATGCCATATTTTGTTTATCCATTCAGTTGACAGACATCTGAGTTGTTTCCACCCAACTATTTTGGCTGTTATGAATAATGCTACTATGCACAAGATTTTGTGTGAACATATGTTTTCAGTTCTCCTATGTATGTACCTAGGAATGGAATTGCTGAGTCATATAGTAACTATGTTTAATTTTCTGAAAAACTGCCACGAACTGTTTAGCAGAGTGGTTGAACTACTTTACATTCCCACCAACAATGTATGAGGGTTCCAATTTCTCCACATCTTTGCTAACATTTGTTATTTTCCCATTATTATAGCCCTTCTAGTGGTCGTGAAGTAGTATCCCATTGTGGTTTTCATTTTCATTTCCCTAATGATTCATGATATTGGGCATCTTTTCATGTGCTTTTTGGCCACTGATATATCTTCTCTGGAGAACTGTCTATTTAAACCCTTTGCCCTTTTTTTTGAAATGTGGTCTCACTATGCTGCCCAGGCTGTTCTCAGGGGATCCTCCCACCTCAGCCTCTCAAGTAGCTGAGATTATAGGCATGTGCCAACACATCTGGCTAGTTGCCCATTTTTTAACTGGATTGTTTGTCCTTTTATTGTTGAGTTTTAAGAGTTCCTTAAGGCCGGGTGCGGTGGCTCACACCTGTAATCCCAGCACTTTGGGAGGCTGAGGTTGGTGGATCACCTGAGATCAGGAGTTCAAGACCAGCCTGGCCAACATGGCGAAACTCCATCTCTACTAAAAATATAAACATTAGCCGGACGTGGTGGCACACACCTGTAATCCCGGCTACGCGGGAGGCTGAGGCAGAAGAATCGCTTGAACCCAGGAGGTGGAGGTTGAGTGAGACGAGATTGCATGCCACTGCACTCAGCCTGGACATCAGGGCCAGACTCTGCCTCAAAAAAAAAAAAAAAAAAAATTAGCTGGGCATGGTGGTGTGCACCTGTAGTCCCAGCTACTCAGGAGGCTGAGGCAGAAGAATCACTTGAACCCAGGAGGTGGAGGTTGCAGTGAGCTAAGATCATGCTGCTGCACTCCTGCCTAGGCGACAGAGCAAGACTCCGCCTCAAAAAAAGAAAAAAAAAGAGTTCTTTATATATTCTGTATACTAGACCCTTATCAGGTATAATTTATAAATATTTTCTCTCATTCTATGAGTTATCTTTTAGCTTTCTTATTAGTGTCCTTTTGGACACAAACGTTTTTAATTTTGATAGAGTCTAGGCTGGTGCAGTGGCTAATACCTGTAATCCTGTCACTTTGGCAGGCCGAGACAAGAGGATCTCTTGAGCCCAGGAGTTCGAGACCAGTCTGGGCAACAGAGTGAGACCTCATCTTTACAAAAATAAATAAATAAGATTTTTGTTTAAATTGACAGAATCCAATCCAAAGTCTTGTGTTTCTATCTAAGAGATTTTTTTTTTTTTGAGACACAGTCTTGCTCTGTCACCCAGGCTGGAGTGCAGTGGCACGGTCTCGGCTCACTACAATCTCCGCCTCCCCGGTTCAAGCGATTCTCTTGCCTCAGCCTCCCAAGTAAGTGAGATTACAGGTGCCTGCCACCATTCCTGGCTAATTTTTGTATTTTTAGTAGAGATGGGGTTTCATCATGTTGCCCAGACTGGTCCCGAACTCCTGGCCTCAAACAACCACTCGTCTCGACCTCCCAAAGTGCCGGGATTACAGGTGTGAGCCACCACACCCAGCCATCCATCTAAGAGTCTTATGGCTTGCATTGTTACATTTAGTCTTTAATCCACTTTGAGTTAATTTTTATATATGGCATGAGGTAGAGGTTCAACTTCATTCTTTTGCATGTGGAAATCCAGTTGGTCCAACACATTATTATTATTATTATTATTTTCTTGAGACGGAGTCTCATTCTGTTGCCCTGGCTGGAGTGTAATAGTGCGATCTTGGCTCACTGTAACTGCTGCCTCCCAGGTTCAGGCGATTCTCCCACCTCTGCCTCCCCAGTAGCTGAGACTACAGTCGTGTGCCACTACGCCTGGCTAATTTTTGTATTTTTAGTAGAGACAGGGTTTCGCCATGTGGACCGTGCTGGTCTCAAACTACTGACTTCAAATGATCCAGCCACCTTGGCCTTCCAAAGTGCTGGGATTACAGGTGTGAGCCACAGAACCCGGTCCCAATGCCATTTTTTAAAAAGACTAATCTTTCCCCATTGAATGGTTTTGGCGCCCTAGTCAAAAAAAAAAAAAAAAAAAAATCAACTGACCACAAATGTATAATTTTCTTTCTGGACTTTCTATTCTATTCCATTGATCTACATCTCAATCCTTACACCAGTACTACACTTTCCCATGAGTTGTTTTTTTTTTTCCTTTTTTTTTCCTTTTTTTTTTTTTTTTTTTGACAGAGTCTCACTCTGTTGCCCAGGCTGGAGTGCAGTGGCACGATCTCGGTGGCTCACTGCAACCTCCACCTCCTGGGTTCAAGTGATTCTCCTACCTCAGCCTCCCAAGTAGCTAGGATTACAGGCATGTGCCACCAAGCCCGACTAATTTTTGTATTTCTAATAGAGATGGGGTTTCACCATGGTGGCCAGGCTGGTCTTGAACTCCTGACCTCAAGTGATCCACTCACCTCAGTTTCTCAAAGTGCTGGGATTACAGGCATGAGCCACTGCGCCTGACCAATTTTTGTATTTTTATTAGAGACAGTGTTTCATCATGTTGGGCAGGCTGGTCTCAAACTCCTGACCTCAAGTGATCTGCCTGCCTCAGCCTCCCAAAGTGCTGGGATTACAGGCGTAAGCCACCACGCTCAGCCTGTTGTTACTGATGGCTTAGAAAAGTTTTCTTTTAGCACAGGAACATCATCAATAAATAATGTTATATCAACTTTTAGGACTATGGTCAAACCTGGGAAAATTCTTAACAAGTCTCTTTCATTAAAGCTACAAAATCTTAAAGAATTTTCCCCAGACTGGCTTTTGACATCAAACCTTGTTTTTCCTCTACTAACCACACACTTTGGGTGCCAGATGCCATAGGACACATTCATATTGCTAGACAACCTCTAGCTATGCACGTTTATGTCACAATGCCCCATGAGTTAGCACAACAGACAGAGTATTCCTAGAAACCATTCCCATACTGGGATGGCTAGTAATACCTTGACTATACACAAACAGGCTATGAACCATGTAAACATATCCTGCTAAAATCCAATTAAATATCTCTCCAAGTCAATTTCCCCATAGCCAGACCCCAAAAGTGCCCACAGCCATTCCAATGCCACCCAACATAAGGAAGAGTGTAACAAAGGGGAAGTCAGGTAAAAAGACAGCAATCTTAGCTGACTGTGGTTTAGATAACTTACATTTGCAAATTCTTCAAAGATATGTGACCACATACTGGCAATGTTCTGTTTCTTGATCTGGATGCTAGTTATATATGTGTGTTCAGTTTGTGAAAAATCTTAAACTACACACTTATAATATTTATGAATTTTCTCATTCATATATTATATACCAATAAAACTTTTTAAAAATTAACCAAGTGAACACATTGCTAGGGTCCCTCCCAGACCCTCAGATTGGGTCTTGAAAATTAAGCTTCAGGCTGGGCGTGGTGAGTCACACCTGTAATCCCAGCACTTTGGGAGGCTGAGGTGAGTGGATCACTTGAGGTCAGGAGTTCCAGACCAGCCTGACCAACATGGGAAAACCCTGTCTCTACTAAAAATACAAAAAGTAGCCAAGCCTGGTGGTGCACATCTGTAATCCCAGCTACTTGGGAGGCTGAGGCAGGAGAATCACTTGAACCCGGGAGGCGGAGGTTGCAGTAAATTGAGATCGCACCACTGCACTCCAGTCTGGGCGACAGAGCGAGACTCTGACTCAAAAAAAAAAGAAAATTAAGGTTCATTAGTTTCAAAGAGATAATAGCAACTGGATATCATAAGATGTGGTGTCTAATACCAGCTATACCATGAATTACCCATGGGACTTGGAGAAGACACATATGCCTCCCTAAGCAATTTTCTCACCTAAAATGGGGAAGTTTAAGTCAGACTATAAACTCTAAGACTTCTTTCCAGTAGTCACTCAAGAAATACTTCCCAAGTACCCGTTACTGTTTGGCATCACATTAGGTAAATGAAACACGCACACAATCCCTGCCCTGTGGGTGCTCCCCATCTAATAGGGATTAAAAAACAATGAGCAGCATTAGGTAAAAACTAATCGGAATAAATATGGATTTTAGTTAATAAAAGTGTACCAATATTGGTTCATTAATTATAACAAATATACCATACTAATGTAAGATTAGTTTAGTTAATAGGGAAAACTGGTTATGGAAATACAGGAATTCTATACTATCTTCAGATTTACAGATCTTTAGATTTACAGATTTTTCTTATCTTTAGATTTACAGGTTTTTCTATACATCTAAAAGTATTCTAAAATCAAAAGTTTATTTTTAAAAAGACAGTAAACAGGTAAATAAATGAATATTAAAAGAAATTGTGTTCAGTTCTCAGAAGTTAACAGGATATTATGGAGGTAGCATAATGAGAGTAGAGACTACTTTACACAGACTACTTAGGAACTCTTTGAGATAATACAACTGACACAGAAAAATAAGAAGAAACAAGAGAAAGAAAATTCCTTCAAAAGAAAGAATATATACAAAGACTCTGAGGTGGAAGAGATTGGCCTTTTCAAGAAATTAAAAGAAAATCCACGTGACTAAAGCATAATGAGCAAAGGAAAGCCCAGTCAACAGGGGCAGATTATATAAGGTCTTGGATAAATAGTGTCTATTTCATTCAAAATATAATGGAAAGACACTGGAGGGTTAAAGCAAGGAAGTAAAATCATCCAATTTACTTTTTTCTTTTTTAATTCATGAAGCTATACTGTGGAGAATGGATTGTAGACGGGTTAAAGAAAAACAATGAGGCCGGGCACAGTGGCTCACACCTATAATCCCAGCACTTTGGGAGGCCAAGGGAGGCAGATCACGAGGTCAGGAGACCAAGACCATCCTGGCCAACATGGTGAAACCCCGTCTGTACTAAAAATACAAAAATTAGCTGGGCATGGTGGCAGGTGCCTGTGATCCCAGCTACTCAGAAGGCTGAGGCAGGAGAATCATCTGAACCAGGGAGTTGGAGATTGCAGTAAGCCGAGATCATGCCACAGCACTCCAGCTTGGCAACAGAGTGAGACTCCATCTCAAAAAAAAAAAAAAGAAAAAAGAAAAACAATGCAGACCCTATAGGGAAGCACTAACATCATTTTATTCTTAACCCTGAATTATAATATTTTTTCAATACAAAAATCATTCCAAAAAAAAAATTTCAGAGAATTAAAGAATTAAATTCACATATTCATATAAATTATTTTATTCAGATAGTATCTGCTTTTTTACCAATCTGCTTCTCTATGACCTTTATAATCCTTTATCAAAATAATTTATGGATTTTATACTTTAATAAGCTATCATAACTCTTCTAGAAGCTGCTGAAAATTTTTATGCCATTTGTTAAGTGCTCTGGAATAAAATTCCTGGAAATTCAAAGGTAGAACATAAAATAAATTATAAAAGCTGAAAATTTTTATCTATTAGATTAATATATCAAAGAATAAATAGTCCAACCCCCCAAAAAAACAAAAAGTAGCAGCACCTGCTGCCACTGCCACCACCTGTGACAATTTTTTAAATGGCTACAAATTCTTTGAAACTTCTTCTATCAAGATATGGGAGTTCATGTTCCCTCTCCTTGAATCTAGAATAGCCTGTAACTAACTTGTTTTGTAACCAATAGAATGCAGGTAGGACCTCCTAGGCTAAGTCAGAAAAGGAGATGTAACTTTCACTTTGTTCCTTGGACAATTCCTGCTGGTGCCCTGAGTCAGTCATGTTAGCAGTGTAGCTGCCGTAAAGCTGCCATAAACCAGCCCATGTAGACAGACCACATGGAGGCTCTGACATGACCTGAAGTGAGAGATATGCCAAGCCACCCCCCAGCAATTCCAGTTCCAGCCACCATCTGAATAAACACACAATAGACTCTGGGCCAAAATGACCCAATTAAGCCCCTTGCCAAATCCCTGACCCACAGAAACCATGAGATGATAAAACTATTAGTCTCACTCCAGCTGGAATGCAATGGCACAATCTCGGCTCACTGCAACCTCCACCTCCTGGATTCAAGCAATTCTCCTGCCTCAGCCTCCCGAGTAGCTGGAATTACAGGTGCATGCCGCCACGCCTGCCTAATTTTTTGTATTTTAGTAGAAACAGGGTTTCACCATGTTGCACTGGCTGGTCTCAAACTCCTGAGCTCAGGCAATCTGCCCGACTCAGCCTCCCAAAGTGCTGGGATTACAGGCGTGAGCCATCACACCCGGCCCTAGGGTCATTTTTTATGCAGCAATTCTAATAAGCCCTTTCTAGCAAATATGTGATAATTCACGTAAATAACTGGGAGGAGGAGAAGAATTTGTTTGGCTAGCAATGCAGGTCGATTTTCCAGCTTCCAAGTATCTAAGGGATCTGGAAAAGCTATGTAATATAGTAACTCACAGAAAGCAAGGTACATCCTCCCTAAAGTCAGCATAATTGGCCTTATAATCTCTACAGATTCTTTACCTGCATCATGATTTTTCTATAGCAAAAGAGAATGGATAAATATACTTATCAGGCCACTGAGTAGTCAACTGAGAGCCTTGCACTATATAATCCTACTAAATGTAGTAGTTATTTATTATGGCCTAAATTAATCCCTGGCCTCTCCTGAAACAAAAATGAGTGAGCCATTTATTGCAGAAGCATCAAAACTGCCAAACAAAGCAAAAATTAAGTTTACTCTTTTGAACCAAGAATTATCACACATTACCACTAAGAAGGACAGACAGATCTTTTAAATTATGTTTATCAGCCATCCCTTTTTAAAACTTTCATTCATTTAATTAACACATATCTATTAAGCACTGTGTGTATGCAAATATTAGTATGAATGAGTCTATAGCTATAAAGAAGTTCACAGTGCTATGGAGAAAACATCAACCAACCAATTTTAAGTTGAATTTTATTTATTTATTTATTTATTTTTTGAGACAGGGTCTTCCTCTGTCGCCCCAGTTGCAGTGCAGTGGCACACTCATGGCTCACTGCAGCTTCGACCTCCCAGGCTCAAGAGATCCTCCCACCTCAGCCTCCCTGGTGGCTGGGACTACAGGCATGCACCACCACGCCTGGCTAATTTTTTTGTATGTTTTGTAGAGACGGAGTTTCACTCTGTTATCCAGGCTTAAGTTGAATTTTACCCTTTATTTTTTACTTTGAGATAGGTTCTCGCTCTATCACCTGGGCTGGAGTACAGTGGCGCCATCACGGTTCACTGCAGCCTCAACTTCCTGGGCTCCAGTGACCCTCCCATCTCAGCTTCCCAAGTAGCTGGGATCACAGGCACGTCACCATACCCAGCTAATTTTTGTTTTTTGGTAGAGTCGGAGTTTTGCCATGTTGTCCAGGCTGGTCTCGAACTCCTGAGTTCAAGCCACCCACCTGCGCTGGCCTCCCAAAGTGCTGAGATTACAGGCATGAGCCACTGCACCCGGCCTAAATTGAATTTTAAATCGATATATTAATACAATGAGAATTATGCTAAAGTAATACAGGAGAATAAATAAGGGTGTGCTAGATGTTTTGTTTTCTATTTAATCCTCCAGATCTATTCTCCATCCTTTACCCTGTGCCCTAGGAGGCTGCCGTCATGTACTACATAAACTGGGCTCTTTGTTCTCCGGCTTTAAATCGGGTTCAATAAATGAGAAGCAACAACCAGGGTCTCTCTGGACTCCCACAACTACTCTCTCCCTTTGCCCTTGCTGGGCCAAATATGGTGCAACTTCCTATCATTGCTAGTCCCTAGGTGCTGCACTATTCCTTGCTGGATTCCCGTAACCCTTCCCATACCATTGTAAATACCCGCTTCATTACACTCTTTGACCTAATTAAGAGTGTTACTTGTTTCCTATCAGGATACCAATAGAGAGGGACACCTAACTCAGTCTGGGGAAGCCTGGGAAGAATTCTCAGAGGAGATGATGCTTCAGCTACGTTTTTTGTTTGTTTGTTTTTTGAGACTGAGTCTCAATCTGTGGCCCAGGCTGGAGTGCAGTGGTGTGATCTCGGCTCACTGCAGCCTCTGCCTCCTGGGTTCAGGCGATTCTCCTGCCTCAGCCTCCTAAGTAGCTGGATTATAGGTGCGCGCCACCAAGCCTGGCTAATTTTTATATTTTTAGTGGAGATGGGGTTTCACCATATCGCCCAGGCTGGTCTCAAACTCCTGGAGTGCAGTGGCACAATCTTGGCTCACTGCAACCTCTGCCTGCTGGGCTCAAACCATCCTCCCACCTCAGCCTCCCAAGTAGTTGGGACTACAGGTACGCACCACACACCAGGCTAATTTTTGTAGTTTTTGTAGAGATGGAGTTTCACCACGTTGCTCAGGCAATCCACCTGCCTCAGCCTTCAAAGCGCTGGGATTTCAGGCATAAGCCACCGCGCCCAGCCTCAGCTATGTCTTAAAACTGGAGCACCAAGCTTGGTGGCTCATGCCTGTACTCCCAACAATTTAGGAGGTTAAGGCAGGAAGATCTAATTGAGCTCAGGAGTTTGAGACCAGCCTTGGCAACACATCAGAACCTCATCTCTACTAAAAATAAAAATAAAAAAAAAAAATTAGCCAAGTATGGTGGCACATACCTATAGTCCCAACTACTCAGGAGGCTGAGGCAGGAGGAATGCTTGAGCCTGGGTGGTCCAGGCTGCAGTAAGCCATGATCAAACCACTGCACTCCAGCCTAGGTGACAAGAGCAAGACTCTGTCTCAAAAAAAAAGAAAAAAAAAAAAATGCTGAGTAGCCAGGCATGGTGGCTCACGCCTGTAATCACAGCACTTTGGGAGGCTGAGACGGGCGGATCACCTGAGATCAGGAGTTTGAGACCAGCCTGGCCAACATGGCGAAACTCCAACTCTACCAAAAAAACAAAAATTAGCTGGGCATGGTGGCGTGCCTGTGATCCCAGCTACTTGGGAAGCTGTCTCATGGTGAAACCCTGTCTCTACCAAAAATATACATATACACAAAAATTAGCCAGGCATGGTGGCAGGCGCCTCTAATTCCAGCTACTCAAGAGGCTGAGGCAGTTGCTGCTTCAACCCAGAAGGCAGAGGTTGCAGTGAGCCGAGATCACACCACTGCACTTCAGCCTGGATAACAAGAGCAAGACTGTCTCAAAAAAAAAAAAAAAAAAAAAACAAAGTGCTGAGTAGATTAGACAGGAAGACTAGGTGGGGAAGGAGGAAGATGGGTAACAGCATCATCTAAGGCAACAGCACTGTCAAAAACTTGGAGATACAAGAGATTATGAAATTTAAGAAAAGACAAGGAGTTCAGAGTGGTAGAACACAGTGGTATGATGGGAAGGCTAGGGCCAAATGATAAAGAGTTTTGAGATGCTGATATATTTAATAAATCTGTTTTCTATAATAAATAAATTTGAAGAAAAAGAAAATTCAGAGGCAGAAAAGAGAAAGCTATAGTTTAAAAGATAATTAAGAGACATACCAACCCAATACAATGTGTAGACCTCTTCCGGATTCTGATTAAACAAACCACTTACTCAAAAAGGGAGAGGGGTATCAGGTACAGTGGTGTACAGCTGTAGTCCCAGCTTCTCTGGAGGTTGAGGCAGGAGGATAGGTTGAGCCCATGAGTTTAAGGCTGCAGTGTGTTATGTTCACACCTGTGAACACTAGTACACATCAGCCTGGGCAACACAGTGAGACCTTGTCCCTAAAAAAATAATAATTAAGAAAAATAGAAAAGTGGGGAGGAAGACAAGGAAGAGAATAATTGGACATGCATGTCTCCTTTTTGTTTGTTTTTTAATTCAAGACAGGGTATCGCTATGTTGCCAGGCTGGTCTCAAACTCCTAGGCTTAACAACCCTCCTGCCTCAGCCTTCTGAGTAGCTGGGATTACAGACATATGCCACCACACCCAGGTGGAAATGCATCTCTTAATGAGATGGATGGGGTTTTCTTACTTTCAATTACTTCATGTGTCTATTAATGACTATTACTTATTGCTGGAATGAGGGTACAACATAAATTCTAATCCCATTTTTCATTTTATACATATAAATGCTAAGAAAACCTATTCACCTAAATAAGTAGGTAATGAAAGAAGTTTTGTTACAGCAATGCCATTAAATTCTTTGAGTTAGATGCCAAAAAAAATTACCAAGATCTATAATTTTAAAAAACTTTCTGGGAAATGGCATTTGACTTCACTATTTCTTATAACTTTTTTTTTTTTTTTTGAGATGGAGTCCCGCTCTGTTGCCTAGGCTGGAGTGCAGTGGTGCCATCTCAGCTCACTGCAACCTCCATCTCCAGGTTCAAGTAATTCTCATGTCTCAGCCTCCCGAGTAGCTGGGATTATAGGCGCACACCACCATGCCCAACTAATTTTTGTATTTTTAGTAGAGACAGAGTTTCACCACATTGGCCAGGCTGGTATTGAACTCCTGACCTCAAGTGATCTGCCCACCTCAGCCTCCCAAAGTGCTGGGATTATAGGCATGAGCCACTGGAATTTTTCTTTTTTTTTTCTTTCTTTTTTTTTTTTTTTAAATTGAGACAAGGTCTGGCTCTATCACCTAGGCTGGAGTGCAGTGGCACCATCTCGGCTCACTGCAACCTCTGCCTGCTGGGCTCAAGCCATCCTCCCGCCTCAGCCTCCCAAGTAGTTGGGACTACAGGTATGCACCACACACCAGGCTAATTTTTGTAGTTTTTGTAGAGATGGAGTTTCACCATGTTGCCCAGGCTGGTCTCGAATTCATGAGCTCAAGCGATCCATCCCTTCAGCCTCCCAAAGTGCTGGGATTACAGGCATGAGCCACCACTCCTGGCCCTATAAAAATTATTTTTAATGACCAGCTAAAACTTGATCAAGTCCTTCAATTTTGTTGAAAACTACAGAGAGAAATATGCCTGACTTATGAAAAGATGCTACCCAGTCATTGATATCACTGCCTTCTCACCAACATTCTGATTTGTCTCTCTGGTGGTGTGGAAGGCCTCTCACCACAATGTACTATTTGGGATGTCTGGCTAATGTGCCTTTCTTTGTAAAGTGGAAGGTAGAAAATATGAAAGATCAATTGTAGAATCTAGAAAGCCCCCTTAGAAATGCCTACGGGCTTTCATTATTTTATTTCACCCTTACTGCATACACCATTAACTCTAGCACTGACTGTGGTTATTTCATCCATCAAGTCTTATCTGTTTGGTTACCTGCAAGTTCCCTGAAAGCAAGATAAAGGTCTTAACCTCTTCTTAAAATCCTAGAGCCTACATCTCAGTGTTAGGTGCATGTAAGACTCCCAGCAAATGTTTACTGAATGAATATGTAAATATGAGCATATTTCATCATTATTCTTAGTCTTCTTCCTTGCTAGAAAAAATACAATTAGGGGTTAACTAAGCTGGAAATCAGAAGAAACTGAAAAAAAAGAAAAAAAAATCAGAAGAAACTGGGAAAGAGAAAACTAAAATATATGAAGCTTCAAATTTTATCACAATGAACTTTTGGTACATCTATCCTCATTTCTAAAGAACTGGAATAGAGGCCGGGTACGGTGGTTCACGCCCGTAATCCCAGCACTCTGGGAGGCTGAAGCGGGCGGACCTGAGGTCAGGAGCTTGAGACCAGCCTGGCCAACATGGTGAAACCCTGTCTCTACTAAAAATACAACAATTAGCCAAGCATGGTGGTGGCAGGCACCTGTAATCCCAGTTACTCCGGAGGCTGATGAAGGCAAATCGCTTGAACCCAGGAGGGGGAAGTTGCGGTGAGCCGAGATCATGCCATTGCACTTTAGCCCGGGTGACAGAGTAAGACTCTGTCTAAAAAAAAAAAAAAGATTTAGGGAACAAATTTCGTCAGATAAAAGGTGCTCATTTCACTTTCACTGGTTCAGATTACCTACAAAGACACCTTGGTAGACACAGTGGCTCATGTCTGTAATTCCAGCTACCAGGGAGGCTGAGGTGAGAGGACTGCTTGAAACCCAGAGTTCAAGACCATTCTGGGCAACAGTGAGACCCAGTCCTTAAAAACTTTTTTTCTTAATTAGCCAGGCACAGTGGTGAGCAACTATTGTCCTAGCTACTCAGGAGGCTGAAGCAGGAAGACTGCTTGAGCCTAGGAGTTCCAGGCTGTAAGTGAGCTACGATCATGCCACTGCACTCCAGCCTGGGCAACACAGTGAGACCCTATCTCTTAAAAAAAAAAAAAAAAAACAGGATCTCAATAGTAATTAAATGAGACAATAAATGAGAATATCTTAAAACCATAGAACTCTAAAAAAAAATGTTAAATTATCTTCCTAACATTGACAGACTACTTACATGTGACTTTTCTTGGATGATAATCCAGCAACAGATTTTATTCCAGTGAATGTTAGTGATCTTCATTTTGTTAAGAAGCAAAATTTGCAGAGTGTGGTAAAACAGTTCTATCCATCAAGTCAAATATTAACAAATGAACACTTCAGTCCTATATCTTTATAACTTAATGTTGTTGAAATTACTAAGGTATAAATGTTAGTTAATTCAATAATGACATCACAAAGAGAGATCTTATTTGTTTCAACTGAGGTCCCTGAGATCACGAAAGCCTGTTTTCAATTTCATCATTCTTTAATTCACAAATGGCTCACACATGTAACTCCAGCATTCTGGGAGGTCAAGACTGGAGGACTGTTTGAAGCCAGGAGTTTGAGACCAGCCTGGGCAACATAATGAGACTCCATTTCTACAAAAAATTTAAAAATTACACCAGCATGGTGCCACATACCTATAGTCTCAGCTACTCAGGAGGCGGAGGCAGGAGGATTACTTGAGCCCAGGTGGTCAAGGCTATAGTGAGCCATAAGCCTGAGCGACAGAGTGAGACCCTGTTTCAAACAAAAACAAAAACAAAAAACAAAACACACACACACACACAATTTATTGAAGTACTACATATGCAGCACTATGTTAGCGATGGTATTTTGAATGTATCAAATGCTGTTTTACTTTTCTTTATAAAGTTTTTTTTCCCATCCTTCTTTCTCTACAAAATTCCCCAAGTTCAACTGTTAAAAATCTCTATCAACCTTATTTATGGTATTAGATTCATACAATTCTGAATAATCTTACCAACCAATCAGTGTTTTCTTCTTCACTGGAGGAAGAAAGTTATATGTAAAGCCTGATGACACAAAAATCACAAAAATAAAAACAGAACTAATTACTAATGTTTGCAACTCTACTATCTACTCCTACAACATGTAGCATTTAAAGAGTTTACATAAGAAGGCTCACACTAAAGTATGATTTTTCATTACACATTGGAGTCAAATTTTCAGTTTCTAACTCTTCAACACCATTTATTCCAAGCACACTCATTTAGACTTTGGGTTTCAGTTTTACAGGTTTTTACATACCCCGACATCTATCAGTGCAGAAATACCCCCATCTACTGGCAAGAGGTGACGCTACAGGCTACTTTTGAAAGCGCCAGCATGCTACAGAGGAATTTATCAAGTCATAAAGAGTTCATCCAAACAGCTCCCCAATCTACAATCCAACTCCAAAATCCTGAGCCATCTTCTACTTCTTACCAAACATTGGGGGATGGAAGCAACAGAGAAGTACAGTTAATCGGTTAAATGGCTGCCATATTAAGATAAAAATGGTTTATAAAAATATATTTTTAAATATTTAAAATATTGAGGCCGGGTGCAGTGGCTCATGCCTGTAATCCCAGCACTTTGGGAGGCTGCAACGGGCATATCACTTAAGATAAGGAGTTTGAGAAACAACCTGGCCAACATGGTGAAACCCTGTCTCTACTAAAAATACAAAAAATTAGCCAGGCATGGTGGTGCGTGCCTGTAGTCCCAGCTACTGGGAAGGCTGAGGTGGGAGAACTGCTTAAGCCAGGGAGGCAGAAGTTGCAGTGAGCTGAGATTGCACCACCGCACACCAGCCTGAGTGACAGAGCGAGACACCATCTCAAAAATAAAATATTGAAAATATTTGATTAAAATATTGAAACATAAATACCTAATTATATTTCATTATATGAATACTTCATGATATGCTGATACAAGACATTTATGCCTTTTTTTTCTTGCCTAGCTAGGATTTCAATCCAAAATGCTTACTTTAAAAGACATGTATCATTTAAATAAATATATATTAATCATTATTAATGTCGTACCTGCTCTTATAAAATATAATCGGTCTTCACCAATTTCTTTAAAACAAAATCCGTGGTCAAAAATGACAAAGTATGTTTACAAAAAACTTTACACCTTGAACAGTATCTTTCATGTACATTATTCCATCATATTGCTAAAATAAATAAGACTTGTCTTTTTTTTTTTTTTTTTTTGAGACCATGTCTCACTATGTTGCCCAGGCTGGTCTTGAACTCCTGAGCTCAAGCAATCCTCCAGTCTCAGCCTCCTAGACAGCAGGGATTACAGGCACACACCATCACACGGGTTTTTTGTTGTTGTTGTTGTTTGTGTTTTTTTGGTATTTTCACACCTGGTTTTAACGCTGTCATTTTAAGCATGCATTTATAACTAAAGGCACAAGCACAGAGAAAATAAGTGATTTGCTTAGATGCACAAAGCTTATACATGGCATAACTAGGATATGAACTCACATTTTCTGCCTCCAATTCTATACTCTCCACAACATTCTGACTACCTCTCATAAAATGACCAGGCACAGTGGCTCATGCCTGTAATCCCAGCACTTTGGGAGGCTGAGGTGGGCGGATCACTTGAGGTCAGGAGTTCGTGACCAGCCTGACCAACATGGTGAAACCTCATGCCTACTAAAAATACAAAATTAGCTGGGTGTAGTGGCAGGCACCTGTAATCCCAGCTACTGGGGAGGCTGAGGCAGGAGAATTGCTTGAACCTGGGAGGCTGAGGTTGCAGTGAGCGGAGATCATGCCTGGGCAATACAGTGAGACTGTGTCTCAAAAAAACAAAATTACCAAGTATATCTTACATAGAAAATGAGACCTACATTATGGATTTCTGCTTTGTGACAGTGCCTAGGAATGCACGGTGGTTAAAAAAAAAAAAAATCTGCTGGCTGGGCGCGGCGGCTCATGTCTGTAATCCCAGCACTTTGGGAGGCCGAGGTAGGCTGATCACCTGAGGTCAGGAATTCAAGAACAGCCTGGCCAACACAGCGAAACCCCGTCTCTACTAAAAATACATGGTGGTGGGTGCCTGTAATCCCAGCTACTTGGGAGGGTGAAGCAGAAGAATCACTTGAACCCAGGAGGCGGAGGTTGCAGTGAGCTGAGATCGCGCCATTGCACTCCAGCCTGGGCGACATAGCAAGGCTGTCTCAGAAATATATATATTTTTGTGTATATATATATGCTTACATTTTAATAAAATTAAGTTTCTTCCTTTCTTTTGCCTTGGAGAAAAAATATACACATAAAGCTGGGCGCGGTGGCTCACGCCTGTAATCCCACACTTTGGGAGGCTGAGGCGGGTGGATCATTTGATGTCAGGAGTTCAAGACCAGCCTGGCAACATGGTGAAACCCTGTCTCTACTAAAAATATAAAAATTACACGGGCATGGTGGCGCGCGCCTGTAGTCCCAGCTACTCCAGAGGCCGAGGCAGAAGAATTGCTTGAACCCAGGAGGTGGAGGTTGCAGTGAGCCAAGATCGTGCCACTGCATTCCAGCCTGGGCGACAGAGCAAGACCCTACCTCAGAAAAAAAAAAAGAGAAGAAAAGAAAAGAAAAAATATACACATAAAATAATGCAAGCAAAAACAGGCTAGGCGCAGCAATGGCTCAGACCTGTAATCCCAGCACTTTGGAAAGCCAAGGCAGGGGATCACTTGAGGCCAGGAGTTCAAGACCAGCCTGGGTAACACAGTGAGGCCCCATGTCTACAAAAAATTAAAAAAATAAAAAAATTAGCTGGGCACGGTGATGGACGTTTGTAGACCCAGCTATTCAGAAGGCTGAGGCGGAAGGATCACTTGAGCCCAGTTCAAGATCGCAGTGAGCTCTGATTGTGCCACTGCACTGCAGCCTGGGTGACAGAGACCCTGTCACAAAAATAATAATACAAGCAAAAACGATAAATACTCATAATCCAACCCACACTTAACACACCAATCACCTCCTTTCTTTTCTATGGTCACATTTTAGATATGTTTATTCTTTATATCCCACCTTTTCCCAAAAACATGACTGATAGCTGGTAAACAGACACTTACGTTAAGTCATGGTTGTTGCAATCCTCTTTCATCACATCAGTAAGAGATGAAAAAGACTAATAATTTTAAAATGTAAGGTTCATAATAGAAATTCTGAAAGGAAAACTACAGGGCCCAATCTAGGCTTTTTCTAATTTCTTATATCTGCATTTATGGCACCACGTAATAAAAATAATATCTGTCACAGATCAAAAATGATAAATACTTATTGGCTGAACAAATTAAACAGTCGCTCCAAAGCACTACAAGATCCTAAATCAAAGACTCAATTTGTTTGAAAGCTGCTTTATTTTAAAGCTATAGTAATCAAGACACCATAGTGTTAAAACAAATAAACTTAAAGGGTAGAATCATAAAGAAAACACAAGAGAGTCCAGAAATAGAATTCTATGTATACTGTCAACTGATTTATTTGTTTGTTTGTTTGTTTGTTTTGAGACAGAATCTCGCTCTGTCGCCCAGGCTGGAGTGCAGTGGCACAATCTCAGCTCACTGCAACCTCCACCTCCTGGGTTCAAGTGATTCTCTTGCCTCAGCCTCCCGAGTAGCTGGGATGACAGGCACCTGCCACACACCTGGCTAATTTTTTATTTTTAGTAGAGACGGGGTTTCGCCATGTTGGCCAGGCTGGTCTAGAACTCCTGACCTCATGTGAGCCTCCTGCCTCGGCCTCCCAAAGAATAGGCATGAGCGACCGCACCTGGCCTGTCAACTGATTTTCTACCAAGGTGCCAAGACAATTCAATGGAGGAAACAAAAGTATTTTCAACAAATAGGGCTACAAAAATAGAATATCCATATGAAAAAAAAATCATGACACTTACTTCTCACAGCATATTAAAAAATTAACTTGAAAATAAGTTTAAATGTATGAGTCAAAATTATAAATAATGCAGAAGAAAACACAGAGAAAATCTTTGGAACTCTGGGTTAGAAAAAGACTTAGGACTCAAAAAACATGAACCACAAAAGAAAAACACTGATAAACAGGTTTCATCAGCATTCAAAACTTCTTCTCTTTGGGACATCTTTTGGGGGGCGGTGGGGGAGCTACAGTCCGGGAGAAAATATTTGCAAAGTATATATCTCATAAAAGGCTTATATCCAGAATACATAAAGAATTCTCAAAACTCAATAAGAAAACAATCCAATTTTAAAACATGAACAAAAGATTTGGATATTCACCAAAGATTATATGGACAATAAATAAGTCCATTAAAATGTGCTTAAAACTGTAGGTTATTAAGGAAGTAAAAATTAAAGTACCATGAAATATCTGTACCTACCAATTAGAATGGCTAAAATCAAAGACAGTATCAAGTGCTGACTAGGATGAGGAACTACTGAAACTCATACAATGCTGCTAGAAATGCAAAATGGTACAACTTTGAAAAAAAAAAATTTTTTTTTTTGAGACAGAGTCACCCACACTAGAATGCAGTGGTGTGAGCACAGCTCACTGCAGCCTTAACTTCCCAGGCCCAATCAATCCTCCATCAGCTTCTCAGGTAGCTGATACTACAGGCACAGGCCACACCTGACCAATTTCTGTATTTTTTGTAGAGACGGAGTTTTGCCATGTTGCCCAGGCTGGTCTCAAACTCCTGGGCTCAAGGAATCCGCCCAGCAGATTTTTAAAAAGTTAAAATGCATACTTTCTGTATGATGCAACAATCCCACTCATTTACTCAAGGGCAAGAAAAACATGTTCACAAAGAGCCATGTACTCAAATGTTTATTCATAATGGCCAAAAACTGGAAACAACAAATGTCTGCAGATATTTATAAATGGATAAACAAATTGGTGTACAATGCAGTATTCCTCAGGAATGAAAAGGAACAAAGTACTGATACCCAGCATGACTGGATCTCAAAAGCATTACGCTAAAAGAAGCCTCACCCAAAAGACTGCAGACAGTATGATTCCATTTACTCAAAATCCTAGAAAAGGCAAAATTATAGTGACCGAAAACAGATCAGTGGTTGACAAGTTCTCGGTATTGAAGAAGATAACTGGCTACAAAGAGGTAAGAGAAAATGTTTTGGGAAGAAACTTTTTGGGAAGAAATGGGAAGAGCATTGCATGATTGCAATCATCCACGTGGTAATTCCTCCCTAAAAATGAATCATCGAGGTTTATTTAAAAATTTAAACTTTATGTCTGCTACCAATTTTTGTACAAAACCAAACCAAACTGCCAAACTTCAGATTATCTGTTGACACTTTTTAATATAATATCAAATGTGGTTTTAAAAAAGGTAGCCAATGCCATCAGAAGCTATTCTAAAACAGAGTTGGTCTGAAACTATTCTTGTTCAGAAGACTGCTCGTATTTAAAAAATTTTTAATGAAATAAAATTTCTCACTTTGTTCAACTACTTATATGTTAGAGAGAAATCCAAGAGAAAAGAAAAATTTTAAGTGTTAACATTCAACTGTAACAAGTATCAAACACTGACACCTAGAAAACCAGCCATCAGCTGGGTGCGGTGGCTCATGCCTGTAATCCCAGCACTTTGGGAGGCCGAGGCAAGCGGATCACCTAAGGTCAGGAGTTTGAGACCAGCCTGACCAACATGGAGAAACCCCATCTCTACTAAAAATACAGAATTAGCCAGGCGCGGTGGCACATGCCTGTAATCCCAGCTACTCAGGAGGCTGAGGCAGGAGAATCGCTTGAACCCAGGAGGCAGAGGTTGCAGTGAGCCAAGATGGCGCCATCGCACTCCAGCCTGGGCAACAAGAGCAAAACTCAGTATCAAAAAATAATAATAATAAATAAATAAATATAGAGATGAGGTCTCACTACGTTGCCCAGGCTGGTCTCGAACTCCTGGGCTCAAGTGATCCTCCCATCTTGGCCTCCCAAAGTGCTGGGATAACAGGCGTGAGTCACCACACCCAGCCAAAATTCTTCTAATCAAGCAAAATACATATAACTGCATTCCTAAATACAAGCAATAACCAGGATTAGAAAACACAACGTAAATCACACAAATATAAATTATCTGAAATTAAATTCAAACACAGGAAGAAAATTATAAAGCTATCCTGAACAATATGGGCCAAAGCTTAAATAAATGTAAAAAACATAGCATGTTCCTGGGTGAGAAAACTAAATAAACTTAGATACTTCTTTTTCCCAAAGTAAAGCAATTCTAATGACAATCCCAGTGAAAGGTCTTTTTTTTTTTTTTTTTTTTTTTTTTGGAGACACAGTTTCACTCTGTCGCCCAGGCTGGAGTGCAGTGGCATGATCTCGCCTGCAACCTCCACCTCCCAGGTTCAAGCGATTCTCGTGACTCAGCCTCCCCAGTAGCTAGGATTACAAGTATGTGCCACCACACTCAACTAATTTTTGTATTATTAGTAGAGACAGAGTTTCACCATGTTGGCCAGGCTGGTCTCAAACTCCTGACCTTAGATGATCCACCATCCTCAGCCTCCCCAAAGTCCAAGGATTACAAGCGTGAGCCACCATGCCCGGCCCCAATGAAACTTCTTATTAAACTTAACGAGTTTAATATTTATGTGGAAGAAAAAAATAAGACTACCAAAACAAATGAAAAGAAATTGGGAGGCCAAGGTGGGCAGATCACTTGAGGTCAGGAGTTTGAGACCAATCTGACCAACATGGTGTAACCCCATCTCCACCCAAAAAAAATACAAAAAAAAATTAGCTGGGAGTGGTGGCATGCACCTGTAATCCCAGCTACTAGGGAGGTTGAGGCAGGAGAATCACTTGAACCCAGGGGTCAGAGGCTCCAGTGAGCCAAGATCACGCCACTGTACTCTATCCTGAGTGACAGAGTGAGACTCCGTCTCTTAAAAAAACTGGCCTAGTGAGAATACTAAACTAAATTATAAAGCTACAATAATAAAAACAGTATGGCACTGAACAAGAGCTATATCTGACTCTATAACTAATATAACTGAAAAGATACTACATCACTGTGGAAAGGAAGAATTGGTTAATAAATAATGACAAGATGGCTAAATAGCAATTGCAGGGGAAATAGTTTATTAAACCATTTTTAAAAAACATTAAATATAATGTACTTATTTATCAAACTTCTTGGAGAATAAGTTCTTCCAAGTATAGAATAGGAAAAACAAAACAAAAGTTGGACAGATTTTGACTCCTAAGATAACACATTTCTACATGTCCAAACAATGACCAATATTAAAAGACAAATAATTCATCATGGAAATGTTTGTAGCAAATATGACAACAGATTAATATATTTGTAAGTCTCAGGTAGATCAATAAGAAAAACACTAAGGCTCTAACATAACTAGGACAAGGCCAAACAAGTCAATGAAAATAAATATCATTAGTAAACAGACAGGAAAATATTCTGCTTCACGAATGTTTAAATGGCACATGCCATGAAATTAGCAAAAAATGTAAAACGCAATTAGCTTATACTTATAACAGAATAGTAAAAAGGGACATCTTTATTTACTGCTGCTCTAAATAGGCCCAACTCTTGTAAGAAGCAGCCTAAAGGAAAAATTACTCACGAAACCTTAAAAATATCCACACACTTGAACTCAGTAACACTATTTTTATGGAAGCATCCTAAAAAAAAAGAATCCTTAAAAAAAAAAATCAAAGTTACCTACACCAAGATGTTTACAGCAATTATTTGTAATAAAAAAATTTGGAAATAAACATTCAAACAAAAAAATCTGAACGATGGTTGCTGTTGAATCTGCTTAACCAGTTATCCTAAAACCAGTCTTCATGGTTCCCATTCCAGTCCATCCTCCATACTGCTCCCAGATTGTGTCTAAACAGCAAATATATCAAAGCTTAAAATCCTGCAATGGTTCCCCCCACCTTAAAAAAAATGAACATCTTGGCAAACTACAGTAAGGTCCAAACTAGGTTGGTCCCTGTCTAGAGCCTCACCTCTTGCCACTCATACCCAATGCATTAGCCATAAAGAACACATGCAGAACTATTCGGAAGTATTTATAGCTCTCCAGCATTCATTAAATAAAATGCCAAAAAGGTCTTAATCCATACTCACACAAGGATGCTGGCTTCATGTCACTTAAAGCATAGGAACAATAAACGCCTACCAGTGGGTTAGGTCTGGTACTAGAAGAGCTTCTTAGAGTCATAGAGGACAGTTCAACTCAGGTCAGGGAAAGTTCTAGGGATAACAGTAATCTTTGAGTTGAGCCTTAAAAGATGGGCAAGTATTGCTAGGGGCGAGGGCATTCATAATTATACTGAGTCATGAATAAAACATTAAGTTCTACTAAGTATGGTCTATTTGAAAAGAGGAGGACATATTACGTCTTTAAGACTCTCACCAAAAAAGGCTCAAATAGGCCAGGCATGGTGGCTCACACCTGTAATCCCAGCACTTTGGAAGGCTGAGGCAGGAGGATCTCCTGAGCACAGAAGTTCAAGACCAGCCTGGGCAACCTGGAGAAACCCCATCTGTACTGGGAAAAAAAAAAAAAAAAAAAGGTAAAAAAATCAGCCAGTCACAGTGGCATGGACCTGTAGTCCCAGCCAGTTGGGAAGCCAAGGTGGGAAAATCACCTGAGCCAGGAGGTCAAGGCTGCAGTAAGCCGGGATTGCTCACTGCATGCTGTTGCCGCTGCACTCCAGTGTGGGCAACAGAATGAGATTCTGCCTCAAAAAAAAAAAAAGGCTAAAATAAAAATCTTGTATGCCTAAGCATGACCCTTCATTTATCTTTAAAACTGAGTTATGTTAAATGAGATGTTAGTATGTTGTGATAGTAACAGCTCAACCAACAAGAAAAAAGTAAAAGTGATGACTAAAATACACAGACTTTATTACGAATACCAAACTACAGAAAGGACCTTGGCATGTTCTACTGCCTGCCTGAAGAGGGTCAGACTAGAAGACAGAATTTAAGAGAAAAGGAAGGAGCTCAACTACATTGGCTTCCTCCTCAGAAACCAAGAAAATAAAACGAATTGGGGACATTCAAATCACTAACACCTCTAGTATATAAAGTCATTATGGGCCGGGTGCCGTGGCTCATGCCTGTAATCCCAGCACATTGGAAGGCTAAGGCGGGCGGATCACCTGAGGTCCAGAGTTTGAGACCAGCCTGGCCAACGTGGCAAAACCCGTCTCTACTAAAAATACAAAAAAAACCGGCCAGGCGTGGTGGTGGGCGCCTGTAATCCCAGCTACTCGGGAGGCTGAGGCAGGAGAATCACTTGAACCCGGGAGGTGGAGGTTGCAGTGGGCCGAGATCGAGCCCTTCAACTCCAGTCAAGAGTGAAACTCCAACTCAAAAAATAAATAAATAAAGTCATTATGGTGTATAGGCATACTTAAAAACCTGTGAAATAGAATTAAGCTACAATTTTTAAAGCCTTGAATCGATAAAATATGTAGTGAAACAAGATTAAGACGCTAGCATATCTAAAGGGAAATTTTTAAAGTTAAACTTCCTTACATTATAGACAAGGTTAACCTCCTTATTGCCAAGGGCTTTGAAATTAATAACATGAGAAGCAGCATACAAAAACATTAAATGTATAAAAAGGTCTGAAACAAATGTTCTGGAGGAGTAATCTTATTCTACTTCTCCATACCTAAGAATTTAAAATATTAGAAATTACACTAAACTGCTTTTTCCAGCCTTTGGTTTTCAGAAAGAATAATGGTATAAAAAATTATCCCAAAGTTTTTACTGTAAAGAATATTTTTCTATCCAAACCATTGGAAGAAAAGCCTGTATCAGATATAAGTATAATGATATAGACATTATACATTTTGTAATCAATGTTATAGAAACAGTAGTTGAAGTTGATAGTGTTACCATACAGCCCATTTCAATGATCATATGTTAATGTGTCATAAAGAACGGAAGTAGCTTGATGGATGAAATCAGATTCTAACCCCCAACTGCCTGAGGAATATAAAATTTGGGATCAAATTATTAAATTAGCCCCACCTTCTTAGCATTGACAAATACCAAACAGTTCACTGATTGTGGTTTTAAGAATAATATGTGGAAAGGTCTAATATCAATTGTGGGCAGAGATCTCATGGTTTAAATATTTCCTCTTCTTCAGAGAGAGTGTGTATGTGTGTAAGAGTGTGTGAGTGTGTGTGTGTGAGTGTGTGCATCACCATGTAAGAAATGTTTATACCTTTCAGCAAAGGGGCAATTCCACAATAAGGTTATTATCAAGTAACTAAAGTTTATACAGCATCTTGAAATCAAAGGTACTCTATAAATTTAAAATACTAATATGGTATTAACTTAAAGCAAAGAACAATAATTTTAAAACACCTTATAGCCCAAGTGTATTGTAAACCAAATATAAATTCACTGTGGGATCTGTCTTTTTTTAAGTGATTTTTTTTCCTCTATTAGGCAACCCAGATCTAAATGAACTGTTAAACACTTAGTCTAAAGGTATGCCAAACATTTCTTAAGGTCTTCACAAAGAATCAACTTTTTTTTTTTTTAAACAAAATGAGGCCTAGGTTAAATATTTTATTTGGCTTCTCAAGATGGACTGAGAAGTTGGGCACCAGCTCCAGACCAATTCCTGGACGCACATCAAACACAGCCCTGTCATTTATCCAGTCAGTCAAAACAATCTTTTCCATCTAACCCTTTAATGTTTATGTCCTAAAAAGCTGCTAATTGAATCCAGCTCTTGAGATCTATTTGCTAAAATCTATACCATCTAATTTATAAATGATGAACAAAAATGGAAGAAAAAATATGTTAACTTTCCTGGCAAAACAGAAGAGACTCCACTGTAACCAAAGAAGGAAGGACAATGTTTTTAATATTTGTCAAATTTTAAGAGAAAACTATTCAGAGACAAATAGTTGTAAGAAACAGAGTACCTCAAACTGTTTTTACTATTAAGAGGACACAGGGGATTTAAAATTCCTCAGAAAAACCTGAAACAAAATCACTATAAATGTAGTTCAATATTCCCCCTTCCCCTAAAATATAAGCATAATCTTTCCTCTTAATAAACTTTAATTATAAATTCTTATAATGTATCATAGGCAGTACGGAAACCACAGATAAACACTTTAAGATCTATTAAGTCATACTAAAAACCTCAACTAACCTTATCTGCAGAAAATCAAAAACCCTATTTTTTCCCTCATTTTCTCTACATAGCCCAGAGGAAGGTAAATGGAAACAGCCTATTTCTGATGCTTTCTGCACACCTGGGATCACATGTTCTTTCCACGATCACTGACTACAGATAGCAACAGCAACAGACAAACTCTAAAGCAACAAAGATCCCCTATAAAGGTTTCCATTGACTCCTCCCAATGTAAGGACACTGAATGGGGGGGAGGGGGTGGAATACAAGTATCCTCCAATCCAGGTTTTCCATTAAGAATCACTCAGTTAATGATTCCCTGCAATTTTCCCTAGGGAAAGGAAAACTGCCATGAAGGTAACATATTATTTAAATTGCAGCCAACATACATTCAAGCTAAATTCTCAAATACCAAATTCACTGCAAGTTTTCATCCAGCAAGTTCAGCCAGTGGACTGGGATGTGACACACAGGCATTTAACTACAAAATTAGTCCAAATAAATCTCAAAGTCTAGTGTGGGCAAACATAATTACAGTTTATCCGTACACGTGCACGCACACACAAATCCTCTACGGAAAATTATCTTTCTCACCACTCACCCGAATACAAACGTGGACAATTTATCAGGGGTAAATGGTGAAGGTAGGATAACGCCGTGATTCCAATTCCTTTACAAACCAAATACAAGTTCTCCTAAAACGGGGGTGGCATGTCCATGTAAAAATACCAAAAATGGCACTGTAAGCAAAACGTACCTGTAATGTTAAAGATTTCATGCACCTGGAATCATAAACACTTTGTAAGTGTAGTCTTCTATCTGGCAACCCCTCCGGACATTCTTTTCCATTTAGAAAAAGGAAGGGGGAGGGTGGGGAGAGTAACAGAAAGTTTGCTCGAAAGTTTGTATGAGCACATACTTAGAAATGCACCCCCCCCCAAAAAAAAGTGTGTTTTTAAAGCAGGTCTGGAGTTAGAAGTTAGACACAAGTTCTGCGGCCTAAAAGGAACAACCCCAAACATGCCACCCTACAATCAGACACTTCCAAAACACAGTGTACAATGAGCCCAAGCCGTCGGATCAGACAGGCACACCGGAAAAGTCAACCTGTCTCCTCACCTCAGAGACGTGAGTTTAAGGTGTGTGGCCCCGGCAGCGGTGGCCGGCGGCGGGGAGTAAAGGTTTTTCATGCGGGCATAACTGGGTGTGTAAGGTAACAACCCGGGAACACACACGCACACCCTCCCGTTAAGCGCTCCATCTTTAAGGAGTGTTTACTGCGCGCAGTCAGCAACCGGATTCAATAATCCTCGCCACGGGAGCTCTTCATCCCCTTCACGATCTCACCTGGGCGGTAGCCCAGGGGCTGCTCCCCGAGCCCCGGGAGGCAGCGTCTGGCTCCTTGACCAAGACTTTCCGACCTGAAATCCGCCTGCGATGCGAACCGGTGTATTCTCCCCTCCACAAAAGACAACCCCCCGCCCCGAGTCATCCTCGGCTTTTTAAACAATGTCCAAACCAGAGCAAGTGGTTTTCCAATTACTCTCCCTGAACTAGGCCTTCCCATTCCTCCGACCCCCAACTCATCATTGATCGCGACCCTGGCCCTTCCCAAGGCCACAGGCACCCCCCGCCAGCTCGCCCACCCCGCGGCTGCCCAGCCCGGCCCGCCGCCCCCGCCTCACCTGTCAGGCGCAGCTTGACGGGCCCGTTCCTCCGGCCTCCGGGGTTAGACATGTCCCCGGCGGCGGGGGCGGCGGGCGGGACGGGGGCGACGGCGAGGCGCGGCGGAGTCACCACAGCGGCCGGGGCTGGGGCCCGAGCAGCCGGCGCCGCGGCCGCCACGGCCGGAGGGTCCCGGATGTGCCGAGAGTCGTCGCCATGAGCCGCGGAGGGAGCGGGACGCCGAGCTCCCCCCTCCTCCCACTTCTCCTTCCTCGGCCCGGGCCGCACAACAAAGCGGCAGCCGCGGCCGCCCGCGCCGCCTCCGCCCGCGCCCCCGCCGCCTCCTCGCGGCCGCCGAGGCCTTTCCCTCCTCTCGTCTCGGCGAGGCCCAGTAGCCGACGGGGCTGGTCGGCTGAAGCGGGCGGTGCTCGGCGGCGCCGGAGCAGAACTCTGGGCTCGTCCGCTTCCTCCTCCACCCGCCCTCTTGTCTGAGGGACCCGGGACCTGGGGCCGCCGCCGCCGCTCGTCGGCTCCGGGGGGCGGGGAGGAGACGGGAGGCGGGGCCGGCGGGGCCGGCGGGGCGGGGAGGGGCGGGGCCGGCGGGGAGGGGCGGGGCCGGCGGGGCGGGGAGGGGCGGGGCCGGCGGGGCGGGGAGGGGCGGGGCCGGCGGGCGCGCGCAGGGTGCCCCGGCGGGCACCGGCAGTCAGGGAGGGTGTGAGCTGCCGCCGAGGGTCCCACGCGGAACGCTGGGAGGGAGCAGGCAGGGAGCAAAGCGGCGGCGGGCGCGGCAGCTCTGTGGCACCTGGAGGGGTTTAGTGTCCGGTCCACTTAAGGGAGAACTTTTGTCCAAGCAGGGCCAACTGCATTTTATTAGACGCCCACTGCGTGCAGGGCGCTCCGAGAGGCTGGGGCGAGGAAGGTTAGAACCGAGTCCGCTGCCAGCCGGGAACGTGGCGTCTTTCGGGCGAGGGAAGAGACAGCATTCCCACGCCGATGGTTCCAGCAAAACCCCAGGAATGCTCTGCTCCTGGTCTTGTAGTTGACACCTCCATCCGGGACTCACCTGGTGGAGGAGATCAGGTTACCTGCCGACTCCCGCTCTTTTCAGGTGCAGCCAAGGATGGGGAGATGATACGTCTTAAAGGATTAACAAGATAAACCTTGGAGAGTAATGTATGAAGAGTTGTTCATACGCTACTGTATTTCGTTATCTCAGGAGGAGAAAGAGAAAAGTTTTTTTAAAATGTGTACCTTATCCTTTGACATTGTAACTGTACTGCTAGAAATTTATTTTTATTTTTTTTTTTTGTTTTTAGACAGGGTCTCCCTCTGTCGCCCAGGCTGGAGTGCAGTGGTGCGAACACGGCTCACTGCAGTCTCAACTTCCGGGGCTCAGGTGATCCTCCCACCTGAGCCTCTGGAGTAGCTGAGACCACAGTGTGCACCACTACGCCCCACTAATTTTTGTATTTTTAGTAGAGACATGTTTAGTAGAGACGTTTAGGTTTTCCCATGTTGCCCAGGCTGGTCACGAACTCCTGACCTCAAGCGATCAGCCCGCCTCGGCCTCCCAAAGTGCTGGGATTACAGACCTGAGCCACCGCACCGGCCCTATTCTTGACAAATAATCGTACAGAACATGTTCTTTGCTATATTCCATTAATAACAAAAGGGGAATGAGGGAATAGCATAATAGTCCAGGAACCGCATGGTTTTTTATGCAGCCATGTAACTATTTTTATGAAGATCATATAATATGGAAGAATGTATATGTAATGCAAAGTTTAAAAACAATAGAAGTTGTATGCATATACATGCGAAAGTATCTAGCACAATGTAAACTACTAAGGACAACAGCGTGGGGGATTTTTTATGTGATTCGTTAGTTTTGCTTTAGGCTATTATAACATTAATGCAATTTTAAATGTTTTGGATTAATATATTTTAATCCTTATTCCATGCCAGTCATTTCTTTTAATACATCAGTGAACTCACTTCTCCAGATAGTTACCTGCGAGAACATTTCATCAGTTTGGATACAGCCCTACAATTAAAAGTAATCCAAAAAAGTATATGAAGTTCTAGACATCACACTAAAAATACCACAGATAGGCCGGGCACAGTGGCTCACGCCTGTAATTCCAACACTTTGGGAGGCCGAGGTGGGCGGATCATTTGAAGTCAGGAGTTTGAGACCAGCCTGGCCAACATGGTGAAACCCCGTCTGTACTAAAAAAAAAAACAAAAAAATTAGCCGGGCGTGGTGGCGCATGCCTGTGGTCCCAGCAATTAGGGAGGCTGAGGCAAGAGAATCGCTTGAACACGGGAGGTTGCAGTGAGCCGAGATCATGCCACTGCACTTCAGCCTGGGTGACAGAGCGAGACTCCATATCAAAAATAAATACATAAATAAATAAAAATTAAAATACCAGAGATAGTGCCAGCAATTCATTCAACAAATATTAAGTGGCCATTTTGTGCAAAGCAATGAACAAGGTCCTTTAGAAATGCTTCCTTGTACTACAAATATATAGAAATCAATGTGAACAATAGCTGCTACCACAATTTAAGAGGGCAGACAGTGGCAAAAAACTTAGCAAACTAATGTACACATACACATTTCCCTTATTTTTATGGCACGCTTTGTTCCCAACCACCCAACTAACATAATTTGTAGCCTTGTATTAGGTAATAGAAGTTAGGATTTCAGAACGTCATGGGAGACCTGGGGGAGACTGCTTGTTTTGAAGTTGAAAGCAGTAAATTAAAAAATGTAAGTGACAGCATAGAAAAATGTATATAGGGTTAACGTGCAGAGGTTTGTATTTAGGCTTTCCTGTAAGGTTAAATCCTGTTGTTTAAAACAAATATTCAGATAAGAATAACACTAAAACCATTCAAGGGCTGGGCATGGTGACTCATGCCTGTAATCCTAGCACTTTGGGAGGCCGAGGCAGAGGAGTCACTTGAGCCCAGGAGTTTGAAACCAGCCTGGGCAACATGGCAAAACCCCGTATCTACAAAACATTAGCCAGGAGTGGTGGCCTGCACCTATAGGCCCAGCTACTCAGGAGGCTGAGATAGGAGGATCACCTGAGCCTGTGGAGGTCAAGGTTGCAGTGAGCCGTGATCACACCACTGCATTCCAGTGCCACTGCATTCCATCCTGGGCAGCATACTGAGACTATCACAAAAATAAAAAGAAAATCAATGTACTGGTAATGATTTTTTTAAGCAGGTACATGGATGTTCATTTTATTGTTTTCCTTGCCATGTTAAATATTGACATTGACTGTAAACATTTATTTTTTTAAAAGTAACTAAATGTTTAAAATGAAGTAAAATAAATGAAAACATAGAACAGGGGCAGAGCGTGGTGGCTAACACCTGTAATCCCCACACTTCGGGAGACCAAGGTGGGAGGATCACTGGAGCCCAGGAGGTTGAGGCTGCAGTGAGCCATGATTATGCCATTGCACTCCAGCCTGGGCAACAGAGTAAGACCCTACCTCAAAAAACAAACGCACTCAAAAACAGAATACTCATAATAGGAAAGTCATTTTGAAGGCCTCTCTTAAGTGAGTGGCCTCATCTAGTCCAGGCTCAGATTTCAGAGACGATTGGGTTAGAAAGTTTAAAAAAACAAAAAAGTTTATGTGTTTCTCTTCCCTTGGGGATATGTTTATGTCCCCAAAGGGGGATATATATACATTATAATGACAACATGTAGGGAATTACCAAATTAATAGCCGGAACTTGGGAAAGATAAGACGGAAAATTAAGGGATGGGAATCTTAGGTAAAATCAATTACATACATTCAGGTGTAAAAGTCTTTGAGGAAAGGAAAATAGCATTGGACATGAAAACAGAACCATTCTTTTTTTTTTTTTAGACGGAGTCTCACTCTGTTGCCCAGGCTGGAGTGCAGTGGTGCAATCTCGGCTCACTGCAACCTCCACCTCCTGGGTTCAAGTGATTCTCCTGCCGCAGCCTCCTGAGTAGCTGGGATTACAGGCACCCACCACCACACCTGGCTAATTTTTGTATTTTTTTTTTTTTAGTAGAGACGGGGGTTTCCCCATGCTGGTCAGGCTGGTCTCGAACTCCTGACCTTGTGATCCACCCTCCTCGGCCTCCCAAAGTGCTGGGATTACAGGCGTGAGCCACTGTGTCCGGCAGGACCATTCTTTACACATCAAAATATTACTATGAGATTCATTCAATCACCATTTTTATTTTATTTTATTTTATTTTATTTTATTTTATTTTTTGAGTTGGAGTCTCACTCTGTCACCCAGGCTGGAGTGCAGTGGTGTGACCTTGGCTCATTGCAACCTCTGCCTTCCAAGTTCACGTGATTCTCCTGCCTCAGCCTCTGGAGTAGCTGGGATTATAGGCACCTGCCACCACCCCCAGCTAATGTTTGTATTTTTAGTAGAGGTGGGGTTTCACCATGTTGGCCAGGCTGGTCTCAAACTCTTGACCTCAGGTGATCCGCCTGCCTAGGTGTCCCAAAGTGCTAGGATAACAGGCGTGAGCCACCGCGCCCGGCCCTATTCTTGAAAAATAAGTAATAGTACAGAAGATGTTCTTTGCTAAATTCCATTAATAACAAAAAAGAAATGAGGGAACAGCATAATGATCCATAAACTGCATGGTCTTTGGGGGTTTTGTTGTTGTTGTTGTTGTTTGTTTTTTGAGACGGAGTCTCCCTCTGTCGCCAGGCTGGAGTGCAGTGGCGCCATCTCGGCTCACTGCAACCTCTGCCTCCCAGGTTCAAGCGATTCTCCTACCTCAGCCTCCGAGTAGCTGGGACTACAGGCGCGCGCCACAATGCCCAGCTAATTTTTTGTGTTTTTAGTAGAGACAGGGTTTCACCATGTTGGCCAAGATGGTCTCAATCTCTTGATTTCATGATCCGCCCACCTCGCCCTCCCAAAGTGCTAGGATTACAGGCGTGAGCCCCTGCGCCCGGCCAACCGCATGGTTTTTTATGCAGCCATTTAACCGACGATTTTTATGAGGATCATATAATATGGTAGAATTTATATGTAATGCAAAGTTTAAAAACAGAAGAAAAGTTGTAAGCATGTACATGCAAAAGTATCTAGCACAATGTAAACTACTAAGGAAAATAACGTGAGAGTTTTTTTTATGTGATTTATTAGTTTTGCTTTAGGTTGTTATAACATTAATGCAATTTTACATGTTTTGGATTAATATACTTTAATCCTTATTCCATGCCAGTCACTGCTTTTAATGCATCAGTGAAGTTGCTTCTCAGGATAGTTACCTCCAAGAGCATTTCATCAGTCTGGATACGACCTTACAATTAAAGTGATCCAAAAAATATATGAAGTTCTTGACATCGTACTAAAAATACCAGAGATAGGCCAGGCACAGTGGCTCATGCCTGTAATTCCAGCACTTTTGGGAGGCTGAGGCGGGCGGATCATTTGAGGTCAGGAGTTCGAGACCAGCCTGACCAACATGGTGAAACTACGTCTGTACTAAAAAAAAAAAAAAAAATACAAAAAAATTAGCCAGGCGTGGTGGCGCATGCATGTATCCCCAGCTACTTGGGAGGCTGAGGCAGGAGAATCTCTTGAACCTAGGAGGTGGAGGTCGAGTGAGCCGAGATGGTGCCACTGCACTCCAGCCTGGGTGACAGAGTGAGACTCCATATCAAAAATAAATACATAAATAAATAAAAATTAAAACACCAGAGATAGTGCCAGCAATTCATTCAACAAATATTAAGTGGCTATTTTGTGCAAAGCAATGAACAAGGTCCTTTAGAAATGCCTCCTTGTACTACAAATATATACGACGTGAACAATATCAATATCAATGTAATATATCAATGTGAACAATAGCTGCTACCACGATTTAAGAGGCCAGACAGTGGCAAAAAACTTAGCAAACTGATGTACACATTCACATTTACCTTATTTTTATGGCACACGCTTTGTTCCCAACCACCCGACTAACATAATTTGTAGCCTTGTATTAGGTAATAGAAGTTAGGATTTCAGAATGTGATGGGAGACCTGGGGGAGGCTGCTGCTTCTTTTTTTTTTCCTCTCTCTTTTTTTTTTTCAGACAGAGTCTTGCTCTGTTGCCCAGGCTGGAGCGCAGTGGTGAAATCTTGGCTCACTGTAAGCTCCACCTTCCGGGTTCAAGCAATTCCCTGCCTCAGCCTCCTGAGTAGCTGGGATTACAGGCGCCCACCACCGTGCCCAAATAATTTTTGTATTTTTAGTAGAGATCAGGTTTCACCATCTCGGCCAGGCTGGTCTTGAACTCCAGACCTTGTGATCCATCTGCCTCGGCCTCCCAAAGTGCTAGGATTACAGGAGTGAGTCACTGCACCCAGCCAGAGGCTGCTTGTTTGGAAGTTTAAAGCAGTACATTCAAATATGTAAGTGACAGCATAGAAAAATGTATATAGGGTTAACGTGCAGAGGTTTGTATTTAGGCTTTCCTGTGAGTTTAAATCCTGTTGTTTAAAACAAATATTCAGATAAGAATAACACTTTAAAACCATTCAAGGGCTGGGCATGGTGACTCATGCCTGTAATCCTAGCACTTTGGGAGGCCGAGGCAGAGGAATCACTTGAGCCCAGGAGTTTGAAACCAGCCTGAGCAACATGGCAAAACCCCCTATCTACAAAAAATTAGCCAGGAGTGGTGGCATGCACCTATAGACCCAGCTACTCGGAAAGCTGAGATAGAAGGATCACCTGAGTCCACGTAGGTCAAGGTTGCAGTGATCCGAGATCACGCCACTGCATTCCAGTGCCACTGCATTCCATCCTAGGCAGCAGACTGAGACTCTGTCTCGAAAACAAAAAAAAAAGAAAGAAGGCCGGGTGCAGTGGCTCACACCTGTAATCCCAGCACTTTATAATGCTAACTGTAATATTTTGGCAGGTTTTTTTTTTATCAAATTGGGGAAATTCTCTCCATATACCTATTTTATCTCAATTTTATTATGAGTTGGTGTTGAATTTTGTCAAATACTTTTTTTCTGAAATTAATTGACATTCTTTTTTTTTCTTTTTAGCCTTTTAGTATGGTAGACTACATTGATTAGTTTTCAAATATCAATGAGCTATGCATCCTTGGAATAAACCCCACTTTGTCATGTTGTGTAATTCTTATATATTGATTAATTATATTTGCTAATACTTTGTTAAGGATTTTGCATCTTTATTTATGATGTGTATTGGTTGGCAGTTTTCTCCTTTTTTGTGTGTGCTTTCTTTGGTTTTGGTGTCAGAGTAAATACTAACTTCTTAGAATGATTGAGCGATGGTGTTCTCTTCTATTTTCTGAAAGAGTTTAGGCAGAATTGGTGTTAATAATAAAATAATTTTTTTTTTTTTTAGATGGAGTCTTGCTCTGTCACCCAGGCTAGAGTGCAGTGGCGTGATCTCGGCTCACTGAAACCTCCGCCTCCCAGGTTCAAGCAATTCTCCTGCCTTAGCCTCCCAAGTAGCTGGGATTATAGGCACATGCCAGCATGCCCAGCTAATTTTTATATTTTCAGTAGAGACGGGGTTTAACCATGTTGGCCAGGATGGTCTCCATCTCTTGACCTTGTGATCCGCCCACCTTTGCCTCCCAAAGTTCTGGAATTACAGGCATGAGCCACCGCGCCCAGCAGTGTTAATTATTTTTATTTATTTATTTATTTATTTATCTATTTTTTATTTTTTTGAGACGGAGTCTCGCTCTATCTCCAGGCTGGAGTGCAGTGGCGCGATCTCAGGTCACTGCAACCTCCGCCTCCGAGGTTCAAGTGATTCCCCTGCCTCAGTCTCCCAAGTAGCTGGGATTACAGGCACACGCCACCACGCCCAGCTAATTTTTTGTATTTTAGTAGAGACGGGGTTTCACCATGTTAGCCAAGATGGTTTCGATCTCCTGACATGATCCGCCCACCTCGGCCTCCCAAAGTGCTGGGATTACAGGTGTGAGCCACTGCACCTGGCTGGTGTTAATTATTTTTTAACTGGTAGAATTCTCTAGTAAAATTATCTGGGTCTGGAGACTTCTTGTTTGTGAATTTTTTAATTACAAATTTAATTTTCTTAATAGTCATAGGGCTGTTCTTATCCATTACATATTGGATGAATTGTGGTAGGTTATTTTCATTTTTTTGAGGAATTGGTCCATTTCATCTAAGTTGTTGAATTTATGTAGAATTAGTTTTAGTATTTCCTAATCATCTCTTTAATGTCTGTAGAATATATATCCCCCATTTCTTCTTCTTTTTTTTTTTTTTTTTTTTTTTTTGAGACGATGTCTCACTCTGTCGCCCAGGCTGGAGTATAGTGGCGTAATCTCAGCTCACTGCAACCTCTGCCTCCCAGGTTCAAGCGATTCTCCTGCCTCAGCCTCCTGAGTAGCTGGGATTACTGGTGCCCGCCACCATGCCCAGCTAATTTTCATATTTTTAGTAGAGACAGGGTTTCACTATGTTGGCTAGGCTGGTCTCAAACTCCTAACCTCAAGTGATCTACCCGCCTCAGCCTCCCAAAGTGCTGGGATTACACGCGTAAGCCACCACACCAGCCCATTTCATTTTATTTTGTAACATTAGCAATTTGTGTCTTTTTTTCTCCCTGTGAGAGGCTTGCCAATTATTTTATCCTTTTAAAAAATCAAATTTTTGTATTGATTTTATGAATTAGGTTCTATGTTCAGTTTATTTGATATATTCACTTGTCTTTACTATATTCTTTTTTCTTTTTGATTTTTTTCTTCTTTTTCTAGGTTCCTGAAGCAGGAGCTTAGATTATTTATTATTTATTATTAGATTATTTATTTCTAATATATACCTTAATTGCTATAAATTTCCCTCTCAGCTCCCCTTCAACCATGTCCCACAAATTCTGTATTTTTGCTCTTCTTTGAAACTTCCTCCTTGACCACTGGGTTATTTAGAAGTGTGTTGTTTAATTTCCAAGTGTTTTGATATTTTCCTGTCTTTCTGTTACTGATTTCTAGTTTGATTCCACTGTGACCAGACAACAGAGTCTGCATGATTTCAAATATTAAGTGGCTATTTTGTGCAAAGCAATGAACAAGGTCCCTTAGAAATGCTTCCTTGTACTACAAATATATATGTGAGTGAGGGGTACAGCCTCCGTTAGAAGCTCCCAGCTTCCTTCTGGGGCAATGGGACGCACCTCTCTCCTGCCTCCTGGGCACTCACGCGCTCTCTGGCGCTCTCTCTCTCTCTCTCTCTCTCTGTCTCTCTCTCCCTTTGCTCCCTTTCTCTTTCCCCCACGCCCATACAATGTGAACAATATCAATATCAATGTAATATATCAATGTGAACAATAGCTGCTACCACAATTTAAGAGGGCAGACAGTGGCAAAAAACTTAGCAAATGTACACATTCACATTTGCCTTATTTTTATGGCACATGCTTTGTTCCCAACCACCCAACTAACATAATTTGTAGCCTTGTATTAGGTAATAGAAGTTAGCATTTCAGAACGTCATGGGAGACCTGGGGGAGACTGCTTGTTTTGAAGTTGAAAGCAGTACATTCAAATATGTAAGTGACAGCATAGAAAAATGTATATAGGGTTAACGTGCAGAGGTTTGTATTTAGGTTTTCCTGTAAGTTTAAATCCTGTTGTTTAAATCAAATATTCAGATAAGAATAACACTTTAAAACCATTCAAGGGCTGGGCATGGTGACTCATGCCTGTAATCCTAGCACTTTGGGAGGCCGAGGCAGAGGAATCACTTGAGCCCAGGAGTTTGAAACCAGCCTGAGCAACATGGCAAAACCCCATATCTACAAAAAATTAGCCAGGAGTGGTGGCATGCACCTATAGGCCCAACTACTCAGGAGGCTGAGATAGGAGGATCACCTGAGTCCATGGAGGTCAAGGTTGCAGTGAGCCGTGATCACACCACTGCATTCCAGTGCCACTGCATTCCATCCTAGGCAGCAGACTGAGACTCTGTCTCAAAAACAAAAAAAAAAAAAAAGAAAGAAGGCCGGGTGCAGTGGCTCACACCTGTAATCCCAGCACTTTGGGAGGCCGAGGCGGGCAGATCACTTGAGGTCAGGAATTCAAGACCAGCCTGGCCAACATGGGGAAACCCCATCGCTACTAAAAATACAAAAATTATCTGGGCATGGTGGCAGGTGCCTGTGCCTGTAATCCCAGCTATTCAGGAGGTTGAGGCAGGAGAATCACTTGAACCCAGGATGTGGAGGTTGCAATGAGCCAAGATCATGCCACTGCACTCCAGCCTGGGCCACAGAACAAGACTCCATCTCAAAAAAAAAAACAATACTGGTAATGATTTTTTTTTTAAAGCAGGTACATGGATGTTCATCTTGTTTTCCTTGCCATGTTAAATATTATTTGACATTGACTGTAGATTTTTTTTTTAAGTAACTAAATGTTTAAAATGAAGTAAATTAGGCCAGATGCGGTGGTTCATGCCTGTAATCCCAGCACTTTGGGAGGCCGAGGCTGGCGGATCACCTGAGGTCGGGAGTTTGAGACCAGCCTGACCAATATGGAGAAACCATGTCTCTACTAAACATACAAAATTAGCTGGGTATGGTGGTGCATGCCTGTAATCCCAGCTACTCTCGAGGCTGAGGCAGGAGAATCAATTGAACCCAGGAGGCAGAGATTGCGGTGAACCGAGATCGAGCCATTGCACTCCAACCTGGGCAACAAGAGTGAAACTCTGTCTCAAAAATAAATAAATAAATAAATAAAAATAAAATAAAATAAAATGAAGTAAAATAAAAGAAAAAATAAAACAGAATAGGGGCCAAGCGTGGTGGCTAACACCTGTAATCTCAGCAATTTGGATGGCCAAGGTGGGAGGATCATGGAGCCCAGGAGGTCAAGGCTGCAGTGAGCCATTATTGTGCCACTGCACTGCAGCCTGGGCAACAAAGTGACAAAACACACACACACACACACACACACACACACATACACACAGAATACTACTAATAAGAAAGTAATTTTGCAGGCCTTTCTTAGGTGAATGGCCTCAACTAGTCCAGGCTCAGATTTCAGAGATGATTGGGTTAGACACCTTTAAAAAAAGAAAAGTGTATATGTTTCTCTTCCCTTGGGGACATGGTTATGTCCCCAAAGGGGGATGTATGTACATTATAATGACAACATGTAGGGAACTACCAAATTAATAGCTGGAACTTGGGAAAGATAAAGCAGAAAATTAACAGATGGGAATCTTATATAAAATCAATTATATGCATTCTGGTGTAAAAGTCTTTGAGAAAAGGAAAATAGCATTGGACATGAAAACAGGACCATTCTTTACACATCAAAATATTATTATGAGATTCATTCAATCACCGTTTTGTTTTGAGATATCTCTCTCTGTCACCCAGGCTAGAGTGCAGTGGCTCGATCTTGGCTCACTGCAAACTCCGCATCCCAGGTTCAAGAGATTCTCCTGCCTCAGCCTCCCGAGTAGCTGAGATTACAGGTGCCTGCCACCACCCCCAGCTAATTTTTGTATTTTTTAGTAGAGACAGGGTTTCTCCATGTTGGCCAGACTAGTCTCGAACTCTTGACCTCAGGTGATCTGCCCACCTCGGCCTCCCCAAGTCCTGGGATTACAAGCACGAGCACCAGCATTTATTAATTTATATGTTCGAGGCACTGTACTAGGCCTTGAAGTTACTGATTACTGAGATGGAAAAATTATAATAATTAAAGGACAGTCTTGTGAAAGAGAATTTTTTTAAGAAAGAAGGAAGAAAGGGAGGGAAAGAGGGAGACAGGGAGGGAAAGGAAAAGAAAGGAGGAAGGGAGGGAGATGGACTCATTAACAACCTGCACTAAATTTCATTAATAATGCTTTTTAACCAATGGCTCCCAAACCCAGGTCATCTGTGGTTGAAAAAGCAGGTTCCTAGCCCCATCCCAGACCTACTGCATCCAAATTTTCTGTGGTCAGGCTGAGAAGTATTTATAAAAGCTCCAGAGGGGACTCTGACAAACAACCAAGTTTGGGAACCGCTATCCCAGCGGTTCTCAAACTTCAGCCTGCATCAGAATCACCAGGAGAACTTGTTAAACAGATTGCTGGGTCCCAGCTCCAGAGTTTCTCAGAGGGACAGTCTAGGGTGGGGCTCTAGAATTGCGTATCTAAGGTCCCAGGTGATGCTGCTCATCAGGGGACCACACTTTAAGAACTGCACTCCTGGCCAGGCGTGGTGGCTCATGCCTGTAATCCCAGCACTTTGGGAGGCCAAGGCGGGCGAATCACTTGAGGTCAGGAGTTCAAGACCAGCCTGGCCAACAGGGTGAAACCCTGTCTCTATTTAAAAAAAAATACAAAAATTCACCAGGCATGGTGGCGTGCGCCTATAATCCCAGCTACTCCGGAGGCTGAGGCAGGAGAATTGCTTGAACCTGGGAGGCAGAGGTTGCAGTGAGCTGAGATCATACCAGTGCACCTGCAGCCTGGGGGACAAAGCAAGACTCCATCTCAAAAAAAAAAAGGAAGATACTAAGATGCTATGCTGCTGACTTTGAAGGTGAAAGAAAGGGACATGAGTCAAAGAATGTAGGTGGCCTCTATACACTGGAAAAGGCAAGAAACAGATTGTACCCTAGAACCTCCAGAAGGAAGGCAGCCCTGCTGACACCTTGATGTTAGCCCAGTGAGGCCCATTTTCAAACTTCTGACCTCCAGAACTGTAAAGGAAATAAATGTGTGTTGTTCTAAGCCAACAACAACAACAACAAAATGAACTGCACTCTTCTAAATTACAGTATTAAGGAAAGCTAAACTTTCAGCATTAAATGCACCCAATTGCTTTATCACAGCAACTGTGCTTTATCACAGCAACAGTTTTAGATATATTTTTGAGAAAAAAAAATGGGAGAGATAACAATTCTTAGGGAATTCACCCTTTACTCTCTTCCTAAAATGGAAATCTACTTCAAAAGTAAATTGTGCATGCACATGCCTTTGATGGGTATAAAAATTGCAGAAAATCTTTTCAAATCATTTTTATTCCCTTATGACTTCTAATTTATTTTCAGGAGAATTGTTCATGTTTTATCAAATCATTGTTTTAGGTATCTGTCTCAAATATAGTGACACCACCTGTTTTATACCAATAAAATTAATCCTTTCCCATAAATGATATTTAATATAACTGTCCAGTGAAATGCTATAACAGCAACTCATTCAATAGCATTTTCTAAGAAAATGTTTTTTGTTTGTGTGAGACAGGGTCTCACTCTGTTGCCCAGGCTGGAGTGCAGTGGCATGATCACGGGTCACTACAGCTTCAACCTACCAGGCTCAAGCAATCCTACCTCCTCAGTTTCCTGAGTAGCTGAGACTACAGGCATATGGCAACATACTCCGCTGATTTTTTTTTTTTTTTTTTTTGAGACAGGGCCTCACTATGTTGCCAGGCTGGTCTCAAACTCTTGGGCTCAAGCAGTCCTCCTGCCTTGGCCTCCCACAGCGCTGGGATTATAGGCATGAGCTATTGCACCCAGCCGACCAAAAGTTTTAAACTTTTTCATTAATGTATTTTACTAATCACTTAAAGTTGTATTCTTTAGGATAGCATCCGAGACCATAAGTGAAAATCTACACATGGTTATCAGAATATTTCAAAGCTTTTGTTTAAAACATTTTTCTGTTTTCCAGGGCTAATGTCAAAATTTGATGTGACTCTGCAAGAAAATGCTTACCATCTGTGGTTGGTATTTTTCTTCTGCTCCAGCCATTAATATATATTTTTACATACAAAAGTTGTTTCCAGTAATAAAAAATCTGTCTGAGGTAAGGTTATATTAATATTTGTACTCCTGCAAAGCTATTTTTGTAGTGTAAATTTGAAATTTAATACAGCTTATCCACCATAGAAGAGGCTAACATCAAGTGCTCAGCAATTTATACCACTGCTTAAAAGTTAACTTTGTTTCATTTTGAAAATATCACTAATTTGGCCGGGTGTGGTGGCGTATGCCTGTAATCCCAGCATTTTGGGAGGCCGAGGTGAGTAGATTGCTTGAGGCCAGGAGTTTGAGACCAGCTTGGCCAACATGGTGAAACCCCATCTCTACTAAAAATACAAAAATTAGCCAGGTGTGGTGGCAGGCACCTGTAATCCCAGCTACTCTGGAGGCTGAGGCAGGAGAATTGCTTGAACCTGGGAGGCGGAGGCTGCAGTGAGCCAAGACTGTACCACTGCACTCCAGCCTGGATAACAGAGTGAGACTTCATCACACACACACACACACAAAAAGAAAGAAATGAAAATGAAAAGACCTTATTGTAGTCTTTTTGTGTGTGTGTGTGTGTGACAGTCTCGGTGTGTCACCCAGGCTGGAGTGCAGGGGCGAGATCTTGGCTCCCTGCAACTTCCGACTCCCAGGTTCAAGCAATTCTCCTGCTTCAGCCTCCCAAGTAGCTGGGACTACAGGCGCCCACCACCACACCTGGCTAATTTTTTGTGTTTTTAGTAGAGACAGGGTTTCACTATGTTGGCCAGGCTGGTCTTGAACTCCTGACCTCATGATCTGCCCGCCTCGGCCTCCCAAAGTGCTGGGATTACAGGTGTGAGCCACTGTGACTGGCCTGTAGTCTTAAAGTGGCTTTCTCAGCTGCCAACTCTAGGACCTCTCAACTCAGCTCCTCGTGTCTAGTTCAATCTCCCAGTGTCCCCATCTCATGTTTTAAGGAGAGAAAATTTCATTGGCTTCTTGGTCAGCCACACACGTTTGGCTCCGTCAGTGGAGGCCAAGCTCCCTTAGTACAAACACAGCTACCTGGGCTTATGCCTGCTGTAAGGCAGTGGTTCTCAAGGTGGGTTCTCTGCACCAGTAGCATTAGAAATGTACATTCATGGGCCCCACCCCAACCTACAGAATCAGCATCTCCAGGGATGGAGCCTGGGACGCTGTATTAGAGCTACAGGCGAGGGCAGATTTCCTCAGGAAGAGATGCGTGTAGGGACTACCTTCTTACCACCCTGAGAAGGCAGAAGGCAACTGGCATGGGGGAGCCCAGATCTGCAGAGACACAGGTAGGAAATGTGACCCTAGCTTCTGTGATTGGGTGATTGGATGATTTCATCATCTTAATTTTGGATTTCTACCCTTCACTGCATCTGGCCCAGGTCTTTTCAAGTAGATAAATAAATGGTGAACTGAAGGCCAGGCATGGTGGCTCACGCCTGTAATCCCAGCACTTTGGCAGGTGAGGCAGGAGGACCAGTTGATGCCACAAGTTCGAGACCAATCAGGGCAACATCACAGGACCCTGTCTCAAAAAAAAAAAAAAAAAAGAGAGAGGAAATGAATTCATAGAAAGAGACTGACAAAGCAGACAAACAGAGAGAAGCTAAGAAACTTCTCAACCCTCGAAAGGGAGACAAAGAGAGTGATTGACAGATTCCCTGCCAGTTCTCCTGGCTCAGGTGTACTTCTCACACTCCATTTCCAAGAGGTCCCCCAGTGAATAACCACCCTGTCCCTTACTTAAGCAAGTTTAAGTGGGCCCCTGTTCCTTGCATTTACTTTGTCTCCACTTGAAACCCCTTTTCCTTTTCAGATCTGTCCTAAGCTCATCCTCAGAGATCCTTGATTGTCTGTCTTGCTCCTGCCCATGTTTTCCCCAGAACTGGACTCTCACCTGGAACCCAGCCCACGGCTTGGATCCCACCACCCAGCTGCCACGCTTCTACAATCTAGAGCGGCGTAATACATATGGCTAGTGTGCACTTGAAACCTGGCTAGTGATGGGCTGCAAGTGTAAAATACACAGTGGATTTCAAAGACTCAGTATGGAGAAAAAAGCAAAATATCTTATTAATATTTTTTATATTGATGACACGTTAAAATAATATTTTGGATATACCTATATTGGGTTAAATAAAATATAATATTGGCCAGGCACAGTGGCTCACACCTGTAATCCCAGCACTTTGGGAGGCCTAGGGTGGATCACCTGAGGTTGGGAGTTCGAGACTAGCCTGGCCAACATGGTGAAATCCTGTCTCTACTAAAAATACAAAAAATTAGCCAGGTGTGGTGGTGGATGCCTGTAGTCCCAGCTACTCGGGAGGCTGAAGCATGAGAATCACTTGGACCTGAGAGGTGGAGGTTGCAGTGAGTCGAGATCTTGCCACTGCACTCCAGCCTGGGTGACAGAGTGCAGAGCAAGACTCTGTCTGAAAAAAAAAAAAAAAAAAAATATATATATATATAGTATATATATACTATATATAGTATATATATACTATATATACTATACTATACTATATATACTATATATATACTATAGTATATATAGTATATATAGTATATATACAGTGTATATAGTATATATATAGTATATATACAGTATATATAGTATATATACTATATATATACTATATATAGTATATATATAGTATATATACACTGTATATATATACTGTATATGTATACACTGTATATGTATACACTGTATATGTATACACTATATATACTGTATATATAGTGTATATATATATACTATATGTAGTAATTGAAGCTCATTTCATCTAGAAAATTTGAAATTACAAATATGGCTCTCATTGTATGTCTTTTGGACTGTGGTGACCTAGAGGTAATGACTATTCACTTATGTACCTCCAGAATATTTGACATAAGCTGGATTTGCCACTGGCTAGCTCTGCACTCCGCCCAACATCGGACTTTGCCTACCTCACCCCTCAGGCCTTACCTTACCCACCCAGCTCTCTAATTAATTTCTATGGCGAGGTCAGTTCAACAGCAACTATCTCACCCTGGTGAGAATGAAACAATCTAGTGTTAAGATTTTCTTTCAGCCCCTACCACACCTACCTGGTTTTGCCTTACATTGACCATCGTTCCTGTGCCTAAGTCTTAAAACTAGACAGAGATTGTACAGCAGATTCATGTGTGCAGTAGAGAGGTGGGCTAGATGACCTCTGTTATGGGTTAAATTGTGACCTCCAAAAAGATATGTGGAAGTCCTAATCCCTGGTACCTGTGAATGTGACATTATTTGGAAATGGGCCCTTTGGAGATGTAATCAAGTTGAGATGAGGCTTTTAGAGTGAGTCCTAATTCAATATGACTGCATTCTTTTTCGTTGTTTTTTTGACAGAGTCTCACCCCATTGTCCAGGCTGGAGTGCAGTGGTGCAATCTTGGCTCATTGCAACCTCCGCCTCCTGGGTTCAAGCAATTCTCCTGCCACAGCCTCCCAAGTAGCTGGGATTACAGGAGCCCACCACCACACCCAGCTAATTTTTGTATTTTTGGTAGAGACAGGGTTTCACCATGTTGGCCAGGCTGGTCTCAAACTCCTGGCCTCAAGTGATCTGCCTGCCTTGGCCTCCCAAAGTGTTGGGATTACAGGCGTGAGCCACCGTGTCTGGCCCTGTGTCCTTTTAAGAAGAGAAACATTCCATGTGAAGACAGAGACACACAGGAGGAATGCCATGTAATAACAGAGGCAGAGATTGGAGTGAAGCAGCTGCAAACTGAATATTAAGGATTGCCAGCCACCACCAGAAGCCAGGAAGAGGCAACCTAAGATTCTACCCAAAGTCTCAGAGGGAGCGTGGCCCTGCTGACACCTTGATTTTGGACTTCTATCCTTCAGAACCGTATTGTTTTGTGTTTTAAACCACCCAATTTGTGGTACTTTGTCTCAGGAGCCCTGGGAAATGAATACTTCTAAGTCTCTTCCATACTTTATCACATACGATACAGATAACAAAACACATTCTGCAACAGGTTTTCATTTTTTGTTGCATTTATAATGCTGCACTTTTTTAAAAATAGAAAATCATGTAAATCTAGACCATTTTATGCACCCATTTTAAGTATACACACTAGCCTGTTATATTGTGAATTCTGAGATAAAAGAGAATGTAATTTGAAGAGATTGCATATTTTCCAAAGCCAATTTGGTGATTTAAGCACGGAAGTATTACAATTAAATGTTTGAAAAGTTATCTATGCATGTTTTGCTGTAAGACGATAGCATGAAGCAACACATCTTTTCAGGATGAGGTAGCAGCTCCAGCCCCGGGGGAAGGGAGCCGGGGCATCACTCGACTGCAACTACTTTGGACGACTGAGCAACATGAACAGGCTCAAAAAAAAAAGTCATATCCAATCATCCTCAAAATACGAACTGTAGTAGCTACAACACAATTCTCTAAGGGCGAGATGGGCGGAGAAGTGGAAATATTTGTACGATGCAGTCTTTATGGGTAATGCAGAGAATATGGGCCAGAATGAGATCAACATGACTCGTAAGCCTGTGGGTCAATGTCAAACCATTGCTTAAAATTCCTCAATGGCTGCTCATTGCCCTCAGGACCCAGTCCAGAGAGCTTTGTGTGGCATTTCCAGCATTGCCAGGCCCCTGCCCACCTCCAGCCTTATTTCCTCCTCCTCTGCCCCGCCTGTACCAAAGAACTCAAGACTCTCATCTTTCAGGTTCCTTTTGTCTCATGGAGGTCAGTTTCTCCTCTCACCTTCAGTCAGTAAGTAGGCACCTGCTTTCCCATCTGTCTGGCCTATCCAAACAGGAAAGCATATAATATGAGTATTTTACATCGTGTAATTGACTACTTGATTGATTCATAAATTATATTGTAGTGTGAATGTGTCTGATAATATATTAGAGTTTTGTCATTTTCGTTAATTTTAATTTTTTTTTTTTTTTTTTTTTGAGACAGAGTGTCACTGTGTTGCCCAGGATGGAGTGGAGTGGTGCAATCTTGGCTCACTGCAACCTCTGCCTCCTGGGCTCAAGGGATTCTCCTGCCTCAGCCTCCCAAGTAGCTGGGATTACAGGTACCTGCCACCATGCCTGGCTGATTTTTGTGTATTATTTTTTTTTTTTTAGTTGAGTCAGGGTTTCACTATATTGGCCAGGCTGGTCTCAAACTCTTGACCTCAGGTGATCCGCCCACCTCAGCCTCCCAGAGTGCTGTGATTACAGGCATGAGCCACCGTGCCTGGCCTCATTCATTTTAATTAATGATATAATTTTAAATGGGAGAACCACCAGAGATCATCTACCATGTTCACCTCCCTCTGGTTGAAGAAAATTAGGCTATTTTTTTTTAACATCTTAAAAGACAGTCAGGGCCGGAGCCGGGCGTGGTGGTGGGCACCTGTAGTCCCAGCTACTCTGGAGGCTGAGGCACGAGAATGGCATGAACCCGGGAGGCGGAGCTTGCGGTGAGCAGAGATAGCGCCACTGCACTCCAACCTGGGCGACAAAGCAAGACTCTGTCTCATAAAAAATAAAAATAAAATAAAATAAAAAAGACAGGGCCGGGTGCGGTGGCTCTCGCCTGTAATCCCAGCATTTTGGAAGGCCGAGGCAGGTGGATCACCTGAGGTCAGGAGTTCAAGACCACCCTGGCCAAAATGGGGAAAACCCATCTCTACTAAAAATACAAAAATTAGCCAGGCATGGAGATGTATGCCTGTAATCCCAGCTACTGGGGAGGCTGAGGCAGGAGAATTGCTTAAACCTGAAAGGTGGAGGTTGCAGTGAGCCAAGATCGTGCCACTGCACTCTGGCCTGGGCAACAGAGTAACACTCCATCTCAAGAAAAAAAAAAAAAAAGCCGGGCGCGGTGGCTCATGCCTGTAATCCCAGCACTTTGGGAGGCCGAGATGGGCGGATCACGAGATCAGGAGATCGAGACCATCCTGGCTAACACAGTGAAACCCCGTCTCTACTAAAAATACCAAAAAAAAAAAAAAAAAAAATTAGCCAGGCATGGTGGCGGGCGCCTGTAGTTCCAGCTACTCGGGAGGCTGAGGCAGGAGAATGGCGTGAACCCGGGAGGTGGAGCTTGCAGTGAGCCGAGATCGTGCCACTGCATTCCAGCCTGGGTGACACAGCGAGACTCCATCTCAAAAAAACAAAAACAAAAACAAAAAAACAGTCAGGGCCGGGCATGGTGGCTCATGCCTGTAATCCCAGCACTTTGGGAAGCTGAGACGGGTGGTCAGGAGTTTGAGACCAGCCTGGCTGAAATGGAGAAACCCCGTCTCTACTAAAAATACAAAAATTAGCTGGGAATGTTGGTGGGTGCCTGTAATCCCAACTACTCTGGAGGCTGAGGCACGAGAATCACTTGCACCTGGGAGGTGAAGGTTGCAGTGAGCAGAGATCGTGCCACTGCACTCCAGCCTGGGTGACAGAGTGAGACTCTGTCTCAAAAAAAAAAAAAGAAAAGAAAAGACACTCAGAAGCCTCTTAGAGTGTGTATAATTGTGATAATCACAGACTCTGACAATAAAGTCAATTATTGGAATACATCCTCTTCATTAGTAGGGTCTTTAAGGTAGCACCCCCCACCAAATTCCAGATAAAAACTTCAGGCCTCCCCTGAGGTAAGGCTGGACTTCCCCAGGGCTTCTATCATGGGAGGCTCATCCCAATAAGACCAATGGCATGGAGGAAGTAAAGAAAAGACAAAGTGCTCTGTAAGCAACTGGGTACCAAGAGAAACCCTAAAATCCACAGTGGGGAAAGTTGTTCTATCTTTCCAAGGCCTGAGTGAACTAAGGGGCGGTGAGAGGTCAGAAGTATTCCATTAATTAATATCCTTGCACATGTAAGGAAACTTCAGGAGTTGAGTAAGAAGCAAACTTCCCCCTGCTATTCACTAACGGCCGAATCAATGAATGTCAAGATCATTACAAAGCAATGTCATTTCATATTTTCCAAATGACAGAGGAGAATATTTAATTGCATCCATTATCTGGGAAAGCTGATACTGTTAACTGTGGAGAAATTTATGAAGCAAGAAGGGCCCTTTACCTACAGAGGTGCATAAACACACTCGGACTAGAATTTCTAGATTTCTAAGTAATTGTTTTTGGTATTAGACCCCCCAGTGGCCATTCGTTTATTAAAACTTGTCATTGTGTGTTTAAAATCCTATCCACTGAGTTGGTTTCAACCTTACTGGAAAGGAATTTATAAATAAATATCAAAGCACATGGTAAGGTTACATTCCTAGGAATCTATTCTAAGGAAATCATCAGAGGTCTGCACAAAGACACTGATATGGTTTGGCTCTGTGTCCTCAACTGAATCTCGTCTCGAATTGTAATCCCCACGTGTGAAGGGAGAGAGGTGATTGGATCATGGGGGCTATTTTCCCCATGCTGTTCTCATGGTAGTGAGTGAATTCTCATGAGATCTGATGGTTTTATAAATGGCAGTTTTTCCTGCACTTACACTCTCTCCTGCCATCTTGTGAAGAAGGTGCCTGCTTCCCCTTCCGCCATAACTGTAACTTTCCTGAGGCCTCCACAGCCATGCAGACCTGTGAGTCAGTTAAACTTCCTTTGTTTATAAATTACCCACTCTCGGATACTATCTTTATAGCAGTGTGAGAACAGACTAATACAGACATATACAAGGATATTCATCCAATACTGTTTACAAGGACAACAAAGTGAAAGCAATTTAAATGCACAAAAGGAGATTGGTTTTAAAATATATGGTATACTTGTATAAAAAACTGTTTTTTTTTTTTTTGAGACGGAGTTTCGCTCTTGTTGCCCAGGCTGGAGTGCAATGGCGTGATCTTGGCTCACTGCAGTCTCCGCCCCCGCCCCCCGGGGTTCAAGCGATTCTCCTGCCTCAGCCTCCTGAGTAGCTGGGATTATAGGTGTGTGCCAAAACATCCAGCTAATTTTTGTACATTTAGTAGAGATGGGTTTTCACCACGTTGGCCAGGGTGGTCTCGAACTCCTGACTTCAGGTGATCCACCCACCTCGGCCTCCCAAATGGCTAGGATTACAGGTGTGAGCCACTGTGCCCGGCCCGAAAAACTATTATGTAATCATTGAAAATAATGTTCCCAAAGACATTTTTTCTTCATATATGTGTGTGTGTATATTTTATATATATATATAGTTTGTTTGTTTTTTAATAGAAACAAGATCTCACTCCATCATCCAGGCTGGACAACACTGGCATGGTCACAGGTCACTGTAACCTCGATCTCCTGGGCTCACGGAATCCTTCTGCCTCAGCCTCCCGAGTAGCTAGGGCTCCCAGCATGTGCCACCAGGCCCAGCTAATTTTATTACTTTTAAAATTTTCTTTCTCACTGTGTTGCCCAGGCTGGTCTCAAACTCCTGGCTGCAAGTGATCCTCCCACCTCAACCTCCCAAAGTGCTAGGATTACAGGCATGAGTCACTGCACCCGGCCTTTCAGATATTTTTATATGAAAAAAATAAGAAGAGAATTCCCCTCCCTCTGTCTCTTCCTAGGCTCCCTAGAGAAAAGAACTACCACAAATTTGGCATGTACTCTTTCTGCGCAGGTTTTCATACTTCATTCATTTAGTGACATAAGGGAATGTTAATAATATACATATATAAATTTTTAAAAAGCAGAAAACTAAAATATATGTGAGGAATGATCCCAACCCCAATTTTAAAACAAATATACCCATACATTTATTAATTCAAAATGATGTTTATTAAGAATCTACTAGGAGCACTGGGCTCCCACGGTGGGATTTCCAGGCCCTGCCATGGGAGACGCATGGGGACTGACAGGTTCCCAGATCCATATCCTGGCAGATGTCTCTGGCTCAGTGTCCCCCATTGGCTGCCTGCCACCTTGAAGGGAGCTCTGGGAATGGAAGTCCCCTCTCACGTCCCACCACCCTCCCCAGGCTGGCCTTTGAGAGGTGACCCCAGGGGAACCACGTTGAGGCTGCTTTCAAATCCTCCAGCGAGAGTTCCACCAAATGGCCTGGGTGGACCAGATGGGATGAGACTGGAGCACCCCCGACTGTGCTCTTCTTGCTGGGGGTGGAGGTGGGGTGGGTTGATGGACAGGGTAGACAGGCAGCCCCAGCATTATAAAACTGAGATGCGACTGGGTGCGGTGGCTCACGCCTATAATCCCAGTACTTTGGGAGGCTGAGGCGGGCAGATCACGAGGTCAAGAGATCGAGACCAGGCTGGCCAACATGGTGAAACGCCGTGTCTACTAAAAATACAAAAACCAGCTGGGCGTGGTGGCGGGCACCTGTAATCCCACCTACTTGTGAGGCCAAGGCAGGAGAATCACTTGAACCCAGGAGGCAGAGGTTGCAATGAGCTGAGATTGCACCACTGTGCTCCAACCTGGTGACAGAGCGAGATTCTGTCTCAAATAAAAAACAAAAACAAAAAAAACTGAGATGCATTCCTAGGGTGCCTGGGTATGGGAGTATCACATAGGATGCCCTTCTTCCAGTCAGCCTGCCTTCAGCTTCCTCAGGCATGATCACAACTTCCCATCAGAGCTTCTTTTTTCCTTTTCCACCACAGAGATGTGAAACATGAGCGGGAGAAAGAGCTCAATAAATACTGCTTATCCTCATTTGTGTAATCATCAGTGATCTACATACAGATGGGTGACTAGACAGGGATGTGAAAGAAAAAAAAAAAACGAAGAATATACTAGGTGCTGGGCACAGTGGCTCATGCCCATAATCCCAGCACTTTGGGAGACCAAGGTGGGTGGATCACCTGAGGTCAGGAGTTTGAGACCAGCCTGGCCAACATGGCAAAACCCCGTCTCTACTAAAAATACAAAAAAATTAGCCAGATGTGGTGGGAGACATCTGTAATCCCAGGCGGGAGGCTGAGGCATGAGAATCACTTGAAACCAGGAGGCAGAGGTTGCAGTGAGCCAACATTGCACCATTGCACTCCAGCCTGGCTGGTGGATGGAGCAAGACTCCATCTAAAAAAAAAAAAAGAATATACTAGTTGCTAAGCGCTGTTCTTAGAGCTTGTAATTTAGTGGAGGAAGACAGATAACCAACAAAGAGACAATACATAAAATACGAAAGGTAAGAAGAGAATTTTCCGCTGTTTTCTAGGATGCATTTTCAGTGCTGAGGTTGTCAATCACAGTGATTCTCCAGCCTTACTGAAAATGTTGAAACAGGTACTGTAGGCAATTAAAAACAAAAAGAATATGTTGAGACAAAAATTATACCCCTTTCGCACTGGACATGGACGAAGAAGGACGGACACTACTGGGTCATTGTACTCAGTGGCAGACACTGTTTGAGAGTGGCGTCAACACAGACCAGGAGGGGCCAAGAGATGAAGAGAGTGAAATCTGATCTTGATTTTCCCATGGGAGGCCCTGTAGGAAGCCATTCATAAAGCCTCCACCTAGTTTGGGTCAGGTTTTCAGTCACTAGCCCATAAGAGTTCCAACTAGGCTGGGCACAGCAGCTCATGCCTATAATCGTGGTACTTTGGGAGGCCGAGACAGGAGAATCGCTTGAGCCCAGGAGTTCGAGACCAGCCTGGGTAACACAGCGAGACCCCGCCTCTACAAGAAATAGAAAAAATTAGGGGGGCGTGGTAGCACATGCTTGTAGTCCCAGCTACTTGGGAGGCTGAGGCAAGAGTATCCCTTGAGCATGGGAAGTTGAAGCTGCAGTGAGCCTGATCACACCATTGCACTCCAGCCTGGGCGACAGAGCAAGACCCTGTCTAAAAAGAGAGAAAGAGAGAGAAGAACTAATTAGTATATCCAGTGAAGCAGAATCTCTGGGTGGAAGCTGCAATCTGCATTGTTAACTAGGTCCCTATGTGAATCTTTTTTTTTTTTTTTGAGACAGAGTCTTGCTTTGTCACCCAGGCTGGAGTGCAATGGTACAATCTCAGCTCACTGCAAACTCCACCTCCTGGGTTCAAGTGATTCTCCTGCCTCAGCCTCCCAAGTAGCTGAGATTACAGGCACGTACCACCATGCCCTATTAATTTTTGTATTTTTAGTAGAGACTGGGTTTCACCATGTTGACCAGGCTGGTCTCGAACTCCTGACCTCAAGTGATCTGCCCACCTTGGGCTTCCCAAAGTGCTGGGATTACAGCCATGAGCCACTGTGCCTGGCCTCCCATGTGAATCTGTATTGAGGAGGTGAAGAGTTTGCTCCAGAACGGGGACAACCAAAAAGCAAACTTTTTCTGTAAAGGGCCAGATAATAAATATTTTAGGCTTTGTGTGCCATAGAGTCTCTGTGGCAACTACTCAACTCTGGTACTGTAATGTAGATGCAGCCATAGATGAATGGGTATGTCTGTGTTCTAATAAAACTTTGTTTACAAAAGCAGGCAGTGGACTAGATTTGGCTCACTGGCATGGTGCCCACCCCTGCTCTAGAACTAGAGCTATAAGCAAACAGAAAACTACCAAACCTGGAAGGGTCACTAAGATTCAGTAAAGTATTTTTCCAAAATCTATAAAATCTGAAACCATTTAATAGTTGAAAGAAAGAAGCCAATAAAATTATAAGAAGCACTCATATTTCTTGAGGGCTTACTATGTGCCAGAGGCTATGCCAAGGGATGTATCATTTAGAATGCTTTCATCTCATAGAACGTCTCATATACCAAGTAGTTGTTTTTGTTTTTGTTTTGTTTGTTTGTTTTTGTTTTTGTTTGAGACAGAGTCTTGCTCTGTCACCCAGGCTGGAGCGCAGTGGTACGGTCACAGCTCACTGCAAGCTCCGCCTCCTGGGTTTACGCCATTCTCCTGCCTCAGCCTCCCAAGTAGCTGGGAGTACAGGCACCCGCCACCATGCCTGGCTAATTTTTTGGCATTTTTAGTAAAGATGGGGTTTCACCAGGTTGGCCAGGCTGGTCTCGAACTCCTGACCTGAGGCGATCCACCTGCTTTGGCCTCCCACAGTGCTGGGATTACAGGCATGAGCCACAGCGCCCGGCCCCAAGTAGTTTTAAGATAGGGTTGATTCCGTGGTTGGAGTGGCAGTGCTTTCCTGATTTGTTCAAGGACACAGGTTCTTTCCACCTCATGCCTCTTCCTTCCTTGGGGCTTGAGCTTTGCCCTCAGGTCACTCCCCTCATGACCACAAAATGGTGACTACAGTTACAAGCCACATATCCAGAGCAAATAGTCTTTAGAAGAAACAGATCATCTCTTCCTCTGTCTTTTTAGGATGAAGAGATCATTCCCAGAAGCTCCTCCATACCAGGATGTTTCCTTTCTGTTTTTTATTTTTTTGAGACAGGGTCTCACTCTGTCACCCAGGCTGGAGTGCAGTGGTGTAATAATAGCTCACTGCAGCCTTGATCTCCTGGGCTCAAGAGGTCCTCTTGCCTCAGCCTCCCAAGTAGCTGGAACTACAGGCATGTGCCACCATGCTCAGCCAATTTTTAAAAATTGTTTTTAGAGACAGGGTTTCACTATGTTGACTAGGCTGGTCTTGAACTTTTGGGCTCAAGCGATCCTCCCACCTCGGTTTCCCAAAGTGCTGGGATTACAGGCATGAGGAACCACACCCGTCCTCCTTTCACGTCTTAATGGTCAGAATTTGATCATGGGCTCACTCTCAATTATTAGAAAGGGGAATGGAATTTCCAAGATTCGTTGAGTAATGAGGAATCCTCTCCTGATCTTGGCTATGTAGAGGATATGGGGGATGGAAGGGTGTGCCTGTAGAGGCTGTATGAATATCTGAATAAAACCAGGGCTCTGGTAGGAAGAAAACATGGGGGCCAGAAATGGATATTGAATAAGCAACCAAGCGATATGACCACAACACAAGTACCATGACCAGGTGATATTAGTTTCCGTGTTTTAGAGATGAGAAAATAAGTCAGAGAGGGGAAAGTGACTAGGTCAAGGTCACAAAGCTACTAAATGAAAGAGACTAGATTCAGGCCCAGGTCTGTGACTACAGCGCCCACTCCCTCAGCCACTGCACTCAAGTGCTATGGTGGGAAAGCTGAGTTCAGGAAAGAAGAGAATAGCTGCAAAGCTTGCCTCAAAATCAGGTAAACTTGAGCCACTTGTAAAACCTGTGATGTCGCTGGGCACAGTGGCTTGCACCTGTAGTCCTAGCTACTCAGGAGGCTGAGGAGGGAGGATCACATGAGCCCAGGAATTTGAGGCTGAAGTGAGCTATGATCACACCACTGCACTCCAGCCTGGGCAGCAGGGCCAAACCCCATCTCTAAAAACAAATAGGCCGGGCACAGTGGCTGACACCTGTAATCCCGGCATTTTGCAGGCCAAGGAGTGAGGTTGGGTTGAGCTCAGAAGTTAGAGACCAGCCTGAGCAACATAGTGAGACCTCGTCTCTATTAAAACTTAGCCAGGTATAGTGATCTGTACCTGTAGTCCCAGCTACTCAGGAGGCTGAGGCAGGAGGATTGCTTGAGTCAAGGAGGTCAAGTCTGCAGTGAGCTATAATCACCACTGCACTCCAACCTTAGTGACAGAGTGAAACCCTGTCTCAAAAAAATAAAAATAAAAACAAACAAACAAAAACCCTGTGATGTCACCAAGCCTCCCTAGCAGGGTGTACCGTTCAGGTTTGTTGTAGAACAAACAACCCCATAATGGAGCAAGTAAAAGCACAATAATTTCTTTAGCTCACAATTATATGGCTCAGCAATTTGGGCTGGGCTTCTGGTCTCACCTGGACTCACTCATGCATCTTTGGTCAGCTGGGGACTGGCTGGTCTAAGGTCACCCCTGGTGGACTCCTGGGCTGGTTCCACATGGTCTGTCACCCTTCAGCAGGTTAGGCTGTGCTTGTGCATATGGAGGCTGGGCAGGGTGCCAAGAGTGGGAGAGAAATACCTAAGGCGGCCAGACACGGTGGTTCACGCCTGTAATCCCAACACATTGGGAGGCCGAGGAGGGGCAGATCATCTGAGGTCAGGTGTTCGAGACCAGCCTGGCCAACATGGTGAAACCCCATCTCTACTAAAAATACAAAAATTAGCCAGGCATGGTGGCGCGGGCCTGTAATCCCAGCTACTCAGAAGGCTGAGGCAGTAGAATCGCTTGAACCTGGGAGGCGGAGGTTGCAGTGAGCTGAGATCACGCCACTGCACTCCAGCCTGGGCGACAGAGCCAGACTCCACCTCAAAAGTAAAAAAAAAGAAATGCCTAAGGCCTCTTGAGGCCTTGTTTGGATCTAGGAAAAATTACTTTTCAAGTGAGGACTGAACTAAAAAAGAATTTTATTTTCTCATTCTACAGAAAGGCAGATGCAACAGTTGTAAATGCCCCATTCCCATGTTCTCAGTTCAGGGAGGTGTTCAATAGGTTGGTCTGTTTCACAGCCAACATCACCTAGGCTCCTCAGGGACAAGAACTCTTAACCAGAGCTAGAAGATGGGGCTAAAAAACAGGACATGGATTCAGTACAGAGAGGTGGAAAGCAGCACCATGGTCAATGGATTGAGACTGGGATAGGGTCACACAAGGAGAGCATCTGAAAGCCAAATATTTAAACCCTAAGACAAGATTCCACCCAGTCTATTTGTGCCTGCCCCAAAACCAAAAAACACATTCCATATGGCAATTAAGAGACCAAAGCATATGTATAGAAACATACACATATATATACGTTTTGTTTTGTTTTGAGACAGAGTCTTACTCTGTCACCCAGGCTGGAGTGCAGTAGCACAATCTCTCTGCCCAGTGCAAACTCCACCTCCTGGGTTCAAGCGATTCTCATGCCTCAGCCTCCTGAGTAGCTGGGATTACAGGCCCACACCACCACACCCGGCTAATTTTTGTATTTTTAGTAGAGACAGGGTTTCGTCATGTTGCCCAGGCTGGTCTCAAACTCTTGACCTCAGGTGATCTGCCCGCCTCAGCCTCCCAAAGTGCTGAGATCACTGGTGTGAGCCACCACTTCTGGCCAGTGCCATATTTTCTACTATCCTGGTAAAGTAAATATTTGTACCAAACCCCACCAAACTTGAAATGAATGGAATGTTCTTAATTTTCAAGGTGCTATCTTTAAAGGTCTTCTCCAGAATGACCTGTGATATCTTTATAGGGGCCAGGGAGTTTCCCCTCAATATCAGAATTTCTTTACTTACAAGATTATAATCTCATAAGATTATAATCTTACAATTACTTACAAGATTCTATAATTACTTACAAGATGATAATCTTACAAGATTCCATAATTACTTGCAAGATTATAATCTTATAATTACTTACAAGATTCTATAATTACTTACAAGATTATCATCTTGTAAGTAAAGAAATTCTGATATTGAGGGGAAACCCCCTGGCCCCTATAAAGATATCACCGGTCATTCTGGAGAAGATCTTTAAAGATAGCACCTTGAAAATTAAGAACATTCCATTCATTTCAAGTTTGGTGGGGTTTGACACAAATATTTACTTTACCAGGATAGTAGAAAATGTGGCGCTGGCCGGGCACAGTGGCGCACTCCTGTGATCTCTGCACTTTGGGAGGCCGAGGTGGGCGGATCACGAGGTCAGGAGCTCAAGACCAGCCTGGCCAAGATGGTGAAACACTGTCTTTACTAAAAATACAAAAATTAGCCGGGCGTGATGGTGGGCACCTGTAATTCCAGCTACTCAGGAGGCTGAGGCAGAGACTTGCTTGAACCCAGGAGGTGGAGGTTGCAGTAAGCTGAGATCGTGGTCACTGCATTCCAGCCTGGGCGACAGAGTGAGACTCTGTCTCAAAACAAAAACAAAAACACTGTGGTCTAATCTATATGTCTTTTTTCTGAATTCATTTGAACTCATTCACTGCTATCACTAACAGTTTAAAGGCTGGGCGTGGTGGCTCATGCCTGTAATCCCAGCACTTTGGGAGGCCAAGGCAATATGGTGAAATCCTATCTCTACGAAAAATATAGAAAATTAGCCGAGTGTGGTGGTGCACACCTGTGGTCCCAGCTACTCCAGGAGGTGGAGGTGGGAGATCACTAGAGCTCAGGAAGTGAAGCCTGCAGTGAGCTGAAATCGCGCCACCAGGAGTAAGACCCTATCTCAAAAAATCAAAACAAAATCAAACACAGTTTAAATACTGTATGTAGGCATTTACATTTTGAAGTTAATTTCTTTTCTTTCTTTCTTTTTTTTTTTTTTTTGATTCAGAGTTTTGCTCGGTCGCCTGGGCTGAAGTATCGCCATTTTGGCTCACTGAAACCTCTGCCTCCCGGGTTCAAGCAATTCTCCTGCCTCAGCCTCCTGAGTAGCTGCAATTACAGGCATGCACCACCATGCCAGGCTAATTTTTGTATTTTTAGTAGATATGGGGTTTTATCATGTTGGCCAGGCTGGTCTCGAACTCCTGACCTCAGGTGATCCACCCACCTCGGCCTCCCAAAGTGCTGGGATTACAGGCATGAGCCACTGCGCCTGGCCTTTGGAGTTAATTTCTAAGAAAAGGCAGTGGGCACAAGTAAGTTGTAGTTCATCTTATGAACTCATTCAGAAATTTACAGCCTTTTTTAAAAAACAGAGAGTGGGTTCTTGCTCTATTGCCAAGGCTGGGGTGCAATTGCATAATCATAGCTCACTGCAGCCTCGATCTCCTGGGTTCAAGCCATCCTCCCTGCCTCAGGCTTCCTAGTATCTAGGATTACAGGCATATGCCACCATGCTAATTTATTTATTTATTTATTTATTTATTTTTAGAGGAGAAGACAGAGGGAATCTAGCTGTTACCCAGGCTGGTCTCTAATTCCTAGCCTCAAACGATCCTCCTTCCTCAACCTCCTGAGTAGCTATTATCGGCATGAGCCATTACCCCTGGCTGAAATTTATAGTCTTCATGTATGAATTCATGAACAGCATGAAGCTTGGCCAATAGCATTTCTGAAAGTGGAACTTGGCTCATGTGAATGCTCATAACAAAAGAGAGATTGCCAAAACAAGCAACTTTCTCTAAATAGAGGCAAAATAATAGTCTTACAGAGTAAATCTTCACAATGTAAAAACATAGAGTCAGTTCACTAAATGTTCTCTAAAACATGCTTCCAACATGCTGTTAAGTGGAAAAAACCTTTGTGATATAGTATTACTGTATAAATTCATCTCTTAACAGAAAAATATATTATATATGCAGATTTCAACTTTTTTTTGGAGACAGAGTCTCACTCTGTCGCCCAGGCTAGAGTACAGTGGTGTGATCTCGGCTCCCTGCAACCTCTGTCTCCTAGGTTCAAGCAATTCTCCTACCTCAGCTTCTCCCAAGTAGCTGGGATTATAAGCACCCACCACCATGCCCAGCTAATTTTTGTATTTTTAGTAGAGATGGGGTTTCACCATATTTGTCAGGCTGGTCTCCTGACCTCAGGTGATCCACCTGCCTCGGCCTCCCAAAGTGCTGGGATTACAGGCATGAGCCACTGCACCCAACCAATTTAAACATCTTAAAAGAAACACATCAAAATGTAACTAGAGGTTGTTTCTACATAATGGGACCATGGGGATTTCTATTTCTTCTTTGGCATATTTGCATTTTCTACTTTTTTCTATAATGAACATCTATTGTTAAAAGAGGTAAGATACTGAATTTTAGCAAGAAAAAATATGCAAATAGAAAAGAAATAAAATAAATATACCAAATGTCAACAGTGGTTACCAGTAGATGATGGCATCATCTGAGATTTTCAACTTTCTTTTTTTGTTTGTTTGTTTGTTTTTTGAGACAGTGTCTCGCTCTGTTGACCAGGCTGGAGTGCAATGGCACAATCTTGGCTCACTGCAACCTCCGCCTCCTGGGTTCAAGTGATTCTCCTGCCTCAGCCTCCTCTAGCTGGGACTACAGGTGTGCACCACCATGCCAGGCTAAGTTTTGTATTTTTAGTAGAGAAAGGTTTTGCCATGTTGGCCAGGTTGGTCTCGAACTCCTGGCCTCAAGTGATCTGCCTGCCTTGGCCTCCCAAAGTGCTGGAATTACAGGGGTGAGCCACCTTGCCCGGCAAATTTTCACATTTAGCTTCGATGTTTTTTGAATTTTCCACAAAAAGTATATATTAGAATTACATTGGTAATATCACATATTATATCACCCCATATTAGATGAATGGGAAGAGGAAGATAAGTGATTACAGAGTTAGAAGGGTCACTTCAATAAACTAAGACTAAAAACTTCTGCGTTATCATCAACTGCTATAGAGCCTTTCTTTTAAAGATGTCTAATTGTCGGCTGAGTGTGGTGGCTCACGCCTGTAATCCTAGAACTTTGGGAGGCTGAGGTGGGTGGATCACGAGGTCAGGAGTTCAAGACCAGCCTGGCCAAGATGGTGAAATCCCGTCTCTACTAAAAATACAAAAATTAGCCGGGTGTGGTGGCGGGTGTGGTGGCGGGCACCTGTAATCCCAGCTACTCGGGAGGCTGAGACAGGAGAATCGCTTGAACCTGGGAGGTGGAGGTTGCAGTGAGCCGAGATTGCACCACTGCACTCCAGTCTGGGCGACAGAGCAAGACTCCATCTCAAAAAACAAAACAAAAACCAACCAACCAAACAAAAAAGATGTGTAATTGTCAATAGCAGGATCCCTAAATGAAGCAGATAAAGATGTGATTTGCAAGTAGCAATGACACCTTCATACTGGTCCTAATGGTAGAGGGGTTCCCTAACTCAACACTGCCCCGTTCCTGTGGTCAGAGCACCTCTCTCTGATGTCGTCAGGAACAACCCCAGGCCAAATTCAAGTGAGAAAACTGGAGCTTAACAGGGGTTCCTAGGGTTACTTGGATCCAAAGAATCAATTGCTGCAGTAGAAGTTGAGGGAGGTGTGAGTCAAGAACAACCTCTGTGGAAATGACTTCAGGCTTTTAGTTGACAATGGGCTCGGTGTGAGTCATTCTAGGGACATGGGCTCTTGGCCAAAGAATTGCACTGAGGATCAAGGACATGATGGTGACCTGCTGCCAGCAGCCCAGGAGCCTACGCCATAAGCAATACTTTCAGTTCTGGGTGCTTTACTGTAAATGGGACAAGGAGGAGAGGAATTAAAGTGCTTAGGGACTTCGAGTCATGTACCGCAAGGAATGTTTGGAGAAGCTGAGAAAGAAAACTCAGGGGGCGGGGCGCGGTGGCTCACGCCTGTAATCCCAGCACTTTGGGAGGCTTTGGTGGGCGGATTGCTTGAGGCTGGGAGTTTGAGACCACCCTGGCCAACATGGCGAAACCCCATCTCTACTAAAAAATACAAAAATTAGCCAGGATCATGGAGGTGCACGCCTGTAATCCCAGCTACTAGGGAGGCTGAGGCACAAGAGTCGCTTGAACCTGGGAGCCAAGATTGCGCCATTGCACTCCCGCCTGGGTGACAGAGCAAGACGCTGTCTCAAAAAAAAAAAAGAAAGAAAAAGAAAAAAGAAAAAGAAAAGAAAACTCAGGGGACACTAACAGCTAGCTGCCTTAACATACCTGATAAGCTATCAAGTTCAGGTCAATTAAATTTGTTCCATGTGGTTCTACAGGAAGTAGCCAGGACCAGTGTGGTGGGGCTGTAATTGGAATTATACTGAGACAGACCTTGAGATAGGAGAACAGATTTTTGAGTAGTTTGAAATGGTGGAAGATACATTGGTCTTGAACCTGCTCCTCAAAGTGTGGTGCAGAATTGCAGCCTGGCTTCAGAGGAAGCCCATTAGACAAGGACTAGGTCTCAGCCCCCAGCTCAGACCTACTGAATCAGTGCCTGCAGTTTACAAAGATGCCCAGGGCCAGGCGTGGTGGCTCACACCTGTAATCCCAGCACTTTGGGAGGCTGAGGCAGGCAGATCACTTGAGGTCTGGAGTTTGAGACCAGCCTGGCCAACATGATGAAACCCTGTCTCTACTAAAAATACAAAAATTAGCTGGACATGGTGGCAGGTACCTGTAATCCCAGCTACTAGGGAAGCTGGGGCAGGAGAATTGCTTGAACCCGGGAAGGCAGAGGTTGCAGTGTGCTGAGGTCGCATCATTGCACTCCAGCCTGGTCGACAGGAGCAAGACTCTTGTCAAAAAAAAAAAAAAATTAAATTTAAAAAAGATACTTTAGATCATTTTTTGTGCCTATTCTGCTATGCAGATAAAAAAAATTTTTGAGACATGATCTCACTGTGTCATCCAGGCTGGAGTGCAGTGATGCCATCTCGGCTCACTGCAACCTCTGCCTTCCGGGTTCAAGTGATTCTCCTACCTCAGCCTCCCGAGTAGCTGGGATTACAGGGGCCCACGACCACGCCTGTCTAGTTTTTGTATTTTTAGTAGAGACAGGGTTTCACCATGTTGGCCAGGCTGGTCTTGAATTCCTGACCTCAAGTGATATACCTGCCTCAGCCTCCCAAAGTGCTGGGATTACAGATGTGAGTCACCACGCCTGGCCTCATGTACAAGTTTTCATACGGAAGAACTCTTCATCTTTTACATTTCTGAAAATACATTAATGTGATGCAACTCTTTGAAAAAGTCACACATAAAATGTCTATTTTTAAAAATTTTTCTAATTTTTATTTTTTTTGAGATAGAGTCTTGCTCTGTCGCTAGGCTGGAGTGCAATGGTGCCATCTTGGCTCACTGCAACCTCCACCTCCTGAGTTCAAGCAATTCTCCTGCCTCAGCCTCCCAAGTAGCTGGGACTACAGGCACGTGCCACCACACCCAGCTAATTTTTCACCATGTTGGCCAGGATGGTCTCCATCTCTTGACCTCATGTTCCGCCCATCTCAGCCTTCCAAAGTGCTGGGATTACAGGCATGAGCCACCACACCCAGCCTAAAATGTCTATATTTTTAAGTTCCATTATCCCATTTCTCAGAATCTGACTCAAATAAATAACATACACGTAGAAGGTACTAGGTAGGAAGTTTCTAAGCATGATATTATTTAAGCATCACTGTTTTTTCCTTCTTCTCCAGTAAAAGGTACAAAAATAAGGGCCCACCTTCTTAATAACTGAAATATGACTCACGGGACATTTTCCTTTTATCCCAAGAGGCTTCTGCAAAGAGAAAACTGGTCCATCTCCAAAGGGGCCCAACTAGGGGATGGTTGCTGGGTTGGTCTCCCACAGGGTCACAGTTGGGAAGAGACTGTTAGTGACTTGGGCACAGGATGGCACTCCTGCTCATTTCCACACAATGGCAGGTCCCAGGAGTTGCAGCCTCAGTCCCTCCCAGGTGCACCCTGGTGAGTCTCTCCTCCAGGCCCCTATGTCCTTCAGATGACCTCAGTGAGGATCAGCTCAGTCTACCAGAGAGACTCTAATACCATTAAGCCTCATAAGGGCAGATTTTCCCACCCTCTCCCCAACAACTTTTGTGTGGTATGCTCCAAGGATAATGGGTGGTGTAGCCTCACCCTTCCCCAGAACATAGGGTAACCCTTGCCTTGCGTCTACCTAACCACAAAGAACCACTCAAGGGGATCTTCCTGAAGATCAGTACCACCATTGGCAGTCTCTATTTTGAATTTGTAAAACGTTGCATGTTGCTTTCTTATTCCATTTCTGTGCACAGTCAGCTTCTGCAAATTGTTTGGATGCATCATAACTTACTTAAACAATCCCTTAGTAGGTTGTTTCCAGTCTTTTGCTAACCAATCAACAATGCAACAGATACCCTTAATAGGCATCACTGAACATGACAAAATGAATTAAATGCATCTGTAGTATACTTTGAATTTGGGTAGACAACACCAGTTAATTTGGTCTCCATAGAGATTTAGTAACTCACCTAACTCATAGCAGGTGGAGCTGGGATTCAGACTCACGTTCTCTAGGCCAGAGTTCAGCCTCATAACCACCAAGGTAAACTGCCTTTTTGATGTTTTTTGTTTGTTTGTTTTGAGACAGGGTCTCACTCTGTTGCCCAGGCTAGAGTGCAGTGGTGTGATCATTCCTCACTGCAGCCTCAAACTCCTGGGCTCAAGCAATCCTCCCACCTCAGCCTCCCAAGTGGTTGGAACTGCAGGCATGCTACCATGCCCCACTAATTTTTTTTTTTTTTTTTGTACAGATGAAGGTCTTACTTGTTTCCCAGGCTGGTCTTGAACTCCTGAGCTCAAGTATCCACCCACCTTGGCCTCCCAAAGTGCTGGGATTACAGGTGTGAGCCACTGCACCTGGCCACCTTTTTGAAATTTGCCAATCTGAGATCTAAAGACTGGTACTTTTCAGTCATTTTAATGTGAATTTCTCTTACTACGAAAGAGTAAACATTGTATCATAGCTTAGTTTGTTTATTTTTCTGTGAATTGTCTATACCTAGTATTTGCCCATTTTTCCATTAAATTATTGGCTTGTTTCCATATCAATTTGTAAGAATTCTTTATATATTAGGGAAACTAGTCCTTTCTGTATTCAGAATTGAAAATACTGTTCCCAGGACGGGTGCGGTGGCTCATGCCTGTAATCCCAGCACTTTGGGAGGCCAAGGCGGGTGGATCACTTGAGGTCAGGAGTTCGAGACCAGCCTGGCCAACATGGTGAAACCCTGTCTCTACTAAAAATACAAAAATTAGCTGGGCGTGGTGGCACGCACCTGTAATCCTAGCTATTCAGGAGACTGAGGCAGGAGAATCACTTGAACCCGGGAGGTGGGGAGTTGCAGTGAGTCGAGATCGCGCCATTGCACTCCAGCCTAGGCAACAAGAGCGAAACTCCATCTTAAAAAAAAAAAAAAAAAAGAAATACTGTTCCCAGCTTGTCTTTTGACTTAACTTATAATGGTTACTGCCATGAAGAAAATAGATTTTTATATCCATTTTTTATTTTATGGATTCTGAACTTAGTTTTATAGTTGGACAAAATTTTCATTTATGAAATAATAAAAAAAACTCTCCAATGGATTTTTCAAGTATTTCATAGTTTTTCTTTTTTTTTCACATCTAAATATTGGGTACATTTGCAATTTGTCCCAGTGAAAGATACGTATCCAATATTCCCCCCAGATGGCCACTCAGTTGTCTCCACACTGTTTTTTAAATTACCTATCAGTCCCATTGATTTATACCACCCTTATCATACATTAAATCCCACTGGCAACATTCAATGATAGCTTCTTTTAAAAAATGAACGAAACGTCCTGGGCGTAGGCACCCTATTTCACTCCCTTTCTCCACTACATTTATCAATCCATATCAGGAACACCTTAAATATTTGATAACAGAGCCCAACCATAGAATTTTGGTTGAAGTATATTCTTTTACATCTCCCTGATGGAGTACTATGCAACTTTTAAAGCAAATATTATAAAGATTATGTTAAAACATGAGGGAAATACTTCTGATGAAAATGTCAAGTGAAAAAGAAAGAATATAAACTTTACGCAAACCAAGAATATGACCACACTGTGAAAAAATGCACAGAAAAGAATCCCACGAGCAAAATACCAGAAGAATGATAGCAATGTTATTGGGATATGAGAGGAGAGATTTCCCCGATCTTTTTCCCTCCAAATCTTTTGTAAAGTGATGATATTGGCATAATTTTCAAATTTTCACTTTTTTTCTTTTTTGAGACAGAGTCTTGCTCTGTCACCCAGGCTGGAGTGCAGTGGCACGATCTCAGCTCACTGCAACCTCTGCCTCTCGAGTTCAAGTGATTCTCATGCCTCAGCCTCCCGAGTAGCTGAGACTACAGGTGAGTGCCACCACACCTGGCTAATTTTTTGTATTTTTAGTAGAGACAGGTTTTCGCTGCATTAGTCAGGATGGTCTCGATCTCCTGACCCCGTGATTCACCAGCCTCGGCCTCCCAAAGTGCTGGGATTACAGGCGTGAGCCACTGCGCCTGGTCTATTTTCACTTTTTAATAACGGCATTTTGTCCGTATGTGTTTTTCTCCTTTGCCTCAAGAGAATTCATGAAAATGATGGTAAAGAAATGAAAAGATGGCCTGGTGCAGTGGCTCATGCCTGTAATCCCAGCACTTTGGGAGGCTGAGGTGGGCGGATCACGAGGTCAGGAGTTTGAGACCAGCCTGGCCAATATGGTGAAAACCTGTCTACTAAAAATACACAAATTAGCTGGGCATGGTGGCATGTGCCTGTAGTCCGAGCTACTCAGGAGGCTGAGGAAGGAGAATCGCTTGAACCCGGGAGGCAGAGGTTGCAGTGAGCCAAGATGGCTCCACTGTACTCCAGCCTGGGTGACAGAGTGAGACTCTGTCTCAAAAATAAATAAATAAATAAATAAATAAGTAAATAAATAAAAAGATTACAAACTCACAAGTCCAAAAAAGAATAAAAGAGGAAGAGAAGATCTCATGGTTGGAAAATCCCAGCATGTTTGTGGGAGACAGCAAGCTGATGATAGAGTGGTAACAGACACCACAGAGATGTGAAGGAAGCAACCAGAAGGCCTGGGTGGGGCATGAATAAAGTAAAACATGTCACCTGTGGATGGGACTCCAGACCCCTTCTGGGAGACATCGCTGACTCACGGTGTGTGCCCTTGGGCCAAGACACGGAGAAGTGCTCATGCCTCTTTTCTCCCAACTGAACAAGGGACACTGTGTTTAACATCTCTGGCTTCCACTTCGAGCTGTGGGGAGAGTTAATTGCTGTTTGAGAAAAGGTATATGAGCTGGTGGGATAAAAGACTTGACAGGAGGAGGGTTATTACCAGTCAAGTAACCCTTTTTTTCCTCTTTCTTTCTCTCTCTCTCTCTCCTTCCTTCCTTCCTTCCTTCCTCTTCTTCTTTCCTTCCTTCCTTCTTTCTTTCTTTTTTCTTTCTTTCCTTCTTTCTTTCTTTCTCTTTTTCTTTCTTTCTTTCTTTTTCAAGACGGAGTCTCGCTCTGTTGCCTAGACTGGAGTGCAGTGGCGAGATCTCGGCTCCCTGCAACCTCCACCTCCCAGGTTTAAGCAATTCTCCTTCCTTAGCCTCCTGAGTAGCCAGGATTACAGGCGCTCGCCATCAAGTCTGGCTAATTTTTTCTATTTTTAGTAGAGATGGGGTTTCACCATGTTGGCCAGGCTCGTCTTGAACTCCTGATCTCAGGTGATCCACCCGCCTCGGCCTCCCAAAGTGCTGGGATTACAGGCATGAGCCACCTCACCCAGCCTAAGTAACCCTTTAAACCCTCTGATCCTCTCATGCTCACAGAGGACCAGCACTCAGGTGTATAGCTAGGCAGCTGCAGGTGCAGCCTGATGCAGGCTTTGGCCAAATACTCATCCCTGTGAAAACAGAGTAGTGATGGCCAACTGCAAAGGCATGAATGGGTGTGAGGCTCCCAGTCAAGACACCAGCCCCCATGCTTTCCCGGGCAGCTACTTCCCCTAGAGCTAGTAACATGTCCTCCTTGGTCCTCCCATCCAGTAACCTTGTTCCTCTCCAGATCTGGAGCCCTGTCTTTTTTTTTTTTTTTTTTTTTTTTGGAGTCTCACTCTGTCGCCCAGGCTGAAGTGCAGTGGCATGATCTTGGCTCACTGCAAGCTCTGCCTTCCGGGTTCATGCCATTCTCCCGCCTCAGCCTCCTGAGTAACTGGGACTACAGGCGCCTGCCACCACGCCCGGCTAATTTTGTTTTTGTGTTTTTAGTAGAGACAGGGTTTCACCGTGTTAGCCAGGATGGTCTCAGCTGGTCTCGATCTCCTGACCTGCCCGCCTCGGCCTCCCAAAGTGCTGGGATTGCAGGTGTGAGCCACTGCGCCCGGCCAAGGAGCCCTGTCTTAAACTCTCACCTAGTGTCCCTTGTTGCCTTGTCTTGCTCCTAATCATCAAGACAAGTCCAGCTTCCACACCCTGGGAGCCCCAATGACCTAGAGTTTCTGCTCAGATTACAACAGTCTTGCCAAGGTATAGGAATGTGGTAAAAATTTAGTTATCTCCAATAAATGGATGGTGTTGGCAGATGCATCTGCTCAGGAGGGACACACGCACACACACACACACACACACACACACACACACACACACACTCCATGACCTGGTGGGCTTGGATCCAGTCTCTTTTCTATGGCTGAGAAACCGATGGGGCTAAAAATATTCATTCATTTAATTGATTGTTTTTAAACCTTTCTTTGAGAGAATGAATTTCTAAGCCCAGGAATGTAGCTTTGAAGACCACAATAATCATTTATTTAAAATCCACTCTAGGCCAGGCGCAGTGGCTCACACCTGTAATCCCAACACTTTGAGAGGCCGAGGCAGGTGGATCACCTGAGATCAGGAGTTCCAGACCAGCCTGGCCAACATGGTGAAACCCCGTCTCTGCTAAAAATACAAAAAATTAGCCGGGCGTGGTGGCTGGGCCCTGTACTCCCAGCTACTCAGGAGGCTGAGGCAGGAGAGTCGCTTAAACCCGGGAGGCAGAGGTTGCAGTGAGCCGAGATGATGCCACTACACTCCAGCCTGGGTGACAGAGCGAGACTCTGTCTCAAAAAAAAAAAGGGAAGAAAATCCACTCTAGGCTGGGCACAGTGGTTCATGCCTATAATCCTAGCACGTTGGGAAGCTGAGGCGGTAGAATTGCCTGAGCTCATGAGTTCAAGACCAGCCTGGGCAACCAGTGAAACCCCATCTCTACCAAAATACAAAAAATTAGCTGGGTGTGGTGGCGCATACCTGTAGTCCCAGCTACTCAGGAGGCTGAGGCACGAGAATTGCTTGAACCCAGGAAGCAGAAGGTTGCAGTGAGCCGAGATTGCGCCACTGCACTCCAGCCTAGGCAACAGAGTGAGACTCTGTCTCCAAAAAAAGGAAAGAAAATCCACTCTATAAGTCAGAACCTGTCGCAGATCATATGAAAATATAAAGAAATATGATCCCCACCTCAGAGCTAGCTAGACTATTTATACTTCTCTTAAAGACCTAAGCATACTTTTCTCCATGAGAGAAGGAACCATCTCTGTATCTCTGTCTTATTTACTGCTTCGTATTTCTTTTCTTTTCTTTCTTCTTCTTCTTTTTTTTTTTTTCGAGATGGAGTCTCCCTCTGTCGCCCAGGCTGGAGTGCAAGTGGCACAATCTCGGCTCACTGCAGCTTCTGTCTCCTGGGTTCAAGCAATTCTCCTGCCTCAGCCTCCCATGTAGCTGGGACTACAGGTGTGTTCCACCACACTCGGCTAATTTTTGTATTTTTAGTAGAGACAGGGTTTCACCATGTTGGCCAGCTAGTCTCGAACACCTGACCTCAAGTACTCTGCCGGCCTTGGCCTCCCAAAGTGCTGGGATTACAGGCGAGAGTCACTGCACCTGGCCTGCTGCTTCATATTTCATTTCATTCATTCAGGAAATATTTTATGAACATCTACCATGTGCCAGGCCACTGGGATAAAACAGTGAACAAAAACAAAGTATCTATTCTCATGGACTTAGATTCTAGTGAGACAAATAGACAATAAATACACGAACAAATAAACCCATAACATGCAAAGTGATGATAAAGCCTTAGGAAAAATAAAGAAAGGCCCGTCAGCCATGTGAGTATGTAGCAAGAAGGCACCCTCTATGAAGCAGAGAACAAGCCCTTCCCAGATACCAAATCAGCTGATGCCTTGATTTTGGACTTTCCAGCCTCTAGAACCATGCACAATAAATTCTATTGTTTTTAAATTTTCTAGAAAAGAAAAATAAAGGAGGGTAAGGGAACAAGAGTGGCAGAGGACATTATTTCACATAGGTTAGTTGGGGAGACTTCTCTGATAAGGCTAAGTTTAAGCAGAGACTTGAATTAGGCAAGGGAGCAGTCTATGTGGATATCTGGGAGAAGATGGAGCTGTAAATGCAAGATCCTAGAGGAGGAAACAGCCAACAGTGTTCTGTTGGAGAACAGCAATAAGAAAAGGGTCGCAAGAATGGAGTGAACAAATGAGCCACACATGGTGGCACGCGCATGTGACCACAGCCACTTGGGAGGCTGAAGCATGAGAATCACTTGAACCTGGGAGGCAGAGGTTGCAGTTAGCCAAGGTTGTGCCACTGCACTCCAGCCTGAGCAACAGAGCGAGACTCTGCCTTAAAGAAATAAAACTAAATTAAAAAATACAGAATGGAGTGAACAAAGTTGGAATTCAACCAGAAATATGATTAGGGAGAGGGAGTGGTATTATCATGTGGGGCCTTTTAGACAAGGACTTTGTGTAAGCTTTTCATGGAATATAGCACATATAGAGAAAAGGAAACATCGTAAGTGTACAACTCAGTGCATTTTTTTTTTTTTTTTGAGACAGGGTTTTACTCTCGTCACCCAGGCTGGAATGCAGTGGTGGGATCTCGGCTCACTGCAACCTCTACCTCTGGGGCTCAAGTGATCCTCCCACCTCAGCTTCCTGAGTACCTGAGACTACAGATGCAAACCACTGCACCTGGCTAATTTTTGTATTTTTTGTAGAGACAGTGTTTTACCTTGTTGCCAGGCTGGTCTCAAACTCCTGGGCTCAAGTGATCCTCCTGCCTTGGCCTCCCAAAGTGCTGGGATTACAGGGGTGAGTCACTGCACCCAGCCTGATTTTTCACCAACCCACCCATTTAAACCATCATCCAAACCAAGCTATGAAACGCTAACAGCAGCTTGCTGGGTGTGGGGGCTCATGCCTGTAATCCCAGCACTTTGGGAGGCCAAGGCAGGTGGATCACCTGAGGTCAGAAGTTTGAGACCAGCCTGGCCAACGCGGTGAAACCCCGTCTCTAATAAAATTACAAAAATTGGCTGGGCATGGTGGTGCCCACCTGTAATCCCAGCTACTCGGGAGGCTGACGCAGGAGAATCACTTGAACCTGGGAGGCAGAGGTTGAGGTGAGCTGAGATTTAAAAAAAAAAAAAAAAAAAAAAAAGAACACTACCAGCAACCCTGGCCGGGCGCAGTGACTCACACTTGCAATCCTTGGACTTTGGGAGGCCGAGGTGGGTGGATCACCTGAGGTCAGGAGTTTGAGACCAGCCTGGCCAAGATGGCGAAACCCCATCTCTACTAAAAATACAAAAATTAGCCAGGCGTGGTGGCGTGCACCTATAATCCCAGCTACTTGGAGGCTGAGGCAGGTGAATCGTTTGAACCCAGGAGACGGAGGTTGCAGTGAGCCGAGATCACGCTACTTCACTCCAGCCTGGGCAAAAGAGCGAAACTCCGTCTCAAAAAAAAAAAAAAAAAACAACAAAAAACTACTACCAGCAACCCTGAAGCCTCTTTCACGCCTCCTGTCATTACTTGATTTTGGACTTTCAGTCCACACTGGATCAGTTTTGCCTGTTTTGAACTTTGTGCTTATGAATCACACAGTATTACCCTTTGGTGTCAGGCTTCACTCCCTCAGTGTTATGGTTGTGAGATTTGCCCATGTTATCGTGCATAGTGATGCTTCATTTTTTTTCATTGCCCTGTAATATTGCACTGTGTAAATATAACACAATTGATTTGTCCATTCTACCATGGATCAATATTTGGGTTGTTTCCAGTTTGGGGGCTATTTCAAACGCTGCAATGAGCATTCTCATTTGTGTCATTTGGAACACATGAGTATGCATTCAGGGTGAGATTATTAGGTTTAGGTTTTACTTTTTTTTTTGGTGGGGGGGGGATGGAGTCTCACTCTGTCACCCCGGCTGAAGTGTAGTGGCTCAATCTTGGCTCACTGCAACCTCCACCTTCCGGGTTTAAGCGATTCTCCTGCCTCAGCCTCCTGAGTGGCTGGCATTACAGGCACCCACCACTATGCCCGGCTAATTTTTGTATTTTTAGTAGAGACGGGGTTTTGCCATCTTGGCCAGGCTGGCCTCAAACTCCTGACCTCAAATGATCTACCCACCTCGGTCTCCCAAAGTACTGGGATTACAGGTGTGAGCCACCATGCCTAGCCATCTAGGTTTTACTTTGATAGATGCTACCAAACTATCTTCAGACTTTGCTTTTCAAACTGAATGAAAAGGGAAGTAATTTGAAGGTTCAAAGTAGAAAAATCCCATAATCTGACTTACATCTTTAAAGGGTCACATACTATAAATTTTGAAAGATTACATTTTTTAAATATTCACCATATGAAACAAAATCCAACCTGACCAGTCCCAGCACTGAAAGCATGACTCCAGATTTGTACCTCTAGCCAGAACCTCTCCTCTGAACTACAGACCGTTATCTCCAAAGTCTGCTTGACAGCTGCACATGGATGTCCAATGGGCATCTCCACCTTTCCATGGCCAACAGCTTCTGATATTCTGCCCTGAGCCAATTCTTCCTATGGGTTTTCCATCTTTACTAACAGCAACTCTGTTCTTCCATTTATTTAGGCTGGAAACATGGGTATATCTTTTTCTCTATTTTCTCATGCTCCACATCTGGTCTATCAGCAGATCCTGTGAGCTCTATCTTCAGAATATTCTGGAATCACAGCTTACCACTCCCTACCACTACCTGTCCAAACCACCATTCTCTCTCTCCTAGCCTACTGCAGTGCCCTTTTATTTTTTTTTCTCTTATTTTATTTATTTATTTTGAGATGTAGTCTCCCAGACTGGAGTGCACTGAAGTGATCTCGACTCACTGCAACCTCCGCTGTCCAGGTTCAAGCAATTCTCCTGCCTCAGCCTCCCCAGTAGCTGGGATTATAGGTGCACACCACCATGCCCGGCTAATTTTTGTATTTTTAGTAGAGACGGGGTTTCACCATGTTGCCCAGCCTGGTCTTGAACTCCTGACCTCAAGTGATCCACTCACCTCGGCCTCCCAAAGTGCTGGGATTACAGGGGTGAGCCACAGCGCCTGGCCTGCAGTGCCCTCCTAAGTGGTTTTGCTGCTCCCACATCCTGCTCTCACCCTGTTCAGGATACTATCAGTGCCACTTCCCAAAAGATCCTGTTCAAACATAAATCAGAGCCTGTCACTTCTCCATTAAAACCCTCCAGTGGCTTCCTGTATCATGCTGGGTGCAAACCAAAGTCCATACTACCACCCACAAATTGTAGCAAGATACTGCTCCTTTTAGCCACACTGACTTTAACTCCTGTGACGCTCCCGTCCTCACTCCATTCCAGCCATGCTGTTCATCAAACTGGCCTTTCCCCTGTTCATCAAACTGCCCAGGTGAGCTCTTAATCTCAGGAACTTTACACTTTCTCTTCCCACTGCCTAGAATGCCCTTGCCCCAGCTAACTGCCAGCTCGCTCCCTTGCCTCTGTCAAGTCTCTACTCAAAATTTCCTTTCTCAGCAAGGACTTTCCCAGCCCCCTGGTTTGACATTTCATACTTCCCCAATGCCTGACATTACATATTGCTTTCCCAGCTTTTTTTCTTTGCTCAGCATTTATCACTATCTCACATGCTATAATTTTTATATCTTTTATCTTGTTTATCAGCTGTCCCTCCCAGCAGAACGTAATTGCTATGAGGACATTGACTTCTATGTTTTGTTTACAACCGTAGCCTGGCATCCAGAACAGGGCTTGGCACATAGTAGGCATTTAATAAATATTTACTGAGTGAATGAATAGATGGCTCCTTGCCCTAGATCTTCTCTTGATTACCTGTGCTTCAGAAGCTGGTGAGAAATCAGCAGAGGTTTCTAAGTACCTCCAATAAGTTGGAGTTGCCAATAGAAACATGTTCCTTCTCTACTCTCCCTCCCTGGCGTGCAGGGACCTGGGAAAAGCAGAGATGCTGATCGATATCTCTGACTGGGAAGGAAGATGGGATTAGGTACTAGAAATAAGAGGAAGGATGTCTCCGCCCGTCTGCTCAGAGGCTGCAATCTGCTTGGCATGCCGCCTGCTCCCAGAAACAGGATATGTCCAGAGAGGAAGTGACTGCAGACGTGGAGTGGGGGAAAATGCCCCGTGCCTGAGACAGAACACTTGAGGCTAGTCATTCTGGAGCCTTCCAAGGGTCCATTCCTGGGGGATGAGTAAAATCCGCTCCGCAGTCTCACAGTGACTCATTCTGAATGGCGGAGAATCCAAAGCCCTTCCCTAAGTTAGGGCAAAAACAGGTGCTTCCTCCTCTGGGGTTCCCAGCTTGGGTGACTGATGCTGAAGGACAGAGGATGCCCACACACCTTGTTGGAGGCTCTGCAGGAACTGACAAAGAAAATAGCATGGTAGAAAGTCATTTTAACCAATCTTCTCTTCCTTGACTTGAGGTCAGAAGTAGACAAGTCTAGAAGGCCATTGCCCAGGTGTTTCTTAGGAAATCCGCTTCCTGCACCTTCCCCAGTAGCAGGTAAAGAGGCAAGATCGGCCTGACTGAGCCCTGGGGCCTCAAGCTCAGGCAGCCTGGCAGAGGGAACCCCCTACTTCATTGAGCTGGTCCAGCCCCAAGGCCACAGAGGCTTTTTTTTTTTTTTTTTTTTTGATATGGAGTCTTGTTCTGTCGCCCAGGCTGGAATGCAGCGACGCAATCTCAGCTCACTGCAATCTCTACCTCCTGGGTTCAAGCAAGCCTCCTGCCTCAGCCTCCCGAGTAGTTGAGACTACAGGTGCCCACCACCATGCCTGGCTAATTTTTGTATTTTTAGTAGAGTCAGTGTTCCACCATGTTGGCCAGGCTGGTCTCAAACTCCTGACCTTAGGTGATCCACTTGCCTCAGTCTCCCAAAGTGCTAGGGTTACAGGTGTGAGCCACCACGCCTGGTTTTTGTTTTTTTTTAATTTGAGACAGGGTCTTGCTTTGTCGCCCAGGCTGGAGTGCAGTGGCACCCTTCACCTTCTGGGTTCAAGCGATTCTCCTGCCTCAGCCTTCCGAGTAGTTGGGATTACAGGTGACTGCCACCATGCCTGGCTGATTTTTGTATTTTTAGTAGAGATGGGGTTTCACTATGTTGGCCAGGCTGGTCTCAAACTCCTGACCTCAGGTGATCCATCCATCTCAGCCTCCCAAAGTGCTGGGATTACAGGCATGAGCCACCGCACCTGGTCTGGCCCAGCCATAAGTCTTATTTTGCAGCCCAAAGAGAGAAAAACAGTCCCTACAGACACTCCCCAGGGGCTCTGCCTTGGTGGGCTCTCAAATTTGGACTCTGCCTGTAGGCCAAAGGGCACTAATGTCATAAAACCCACACCAGGAAGCTTGCGAACAAAAACAACTTGGCTGTTTAAGAAAAGACCCACAAACACAGTGCCGAACATGGAAATGGACAGAGGCATCGATGCAAGTTTCCAGAAGGGCAGAAAAAGCTAGAAAACTCTCCCAACACTGAGTAACCGCAGCAATCTCTAGACAGGCTCTGGGCCTTATGTTTACGATGAAATGCAGGAAGCAGCTCAAAGCCTAGAATGTTATTGTGAGCATTAATATTATGTTCATAAAAGCTGTGGCATTTTTTTTCTTCTTCTCTGAAAGCCAAAGCAAGCATCTCTAAACTTGTCCTTGATAAGAGGTTAAATATAGCAGGAGGTGTCATGCCAGTATGCTGCTTCTAATTTATTTACAGAAAAGAGCCCCTATGGTGCAAGACATTCTGTAAGCTGCTTTTTTGTTTGTTTAAACAGTTGGTCATGAGCATCTTTTCATGTCGGTATGTATACATCTACACGGTTCTATGTGCTTTCTGTAAACTAAGAAACTAAGGGGTCTCCCTCAGTGAAAGAGGTAGAGCTTTTGTAGGAAATAGCCTGGAAGTGGGCGTGGCCATAGAGGCCCCTGGGCCCCAGCCAGGCATCCATTCTTCCTCCCGGCTGCGGCTGCGGTGAACATTCTTGTGACCAGGAGCTCACACTTCAGCCCTTTCTCATATTCAGCAGAAACTGGCGCATCTCAAGTCTGAGCCCCACTTCCTGTACAGCCAGAAAGCCGGGGAAGCACCACCCCTTGGCTGTCTAGAGCTCCCCAAATCCCTGCAATTTCTTCTCACCTTGCCCCAAGCTCATGTCTTCCTTTCTAGAAGCTGGAGATGAAGGCAAAGCAACCATTCTTCCTGGGAGAGTCACCAACCATCCCCGTTTGCCTGGGACTAGGGGGTCTCCTGAGATGTGAGACTTCGGGTTTTAAAACCAGGACGGCCCCAAGAAAACCAAGATAGTTGGTCAGCCCACTCCCAGAACTGGAGGCATGGCCAATCCTGACAGAGCTGCTGGAGGTCCCCTTTTCACAGTTCCAACAAGGGTCAGGTTGGAATTTTCCAGAAGGCATACCTACAGAGATTCTCCAGCTGAGCCTGCTTGAGTCCCATGTCCACCCCAGAGATAATCGCCAGGACAGAGAGTGGATGCAGAGGAGGCAGATGAGAACCGCCCACCAGGAAACAGGCACGTCCCATTCTACAAAGCCTTCACATGTCTGAAGCCAGCCTGACCTCTCCCCAGTTTCTCCATTTGTCCTCAAAAGCAGGGCTTCCCAGGCCCTTCCCCATCTGTGGTATTAGGGAGGGGACCACCCTGGAAGGAGACCCTAGGCTTTCCCTCCCACCTGAGTGTCAGTATTCTCAGAGGAGCCAATCTGGAAACGAGATCTCAGGGGGTCTGAGGGGAGCTGTGGCCAATGGGCAGGCCTGCGAAGGCAGAAGACACCGACTCCACTGCTGGGCTGTGGGAGACCCTCGGGGCCAGCAAAGTCAGGCAACCAGGATAGGCTCATGTTTAAGCAAAATGTCAGGAACAATTTTCAAATAATCGACTCCATTTGCTCCAATTCAGCCTTCCAACACTGCTTCAGGTAAAATGCCTCTTTTTACATTTCAACCAATGGGTCTTATTGTTAATCTGGAAAATACACAATAAATGCATTACTTTCCCTGTATTTCCAGGCTTTCTAGACACTCTTTGGCACATGTATGGTACTTTTTTAGTTTAACAATTGGACCCACTAATTTCAATGTAAAGGTACTTTGCAGGCAGACACCTATAATCCCAGTACTTTGGGAGGTTGAGGTGGGCAGATCACCTGAGGTCAGGAGTTCAAGACCAATCTGGCCAACATGGTGAAACTCCATCTCTACTAAAAATACAAAAATTAGCCGGGCATGGTGGCAGGTGCCTGTAATCCCAGCTATTTGGGAGGCTGAGGCAGGAGAATAGCTTGAACATGGGAGGTGGAGGTTACAGCGAGCTGAGATCACACCATTGCACTCTAGCCTGGGCGACAGAGCAAAACTCCATCTAAAAAAAAAATACAAGGCTGGGCAAGGTGGCTCACACCTGTAATCTCAGCACTTTGGGAGGCCAAGGCGGGTGGATCACCTGAGGTCAGGAGTTCAAGACCAGCCTGGCCAACATGGTGAAACCCCGTCTCTACTAAAAATACAAAATTAGCTGGGTGTGGTGGCGCATGCCTGTAATCACAGCTACTCAGGAGGCTGAGACAGGAGAATTGCTTGAACCCAGGAGACAGAGGTTGCAGTGAGCCAGGATTGTGCCATTACACTCCAGCCTGGGCAACAAGAGTGAAACTCTGTCTCAAAACTAAAACAAAACAAAACAAAAACCTCAATGTAAAGGTACTTTGCCCACTGAGCACCATGGCTCATGCCTGTAATCCCAGCACTTTGAGGCTGAGGCAGGCAGATCACCTGAGGTCAGGAGTTCAAGACCAGCCTGACCAACATGGTGAAACCCCCATCTTTACTAAAAACACAACAATTAGCCAGGCATGGTGATGGGTGCCTATAATCCCAGCTACTCGGGAGGCTGAGGCAGGAGAATCGCTTGAACCTGGGAGGCAGAGGTTGCGGTGAGCCGAGATTGCACCACTGCACTCCAACCTGGGAGACAGTGAAACTCCATTTCAAAAAACAAAAAAAAGATACTTTGCCTGAAAACATAATGAGCATATTATTTGAAAATGTCAGTAGCATACACTTTAAAAAAAAAGTAAATAAATAAGTAATAGAGACAAAAGACAAATCTCCCATGTAGTGTTCCAGATAATTCCTGTAGATACTCAACCTCATAACTCCCACTCTTTAAACGTGGGTTGTACATGGTGAATGACCAAAGAGGATGGTATGGAAAACGGGAAGAAAAGAGTAACTTTACAGTGGAGAAACTGACAAACACTACTTCAGCCAGGTAATTAATAGCGGAGAGAGTGAGCGTGTATGTCCTGTGTTTCTCAACTTTGCTGACACCCTATAGTCTTGTGGGGAGCAGTCTGGTGAAGCATAAAGATCTTAGATCTGGAGTCGGCCAGCTCTGAGCTCCAATCCTACCTCTGTGTGCTCTTGGAGCAGTCACTCAACCTCACTGAGCCTCAGTTTCCCCATCTGTGAGAAGAGGATTAGAATGCAGGGATGAGGCCAGGTGCAGTGGTTCAAACCTGCGATCCCAGTACTTTGGGAGATCAAGGCAGGAGAATCACTTGAGCCCAGGAGTTCAAGACCAGCCTGGGCAACATAGAGAGACCTCCGTCTCTACAAAAGGTTAAAAAATTAGCTGGGTGTGGTAATGCACACCTGTAATCTCACCTATTTGGGAGGCTGAGGTGGGAGGATCACTTGAGCCTGGGAGGTTGAGGCTACAGTGAGCCATGATGGTGCCACTGTACTGCAGCCTGGGTGACAGAGTGAGACCCTGTCTCAAAAAAAAAAAAAAAAAATTTAAATTAAAAAACGAAAAGAATGTCTATCTGGCCCTTAGCAACCGTGAGTGCTGGAGGAATCATGTTACATTTGAAGGCAGCTCCGAGGTACTGGAGTGGAGTCGGGTGGCTTCGCAGAAGGGTCCTGCTGTTAACACACTTTCCCTCGGGCAGATCCCCTCATACTGCCCGGACCTTCCAGTCCTTCACTCATTCTTCACTAAAGGCTGCAAGGGGCCAGGGCATGATGGCTCATGCCTATAATCCCAGCACTTTGGGAGGCCGAGGCGGGTGGATTGCTTGAGGTCAGGAGTTCAAAACCAGCCTGGCCAACATGGTGAAGCCCCGTCTCTACCAAAAAAAAAATACAAAAATACAAAAATTAGCCAGGCATGGTGGCGTGTGCCTATAATCCCAGCTACTCCGGAGGCTGAGGCACGAGAATCACTTGAACCCAGGAGGCAGAGGTTGCAGTGAACTGAGATCATGCCACTGCACTCCAGCCTGGGCGACAGGGCGAGACCCTGTCTCAAAAAATAAAAAAAAAAAGCTCCAAGGTCAAGGGCTTTTCAGACCCTCTTGGTCCGTTTGGTTAGGGGGTGTTTTCACAAAGCTTTGCCTTGTTAGCTTTATGGGACCCGGAGGGCATACTTTATAGAACACAATCTTCATACCAGTGTCTCTAACCACAAACCCCAAGAGTCTGAACGTTGAGACACTCAGGAAGTTGAAAGGGACCTCTCCTCTTCAGAGGCCCGGCCCAGCTCACGGGAATGGCATGCATCAAAAGGCAGGAAGTCCCTCACAAGTCTGTCCTATCAAGCCACCAGACACTGGTTACCTTTATGTGGCTGCACAAGAGGCTGAGTTCCCAGGGAGGGGCGAGGTGGTCTGGGGCTTTCAAGCCGTGGTGGAACCCACGCCTGAGAAGGGAGGCCTGCCGCTCCCACCACAGGAAGCCTGGCCCCCGCCAGCAACAGAGAGACTCAGAGCCCAGGCCTCAGTGCCCTCATGGGATAAGTGGCATTTTGGTTCCTGTTTCCTTCCCTCTCTGTTTTTCTTTTTCTTTTCATAGATTCTCCAAGCAAATATTAAACATGTCCTGCAAATCTCAGGAATCAGCACACAGAGAAACACAAAGAAGAGTAAGTGGCCTTCTTCCAAGACCTGGTTTATCAAAGGTCTGAGGCAGTCCTGATCCGTGGCTCTCCTCCTGCTGGCTGAGCCTTGCCACTGGCTCAGTGGCCCAGGGTGCCAGCTCCCTTTCCTGGGCCTCCCGGGAAAGGGGAGGGAGAAGGTCGAGGGAGCAAGAGGGTCCCAGGGCTGCCTCCAGGGCTGGCCTGGCAAGTTGCAGCTCTGTCCCTGGGGATTTCCCTGCAGCCAATGGCTGTGGAAGAGGAAAGGAGAGGACCTTTTGATGTGGTGGAGAAGCATCATTGTAGAAGGGAGAGGAATAAGTAAAAGGTTGGCCAGGGAACCATGGCCGGGCACGGTGGCTCCTGCCTGTATTCCCAGCACTTTGGGAGGCCAAGGTGGGCAGATCACTTGAGGCCAGGAGTTCAAGACCAGCCTGGCCAACATGGTGAAACCCCTTCTCTACTAAAAATACAAAAATTAGCCGGGCGTGGTGGTGAGCACCTGTAGTCCCAGCTACTTGGGAGGCTGAGGCAGGAGAAGCACTTGAACCCGGGAAGCGGAGGTTGCAGTGAGCCGAGATCGCGCCACTGTACTCCAGCCTGGGCGACAGAGTGAGTGAGACTCCGTCTCAAAATAAAAAAAAAAAAAAGTAAAATGTTGGCCAGGGAGACTTGCTGGCCTCCTGAAGGCAGCCAAACATTAAACACACCTACAGTCACAGAGTCCAGCTTAAGGAAGAGGCAGACCAGAAAGTGAAAGTGAAGAAAGAGCGGGAGGAGAGATGGGTGGGGGCGCGGATCAAGGCAGAAAAGGGAGGCAAAAGGCAACGCTCCTAGGGACAGAGAGTGGTGACATGCCAGCTTCTGTTCGTTAAAACCCTGCTCTGGACCATGAACACTGCTAGGCAATTTCGTTATGACAGCTCCTTGCATCCTCCCAGCATTTTACAGCTAAGGAAACTGAAGACCGTGAGGTTAAATTCTTCACCCGAGGTCCACAGCTAGGGATTAGCAGAATCAGCGTTTGAACCCAAGGCTGCCGGACTCCAGTGTCACACCCAAACTGTTCCTGTCTCTCTGTTAGCAGTTCTTAGTTGCTGGGGATTCAGACTCTATTTTGTTGCTTGTGTAGTTCAATACAGCTCCCCCCACTGTGGCCACATTGCAGCCTGCAGAGGCAATAAAAGGGAGGGGAAGGCATGCATTTCCTTTAAGGGCACACCTGAGGTCAGGAGTTCGAGATCAGCCTGACCAACATGGAGAAACCCAACTCTACTAAAAATACAAAATTAGCTGGGCATTGTGGTGCATGCCTGTAATCCCAGCTACCCGGGAGGCCAAGGCAGGAGAAACGCTTGAACCGAGGAGGCAGAGGTTGCAGTGAGCCAAGGTTGTGGTGAGCCGAGATCACACCATTGTACTCCAGCCTGGGCAACAAGAGCGAAACTCCATCCATCTCAAAAAAAAAAAAAAAATGCTGTGAATCTTGAACAGAGAATGCAATAGACAGCAAGAAAGGTTTGGTGGCATCTTCAAAGGAGCCTTCATCTCCTATACTTTCCGGGTGGATATGATGGAAGACTCAGCCCAGGGCCTCATTGTGCATGTAGGAGTTCCGAGTAAATGCTTAGGAAAGGGCATAGTGGGGACGTAGTGGGACCCTGAGACTTAGAATAGGAGCATCTAAGTGGTCACAGACAAGGCTGAGACTCTGGCACTTTTGAATTCTCAAATCCTTCAAAGCTCCCTTGTCTGTTCAGGCAGGTCCTCCTGTGTAGAGGTAACCAACTTATCCCTGCCTAAGGAACCTTCTGTGACTGCACCTAGGACAGTTGCTTCACTAAAAAGGGACACCAGATCTTCTCTTCATTCCTCCAGCATCAAAAGGAGAGTTAGATCCCAACATAGCCCACTTGGGCAGTACAAGGCCTGCTCTAGAAAGAGAATGTCTATACACTAAAGAAGTGGCAGGACCTTGCCAGTTCAAATCCACAAGGGTCTTGGGAGCACGTGTGGGAGTGGATTCTAAGCATTGTGTTAGCCTAAAGATGGTAAACACAAGGCTTGGCTGGGCACAGAGCCTCGTGCCTGTAATCCCAGCACTTTGGGAGGCTGAGGCGGGCGGATCACTCTTCAAACTCCTCAAACTCATGAGTTTGAGACCAGCCTGGCCAACATGGTGAAACCTGTTTCTACTAAAAATACAAAAAATTAGCTGGGCGTGGTGGTGGGTGCATGCCTGTAGTCTCAGCTACTCGGGAAGCTAAGGCAGGAGAATCGCTTGAACCCAGGAGGCAGAGGTTGCAGTGAGCCGAGATCGTGCCATTGCACTCCAGCCTGGGTGAAAAAGTGAGAATCTGTGTCAAAAAATAAATAAATAAATAAAAATAAATAAATAAATAAAAGGCTTGATTGGGCTGAATTCACTGATACACTCACCCAGGTTTGGGCTTTGGAGTTGGCATGAATAGTCTACAATGGCTAACTCAGACTTGACTTAATAGAGACGTAAAGTTAAAGTTCCACCACCCAGAAGCAGCTGGGTTAGAGGGCGGTGAAATGGCTGCTGAAAGTTCATTTACAGGGTTAGCCTGGAGACAACACCCTGTTGGCTTCAAGTGTTGGCCTACAGGTTGCACTTATGTCTTTTAAAAGCTGCTAACATTTGGAATTGTCTCCTTCAAAACTAGAAAGTGTACATCTAGATGCCGGGCGTGGTGGCTCACGCCTGTAATCCCAGCACTTTGGGAGGCTGACGCAGGTGCATCAGGAGGTCAGGAGTTTGAGACCAGCCTGGCCAAGAAGGTGAAACCCCGTCTCTACTAAAAATATGAAAATTAGCTGGGCATGGTGGTGGGCTCCTGTAATACTAGCTACTTGGGAGGCTGAGGCAGGAGAATCACCTGAACCTGGGAGGCAGAGGTTGCAGTGAGCCAAGATTGCACCACTGCACTCTAGCCTGTGCAACAGAGCAAGACTCCGTCTCAAAAAAAAAAAAAAAAAAAAAGGAAAAGAAAAAAGAAAACGTATATCTAGGAAACAGAGGGTGAAAGAGTAGCTACTCTCATGCTTACACCTAAGAACACACTTGAAGAACTCTTGCTGCCCATCCCTATGACCTTGGATTTGGGAGTCTGAATATTCTAGTGCCTGAGGTGGGAACTGTTTCTACCAGGGGATTGTACTACCATGGTCATGGTTCTGATAAATTGGAAGCTAAGGCTTCCTTCAGGCCATCTGAGGATCCTCATGTCACTGATCCAGCAGGCAGGGAAGGAAAGACAAATGTCTTTCCTTTTGGCCACCCAACATCTGAACCTTCTTCCTATATATCTACGGTATAAGCAGATGACCTGGGCTCAGCTATATAAAAACAGCCCCTTGTCAGGCGTGGTGGCTCATGCCTGTAATTCCAACACTTTGGGAGGCTGAGGCAGGAGAATCCCTTGAACCTGGGAGGCGGAGGTTGCAATGAGCCGAGACGGCGCCACTGCACTCCAGCCTGGGCGATAGAGCAAGACTCAGTCTCAAAAATAAAAATAACAAAATTAAAAATAAAAACACTCAGCCCTAAGTGAAATGGAACATGAGTAGCCCCACCTCCAGTGGCATAGGATAGAGTTCCTGGAGCAGGTGCAGCAGTGCTACTGGCAGTCTGAAGGATTCAGTGCTGGAGAGGTGGGAGGAGCAAGCAGCAGCATCTACAGTTCAGAGAACCAGTCTTCCCTGTAATTCAGAGAGATGCCACTCTCCTCCTCATGAATCATTTTACCACCTAAACCGCTAGAGTTGGCTCCTATGGCCTGTGACTGACAACTCTTACTGAAGCTGTTGTACTATTCTCTATTTCTCTGTTTTTGAAGTATTTCATAATAAAGAAAATGAATAACTAAGGAGGAAAGATGTAGGATCATCTTAATAAAAGCAGAAAAAGCATGCAATAACATTCAACATTCATAAATAACAGTAATAGGCTCGGTGTGGTGGCTCACGCCTATAATCCCAGCACTTTGGGAGGCCAAGGCGGGCAGATCACAAGGTCAGGAGTTTGAGACCAGCCTGGCCAATATGGTGAAACCCCGTCCCTACTAAAAAAACCAAAGTGTGACCGGGTGCCGTGGCTCACGCCTGTAATCCCAGCACTTTGGGAGGCCAAGGCGGGCAGATCACGAGATCAGGAGTTCAAGACCATCCTGGCCAACATGGTGAAACCCCGTCTCTACTAAGAATACAAAAATTAGCTGGGCACGGTGGCAGGTGCCTGTAATCCCAGCTACTCAGGAGGCTGAGGCAGGAGAATCACTTGAACCCGGGAGGCAGAGGTTGCAGTGAGGTGAGATCACGCCACTGCACTCCAGCCTAGGTGACAGAGCGAGACTTTATCTCAAAAATAAATAAATAACAGTAATAACAAATCCATAGGAAACTAGACTAGCTGCCAACTTCCTTAACATGATGAACATTTTCTATCAAAACACACAGGAGAAATAATAATGGCAATGTGGAAGCCTTCTCTTTAAGAGCAGAAACAAAGAATGAAAGCCCATTGTCACCATTTCTATTTAACACTGGAGGGCCAGGCTGGGCGCGGTGGCTCATGCCTGTAATCCTGCCACTTTGGGAGGCCAAGATGGGTGGATCACTTGAGATCAGGAGTTCAAGACCAGCCTGGCCAACATGGTGAATCCCTGTCTCTACTAAAAATACAAAAATTAGCCAGGCATGGTGGCGGGCGCCTGTAATCCCAGCTACTCAGGAGGGTGAGGCAAGAGAATCTCTTGAACCCAGGAGGTAGAGGTTGCAGTGAGCTGAGATCGCACCACTGAACTCCAGCCTGGGTGACAGCAAGACTCCATCTCAAAAAAAAAACAAAAACAAAAATGAAAAATCCCATTTACAATAGCAACAACAGTTATAAAATGCTTAAGAATAAATCCAGCTGGGTGCAGTGGCTCATGCCTGTAATCCTAGCACTGTGGGAGGCCGAGGCGGGCAAATCACTTGAGGCCAGGAGTTTGAGACAAGCCTGGCCAACATGATGAAACTCTCTCTCTACTAAAAATACAAAAATTAGCCAGGCATGGTGGTGTGCACCTGTAATCCCAGCTACTTGGGAGGCTGAGGCTGAGGTGGAAGGACTGCTTAAGCCAGGAGGTCTGCAGAGGCTGCAGTGAGCCATGATGGTGCCATTGCACTCCAGCCTGGGCGACAGAGCCAGACCCAGTGTAAAGAAAAAAAAGTGTAGTATTTGTTCAGGGAGAAACAAAGAACCCAGTGGAACAAAATATAACCAGAAAATGACCCATGCCATATGAAAACAATATATGGCAGAGAATACATTACAGATCAGTGAAAAGAAGATAGTGGTGCTGGCCTAATTAGTTACCCAAATGGGAGAAAATAACTTGATCCTTACTTCATAGCATACACAAAAATAAATTATAGGTGAATTGAAGACCTAAATGTGGAGGCAAAACTCCAAAAACGGTTAGAAAAAATATATAGGGGATTTTGTTTATAGCAGAGTAGAAAAGAGTTTCTCAAATAAGACAGAAAAAGGATATACTATAAAATTATTTTAGAAACTTCTTACCAAAAGAAAGAAAGGAAACAAGAAGGAAAATTTAAAAACCATAACAACACTGAAAATAAAGCCACAGACTTTAAGATTCATTTTCAGAAAATATTTTTTAAAACTCCCATAAAATCAAGAAGAAAATAACAAACAACCCAAGTGGAAAATGGGCAAAGGATATTAAAAGGAAACTCACAGAATGGTCAAGGGCATGTGAAAAGAGCCTCCAAACTCATTAACAGGGAAATGAAACTTAACCCGGAAAGACCACTTTGTATCCCTCAGCTTGGCAGGAGCTTGAAGGACTGACAATGGCAAGTGTTGGCAAGGACACGCAGAAATGGGAACTCACACACACTGCTGGCCAGAGTGTAAATTACTACAGTCACTTTGAAGAACAATTTGGCCATAGCTAGTAAAATCAGTGGTGAACAAATCCTTCAGTCCACCAGTTCTGCTTCCGGATATACACCATAAGCTCACACACTTGCCCGAAACGGAGTAAACAACAATGCACACTGCAACTCTGTAATAGCAAAAAACTACAAACAACTCAAATATTCATCAACAGAAGGCCAGAGAAACAAATTGCATACAGCTGAAAAAAAAAAGAACAAGAGCCACATATATCACTATGGATAAATTTCAAAAACAAAATTGAAAGCATGCTGAAGTTTTTTTTTGTTTGTTTTTGTTTTTTTGACTGAGTCTCGCTCTGTCACCTGGGCTGGAGTGCAGTAGCGCGATCTCGGCTCACTGCAATTGCTGCCTCCCAGGTGCAAGCAATCCTCCCACCTCAGCCTCCTGAATAGCTGGGACTACGCCTTGCTACTTTTTTGGGTGTTTTTTTTTTCTTTTTTTGTTTTTGTTTTTGTTTTTTTTTTTTTTTGAGACAGAATTTCACTCTTGTTGCCCAGGCTGGAGAGCAATGGCGCAATCTTGGCTTACCGCAACCTCCGCCTCCAGGGTTCAAGTGATTCTCCTGCCTCAGCCTCCCAAGTAACTGGGATTACAGGCACCTGCCACCACACCCAGATAATGTTTGTATTTTTAGTAGAGGTGGGGTTTCTCCAGGTTGGTCGGGCTGGTCTCAAACTCCCGACCTCAGGTGATCTGCATACCCCGGCCTCCCAGAGTGCTGGGATTACAGGCATGAACCCCGCGCCTGGCTGAGTTTTTAATTTTTTTGTTTGTTTGTTTGTGGTGGAGACTGGGTTTCACCATGTTGATGGCTTTCTCAAAATCTTAAACACAGAGTTGCCCTATATCACCTTATGACCCAGCAATTCCACTTCTGGCTATACATCTAAGAGAATTGCAAACATACATTTACACAAAAAATTGTACACAAATGTTCATGGCAGCATTATTCATAAAAGCCAAAAAGTGGATATAACCCAAATGCTCTTCAATTGACAAATGGATAAACAGAATGTGGTATCTCCATACATTGGAATGTTGCTTGGCAATAAAAAGGAATGAAGTACTGATCCATGCTACAACAGGGATAAACCTTGAAAACACACTAAGTGAAATAAGCCAGACACAAAGGACAACAGAGCGTATGATTCCATGTATATAAAATGTGCAGAGTAGGCAAGTCCATAGACACAGAGAGTAGATGAGTGGTTGCCTAGGGCTGGGGAGGAAGGGATCAATGGGGAGTGACAGCTAATAGATGCACAGTTTCTTTTAGGGAATGAAGAAATCTTCTGAAATTAGATAGTGGTGATAGTTGCATAACTCTGTGAATACAGTAAAAGTACTGAAATGTACAGTTAACAAGGGTTAATTTTATGGCACATCAATTATACCTCAATTAAAAAAACACACACACACGGAGAATCTTATGTTGAAGTTTGTGGTCTGCTCTGCCCATTTCTATATCGCCTCCACCATTTGCCCCTAGGAGGAGGTTCAGGACAGCATAATGGGAGTGTGAGCTGCACACTGTTCAAATGCTTGCCCTCCTACAAAGACCCTGAGGAAATGAAGCTGGAGCCCAGTGTCAGAAATCCAGTTTTATACACTGCAGTGTGGTCATCAAGAATGTTTGCCACTTTCTCCTATAGCCAAGCAAATGTTTAATTGTGGGAAACAGGTGAGCTTCGGAGTGGCATGTGATGGTTTAAAAGGTTACTTCATATTTTATTTTATTTTATTTTTTAAGACAGAGTCTTGCTCTGTTGCCCAGGCTGGAGTGCAGTGGCATGATCTCAGCTCACTGCAGCCTCTGCCTCCTGGGTTCAAGCGATTCACATGACTCAGCCTCCTGAGTAGTTGGGACTACAGGCATGCACCGCCATACCTAATTTTTTTCTTTTTTTTTTTTGTATTTTCAGTAGAGATGGGATTTCACCATGTTGGCCAGGCTGGTTTTGAACTCCTGGCCTCAAGTGATCCACCTGCCTCGGCCTCTGCAAGTGCTGGGATTACAGTCGTGAGCCAACGCGCCCAGCCTAAATGTCACTCCATATTTTAGATCTGCTTAACTACTCAGAATTTACTTATAAGACTGCTATAGTCATGTCACAAAGTCATGGTAGTCTCTTGATAAGCAGTCATTTTTATACATTTTGTACGCAGATCTGAATGCTGTAGTATTTCCAATGTCTAAAATATATGTAAATAAAAATATGAGGCCGGGTGCAGTGGCTCATACCTGTAATCCCCTTTGGGAGGCTGAGGTGGGAGGATCAGGATCACTTGAGCCTGGGAAATCCAAGTTGTAGTGAGCCCTTATCATGCCAGTGCACTCCAACCTGGGCAACAGAGTAAAACACTGCAAGAGAAAGAAAAAGAGAAAGAGAGAGAGAGAAAGAGAGAGAGAGAGAGAAACAGAGGGAAGGAAGGAAGGAAGAAAGGAAGGAGACAGACGGGGGGCTGGGTGAGGTGGCTCATGCCTGTAATCCCAGCACTTTGGGAGGCCAAGGCAGGTGGATCACCTGAGGTCAGGAGTTCAAGACCAGCCTGGCCAACATGGTGAAACCCCATCTCTGCCAAAAATAAAAAAGTTTCCCGGGCGTGGTTGCAGGTGCCTGTAATCCCAGCTACTCAGGAGGCTGAGGCAGGAGAATCACTTGAACCCAGGAGGCGGAGGCCGCAGTGAGCCGAGATCAGGCCATTGCACTCCAGCCTGGGCAACAAGAGCAAAACTCCGAATCAAAAAAAGAAAAAAAAAAAAAGAAAGAAAAAAATTAGCCCAGCATGGTGGCACACGCCTGCAGTCCCAGCTACCCCAGAGGCTGAGGTGGGAGGGTCATTGAACCCCCAAAAGTCAAGGCTGCAATGATTCAAGATTGCATCACTGTACTCCAGCCTGGGTCTCAAAAAAAAAAAAAAAAAAAAAAAAAAAAGCTCTGAATCTATAGGTTCTAGCCCTGAGAAATTCTGGATAAAATGGAGTTAACAGTTCACCTGCCTCAGGTGAGATAATGTAAAACTAGAAAGGTCCATACCATTGTAATATCTAATTGAATCTATTTGTCAAAACAGTACCCAAATGCAGTATGTTCAGAAACCTTATAGTGTTAGGTAATAATAACCATAGACAAGATAAAAAATATGGGCTGGGTGTGGTGGCTCGCACCTGTTATCACAGCATTTTGGGAGGCCAAGGTAGTAGGATCACTGGAGGCCGGGAGTTTGAGACCAACCTGGGCAACATAGCAAGAACCCATCTCTATAAAAAAAATATATATATAAAGATATATATTATATATATATTTGTACATGTTAACTTGAGGTGAGGGGTGCAGGGAGGGTGGAAAGGAGAAAGTAATAATATTAAGCATCAGTAAACAACCCTAGAGCCAGGCATGGTGACTCACTCCTGTGATCCCAGCTTTTTGAGAGGTTGAGGCAGGAGGATTGCTTGAGGCCAGGAGTTCAAGACCAGCCTTGGCAACATAGTGAGACTCTCCCATCTCTAAAACAACAACAAAAAGTTAATTAAAAATTAAAAGAAAAGAAAACTTCATAGCCGTCTTCTCCAGGAAAACAAGTCCCAAAGCCACTTGCCACTGATGCAGAGGTGCGCAGAGCCCGAGGAACACGGAACCATAGCAGCTCTGCAAGTTGATTTTATTCCAGGCTAAAAGATGCTACTTCTCAAAGAAAGGAGCTTGGAGCGTCTCTGTTTATGAATTCATTTTTCAGGGGTGGGGTGATTTCAAGAGTCCAGGCTGTTTCCTGATCATGCACACTGTGCCGGCCTGGAAGCCTCAGGCCCCAGCCAGGCTGACCACGAGCCAGACCCGGAGTAAGCTTCGTCCCACGCTTCCTGTCGGTCCAGGCAGCCTGAGTTTCCTGGTGACCCTTCCCTGCACCCAGCTGATTCAAAGGCCTGGCAAGGCCTGGTGCCAGCCAAGAAAATCTGAGGCAGCCAGGTTTGTTATTTCAAATCTCTAAACCTTCAGACCTCTGTGCTTGGCTTACATATGTGAAAGTTAAAACAAGGATGTGTGTCACGGTGGTGATTATAATTCAAGTAGGCAAAGATCCCTGCATGACCAGCCTTCAAATGTCAGCCCATGCTGAAGTTAACACATTTAACTCATAGAACAAAATAATTAAAATGAGGAGTGGATGCAAAATGGTACTGCCATTCTAGAAAACAGTTGGCAGTTTCTTATAAAGTTAAACGTACACTTACCACAAGAACCAGCAATCACCCTCCTGGGTATTTATCTCAGAGAAATGAAAATTTATGTTCATATAAAATATTGTACACAAATAATTATAACAGCTTTATTTGTAATAGTTGTGTATCAGTCAGGATTCTCCAAAGAAATAGGACCAATAGAAGAGAGATATATACATAATAAATCATATATAAATGAAATATATAAGAAGCTATATATATATGTACACACATACAGATATCTCTCAGAGTTCTCCAAAGAAATAGAACCAACTATATGTATATTATATGTAATATATTACACATATTATATGTAATATATTACATATAATATATTACATATATATTACACATATATTACATATATTACATATATATTACACATAATATATTACATATATTATATGTAATATATTATATTACATATAGTACATGTAATATAATATATATTATATATAAAATGTATGAATATATTATATATAATATATGTAATATAATATATTATATATAATGTATGTAATATAATATATATATTATATATAAAATAAATCATGGCCAGGCACGGTGGCTCACACCTGTAAACTCAATACTTTGGGAGGCCGAGGCAGGAGGATCACTTGAACCCAGGAGTTTGAGACCACCTGAGCAACATAGTGAGACCCCGTCTCTACAAAAAACATTTTTTTAAATTAGCCAGGTGTGAGCCAGGCATGGTGGCTCATGCCTGTAATCCTAGCACTTTAGGGGGCTGAGGCAGCAGATCACCTTGAGCTCAGGAGATCAAGACCAGCCTGGGCAACATGGTGAAACTCCATCTCTACAAAAAATACAAAAATTAGCCAGGCATGGTGGCACATGCGTGTGGTCCCAGCTACTCAGGAGGCTAAAGCTGGAGAATTTCTTGAACTGGGGAGGTGGAGGTTGCAGTGAGCCAAGATCAGGCCACTGCACTCCAGCCTGAGTGACAAAGTGAGACCCTATCTCAAAAAAAAAAAAAAAAAATGTCCAGCAGCTACTCAGGAGACTGAGGTGGGAGCATTGCTTGAGCCCAGGAGGTTGAGGCTGCAGTGAGCCATGATCACACCATTGTACTCAAGCCTTGGTGACAGAGCAAGACCCTGCCTCAAAAAAATAAAAAGACATATGTATAAGAAATGATATATATTGATCTATATAGATAAATGATATGTATATAATAAATCATATATATATAATATATACATTTATTACAAAGAATTGGCTCATGTGATTATGGAGGTTGACAAATCCTAAGATGTGCAGTCAGCCAAGCTGAAGACCAGGGAGGATCGACGGTGGTGTTCCAGTGCCAAGGCCAGCAGGCTGGATACCCAGGAAGAACAGATGTTTCGGTTCCAGTCCAAAGGCAGGAAAAAAACTGATGTCTCAGCTCAAAGGCAGTCAGGCAGGAGGAATTCTCTGTTGTTCAGGAAAGATAGTCTATTTATTCTATTCAGGCCTTCAACTGATTGGATGAGGCCCACCCATCTTAGGGAGGGCAGTCGGCTTTATTCAGTCTGTTGACTTAGATGTTAAACTCACCCAAAATCACCCTCACAGAAACACCCAGAATACTGTTTGATCAACTGTCAGGGCACCCCATAGCCCAGTGAAGTTGACACATAAAATTAACCATCACAAGCCAAAAATTAGAAACAAGCCAAATGTCCCTCAACAAGTAAACAGATAAACACATGATGGTCTATCCATTCAGTGAAGTAACTCAGCAGTAAAAGGTAATGAGCAATTGATCCACGCAACAATGTGGATGGGTCTCAGGGCTTTTTGCTGAGTGGAAAAAGCCAATCTCAAAAGGCCAGTCTGATTCCATTTATTTAACATTCTTTCTTTTTTTTTTTTTTGAGATGGAGTCTTGCTCTGTCACCCAGGCTGGAGTGCAGTGGCCTGATCTCGGCTCACTGCAACCTCCACCTCCCAGGTTCAAGCGATTCTCCTGTCTCAGCCTCCCGAGTAGCTGGGACTACAGGTGCACACCACCACGCCCAGCTGATTTTTGTATTTTTAGTAGAGATAGGGTTTTACCATGTTGGCCAGGATGGTCTCGATCTCATGGCCTTGTGATCCGCCCCCTCAGCCTCCCAAAGTGCTGGGATTACAGGCATGAGCCAATGTGCCTGGCCAACATTCTTTTGTTTTTTGGTTTTTTTTTGAGATGGAGTCTCGCTCTGTAGCCCAGGCTGGAGTACAGTGGCACGATCTCAGCTCATTGCAACCTCTGCCTCCCTGGTTCAAGTGATTCTCATGCCCTGGCCTCCTGAGTAGCTGGGATTACAGGCGTGCACCACCATGCCCGGCTAATTTTTGTATTTTTAGTAGAGAGAAGGTTTCAACATGTTGGCTAGGCTGGTCTCGAACTCTTGACCTCAAGTGATCTGCCTGCCTCGGCCTCCCAAAGTGCTGGGATTACAGGCATGAGCCACTGTACCTGGCTTTATATAACATTCTTGAAGTGACAAAATCATAGAGTTGGAGAATAGATCAGCAGTTCCAGGGGTTATGGTAGGAGGAAGGATGTGACTGAGGGGTAACAGGAAGAAATTTTATCTTTTCTTTTTTTTTTTTTTGAGACAGAGTCTCGCTCTGTCACTCAGGCTGAAGTCCAGTGGCACGATCTCAGCTCACTGAGACCTCCGCTTCCCAGGCTCAAGCAGTCCTCCCACATCAGCCTCCCTCACAGTTGGGACTGCAGGAGCGTGCCACTGGGCTCAGCTATTTTTGTATTTTTTGTAGAGATGGAGTTTCATCATGTTGAGATGAGATCAGGCTGGTGTCAAACTTCGGAGCTCAAGTGATCCACCTGCTTCAGCCTCCCAGAGTTCTAGGATTATAGGCATGAGGCACCATGCCCAGCCCCAGGAAGAAATTTCTTAGTGGTGATGGAATACTTCTGTGTTCTTATTGTGGGGATGGTCACTTGAATCTATGCATGTGATAAAATTTCATAAAACTTGTCCAGGCTCAGTGGCCTGTAATCCCAGCACGTTAAGAGGCCAAAGTGAAAGGATCACTTGAGACCATGAGTTTGAGGTTACAGTGAGCTATGATTGTGCCACTTCTCTCCAGCCTGTCTCAAAAAAATTTTTTTTCATAGAATTACATGCCAAAAGAAAAAGATGAGTGTCTCTTTCATGTGTATCTATTATGTTCCCAACACTGCTTTTGGGACTTTACACACAGTAACTGGCCGGGTGCGGTGGCTCACACCTATAATCCGAGCACTTTGGGAGGCCAAGGTAGGCGGATGGCTTGAGTCCAGGGGTTCGAGACCAGCCTAGGCCATAGTGAGACCTCATTTCTACAGGAAAAATAATAATAATGATGGTGTGTGCCTGTAGTCTCAGCTACTCGGGAAGCTGAGGTGGGAGGATTGCTTGAGCCTGGGAGGTCAAGGCTGCAGTGAGCCAACATTGCGTCACTGCACTCCAGCCTGGGCGACAGAGTGAGATTCTGTCTCAAAAAATAAAAACAAAAACAAACCAGACAGACAGTCACCTTAGGAATAAACACCATATCCCCACTTTATAGTCAAGGAAACACTGAGAGAGTGTAATCACCACCCAGTCACATAGCTGGTAAGCGGCAAAACCAGGATTTAAACCAAGTCTACCTGACTCCAAGGCTTTGGCCCTTTCTCATGTTGCCTGCTAACATACACACAAGCTCCAAAGAATGGGGCCTCCATCCTGCCCGTGATAAATATTTCTAGCCCTGATGTTGCCTCACACCACAGCAGAGTGTCCTGCACTGTGTTTTCTACATTCCCTGGATAAACACAGAAAGTCCTGCTCTGTGAAGAGGCCATCAAAATTAGCACAGAGATGAGGCATTGGAGAGCAAACTCCAGGACAAGTCCAGAGGGACAGATGGCTCAGCCCGAGGTCAGGGTCCTCTTTATACCTCACTTGAATTTAGACGGCAGGCTGGGCATGATGGCTCATGCCTGTAATCCCAGCACTTTGGGAAACCAAGGCAGGTGGATCACCTGAGATTAGGAGTTCGAGACCAGCCTGGGCAATATGGCAAAACCCCGTCTCTACCAAAAAACTAGCCAGGTGTGGTGGCATGCATCTGTAGTCCCAGCTACTCAGGAGGCTGAGGCAGGAGAATCCCTTGAGCCAGGGAGACGGAGCTTGCAGTGAGCCAAGATCGCTCCAGTGCACCCCAGCCTGGGCAACAGAGTGAGTCTCTGTCTCAAGAAAAAAAAGAAGAATTTAAATGGCAACCAAATTCCCAGGGGTGTGTGTCTCTGGGATGCCTCCCCTGAATCCCTTCAGGCTGAGCTGCAGACCCCTCTTCCATGCTCCCACATCAGCAAGATTTACCTTAATCAAGGACCTAGTGTGTGTCTCTAGAATCACCAATGTATCATTTGTTGATGTGGGAGCCTCTCACAGAACTTGGCCTGGGTAGAAGCGCAGTAAGTGTTTGCTGAGTGAATGAATTTACTGCAAGAATCTCATGCAAGGGCTGTGGACTCAAACGCCTTCAGAGGCCAGGCAGACGCCACCAATGAATGAGGTTGGGGGTGGTGATTCGTGGGGAGTGGAGAGGACAGGGGTGGAGTGGGGACATGTGCCCGAGCCACTGGGGCAGCTGCCACTCCGCTTGCCCTCATGCCGCCAGGCAGGAATGTGGGCCATCTATTACCACATCTGATTTTTCAAAAGAAGCCAAAATCCAGTCTTTTATGATGAGCTTCTGATTTTTTCATGTTGCGGACTAATTTTAAGTTTTTTAAATTAAGTGAGGGCCAAACGAAACACATATGCTAGTTGAATACTGCCCAGAGGACATGGTTTGGAATTTCTGCTTTGAAACTTCAGGATGTTCCAGCGTTTCTGATGCAGTGACAGTGATTTTCCTGATGACTACGAGACAAAGGTGTCCACAGCAGGTAAAGGAAAGCCAGTGCCACCAACAGCCATAAGCCAATTCCATGTAGACGGCCTCCTCTGCTGGCATCCCACTGGGAGAGCCGGTAAGAACTCTGAAGGCGGGGTTGCAGGGAGGACAGGGAGGAGGGTACAGATGACCTATGACTGCTGGCTGGCATAGTACGACTCTTGTATAACTTGAATTCTCATGAAACCTGCATTTTTGATGGATTATTGGATTATTTTCATCCTTGCACTAGTGGCACAAAGACCGGACAATCCCATGTAATGGATAAAAGATAGTGCCACTTGCACCAGAGGGAAGCTAGGACAAGGCTGGACAAGGTCCTGGGAAAGAGGCCACAGGTGGCAAATCCACCCCACCTGAAGGACCTCATCTGGGTGCAGACTTCTACCTCCCACCGTTGCTTCAATACCGGAGGTCTTTCCTTGTTTTCCTCACCAGACAGTTCTTTTTCTCAAACTAAGGAAATGAGCACACATCTCAGAGTGGCCCCAGTTCAAATCCTTCCTCTACCATTTGCTGACTGTGATGAACAGCTTTGGAATCCCCATTTGTCCATCTTTCCAACATGACTCATATATGTTGATATCACACATCCCGGATGTGATAGGATGAGGGCACTTCATCTCTTAGGTATTCTTCCCAAAATTCTGCAGTCCCAGTCTAATCATGAGAAGACCAGAAACTGTCACCAGTCAGCGGAGACTAAGGAGACATGGACACTCAACGCACCACGGTGTCCTGGATTAGGTCCAGGAAGGGAAAGAGGCCATTATTAGTAAGATAACTGCTGAGACCTGAAGAAAGTGTTTAGTCCAGTTGAAAAATCATGGATCTAGACCAGGCAAGGTGGCTCACACCTGTAATCCCAGCACTTTGGGAGGCCAAGATGGGTGGGTCATTTGAGGTCAGGAGTTTGAGACCAGCCTGGCCAACATGGTGAAACCCCATCTCTACTAAAAATACAAAAGTTAGCCAGACGTAGTGGCATGCACATGTAATCCCAGCTACTCAGGAGGCTGAGGCAGGAGAATTACTTGAACCTGGGAGATGGAGGTTGGAGACGGAGTTTGCAGTGAGCCGAGATTATGCCACTGAACTCCAGCCTGGGGGACAGAGTGAGACTCCGTCTCAAAATAATAATAATAATAAACAACAATAAATAATAAATAATAAAATAAAAATAAAAATTATGGGGCAGGGTGTGGAGGCTCATACCCATAATCCCAGCACTTTAGGAGGCTGAGACAGGTGGATCACCTGAGGTCAGTAGTTCAAGACCAGCCTGGCCAACATGGTGAAACCTCATCTCTACAGAAAATGCAAAAACTACCCAAGCATGGTAGCATGTGTCTGTAGTCCTAGCTACTTGGGAGGCTGAGGTGGGAGGATTGCTTGAGCCTGGGAGGTGGAGGTTGCCACAAGCTGAGATTGCACCACTGTGCTCCAGCCCGGGTGACAGAGTGAGACTCTGTCTCAAAAAATAAAAAAAAAGATAAATAATAATAAAAATAGTTAAGATGGCAAATTTTATGTTATATGTATTTTACCACACTTTCTTTTTCTTTTTTTTTTTTTTTGAAACGGAGTCTCACTTTGTCACCCAGGCTGGAGCACAATGGTGCGATCTCAGCTCACTGCCACCTCCATCTCCTGAGTTCAAGCAATTCTCCTGCCTCGGCCTGCTGAGTAGCTGGGATTACAGGCACCCACCATCACACTCGGCTAATTTTTGTATTTTGGGTAGAGATGGGTTTCACCATATTGGCTAGGCTGGTCTCGAACTCCTGACCTCAGGTGATCCGCCCAACTCAGCCTCCCAAAGTGCTGGGATTACAGGTGTGACCCACTATGCCCAGCCCACAATTTCTTAAAATAATAAAGAAACGAATACAGATTTGACTGTATATGTGCATGTGCATGTATGTGTACACATCCACATTCCCTAGCTGTATCCACTGAGAGGGACACGGAACAGCCTCATCCTAGTAGCAGTGAGCACATGTAGCATCCAGATCTTGACTTCTAAATACCATTTTCAAAAAAAGAGAACCAGGATCTTCAGAGAACAGACTGATTCCAGGGCTGAGACCAAAAAAAAGAAAAAAAATACAGATGCTCCTGGAACAGCTTGTACTAGAAAGCTCAAAGAATGGTGGGTCACTGCAAAAGGAAAAGGGCACAGCTGCGAGCTTGAGTGGGCTCCCACTGGCCAAACTGGGAATTTTTTTTTTTTTTTGAGACAGAGTCTCACTCTGTCACCCAGGCTGGAGTGCAGTGGCATGATCTTAGCTCACTGCAACCTCCGCTTCCCAGGTTCAAGCAATTCTTGTGCCTCAGCCTCCCAAGTAGCTGGGACTACAGGTGTGTGCCACCACACCTGGTTAATTTTTGTATTTTTAGTAGAGATGGGGTCTCACCATGTTAGCCAGGCTGGTCTCGAACTCCTGACCTCAAGTGATCCACCCGCCTCAGCCTCCCAAAGTGCTGGAATTACATACATGAGCCACTACACCCGGACTGGGAATAATTTAATTATTACAGTGAATAGTGAGAGTCATGGATTATAACCTATTGCATTCACGAGTCCATGCAGACATAGATAAATCACTTGCCAAAGATCACAATGGGATAAGATAGCACTGGGGACGAGGGACGCTCACTCTCATTTTCCTTTAGCACTTCTTTCCCCCCAGATACTGTGAGTGGGAAGGACATGACACATAGAGCAAGCTGGAGGCCCAGGAAATTCCTAGAGAGAGTGTCCAGGACATATGGACTTTTGAGATCTGTCCAGTGTCATTTCCTGTTTCAAATCGTGCTGGGGGAAGGGAAGGTGCAGGAGGTGCAGTGAGGGAGGGGGCGTAGGGGTGAGAGAGGCCGGAGAGCAGGGAGGAGGCTGGTCCATCAGCTGCAGCTGCCAATGATGCCTGCTGGGGGGTGTATGGGCGAGGGACCTCCTGGAGAGCGAGGTGCCCACATCTGGTTCACACTGAAGGGTAAAAACAAACAGGTTCGTGAGCTGGAAGAAGCCCAGCGGACTGAGCCAAGCCGTGCTGCTTGGACACTAGGGCACAGCATCCCCTCTTCCACGGGTCACTGGGCCTGGCCAGCTCCCAAGGGCTTGCAGAGGGGACGCAATTGGAATAAGGCCATCTTCTCTGCTTGGAACCACATTATCTGGGTCCAGCTCCTCCTAATGTACAAACCGGTCTCATCGTGTGTCCGGAGAGGCTGGTTCTTTGATTTGTAGATGACTCATTTCAGGCCCTTGAACGAGACTGAGACTGCACATGTACCAAATGTCACCATGTCCACCCAGAGGGCTTGTTTGTGCTTCGTGTAATGTCTCCCTTGGCTAGGAAGAGACAACGGCTTGCTGTGGGATCTGGAGCAACTTTCTTACTTCTATGAGCCTCAGTTTCCCCAGGTATAAAATGGAAACAACAGTTCCTCCTTAAGGGGTCATGGTTGGCCTATTAGAGTTACTGAGTATCGGGCCCAGCCACAGTGCCAAAAAGCTCTCAATCAATGTCCACCATTCCTACTGGTCATTTGGACTCCAGCCTTATCTCTTCTACTGGGTATCTAAAGTTAGCCTGTAGTCCCAGCTACTTGGGAGGCTGAGGTAGGAGGATCACTTGAACTCAGGAGGCAGAGGTTGCAGTGAGTCAAGATCATGTCACTGCACTCCAGCCTGGGTGACAGAATGAGACTCTGTCTCAAAAAAAAAAAAAAAAAAAGTTTTAGGAAAAAAAGACTTTCCTCTAGGCCAGGCAGGCATGGTGGCTCACACCTGTAATCCCAGCACTTTGGGAGGCTGAGGCAGGTGGATCCCCTGGACAATATAGTGAGACCCAATATCTGCAAAAAAAAAAAAAAAAATTAAAAATTAGCTGAGCATGGTGGCACACACCTGTAGTCCCAGCTATATGGGAGGCTGAGGCAGGAGGATCACTTGAGCCCAGGAGGCAAAGGTTGCAGTGAGCTGTGATGGCGCCATTGCACTTCAGCCTGGGTGACAGAGTGAGACCCTGCCTCAAAAATAAATAAATAAATAGATAGATAGATAGATAGATAGATAAATAAGGCCAGGCACAGTGGCTCATGCCTGTAATCCCAGCACTTTGGGAGGCCGAGGCAGGCAGATCACTTGAGGTCAGGAGTTTGAGACCAGCCTGGCCAACAGGGCCAGACCCTGTCTCTACTAAAAATACAACAATTAGCCTGGTGTGGTGGCTCATGCCTGTAATCCCAGCTACTCAGAGGCTGAGGCAGGAGAATTGCTTGAATCTGGGAGGCGGAGGTTGTAGTGAGCCAAGATTATGCCACTGCACTCCAGCCTGGGCTACAGAGCGAGACTTTGCCTCATAAATAAATAAATTGGCAGCAGACAGCAGGGAGCTGATTCATTCTGGAGAGAGCCCCGAGGCCCGTGTCCTGGCCAGCACCTTGTAGAGACCTCAGCTTCCTACCCTAAACTCACCTCTTGCTGTCCCCAAACTTACAGAAAAGGATGTTGTCCCTTTGCCAGATGCAATCAGTTTGCGCTCCTCCAGCACCCTCCAGGGTGTTCCTGGGGAGTCCGCTTCTGTGGGCCCACTTGTCAGCTGTCAAAAGCCCTTGGCCGGCCGGGCTTGGTGGCTCACGCCTGTAATCCCAGCACTTTGGGAGGCTGAGGTGGGCGGATCACAAGGTCAGGAGTTGGAGACCAGCCTGGCCAATATGGTGAAACCCCGTGTCTACTAAAAATACAAAAACTGGCCAGGCAAGGTGGCGGGCGCCTGTAATCCCAGCTACTTGGGAGGCTGAGGCAGGAGAATTGCTTGAACCTGGGAGGCGGAGGTTGCAGTGAGCCAAGATCACGCCACTGCACTCCAGCCTGGGAGACAGAGGGAGACTCTGTCTAAAAACAACAACAACAACAACAACAACAAAAACCCTTGTCCAGGAGCCCCTGCAAAGCAAAAGCCCGGGACACCATCCACCTTGGTCCTTGGGAGAAGGTGAAATTAGACAAACTGGTTACACCTTGGCAAATCATTTGACCTCATTGTGCCTCAGTTTTCTCCTCTGTGAAAAGACCTTTTTTTTTGAGATGGAGTTTCGCTCTTGTTGCCCAGGCTGGAGTGCAATGGCACGGTCTCAGCTCACTGCAACCTCTGCCTCCCAGATTCAAGTGATTCTCCTGCCTCGGCCTCCCTAGTAGCTGTGATTACAGGAGCCCGCCACCACGCCCAGCTAATTTTTTGTATTTTTTGTAGAGACAGAGTTTTACTATGTTGGCCAGGCTGGTCTAGAACTCCTGACCTCAGGCGATCCACCCACCTCAGCCTCCCAAAGTGCTGGGATTACACACGTGAGCCACCTCGCCCGGCTTAAAAAGGACTTCTAAATACTACTCACTTTATAGGGTTGTAATGAGGCTATCCTGAGAGGTTTGAGTATGCATGAGGCATATTTGGTACAGTGCCTTGCATATAGTAATTGCTCAGTAAGTGCTCACTATTATGGTTGTTAGCTGTCATTCAAGATGTCTCCAGCCCCAAATAATCCTCACTGAACAGTTCAGAAGTTGCCAGGGCTCAAGCTCAAGTCTGATTTCCTAGGGCTACTGGGGAACAGACAGAATCCTTCATGCAGTTTCTTTTTTTTTCTTTCTTTCTTTTTTCTTTTTTTTTGAGACACAGTCTCACACTGTTGCCCAGGCTGAAGTGCAGTGGCACGATCTTGGCTCACTGCAACCTCTGCCTCCTGGATTCAAGTGATTCTCATGCTTCAGCCTCCTGAGTAGCTAGGGTTACAGTCCCACACCACCATACATGGCTAATTTTTATATTCTTAGTAGAGATGGGGTTTTGCCATGTAGACCAGGCTGGTCTCGAATTCCTGACCTCAAGTGGTATACCCACCTCGGCCTCCCAAAGTGCTGGAATTACAGGCGTGAGCCACCACACGCAGCCCCTTCATGCAGTTTCTCTCACTCCTTTCAGAAACAAGGAGTCTGATATTCCATCAACATGGAATCCACTCCTATAAACCAGCCTGCAGTCCCAGCCGGTGAACTACAATCCAATCAGGGATTAAATCTAAATTCCTCCCATCTGATCACTGGGATCCCTACACATCCAACTGACCCCCTCCTCCTCCAGAAATGTTATCAATCCCCTAAATGCCTCCAATCACCAGTTTAACCACCAGCCAAGAGCTTACTACTCCCCCTCTCCCAAGCTTAGACACTCAGTGTAATTAATGGACACGCAACATTGGGAGCTTTCACATTAAGCTCTTACTTTGAAACTTTGAATAAGAAAAAGCTGAAAAAAGCAGATCTCCCAATCTCGGTGAAATTGTAGGTAAAACTCCAAGTAGAATACCCAAAATAAATTGTATAAGTAATGATAATATATCATAATGTATTTATTATATGCATATATATTAGATATATTTAGAATATATAGGTATTAAGTATTCTAAATTTCTATCACCTATCTATCTCCATCTGTCTATCTATAGTCACTGCAAAGGCTAAAAGGAAGTTTTCCACACTCAAGAGTGAAATGGGGCTGGGCTCAGTGGCTCATGCCTGTAATCCCAACACTTTGGGAGGCTGAGGCAGGAGGATTGCTTGAGGCCAGAAGTTCAAAACCAAGACCAGCCTGGACGACATAATGAGACACTGTCTCTACAAAAAATATAAAAATTAGCCAGCTATGGTGGTGCACACCTGCAGTCCCAGCTACTTGGGAGGCTGAGGTGGGAGGATTGCTGAGGACAGGAGGTGGAGGCTGTAGTAAACCATGATTGCTCCACTGCACTCCAGCCTGGGTAACAAACTGAGACCTTGTCTCAAAAAAAAAAAAAAAAAAAAAAAGGAGAGAGAGAGTGAAATGGAACAAATTATACATCCTTTGCATGACAAGAAAGAGCTAGAAGAATAACATTGTGGAGGGCCTGGTTTCTCTGAAGGAGCTGTTGAAATCTGCTCTATGATCAGAAGGGGACATGATTGTAGGTGGAGGCTGGAAAAAGGCTGTTTAAGCAACTGTTTAGATTTTGGGTTAAACCATTTTGCGCAGCTTGAAAAATAGTATGCTCTCAAAAAAATCTATTTATCCAACAGCTATCTATCTATCTATTTATCTATCTATCTGAAATGAAATTAGTTGCCCCTTTCAACTCCTGCTTTGTAAAATAACACTGACTGAGAGCTTACTTGTTGAGCTGGGTATTCAAATCACTTTTAAAGCACCTCTAGGAGTTAGACACTAGTTTTATCTTCATTTTGCTGAGTTGGAAAGTGAGGCACAGAGCAGTTAAGCAACTTGCTGGAGGTCACACAGCTATTAGGTGTCAGAGCTGGATTGAAATTCAAATCTGATTCCAGAGCCAACGCTATTTGCCACTAAGCTCTACTGCCTCCCTGTGGCGGTTTTCCAGTCAGAAGGGAGTCTTCAGCTTTCACAAATACTATACCTCCCTCGCCCACAACACATGGAACTCAGTCTCCCCCTGTTGCTTTTCATAGCAAATCCTATGCCCTCTGTTCATGTTTTTGACATGCATAAAATCTTGGCCCACCATGAGAAAAAAAATACTTTGTTGATGTGTGTGTGTGTGTGAACCAATAACTTCCACTTTCTGTCTTTCTAAACCATTAGAATGAAAAACATTTGTTCCCACCCTTCCTATTTTTTTGTTTGTGTTTGTTTGTGGAGATGGAGTTTTACTTTTATTGCCCAGGCTGGAGTGCAACGGCATGATCTCGGCTCACCACAACCTCTGCCTCCCAGGCTCAAGCGATTCTCCTGCCTCAGCCTCCCGAGTAGCTGAGATTACAGTCATGCACCACCATGCCCGGCTAATTTTGTATTTTTAGTAGAGAGGGGTTTCTCCATGTTGGCCAGGCTGGTCTCGAACTCCCGACCTCAGGTGATCTGCCCACCTCGGCCTCCCAAAGTGTTGGAATTACAGGAGTGCGCCACCGTGCCCGGCCCTCACCCTTCCTATGTAAAACCAAAAGCATTCACTCACTGTCCATCCACAGCACAGACTGGAAGCCACTTAGGCACCCCGGGGGTTGAATCTAGTGAAGAGAATCTGACGATGCCTGGTGCACTCTGGGGTGAATTCATTTTGACACGTAGCTCTGAAGTTTTAGAAATATCGTTGTTCTTCATATTGGTGTTTTAGATAGAGGAGGCATGTTAGTTTTATTTTTCTTTTGTTTGAGACAGAGTCTCACTGTATCACCCAGGCTGGAGTCCAGTGGTGCAATCTCAGCTCACTGCAGCCTTGACCTCCCTGGCTCAAGCGATCCTCCCACCTCAGCCTCCCAAGTAGCTGGGACTACAGGTGCACACCACCATGCCTGGCTAATTTTTGTATTTTGTAGAGACGGGGTTTTGTCATGTTGCCCAGGCTGGTCTTGAACTCCTAGACTCAAGCAATCCTCCTGTTTGGCCTCTCAAAGTGCTGGGATTACAGGAGTAAGCCACCACACCCGGCCAAAATGTTCCATGTCTTTATCTGGATAGTGGTTACCTGGGTGTCCATGTAGGTAAAAATGCATTGAGTGGCTGGGCACAGTGGCTCACTCCTGTAATCCCAGCACTTTGGGAGACTGAGGCCACTTGAGTCCAGGAGTTTGAGACCAGCGTGAGCAATATGACTAAACCCCATCTCTACTAAAAATACAAAAATTAGCTGGGCATTGTGACTTGGGCCTATAATTCCAGATACTCAGGAGGCTGAGGCATGAGAATCACTTGAAGCTGGGAGGCGGAGGTTGCAGTGAGCCAAGATTGCACCACTGAACTCCAGCCTGGATGACAGAGTGAGACCCTGTCTAAAAAAAGAAGCATTGAGCAGCACACTTCAGATGAGAGCAGTTCACACTCATTACTGAATACAAATTGCACCTTAAAGCCAGCTGCAGTGTCTCACGCCTGTAATCTCAACACTTTGGGAAGCCAAGGCGGGCGGATCATCTGAGGTCAGGAGTTTGAGACCAGCCTGGCCAACATGGCAAAACCCTGTCTCTACTAAAAATGCAAAAATTAGCCAGGCATGGTGGCAGGCGCCTGTACTCCCAGCTACTTGGGAGGCTGAGGCAGGAGAATCCCTTGAACCTGAGAAGTGGAGGTTGCAGTGTGCTGATATCGCGCCACTGCACTCCAATGTGGGTGTGAGAGCGAGACTCGTCTCAAAAAAAAAAATTAAATAAGTTGTACCTTAATAAAATAATAGAGAGGGAGGAATCTAGGAGAATTATTATTTTAAGGGCGAACAAAGTTCATAAAACACACACACACACACACACACACACACACACACACACCCACCCTGTGGTGGTTGTGAGGACTGGTGTGGGACAACAGAGAAGAGAAGGCAGGGAGACTAGAGTTAAAGACTATTGCTTGTTGTCCACGTTTTAATCTCTTAGGCAGAAAAGGGCAAAGACATGCCCTTTTCATTGTCACCAGCTTTACTTTCACCTTTTAAAAGTAAATTGTTGGCTAGGTGCAGTGGCTTACGCCTGTAATCCCAGCATTTGGGGAGGCTGAGGCGGGTGGATCACCTGAGGTCAGGAGTTCAAGACCAGACTGGCCAAACATGGTGAAACCCCATCTCTACTAAAAATACAAAAATCAGCCAGGCCTGGTGGCACACACCTGTCAGCTACTCAGGAGGCTGAGGCACAAGAGAATCACTTGAACCCGGGAGGCAGAGGTTGCAATGAGCTGAGATTGCAACACTGCACTCCAGCCTGGGCAACAGAGTGAGACTTTGTCTCTCAACAACAACAAAAAGTAAATTGGATCGGAGTGCAGTGACTCACACCTGTAATCCCAACACTTTGGGAGGCCGAGACTGGGGGATTGCTTGAGGAGTCTCCCTGGCTGAAGTGAAGGTTTCCCAGGCTTTCTCATGAGAGAATGTCTTTTAAGTTTACAAAAGGAAAGGCTGAAATTAAATTCCCTGGTATCTTTCCATTGGCTGAATTTCCCTGTAGCTGCCTCTTGCTGAAGCCTGGGGTCTCCCTGGCAGCTGGGCCCGGAGGAGGCAGGAAGTAAATAGCTGTTCTCTGAATGGGCTCTTCAGAGAAACGGGACTGCCTCACTGTATTCACTGCGAGAAACACAGGACCTCAAAGCTCTGGGGCCCAACTGGGAACTACACAAGTGGTTTATTTTCCAGAAAGCCCACTCATAAGACGCAGAGGCGTCCAATTTCCCAGGAACATATGGCACAGTGAGAGGCATGTCTTCGTCACCCAGAAGCTCAGGACAATGTCATCACCCACAGAGGCATCGATGGGAGGGCTGAGCTCAGGAACCCACGAGAGGCTCAGGGTGCTGCCATGAGCTTAGATCCTAGACTTGAGTGGGCTGAAAGGTCACAAGGCTAAGATTTAGGGCTAACACAGAGGAGACAAGCCAACGCTGAGTCACTTTGAAGCTTGAAATCAGGGGTTTTAACCCCCACGCTATTGACATCTTAGACCAGAAAATTATTTATTGTGGGGGCTGTTCTGTGCATTATGGGGTGTTTAGCAGCATCCCTGGTCACTATCCACTAGATAACAGTAGCATCGCCCTCCCCCAGAAGTGACAAACAAAAATGTCTCCAGGCCAGGCGCGGTGGCTCACGCCTGTAATCCCAGCACTTTGGGAGGCTAAGGTGGGCAGATCATCTGAGGCCAGGAGTTCAAGACCAGCCTGGCTAACATGGAGAAACCCCATCTCTACTAAAAATACAAAAATTAGCCAGACGTGGTAGCAGGTGCCTGTAGTCCCAACTACTCAGGAGGCTGAGGCAGGAGAATCGCTTGAACCCACGAGGTGGAGGTTGCAGTGAGCTGAGACCATGCCATTGCACTCCAGCGTGGGCAACAAGAGTGAAACTCCATCTCAAAAAAAAAAAAAAAGTCTCCAGATTTTTGTCAAATGTCATCTTGGGGGGCAATATCTCCCTCGATTGAGAACCACTGCTTTAGGTAAAAGCAAAATCTTAGGCTGGGCGCAATGGCTCACGCCTGTAATCCTAGTACTTTGGGAGGCTGAAGCGGGTGGATCATTTGAGGTCAGGAGTTCGAGACCAGCCAGACCAACATGGTGAAACCCTGACTCTACTAAAAATACAAAATTATCTGGGTGTGGTGGCGCACGCCTGTAATCCCAGCAACTTGGGAGGCTGAGGCAGGAGAATCACTTGAACCTGGGAGGTGGAGGTTGCAGTGAGCTGAGATCGCGCCATTGCACCCAGCTTGGGCATCAAAAGTGAAACTCCATCTCAAAACAAAGCAAAATCTTAGACTTTTGGGGCTATTGCCTGAAATCTTGGACAAAGGCCTAACTGACCCAGTTAAAATACTGAGTTAAAATCTGAACCCCACTGTTAGACTAAAGCAAACCAAGGAGGCAATGAATTACGTGTTGCCTAACTTGCTTCTCCCTTGCAGTTTCAATTGCGTTAGGCAGCCAGCTTCCCTTCCTCTCCACTGTTTGGATTGTTGCTGTGCCAGGCAAAAACTGTGGCTGGTCCACCTCAGAGCTGGCCTCATTTCAATAACAGCCGGGAGGACTGGCATGGGGCTTTCCAAGCTTAATTAGCTCATGTTTGTAAAGTTCTTAGGAAGCTCAGGCCAGCATGCTATGGGAAGTCCAAGTTACTAGGATTCTCGCCACACTTAAAAAAAGAACATTCCCACATAAAAAGGCTGGTAGAGGCAGAAAAGAGTGCCTCAGAGCATGTGTGTGAATAGCAAAGGGTCCTTCTGAACCACATTTGAGACCGTAAAGAAAGAGGGTAATGCATTCCAACTTTCAGGCCCTCCTCCTATTCTCTAGAGCAGGAAATTATTTAAAGTATTTCCTGAACAGCTGAAGTATGTTAGAAACCTGCTAGCATCCTCCACAGAATCTCCAGGAAATGGACACCAAAGAATTTCTTTGCAACAAGAAACTATTTGAGCTCTACTGGCCATTTCTACCTGAACAGGTTGGATACTGTCAGCCTGGGACCTGGAGAATACAATCTTCTTAGATCATTTTTATGTCAAACTTAGCATCCTACAGCAAGAACACACGCTGGAAGAGAATTTCTCTTGTGTATGCACATATATATGAAGAATTCTCTTCTAGCATATGTGTATATATATATATAGAGAGAGAGTATATATACACATATATTAGTATACATCAAGAGAGACGGAGACAGAAAGAATGAAGAACTTTCTTTGTTAGGTAATTTAGCAATGTCAGTAATAGCTTGCTAGTTAGTTATTCCCGCTCAATCTTCGGGCGGGGCAAGAATGAGGTCAGCCTCTTCTGTTTTAGGCAGAATTCTAGAACATGTAACAAAAGGAAACTGCTTGGCCCCATCCCACCTCTAGAGATTTGTTCTCTCCAAGGCCTGCCTATAAATCTCCCAGGGTGGGGTTCCAGAAGCATGGTGCCCCGGCAAGCCAAGTTTGAACCTCCCAAGCAAATCAGCATTGGAATGTTGGTGGTGTCACAGGATCAAGAGCCATCTGGGAGCCAGCTGTGACTTGGGCTGATTCCCATGGTTTCCTATGAGAAGGGCAAGTATGATCACTACAGCAGAAATACCAAAGAAAAATGGCAATTGTTACCTCTGGAGCAAAGAACAAGGCCTAGAGCAGAGCCAGTTCCTAAAGAGAATGACAGATCTGATAATGCTGGTGAAGGCCAGGCAAGTTCTGTGCTTCCTAACCAGTTAGAAGCCTTTCCTCCGGCGGCGGCAGAGCTCGGATCCAGAGTTTGGGAAGTGTGGGACTTGCCTCTCTGAGACCTGGCTGTCAGCAGGAGGATGAGGAGCCAAACACGTCCCATTGTTACCACCCACCCTCTGGGGCTTGCAGGGAAACTGAACTCCTGGCCAAACGAGAAATATAAACCCTTGCCATCTTCTCTTTCCGAGGACAAAGGCACCACAGATTTTTAGTGTGTTTCATCATGCTTTTGGAATGAATGTCAACCAAATGGCATCTTTTAGGGACAGCGGCAAAAACGCCTGTTCAACTGGAGTTCTTTAGTCAAATGGCAGTTACATTCACTGATCTGAGGTCTTAAACTACTTAGGCTCAGGGAGTGACATTAAAAAAAAAAATAGCAGCTGGATGCGGTGGCTCATGCCTGTAATCCCAGCACTTTGGGAGGCTGCAGTGGGTGGATCACAAGGTCAGGAGTTCGAGACCAGCCTGGCCAACATTGTGAAACCCCATCTCTAAAAATACAAAAAATTAGCTCGACCCGGTGGTGCATGCCTGTAATCCCAGCTACTCAGGAGGCTGAGGCAGGAGAATAACTTGAACCTGGGAGGTGGAGTTTCCAATGAGCCAAGATTGCGCCATTGCCCTCCAGCCTGGGCAACAAGAGCAAGACTCCGTCAAAAAAAAAAAAAAAGAAAGAAAAGAAAAAAGAAAAAAGCATATTTACAAATGTGTAGAAAATAGGCTGGGCGCGGTGGCTCACATCTGTAATCCCAGCACTTTGGGAGGCCGAGGTAGGTGGATCACCTGAGGTCAGGAGTTCAAGACCAGCCTGGCCAATATGGTGAAACTCCATCTTTACTAAAAATACAAAAATTAGCTGGGCATGGTGGCGGGCACCTGTAATCCTAGCTACTCGGGAGGCTGAGGTGGGAGAATTGCTTGAACCTGGGAGACGGAGGTTGCAGTGAGCCAAGATTTCGCCACTGCACTCCAGCCTGGGCGACAGAGTGAGACTTTGTCTCAAAAGAAACAAAAAAAGAAAAACAAAACAAAAAAAAGAAAAGAAATGGAAAGGAACTACACCTGAAACTCATAATATTTTGAAGGTAGCTCTGCCTTTGAGGGCCTAATTTTCCCCAGGCTGTGATCCCCTTTCTTTGAAAAGCACCCACATGTATTTAACAGTAAACTGTGCATACAGTTTCAGAGGTTCAGAAGCCCCATAACCTATCTTGGATCTCAGGTTACACAGGTTAAGAATTCTTATTCAGGCCAAAATATAAAATCCAATGGTAGAATTTTAGGTTATTATTTTAATTGTTTTAGGTTATTATTTTAATCTTTGTGGTATTCTGTTTTTCAAATTTTCTAAAATAAGTATTATTTCTGTAACTACCGAAAATACGTTTTAAAGAATTACCAGAAAGAAAAGAAAGAGAAAAGGAAGAAAAAAAGAGAAAGGAAGGAAGGAAGGAAGGAGAGAGGAAGGGAGGGAGGGAGGGAGGAGAGAGAGAGAGGGAGAGAAAAAAGAAAGAGAGTGAGAGAGAGAAAGAAGGAAGGGAAGGAAGGAAGGAAGGAAGGAAGGAAGGAAGAAAGAAAGAAAGAAAGAAAGAAAGGAAGGAAGGAAGGAAAATGAATTAGCTTTGTGTGCCCTAAGTTAATCTTTGCTGAGTGATTGAGACGTTGGTTGAAAGAATGGGCAAGAACAGAGTAGGGTGACAGTCATTGGTCACTTACAACTTTAGTCTAAGCCAAAGGGTTGAAAAAGACCATCTTGGCTGGGCGTGGTGGCTCATGCCTGTAATCCCAGCACTTTGGGAGGCCCAGGTGGGTGGATCACTTGAGGTCAGGAGTTTGAGACCAGCCTGACCAACATAGAGAAACCCGGTCTCTACTAAAAATACAAAATTAGCCTGGTGTGGTGGCGCATGCCTGAAATCCTGGCTACTTGGGAGGCTGAGGCAGGAGAATCTCCTGAACCTGGGAGGCGGAGGTTGCAATGAGCCAAGATCATGCCATTGCACCCCAGCCTGGGCAACAAGAGTGGAACTCTGTCTCAAAAAAAAAAAAAAAAGAAAGAAAAAGACCACCTCACTTATACACAGTTTTCTACATTTCTCCTATATTTCAATAGTTTTGCTTTTAAAATGTGTATTTTTTGCAGCCACAATCAGGAGATGCCTTCTGGGTATCATACCTTGACCATTAATTTTAATTTTGAATTGATTTAAAGTTTTCTTATTCATCCAATCTTTCCTCATATTCCCTTGTTTTTATGGATAAGCTTCCAATATTTCTGCCTAAACTTGTTCAAGTTCTAAACATGAGTTTCTTCATAGTAGAAAATATGGCTTTGTGGTGGCTGTCTCAACAGTCAAGTGTTTGCTCATTCAAGAAACTTCATTAACACTAGTATTAGGGCCCTATCAGGTATTGATACTGACAAGCTTCCATCACCAAGTTGGACTTGGGTGGTTCAGTCCTGTTCTCATGGCCAATGAGAAGTTAGGTGAGGAGGTGCTCCAATTATTCTGTCCAGTAGAATTAAGAGAAAGGGAACCAGTGGGCACAGGAAGACAGCTGGACCTCTCACTGAGATACTGCAAAGGCTAACAGCCAGTCTAGGAACTTAGTCACAGTGGGCCCTCCTTGAGCCAGTTCCACTGTTCAGAAAGCTATGCCAAGCCCCTAAAAGACCTAAAGGCTGGCAAAACATCTGACTTTTCAGTAGAATCCCATCATTAAGTATGTAAACAATCCAGTATGGTCATCTTATGTTGATGTGTATCTGATTGATAAGGGGAAAAAAAGAGAAGAGCAATAATAAACTTAGCCTAGAAGGTAAAATATATCAAAACAAGTGTCTATGTAAGAACAAACAGAAATCTTTGGTGTTAAAAGGTTGGAGGCAGCCAGGTGCAGTGGCTCATTCCTGCAAATCCCAGCACTTTGGGAGGCTGAGGCAGAAGGATAGCTTGAGGCCAGGAATTTGAGACCAGCCTGGGCAACACAGCGAAACTTTGTTTCTTCAGTTATTACAGCTATTCCCAACAACAAAAAGTTTGGAATAGCCATAATACTTATCTGGGATATTTCTATTATGTAGGAATTAGTATCTATGCTTTTCTTATGCCAGCACTGAGCTGCCCCACCAAAAGGTCTTTCACTGACATAATAAAGAGGCAGGATTTCAATTCAGACAGATCTGGCTCTTAAATACTAGTCCACTTCACTGCACCATGCTACCTCCCACAACTAGGGTGGGAAAAGACATTTACGATTGTGAAAAGCCTGGAACGCACGAACTGATCAGTTTAAGAGGGTTCGATGCATACACCTCCCACACAGTGTTATGAAACTGTCCCAAATATTTAGGAGGAACTGAGCGTTCACAGACACTAGAATTAGCTTTCAAACTATGCCAACATGTCGTTTAACATGCAAGTGCTCAAAATTAAATTGCACTTCTGCCCTCAAAAAACCCTAGTTGATAGCTTGGGTGTTTCTTATCATCTTTATTAGCTGGGGTTATGAAACTTAAATGGGTGATGTTGCTAAAACACTTTTCTCTAACACTTTCCCATGGGGAGTTAGAGGCAGGCTGCATGATTTGGCCGGGTTTTGTTCATCACAAATTAGGTCAACATCCCAATCCCAAAAGAAAGCACCATTAGTGAAATGACATGTTTCAAGGGCTTTCCAAAATCAGTCCACCGGGTTTTGGCAAGCTCCAGCAAGGGTGGAGAGGGGTAAGGGGCAGCCAGGCCTTAATGGCCTTCTGAAGTTGGGTCCTGTATCTGACAAGGTTTCCAATGGCTCCTATAAACAAAACTGACTTTGCTCTTACTGCTTTTATGCAATTAAAGAGGCCAAATGCTGAAATAAAAATCTCACTTAACAATGAGGATTTACAGTAATGAAAAAATTATCTCGAGTTTTTTCTTCAGTGATGATGCAGTGACAGAAAGATTGAGGATGAGAGGGGAAAAAATCAACATTAGGAAACAGAATGTTGATTTCCTTTGTCCTAAAAATGCAATATAGCAATGAAAGAATCAATACTTTGTTAAATGTTTAACACTGATGTCCAATCTTTTAAAGTTACCCTTTTAAGATTATTTCAACAAGCAAAATAAGTCTTAGCAGTTTTTACTTTGATAATTGCCAAATGATATTAGGAATATTACCTTTCCTCCCTTGCTTACAACAAAAACAAATACAAAAATGAAAGTTATAGGTAAAGATATATAATTTATCAAAGTGTTTTTTTGTTGTTTTTTTTTTGTTTTTTTGAGACGGAGTCTCGCTCTTGTCACCCAGGCTGGAGTGCAGTGGCACAATCTCGGCTCAGTGCAACATCCAACTCCTGCCACCACGCCCAGTTAATTTTTTGTATTTTTAGTAGAGACAGGGTTTTGCCATATTGGGCAGCCTGGTCTTGAACTCCTGACCTCAGATGATCTGCCTGCCTCAGCCTCCCAAAGTGCTGGGATTACAAGCGTGAGCCACCATGCCCAGCCTATCAAAGACTTTTTTTTCTTTTTTTTCCCTATTTTTGTTTAATTTATTTAAGACCACCTCCCTACAATTTCCAGAGAAAAAATACAAAACAAGAAACAGACTTGGTTTCAAATACATAACCAGGTGCTGGAGTTTAAAGCATTACTGATAACATTGTTACAGAAGAATGGCAGCTTACTGCAGGACACTTCAGTATTCCTGAGGAATAAACATGATTTCTCTTGTCCTCCCACTGGGACGTTCTCAGGTGAAGTCACTGCTCCTGCTCTTTGACATATTTTCCATGTAGAAGATATGGAGCCTGGAAATCATGCTGACAGTTGGAGTAAGCCATTCCTAATCCCATGCCAGAACTGAAGGCTAATGGCCACATTCTTCTTTTAAAGAAGTGAGAAAACAATTCCTAATCCAAAACCAGTACCTATCTTCACCACCGCATCTGCCAGGCACTGGTCCCACTTCCTGCTGAGCTCCAATTCCAACATGTTCCCCACCCATGCCTCTAGCTTTCCTCTCCGCCAGCCCCTGCACTCTTTAACACTACCAAAGTCTTAAATGACATTTCAAACTGCTAGATGGCCGGGCACAGTGGCTCACACCTGTAATCCCAGCACTTTGGGAGGCCAAGCTGGGTAGATCACTTGAGGTCAGGAGTTCGAGATCAGCCTGGCCAACATGGCTAAACCCCATCTCTAATAAAAATACAAAAATTAGCCTGGTGTGGTGGTGGGCACTTGTAATCCCCGTTATTCGGGAGGCTGAGGCAGGAGAATTGCTTAAGCCGGGAGGTGGAGGTTGCAGTGAGCCGAGATCGCGCCACTGCACTCCAGCCTGGGAGACAGAGTGAGATTCCGTCTCAAAAAAATAAAAATAAAAATTAGCCAAGTGTGGTGGCGGGAGCCTGTAGTCCTAGCTACTCGGGAGGCTGAGGCAGGAGAATCTCTTGAGCCCGGGAGGCAGAGGTTGCGGTGAGCCAAGATCGCGCCACTGAACTCCATCCAGCCTGGGCAACAAGAGCGAGACTCCATCTCCAAAAAAAAAAAAAAAAAAAAAAGAGCTTTCAAACTGCTAGGAAACTAAAAATGTTGGTACATTAATAAATCACTAGCAGTTTAGACATTAACACTGCAAGAGGGAGAAGTTGGTGGCTACACAATGTTTTTATCGTGACTTTTACAAATCAAGCTGGTTATAAAGTCATTCTGTCATTCTCAAAGATATTAAGTTACCCACAGATAAATTAAATAAAAATCTCCCAATGCCTCTACGGATCTAACCACTCCAAGGAAACTAGCATGTTAAGCATTTTATCTAAAATATGAAAAAAAAACTTTTTTGGAAACCAGCTATCTCCTGTTCATTACCTCACTATTGAGTCATGCTTCCTTTAACAAATCCAGACCTTACGCTTTCTATCCTGTCTTTTACACTAGTCTTTCTGAAGCCATTAAAACTCTCCCATGTTAAAGCAAAAATCTAGGATGTCCAGGTTTACTTCCCCATCACCTTTTCTCAAGCTGAAGACTTTTGGATTCAGTATCCAAGAAGGGACTCGAGTTGGGGAGAGGAAGAGAGGAGCAAGTAAGTAGGAAAGGAAGGGCAGTCTGTACTGTTAATGTCTCTTCCCCCTCCCCTTTATGGGAGCCTTTGTACAGGAAAAGCTGAGAAAGTGATCCACGGTTCCAAACAAAATGCTCTATGCTTATGAGGACCACGTGTAACACAGGGGTTTAGTGTTCCATTTTATTTTTTGTTGTTGTTTGTGTGTGTGTGTGTTTGAGACAGTCTTGCTCTGTCGCCCAGGCTGGAGTGAAATGGCGCAATCTCAGTTCACTGCAACCTCCGCCGCCCAGGTTCAAGTTATTCTTCTGCCTCAGCCTCCCAAGTAGCTTACAGGCGCCCACTAGCGCATCCGGCTAATTTTTGTTTTTTGTGTTTTTTTTTAAGTAGAGACGGGGTTTCACCATGTTGGCCAGGCTGGTCTCAAACTCCTGACCTCGAGTGATCTGCCTGCCTTGGCCTCCCAAAGTGTTGGGATCTGGCCAAGATGGTGAAACCCCATCTCTACTAAAAATACAAAAATGAGCCGGGCGTGGTGGCAGGCGCCTGTAATCCCAGCTACTTGGGAGGCTGAGGCAGAGAATCGCTTAAACCTGGGAGGCAGAGGTTGCAGTGAGCTGAGATCGTGCCACTGCACTCCAGCCTGGGTGACAGAGCGAGACTCCATCTCAAAAAGAATAGTGGTGATCAACCTATATTGTACAAGAGCCCTTGGGAATTACATTTTTAAAAAAGACACAAGGTGGACCCTCATGCCCCTCATCAACGAAACAGAACTGGGTACATTCCCAGGTGAGGCCCACGTGCAGCCATGATTTTACCTTGGAATCCCATTCAGCCTTGAAGTTTGGGAGGAATGAATTCCACTTGTAGCTCCAGGAGAGATTTATGATTAAATTTACGGTGTTTAGCGCATCTCGCTGGCCAAGGAGACTTAAGGAGACACTGGCTGAGGGTTTCTGGAAAATTTTATTCATTCTTCTGTAAAAACTGCAGCCAGGACTACCTCTGGTTAATCCCATCAGTTTGGATGGGTTACCTTTCACTAGCAACATTAAAGACCCCAAATTAGAAAGCAACACATAGGCATGGTGAAGTCAAGAAAAGGGTGGACTTGAATGTTTATTTACAGGATGCTGCAAGATAGGAAATTCCACATAGAAATTAGAAACCTAGTCAGAGGACAAGCTTCATACAGTATGTACAGTTGGAACTGTTCAAGTATAGTTTCAGTGTGAAAAGTGCTACAATAACAAACCACATTTAAGAAAGAGTTCTTAGTAGAGAAACAATAAGACAAAATACCAAACATAGTACACAACAAATTTATGTCTCAGCTACATGATCTAAAAGTTAGAGGTCCTAGGAGCCCCATCCTGAACTTGGAAAGTGTAGCCTTCAGAGGTAGTTTCTGGCACAACGTTTTGATCTTCCTCTTCCTGGAAATATATTAAAAAATAAGTATAAAAATGATATAAGTATTCCAAGCAGCAGCCTATCTGAAGTCTGTATTTAATCTCTAGGTCTTGATCTGCATTTTACACCTTTAATCCTGTATGATATTATAGTATTTGACATAGGGGAGGGAGGGTCTCTGAAACTTTGCCAATTCATAAATGCTAGCTACTACAGTAACAGAAACAGGCCGAGATTTTTTTTCTTCCCCAACCGTCACTTTTCAATAGGAAAAGACTGTATTAGGCCCAGAGCATGGTGGTGGGTTTGGCCTACTTCTCTATCACCTCCTACAATGACACCCGTTAACTTACCCTCAAGATATTCTAAGATTCTCAAGGCTGTTCATTTGAAACTAATCTGGTGACTTTTAAAATCTCACCTCAACGCCAAGACCAAGGTGCGAGGGCTTATTGAGATCATCTCCAATGCAGCAGGGTACGAGAATATCCCCATCCAGCACCGTGAAGAAAACTTCCTGAGGCAGTTGGCTCAGAAGGTCCCCGACAAGCTGAATAACCCTAAGTTCAATGATCCGCACATCAAGACCAACCTGCTCCTGCAGGCTCGCCTGTCCCGCATGCAGCTGAGTGCTGAGTTGCAGTCGGATACGGAGGAAATCCTTAGTAAGGCAGTCCGGCTCGTCCAGGCCTGCGTGGATGTCCTCTCCAGCAATGGGTGGCTCAGCTCTGCTCTGGCAGCTATGGAATTGGCCCAGATGGTCACCCAAGCCATGTGGTCCAAGGACTCATACCTGAAGCAGCTGCCACACTTCATCTCTGAGCATATCAAACGTTGCACAGACAAGGGAGTGAAGAGTGTTTTCGACATCATGGAGATGGAGGATGAAGAATGGAACCCAATTCTTCAGCTGACTGACAGCCAGATTACAGATGTGGCTCGCTTTTGTAACTGCTACCCTAATATCGAACTATCTTAGGAGGTGGTGGATAAGGACAGCATCCGCAGTGGCGGGCCAGCGGTGGTGCTGGTGCAGCTGGAGCGAGAGGAGGAAGTCACAGGCCCTGTCATTGCGCCTCTCTTCCCGCAGAAACATGAAGAGGGCTGGTGGGTGGTGATTGGAGACACCAAGTCCAATAGCCTCATCTCCATCAAGAGGCTGATCCTGCAGCAGAAGGCCAAGGTGAAGTTGGACTTTGTGGCTCCAGCCACTGGTGCCCACAACTACACTCTGTACTTCATGAGTGATGCTTACATGGGATGTGACCAGGAGTACAAATTCAGCATGGATGTGAAAGAAGCCGAGACGGACAGTGATTCAGATTGAGTCCTGAGGCATTTACTCTTGGGTAAACGAGAGTTGAGCCTGAATTAGGAATGTGTATATTGTAGGGATCCTGGTGGTTATGGGGACCACGTCTGTGGGCCTGAGGTCTGGCCAGCCAGGGCTGGTGCTGTCCCCGCCCACATCCACTTCCTTTTCCCTTGTTCACACTCTGGATCCAGTGACAGCAGGTGTCACGGGTCAAGCATAAATCATATATAGCATGTTCAGGCATGTTACTGGTAGTTCCTTTTGAGTCTGACATTCTAATAAAATAATTTGTAGAAACCAAAGCTAAATAAATAAATAAATAGATTTTATTACCATCAAGCCAAACATCAGAGGGGCAAATAAGTACATTACATCCTATGCACACTGATATTTTACTATATTTAACAAAGATATGAGGCTCATTTTTAAAAGTATGAGGGAAAAAAGGGCTCATGGCCTTGGCTTTACATGTTTCCAAGTTGTTATTAATATTACCATCCATTACTCACCTCTACAGAGAAATACTTCTCAGTTAAGCTTAATGAAGCCTTATATACAGACTCATTTTCATGGTTTTGTAGAGCTTCAATTTTGTCTAAGCCTCCACATTCTTCAATCATTGTACTAAGTTTCTCAGTTTCACCTAGTTTCTCAGCAGCCTAAAAAAAAAAAAAAAAATCCAAGTTTACTGGCGTATACTCTGAATGTTTTAATGAAGAAAACATCGAAAATTTGAATATTGATATGTCAGGCAGAAATAAGCATCTTAACAGTTCCTTCATCAAGCCTATCATAGTTTTATGTCCATTTTATATTTTGTTGAAACTCAGTGTGATTGGATCTGTACCTACTCTTAGCAGTACTTCGACTGGAGCCAGAGATCTTACAATCAGTAGCTCTCAACCTTTTGTATGTATCAAAATCACATGGGCCACTTTTTTCTCTTTTTTTCTGTTTTCTTTTTTTTTTGAGATGGAGTCTCGCTCTGTTGCCCAGGCTGGAGTGCAATGGCGTGAAGTCGGCTCACTGCAAGCTCCGCCTCCCGGGTTCACGCCATTCTCCTGCCTCAGCCTCCCGAGTAGCTGGATCTATAGGCACGTGCCACCACGCCTGGCTAATTTTTTGTATTTTTAGTAGAGACGGGGTTTCACCGTGTTAGCCAGGATGGTCTCGATCTCCTGACCTCGTGATCCGCCTACCTCAGCCTCCCAAAGTGCTGGGATTACAGGCATGAGCCACCGCGCCTGGCCAACGTGGGCAACTTTTAAAACAACACTACACTCCAGTTCAACTGGTCTGCTATGGGAACAGGGGCGTATTGTTTCGTAAAGCATCCTATGTCATCAGAAGGTGTAGTCAAGGTGTCTAAGGGCAAAGATGGCCTATGGAGTGCTAAACTAAATGTCTCCGAACAGAATGTGTGTTGGTATTAAGGATTTACGGGGCATATGGAATGGTATGTAGGTTAGTTTTTCTTTAAATTTTCAACTTTTAAGAGATACATAAATATCTATAGATGAAATAACAGATTTGCTTCAAAATAACTTAGGGGATTAGATGAAGGAAAGAAGAAATACTGGCCACATACTGACAAATTATTTATACACAGTGACAGATACACCAGCATCCATTATTGTAGGCTCAATTTTTTTTTTTTTTTTTGAGACAGTTTCACTCTTGTCACCCAGGCTGGAGTGCAATGGCGTGATCTTGGCTCACTGCAACCTCCGCCTCCCAGGTTCAAGCAATTCTCCTGCCTCAGCCTCCTGAGTAGCTGGAATTACAGGCGCCTGCCACCACGCCCAGCTAATTTTTTTAATTTTTAGTAGAGACGGGGGTCTCATTATGTTGGCCAGGCTGGTCTTGAACTCCTGACCTCGTGATCCACCCGCCTCGGCCTCCCCAAAGTGCTGGGATTACAGGCGTGAGCCAACATGCCCAGCCTGTAGGCTCAACTTCTACATGTAAAAATTTCTAGAATCCAAAGTTGATGAGAAGGGCTTACCTACCACCAATCACTACGGCAAAGTGCCATATGCTGGTATGCTTGGATCAGTTAGGGGTGGAACCAGAAGAAAAATACAATTAAGTCATTCAAAAAAAATTTTTTTTTGAGACAGAGTTTCACTCTTTCGTCCAGGCTGGAGTGAAGTGACGCAATCTTGGCTCACTGCAACCTCCGCCCCCCACCCAGAGTTCACACGATTCTCCTGCCTCAGCCTCCCAAGTAGCTGGGATTATAGGCGTCTGCCACCAGGCCTCGCTAATTTTTGTATTTTTAGTAGAGACAGGGTTTCACCATGTTGGCCAGGCTGGTCTCGAACTCCTGACCTCAGGTGGTCCACTCACCTCAGCCTCCCAAAGTGCTAGGATTACAGGCATGAGCCACTGTGCCCGGCCAAGTCATTCAAATTTAATGTCACCAAAATTCGGTATGAAATTGGGAAATTAAATCAACAAAGTAAACAGGTGTGATGAGTCCACATAAGCGCCTGACTCCAATTCAGTTCGCACCATCCACTTGTCATCTCTTTTATATCTCTTATAATGCCTGCCACATTTTTAATCAAAGGGGTGGCCACATAAACAGGCTTTCTGATTCTGTGGCTTACTAGTGAGTAAACTTACAGCTGCCCTCCCCCAAGTCTAAATAGTAAACCAATTATTATCAAGTCCAAATTCAAACAAAGCCACCTTGATAGGACTTACCTGAAAGATATTTGAAATGGCATCCAGGATAACCAGAATAATCTTGGTATCTTTTGCAGGTAAGAGGTTCATCAACGGTTCTATTATGCCACAGTGAACAAGGTACACAATCTGTTCAACTGTTCCACGGCCCATACAGCTTCCTTTTGTGTCTCAAAATCTGCCTATTAAACATAAGGAAATGGTTTTATTTCAGAACAGTTTCACAAATAAGATTCCAAGAGTACTTTTTCACAAAAACGATGACTGAAAGTACCAAGGTTCTATCGATACAACCTTAAGTAAAGGGGTTACTGGGTATTGTTCAGCAAAGGACTCCTAGTAGAACCCAAGATTCTTGCACATGAAGAAGCTTATCAAGCACAGCTTTCTATAAATACTAAAAATGACTTGATTAAATCCTAAGACTTCGTTACCTTAGAGAGAACGCTGACAAGGAATGGGACTAATCCATGATTCACAACTTGCTGTATCTGGTCCTGGCGGCTGGCTGTGATGTTTGACATTGTCCACGTAGCTTCCTTCTGAATGTTAGTTTTGGGGTTGGTGAGCAGGCTGGGAAAGACGGCGAGTGCTCCTGCATCAATCACAACCTGAGTCTGTTCATCTATACCAGTGACGATATTCCCTATGGCTCTTAGGGCAGGAGTCTGAAAAGGAAAAAATGTTGATGCTGGTTACCTTATATTTTTCTCAGCACTTCAGAAATTCTGTACTCTAAAAGTTTTAACAAGAGGCCCAACATGACCTGAAATAGGCAATATTTCAGTATTGGTATCAACTGATTATGCTTTTTTTTTTTGAGACAGGAGTCTTGCTCTTGTCACCCAGGCTGGAGTGCAATGGCCTGATCTTGGGTCACTGCAACCTCCGCCTCCCAGGTTCAAGCAATTCTCCTGCCTCGGCTTCCCGAGTAGCTGGGATCAAAGCGTGTGCCACCATGTCCGGCTAATTTCTTTGTATTTTTAGTAGAGATGGGTTTTCACATGTTGGCCAGGCTGGTCTCGAACTCCTTACCTCAGCTGATCCACCCGCCTCGGCCTCCCAAAGTGCTGGGATTACAGGCATGAGCTACTAAAAATTTAGACCTACATTTAATTTTGCCTGTTAAACATTCATTATTTTATATGTAGAACAGTTTCCAAACTCGATGTCAGGACTCACTGGAGTCTCAAGTTATGGAGTATCCAAGTGTTTCGTTGCTAAAAAAGGCAGCTTTGAATAATTTAAAAAATGAACTAGAAGGCCAGGCACAGTGGCTCACACCTGTAATCCTAGCACTTTGGGAGGCTCAGGAGGGAGGATGGGTTGAGCTCAGGAGTTCGAGACCAGTCTGAGCAACATAATGAGACCTCCCCTTCTACAAAAAATTAAAACAAAACAAAACAAAAATCCAGGGATGGTGGTGTGTGCCTATCACCACGCAAGACCTTCTCTCAAAAAAAAAATAATCAGAGCAGACTGAAGATTATTCCTACATTAATCTCAATAACTTGCATTCAGATATACTTTGAGGGAGAAAGACATGAAGTTATAAGCAACATTCTGAGAATTTTGATATCTAATTTTATAATCTATATATTTCCACGGTTGAGTGTTGTTGCAAATATAAATGGGTTATGTGCGGCCAGGCGCAGTGGCTCACGCCTGTAATCCCAGCACTTTGGGAGGCCGAAGTGGGCGGATCACCTGAGGTCAGACGTTCGAGACCAGACTGAGAAACATGGTGAAACCCCATCTCTACTAAAAATGCAAAAATTAGCCAGACGTGGTGGCGGGCCCCTGTAATCCCAGCTACTCGGGAGGATGTGGCAGGAGAATCGCTTGAATCCAGGAGGCAGAGGCTGCAGTGCGCCTAGATCGCACCACTGCACTCCAGCCTGGGCAAAAGAGCAAGACCTGTGCCCTGCCCCCCCAACAACAAAAAAAATGTTTTATGTTGTGAATCAAAGTAGAAAGGAGGTTTGAGAGCCAATGCTACCCAAAATTCAAAAAGCCAGTATCCCTGTCTCTCCAGGAGCTTGACACCTAACAGAAAATGTGACAAGTAGACAAACAGCATAAAACAAGTGGTAAATAGATGGGTTACATAGCATTTACTCCCAATTTTGGGTGCAGAATCAGGGCTCTAGAGAATCCTGAGAAAGGAGTGTCTTTCCTACGAGGCTAAGGAGTGCTATAAGAAGAAGATGAGCTTTGAGTATTAGTACCCTAGAAATAGAACACACGTAGTAGTCAATCGGAAAAAAAAAAAAGATAAATGTGGAGTGCTAAAGGGCTAAAGGAAGCATAACGTGGCTGGGTGCAGTGGCTCACACCTGTAATTGCAGCACTTTGGGAGGCCAAGGTGGGCAGATTACCTGACGTCAGGAGTTTGAAACCAGACTGGCCAACATGGTGAAACCCTGTCTCTACTAAAAAAAAACAAAAATTAGTTGGGCGTGGCGGCGCGCACCTGTAATCCCAGCTTCGGGAGGTTGAGGCACGAGTATCACTTGAATCCAGGAGGCAGAGGTTACAGTGAGCCAAGATGGCACCATTGCACTCCAGCCTTGGCAACAGCACGAGACTTTGTCTCAAAAAAAAAAAAAGGAAGCATATTGTGAGAAAAAGAAGTAGGAAAGTGCCCAGTTATCTTTGGAAGATGAAAGATAAATTTGAAAATCTAAGATAGGTCTACTTTGTGGAAGGCCTTCATGGAGTATGGATTATATTATTATTTTTTAGACAGAGTTTTGCACTTGTTGCCCAGGCTGGAGTGCAATGGTGCGATCTTGGCTCACTGCAACCTCTGCCTCCCAGGTTCAAGCGATTCTCCTGCCTCAGCTTCCCAAGTAGCTGGGATTACAGGCACCCACCACCACCCTGAGCTAATTTTTTTTTATGTTTAGTAGAGACAGGTTTCACCATGTTGGCCAGGCTGGTCTCAAACTCCTGACCTCAGATTATCCACCCACCTCAGCCTCCCAAAGTGCTGGGATTACAGGTGCAAGCCACCGTGCCTGGCCAGAGTATGGATTTTTATTTTTAGAGACAGGGTCTTACTCTGTCATCCAGCATGGAGTGCAGTGGTACAATCATAGCTCACTGCAGCCTCAAAATCCTGGGCTCAAGTGATCCTTCTGCCTCAGCCTCCTGAATACCTAGGACTAAAGGCCTGTGCCACCATGCCCAGCTAACTTTTTATTTTTTGTAGAGACAAGGTCTTGCTATGTTGCCTAGTCTGGGCTCAAACTCCTGGCCTCCAGTGATCCTCCTATTTCAGCTTCCCAAAGTGCTGGAATTATAGGCGTGAACCATCATGCCCAGCGGCGTATGGATTTTTTATTTTTATTTTTTTTCTTGAGACAGAGTTTCACTCTTGTTGCGCAGGCTAGAGTGTAATGGCAAGGTCTTGGCTCACTGCAACCTCTGCCTCACAGGTTCATGCAATTTGGAGTATGGATTTTAAGGAGAGAAAAAACACGTCTAAAGCAGTACTTTAGGAAAAAATTCAGAAAAATAGCATTTGGCACAGAAAGAAGGAAACAATAAATTAGGAGGCTACTGTAAATATTTCAGGAGGAAAGACCTGAACAAAGCTGGTGACAAATACAAAAAAACACAGAATACCAAAAAAGACAGAAATAAACCAGAAATGGGCTGGGTGTGGTGGCTCACGCCTGTAATCCCAGCACTTTGGGAGGCCCAGGTGGGTGGATAACAAGGTCAGGAGTATAAGACCAGCCTGGCCAACATGGTGAAACCCTGGCTCTACTAAAAGTACAAAAATTAACCAAGCCTGGTGGTCTGTACCTGTAATCCCAGCTACTCGGGAGGCTGAGGCAGGAGAATTGCTTGAAACTAGGAGGCGAAGGTTGCAGTGAGCTGAGATTGTGCCACTGCACTCCAGCCTGGGCGACAGAGCAAGACTCCATGTGGGAAAAAGAAAAAAAGAAATAAACCAGAAACTGGTTGGCTCTGGACACACTGGTCAGGTCAAGGTACCCAGCTAGTAGCTACAAATGCAGGGAAGTCTGAAGGAAGGTCAGAGTTAAAGGAAGATCCTAAATCAGCTTCAGTGGATTATGGAAGGCAGGAAAGAAGATAATTAGTAATTGCAAACAGAGAAAAAGATCTTCACAGATAGTTAAAACCATAAGACTAGAAATGTTAAGTTTACTTGAATTTCTAAGAAAAGTCCCTACTGATTTTCTGGATTTCATGTAACTCATAATCTAAAATATATTTTTTTACCTGGTTGTTGCAGTTTTCCTGCAGCGGAGAAGTAGCATCATCAGGAAATGAGCTTACATTTCTCCTCTTCAGCATCTGGTCATCCTTCTTAGCTTTCCTCAGCTCCACACTGACCTCTATTCTGTGACGCCTCGTTTCCTTGAGAAAAGATAACATGCCGTTTCACCTACCACATCAGTTTTTGTTGCTAAGTGAGGAAATTTTTAAAAAGATCCCTAAGTTTTCACCCCTTTCCAAATGTCTTCCCATTTAAATAACACCATAAGAAAGCAACAGAAGGTACTCACTGTACTGTCCTTTCCCTTGTTCTTAAATCTGTGAAGGTGGGCAGCTCATGTATTAGCATTCTCATTGGTGGACATGGTTATGAGACAAAGGGAGAAAGCTAAAAGATGGGGGAAGAGAAAAATATTTCCTTTATCGTTTTCCTTTGTCAATAATAGTACCAAATAAGAACTGAATTATCAAGCATCTACTGAATCCACACCTGTGTACTAGAGGGATATCATCATGTTTTCAGCACTATGGAATAGTTTTAGCCAACGGATAACTGTCCCCCTTCCATCTGAAGGGCTGAGACTTCCTAGAGCAGGGCTGTCCATCAGAAATAGAATGCAAGCTATATAAATTGAAACTTCCTAGTAGCCATTTTTGTTTTGTTTTGTTTTGAGATGGAGTCTCACTCTATCGCCCAGGCTGGAGAGCAGTGGTGCAATCTCAGCTCACTGCAACTTCTGCATCCCAGATTCAAGTGATTCTCCTCCCTCAGCCTCCCAAGTAGCTGGGACTACAGGCGTGTGCCACCATACCTGGCTAAGTTTTGTGTTTTAAGTAGAGATGGGGTTGCGCCATGTTGGCCAGGTCGGTCTCAAACTCCTGACCTCAGGTGATCCACCCACCTCGGCCTCCCAAAGTGCTGGGATTATAGGCGTGAGCCACCACATGCAGCCAAAAAAAAATTCAAAATTAAAAAAACCCAATAAATAATAATGAACTTAGACAAAAATACCTTCTTGGCATCTAATGAGATGATCAAAAGGTTTCGTTTCTTTAACTTTTTTCTTTTTGAGAGTGTCTTGCGCTGTTGCCCAGGCTAGAGTGCAGTGGTGCGATCTCAGCTCATTGCAACCTCTGCCTCCTGGGTTCAAGCGATTCTCCTGCCTCAGCCTCCTAGCAGCTAGGACTACAGGCATGTACCACTGTGCCCCACTAATTTTTGTATTTTTAGTAGAGATGGGGTTTCACCATGTTGGCCAAGCTGGTCTTAAACTCCTGGGCTCAAGTGATCCACTCGCCTTGGCCTCCCAAAGTGCTGGGATTACAGGCATGAGCCACCACATCCAGCCTTTCTTTGACTTCTTAAAATAGTATGGTATTAGTAATCTCCTAGTATTGGAGATTGGTGTCTAAGGTGAAGCCAATTCAGCCATGGTTTCTTATTCTTTAAATTTACTCCTGAATAGATTCGCATACCAATATTTTGAGATTTCTTATAGACATACCTATTTGCTATTAATTATTAATAATAAATATTAATAAAGGAGACAGGGCCATAATTTTCTATTTGTCTATTTCTATTTATCAAGTTTTCTAACAGTTTCACACTAACAGAAACAATAATCTGTAAAATTTCCTCCTTTTTCTATTCTGGCAGAATATCCACCCATGGGGATTGGGGGAAAGCAGGCCTGCACTTCTGCTTTTCTGACTTCGGGTTTCGATTGGGTGCCCTCGGCTCTGGACTGTGTCCCCAGCCTCTGGGTGACCTCATGGGGCTGCTTGCCTGGCCTGCTCCTCCAGGACGGGCTGGGAGCTGGGGTGGGGCCTCCTCAGGGGTCACACCGCCTGTGCTCTAAGTAATGTTGGCAGAGACCCAGCAGGGCCGCTGGGGCCAGGAGGGATCAGAAATGGTCCACGAGGGGCCAGGTGCATTGGCTCACGCCTGTAATCCCAGCACTTTGGGAGGCTGAGGCAGGAGGATCACTTGAGGTCAGGAGTTTCAGACCAGCCTGGCCAACATAGTGAAACCCAGTCTCTACTAAAAATACAAAAATTAGCTGGGCGTGGTGGTATGCGCCTGTAGTCCCAGCAACTCGGGAGGCTGAGGCAGGAGAATTGCTTGAAACTGGGAGGCGGAGGTTGCAGTGAGCCAAGATCGCACCACTGCGCTCCAGCCTGGGCGACAGAGCGAGACTCCATCCCCCACAAAAAAAAGAAATGGTCCATAAGGGAACCTCCCAGCTAGCAAAGGCTGTAGGGATGAGCCAGGCTAGGGAGGTAGGAAAATGAGACCAAGGAGTGGTCACCTTCTGCCCACCCCCTCAAACGTGTCTGTGTTTGCACCCACAATTCCTTCCCCCTCCCCCAGGAGAAGGCACAGGGGCCTGCCATCCAAGCCAACCTCCCCAGCCCAGGCCTGAAGGACCTCCATAGCTGCCTCCCACTTGCTCAGAAGTGGCTTCACCTCAAATTTCCAACCCTTCCCTTCTGACTACCTTTGTGCCTTTCTCATTTCAACAAACTCAAGGCCTCTTCATCTTTTTTTTTTTTTTTAAGACAGGGTCTTGCTCTGTCACTCAGGCTGGAGGGCAATGGCACGATCACGGTTCACTGCAGCTTTGACTTCTTGGACTCAAGCAATTCTTCTGCCTCAGCCTCCCAAGTAGCTGGCACTACAGGCCCACACCACCACCCCTGGCTAATTTTTTTTTTTTTGTAGAGACAGGGTCTCACTATGTTGCCCAAGTTGGTCTTGAACTCCTGGGCTCAAGAAATCCTCCCACCTCAGCCTCCCAAAGTGCTAGGATTACAGGCGTGAGCCACTGCACCCAGCTGGTCTCTCCATCTTAAAAAGAAAATGTTGGACGGGTGCGGTGGCTCATGCCTGTAATCCCAACACTTTGGGAGGCTGAGGCAGGTGGATCACTTGAGGTCAGGAGTTCAAGGCCAGCCTGGCCAACATGGTGAAACCCCATCTCTACCAATTTTATATATATATTATTTATATATATATATAATTATATATTATATATATTATTTATATATATAATTATATATTATATATATTATTTATATATAATTATATATTATATATATTATTTATATATATAATTATATATTATATATATTATTTATATATAATTATATATTATATATATTATTTATATAATTATATTATATATTATATATATTATTTATATATATAATTATATATATAAATATTATTTATATATATAATTATATATTATATATTATTTATATATAATTATATATTATATATTATTTATATATATAATTATATATTATATATTATTTATATATAATTATATATTATATATTATTTATATATATTATATAATATATAATATATATTATTTATATATAATATATAATATATTATTTATATATAATATATATTATATATTATTTATATATAATAATATATAATATATTATATATTAAAATTATATATATAATTATATATAATATAATATATATAAAATTATATATTATAATTATATATATTATATAATATATATAATATATACATATTATATATTATGTATAATATATATAATTATATATAATTATATATATTATAATTATATAATATATAATTATGTATATTTATATATTATAATTATATAATATATATAATTATATATATGTATATATTATAATTATATAATATATATAATTATATATATTTATATATATATAATTATATACATATATATATATAAAATTAGCCGGGCGTGGTGGCGGGTACCTGTAGTCCCATCTGCTTGGGAGGCTGAGGCAGGAGAACCACTTGAACCCTGGCGGCAGAGGTTGCAGTGTGCGGAGATCACACCATTGCTCTCCGGTCTGGGCAAAAGAGAGAGACTCCATCACAAAAAAAATAAAATAAAATAAAATAAAATAAAATAAAGTTTGTTCCCTGGATCCAGCATCCCCTTTTAACAACTAAATCCTTTTTCCCTTCCTCCTTTTCGAGCCAACTTCTCTGTCCCCTCACTTAGACAACCAGCTCACTGCTCAGAGGCCTTCCACCACTTCCTTGATGACAGACCTGGTCCTTGTTAAGCGCGTCCGTGTGAAGAGACCACCAAACAGGCTTTGTGCGAGCAACAAGGCTGTTTATTTACATCCGGGTGCGGACGGGCTGAGTCCAAAAAGAGAGACAGCGAAGGGGGATAGAATAGGGGCAGCTTTACAGGACTTGGGTAGGCAGTGGAAAGGTACAAGTTAAAGGTGGTTATCTATTGATAGCAGGGGAGGGGGTCACAAGGTGCTCAGTGGGGAGCTCCTGAGACTCACTGTCCAGGAGGAGATTGTCACAAGGTCAATTGATGAGTTGGGGCAGGGCAGGGACAATGCAAGGAGCTGGCTGTTTTACTCCTTTTTGCGGGTTTTTTTTTTTTTTTTTGGCTGCTCCAGACTTTGTGGCTCCTGCAGGCCATTTGGATGTATATGGGCAGGTCACAGGGGTTACAAGGACCTTGCTCCGGCTTAGAGGCCTGACAATCTTCCTCTGGCCTGACTTCTGTCCAGTGTTTGCTCTTTAAAATCCTCTCCTTGGGCTTTCTCGGGCCAGGCCTCCTGGTTTTCCTTCTTTTTCTCTGCTACTGCTCAGCAGTTGGGCCCCAGGCTCCATCTCCTCCGCCATGGCCTCATGCTTGGTGTCTCACCTGTCTTCTCACTCCACCGCCTTGGGAGAGCCCAGCCCCACTGGCTGTAGATCAACAACTCGCAGCACAGTCTCCAGGCTCACATAGCCCACTGCCATCTGGATGTCCTTTGTACATGTTGAAAGCTGTGTGCCCCAAATCAAATTTGTCCTCTCCCTCCTCCCTCCCCATTCTCAGCATCTGAGTGACATCTACTTCTGTCACCCAAGGTAGAATCATCCTTGCCTCCTGCTGGCTTTGCCTCATCTGTCACTGAGCCCTGTTGATCTCACCAGCCTAAACCTTGCAGACCTGCCTACCAGTTCTCACGTAACACCAGGGTTAGAAGAACATGAAAACACTGCTGCAAGGAAGCAAACAGACACCTTGCAGGCAGGCAATGAGTCAATGTCCAGGCAGAAGGAAAGGGCGGGGCTCTTCAAGGGAGATTGAAGAGACAGCCAGATACAAGGCATGACCTTGCATGGGATCCTGAACCAAACAAACCAGCTGTGAGAGAGATGTTTTAGGATAAGGTGGAAATCTGACGATGGCTTAGGTCATAGATGACATTAAGGAACTATTGTTAATTTTGTCAGACATAATAATGGAGGGTGTTCATGGAGAAAGACATCACTTTTCAGAGATGCATGCTGAAGTTTTCAGGGTGAAATATGATGCCTAGAATTTATAATTCATCAGCAATAAATAAATAAATATAAATAAACATGGCAAATATTGTTTTTTCTCTTTTCTCTTTTTTTTTCCTAGTAGAGCAGCCAGCAAGGAGCAAGTATTGTTAAATCTAGGCAATAGGTAATTGTATTCGTTTTTCAAAAATATTATTTTTGGCTCAGTGTGGTGGCTCATGCCTGTAATCCCAGCACTTTGGGAGGCCGAGGCAGGCGGATCACCTGAGGTCAAGAGTTCGAGACCAGCCTGGCCAACACGGCAAAACCCCTCCTCTACTAAAAATACAAAAATTAGCGGGGCATGGTGGCATATGCCTGTAATCCCAGCTACTCGGGAGGCTGAGGCAGGAGTATCACTTGAGCCTGGGAGGCAGAGGTTGCAGTAAGACGAGATCATGCCATTGCACTCCAGCCTGGGTGACAGAGCAAGACTTGGTCTCAAAAAAAAAAGAAAAAAATTCTTTTTGGCCAGGCATGGTGGCTCACACCTGTAATCCCAGCACCTTGGGAGGCAGAGGTAGGTGGATCTCTTGAGATCAGGAGTTCAAGACCAGCCTGGCCAACATGGTAAAACCCTATCTCTACTAAAAATACAAAAATTAGCCAGGCATGTGCCTGTAATTCCAGCTACTCAGGAGGCTGAGACATGAGAATCACTTGAACCTGGAAGGTAGAGACTGCGGTGAGCTGAGATTGTGCCACAGCCCTCCAGCCTGGTGACAGAGCAAGATTCTGTCTCAAAAAAAAAAAAAATTATTTTTACTTTTCTGCATGTTGGACATTTTCTTAAGTTTTAAATTTATTTACTTATTTTTAATATAGAGGTAGGGTTTCACTGTGTTGTTCAGGCTGGTCTCAAACTCCTGAGTTCAAACAATCCTCCCGCTTTGGCCTCCCAAAGTGCTAGGATTACAGGGGTGAGCCACCAGGCCCAGCCTAATTGGACATTTTCATAATAAAAATAAAATTTAAAAAAAAATTCCTCAAACATTTTTACTATTCTCCATCCTCACTGTCACTACCATATAAGCCTGTGCTCTCGGCTACTTGGAAGGACGAGGTGGGAGGATTGCTTGAGCCCAGGAGGTTGAGGCTGCAGTGAGCCGTGATTGCACCACTGCACTCCAGCCTGGGTGAAAGAGCAAGACCTTGTCTCAAAAAAGAAAAGAAGAAAAAGTTGTTCATTATTTCTCACCTGGAAACAGACTTGCTCTTCCAGCAATCCCTGCCCCCGATGTATTACAGATGAAGTAGTTCCTCTCCCTTTCAGACACAGCTCTGGAGCCAGGATTCTGGGAATAAGGCCACTTAAACATGCCCTGTTTCCCCTCTGCTCCCAACTGTGACCTGCTACTACTGCCTGAGTCAAGCAGAGTCTGGGGCAGTGGGTGGGTGGGACCTGGCTGCGACAGGTGAGAGGCTATGTCTGAGGTGGAGGCTCCCAGGGGAACCCTGGGGCAGGCTGGCCCATCATGGGACACCAGGGAGAAGGCAGTGTGGCTCTTGTACCCTTGTGCCCAGGAGCTGAGGGGGGCCAAACAGGTGGGCCAGGTAGTCTCTACCCATAAGGCCAGGGCACCAAGGAGACAGAGAGAATTCCTGCTGGTGTTTTGACATCACGGATGTCCAACGCCCACAGGCTCACTGGCAGAGACCACCATCCCTTCTCCACTCTAGGGCCACCCCTCCAAGTGGGGTACTCCTGCAGCTTGACCCCAGCTCTGAGGAGCAAACTCATTCTGTGACAGCTCAGCAGGGGCAACAGAGAGAACCACCAAACCAGCTGCTGCCACCAGACCCCAGCACAGCCGGGACCCAGGACGCACTAAACCAGCCGTTGCTACCAGACTCCAGCACAGTTGGGACCCAGGACACACTAAACCAGCCGTCACTACCAGACTCCAGCAAAGTTGGGACCCAGGACACACTAAACCAGCCGCTGCTACCAGACCCCAGCACAGCCGGGACCCAGGACGCACTAAAGATGCCATCACAGGTCATGGGGAAAGACAGACTTGTCAGTGAAAGGTCACAGGACAACTGGGACAACTTAGCCCATCCAGAGATAAACAAATAAACACGTATATAAATAAGGGAGGGTCCACATCTCATTCTGTCCATCCACATTAACCTTCAAAGGATTAAAGATTTACATTTTTAAAAATGAAGCCATAAAAATAATCAAAAAAGAAAACAAAATCCAATATGCTGTATGTACATATATATAAAAGCCCATATATTTTATATATATGTCTCTTTATATATATAAAAGACTTCAATACGCTGTATGTATATATATAAATATATATTATATATAATATGCTGTATGTGTGTGTATATATGGCTTCAATATGTTGTGTCTGTGTGTGTATACATATATGTATATATATAAATATAAGACTTTATAACAAAGACTCAAAATATAAAAGCCGTAAAATAAACGAGTGATACATTTGACTACATAAATGTGTTTTAAGAAAACTTGTGTGGCAAAATAATGCTATTAGCAGAGTCAAAAGACAAGCTCAGGGTGGCAGAGGGAATTACGACTCACGTAATAATAGACAAAGGGCTATTTTCTCTAGTATAGAAAAAGCTACTAGAACTCAATAAGAAAAAAACCTAACAACCCAATACACAAACAGGCAAAGGATATAAACAGACCATTCACAAAAAAAAAAAAAAAAAAAAAAAAAAAGGTGGAGGGGGACAAACAGCCCTTAAATATATGAAAAGATACTCTTTCTGGAAAGAAAAATGCAAATTTAAAGTACCTTAAGATAAGACATATTATGGTCAGATTGGCAGAAAAGGAAAGTTTGACAACAGTTAGTTGGCAAGGCTGTGGGGAATAAGACACCCTCATTGGTGTTGGTGAGGTCAAATTGGTATATGCCTCATGGGATATACCCATCGAGTATCTATTATTTACCTTTTGACCCCAAAATCCCATTTTTGGAATTTTTCCAACATCTACCTATACATATATAAAAGAGTATTCATTATGGCATTGTTGTAATAGCAAAAAATGGGAAACATTCCGAGTGCCCGTCAACAGGAGACTGGTAAAATGGATTATTTGTAGTTGTAGGGAAAGAGATAGAAACTCTCTAGGTATAATCTCCAAGATACATTGTCAAAGGAATAAATAAAAGTAAACAAGCTTGTTTTTTTTAAAATCTTGTTTTACACACAAGATGGTGTGTACAAGGTACTACCTTTGCTTAAGAGAGAGAGAAAATTAAGTAATCAGATATGTAGTTATACTAGTTTGTACTTAGAAACTCTGGAAGAATGAAGAAAGAATGAATGAAAGGGGTGACTTTTGAGTTGATGGAGAACAGAGCAGGGAAACAGGGTACATGTGAGATTTTTACTATAGATTTTTAAATATTGCTTTGATTTAAAAAACCTGTAAATACATTACCTAGTAAAATAAATTCAAGGCTATTGGCAAAATAGAGGGCCTGGAGAATGCAATTACAACTTGAATACAAACTCTTAAGGAGACTCGAATCAAGCAGAATTTTTAAAAAGGACTGATTTTTAGAACTTAAAATATGTCATTGTATTAGTTGAAGGGGAATAAATTCACTCTTGAGATTCAAATTTGCAGCCTGGAAGGTCAAAAAGAAATATCAAATTTCAGAGCAAAAGTACACCAAGATTGAAATAAAGATGCCAAAGATAAACTGCAGGGGACCCAGTCAGGAGCACTCACATGCACAGGAAAGAAAAGGTAAAAGAAACAATAATCAAGCAACAGGCCGGGCGCAGTGGCTCATGCCTGTAATCCCAGAATTTTGGGAGGCTGAGGCAGGTGGATCGCTTGAGCCCAGAAATTTAAGATCAGCCTAGGCAACATGGCGAAACTTTGTCTCTCCAAAAAATACAAAAAAAGTTGCTGGGCCTGGTGGCGTGTGCCTGTATTCCCAGCTTCTCAGGAGGCTGAGGTGGGAGGATCACTTGAACCCAGAAGGTGGAGGCTGCAGTGAGCCGTGATTGTGCCACAGCACTCCAGCCTGGGTGGCAGAATAAGACCATGTCTCAATAAATAAACAAACTAACAATAATCAAATCAAGGAACAAATAGATGTTCCTAAGCTGAAAAAAGACCAGAGCCTACAGAGTGACAGGTTCTGTGAGCTCCAGATGAGGGTGCTGCGAAAAGAATCCCCATCGAGGCATGTGCTACAGAATATGTGTTTGATTAGGAACCCCAGAGAAGGGACAGCTGCCAATAATGAAATGGAAAGTGCAACAGGGGAAGAAAAAGGAAATCGATAACCAGATCAGAGGGAAGAAAAACACAAGATAAACCAATAAATGTAAAATAAGCCAAAGGTAATTAAGTACAGTAGATCAATTGTTAAATGAAATGTGAACAGAGTGAATTCTCCCACCAAAAGACGAGTCAGCTTGGGTTTAAAAATACAGTGATAGGCTGGGCACAGTGGCTCACACCTGTAATCCCAGTACTTTGGGAAGGTGAGGCAGGTGGATCGCTTGAGGTCAGGAGTTTGAGACCAGCCTGACCAATGTGGTGAAACCCTGTCTCTACTAAGAATACAAAAATTAGTTGGGCATGGTGGCATGTGCCTGTAATCCCAGTTAATCAGGAGGTTGAGGCAGGAGAATCACTTGAACCTGGGAGGCGGAGGTTGCAGTGAGCCGATATCGCACCACTGCACACCAGCCTGAGTGACAGAGCAAGACTCCATCTCAAAAAACAAACAAACGAAAAAAAATGAAGACAACAAAAATACAGTGGTGATGGGCAACATGAAGAAACCCCATCTCTACAAAAAAGACCAAAAAAAAAAAAAAAAAATTAGCTGGGCATGGTGGCACACAGGCCTGTGGTCCCAGGTTCTCGGGGTGCTGAGGCAGGAGAATTGCCTCAGCCAGGGAGGTTGAGGCTGCAGAGAGCCATGATCACACCACTGCACTCCAGCCTGGGCAACAGAGGGAGACCCTGTCTCAAACAAAACAAAACAGTGATGTGACATATACAAGAAATTAGTAGTTTCAAAAAATGATAATGGTAGAAAATAAAAGAATGCTAAGCAAGTGCAAAAAAAAAAAATAAAGTAAAACAAGGAGTGGTCATATTAACAATAGAAGGGTGAAATTTAAGGTTAAGCACTATAATAGGATAAAGAGGGACACCATGTAATGATAGAAAAGCACAATTTGTAACGACATGACAGAATACTCAAAATCTGCAGGCTCCCGACAGCATCGTAGTTAAATATAAAAAGCAAAAACTAGGAAAAGCACCAGAAGAGCTTTATAGAGAAAATGTGAGTGGAAGGTTTAACATAACACATCTCTATCAGAATTAGAGTAAAAGACCCCTGCCCCCAAGCAAAGGACACAAAGGAAATGAAAGTTTGAATAATGTGATCAATAAACTTGATTTGATGCAGTTAGGACCTTATATCCCTTAAATAGAAAATATGCATTTTTCCATCCAGGGATTAATATGCATTAATCCCAGCACTTTGGAAGGCTGAGGTGGGTGGATCACTTGAGGTCAGGAGTTCCAGAGCAGCCTGGCCAACATGGCAAAATCCCCTCTCTACTAAAAATACAAAAATTACCTGGGCGTGGTGGCGCACACCTGTAATCCCAGCTACTTGGGAGGCTGAGGCAGGAGAATCGCTTGAACCCAGGAGGTGGAGGTTTTGGTGAGCCAAGACTGCGCCACTGCACTCCAGCCTGGGTGACAGAGTAAGACTCCATCTCAAAAAAAATAAAATAAAAATAAAAATAAGAAAATATGCATTTTTCTTATATGTCTATGAAAAACTTAGAAAAATCATTTACTTGGTCACAAAGAAATTCATAATAAATTTTAAAAGTGGAGATTTTACACATCTGGAGAAAATGAATGCTTTCCTAGTAAAATATAAAATGGCCAAAATTAACTAGAAGGTGAGTAGAAACTTAAATAAACTAATTACCACTGATGAGAAAAAAAATCTGCCACTGAAAAAGGCACCAGGTCCAGAGGGTTTCATGAGAGGGAACTGTAGAAACCTTTTGAATTCATCTTTGCCAACACCTTCCTCCTCCAGGAAGCACTCCTGGATTTCCCTCTTGCGAACAAGATTCTGGGAGGATGGCTCCTCCAACATGCCCCCCACAGCTCTTTGCAGATGCATCATGTCATATCATATCATATCTGCCATACCATAACTACCATGCCATACCATATCATAATTGGATCTGCTGTTCAATTTCTCCTAGACAGTAAGCTACCTGAGGGCAGGAACCATCCTTTATTTTTCATTGCTCCCTAGTGCCCAGTACAGCAGCTGACATTCACTGACTAGGTGAATATGGTAAGTGAAAAAGCAGAAGGCACAATCGTCATTACGCTGTGATGTCTCTATGGGAACTGCCCAAGACATACACATAAGAAGGCAGAATAAATGGGAAGAAACCAACATGCTAACAGTCATTCGATTGAGATTTCCTCCTATTATTCAAATATTTGTAATGGAGTTAAGCTATTTTTATAGGGAGGAAATAGTAATTTACACATTTAACTGGGCCAACGAGGAGAAAGGAAGGGGGAGGTTGGGAGGATTCTGCAGGCAGGCCCTTCTGCTACCTCTGCTTCCTCTTTCTGGCCCAGCCCCTAGACAGACACAGAGGCCTGGACGGGGGCCCCTGCCCCACTCCCTTCATGCCTCACAGGGGACCCACAGCCAGGAGAAGGCAAGGAGGCAGGGTGGGCACCCACAGGGGCCTCAGCTGGACAGAAGGGTCCTGCGGGGCTCACCTGGCAACAGCTCTGCAAGTTCCCTCAACACCAGAATCCTTCTGCAATCTGGAAACAGAGCTTCCCAAAATTTAGCAAGAGCACCTGTGCCCCTATGCTCCTGTGCCCCAGAGCCCTAGTCCTGGCAGCCCTATTTCCCCCTCAATATGAACCAACAGCCGCTGACCTCTCACTCCCCGGTACAGATCCAGCTCTGAATCTCCCTAACATTCAGGCATGGAGCCTCGACCGCATTTCTGGTCAGCAGCTACCCCCGGTCACGATCATGGACTTTCCCATTCCCCAGGGCCTGGCACTGACCACCCATCCAGGCTGGCATTCAGAAGTACTGATGCCCACCCTTCCCTGCACTGGACATAGTCATCTCTAAGAAGGGCAGAGAAAATAGGTCCATGGGAGCTAAGCTATGAGGAGGCAAAGGCCTAAGAATGATATAATGGACTTTGGGGACTTGGGAGTGGGGGAAGGGTGGGAGGGGGGTGAGGGACAAGAGACTACACATTGGGTACAGTGCACACCACTCGGGTGATGGCTGCACCAAAATCTCAGAAATTGCCACTAAAGAACAAACACCACCTGCTCCCCACAACTATTAAAATAAAATAAACATTAAAAAATAGGTCTAGAGTGAGGTCAACTACTGAGGCCTGGGAAGGAAGTGAGGGGGCAGGTGGGGCCCATCTCAGGCCCCTGGGGGCCGAAGGGAGCCAGGGACTAAAGAGGTGAGAACCAGGCGCAGGCTCCAGGGAGACCCCCAGAGACCATGTGGCCTGCAGGGGAGTTGGGGGGGTGTGCAGGGAGATCTCTGGGGGGACAGCAATGTGGGGTGAGGGTGGGAGGGGTACCCAAGAAGCTGCTCTCTCCTAAGTCAGGTCCTAGGCAGGCAGAGGGGCTCCTGGGACAGCCTGGGGCTGCAGGTGAGTCCCTGGGAGGGAGACAGCTGAGGCGGCTGCCCCAGCTGGAGGGTGGGGGTGAGGGTTGTTGGAGGAGGGAGTACAGGCAAGGGGCTAGCTGGAGTCCCCTCAATTTGGACTTAGCTTCCTGCTATTACCAACGCCCCTTGCCAAAGGCCCCCTGGCTGGCCCCGAGTGGGGACAGGTGGGTCTGTCCCGAGGCCAGTTTCTTTCTCTCAATCACAGCGGCCTCGGGCTGCCCTCGGAGTTTGTCCTAGGAAGTGGGTGCTGGGCCTGGATCCAGAGAGGAGGGGCCCCCAGGTGGGTTTTAGGATTTGGGAAAGGGAGGGGAGAGAGTGGAGAAACTGCTGTGGCCGCCCTCTATTCCCTCAGGGGCAAGGGCTCACTCACAGTTCCCAGCGGAGGAGGAGAAATGAGGGCCCCCGCTCCTTCTAGTCGGGGCTGCCTGCTCAGGTGCGGCGCCTCCAGGGTTGCTTGTATAAGAAGGTGCAGCAGACCGGCTGGAACTTCCCTCCCAGCGGCCAATGCCCCAGCAGCAGGGGCGGGCTCCAGGCCAGCTCCACCCACCTGGGCCTTCCCACTTCTGGGTGGGGATGGTGACTGCACCCTGAGATCCCAGAGCCAGGACCACAGCCATGGGGAAGAGTCTCAGAGGCCCCTTTATTGCACCGCCTTTGGCCTGGCTTCCCAGGGCTCCCTGAGTGGCCTCTTTGGGAGAGAGGAGGAGTCATCCCTGCTTACCTCTCTCTGTCTCCCTGTCTCCCCTCTCAGAAGGGTTTGCTTCTGCCCTCTCCTGGGCAGCAAGAGAACAGGGGACGTCCCTCTCCTGGGACATCAACTCTCCCACCACAGGGCTGGGCACGCAGGATGCTCAGAAGAAGGAGCGCTTGCTTGCCTTCAGCTTGTACTGTTCTTGCTGAGAGGAACAGGGTGGCCAACCCTAAAGGCCACCTGGCTGAAACTGAACCTGCTGTCCAGGGTGGGGCTTGGGGTCAGGGGGCCTGGAACTGTCCTGGACACAGCCACTTCCTGGCTGTATGAGCTTCGTCCTGTCACTAAACCTCTCTGAACCTCTGTTTGTACTCAGGGCAAATGGAGGTGCCTACGCCTGCCTTCCAAGCTGCTGGGAGCTTAACCCTGGGTTACAAGCCTTTGAGCAAGAGCCCACAGGACTGTTAGCCCCTTTGGGACTGCGTCTTACCACACTTTGTCCCCAGTGTCCAGCACGGTGACCAGCCCACACCAAGTACTCAATATGTGCGATTAGAGTGCATGGAGAGTGACAAGGCTGTGAAACACCATCCATGGCAGGAACTCCTCTGTTCTGGGGGTCCCTGGCCTTGCCCAGTAGCCTGCCCTAAGCCCTGAGCTGCCGCCTGACAGACGGGGGTCCCTACACACTCCCCAGTGCCCCCGTGCCATGCCATCCCCACATCCTGCCCCCTCTGTTCTGCACCCACTTTCTTCCGAGATCCCTTCTCAGCAACGATCTCCTCCCCATCTTCAGCCTCCCCATCTCCTGCCCACCCACCTGAACCTGGGGATGTTTCCATCTATGACCTACACCCCCTCTGGCCACACTGTGTCTCTCTCTCTCCTTCTGCCTGTTGTCTACACACTCAATTCGCACCCTCACTTCACTCCTGACCACTGCCCTCTGCCTTCAGCACCCCCCTGACCAGCTGAGCTTCTAGTGGCCACTTCGGATAAGTGTTATATGGCCTTTCTCTCACGTGACCTTCCTGTGCATCTTTCTTCTGGACACTTCTTGTCCTCTGAGCCAGCACTCTCATGCTTCTCTTTCCTTTGTCTGGCACCTAAATCCAGGCAGGCCCCACCTTTCTCCACCCTGCTCCTCCCCAAGTCCCCCCCACCCCCCAACTCAGTAAGCAGCACCACTGTCTGCCCACAAGTGCCAGCTGGGAATCTGGAACTCAACCCGATTTCCCTCCCACCTCCCTCGGCCCCCAGACCCTGCCCATCCATCTCCCAAACCTCTGTTACCACCACATGCCCACGAGACCACCAAGAGCTTCGGCCATTCTTGAAGCCCTGGCCACAGGGATTTTTTTCTCAATCCCATTCCTGTCTCTGCTAAAAGCCTCACAGCAGCTGCAGGATAACGTGCACATTCCTGGCAAGGGCTCATGAGGCCCTGCCCCGGTGGGCACCCACTCTCAACCCCATGCTCCACTCTGAGCCCCGGCCCCATGTCTTCTGTTGCTGGCCTCCTATCCAAGAGGGTGAGTCCCCCAGGACCGTGGCTGTGCCTGAGTCCTCTCTAGATCCAAAGGCTCACCAGGGCTCCGCAGCTATTTGGCTAGTTAATGCCTAATGAACGAGTGAATGGGCCTGGAGGATTATGGTGGGGAAATGCCGCCTGGGACAACTAAGGGCAGGGGTGGGGTTCCCTTGTGGGGGCAGGACCAACTCCCTACCCTGGACTTTGTTGGGGGTGGAGCACCAGGGAGAGCCACAGCTGCCTCTTGAATAAAGCTCCGTGGCAGGGAAGTGGTACTATTGCACTCATTGCACAGGGGAGGAAACTGAACCAGAGACGCAAAGTGACTTGTGGAGGTCACATAGTGAATTAGGGCCACTGGGGCCAGGGAGCTGCCTGTCTCTGGCCAATGTCCTAGTTCCCCCCTGGGTAAGTCCCCTGCCCTCATCACCTGTGCCCCTCCCCCCATATGCCACTGCAACTGGGAACCTGCTGGGAGCTGGAGGAAGGATGGGCAGAGGGGCCACCTGGCAGGCGCCCTGGCAGCCGGGGTGATCTGTCTTCTCAGGAGATGTCAGGACCTGGGCAGTCTCCTTCCTCTTTGGTCCTGGGGCCTGGGGTGGTGGCCCTTGGGCAGACCTACAGAGGCCTGGCTCATAGGTAAGGGGCTGCCGCACCTCCGCCCTATTCAACATACACTCTCTGTGCACTCTGTCTGAGCCAGACCCTGGGCCTGATGCGAGGTTCAAAGAGCAAGGCCATTCCCCCACCTCCAGGGGCTCCGCTCAGACGGGCAGGCACCCTCCCACCGTCACTAGGACAGAGAATGTGGAGAGGCCGGGAAGTGCGCCACCGGGAGCCTGCGCAGGAAACGGAGGGGTGCCGGGGGTGGGGAAGAGCGCTGGCATCCAGCCACCCATCCCAGAGAAGCTGCCTGGCTGGCTGGCAGGGGCGCGAAACAGAAACCAGCCGCGGTCTCCAGCCCCGCCCGCCGGGTGCCGTTTTCCACCCTGGCCACAAGGCGGCGGGCTGCCGCTGCAGGAGCCAGAGTGAAGGCGGCGCAGACCCAGGGAAGCCAAACGAGGATGACCCAGTCTGGGTGGACCCCCTGCTGCTGCCAAGCGCTTCGAAGCCTTACTTCATTTAAGGCTCACAACCCTAATCCTTAGGTATTGTGCTTACACCAGAGGACGCTGGGCCTGGGCGGGGGGGGGGGGGGGTCCTCGCTTGTAAGTTAAGTGGCTGTCAGCAGCTGGCAGGTGACCCAGCAAAGTCCAGTTCCCCTTTCCCTAGTCTCAAAACCTGAGCTCTGCATTGTAACGAGACAGGCGGAGGGAACACCCAGCAGCGGGCCTACGGAGGCGTGTCTCCTTCGTCTGGGCATCCCGGACTCAGTCCTGGCACATGGTGGGCATCAGTGTTCATGGTAATGACATCAGGCACAGCGAAATAAATCAGAGGCTCCCAAGGTTCAGAGGTCATCTGTCCATCCCCTCCCTTTGTGCTAAAGAACAAACCGAGACCCTGACAGAGGAAGAGAACTGCCTCTAGATCATCACACGGCCGGTGGCAGATGGCAGAACGGTTCTAAGCATCCTTTTCTCCCCCTCGGGCTGCCCCTCCCTGAAAAGTTCCTAAAGTTCAAAATGTCAGAGTCCCCCAGAGTGTTCTGAGGATGCAAGAGTGTTTGTAAAACGTGCTCTATTTTCGATTTCCCAGATTAACACAACTGGATTCTGAAGAGGGGAAAAAACAACCTCACTTAACACGTCTTTCTGAAATAAACCCATCAGGAGTTCTTTAAAAAAAAAAAAAAAAAAAGGAACTGAAATGCTGGAAGCACCCTCAAAGGGAAGCAGACGCCTGACTTTCACATCCACCCTCTCATCTGACTCCAGGCTCCTTGAGCTGGCGGCAGGCCCGCAATCCCCCGTTCCGTGCCCAGATGCACTTTGGAATATAGAACAGCTGGGACTTGGAAAGATAATATGTGGCACCCACCTGCTGTAGGTTACATAACCTCCCAGCAGGGCTTGGGGCAGCAGCCGGCCATCGAGCTTATTTGCATTTCTGCAGCAAAACATGAATATTCACACAAGTGCGATAAATAAAGACCATCAACAGCCTCATATCAGTTCAAGCGCAATTTTGCCACCAATTTGATTACGAAAAATCTTTCGGGCTTCCAGGGAGCTTTGGAGCCTGGGAATTGCAGATGAGGGATGGGGGCCTGCACTGTTTCGCGGTTGGGGAGAGGGAGCTCATCCGAAGTCTTCCAACAGAGGTGGGCGTCATGCCCGACGCTGAGCGGAGTGGGTCTCCTCGAGCCCAGGCTCCCTGCGGGCGCGGTCCTCAGCGAGCCTCCCCGCCTCCGCGCCCGGGGTCGTACCTGCTTCACGATCTCCTACCGCGGCGGGCCGCGTACCTCCTGGATGGCCTCTTAGACGTTCTCTGAGTCGCTGCGCGACAGGGGCAGCAGGCACACCCAGGAGCCCGCTACGCTGCAGGCCTTGAAGCTGCCGCTGCTTCCGAGGTTGCCGGCGGGAGGCGAGACGACGGCGCGCGTCAGGTCGTCCAGGGACTGCGCGGGCCGCACGGGCGCCGTGGGCCGCAGGTACAGGCAGGCGGGCAGGCCGGGCGCCAGGCTGCTGCGCTGGCTCGCGGCGCCGCGCTGCGCAGGGCCGCACAGGGAGCTGGCCCCGCCTCGGGGCTCCGCTGGGGGGCCGTTGGGGGCCGCTGCCACAGCCGCGCTCACGAACCGGTAGTCGTAGGCGAGCGGCTCAGGGGCTGCGGGTCCCGATGGGGGGACCTGGCGGCGCGTCAGCGGCAGGGTTGCCCAGCGCAGGCAGCTCGCGCACGTACTGCGCGGGCAGGTAGAAGGGGCGGCCGCCGGGCTTGCGCCGCACGTGCCACCAATGCTCAGTGCTCTGTGCTGCGCCGCAGCGGCCGGTAGCGCTCATTGGGCGGGATGGCCACGCGGCGCCCGTCCTTGCCGGTGTACTCGAAGGGGTGCTCCACCAGTACGTACACGTCCCCCTCCACATCCGCCGCCATTGCGGCCGCGGCATTTTCCTGCAGGCAACAAGGAAGAGGGCCGCGGAAGTCAAGACCACTGAGCCCGGAATAGCCCCGCACTCGAGGAGAGACTTGGGTTCGAGTCCCGATGCTGCACTTGCCGTTCGCCTTCGGGCCTCAGTTTTCCCATTTCTAAAATGGGGACTTGAATAAAATCACATGCAAGGCTTCCATTCTTACACTCAGTGCTGGAATTAGGACAACCCTTTCATTCCATGGGGTTGATGCTAAGATTTGAGCCTCGCTTCAGTCCTGCGGTGGGGAGATTGTGGGTAGTCTTGGTCCAAATCGACTGCGAGGGAAACCTTGGCTTTAAAACGAGGGGTGATTACCTGCTCTAAGGTCGACACCACGCTTGCTTGATAGTTGACCGTGCCTTAGTTTTCCCGTCAGTCCAGTGGGAAGAGCAGCCCATTTCCTGCCGCTCCCCGGGCCCTGTCCCGCCTGGACGCCTCCCGCCCGCAGAGAATCCGCAGAGGGTCCCGTAGCACCACCTCCCTCCAGGAGCCTGCGCCCCGGCCCCGGGGTCAGGGTTGGGATGCGGGCTCTGCAGGCGCCCCGGAGAACAGCTTTACCTGGAGGCTGTCCCTGCCCCGCTTAGTCCAAGGGCCTTGGTGTGGGGGCCTCCGCTGTCAAGGCGGGGGAACCGGTTCTCTCGGTTTCTCTCCCCTTCCCCAGCGGCTTCAACGCAGACGTGAGCCCGAGCCGGGCCCGCCCCCGCCCCCTGCTCTCCGGCTCTCACGCCGCCCCCCGAGAGAGGCTGCCCACCTGCCCTGTGACCCCTACAGTGTCCCCACGAGAGTGGCCCCTGGAGAATGCACTCTGAGACAGTGACTGTCCGTGCGGAGTCCCAGAGCAGGGGCCCCCAAAGCTCTCCGGAGTGGTCACAAGCCCCGCTCCCGCCCCGGCTCGGTGTGTCAGGGATGGGGGAGAGCTTAACTAAATCTGCCGGCGCCCCTCCACCAAAGCCATGAGTCGGTGGTCTTCTCCGGAAGTGCATGGCCCCTCCAAGCTCCCACACTGACCACATCTCCTCCTGCCTCCTAAGGTGACCCAGGCCAAGGGCCAGGAGACCGCGGCTTGCCGAGGCTGAGGGACCGAAGGAGCAGGGTCCAACCGGGACTCCCGTAGGGCTCCTTCGCCACTTTGTCAAGCGTTCCTCGACTAGGAAAGGGTATACACTTGAGTCACTAAGCACACTGGGCCCCGGAGGCGGGGTCATTGAGCTGCCCAGAGCCAACAAACCCCCAGGTGCACACTGCCTCGGCGCCCCTTCCCCCTGGACCCCGCAGCGCACTCACGTCTGCTGGGCGGGCCTCAGGGAGCCCAAGGGCCGGGTGGGCGGGGCCGGCAGGTTAGGCCCGGACCATCGCCCTGGGCGGGGCTTCCGAGGTGGTGCCGGAGAGGTTTCGCGGAATCGGAGCTGGCAACGGCAGCGAATAGGGACAGCGACGCTCAGGAGTGCTGTCACCCATACCCAAAGAAGCTGCGTCTGGGCGGGGCGAGGAGGAACCTGAATGCCTCTGCTGGGGACCTTGGGGGGCATTGGGACGAGGACCGGAGCAGAAAGCCGGGATCCGGAGCCAGGAAGGCTGCGTCTGAAGGGGCGCTGGCTGGTCGCTAGCGGAGCCCAAGGAGGGTGGGCCTCCCCTGCCCCGCCTTCCCCCTTCCCTTCTCCCCCGGGGATTTGCTGTCCCGGAGTCCCTGCGTCCCTCCCGCCTGCGGCTCTGGGAATGCCGGTCTGGGGCTGGTTGTCTAGTGCGGGCGTTCCCGTTCGTGGGGAGGTCATTGGCACCCTGAATCACCCACTGCGAGCCCTTCCAACCGGATTGTAGACCTGCCAGCTCCGGGCCCACCTCCCCCAACAGGGCCTTTCCCGGAGCAACCCGGCCGGGCCTGGAAAAACTCCGAGCGGGATTCCCAGCGCAGGGACGCCCACCGGAGCGCAGTGTCTCGGGCTGGATAAGAAGGGGACCCGGCCACAGCTCCTTCGCCAACCTGCGGGAACACAGAGAAGGGGAGGGATTGGTGGGGGCCGAGAGGATCCCTGGAGCGCGAGAGCGCACCCGTCGCCAGGAGGTCCCCTGCGTCCACTGCCCAGGCGACGCAAGCTACAGCGGCGTCAACGCCTGGGTCGGCGCTAGGGGCCTGGGCCTGCTCCCCTCCCGCCTCCAGATGGAGGGCAGCCCTTCGCCTACCTTCTCCTCCCCGTGGGATGCGGCCCGAGCAGCTCCCGTCCCAGCACGGAGACAAGGGGAGCAGGCGCGCGGAGCTCCCGGGTGCGGACCCGCCACCTGCCGCACCCTTCCCTCCCCAACCCTGCCCCTTTCCCCACCCCCACCCCACCTCCCACCTCAACTCCCGCTCGGCGGCCCACTGCCTGCCCGGGCACCTCGGGGCGTCCGCTCGCCGGCCTCGTCTCCACTTGTCCCGGCAGGCGCGCGTGGGCTCGGCGTCCCGCGCTCCCTCCTCGACCGCGCGGCTCCGGCGCTGCCAGGTTTCCTGTATAGCAGTATAACCAGTGAGGCACCGGCGGAGAGCGCCCGGCAGAACTTCCTCCCTGACTGGGGCTGGGCTGCGGTTGCGAGAGACAATCCCCGGCGTCCTGGCTTCCTGTAGCCTCTGGGCCAGGCCCGCGCCTGAAGAGGAAAGATGCCACCCCCTCCCCTGCATTTCCCGGGATCCTGGGCCACTCCCGGGATCCTGGCTGTCTCCAGGGAGGAAGAGGCCGCGGGGCTGAGATGGTGGGACTGGGGATGGCGGGAGTCTCCCGCGCAGCTTCTCCTGGCCAGATTGCCTTCCCACCATCCCCCACTCCCTCTTGATCCTTGCGGGGAAAGAGGTCCACCCTCCAATCCGTCCACAGGGTAAGCTCAGAACAACCTCCTGGGGGCCAGGAGTCCAGCCCCAGGGCCCTGCGCCTTGGGGGTCTTCTGTTTGGGAATTATCTGCCTCTCTGGACAAGCTGCCTCGCCCTGATCTTAGCCTGCGCTCACTCCACACATCACAAACCACAGCCCTAGCAGACCCCCTGCCCTCAGGGGCCCCCAGAAACAGTTGTGCCTATGGACCTGGCTGTGTGTGCGGAGAGCTGGCTGATTCAGGCTAGTGTTCTGGGAGGAAGAGAAGCCCGCACCCCAGGCCATGGCCCCTCTTGACTCCACCTCCTGGGGGCCCAGGGTTGGGTGGGAAGCTGAATATGGCCACACTGGTTCTGGAACTCCCTTACCTCTGTATCTTTGCCCCTGCTAGGCATTGCCCACCCGTGAGTCTACACTTCCTCTGAGAATCTCAGTGTGTCTGAGGCCTGGTGGCACTTTGGGACCCTCCAGGGTGGGCACACAGCAGAACTCAGCATTGGTCTTTGGTGCCCGACATGCTTAGAAAATAGTGACTGGAGGAATCTTCTCTCCCTCCCTACCTTTTAGGTCTCTCCCCACCTGCAGCACAGCCAGGCAGCGGCTGGCAGTGGTGATGGTCTTTGCGTGGGGTCAGGCAGGTATGATGCCCCACTCTGCTGCTTGGCGGCTGGTAGGCCTTGGGAGTTCTGCCTTATCTCTGCAGCTCAGCTTTCTTTCCTATCAATAGTAACACCCACTTCACTGGATTATTGGGAAGATTAAATGAGGTCCACTAAGCAGTGCTTATCACATGCCCAGCGTACACCATATATCAGCTATTTTTTTTTTTTTTTTTTTGAAATGGAGTCTGGCTCTGTCGCCCAGGCTGGAGTGCAGTGGCACAATCTCGGCTCACTGCAACCTCTGTCTCTGGGTTGAAGTGATTCTCCTGCCTCAGCTTCCTGAGTAGGTGTGATTACAGGCACCCACCATCATGCCCAGCTAATTTTTGTATTTCTGCAGAGACGGGGTTTCTCTATATTGGCCAGGCTGGTCTTGAACTCCTGACCTCAAATGATCTGACTGCCTCAGCCTCCCAAAATGCTGGGATTACAGGCGTGAGCCACAGTGCCTGCCTATATCAGCTATTATGACACTTTTATTATGTGATGAGCTCTTGGGGTTTTGACTGGAATCTCCAAACCACCCGTCCTCCTTCAGGCAGAAGAGAAGGGGAAGTCCCAGCTATTCGGGAGGCTGAGGCAAGAGAACTGCTTGAACCTGGGAGGCGGAGGTTGCAGTGAGTCGAGATCACACCACTGCACTCCAGCCTGGGCGACAGAGTGACTCCGTCTCAAAAAAACATGGGTGAGAAGGGGAAACAAGTGCCCTCAGAGGCGCTTGGCTGAGGATGGAGAGGGGCTGAGCCCACTGGCAGGGCAGAACCAGGTCATGTGCCATGGCCCTCCACTGGGCCTCCCTCCCCCAGTTTCTCTTCTCTTCTCTGGCCCTACCATCTATTGTCCTTGGGGGAAGCTGCGGCACCTAGATGGGCAGAGGGTGCCAACTTGTAATCTGAAAGGGGCCTTCAAGGACAGGAAATCGCAGATCTGAATGTTGTCTGTTTCCATCCCATTTTACCGCAATCTGATTTCCCTGAGAATTAGTCTGTTTCCAAGGGCACCTTCGGGAAGAATCCTCACAGGCCTAAGCCCTCCCCAGGCCAGACTCCTGCCCACTCAGGGATGGGGCAATGAGGGCTCTGACCAGGCCAGGCTTGTGGTCACGGCGGGTGCATAACCCAGCTCCTGGCTTAGGAGGTATTGGCATCTGGGCACAGGTGTGCGCCATGACCGGGAGAAGCTGTGCACAGCCTCCGCCTGCCTGCCACCGCCACCTCTGTTCTGCACAGGCATCCAGCTCCAAAGCTGGGTGGGTGACTCAGCAGCTGATCACCGCCAGGGAGGGGTGGGGGTGGGCTCATCTCTGACAGTGACAGGTGGATCTCCACCTGAGGCCTCAGACTCCAAGCTGAGCGCAGGTAAGACAGCTAGGACTGAGGGCCTGCTGGGTCCAGGAGAGATGGGAGAAGGCGACAGAGAGACCAGCAAACCCACATTTCCCTGAAGCCTGGAGGGTCTGAACTTCACTTCAAAAACAATTCCAGGCTCCCACCCCAGCACCAAGGCCCCTTCAAAGGCAGTCCTGCTCCGGGGAAGTTCTTCAGTCTCCAGTGTCCTGGCTGGGCAAGTTCAGTGATGCTTTGGGAATTCATGGCTTTGTGAGGCGGCGGCTGCATCCACAGGGCAGCTCCCCCGCATGCCCTGCACAGCTTAGGGCGAAGGACCAGGTCACTTCTCCACAGTGCAGGGCCCAGCTGCCTGCTGTCTCTAGGGTCCTGCCTATCTGTGCCCTGGCAGGGGTCAGTCAGGCAGAGAGTGTGACCCCGGGCACCCACCAAGGTGGGCCTGGAGCATCTGCAGCAGTGCCCCTGTCTGTAGAGGGGTGAGGAGGGCACGGGGATTGGGGGTGGGCAAGACGGCGACCCTCCCTAAACCGAGGAGGGCTCAAAGTGCTGGTTTCCAGTCATTTCTCCTTCTCCTAATGGGGCCAAGGCCCCAGGCTAGAGAAGAGCTAGGGGCTCTGACGCTGAGAAAGGGGTGGGTTCAGCAGGTGAGACGCACTGGGGTGGGGAGTAAAGAGGAGACAGAGAGGAAGTGGGGTCACCAGGACTGGCCCTGCCCTGCTGAGGGGCGGTTTGGCACTGGCAGTGATGGCCAGGAAAGGCACTGGGTGGGCCCACAGGCCCTGTCCCAGCAGTGGCCTGCCCAACAGCCACCCGCTGCCTCTAGGACAGGCCTGAGAGGCTCCTGTGTATCCGCTGGGGGTGAAAATGTCTGGATTTCATGGGTGACTCGCATACGGTCAAGAATAAAAAATACTTTCTGTTGAAATATGAATGGGAAAAACCCACCTTAAAAAACCAGACCTTTTAATCAGGAATGTGGAATTGAAAATGTTCCCCAAGTCCCCTTTCCACAGTGTTTGCCCAGCCCTAACGGAGGTGCCGGGATGCTGGTGAGCCAGGGCCTGGTGAGTAAAAGGCCCTGTCTGCCCCCAGACAGGGAGCATCTGGTGGTGGCCACGCCTCCTGCAGCAGAGGGGTGGGGGGAGGGCCAGGGGACATCATGGGGACTTCCTGGGCTTTCTGTAGGAGGCCAGTGCTCTGGTCACATCTGAGGTCTTCCTGACAAGGGGACACAGCTGTGACACGGTGAGTATCCTGGGCTGATAGGAAACCCAGCTGGGATGGCTGAGCCACACTCACCCCCGGCCTTCAGAGTGGGATCAGCAGAGGGGCATCAGGCGAAAACGTTCTGTTGCTGGTACTTGCGTCAGCGAGCACAGCGGGGGCAGTCCTTCTTCACCACAGCCTGGCAGCTCTGGTGGAAGACGGTCTTGCACTTGGCACACCTGGGGAGAGAGCAGCACACCTGCTGGTGCCGGCTGGGCTGGAGGTTGACCTGTGGCCACGCTGGCCAGCACTTTTGACCAGAACCCACGATACGGCTGTGACATACCGTGTAACCCATGCACGCACGCTGTGCCTTTCCATCCCGGAACAGGAGATTCTCGAAACAGTGCTTACCCATACGTCACACAATGCACACTGTGATATTCTCTGTCCTATTGCATTTTTTATAAATGCTGCTTGAGATTCATTAAAGATTTCTTACCTATATTTTTAAAAGCATTTACTTATTTATTTATTTATTTTTGAGACAGAGCCTTGCTCTGTTGCCCAGACTGGTGTGAGGCTCACTGCAACCTCTGCCTCCCAGATTCAAGCAATTCTCCTGCCTCAGCCTCCCAAGTAGCTGGGATAACAGGTGCCCACCACCACACCTGGCTTACTTTTGTGTTTTTAGTGGAGACGGGGTTTCACCATGTTGGCCAGGCTGGTCTCAAACTCCTGACCTGAAGTGATTCACTCGCCTCGGCCTCCCAAAGTGTTGGGATTACAGGCGTGAGCCACCGCACCCGGCCAAGACTGTATAATTTTAAAAACTCACTCCCAGGCCCATTCAGGGCTGAATCCCGGCCAGTGGACACCGATAAAAAAAGAACTAATGTTCCCAGTTCAGTTTTCCACTCCCACATGGGTTGCAGGAAGGTCTGGATGAATTTTTCCATTGAGAGGTTGCTGATAATGAGCAATAACTGGGAACAAGAGGGATCATTTCAGCAACCGAGGCAGTAGCAGTGGCAGTGGCAGCTACCACCCACCAGGTGCCCACTTTGTGCCTGGTCTTATGCCAACAGTGCAGGGCGGTAACTCATACAACCCTCCTCAACCCATGCATACACTGAGGCCCCAGGAGGCTCCACTCAGAGAGCCGGCAGCCACCTCTTCTTTAGGAAGACAGATGGTTCTGTAGAGGCAGAGGAGTCCTGGGAGAGCTTGTCTTGCCCCCTGAGCTGGTCCAGAGCTGGCCATGACTGCCCAGGGCGTGGGCTGCCCTGAACAACTGCACCGCCCCTTGGCACGGCACAAAGCAGATGTTCAATACGTTCCTGCCCATAGAGCGAAGCCTGCTGCCCTGCGTGCTTGGGCCAGGCTGTGGGTGTGGCGAAGGGTGGGGCTGGGAGGCAGCTGGCTGGGTGTCCCGCATACCTGACTGTGGTGTCAAACTCAGAGGGGAAGATGATGTCGTGGTGCTGGCAGATCTGGCAGATGAAGCTGTGCTGGGTGCACAGGTCGCAGTGGTAGACATGCTGAGAGGCAAATTCAATCAGGGCCTTGAGGAATCCTTCATACACCTCATCTGCGATCTGCGGAGGGCAAGTAGGAATCCTTCATACACCCCGTCTGCGATCTGCGGAGGGCTGGTAAACTGAGGCCCCAGGCCTTTCAAGCAGCTGCACTGAGTCACCATGGCACCCTGCCTAGAGAACTTCTACCCCCAGTTTCCATGCGGGCAAGAAAAGAAAACCTCCCTGAATCAGGCTGAGCAGTGGCAGCATCCAGCCCGTGGGTACTGAGGTCACTCGGGGCTTATGGGATTTATAGATGAGACCCAAATCCACTGTACCCTCCCCTTGGGGAAAGGAGTATTCCAAACTCTCTTCCCTACGATCCTGGGGTTGCTGGAGTTTTATTTCAGGGGTGCTGGGGGTATCCGTCCCTGCCCAGGAAGCTGGGGCAGCAGGGCAACCCACCCTGAGCTGCAGAAAAGCTGCAGACTGCTGTCTTCTTCAGTAAACTACAGACACCCTCTCTCCCATCTTCCTTGCTGACTTCTCCAGGAATGAAGTCTTTCTAGAGTTCTGGGCGGGGGAGGCATGACACTCTCACCTGCTGGAGGTCAGCAACACGGAACCTATGCGGAGACTCCAAGAGATAATTCCGGTGGTTGAGCCTTCAAACAAAACACAAGAGATTCTTTAGAAAAGTTTCGAAGACCCAGGCCAGCCTGTGTTGTTTATTTTCATTCCCCTGGCGCTGCTCACCAGGCAGACACCTCCCGCCTGGGCGGGGCAGGGCCTAGGAGCACAATTCAGCCTGCTTGGGACCCGGTCTTCAAGGTAACTAACTAGCTGGTTGGACCTTGGACATGTTACTTAAGCTCTCTGAACCTTGGGTTCCCCTCTCTGGGAAATGGAGTTGTCTGGATTGAGTAACTTATTGAAAGCATTTGGCTTGGTGCAGAGCTCACAGTAAACATGTAATTAATTAATTAATCATGAGGAAGATGAGTGCTGATATCTGGGACCAGGAACTGGGCTAAGAGCTTCATACGCACTCATTCATTTGATCCTCACAATAATCCTGTGAGGCTGGTACTAACACAACCCCAACTTTGAGAAGAGGAAACAGAGAGGTTAAGTCACTTGCCTGAGGTCACATATCTAGTAGGTGGGAGAGCTGGAGTTTGAACACAGGGGCCTGGCTCCTGAGCCTGCACCCTTGTCCACCTGGTGAATGCCTAGAGATGCAGGCTGTTGTCATTATTGCCACAGTCACATACCAGGGACAGTGCTGGGGACAGTAATGCACAGGATATGGCCTCTGCCCTCCTGTGGCCCCTGGTTTGGCCGAGGGACAGACATCCAAGTGTCTGGTTTCAGTGCTACATGAGAGCAACCGAGACGTATCCTAAGTACAGCAGATCCCATTTCAGAGGTGGCGGGGGGAGCAGAGGACAAGGGCTCAGCTGCCAATGCGGCTCTAATTTCCACCACACCAACGGCAGGGATCCAGCAGGCCCCATCCAGAGAGATGGAGAGGAAACACTTGCAGAAAGTCCCCTGGTACAAAACCTGCCTGGCCTGGCTGTGTGTGTTTACATGGGTACTGGGGGTGGGAGGTTACTCCAAGTCAGAGGATGCTTGGGAACCTGCTCCAGGATGCCCCAGACATCTGGGGACAGGATGGTGCCAGCCCTGGGTCTGGGCCTCCCAGGTGCAAGCTGTGGAGCATCTGGAATGGGGACTTGGCCTTGTCCCAGCTAGTGGCCTCAGCTGTGGTCCAGGGGAGCCCAATCTGGGGTGGAGAGGGTGAGTCTCACCAAGCAGCCACACAGGCCAAGATGCCAACTGGCCCCTCAGTTTACCATGCTGGTGTCCCCAGTAAACTTCCTACACTCTAGGAAGGGAAGCTGCCATTTGTCACCAAGAAAACATGGGACACAGCGGGCTGGGGGGACACAGGTTGGCCCTCAGCTGGCAGGAGGGTGGGCTGATCTGGATGGAGAATTAGCTTTGCCATCTGTCCTCTGACCACAGTCATGGAAGCCCTGGGAGCCCCTGTGCCCTGGGCCTGTCACCCTCTCAGCAAGGGCTTGTGACTGGCTTCTCCACAGTGCTCAGTCAAGGCCAGAGGGGAGAGGGCGCCGACCCAGGGGTGAGAGGCCACTTCCCCTCCTGGCTTCCAGGAGAGAAACTTTCATGCACCAGGGCACAGTCAGCCCTACTTAGGGCCTCAGTTTCTCCGCCCACACAATGAGGAGAACCTCTTTGTCCTCTGGCGTGAGGCTGGCTACCTGGGAAAGAGACCAGAGGAATCTGGACGGCTCTCCGGGAGAGAGGAAGATGAGGGGAAAGGTCGAATCTTAGCTCCTGGAATCGATGAAGTGATGGGGAAGGAAAGGGTCCGGCAAGGGCTGGAAGATCCGGGGGACATGGGTGGGGGGCCTGGGTGCCACCTGTCTCCTGAGCCCTGGCTCCTCCTCTGCCCACCCCTCCCCGGCTGTCGGGAGGGACAATGAGGTCTGGTGGGTGGACAGGGTGTGTGGCATTTCTGTGATGGCTTCCTCCCAAGGGCTGGAGAGGACACTGTCAGGGGCTTCTCTGGCCCTTGGAGACATGTCCCAGGTCTGCAGGAGAGAACCCGGCCAGGCAGCTGCCACTAGTGCAGGACAGCTCCTCCCTGACTCCCTGACATCCAAGACCTTCCCATGCCTCAGCCCTCTCCTCTCAACCTTCCCTCTGGCTGACTCGGTCCAGGCCCAGCTCCCTGGGCTAATTACTAACACCAGCTGCCACCCAGGGCTCTCCCCTTCACCAACTGCACTCCGCTGGGGCCACAATGGTCTTTTTGTGTGTTTGTTTTGTGTTTTTGAGACAGAGTCTCGCTCTGTCTCCCAGCCTGGAGTGCAGTGGCGTGATCTTGGCTCACTGCAACCTCTGCCTCCTGGGTTCAAGTGATTCTCCTGCCTCAGCCTCCCTAGTAGCTGGGATTACAGGTGCCTGCCACCACGCCCGGCTAATTTTGTACTTTTAGTAGAGACGGGGTTTTGCTATGTTGGCCAGGCTGGTCTCAAAATCCTGACCGTAGGTGATCCACCCGCCTTGGCCTCCCAAAGTGCTGGGATTACAGGCATGAGCCACCGCACCTGGTCTTTTCAGAGTGGTCTTTTCTAAGCCGCTGACCGGAAGTGACAGCCCTGTGCTCAAAACCCTTCAATGGTTCCCCACAGGTGGCAGATCAAATCCAAAGGCCTCGAGGGCCCTTTGAGTTCTGGGCACTGCACCTGAAGCCCAGCTGCCCAGAGGCCCTCAAGGGTGTCAGTGAGCTGTGCTCCTGCCAGCCTCTTGCTACCGGTCTCTTAGCCAGGAAAGCCAGGTTCTCCCCTGCCCTTTCTACTCTTTTCTCATTTTTCTAAGCCCCAGTTCAACAGACACACAATGCCACTGGTGTGGCAACATGTGTGTGTGGATGGAGTGAGGTGCAGAAGCAGGTGGTGGTGGGCTCTGAGAAGGGCTGATTGAATGGTCTCTTTATTCCCTTTCATAAATTTTCCTCGCTTGGAAGATTGACCTTTGTAAAGAAGAAAAACATTTCAGAAGGAAAAAGGAAAATATCTCTGCATGTCCTCAGCTCAGATGCCATCTCCTCTGGGGGCTCCTCTGGCCCCTGCCAAGGCTGGATCAGGTGCCCTCAGGGCACACACGATGCTGACCCAGGGCCATCTGTGGCCCAGACTCTGGGTCCCTCATGCAGCCCTCACCACTGCTCAGGAGGCCACAGGAACAGAGGAATCACTGGCCCATTTTATAGACGGGAAAACTGGACCCGGAGAAGTGAAGCAACTTTCCTGACTCACAGTGGGTGAGGGCCTCCCACGCTCTTTCCCCTGACCCACGCTGTTTCCATGGGACTTCCACAGGCATGGGAAGCAGGCTGAGTACATAGCAGGAGTACAGCGCTGCTGCCCAGGGATGGAGCAGGAGGGTCAGGGAGAGAGAGACAGGGCTGCCCCTGGTGCCCACAGAGACAGGTCTGTAAAGCTGATGAACAAACTGTCTCAGCAGGGCGGGGATGGGTGAATGGGGCTGGGGCCCACAACCCATACCACAGGCATCTGGTCTACACAGGTCTGCATGCCTGTGCAGGTACCTGGCTCCTTGACCAAGGAGGGTGATAAGGCCCCACCTGACCCCAGAGATTTCGCCACCTGGTTAGGTGGGCAGGAGGATAGTCTCTCTGGAGCCCTGGGTCATGGACTCTCAGAGGTAGGGAGTGAGTCAGCGCTTGCCAAGAGGTGGAGACCCAGTCACCCGCGATGCTTGGGATGGGCAGAGCCTCCTGGGGCGAAGCCTTCTAGGGTCTAGGGTCCCACATGGTGGTCCCTGGAAGGCTTTCTGTTCTTCCAGGCCCTACAGAGGAGACCAAGGCTCAGCTGGCAGCTGTGGGGCCAAATTCTCCTCTCTGCCTAGGGGAGAGCCCCCGCAGCACCCCTTGAGAGCCCCTGGGGACCTGCTCGAGGCACACCCTGGCCCTGAGGAGGCCCGGCTCTGGGAGCACTGCAGCCAGGATGGAGGAGGCAGTCTTCACAGAGGTGCTCTCTGGGCCAGCCCTGTGGGGAGGGAAGGCCAGACGGGGGAACCTGGAGGGGCTTGTGAACTGGTTCCTGCCCCTAGAAACCCAGCAGAGGTGGACTCGAAGCCCATTCTGGGCAGAAGGCACCGGCAGGCTTCTCCGCCTGAGGTCTGCCCTCCTGAGGGTGCCAGGAGAGCACAGCCCTGGGAAGACTGTAGCCTGGGCTGTGACCTGAGGACTGGGAAGCGTTTATGACAGACATGGAGAGGCCTAAGTCCCTGCTGAAGCCCAGCATCACATCCCATTCCTGAGCACCAAAGGCCCCAGGCCCTGGGTAAGAGAAGCTTCCTGAAGGGCATCCTGAGGGCCCCGCCCCGATCACCTCTTCTTTGGAGAATTTCAGGAGGGAGGCTGGCATGGGCCAGACGACTGGCTGGACAGGGAAGAGGTGGGAACATCTGGACCTTGCCTGCCTCTCGCCACACTCCCCACTTCCCTCGTCACTGTAGCCAAAGTTCTCCCTGTGCTTTCCACCGACAGTTCATGGCCTGTGCGTGCTATTCCTTCTGTCTGGAATGCCCTTTTCCCCTTTGCTTCCCCTTTCTAATTCGTCATTTTTCAGGTCTCACCTTAGAAGTCACTTCCTCCAGGAAGTCCTTCCTGCTTTGTCCTCCTCTGATCTGGGCTGGATGTCAAAGCCTCTGTGCTTCCAGGACGTCCTGCCTCTCACCCTCACCCCCGGATGGAGTTGCTGGCTTTCCCACTTGTCTCCCTCTCACCCTCACCCCCAGATGGAGTTGCTGGCTTTCCCACCTATCTCCCCTCTCACCCTCACCCCCGGATGGAGTTGCTGGCTTTCCCACTTGTCTTCCCTGCCAGGCCAGAGGCTTCCAGCGGGTCGGCCCTGGCTCTGCCCGGCTCAGTGTTGGAGCCCACATGCCTTGCCAGGTGTGCAGTGCTTAGTATGTTCTCAGTCCATGTTTTTGAGTGAACAAATAGATACGTGAAAAAAAAACCCAAAATCACCCCCAAAAGATGTGATCATTTCCCAGGCCCAATGGGAAGATCTCTGCCCATGTTTCCTCCAAGTGGACGCCTTGCCCTGGGCACTGCCCCCGTGTGTGTGTGTGTGTGCACGACTGCCTGCATGTGTGTACATTTGTGTGCATGTGCATGTGTGTGCAAGTCTGTGCATTTGTGTGTACATTTATGTGTGTGGGTGTGTGTGCGCATGTGTATGTGTGTATTCATGTGTGTGTGTTCGTGTGTGTTCATGTGTATGTGTGTGTGTTCATGTGTGTGTGTGTGTGTGTTCGTGTGCATGCACGTAAAGGGTGCTCACCTCCTCCTGAGCTCCTTCAGGGCACCGCTCCAGCACGGGCCCAGGTAATCCCCCAGGAGCTTTAGCTGCTCCCAGCTCCTCCCGATAAGGTGCATCCGCTCCACATGCTCGTACAGAGATGCGTTTGCCATCTGCAGGTTGATGAGGGGCTGGGCCCAGATCTGCATCAGAAACTTCAGGGCCTGCCTGCAGATCTGGCGGCACCACCAGGCATTAGGGATGGGAAGGAATCGCTGTTCAATGAGCACTGCCTGGCCAGGTGCCACATGACCTGCTCACTTACCTGAGGGGCTATCTTCATTTTACAGATGGGGAAACTGAGGCTCAGGGAGATGAGGGGATTTGGCTAGGGTCACCCAGCTTGTAAATAGTACAGTCAAGCTCTGAACCCAGTTTATCTGACTCCCAAACCCACTCTCCCTCTAAGGGCAAGGGTCGCTGCCCCCTCCCCAACCATGCTGAGATGAGGGAGGGACTGCTTTGGTTAACGCCCCCTCCCTCTGGGCCTCACAGATCAGGGTCTCTGGGTTCAGGAACCCTTGGAGTTCTTTCCCCAGAGTTGTTTCCTGGCCATGCCCATCCTATTCCTGGAGTCAGAGTGCCACAGCAGACACATCTGAGCCGAGGGCTCCCTGTGACCTTCCTCCCTCTCCCACAGAGGCAGCCTTCCAAGTTTTCTACCTCCGACTACACAGTGGAGCTGAAGGGCGCCACTCTCTGCTGGGCCCCCAAAACAAATCCAGTAAGAAGAACGTGCTGGAGGTGAGTGGTGGGGGTGGGGAGAAGGAGGGAAGGGGCTTAGTGATGCCTGCCAGCCCTCTGAAACTAGTGACCTGGAAATGACCTGGGGGTTTTTGACCCTTAATTCCCTATGAGCCAACACTGAGTGCAGCTTTTGGCTGTATTAATAGAGGTAAGAATCCAGAGCCAGAGAGGTGATACTGGTGCAGTTGCTGGCAGTGCTCTGGGACCCTTACTGTAGGCAAGCCCCAAGTAGGAGGACCTGGGAAGAATTGGGGCTACCATTCTCAGGGCTCAAGGCCAAAGCTGCACCCCCGCCCCAGGGGACCTGTCCTGTGTTTCTAGCATCACAGATTCTGCAGTTCCCCCTCCAGGAGCTGAGTTAATAATAATCCTTGCCCTGGAGGGTGGTGAGGAGTAGGGCCTCTGGAAGAGGAAATTCTCATGCCTAGAATGGCAGCCCTCGTCCCAGCCTGAGAGAGACAGGAGGCTCCGTGTCCTTGGCTGCTTACTGTGACAGGCCTGGTTGGGAAACCTCTTTCTCCCCAGGTGCCCTTCCCTGTCCCTGAGCCAAAGCCCCATTTCTGTCTGGACTGCATCCCCAGTGAATAAACCGGGGCAGTGGGCAAGACTACCAGGTTACCCCCACATGAAGGGACAGAAGACCCAGGATGGGTACTCCCAATGCCACACCCTTCACTGTCCACGTCTTATCTTGTTTTTAAACTACTCTTACCCTGACCTCAGTCCCTAGAAGGTTTGAGGCAGATCACAACAGAAACACACGTGGTGAACTGGCAAATTCACTGAAAAGCCAGGACCACAAAAAACAAGTTAGAGATGGGACTCAAGATGGAGAGGAATTAGGGGGCAGATGATGTACAGGTGCTAAGGTGTGGTTGCTGAAGAAAATTTAGCTCTGACTTTCCTGCTAGGGAAGGTGAAAAGAGAGGGGCTATCAGGTGCATGTCTCTTTGTTGTTGAAAAAATAATAAAACCCGCCCAGATGTTGAGGGAATCAAAGCTTTTTCCTAACCCTTCGCTCTTAAATTTCTTGTGTGTAGCTCCGTGAACATGGGATCTAGAAGGACAAGTCAGGTACCCTGCAAAACACCTCCAGGGAGGTTTAATGGGGCTGCTTCAGGTGGCATTATTATGATGAAGGCCAGCAGCATGACCTCATGTCTCAGCTCAGAAAAAGCAATTCTGCAAAGAACCTGACTGTGTAGTTTCTTGATTATTCACCAAGCTCCATTCAGTTCTAGAACCAGGATATCTACAAAGCAAAGTTGGAAAACTGGTTTCATCTCATGAGCTACTCTGATGACTAGGTCTGGAGTCTTGTGGGGTTTTGTTTTTATTTTTTGTTTTTGTTTTTAGAGACAAGGGAGTTTGGGTTTCCTTTCTACCCAGCAGGCATGGCTCAGTGGCAGACACCAACCACTGGCATCTGGGTTGTATTTCATAATTTGCACGGTACTTGCAGAACCTTGTCTCATTTAAGCTTTGTAATAACCCCACAAAAATAGCTGGTAGTAGCTGAATTTTACAGACACTGAAATAGAAGCTTGAAGAAATTAGGTGAAGGTCAGGGTGGGCAGCTAGTGAGCAGCAGAGCCCGCCCTCTGGTCCCAAGGCCCAGGGACCCTTCTGCCTGCCCCTGGGGGAGTCAGGGCCTTTGCTTTTTGCCCAGGGCACACCCACTGGCCGCTCCCACTGGCCCCCCGCTGTGGAGACACCTCTACACTGTAAGAACTATCCAACCAAGGGGGCCAAAGCCAGCCTTGCTCCACAGTCCTGAGGCATCAGACACTGTGCAGACTGCCCTGCCCCCTGCTGGCTGCCTGTCTGCTTCCCGTGGCCAGCCCTGACCGCGGCCCCTGTCCCCCAGCCACTTCGTTGCTCGCCACAGCCCCTACTCTGCTGCTTCCATTCTGGGGCCCGAGTGGAGGGGTGGACCTAGAGGAGGCTGGCATTGCTGAGCCAGCAGCAGGGACACTAGACACAGGCAACAAGGGTAATGGAGCAGAACACAGGCTCTGGAACCAGCCAACATGGCAAAACCCTATCTCTACTGGAAATACAATAATCAGCTGGGTGTGGTGGTGCACGTCTGTAATCCCAGCTCCTGGGGAGGCCGAGGCACTTGAGCCCAAGAGTCAGAGGTTGCGGTGAGCTGAGATCATACCACTGTACTCCAGCCTGGGTGACAGAGCAAGACTCTGTCTCAAAAAAAAAAAAAAAAAAAAAAGGAAGCACTGGAGGACATTAAACAAATAGCAGATCCTCCAGCCTGGCCAACATAAAAATACAAAAATTAGCTGGGCATGGTGGCGGGTGCCTGTAATCCCAGCTACTCGGGAGGCTGAGATAGGAGAATCACTTGAACCCAGGAGGCTGAGGCTGCAGTGAGCCGAGATCGCGCCACTGCACTCCAGCCTGGGCGACAAAGGGAGACTCCATCTCAAAACAAACAAATGAACAAACAAAACAAAACAAAACAAATAGTAGATCTGGTCAAGCCCCTCAGAGCTGTTACATAAACCAACTACTGAGGGTAAAGACCTTTGGAAGGACCATTTAAAACACCTGGGGCTTCATCGGGCTGGATTTGCTCTGAGCTACAGGTGGAATCAAGAGTTCTCTATAATCATCACTTGCACAGCGTAGTTTTCAGGGAAATATTTTCCTATTTGACAGGTGAAACAGTATTTTTCACCTGCCTGTAGGCAGTTTTGAGACAATATAGTACTTTTCCAGAAGTGCTTCCCTGAATGACTGCGCACGATTATGATGACATTCTGGAATGGGGTTTTATAGCACTTGTGGGAACATGCTGCCCCTTTAGCAATGGAAAACAGGACTTCAGAGCTGCCTTCTGAAAGGCCTGGTCCCTGCAGATGGAACCCACCTGGGACCCTCCTGGTCACCTACCCATCTGCCTCCAGTGTACCACCCGGAAGCTCTTATGCCCCTGTGCGGGGGCTGCCTGGGGGCATTAGACCAAGCATGTGTGCCTTCCCCAGGAAGCAGGCAAACCAAGGAAGCAGGCAAACCCAGATCTGAATGCCAGCCACACCACTTCATCACTATGTGACCGGACAGGTTTCCTAACCTCTCTGAGCACCCATTTCTTCAGCTGTAAAATAATGATAGTTCTTACAGTGTGTTGTTGTAAAGATTAATTAGTAGGGGGAGTTCTGAGTGGTGGAAATATGAGTGGTGGTTATTCTTGACTTTGTGCCTACCTTTAAAAAAAATTAACAGATCCTTTCCACCACAGAAGCTCCCAAGTTACTAGGAGCTGACTCTGGCCATACCACTCACTCTCTACCCATCTCCCAGGCTGCTTCCAGCAGATCGGCTTCTTCTTTGTACGACCCAAGCTCTGTGCCTTCTCTGGCCTCTATTACTGTGACATCTGCCACCAAGATGATGCCTCAGTGATTCTGGCCAGGATCATCCACAGCTGGGACCTCACCAAGCACCTGGTAGGTCTTGAGCCCAGCTCGTCACAGCCACTCAGGGCTGCTGAGGGACAGAGGGGTGTTCAATCCTCTTTGCTGCTGCTGTTTATCTGTTTAGAGGAGTTTGGCTCCTCTAAACAAGGGAAGCTGGGGTCACTGGTTCAGGCACTGTGACGTGGGGGAGCTAACCAAGAGAAAAGCTTGGTGCCTGTCCACAGCCCTGGGCAGAGCTCCGTCGGTGGCTGTCTTGGTCCCCAGGAGGGAGTCTGAGGATGGTTTCCTGCAGCTACAGACATAACCGCTTAAGGCACCAGCAGATAAATGACTGATAGATAGATAGATAGATAGATAGATAGATAGATAGATAGACAGACAGACAGGCAGGTGGATGGTGGATGAGTGGATGGGTAGGTGGATGGTTACCTGGGCAGGTGAATGAGTAAATGGGTAGGTGGATGAGTGGATGGGTTGGTGGGTAGGTGGATCAGTAGGTAGATGGGTAGATAGGTGGGTGAATGGGTAGATGGCTAGATGGGTAGGTGGATGGGTAGGTAGATGGGTAGATGGGTGGGTGATTGTGTAGATGGCTAGCTGGGTAGATGGGTAGGTGGATGGGTAGATGGGTGGGCAGTGTGTAGATGGGTAGGTGGATGGGTGAATAGGTAAGCGGATGGGTAGATGGGCTGGCCAGTGAGCTGGCTATACCTTGGAGCAGTCATCCTTAAAGACTATCAAGTAGGCGTATCCATGAATTAATGACAAGGAACCAAGAAGATAGTAAATGACAAAGCTAAACGCAGTAGCAAAGCTGATACAAGGTGACATGGAGCTCAAAGAAGGAGCAGATTTTTAATAATATGTCTAAAGCAATAGTTTCATAAATGCAATTGTTAGCTTAGAGGAAGTAATAATGACCCACATGGTGAATGGTACATGGTAGAATGCATAGCTTTCTGATTCTATAGCAAGCTGAAGAAAGAGAAAAAAGAACGTGCACTGTGGTAGACTACAAAAAACTGCTTCAACAAAATTTTCAACTGAAATTGGTCTTCCAGACCTTTCTCCACCCCTTTATCCTGAATGGGCTTCTATAAAATCCCCAACAAATAGAATATACAGAGAATGACAGTGTAGGATTTCTGAGGATAAGTCATAAAAGTTAATACAGCTCACTGTCTCTATTGAAGCTTGTTGTGGAATTTAGTACCAGGTATAAGGAAGCCAGTGCCATGCAGAAAGTCAGCATGTAAGTCTTCCAACAGATAGCATCAGCTAACATCTAAGCCAATGGCTGGCATCAACTTCCAGATTTGTGAGTAAGCAATCTTTAGACAATTCTAGCAACGAGTCTTTGCAATACCCCCCCAATGACCATGATCAGAGCAAAATCAAAATAAAATTGCTGCTTTATGAAAATAAACGTTGTCATTGTTTTAAGCCACTTAATTTACGGTTAGTTTATTACAAAGAAATAGATGACCAGTAAAAACTTTGAGTAGTGAAGATGTAAGAGCACTAAGGATTAAAAGTGCTGAAAGAACTGGAAGTGAACAGCAGAGGAGGAAAAGTTAAGAAACAAATGAGAGCTCCTGAGAATGTCAAAAACAGAGAGATTTGCATTTTGGCTGAGGATAAGAAGAATATAGATCAAAGGCATAGAGAAAAAATGTGCTTGAAATATAGACTAAACTCCCAGAGTTTCAGCTATTGATAAAATTCAGATTTTTTTCACGAGTTCAAGAGATCAAGACCATCCTGGCCAACATGGTGAAACCCTGTCTCTACTAAAAATACAAAAATTAGCTGGGCGTGGTGGCGGTGCCTGTAGTCCCAGCTACTCCGGAGGCTGACGCAGGAAAATCACTTTAACCCGGGAGGCGGAGGCTGCAGTGAGCTGAGATTGTGCCACTGCACTCCAGCCTGGCGACAGAGTGAGACTCCGTCTCAAAAAAAAAAAAGAAAAGTCAGATTTTTTCAGACAGAAGTGTTTTATCAGCATTCAAAATAAATTTACTAAGAAAATCACAGTGTCTATTTTGGGAAAAGTAACCATCTCCTAGTCCAACTGTCTACCTAAGAGAAAAGTCTGAAATATATATAGCACTTAATTGTTATTGTATTTCTTTTCTCATAGTTAAAATCATTGAATGCCATCTTTGCATGAAAACATTGTGCAGAGTTCAAAACACTAAAAATATACGAGTAGTTCTTGGTTTTTGGTCATAAAAACAAACTATATTAGATGAGATAAAAGAACTACTGCTTTTCATTTATTCAATAATAGTTATATTGAATCTTTCTGCCATTGGTCTTTACATATACTCAGTGGAAGAACGAGTTTATTAATAATATCTCAAAATTTTAAAATAAACTGAAAATTCAAAATTATAGAGCTAAATTTACATATAATGCTACACTAACAAAATTCTGTGTGGTCAAGGATATTTATTTGAAAATAATTTTATATTTAGTTAATGATAAGTAGCCAGATAATTACTTTTCTATGAAGAAATGCTGAAAAGGATGAGAAGGCACTATTTTAAAATGAACATCTGAGATTTAATCAGAAAACCATTGGTCAATAACTGTTTTAAAATCACTGAAATACAAATCATCTGACATATGTTGTTTACCTTAAGTATATACTCATTTTGTAAATTTTTTTACCCCCTGACACACACACACACACACACACACACACACACACACAAACACACACACACAAGCACTATTCCCAGCTTTCTCTTCATGGAGTAATTTAATTTATTCCATTTTAAAAATCTTAGACTCAGAAAATAATAAATAATTAAGGAATATTATAGAACTGATTACATGATTTCAGTAAGCTAAAAATGTTCACTCTGTATTTCTCACTATATCAATGAGATTCTTTATTATACAAGTATAACAGCTCTTAAGAGCAATTAGTTAAGTAAAATTTTGTCAGAAGATATGAGGATTACTCTCTTATGTAAAAAAAGTAACTTGCCAACAAACAGGCATGATTGAATTAGAGAAGCTTCAGTTTTTTGTGACCCTGCTCCTGAAGTGAAACTTGGATCCTAAACACCAAATGGTGGGTTCACCTGCCATGATACATGACATTTGTTTTATCAAACAGCATAAACTCCGTTAAAGATGTTCCTTGAAAGGTCTAACTTCATGTATACCCTGCCATCAGAGCTGATCTACCATAGATAGACTAACAAATACCAACCGAATACAATCTAATGCACAAAGGACAGAAAAATAAATTACATTTTTCCCCAAATGTACAAAATTGATTGCTCATTAAGATGTTTATGGCCGGGTGCAGTGGCTCACGCCTGTAATCCCAGCACTTAGGGAGGCCAAGGCGGGCAGATCACGAGGTCAAGAGATCAAGACCATCCTGGCCAACATGGTGAAACCCCGTCTCTACTAAAAATACAAATTAGCTGGGCGTGGTAGTGCACCTGTTGTCCCAGCTACTCAGGAGGCTGAGGCAGGAGAATCGCTTGAACCTGGGAGGTCGAGGTTGCAGTGTGCTGAGTTTGTGCCACTGCACTCCAGCCTGGTGACAGGGCAAGACTCTGTCTAAAAAATAATAATAAAATAAGAAGATGTTTATATGTACATCTTAATTTAATTCACTATCTCAGATTAGTTTTAAATTTGCCTTTAAGCTTAATGGAAAATTCCCCTGAACTGTGGTATAATTTGAGTTCAAAATGTATTAATCATATCCAAATCTTCATCTTGAATCAGGAAATGTTCATTTATTATAAGCCATTTCTAAAATTGCTTTTAAACCTATACAATATGAATATGATTGGGTTACTAAGGTAAGCCTGGACATGATAAAGTAGGTTGTAAAAATTTAGAATTTTTAATCCCAGTAATCAAATCAGCATTCTAGGAAATCAAGTATGATATCTATCGAAAGGGTGATGACACCTGAATTATGGTATTATGCTTTTATAGCCAGCTTCTGAAACTGTAATATCACTGAGTATCACAGACAAGACACAATAATAAGGTTACCCGCAGAGAGAAGGTAAAATGCCTTGTAAATTTAACTTTCTAGATTTTCAAGTTTTTGTACTAAATACTAAAGTTGTACTAAAGTTGAAGCCTTATGTTCAGAAATGTTCCTGTATCTAAAAAATAAGCTTATGGCATTTCCCCATAAAACACATTTCTAAGTCCCAAGATGGAGTAATTAGAGAGATGTTTCTGCATGGAATTCTATAAATTGTCACACCTGTTTAGTTGAACAATGAATGAAAATATGCAGACTTGAACAGAATTCAAGAAATTATTAAAAGACTTACACTTTACCAGCAGAAATTACTTAATATAGGAAAAACATCAGTCATTTTTCAGGGAGTCATCAAGGGATTTTTAAATCACTAAAAATGACAAATAAGAAGCGGAAAATTATCACAATTATATAAGCAGTATTACTGCGATGTACAGAACATCTGTCACCAGTGATAGCCATTCAACATTCTACAAGGGGAGCCAATTGACGCATTCAATATTACAAGGCTAAAAGCAGTTATTACTTTTTTTTCACTTTTAAAACAAAACGCAATCATGTAATTTTCAGTTAGTATAAAAATTGAATGCACTCTGAGTCAAAAATAAGCAGGTATCATATTTTCCATATGGCCATTTGTAGCAAATCATACATTTCATTTTTGAGAAATGGTATATTTTTCAAAGTATTTTTCTGTGTGTTAATAAAACATGGAGAGAAAGCTGTGATTCTTTCTTTCTATACATGGCAATAAGAGTGTACAATACTCAGTCAGACACGGTGGCTCATGCCTGTAATCCCAGCACTTTAGGAGGCCGAGGCCGGTGGATCATGAGGTCAGGAGTTCAAGACCATCCTGGCTAACATGGTGAAACCCCATCTCTACTAAAAATACAAAAAATTAGCTGGGCATGGTGGCATGCGCCTGTAGTCCCAGCTACTCTGGAGGCTGAAGCAGGAGAATCACTTGAACCCAGGAGGCGAAGTTTGCAGTGAGTCAAGATCGTGCCACTGCACTCCAGCATGGGCAACAGAGTGAGACTCTGTCTCAGAAAAAAAAAAAAAGAAAAAGAAAACCAGAGTGTACAATACTCAAATACAACTCTGTGATTTCAGACTAAAAAATTGTGTAGCACCTATTTTCAAATATGTCTGTCAGAAGAGAATGATAATACTTTGAACTTCTTTTAAGATTAAGAACATCCCCACATCTTGTACTCTTCTCATTATCAAACATTTATTCAATACCTTATATATGCTGTAAAATAGGGCTGTAAATTTGAATCAATCACAGGCTTTGCTGTCAAGAACTTTGCAAATCAGTAGGAGGAGTAAAGGAAGGGGATTTTTGCAGAAGTGAAGGAAAAGAAGAAAGACTTTATTCTAGAGAAGATATAATATATGAGTGACAGCAGAGAAAATATGAATGTATGTGGCCTGTTCATAATACAATCACTAACACTAGTTGATTAGAGCAAATGATTGGTTAAGAAAATATTGAAAAATGCTTATAAAAGTAGATAGACATCAATTACATAAACACCTGAATGCCATAAAAAGGATACCGGATTTGACTGTATTCACAAAATGGTGGAAATAAAATTAAATGAGAAGTTGTTATGCCAAACAATAGCAAAAGTAGCCAAAGCTAAAATTAATTAAATGCTTACCAAGTATTTTACATTAATTGGTTCATTTCATCTTAAGAAAAACACATGAAAAATGCTACTCAATTCTCTTTCCCCTTAAATTCATCCTCTTGACAGTGTTCCATTTACTGGTTTCCTCATTTATATTAGTGAATTTCATTTTTAAACAATTACCAAATTATAGTGAAGTCAGGACCACTTTACAAGAAATTGATCTTTATGCCTAATTATACATAATTGATTTTAGTTAAATGTCCCAAATTACTGTTTCTACTTGAAAGGGCCCTGTTTAGAATCACTGAAGAGTTGCTTGTTTCACTGGAAACACAGAAAAGTTCTGAAAATTAAACAGAAAGAGAGAGAAAGCCACATTGACATTTGCTGTTCTGTGTCGGTGGTGTAGCTTTTTTTCAGATGAACTCTCTCACTGAAAACTACAAAAGTTCTGTATAAAAACACACAGAAATCTGCACAAAGTCCTTTAAGAACGAACAAAACCAGGCAGAAATAGAATGCATGAGTAAACTCAAAAACTTATCCAAAGAAATTACCTAATCTGAAGAATAGTGAGAGGACCACAAATGGTTGAACTAAAATGAACAGAGCCTCAGTGACCAGTAGGAGAATTGTGAGTCTACCATATGTGTAACTGTAGAAGGAAAGGATAGAGATATTTTGGCAAATAACTCCTTGGCAAATATTTGGCAAATATCAAAAGAGGCTGAATTAAAATTCTGGTAGAATTTTTAAAATAAATTGACAAGTGAATTCTAAGATTTATATGTATATGCAAAGGATCTAGAATAGTCAGAACAATTTTGATAAAGACTAAGAAACTGGAGGATTTGTTTCATAGAACCTCAAGTTTTAATATAAATATACACTATCAAGAGACACTGGTATTGGCCAAGGAAAGAAAAACAGACCAATAGCATAGAATAGAGATTACAGAACTAGACATACACACATATGTGTTTAATTTATTTTTGATAAGATGCCAAGCAAATCTATGGGTAAAAGAAGGAGTTGCCACATGGTGCTGAACTGTATTTCCATATATTAAAAAAAATAAACCAACCTTCCATGAAATGCAAAAATTAACTGAGTGGATAATAAACGTTAACAGAGGGCTAAATAACTGTATGTATTCTAGAAGAACGCATTGAAGAAATTACTTGTGACTTTGGAACATGCAAATGTTTCCTAAAGAAGGCACAACACCTACAAAATGTGTTTTAAAACGATAAATTATTTTATTAACATTGAAAACTTTTGCTTATCAAAATACATGAAAAAAAAAATAAAAAGGTGGCCGGGCACGGTGGCTCACACCTGTAATCCCAGCACTTTGGGAGGCTGAGGCGGACAGATCATGAGGTCAGGAGACCGAGACCATCCTGACCAACATGGCAAAACTCCGTCTCTACTAAAAAGACAAGAAAAAAAAATTAGCTGGGCGTGGTGGCGCGTGCCTGTAGTCCCAGCTACTCGGGAGGCTAAGGTAGGAGAATTGCTTGAACCCAGGAGGTGGAGGTCACAGTAAGCCGAGATCGTGCCACTGCACTCCAGCCTGGCGACAGAGTAAGACTCTGTCTCTAAATAAATAAATAAATATCAAAAAAATAAAGAGCCAGAGACAGAAAAAAAATTATTTGTACTATATGCATACCTGACAAGTGACTTCTATCTAGGACATACACAGTTTGACAGATTAATTTTCCAACTTCTATCAGAATTGAGTCTCAAAATAGGATTAAAGTTCAATTATTAAACATGAAGAAAGTTATATCTGATTTAGCTCCTGCCTGCTTTTCTTTCCATGAACCAAATTCTATTCTTCATAAATTCTACCCACTGGTGAGGATTATGCAAATGGAGAAATATGTACTTTACATTGGAAAATAATCTGTCTACCCTCTGATTTAAACTGCTAACTATTCTAAATGTCTTACACTATTCTCTGCTAGTCAGATTGGATCTCTTGTTATCTGTCCAAAATGGTAACTGAAGTTACTGAACTGTAAAATTCCTATGCTATACATTATTGGTTCCTGACACATTTTCAAATATGAATGTGATGTAGAAACAGGTGATTGTCAGTTTAACTCTATCTCTAACCCCCTGCCATGTAGAGAATTGAACTAGCCCTCACTCTCATAAGTGGAATTTTAAAAAATAATGTGAGTTACATGAGCTGATAAGCACACATGTATAGTCAACGTTAAGGCTTAGTATTTATGAAATTTGGAATGATAATTTATGGCAAATGTTTAACACATTTAATAATGTAAATACTTTTTAAGGCATTGAATAGGTAGGAGTTCATATAAGTTTACTGTGGGTTGGTTGTTTACTGAACTGTAAACATTTTTTATTCATTGAATGCCATTGCAAAACCTTTTTAACATCACTCATCTTGGGTTCAAACATCCCAGCATCCTTACAAATAAACTTTCCTATCTTGAAACTAAATTTGTTTTTGTTTTTGCTTTAATTTAGTCTTAAACTAAAAACAATGAGTTTATTTTCTGACAATCACCTGTTTCTACATCACATTCATATTTGAAAATGTGTCATGAACTAATAATGTATAGCATAGTAATTTTAACATTTCCTTGCATTGATCAAAAATACACCTTTAAAATTTAGCAATAAATCTTATACAATTACAATAAATCACTTTCTAATGGATGCACAAATCTTATATAACGTTTTCAAATTTGGGATTACAATGAAGAATAAATTTTCATGTGGCTTTAGATTAGATTTTAATTCTTAATTTTACTTTTATAATGTTTGAAAATTAAGTTTGACCTCATGGCTAATTATTCTTAGATATACTCTATTTCACAATATTTGAGATATCTGAAAAATCAAGAATTTGTTTTTCTAAGAGCTCTTTAGTTTTGAAATAGGATTGTCATACTCTACACCATAATTATTTGCAGTCTTAAAGTAAATTTGTATTAGAAGTGGGTTATTAAACTGCTTTAGGTATGACAACTATAGTATTCCAAATGATATGAATTCCAAAATTCTGTTTGGAATGAAATTCAAGAGCAACGAGAATTTGACATAAAGGCTAGTTTTATAATAATCATCGGTTGATAAGGCATTAGAAATATTAATTTTCTTTTCCTTTTTTTTTTTTTTTGAGACGGAGTCTCGCTCTGTCGCCCAGGCTGGAGTGCAGTGGGGCAATCTCGGCTCACTGCAAGCTCCACCTCCCAGATTCACACCATTCTCCTGCCTCAGCCTCCCGAGTAGCTGGGACTATGGCGCCCGCCACCACACCCGGCTAATTTTTTGTATTTTTAGTAGAGATGGGGTTTCACTGTGTTAGCCAGGATGGTCTCAATCTCCTGACCTCGTGATCTGCCCGCCTCGGCCTCCCAAAGTGCTGGCATTACGGGCATGAGCCACCGCGCCTGGCCGAAATATTAATTTTCTGTACTTTTACGATGATTCATTGGAACATAATCTCAATTATGAATCCAGATTCATATATAAAATACTATATATTAATATGCACAGTTGATCATTGTGGAAAATATACATATATTAATTTCTGAAGAGTTTTGAAGAAACCAATAATAAAATATTAGAAAATATGTATGAAATAACCAGATAGATGATGTATTAGAAGGAGGAGCAAGTCACGTCTTACATGGATGGCAGCAGGCAAAGACAGAGAGCTTGTGCAGAGGAACTCCTTTTTTTAAAACCATCATATCTCGTGAGACTTATTCACTATCATGAGAATAGCACAGGAAAGACCTGCCCCCATGATTCAATTACCTCCTACCAGGTCCCTCCCACAACATGTGGGAATTCCAGGTGAGACTTGGGTGGGGACACAGTCAAGCCATATCAGATGGATAGATATAGAAATATTTTATACATCTTTTAAATGTGATGCTTCCTGTACACTTTTGGCACAGGCTGTAGGTCTCAAAATAATGCAAAAAGTACCCCTATTATAGTTACTGAACCTTCACAGGGCAATCATTCTAGTTTTCTCAGGATAGTACTAGTTTATGCTCATGGAGTAGAAGATAGAATATTGCCGAAGTATCAGTTGTCTCCATTGGAGCCAAACTTGAAGAAGCTGTGTGATAAGACTTAATGGGGAGCTGGGCGCAGTGGCTCACGCCTGTAATCCCAGCACTTTTGGAGGCTGAGGCGGGCGGATCACCTGAGGTCAGGAGTTTGAGACCAGCCTGGCCAACATGGTGGAACCCTCTCTCTATTAAAAATACAAAAATTATCCAGGCATGGTGGCACGCAGGGCAATTATCTATAAACCCTGTGACAAGACTGGTAGCCTCAATTCTCCTCTCATAAGTAACATAAACTTAACTCATAATTTGCTGTGGTTCCTACTGACCAAGCTCACTGGCAGCCAGGAAGCCTTGGCTGGAAGAGCAGTATTATTAGTAACCTTCTCTTCATACCAACTGAAATAAGGAGGAATTAGCTAGTTTTTGGCTGCTTGGGTCTTCAAAGTCCTACAAGCTGCCCTCGAATAATTGATACGATACAATTTGCATCTGGAAAGCATTGAAAAAGAGAGGTAGGTTATCACTGGTTACATTACCATATTATCCTCATGTTAAAAAATAATTTTCTGCTTATGTATATGTCTATAGTTCACACTCCTAGAAAAGATGATGGCAGAATTTAAAGCACCAAGTGGTGATTTATCAAACCCATCCCTATTTATTTTAACGCAACTATAAATAACAATACTTGGTTAAAAAATCCAGGACAAATGGTATATATATGTATATATATGTATTTTTTTATCTGAAAATTGTTCATCACATTCACAAATGAAACTATTTGAAGTAATGTTGCTGCAGTTTCCATGGAAACAGATATGTGGTTGACATTGGCCAATTATTTCTGAGCAATTCATTCCTATAACAATGAAAAAAGGTTTATTTACATTGCATGTCAATATTATAATCATCAGTTTTCCCTCAATTCTTTAATAAAAATGTCAAATTCTGACAAATGTAATTTCAGTTATGAAACCATGTTATATGATGCTGCATTTAAATTGAAATAAAAATTAATTTTGATACTTTACATAAGTTTTTCCTCTTCTGACCCCAGACTATAATATCCAAATATTTTTTCTGGCTAGTGGTATTTGAACTTTATTTAATTTACATAATATTTTAAAATTTTAATTGTTTTTTCATGGTAGATAATATTAGTACATGTAAGTACCAGTTTTTCAACTTACACTGATAATATTGCAGTGGTAATTTACAAAGTGACACATTCAAATGTGTATTGTGTCTCACCCTTATGCCCTAGCCAAGGGAACAATTCAAAATGAGAAACAGCTGCCTGGATTTTCAGAATATGTGCACAAACTTGCAAATTCAACACTTCTTTGCCCTTGCTGGCCTATCAAATTTTCCAAATCTCACTTACACATACTATTGTGGTCCCACTATATCAGTTAACACAGCCTTCCATAACATACTTGTACTATGCATATTTAATCATCTTATAATACGCTTAGTAGAGGAATGTGCCTTGGAAATCTCAGGGCATAGCAAGTGGACAAATGCTGTTACAAAACAACTGCATGTAATTTGGCAATATGCTTTTTCCCTCAGTTTAATTAAGCTCTTAATTTATAAGCAGCTTTTGCCATTATCACTGATGTCTTTCCAATTCCTTATATACTGACATCCCTGCCTCACTAATGCGGAACTCTTCTTTCTTCATTTACCTCCAAGCAATCCTAAACATAATGAAAATATAAATAATGAAATTATAAATAAAAATCATTATGTTTCAAAATGTTTTCCAAACATAAAAACTAAATTAACAGTAGAATGCTCAATAGTCCATGCCCTAATTACCTAATTAAACCTTGGTGAGTTTTATGAGCTAAATTGTGCCCACCCACCCCCACCAAATTCACATGTTGAAGTCCTAACCCTCAGTATCTTAGAGTATCCATATTTGGAGACAACGTCTTTAGAGAAGTACACAATTAAGGTTAAATAAGGTGAGTAGGGTGCGTCCTAATCCAATGTGACTGGTATGCTTCTAAGAGGAGAACATTTACACACAGACACATACATTGCTTTCGCACCAGGTAGGTGGACTACAACAGTCTAAGTATGAATGTGGATGAGGGACGTCACTCAGGTATTCTTGCTACGCTAACTTTTGCCAACAGTATGGATGACTTTAAGTGTATACATAATGACAAGTTATTTATGTCTCTTCTCCAGCTCATTTTTAGGATCTGTCCTCCTTAACCCCCACTTTGGGAATTCAGACCACCTTAATAATAGGTTTGAATTCCTAGCTGGGCACATATGCAGTGGTAGGGCTTTCTTGACACATGCATTCCAGAATAATCTAGTAATTTGCAGTTGTTCACCTGTTATGTCCTCTCCTTTTTCAAAAGAGCTACATTCAATGTGGATTTAGATTATGCTAATAAAGACAGCATTCTTACCTGTGTGCAGATCATCTCAAAACAAAATTTTTGGCCAGGCACAGTGGCTCATGCCTGTAATGCCAGCCCTTTGGGAGGCCGAGGTGGGCAGATCACCTGAGGTCACAAGTTGGAGAACAGCCTGGCCAACATGGTGAAACCCTGTCTCTACTTGAAACACAAAAAACAGCTGTGCTTGGTGGCACACGCTTGTAATCCCAGCTACTTGGTAGGCTGAGGCAGGAGAATTGCTTGAAACCAGGAGGCGGAGGTTGCAGTGAGCCAAGATCACATCACTGCACTGCAGCCTCGGCAACAGAGCAAGACTCCATCTCAAAAAAAAAAAAAAAAAAAAAAAAGATTGAGTACATTCATAATGCTGAGTACAATAAATTTCCACAAAACTTATAATGAAATCTGGATCCATATTTCTTCTTGATGGCTTCTCCCGCGTCTTGAGTCCATGATTGACCTTATATTTTATTTCTTCTGCACTCCTGCCTATTCAAGCAATTCATGGCTCTGAAGGAGCGCATTGGCTGGAGATACAGCCTCCTCTTCGTGGGCCTACTACAGTTAAACATTGTCGTCTTCGGAGCACTGCTCAGACCCATCATCATCAGAGGACCAGCGTCACCAAAAATAGTCATCCAGGAAAATCGGAAAGAAGCACAGTATATGCTTGAAAATGAGAAAACACGAACCTCAATAGACTCCATTGACTCAGGAGTAGAACTAACTACCTCACCTAAAAATGCGCCTACTCACACTAACCCGGAACTGGAGCCGAAGGCCGACATGCAGCAGGTCCTGGTGAAGACCAGCCCCAGGCCAAGCGAAAAGAAAGCCCCGCTATTAGACTTCTCCATTTTGAAAGAGAAAAGTTTTATTTGTTATGCATTATTTGGTCTCCTTGCGACACTGTGATTCTTTGCACCTTCCTTGTACATCATTCCTCTGGGCATTAGTCTGGGCATTGACCAGGACCGCGCTGCTTTTTTATTATCTACAATGGCCATTGCAGAAGTTTTCAGGAGGATCGGAGCTGGTTTTGTCCTCAACAGAGAGCCCATTCGTGTGATTTACATTGAGTTCATCTGCGTCATCTTATTGACTGTGTCTCTGTTTGCCTTTACTTTTGCTAGGGAATTCTGGGGTCTAATGTCATGTAGCATATTTTTTGGGTTTATGGTTGGAACAATAGGAGGGACCCACATTCCACTGCTTGCTGAGGATGATGTTGTGGGCATTGAGAAGATGTCTTCTGCAGCTGGGGTCTACATCTTCATTCAGAGCATAGCAGGACTGGCTGGACCACCCCTTGCGGGTAATTTAAATACACAAAATACAAACGCTTGTCTACTTTCCCTTATGAATTGTGCTAGCTTCCTGTTCAAGCCATAAAAAAACTTACTGCTGTTTTATATTTCCATTGAATTTTAGAGCTGCCAGGGATTAGAGATTACTTGAGCCAGCCCTCTTGATTTAAATATGAGGAAACTGGCCAGGCACGGTGGCTCACGCCTGTAATCCCAGCACTTTGGGAGATCAAAACCATCCTGACTAATACGGTGAAACCCCGTCTCTGCTAAAAATACAAAAAATTAGCTGGCATGTGTGGTGGCGGGCACCTGTAGTCCCAGCTACTCGGGAGGCTGAGGCAGGAGAATGGCATGAACCCAGGAGGTGGAGCTTGCAGTGAGCCGAGATCATGCCACTGCACTCCAGCCTGGGCGACAAAGCGAGACTCTGTCTCAAAAATAAATAAATAAATAAATAAATAAATAAGGAAACTGAAGGCCAAAGAATTGAAACCAAAGGACACATGGTAAATTAGTGGTTGAATCAGGACTGGAAGCTGTATCTGCAGTCCAGACTGACCCAGGCTTTTTTTTTTTTTTTTTTTTGAGACGGAGATTCGCTCTGTCACCAGACTGGAGTGCAGTGGCCCGATCTCGGCTCACTGCAACCTCCTCCTCCCGGGTTCATGCCATTCTCCTGCCTCAGCCTTCCAAGTAGCTGGGACTACAGGTGCCCACCACCACGCCCGGCTAAGTTTTGTATTTTTAGTAGAGACGGGGTTTCACCATGTTGGCCAGGATGGTCTGGATTTCTTGACCTCATGATCCCGCCCGCCACGGCTTCCCAAAGTACTGGGATTATAGGTGTGAGCCACCGTGCCCGGTCGACCCAGGCTTTTTTTGTCACCTTGCCTTCTCTCATGCTAGACAGGAACGCATGGATTTATCACCTTCAGAGCCCACCTGACTTTTGGAATGACAGAAATATCGGACTTCTGTAAGTCATCTTCCCTTCTTAGGAAAGGTATTTGGGAATAGAAAGCAGCACTCTGTAAATACCTAATTGATTTGTATAGAATATTTCCTTGTAAGAGGGACATAGGTATGTTTCATAGCTTAGATCCCAAATGGGTCTTTAAAGTGTTGTGATTAGAAATTGTACCCCCTGTCAAAAGATACCTACAGTGGCCAGGCGCAGTGGCTCATGCCTCTAATCCCAACACTTTGGGAGGATGAGGCGGGCAGATCATTTGAGGTCAGGAGTTCCAGACCAGCCTGGCCAACATGGCAAAACCCCGTCTCTACTAAAAATACGAAAAGTAGCTGGGCATGGTGGCAGGCACCTGTAATCCCAGCTATTCGGGAGGCTGAGGCGGGAGAATCGCTTGAACCTGGGAGGCGGAGGTTGCAGTGACCCAAGATCGTGCCATCGCACTCCAGCTGGGGCGACAAGAATAAAACTCAGTCTCAAAACAAACAAACAAACAAACAAACAAAAACCTAAAGTGAACTCAAGTGAAAATAATACAGTTCCTTCCTACCGAAGAATATTACCTTTTCAAAGAAGTATGCATCGAAATGTCCCAGGTTTTAGGTCCTCTGCGAGGACAGACTTAGCCCAAGAAGAACAAGTATATTGGGTGTTTGTCTCTTTCTCCTCTCCAGTCTAGTAAAGATTTCTGCCCTTAACACCCATTTTTCTTTAGAAACACAAAAGGAAACAAGGAAGGCAATGAAACTGAGAGGCTTCTGAATGGGATGGTCGCCTGGGTGAGGGGCTTATGTCTAGGAAGGATGCTGTTAACGGACGCCATGCTCTCTTCCAGGTTTGTTGGTGGACCAAAGTAAGATCTACAGCAGGGCCTTCTACTCCTGCGCAGCTGGCATGGCCCTGGCTGCTGTGTGCCTCGCCCTGGTGAGACCGTGTAAGATGGGACTGTGCCAGCGTCATCACTCAGGTGAAACAAAGGTAGTGAGCCATCGTGGGAAGACTTTACAGGACATACCTGAAGACTTTCTGGAAATGGATCTTGCAAAAAATGAGCACAGAGTTCACGTGCAAATGGAGCCGGTATGACACACTTTCTTACAACAACAGCCACTGTGTTGGCTGGAGAGGGATGGGGTGGGCCCAACGGGGACACAAGGAGGTAGAGGAGCCAACCCCTCTACTCCACTTTCAAAACTACATTTTAAAGCGAATGTGTATGTGAAGAGCACTACCAACATCGCTTTTGTTTTGTTTTGTTTTAAGTTTTCCTTTTTGCTTGTTTTTAAAGCCAAAACAAAAAACAACCAAGCACTCTTCCATATATAAATCTGGCTGTATTCAGTAGCAATACAAAAGATATGTAAAAAGACTCTTTGGTTCACATTCCAATATTAAAATAGTGACACGAACTGGCAAAGTGGTTTTAAAAGCTTTCACATGGGATAAATGATTTTCTTTCTTTCTTTTCTTTCTTCGTATGGTCTTGTCAGAATAAACTACTATCTTGAATAAAACAACATCCAACCCAGGTCACTGAAATGAAACTGACCAGTCAAAAAAAAAAAAAAGACTTCAATCATTTAAAAAATTCCTAATTTTCAGAAATATGAATAAATAGTTTTTGTTAAACCCTTTGTAAAATACTGAGGTTCCCATTAACAAATTATGGCCTCTGCTTGCTGGAAATGAAGTATAGTTTAAGACCAAACATTTTACTAATAAGCAAATTTTAAGTATATATATAACTTGAACTTCATAAATGTGAAGATTACCACTTCTTTTTATGGCCAGTCCTTACCAGAAGTATTTCAGTACAGAATATACAAAATGGCATTTCCTGTTGCTTTTAGTTATGCAGAAATATGTGACTGTAGTGTCTTTAATTTAAACCACTATGTATTATTAAGTTATTCTAGGATGATTAAAGTAATCAAAAGAAATAAAATCTCAGACATAAGCAGCATTTTTACCTCCTTTCTGCAGTCCTTTAAATGCCTCACAGAATATGTCTTATCTTGTAAAAAATACTTTCATAAAAGGCCAAGTTGTCATGATTCTTCCATTTGATTAAGGGCAACATGTGCTATTTAAAGGGGAAAAAATAACGGATAGCAAATCACCTTAGCTTTCAAAAATAATTTGTTTTATCATCTAAGAATACTTGAGGAACTTCTTTGATCAGAATTATATTTCATTGAACTGTTAAAGCATTTCTGATTTAAAGAAAAAACCATCTAATTGTTGAAGCATTTCTGTATTTCACATGGGGGTAACAGAGACATTTATGTTACAGTGAGTTACAAGTTGCAATTTACATCTTCTATAACTCACGACTTGATTGCTCTAAGTTGCCAGAGGTATCGGGTAACTGGTCATTGTTTTTGTTGTTGTTGTTGTTTGTTTTATTTATTATTTTTTTTTGGAGTTACACTACATGTATAGTATTGCTCATGTTAGCAGTTTTCTGTAAAGAGGACAAGTGTCAGGATAATAGGTGGACTTTTTACTCACCTATTTTACCACAATCTCACCCTGCAGGTGATGGTCAATGCTTGCTGCTCCATCTTTACTCACCATTAATGTTAATTTATGACAACTCGGGGGAAAAACATAACAAGCCTAGTTTGGTTACAGGTACACACAAGCTTGAATATTTCTCTGCGCTGAAAGGAAAAGTGGCATAGTTCATCACCACCTGCTACATTTTGTAGAGCATCTTACCAGCCATAGAAATAGGACAATCTATAAAACTTTGGGGAGGGTAGGGGAGGAAATGACAAAATGTCTGTCAAAAACAGGCATAACCTAAAACAAGGTGGATATAGCAAATCTCTGCCACTGCTTGAGAAGAACTTTGAGCTTGTGGCAGTTTTGCAGACTTACATGACTTCAGCACTTTACAATGTATTTTTACTATGAATGTTCAATACAATTTAATATTTATAACTGATTTCAGAGGGATCTGCTCCATGTCTATTCTGTTACCTGCATGAAAACAGAATGCATGCCAATTTCAGTATGTCAATAATCAAGGTTTTAAATGTTTGGAAGAAAATAAAAACAAGATTGCTGATTTGTTCTGTATTAGTGACATTCTGGTACTTCTAGATTTGCAATACATTTATGGCTTTTTTATTTAAAGAGACTGATTTTCTTCTGTTATAAGATTTTTTTATTGACTCTCACAGCATTCAGTATTTGATGCAATTAAAGTTATAAAAACTCACCAAAGATTCACTCCAAATAAATAATTTTTTAACGTTTATCTTCTGCAAAACCTTTTAACTCTACTAGAGACACATAAAGTTTCCCAAGAAGTGTCTACTGAACTTTTTATTTATTTATATTTACGAGTATTTTTTTTTGAGATGGAGTTTCACTCTTGTTGCCCAGACTGGAGTGCAATGGCACAATCTCAGCTCACTGCAGCCTCCCAGGTTCAAGTGATTCTCCTGCCTGAGCCTCCCGAGTAGCTGGGATTACAGGCACCTGCCACCACGCCTGGCTAATTTTGTGTATTTTTAGTAGAGATGGGGTTTCACCATGTTGGCCAGGCTGGCCTCAAACTCCTGACCTCAGGTGATCCACCTGCCTCGGCCTCTCAAAGTGCTCGGATTACAGGTGTGAGCCATCGTGTGTGGCCTGAACTTTTAAATCATTTTTTCTGGTCATTGAAAGCAGGACAATTTTATTTTATGTTGAGTTTTTCATGCAAATTACAGCACCTTAGAAAAAGACTAAATAATTCAAGAGAAATATTAAGTAATGAATAACAGGAGAGGGAAATAAAAATTAAACAATATAATCAAATGAAGAAGCATGTTTTCATCTAAGAATTAAGAATGAAAGCAGCGATGGTATTTAATTATTAATGAAAAATACATGAATGAAATGATATCATGGTAGCCAGAGTAAGCCTATCAAAAGTCATAAAGGCAAATAGTTAAAGACCACAACCAGTTACAGAGTCGTTCCAAGAACTGTTGCAACCTGTAGGTAAACAGCACAGACTCTACATGCCAGGGGTTGGCAAACTTTTTCTGTAAAGGTCCAGATAGTAAATATTTAAAGCTTTGCAGGCCATGAGGCCTCTGTCTAGTCAACTCTGCCATTGAGGGTCAAAAGCAGCCACAGACAATATATAAATGAATGAATGTGGCCATGTTTCAATGGAATTTTATTTATGGATACTGAAATGTGAATTTCACAAGATTTTCATACAAGAAATATATATTTTTTCAATCACATAAAAATGTTAAAAACACACACACACACACACACACACAATTAGCTCTCAAGCTGAAAAAAAAAAAATTCTAGCTCCTTCACCACACATCTGTAACACTGGCACAGGTCAGTACCACCAGAAGCAAAGCTCTGAAAACTAACAGTCCTGACTCATGGGAAAGGATTCATTGTGGTCAAAGTAATTCTTAGATCATAACTGCCCCAAAATAGGAAAGATCAAGCAGCTAACACTTTTTCGTTGTTGTTGTTTTGAGACAGAGTCTTGCTCTGTCACGCCGGCTGGAGTGCAGTGGCACGATCTTGGCTCACTGCAACCTCCACCTCCCGAGTTCAAGCAATTCTCCTGCCTCAGCCTCCCAAGTAGCTGGGATTACAGGCATGCACCACCACACCCAGCTAATTTTTGTATTTTTAGTGGAGACAGGATTTTGCCATGTTGGGCAGGCTGGTCTTGAACTCCTGACCTCAAGTGATCTGCCCACCATGGCCTTCCAAAGTGCTGTGATTACAGGTGTGAGCCACCGTGCTTGGCATTATAGCTAACACATTTGTTAATTATGTTTTCTTTTTTTTTTCCTTTTTTTTTTTTCTGAGATGGAGTTTCACTCTTGTTGTCCAGGCTGGAGTGCAATGGTGCGATCTTGGCTCACTGCAACCTCCACCTCCGGGGTTCAAGTGATTCTCCTGCCTCAGCCTCCCGAGTAGCTGGGATTACAGGCGTGTGCCACCACGCCCAGCTAATTTTTGTATTTTTAGTAGAGACGGGGTTTTGCCATATTGGCCAGGCTGGTCTCGAACTCCTGACCTCAGGTGATCCACCTGCCTCAGCCTCCCAAAGTGCTGGGATTACAGGCGTAAGCCACCACACCAGGCTGTTAATTATGTTTTCATTTCTCCTGATTATAAAGATTCTGCTTTAAGCTTGTTGACTTCAAGAAGTTTCGGTATAAACCTTATGTAGACTTTCTCTCCCCAAAACTAAAATTATTCTAGTTATAAAAATGAGTTGGGCCCGGCGCAGTGGCTCACGCCTATAATTCCACCTCTTTGGGAGGCCGAGGCGGGTGGATCGCCTGAGGTCGGGAGTTCAATACCAGCCTGACCAACATGGAAAAACCCCGTCTCTACTAAAAATACAAAATTAGGCGGGCATGGTGGCACATGCCTATAATCCCAGCTACTCGGGAGGCTGAGGCAGGAGAATTGCTGGAACCCGGGAGACGGAGGTTGCGGTGAGCCGAGATTGCGCCATTGCACTCCAGCTTGGGCAACAAGAGCGAAACTCCATCTCAAAAAAAGAATTAAGATCATGTACTCTTTTAAGACCTATGTATCCGTAACTAATACAAAATGTGTCCAAACCTTTTAACAAAGTTATACATTTTATACTCTAATAGCATGTAATGTAGCTTTTGAGCATTTATTTGCCTTTCCCTTTGCTTAATACCTGGTGATAAAATAGAAAATGGATTCTATGTCAGCATTCTTGTGGCGCAGATTCAAATCACCAGGTGGTATTTATTAGATTTAGATTTCCATACTCCAATTCAACTATTGTAAATTAGAAATCATCATGATCCTTCACCTAGGCATGGTGGCTCACACCTGTAATCCCACCCAGCACTTTGAGAGGCCGAGGTGGGTGGATCACTTGAGGTCAGGAGTTCGAGACCAGCCCAGCCAACATGGTGAAATCCTGACTCTACTAAAAATACAAAAATTAGCCGGGCATGTTGGTGCATGCCTGTAATCCCAGCTACTCGGGAGGGTGAGGCAGGAAAAGCACTTGAACCTGGGAGGTGGAGGTTGCAGTGAGTCAAGATCGCGCCACTGCACCCAAGCCTGGGCAACAGAGTGAGACTCCATCTCAAAAATAATAATAATAATAAAAAATAAGAAATCATGATCCTTATTTTCACAAGTTTGCAAATATGGGGCTCACAAGGAACTAGAGTTTAGAAGCCATTGTCTTTAATTCTTTAAACGGTGGCCAGGTGTGGTGGCTCATCCCTGTAATCCCAGCACTTCAGGAAGCCAAGGTGAGTGAATTGCTTGAGCTCAGGAGTTCAAGACCAGCCTGGGCCACGTGGCGAAACCAAAATTAGCCAGGTGTGGTGGCTCATGCCTGTGGTCCCAGCTACTCGAGAGGCTGAGGTAGAAAGAGCACTTGAGCCCAGAAGGCAGAGGTTGCAGTGAGTCCAGATGGCACCACTGCACACAGCCTTGGCAAAGAGTGAGACCCTGTCTCAAAAAAGAAAAATTGTAATGGTTATGCACATTACTTAAAATGACCTATTTAAGGAATTCAGACATGTTACATGCAAAAATGATCACTGCTATAAATATACATTGCATTGAGAAAAGAGAAGCTGCCCTTGTTTTCAGATTTGTGTTTATATTGCATGTGTCCTAAGTGAGGGCGATCATAGGTAGAGCTGGGCCAGCCGCCGTTGCATAAGTAAGGAAACTGGGTCCCCCTAGTGTTCAGTTCTCATAATGACTCTCGAAAGGTGCAGAACAAGAAAAGTGGCAAGAGAACTTACAACTTCGCTATCCGTGTAACAACTCACCCAAATCAAAACTACTTCAATGACTATCCGTTTCCTACAGGGAAAGTTAGACGGGAAACCTGATGCCCAGAACATTTCCCCAAATATTATTGAGAAAATACACATTGTGGCCATGTATTTGTGTCATTTATATGCCTTTCCAGCAACTCAAGAACAAGCACGCTAACTTCCCTAACAACTTATACACCCTGGAATTCAACCAAAACTTTAAGCACCTTCTCTGCACTGGCACCTCCCATTCTCAGTCCCAACTTTGTCCCTGAGCTTCTGATTTACATCTGCCCGCATGGCAGGGCATGGATATAAACTAGGCATCTTCTACTTAAAGTGTCCTCAGCAGAACTCTGGATCCTCCTCCTCAAACCCACTCCTCCACACATCCAATCGGCTCTCCTTTCTAAATATATCCAGGTGCTGACTGCTTCTGCCAACTGCACCAGGACCCTCGATCCAAGCCAGTATCATCTTAGCTGGATTATTACAGTAGTCTTCTAGCTGGCCTGCCTGCTTCCACTCTTGCAACACGCCACCCCCACCTTAATTTTCCATACAGCAGCCACAGTAATCCTCTTACAGCACAAGTCTGAAATAAATCCTTGGCAATGAGCCCTGCGTGAACTGCCCGATGGTATTTCTTTTCCCTCTGCTCCTGTTATACTAGCCCCACTGGCTTTTTTTTTTTTTTTTTTTTGAGATAGAGTCTCGCTCTGTTGCCCAGGCTGGAGTGCAGTGGCATGATCTCGGCTCACTGCAACCTCTGCCTCCCAAGTTCAAGCAATTCTCCTGCCTCAGCCTCCCGAGTAGCTGGGACTACAGGCACATGCCACCACGCCCGGCTAATTTTTTGTATTTTTAATAGAGACGGGGTTTCACTATGTTAGCCAGGATGGTTTCTATCTCCTGACCTCATGATCCACCCGCCTCGGCCTCCCAAAGTGTTGGGATTACAGGCGTGAGCCACCACGCCCAGCCCCCCCACTTTTTTTTTTTTTTTTGAGATGGAGTTTCACTCTTGTTGCCCAGGCTGGAGTGCAAAGGCACAATCTTGGCTCACTGCAACTTCTACCTCTGGGTTCAAGTGATTCTCCTGCCTCAGCCTCCCGAGTATAGCTGAGATTACAGGTGCCCGCCACCATGCCTGGCTAATTTTTTTTTTTTTTGTATTTTTAGTAGAGATGGGGTTTTGCCATGTTAGCCATGATGGTCTCAATCTCCTGAACTCGTGATCGGCCTGCCTCGGTCTCCCAAAGTGCTGAGATTACAGGTGTGAGCCACGACACCCAGCCTCTCTTATTGTTTCTGGAATTGTTCTTCTTGTTGCAAGCTTCAGGCCTTGGCATTTGTGGTTTCCTTTGCTTGGTACTCCCTTGCCTGAGATGTATATGCAGTGTGACCCTTCAATTTGATCACTTCCAAATGCTACCTCCCTAGGGAGGCATTCCTGTCTATCCTATTCAAAATGGTACTTGTTTCTATTTGTTTACTTTGACATTAGGTTATAACAGCATCCACTTTGGGAGGCTAAGGTGGGCAGACTGCTTGAGCCCAGGAGTTTGAGACCAGCCTGGTCAACATGGTAAAACTCCTCTCTACAAAAAGTACAAAAATTAGCCAGGTGCGGTGGCACGTGCCTGTACTCCCAGCTACTTGGGAAGCTGAGGCGGGAGGACCACTTGAGCCCAGGAGGCAGAGGATATAGTGAGCCAAGATCACACCACTGCACTCTAGCCTGGATGACAGAGCAAAACTCTGTCTCAAAAAAAATTAAAAATAAAAATAAAATAAAGCATCTGTTTACTCCTTGACTCTCTGTCTCATCCACTAGTGTATTAGGGTAGGAGTTCTTTGTTCACTGCTGTATTCCCAAGGCTTTGAGCAGGGCCTGGCACCCAGTAGGTGGTGCTCCATGAATATTGTTGAATGAAAAAATACATGAATGAATGAGTTATAGACTTTTTTCCCCTTTAGTTACACAAGAGAAGAAAAAGATATCTATTGACAGTTACAGCTCAAGAGAGTCTTTGCTGCTATGAAACAGCTGGATAACCACAGGACACTGAAAGCACTGTGCCGAGAACCCACCGGTTCAGCATCTGAGGATGGATGGATCTCAGACTGCCCAGCAGTAGTGTACTATATGGGTGGGTCAGTTGTAAAGAAGAAAAAACTGATCCATGAGCAGACACTAAAGAAAACAGTGGGATGAAATCAATACTGGGTTAAGTATGGCAGTCTGTGAGTTTGAACATATTGCCCCAATAGATTTTGTTTTAACTATTTTCCAGTAGACATTTTTTTTCATAATGCTTTCTTTTAATGCCTCAACTAGTCGCAAGAGCTTTACTAAATATTGCAACTCTTGGCCGGGCACGGTGGCTCACGTCAGTAATCCCAGCACTTTGGGAGACCAAGGCAGGCAGATTGCTTGAGCTCAGGAGTTCCAGACCAGCCTGGACAATGTGGAAAAAATCCCATCTCTAAAAATTAAAAATAAAAAAAATACACCGGGCATGGTGGTGCACACCTGTAATCCCAGCTACTTGGGAGGCTGAGGTGGGAGGACTACTTGACTATGGGAGGTGGAGGCTCCAGTGAGCCATGATCATGCCACTGCACTCCAGCCTGGGCAACAGAGCGAGACCCTATTTCATAAATAAATAAATATTGCACCTCTCTTTTTTTGGTACTAAGGCAGAACTGTACATAGACTGATTTCTCCAACTTTGAGCAACCCCAGATGGCTCTACTTGAACAGAAAAGAAATTGAAAGTTTAATCGTGTATAATCCCTTGTAAACAACCTGGGGGAAAAATGGTTAGGTTCTCGCTGGTGATATTTTACTTCAATGAGGTCATGTAGCACAATGAAAATAACGAATAACTCAGCATTAGGGAGAATTGGGATCTGATCCCATTTTTGCCATTGGTTACATGACACGCAAGTTTACTCGGCTGCTGCAGGCTTGTGTCCTCATGCATGAAATGGACTAAATAATCTCCACATTATTAATGCTTTACGACTCCGCTTTCCAAAAATGGAAATGCATTTGAAGACAATACCAGGCCCTTGAAAATGAAGAGGGAAGGGTAAAAAACAAGCTGCAACAGAGAATAGTATCAAGCTTTTAAAGAAACAAATTAACACCGAAGTCAGAGGCCCTTACAGTGTCTACACCCTTTCAGCTTGAATGTCAGCACTGGCTGTACGGAGAGAAGATTTACATGACCTTTTCCTGAAATAAGCCTTCCTCTCCTAGTAACTCAATATCACGGGTACATTTTTCCAGGTACACTAGAGTTGGGTACTGCTCTAGAGCTGCACTGTCCAATACAGTAGCCACAAGCCACATGGGGCTGTTGAGCACTTGAAAATGTGGCCAGTTGGAAGTAAGACGTACTGCAAGTGTAACATACACACAGGAATTTGAAGACGGTAAAAAAAAAAAAGGATATAAAATATTCAGCATTGATATTGATTGAAATAATATTTTGGATGCACTGGATTAAATAGAATATACTATTAAAATTAACTCCACCTGCTTCTTTATGCATTTGCTAATACGACTACTAGAAACATTAAGCTTACATAGGTGGCTTGTATTATATTTTTGTTGGACGGTGCCATTCTAGATATCCGAATCTACAAAGTGACTGAGATTCAAACTCTTCAATGAAGCACTTTTTAAATGCTCTACTTGAGAATTAATTCCACTCACTGCTCTGCTGCCGTCGCGGTCCTGACTTTCCAAGGCTGTGCCCAGAGCGCGGCACACGTGGCTCTCACACAGGCAGGCCTGCACGGCACGCAGCAGTGGAGGAGGTTACCCTGGGTCGCTGACGCCAGGGGAAGCCAAGCGACCGACCCCACACTTCTGGGCCCCGCCGGGGAAGTCCCCGGGCGCGGAAACAGGTGGTGCGCCGGCGGTTCGCAGCTGCTGGGCCCGCTGGCCTGGGCGCAGCCGGGGACGGCGACGCGCTTCCTGCCCGGGAAGGGCCCGAGCGCAGGGCCGGCTATAGCGGTCCCGCAGCTGCCTGCTTCGATTTTAGCACTCCTGCTCCCAAGAGGGAGCAACGCGGCCCTCTGTCCCTCGTAGGGCTTGAAATGTAAATTATTCATATCAGGGGAATGTGTGCTTCAAAAAGCAAGCTGGACAAGAACCGACGGGTAATCCTCGCCAAATTCTTCTATTTAACCCTCACCATTAGAAGTCTGAGGCCTGAAAAATCTCTTGACCGGAGAGATACTAACTCCACAGGTGCCCAGGATCAGGATCTACGACATAAATGAATCAAATTCACTGATTTCTAAGATTAGACAGTAGAAAATTATTAATCCTTTTTATTAGTTCAATACTTCATTCAGCATTTGCAGAGCAAAATCTGCTTGGATTTATTTACTGAAAATTATCTTCTAAAACTACAAAGATTTAACCATAGTACATAAAATTTAGTTGCAGTAGGCAAATTATATTTTTAAGCTGAACCCTAAGAAATTGTCCAAAAATATGTACAATAGTTATACACAGCACTTATGATTGCTGAATAAATGCATCATATAAAATTTAGTTCAGTTTTTAGCAAGAGTGAACGATTTCTTAGATGATTTTTCTCCTGGTCTCATAGTGCAGAGTATTCACAAATGGACCTTATATCTTCTCCAGACAACCGTCATCCCCAATTTATTCACCTAGGCAAATCTTAGTTCAAAAGAGTTTGTGAGAAAGGCTGACCTACAGGACTAAAACCGTGCTTACATTGTAGGCAAATAAAAGAAAATGTAATCGAATGGACAATAATTTTTAAAGCACATTATTCAAGGAGGAAATAAGCCCTGTAACAGAATCCATAAAACACCATGCTCCATCAGTCTCTTTTTGCTAACAGAATGACTAAGTGTTCTCTCCAATTAATTTTAATAGCAAACCACCATTTCCTAAAATGACTTAAATGGGTTCAATCAAGTAGGAGAATGAATCCAAGGGAAACCACTGACTAGGGGTATAAAATGTGCCTTACATCATATTGCATACATCAAACAATGAAAGAATTTAGGCTTCAAATTACAAGGAAAAAAAATACCTTTAAGTCTTACCCTCAAGGTAAGATAGGAAAGTGGGAAATGCTGTCTGCTCACTGGCATTCCATAAAATATTCACTGTAATTTCTGGATTTCCAAGATACATCTATCTAGCAGAGGTGGTTTGTCAAGTCTGAGCTTTTCCACCTGTCCACCCCCGTAGCAATGGGGCTGATGTTCACACCCTGCAGACCATCATCAGCATTCATGGCACCCCGACAGATAACCCCATTAAACTCTCTCCCTGACTCAGGTAAACACTTCACAATGTGAGAAGGTGAGAAAGACATTGTTACTGAAATAAACCTGAAAGCTGCTCTAAGTCTATAGAGAAAGTGTAACACTCACAAATATAAATACCATTACACACTATTTGTAAGATCCCTCATAAATGACTATGTTATAGCTGAGACCTGCAACAGAACTCCCACCACCAAATGTTGTGGTAGTGTAAGGACCATTGTTATTTTCACTTGCAAATATTCCTGAGAGGTCGTATTTTAAGCTGCTAAAAACTAAAACAGGAATAAGGTGACAACCAGCAAAAGAAAAAAAATGAGCTAATGCACTCGAGAGAGTAAGGAAGGCTCACGGAAGAGGAGGGCTGTGGTGATCAGAGCCCACGGACATCCAAAAATGTGACTTGGCTGGCCCTAACAGGGGAGCAGCTCTTCTAAAAACAAAATCACCCCCTGGAAATTATGTTGGTTGGTTCCTTGGGGCATCTACAGTTCTTTTTCAAGTTATTTACTTGCTCATTACCGCCAGTCCCAGCTTTCTTGGAAGACCTAAACATATTTGGGGAATGGAAATAATGTGCTTGCTGCCACAGACCAGGCCAGTAAGATGAGAAGATAAAGAGTTTCTAGAGTTTTTATTATTCAAAATGAGTTTCATTTCAATTCAGGTACTTGAAAGAAGGTTCTAGTCTGTTACTTTGACACAGCACAAGATCAATAGTTTATTCTGATGAAGTATTCCACCCAAATGAAAGCATAACATGCAAGTAGTCATTTATTTCAATCACTCCTATTTGAAGGTCCTCATTTTTGGAGAACAGTCAGGCATTTTATTATCCACTCTTTCCATTCCTTAAAGGCTTCCTTCCACGGGTTTCACTAAATTCCCATTATCCTCACGACTGTGTTCTGGAGTTGCTCCAGGTGTGCCAGAAGATTCATCATCAATCCACCTCACCAGTGCCTGGAAAAGCATGAAAGATGCGCACTTCAACAAACCACAGCAAAATACTATCAGGCAAGAGAGAAGCATTGGCTTCTAGATCATAGGGTGACATATCACCCCATGAAGATGCTGCATTTGATAATGATGGTGTGAATATGAAATAATGCTTATGATATACTGAGTGAAATGGCACATACCAAATACACACAGAATTACAAATGATGTCAAAAATACGCATTGAAAAAAGATGAAAAAGAAATACACTCATTCTTACACTTTGTTTCTAGCATGATAGGATATTTTTTCTCAACTTGCTGAATATTCTACAAGGCATTATATTAATTTGACATGTTTTGACATGTATGTATATACATATATAAGTGTCCACACAGGCATGGGTAGACATATGTATGTGAAAACACGTGTGTAGACATTTCTGTGCAGTCACCTGAATGCACAGTCATACCCATGAGTAGACACATGAATGTATATTGACGTTTGTGGGCAAGTGTGGGCACACACACACACATACTGAGATTAGGTACTTTCCTTCTTCCTTTTTAAAGAAAATCACTTTTTTTCCTCCTAATGAACATCATACCTCTGTCCCATATTTGGAAAGATAAATCCTGTCCTCACACTTATAGGGTTTAAAAAATAAACTTTGCCACACATATCAATATTTATTCAGTTTTGCAAAGTCAAGCTCTCTTGCCCTAAATGGAAGAGAAGCAGAAAATTTCTTCCACTATTTCTCATTGAACTGTAAGCATAAATCACTCAAAGGCAAGCTGAAGTTTTTAAGAAGGGCATTTCTTCGCATGTTTTTAAACCGCAGCTTCCTGCTTATCTTTACACTAATTTCCTCTGATAAATTATAACTCTAGAGAAGGATATAATAGATACATCAGTTTGCTACTCAGATAACCACTTCCCCCTCTTTACACTATCCATCCTTCAACTTACTTTATATCTTTCTACAATGCTGAAGCCAATAGCACACTGCAACTTGTGCAAACAGATAGGGCCAAGGTTTAGAGGGTGCCGGTCAGCTTCTTCCAAGTGGAAGAAGCCCCAGATTTCCCTATCAAAATCCTTTGCTGCTATCCACCATGCCTTGTCTTGTAAAACTTAATGGGCTGGAGGTCAAATACTTGAGAAACTGAAGTTTCAGAGTCTTTTCCCACAAAAGAAGTCTTTTTCTGAAAGTAGCAAGTACTCCAAATCAAGTACTCAAAAAGGAACCATAAAAACTAATCACATGGGTCAGGCATGGTGGCTCATGCCTGCAATCCCAGCACTTTGGGAGGCCAAGGTGGGCGGATCACCTGAGGTCAGGAGTTCAAGACCAGCCTGGCTAACATGGTGAAATCCTGTCTCTACAAAAATACAAAAATTTGCCAGGCATGATGGTAGGCGCCTATAATCCCAGCTACTCAGGAGGTTGAGGCAGGAAAATGGCTTGAACCCGGGAGGCGGAGTTGCAGTGAGCTGAGATCCCGCCATTGCACTCCAGCCTGGCGACAGAGCGAGACTCCATCTCAATAAATAAATAAATAAATAAATAAATAAATAAATAACTAAACAAATAAAATAAAATAAATCACATCAACAATAGGCAGTCATGATTTCACTCTTTAAGGACACGCTAAACAGATCTGTTACACGTGTGTCTGGAGGGGTTGCTGGCCTTCCCTCACGCAGCACTGACTGAGGACAACTGCCCTGATGTCTTGAAGCCCATGCTTTAAACCACGGCTTTAGACAGAATAACCTCGTCCCCTTCCCCACCCCCACCCCCTTTTTAAAGAGCAGCTCAACTCTATTATGTCACTAGTGTCTGGTGACCAGAATAAATACCCTTGTAACTGACTTCCTGTGTTACATTTAGAGTTATATCAACCATCTCTGCAAGCACAGAGAACACGGTTTGCTACATAACTCACCCTACAGGGTACTGCTTCATAATTCGACTTGTTTACATGATCACTTTTATTTATGTCTCTCGTTCAGTTTTTATTTTAAAGTAATAAATTTTCAAAGAAAATAAACCCATGGTAGGTTTGTTCAATCTAATTTGATTCAAAAACAACTTCCTCACCTCCCTTTACCCAGAAAATGTGGACTGATATTCGAAAATTAGGGAAAATAGCATTCTAGAAGTTAAGAAAACACTAAATCTATTCATGTATCACAAGTAACCCCCTCTGGCCAATCAAGTGTGAGCATATTTCACTACAGTAATACTTTCAGCAAGGACATTTCTTTCTTCCAATAATCCTACAAATAGAAGGTTATTTTCTTTCGTAGTCAATGCTTCTCAATTTAAAAATATGAATCTTTGTAAACTTGGAGAAAACAAGACCACTGTGTTAAGATATTGTCACTGTCTAATCCTGTCACTTTCCTATGTAAATCTTTCATGTCATGTAATATTTAAGAAACTTACAAAAAAAAAGAATTAAAGTAAAAACAGTTTGGGGAAATGTTTCCTGACCTCCTCAAATACATAAGATAAGTTAGCTAGTAATATCTAGATAAATGAACATATGGTTTTAAAATTATTTTTTTAGCTGGGTGTGGTGACTCACACCTTTTATCAAAGCACTTTGGGAGGCTGAGGTGGGAGGATCGCTTGAGCCCAGGAGTTCAAGATGAGCTTGAGCAACACAGGGAGATCCCATCTCAACAAAAAAAATAAAATAAAATAGCTGGGTGTGGTGGTCCTGTGGTCCCAGCTACTCAGGAGGCTGAGGCGAGGCAGGAGGATCCCCTCAGCCCAGGAGGCTGAGATTGCAGTGACCCATGATCAGCCTGGGTGACAGAGGGAGACCCTGTATCAAAAGAAAAATGAAAGGTAGATAAAATAAATTTTTAATGTTTCCATCTCTATCAGGTTAGTAATAAGAGAGAAAACTTATGATAAAAAGCTACCTCACACCACCAAAATCAGTAAGAGAGTAGTGACCCACGTCTCCAAGACTGCATGTTGGTAGGGCCACGGGGGCCACAAGAAACCTCACATAAATGGAGAATAAAGAATAAACGAGTAAGTGGGAAGAGGCTCTATAGCCCTACAGCCCCCACCTCTAGTAGAAACATTTGTCCCAAAAAGCTTACCACCCCACACAAATCCTAAGGCTAATGTAACATCCAGACAGACCATAAACTCTCAGGATAGTCCCTGTACTTACTCCCCATCCCCAGAACACTAATGAACCACTCCCCTTAGGGGGCCTTTTCCCTTTCAAGTCTGTCTTGGATTATTGGGGATGAAGTTAGAGAAGTAAGAGCAAAAATGAACGGGAGGGGAGAAGTAGAGAGATAACAAAAAAAGGTTAAAAATATAACCTGTTTCCAGAACCTTTCCCATCCCCAATATTACCATGCAGAGTTCCTAATGAGTCAATGTTTATTATGTATCTCAAATCAAAGATGGAAGTTTTTACTTTTTAAATTAAAAAACAAACAAAAAACAAATGTCGTATGATGAGAAAGAAGCAACACTTAGTCTATGGCTATCCTAACTGTGCAAGATGACTATGAAAAGAATTGAAAAACAATTAGCAAGATTTTCACATCCATTAATGATAGCTCAAACTGTAATTGGCTTAATTCACCTTGCTACTGAATTACTGACGTTTACTAGCTGTTATGCTGAATACCTATATATATGCCAGGCCTATATATGCTTTTTTTTTTGAGACACGGTCTCAATTTATTGCCCAGGCTGGAGTACAGTGGTGCGATCACGGCTCACTGCAGCCTCAACCTCCTGGGCTCAAGCAATCCTCTCACCTCAGCCTCCTGCATAGCTAGGACTACAGGTGTGTGCCACCATGCCCAGCTAATTTAGTTTTTTTAATTTTAATTTTTTGTAGACATGTGGTCTCACTATGTTGTCCAGGCTTATCCACACTTTTTATGTACAGGCACTTTTATGTAAATTATCTCCAAATGACTCCATGATGTGGGTATTGTTACCTTTAAGGTCCTGTAGGTAGTGAGTGGCCAACCAGAACCTAGATTATCGCAATCTACCAACAGCACACTTCCCATTATGGCATAATGTCTCAACTGAAAATACTATACAGTTTTAAATATCAATATGATTCTTGGTTGGAATTTTTTTCCCTCTTTTAACATCTTCAAATATTCTCAAGTTGAAGAAGCTTCTAACAACAATGCCAAAAACGGAATACCATCTGTCAAAGAGGCCTGTCCAAAGACAAAATTCCACAAGTCTCTTGGGTAAAGATCAATCATTGTTATTCCCACAACACAGAAGGCATCTTCAGGTTTCTTCTTTTTCAAGAACTTCAGGATGTCCCCTATTTAAGAAGAAATACATAAATGTATGAGTGTATATTATATACATACGCTTCCTTTACTCAGTTCAAATTGCAAAGTTGTGTAATTCACCTGCATGAATTTGTAGGTTTTGTGTGTTCTCATTGACTCTAAAGGAACACCTTGTTGTAGAAACAGGAACTGGTTTTAGCAGTTTTACTCTCAAGCGATAGAAATATGCTTTACAGTAGCCCGTGAGCCATTTAATATATTCTTCACTGATAATTCTGGTGCTTCATAGAGATCCTATAATATGGAAGAACATTTAAAAACAGACTTTTAAGACGATTATTCAGTGTTTACCCAGTCTATGAGTAAGAGGATTCAAATTAGAAACAAAACCAACTCTAAATTTTCAATACACCTTTAACATTCATCGGTGTTGATATGAATTTTAAAAAAATGTTCTAGGTCTGTTTGGCTACAAAACTTGTACCATTGCAATGAATATCAAAAATGATCCTAAAATGGCCCATCTGAATCAGACCAATAGCCCGGACTATTCCTGACAACAGAACCATTGCAAAACCGAACCCAAACTAGCACATTACCAGTATTTACCAATGGACTGTATATAAATACTGCGTTTGTCTGGAGAGGGTGTCTTTCTGTAAGGATGACTGAAGAACTGTTCAAAGTCTTGGGGGGCCTCAGGGTGGGAGGTGATCCAATCTGATGGAGAATGCAAGGTCCAAAGAGATCACTGGCTGGCTGGAATGCTTCATTCATTAAACGCTGTTCCCCAGCATCTACTTTCTCATACTGTGACACAAGCACTGGATTCTTTGAGATGACAGCTATTTTTAGTGTCTGTTCGGAATACCGTACTATTTGCATCTAACAAAAAAATACAAGCAGTCAAATATAAAAATACATATCCATATTGGGGACTTTACCTATTCTCCATATACAGCTCTGATTTCTCCCTAGAGTGAAATGACTGACTGCTAATGCTTTAGAGTGGTCACACTTAGAGTGGTTTCCTCATGTCCAATCAATTTCTTGGGGACCTAAGAAATTAAAAAGACAATCATGAAATCCATTCCTCCATCTCATATGGAACCTGCTCCCATTACAAAAACTAGTGGTGGCCAGGCGTGGTGGCTCATGCCTGTAATTTCAACACTTTGGGATAGGAGGACTGCTTGAGGCCAGAAGTTTGAGAACAGCTTGGGCAACATGGTGAGACCCTGTCTCTACAAAAAACTTAAAAATTCCCTGGGCATAGTGGTGCACACCTGTGGTCCTAGCTACCAGGGAGGCTGAGGTTGCAGTGAGCCATGATCGTGCCACTGCACTCCAGCCTGGGCAAGAGTCCAAAACAAACAAAAAAAATCTCATGGTGACCATAGGAGCAGGACCTCACACCCAATTTCCTTCTTTTGGGGAATAATATTGGCCTGGCATGGTGGCTCATGCTTATAATCCCAGCACTTTGGGAAGCCAAGGCAGAAGGATTACTTGAGCCCAGGAGTTTGAGATCAGCCTGGGCATCATGGCAAAACCCCATATCTAAAAAAAAAATTAGCCAGGCATGGTGGTGTGCACTTGTAGTCCCAGCTACTTGGGAGGCTAAGGTGGGAGGGTCATCTGAGCCCAGGAGGTCGAGGCTGCAGTGGGCTGTGATCGTGCCACTGCACTCCAGCCTGGGCAACAGAGACTTTGTCTCAAAAGATCATATTATGAATTAACTCATTAGTGCCACATGAAAAATACTCCTCGTTTCTAGTGTGACTCAAAGATCTTCAACATCAAATAAAAACAAAACTAATGTAAGCCCTATCATTTCTGCAATTTAACTGCAGGCTGAGAAGCTACGGCTTAGTCACATCACATTAGGGAAGACATCAGATGACTAATCAAAAGCCAGACTCACAATGACAGGTTTCTTCCATTCACATCGTGTTCCTATGTAGAGTTTTCATCCTTCCTCTTGAATGGGTCAGATGTTCCACCACGAGACTTTTTGAATTAGACAAGGAAAAAACTGAACATCTCTGTCTGGATCATCCCTGTCATATTTTCTAATCATCTAGATTTTGCCAGTTTAATGATAGACAACTGATGGGAAAACTTAAGCTAATGTCTGTTCTGATCGAACCTCTGAATTCTGGGGTTGAAGAGGCTGGCTGAAATTCCAGATCAAATGTCTCTGTACTCAAAGCTCTGATAAGAGCATAAGCTCATCCTCACTCCTACACAACTGGGCTGAAATCTGACTTCTACAGGACAAAATATAAAACCAGATGGACCTTCCAGTGGTCCACCTACCTTGATTAGGAAGGAAGGCTCCCATGGAAGCTTTTATCTCACAAGGACAGACATGTCTGGGCCTGGCCAGAAGGAAGTTGTGGAGTGTGCCTTCATCTTTATATTAACGAAGGCAGCGTGAAAAGTCAGGAGGCCTCCCCTTGCCTCCCAAGCCTAATCTAGGGAAGCTGCGGGAGAAGATGGGCAGGGGGCGCACAATATGGTCACTGTAGTGGGCTGGAGGCCTGGGACGCTGTGGTCCCAAAACCAGAACATCTCGGGCCAACCGGGAGAAGTTGGCCACCCTGGCTGGTTGCCTACAGCAACTCGCACTGTGGGCTCTGGTCCGTGCAGGCACAACCCAGGCTCCGGCTGGGGGTGGAGTAGGGCTTCCCCGGGGACTCTCGCTTCGCCTCTTCTTCCCCCAGGAGCCTCTGGAAAGGCCTCCCTGGCTCCCCAGAGGCACTCCGCCCCCGCAGTCCCCGCGGCTTCCGCCACGTCCGTCCCTCCTACATCCTCATCCCTCTCCACTGACCGCGACTGGCGCCCGCCTCTACGACCCGGCTGCCCCGCCCAGCTCTGACAGCACCTGCGAACCGCCCTGACCCAACAGGCCTCGACACCACTCACCCGCGACATCCCTCACGCGCGTGCGCACCGCGTCTCTTCGCACTACGCCACGCCCACTGGCGCCACGCGACGCGCCGCTCCAGCGCACACGCTCTCTGGGCCCCGCCCCACTCACGACCCGCCCGCGCCACGCCCCTGAGCGCGCCAGAGCTGGAGTTCGGCGGCCGCGGCTCGCCTTTTCCTGAGTAGAGGGTCACGAGGGGACTACAAGCCCCAGCCGTCCGCCCCCGCAGTCGCCAGTTCCCCGTCTGCCCTCGCCGGGGCTCCGCGGCCTGGTTCTCCAGAGCCACAGACGCGCCCGCGTCACCAGGGTCGCCCGTGTGGGAACGTGCTCGGCAGGCTGCGGGTTTGAGAGGCGTCCCGGCGTGACGAATGCAACCAGCGTAGCCCCCAAATGAGTCGGCGGCCGCCGCAGGTTGTCGTACAGCCGCGGCGCTCCGTGGGGCAGTCACCCGCAGGACTTTCCCTTCTTTATTTGTTGGGGGCGGCGGGGACTGGAACCCAGACGCGCAAGTGTGGGGCGTGTCCTCGTGGCGTCCCTGGCGCTCCGAGGCCGAGACCCGGATGCCAGGAGAGGCAGTGAGGTCGGAAAGGCACCGCGGGGCCAGCATTAGGGCTGAGCTAGTTCTGTGGCCTCGGGTGGGACGGTCAATCTCTCTGGGCCTCGCCATTCTCTTTCTTTTTCTTGCTTTTTGTTTGTTTGTTTGTTTAAGACGGAGTCTCTCTCCGTCGCCCAGGCTAGAGTGCCGTGGCCCAATCTCGGCTCACTGCAACCTTTGCCTCCTGGGTTCAAGCGATTCTCCTGCCTCACCCTACCCAGTAGCTGGGACTACAGGTGCCCACTATCACGTCCGGCTAATTTTTGTATTTTTAATACAGACGGGGTTTCACCATTTTGGCCAGGCTGGTCTCGAACTCCTGACCTCAGGTTATCCGCCCGCCTTTCCCTCCCAAAGTGCTGGAATTACAGGCGTGAGCCACCTCGTCCGGCCTCAGTTCTTTTGAAGTCATTTTACCATCCTCTGGATTTTCCTCATCCTAATTCTCCTTCCCAATCTCCAGGAAAGACAGGCACATTTTCTTGATGACTTCAGCACTTGTAACCCCTTGTTGGCTCTCCTTAGAGGACATTAACTCTGTGTGTTTGAACCTTTCAACTTCGAGGATCTCCTCAGCCCATCCTTATTTGTTCACCCTTCTGGATCATGAAATCTCCAAATTTGTCTTTTGAACCCAGTGCCCATATCCACCCTCACCCGAACCCATTCTTGAATAAAATGCATTCCTACCATGACTGTTCTCAAAGTTTGAAGTTGAGCATACCGATGCGCCACTCCTGCTTCAATGCTTGAGAAGTCGTAGGCTTTCTTCTATGTGCCTTTTGACTGGGCGCCTATCTCCCGACAGCCTGAGGTGGTGTAGCACAGGGGCGAAGGTGGTCTGTGCTTGAATCCCAAAACCCTCACTAGCGTGGGACCTGTGCCAGTTACTTGACCTCTTTTTCATCTCTTCACTAGTTTGTAAAACGGAGACAATTACAGCACATCTTTTATTGTTATTATTTGACACGAAGTCTCGCTCTGTCACCCATGCTGGAGTGCAGTGGCGTGATCTTGGCCCACTGCAACCTCTGCCTCCTGGGTTCAAGCGATTCTCGTGTCTCAGTCTCCCGAGTAGCTGGGATTACAGGCACGCACCACCACGCCCGGCTAATTTTTGTATTTTTAGTAGAGACAGGGTTTCACCATGCTGGCCAGGCTGGTCTCAAACTCCTGACCTCAGGTGATCCATCTACCTCGGCCTCCCAAAGTGCAGGGATTACAGGCATGAGCCACCGCGCCCCGCCTACAGCACATCTTAGCAGAATTTTAGGGATCAAATGAGTTCCTTTGGATATTGTGCCTGTTTTTGACTGAACGGCTGTCTTCTGACATCCTGAGTGGCTTCTTTAGCTTAGTTGTCACCTCTTCTAAAGCCTCATCCTGCCTCATGACAAAACTTCTCTTCTGCCTGTTCATTGCCTTGTGTGTACATAATAATACTGCAGTTGTCCTTGTCACAATGATTGTAACCTATTTCTTACATGTCACCCTTACTCAACTGTGAGATGCTTGAGGGTAAAGACTCTCATACGGGGTGTCTGAAGCATAAAAGGTATTCACTAGATTTTCAGTCAGTGTTTTTTTGTTGTTTTTTGTTTTGTTTTTGTTGTTGTTGTTGTTTTGAGACGGAATCTCACTCTGTCGCCCAGGCTGGAGTGCAGTTGCGTATCTGAGCTCACTGCAAGCTCCGCCTCCTGGGTTCACGCCATTTTTCTGCCTCAGCCTCCCGAGTAGCTGGGACTACCAGTGCCCGCCACCACGCCCAGCTAATTTTTTTTTTTGTATTTTTAGTAGAGGCGGGGTTTCACCGTGTTAGCCAGGATGGTCTCGATCTCCTGACAGTTTTTTGGTATTCATTAAAAAGAACTTCATTTTGCATTTAAACTGTTTAAATTTCTGAATCGTGAACTTTGTACTTGCTCAAAAATTTTAGGATAGCATGTTTCTGCATGGTCTAATTTTTTTTTTTTTTAAAAAACTTACCAGGCGTGGTGTCTCATGCCTATGATCCCAGCACTTTGGGAAGCTAAGACAGGAGGATCACTTGAGCCTAGGAGTTCCAGACCAGCCTGGTCAACATAGGGAGACCCCATCTCTAGAAAAAAAGCCAGGTGTAGTGACACATGCCTGTAGTCTCAGCTACTTGGGAGGCTGAAGTGGGAGGATGGATTGAGCCTGGGAGGTCGAGGCTGCAGTGAACCATGATTCACAGCACTTTAGCCTGGGCAACAGAGTGAGACCCTGTTCAAAAAAGTAAATAAACAAACACCTTAGTGCTTCAGGGGGGTTAGTTTTTTTTTTTTTTTTTCATTAGAAGAAAAAGACACTTTCTCTTACTAAGGTATTTTTGCCTGTTAACTAATATGCAGTTGCAAAATGAACCATAGGCTGTTTGCATTTCAAAGAACACTACAAGTTCTGATATTTAGAAATGAGTGTATATGCCAGTGGCCCAAGGTTGGAAAAGAAAGTTGGTAACAACATTAGAAGGTGGCAGAAATCAGGAAAGAAATGTAACATATACGGCGGATGAAGGGTTTAAAAATAGCTTTTACATATCAACACGGAAAAACACCATGACATAAAAATGAGCAAAAAATATGAACCATATAATCCGAATGGTTCATTAACATCCATGTGTTCAACTTTATTGAACACATGAATGAACTCAAACGAAAACCACTCTAATAATTTTTTCTTACCTGCTAATTTGGCCAAAGTGTTTATTTTGAAATAATTTCAAGCTAACAGAAAAGTGGCAAAAATAGTATAAAGAATCCCTGCATTCTCTTCACCCAGATTCCCCAGTACTTAACATTTTACCTCATTTCTTTATCATTCTCTTTCTTTCTGTGTCTTTATCTCTGTCTCTCTCTATATGTAAATGTACATTGTTTCCCTGAACTGTTTGAGAGTAAATTGCAGGCTGGGGGGCGGGTGCAGTGGCTCACGCCTGTAATCCCAGCACTCTGGGAAGCTGAGGTGGGTTGATCACTTGAGGTCAGGAGTTTGAGACCAGCCAGGCCAAAATGGTGAAACCCAATCTCTACTAAAAATACAAAAATTAGCAGGGTGTGGCGTTGCATGCCTGTAATCCCAACTACTTGGGAGGCCGAGGCAGGAGAATCGCTTGAACCCAGGAGGCGGAGGTTGCAGTGAGCTGAGATCACGTTATTGCACTCCAGCCTGGGCAACAGAGCAAGACTGTCTCCAAAAAAAAGTAAGTTGCAGACATGATGCCCTGCACTCCTAAATACCTCATAGTATATTCCCAAAAATCAAGCACATTTTCGTAAGTAGCCACAGTACAACTAAAACATGAGTCCATACTGACATTTCCAATTCCAGTCCAGCCTGACACCACAGAGTTCATTCATTCTAGCCTTCCATTTTTCCATATGTATGATGTCCTTCATCAGTAGAGAGAAACCTGGCTCCTGTTATTCACAATTTATTTCTTTATTTGCTCTGTACTAGAATATGTACTAAAAATAATTTCAGAATTCCTAATCCATAGCACTGCAGGAAAACAATTCTACCAATTAGTATGTATTTAAGGTTCTTTATAGCCAGAGGATATATATTAAAATAACTGTGTTCAAGTTACCTACCTAGGTTAGTTCCCCCTCCCAATTCTGCCCTTCAGTGTAGTATTGTTATTAACACGAAATATAGTTAGGTTCATTTATTTTTGTTTGCATTCCATTTTATGAATTTCCCCCCAACCTTGATCTTTTTTTGATTGTGTGATACATTAACATGGTTACTAAAAAGTTGTATTTGATGATAATGTCCAATGATGGTAGACTGTCCTGGTGGAGTGTATAAACAGGTCGAATCTTTCTGGTGAACAATCTGACATGGAGTATTAATAGCTTTTAAAATGTTCATACCTATTGACCCAATAAGAGATCTCACAGACTTATGGTTAAGGATAGTCAACAAAATATTATTTATAATTATGAAAATTAGAAACAATCAAAATATCCAGCTATTGGAGACTGGAAAAGCATAAATTATAATCATAGACCATAAATTACATGTACATTCATATGTTAGAATACTAAGCATCTATTTAAAATCATTTCTCAGCTGGGCACAGTGGCTCATGCCTGTAATCCCAGCACTTTGGGAGGCCAAAACAGGCTGATCACCTGAGGTCAGGAGTTCAAGACCAGCCTGGCTAACATGGCGAAACCCGGTCTCTACTAAAAATACAACAATTAGCCAGGTGTGGTGGCACATGCTTGTAGTTCCAGCTACTCAGGCGGCTGAAGCAGGAGAATCGCTTGAACCTGGGAGAAGGAGGTTGCAGTGAGCCATGGTCACACCACTGCACTCCGGCCTGAGCGACAGAGCGAGACTGTCTCAAGAAAAAAACAAAAATCATTTCTCAAAGACAGTAGTGACCTAGAGAAATGCTAAGGGGAAATAAAGTGTGACACAGAAATGTTTACACGTCGTAATTTATTTATTTATTTTTTTTTGAGACGGGGCCTTACTCTGTCACCCAGGCTGGAGTACAGTAGTGTGATTACAGCTCACTGCAGCCTGGACGTCTCAGGATCAGGTGATTCTCCCACCTCAGCCTCCCAAGTAGCTGGGATTATAGGTATGCACCATTACACTTGGCTAATGTTTTGTGTTTTTTGTAGAGAAGGGGTTTCACCATGTTGCCTAGGCTTGTTTTGGTTTTGAACTTCTGGGCTCAAGCCATCTGCATGCCTCCACCTTCCAAAGTGCTGGGATTACAGGCATGAGCCATCTTGCCTGGCCTATATGTTGTAATCTTATTTTTGTTTTAAAAAGATGTGCTTGGCCGGGCATGGTGGCTCATGACTGTAACTCCAGAACTTTGGGAAGCTGAGGCAGGCAGATCATCTGAGGTCAGGGGTTCGAGACCTGCCTGGCCAACAAGGCGAAACCCCATCTCTACTAAAAAATACAAAAATTAGCTGGGCATGGTAGCACACGCCTGTAATCCCAGCTACTCGGGAGGCTGAGGCATGAGAATCACTTGAACCGGGGTGGCGGAGGTTGCAGTGAGCCAAGATCGTGCCACTGTACTCACTCTGTGTCCAAAAAAAAAAAAAAAAGAAAGTGCTGATAAGTAATAATCTATGAATAATGAGATATTTGGTGGTTTTGATTTCTCTTTCTGTCTCCTGCTTTACTTGTTAATTTGCCTTTTCCAAACTTTCTACAATAAGTATTATTACTTTTACAGTCAGAAAGCAATTTAACAAGTCAGTAGTGTATTAATATTTAGGCATTCCTAAATATACAAATGACCCTTGGGCATAACAGCTTCTCCATGTTTTCTAGGTGGTTCTCTGCCTCTGTCTTTCTGCCTAGGCTTTCGGCTGCTCCTCAATCTATTTTTCTATGGTCTCTGAATTTTACTTACACCAACATACCACTAACTAGAGATTCATTTATATTAACAACCAAGCCATCCTTTGTCTTCCTAATTTGTTGACTTTATTTTAAAATTACTTTATGGACTGGGTGCAGTGGCTCACGCCTGTAATCTCAGCACTTTGGGAAGCCAAGGCAAGCGGATCACTTAGGTCAGGAGTTCGAGACCAGCCTGGCCAATGTGGCGAAACCCCGTCTCTGCTAAAAAAAAAAAAAAAAAAAAAAACCACACAGAAGATTAGCCAAGTGTGCCAAGTGTGGTGGCACACACCTGTAGTCCCAGCTACTTGGGAGGCTGAGGCAGGAGAATCGCTTGAACCTGGGAGGCAGAGGTTGCAGTGACCTGAGATCACACCACTGCATTTCAGCTTGGATAATAGAGCAACACTTGGTCTCAAAAAATAAATAAATAATAAAATTACTATATATATGAAAATATTCCAAATATACATTTTTAAAAGCTAAGAAGTACTAAAAGCATTGTAATGAAAAGTAATAGTCCCCACCCCATAGGCCAACTTCCTAGAGGCTACTGTTCTCAACTCCTTGGCTGTTTTTTTCTGGTATTTATCTCCATGTTTCTCAACAATGTGTGTATAGTGAGATTTCTTGATCTTTTGATTTTAGGTAGCATCTGTTAATTTATTGCCATGAGAGATGAGGACTTAACTCTCATACATCATACTTTCTACCTCTCATTCCTCTGGTGATTATATCACACATTTTGGTTGAATCTGGTGGTCAGTGTTTACATTATGATGATTATGCAAACATTGTGTACTACAGAGCCAAGTAGTGTACTATGACCATGCTTTCTTTCTTGTAGAACCTCTTTATTTTTGCCTAGAGTTAATCATCACTTGATTTCTATTATTTATTTTCTTTTAAAAAACTATATAACATGCATGTGCCTTATTTTTTATGATTCTCTGATTCTTTACTTTGTTTTTTAATGCTTCTCTACATGGCCCGTTTACACTAGTTACATTTTTTTTCTGGGTACCCTCATCTCCACATTCCTATCTATACTGGTCGTCCATGGGCCTACTGCATAGCTGTTCCTAGGACTGCAACTACACTTTGCTCTGTTGGATCCCCTGTTTCTTAAATTACTAAATTCTGTCTTCCTCTTTCCTGGCCTACTCCTTTGGTTTCAGTAGCACATCCCCAGAACCTTCTGGAATAAAGGTACATAGAGATAAATATTTTGAGATCTTTGACATCTGAAAATGTTTTTATCCTGCCCTCATACTTGATTGAGAATTTATTGAGTTGGCGTGGAATTCTAGATTGCAAATCATTTCCCCTCAGAATTATAAACAGTTTGCTCCAGTTTCTTCTGACTTCCAATGTTTCTACTGAGATGTTCAATGCCATTTTGATTCCTAGTTCTTTGTATGTTATCTGTTATTTTTAGGAAGATTTTAGGGCCTCCTTTTTATCCTTAGCGTTCTGAAGGGTTATAAAGATGTGCCTTAGCCTGAACCTTTCTTCTCATTCATTTTGTGGCTCACTTAGCAGGCCCTTTGATACTGAGACTCTTATCCTTTCATTCTGAGAAATTTTCTGGTATTTTTTTTTTATAATTTCCTTCCCTCCATTCTTGCTGGATGTTGGACTTTCAGAATAGATCCTCAAATTTTCTTATCTCTCACATTTTTTCCATCTTTTTGTACTACATTCTGAAGTTTTTATCAATTATTTTTTTTCTTTTTCTTTTCTTTTCTTTTTTTTTTGAGACAGAGTTTCGCTCTGTTGCCCAGGCTGGAGTGCAGTGGTGCGATCTCAACTCACTGCAACCTCCACCTCTTGGTTTCAACCAGTTCTCTGCCTCAGCCTCCCTAGTAGCTGGGATTACAGACACCCACCACATGCCCAGCTAATGTTTTTTTTTTTTTTTTGTATTTTTAGTAGAGACCGGGTTTCATCATCTTGGCCAGGCTGATCTTGAACTCCTGACCTCGTGATCCACCCATCTCGGCCTCCCAAAGTGCTGGGATTATAGGTGTGAGCCACTGTGCCCAGACTTTATAAATTATCTTCTATCTTTTCTTTTGAATACTTACTTTAAACTATTCTGCTTTTTCATAGCCAAAATCCCTTTCTTGTTATGATTATTTTATTTTGCACCCTGCAATGGTTTGAATGTCTGTGTCCCCCCAAAATTTCTATGTTGAGACCTAACCCCAACGTGATAGTATTTGTAGATGGGAACCTTTGGGAGGTGATCAGGCCATGAGAATGGAACCCTTATGAATAGTAATAGTGCCTTTATAAAAGAGACCCAAGGGAGTCAGCTCACCCCTTCCTCCACGTGAGGCCACTGCAAGAAGACACTATCTCTGAACCAGAAAGCAGGCCCTCCCCAGACACCAAATCAGCACCTTGATCTTGGATTCCAGTCCCTAGAACCATGAGAAATAAATTTCTTTGTTTATAAACCACCCAGTGTATCATATTTTGTTATGGCATCCTGAAAGTCTAAAATACATCCTATTTCATGGATAAAATGTCTTTTCTTATTTCTCTATAGATAGTAACTATACTACTTTTGAAGATTTGTTCTGTTGTTTCCTCTGTTTTGGTCTTTTTGTTTCATGTTAGAACTTTCCATAAACATCTGGTAATCTTTGGCTATCTGTTAAGATTTCATTATGAGGCACAAAAAACTGGTGGGGGGTTCTGTGTGCATGAATGTGGCTTATTCTCAGAGGCGATCTGGCAGATAATCAGCTTATTCACTGAGGGGAGTCTCCCAGTGTCTGAACCTGAAAGTTTCTTCTCTGTGACCATTGCATTTTTTTCCAGAGTAGGATCGTTTCCTAACTGACTGCCAGTGTTCTGGAAGCAGGTGCAGTGAAGAGCCTAAGAGTCCCACTAATGTGTGTGTGAATTCTGAATCCTTAGCCACCGTGTTCATCCCTAACCCATACTGCCACAAGGACTCTCAAGTCTCACAACCAATTCATTTTAACACAAGAAGATATTAAGAGGGTTAAGAGGTTCTCCATGATTCACCTACTAGTGTGAATTCATATCTTCTCCTTTTGCTTTTCCCCTGGCCCTTAGCTGATATCAACTGCTCTGAGGAAATGGAAGTCTGATTGGTCAGGAAGCAGGAATAGTGGGTAATTTGGGGTCCCAGACCCCCCTTAGCAGGCAAGCAGCCCAGAGGTGGGTAAAGCACATTAGGAAAGGGTGCTGCAATCCAGGGACTAGGGCCCTGGACCTGGACGCCAAAAGGGAGTTGAGAAAGTAGAAAAGAAAACTACTTATGCTTAAATTGTGCTCAGAGCCAGGTCTCTATGCAAAGGAGCAGCAGGTGACCTGATTTCTCCCTCCTGCACTGCAGAGAACCTGCCCTCAAAGACCCAGAGCTCAGCTTCAGTAGAAGTTAACAGCACTGTGCGAGCGAACCTGAGAACCCAGTCACCCTGAGAAAAACGGTTTCTAGGAGAAAACACATTCTTTGATCCAAACAACCAACTTACAAATGATCTTTTGGACCACGTCCTGCCTGCAAACTGAGGCTCAATTCACCTTTAATGGGCCAGCTCTGGCAGTGCCAAGGGAGAGAGGCCATTAGCAGAAATGAAAAAAGCAAGAAATCTTTTAGTCCATTAGGTTAAAAGAAGATTTTTCATGCTTTATTATTTATGATTTGCGACTTCAGTTACTGTTTCCTGGAACAAATGTTATGATTCAACTTCTATTTACTGAAGCAAATAGATGCTTATCAGCAGTCATGCTACAAATCACAAAGCAGTCAGTAAGGCCTTTGAGGCTGTGGCCTCTTTTGCAATTCTTTGATGTCGTCAGGCAACTTATTTTCTGTGCCTTAGAGAGTTTCCAAAAGCTACCACAATCTGATGTGTGTGTGTGTGTGTGTGTGTGTGTGTGTACATTTGTGTGTGTATATCTACATGCACTCTTTCTGTCTCTCTCTCTCTATATATATATATGGCATATAAATACAGTAAATTCAAAGAATTGAGCAAAAGCAGATTTTGGTTTTTACTTTAAGAATATCATTTCACTTCCTGAAAAATTAGGAATTAGGAGTCCTAAGAATACCACATAGCATTTAGGAAGACTTGAGTGGGAGCTAAGAAAGTTCGAATGAGGGGAGGAAGAAAGTCCCTGGTCAGCCTGGTATAGTGACTCAAGCCTGTAATCCCAGCACTTTAGAAGGCTGAGGTGGGAGGATTGTTTGAGCTCAGGAGTTTGAGATCAGCCTGGGCAACCTAGCAAGACTCTGATCTCTATTAAAAAAAAGAAAGGAAAGAAAGCCTGGGCAGTGGCCTCAGTGAACCCTCGAGGATGCTGTGATCCTCTTGGTGACGTCCCCAGCCTCTGCTTCAGGATGACAGCATGGTCTCCTGCACCATAGCTCGGTCTGAAATTTTCGGTTTTTCTTTCAAGTTCCCCTTTTTCAGTCTTCAAGGGGGATGGAGGAGGTGGCCTGAATAAGACATAAATGAAAGAGGAAGTGTCTCAGCACCAACCAAACGTAAAACAGCGACAGCGACCCACTTCGCTTGTGACCTCTACGGAAATACTGAAGACGTCCTCTGTGTCCTTTTAGACTTTCTGGGGGAGGGGACAGCTGCTGCCCAGAAGCAAGCAGCTTCCTTTTGGCCAGGTCAGTGCAGGGAACCAACAAAGACAGGGACCTGTGGCCAGAAGAAGCACAGCCACAGCAGGTATCTGATTGGACTGAGCCAGGAAAGGCCTTCTTGCCCTTAGGGACCCCTCAAAGCTTCTTTCCCACAAGCTGGAAACTGCTTGGCTCACTGCTGTCCTAAATGCAGGTGCCAGCCGAGGGGGTTACCCTAGGACCGTGAGCCATTAACAGCTTGTCTCAAATACGCTTCTCCAAGGCAGTCAGCGACTCTCCACTGAACACCTGTGGGTTCCTGCTGGTGCTAACTTAGGCACGGGGCTAGCAGGTCCCTCCCCTGTAGCAGATGATGAGAGCAAGTGTGGTGCAGGAGGAACTGGAAAGAGAGCATCATCAGAGGTGACACTTGCGTGGATTAAAACCATATATTCTTGTGCAATGTAAAAATGCCAACTTGCATCAGCATAACGAAGGACACACTTAGAATAGAAAAGCTGAGGAGGACAGAAGAATAGGAAGAACAACAAAATCATGCCTGGTCCTTTTGCCCAGAAATGACCCATGTGAATCTTGGCTGAACTTTTAGACTTTTTCGCGGTGCACATTTCTGAACATAATTTGACAATGTGGGACCTCTAGAATTGTACATTCTAATTTTTCAGTCCATTTATTTCTTATTCCAGAAAGAATCCATATATAAGGATGGCTCATCACAGTGTTGTTTTTAATTGTGAAAAGCTGAAAAATGGATGGTCGCCACTAGTGTTTATAAATAAATTCAATAAAGTTATGCTCTCACAATAAAATATTATGTAATCATTTAAAAGAATAATCTCATGCCCTGCGTATTATCATGGAAGGATGTCCACAAGGTCTTGCTGAAATTTTTTAAAAAGTCCCAAAACAGTGTATATATAATTTGAGACTATTGATATAAAAATATGGGTGTATATGTGTGTAAAAAAAGATGTTTGGGCCGGGCACGGTTGCTCATGCCTGTAATCCCAACCTTTTTGGGGCTGAGGTGGGCGGATCACTTGAGGTCAGGAGTTTGAGACCAGCCTGGCCAACATGGTGAAACTCCGTCTCTACTAAAATAAAAATTAAAAAAATTAGCTGGATGTGGTGGTGCATGCCTGTAATCCCAGCTACTCCAGAGGCTGAGGCAGGAGAATCGCTTGAGCCAGGGAGGCGGAGGTTGCAGTGAGCCGAGATCTCACCACTGCACTCCAGCCTGGGTGACAGAGCGAGACTCCATCTCAAAAAAAAAAAAAAAAAAAGGATGTTTGCCAAAATGTTAATAATGATTGTCTTTAGAAGGAGGGCTTTTTGTGCTGTTTACTTTCTTCTTGATATTTTTTAGCAATTTTTTTTTTGCAATGAGCATTTACTAGTTTTATATTTTTTAAACTATTTACCTTGAAAAAATTAGGTAAATCTATACTTACCATATAAAATACATTTATTTTGTAGTGAGTGAAAATGAGGGTTACAAAATATATACATAGTATAATATCATGTTCATATTTTATAGTTTTATACATAAATTTACATATTTTAGTTTGTGTTTATAAATACAAAAATACATTCACACATTTGAACATATATATAATATGCATATACATTTTACATGTATATATAAAAAGTTTTAAAACATATATTTTTATTTTTTAAGATTACTCTTTTTTTCTTTTTTTTTTTTTGAGACAGAGTCTCACACTGTCGCCCAGGCTGGAGTAGAGTGGCACGATCTTGGCTCACTGCAACCTCCACCTCCCGGCTTCAAGCGATTCTCTCGCCTCAGCTTCCCAAGTAGCTGAGGTTACAGGCGCCCACCACCACGCCCAGCTAATTTTTTGTATTTTTAGTAGGGACGAGGTTTCACTACGTTGGCCAAGCTGGTCTCAAACTCCTGACCTCGTGATCCACCTGCCTCAGCCTCCCAAAGTGTTGGGATTACAGGCGTGAGCCACTGTGCCCGGCCAAGATTACTCTTATATTTTGAATAATAATTGTATTTCCATTCTGGGGAAAAGAGTAATATTTTGGAAACCAGGCACAGTGGCTCACGCCTGTAATCCCAGCACTTTAGGAGGCCGAGGCGGATGGATCACCTGAGGTCAGGAGTTCGAGACCACCCTGGCCAACATAGCAAAACCGTGTCTCTACTAAAAATACAAAAATCAGCCAGGCATGGTGGCGGGCACCTATAATCCCAGCTACTCGGGAGCCTGAGGCAGGATAATTTCTTGAACCTGGGAGGTGGAGGTTGTAGTGAGCCGAGATTGTGCCACTGCATTCCAGCCTGGTGGACCGAGTGAGACCCTATCTCAAAAAAAAAAAAAAAAAAGTATGATTTTGGGCTAAGTCTTGGAGGGGTAGGGACGGCCAGTCCAGGGCAGCCCAGGCTGAGGGCACAGCATGTACCAAAAACACAAAGCCACAGCAGAGCAGGGCCATGCGTGGCACACGCTGCTCCTGGCACCTGATAGCACCAGTGTTCTGTCCTCCTGGAAACTCTCCTCTTGCATTTCTGGGTCACTGTTCTCTACAGGCTGCCCAGTCAGCCAAGCAGGCACCTGGGCACAGAGGGGCCCTGAGGGATTGAGGCTGTCCCGGGTAGGGGCTCCGTAAGGGGGAAGCCGACCTACTTTGCAGTGTTCCTGAGGCTCAGGCCCGTGTGCCACTGAGAGGGCGTGAACTCCACGGTCCGTGGACTTGGGTTCAACTGAGACATCATCAGCTCCTGGGTGGCACTCGGCCAAGGCACTTTACCTCCCTGGGACTCAGTGTGTTTATCCAGGGGTATGAACAATAAGAACCTCTGGCCCAAAGGCTTAATGAGAGAATTAAATAAGACATGGGAACAGCTCCTTTCAACTAACTGTTTATTACCAGAAGGTGCCCAATAACCAGGCATGGCAAAAGCCCAAAGGCAAAAACACAAAGCCCTGACATTTAACAGGTTCTTTTTTTGCTAAGAAACCAGCGCTGGAGACAAGTACTTGTGATATATCCTCGTGGCTGGATGTGTTGGTCACAAGTTCTAATTATGGAAATGCCCTCCGACAAAAGAGCCTGTTGATGTGAGTCACTATGGGTGGTTTAACTCTCTAGGCCTGGGCTGCTCCTAAGAATCATTTGCAGATACATCTATCTACCTAGCTATTTTTTTTTTTTTTTTTTTGAGACAGGGTCTCACTCTGTCACCCACTCTTCACTCTGTGAAGTGCAGTGGCACAATCAGGGCTCACTTTATCCTTGACCTCCTGGGCTCAAGCATTCCTTCCGCCTCAGCCCTCTGAGCAGCTAAGACTATAGGTGTGTGCCACCATGCCCAGCTAATTTTTTTATTCTTGTTTTGAATTGTAGTATAGATGTCTCACTATATTATCCAGGCTGGCCTTGAATTCCTGAGCTCAAGCCATCCTCCCACCTCGGCCTCCCAAAGTGCTGGGATTACAGGCATGAGCCACCGCACCCGGCCCGTAAGATACATATGTTTTTATTAAAATAATGCAGTGAGTTGTTTTGTTTTGGTTTTTGTGTTTTTTTAGAGACAAGGTGACATTCTGTTGCCCAGGCTGTGCTCTCACAGCTCACTGCCGCCTTGACCTCCTGGGTTCAGGCAATCCTTTCACCCCAGCCTCCACGTAGCTGGGACTACAGGCATATGCCACCACACCCTGGTTAATCTTAATTTTTTTTTAGAGATGGAGTCTTGCTATGTTGCCCAGTCTGGTCTTGAGTTCCTGGACTCCAGTGATCCACCCCCCTCAGCCTCCCAAAGTGCACCAACATGCCCAGTTAATTTTGTATTTTTAGTAGAGACACGGTTTTTCCATGTGGTCAGGCTGGTCTCAAACTCCTGACCTCAGGTGATCTGCCTACCTCGGCCTCCCAAAGTGCTGGGATTACAGGTGTGAGCCACTGAGCCCAGTCGCTACTTGTTCTTATTGTGCATTTATATCCTGAAGAAATGGAATCTGCCATTTGCTGTAGCAGCGATCCAGAAAAACAAAGTGTAGTTGTTGGAATAAAACACAACTAACTGACATTGAGTGTCACCTGGGGGTGACCCAGCACAGCAAGAATGGATCAGCTTAAGCAGGTGTGGTGGCGTGCACCTGTGGTCCCAGCTACTCAGGAGGCTGAAGTGGGAGGGTCACCTGGCCCAGGAGATCGAGGCTGCAGTAAGCCAAGATCATGCCACTGCACTCCAGCATGGGCAACAGAGCAAGACCCTGTCTCAAAAAAAAAAAAAAAAAAAAAGAATCAAAGAATGGATCAGCCTCATATCATCCAAGCTCATAGAGACAATGATGTAGAAAAACCCCAATGGCTTTGTATTGAATCGTCACCCTCAGGGGACATAGGTTCATAGATCAGTACCTTCACTCCTGGGAAGCACGGGAAGACAATTCCTTTTTGGTTTTTTTTGAGACAGAGTTTCACTCTTGCCACCCAGGCTGGAGTGCAGTGGTGCAGTCTCGGCTCACTGCAACCTCCGCCTCCTGGGTTCAAGCGCTTCTCCTGCCTTAGCCTCCCAAGTAGCTAGCATTATAAGTGCCCATCACCACACCCAGTTAATTTTTGTATTTTAAGTAGAGACGGGGTTTCTCCATGTTGGCCAGGGTGGTCTCGAACTCCTGACCTCAGGTGATCCAGCCACGTTGGCCTCCCCAAGTGCTGGAATTACAGGCGTGAGCCACCACGCCCGGCCAGGAAGCCAATTTATAACAAGCTTTCTTGGTAAACATGGGTAATTAGTTGATGACCCTAATGGTCCCTACCCCTCAAAGTTTGGTGCATCCTCTTTCTCTCTCCCAGGCGTGTGAGGACACAACATGAAGTTGGTCATCTCAGGACCAGGAAGAGAGCTCTCCCCAGAAGCCAACTATACTTGCACTTGACTTTGGACTTCCTAGCCTCTGCTGTGAGTGATGAATGCTTGTTGTGTAATCCACCCAGCCTATGATACTCTGTGATAGCAGCCCAAGCTGACTAAGACACTTGGCAAGTGCATCTCCACAATAAGATCCGAGCCATCTCAGCCTGGAAGTTGGTGCTTCCAGATGGCATTCAGGAGAATGACCAAAGTTTGTCTCTCTTTTTTTTGAGACAGAGTCTTGCTCTGGCTGGAGTGCAATGGTGCTATCTCAACTCACTGCAACCTCCGCTCCCTGGGTTCAATAAATTTCTTGTGCCTCAGCCTCCCGAGTAGCTGGGATTACAGGCATGTGCCACCACACCCAGCTAATTTTTGTGTTTTTAGTAGAGATGGGGTTTCGCCATGTTGGCCAGGCTGGTCTCAAACTCCTGTCTTCAATCGATCCACCCACCTCAGCCTCCCAAAGTGCTGGGATTATAGGCATGAACCACCACACCCAGCCCAAAGTTTTTCTCTTTGACCCTTCATTTTGTATTGTTGATCAATCTCCTCACCTTTTTTTTTTTTTTTTTTTTTTGAGATAGGGTCTTGCTCTGTCACCCAGGCTCAAGTGCAGTGGCATGATCACAGCTTATTGTAGCCTCAAACTCCCAAACTCAAGCAATCCTCCTGCTTTAGCCTCCTGATTAGCTGGGACTACAGACGTAGGCCACCACACCCAGATAATTTTTATTTTTTTGTAGAGATGGGGTCTCATTATGTTGCCCAGGCTGCTCTCATACTCCTGGGCTCAAGTGATCCTCCAACCTTGGCCTCTCAAAGCACTGGGATTATAGGCGTGAGACATCACGCCCGGCCCTAACCCGCTTTCTGATTGACACGTTCTTAAGGTACCTTACAAGAGGTTAGAAGTGTTTTTATAAATATACCTTTTTTTTTTTTTTTTTTACAAACTTCAGTTGTAACCAAATCTTGCTAAAGAACCCATTCTGATCTCTTAAGGTAACTTTACATTTCTTTACATTAGAACTTTATATTTCTTCTAATCCATATGCATTGGTTTTACAGTTTTACCGTTTTGTAATTGCCAAAACAATACAGGATTCTCAGTCACATCGGAATTTCAGATGAACAATGAGTAATTTTTTAGTATAAGCATGTCCCATAAATTTCATGGGATATATTTACATTAAAAGTGATTTGTTGTTCATTTGAAATTCTAGTTAACTAAGTAACCTGTATTTTTATTTGTAAAACCTGGCCACCCACTCTCCAAGGGAAATACTAGTTCCCTATTTCCAAATTGGTGGAGGTGGTGGTGACCTCATGATTGCTCATATAACCTATCCACAGTTTCAAGAAGGAAAGAAAGGTAATTCTGTATGCCAAAAAGACACATACCACACAAATAGCAAATATGTCCCCATGCAAGGCACAGTGCTGGATGACTCATGGAGAGTGATGTCTGGTCAAACACAAGCCCTCGGGCACGATGGCTCATGCCTGTTATCCCAGCACTTTGGGAGGCTGAGGCAGGTGGATCACGTGAGCCCAGGAATTTGAGACCAACCTGGACAACATGGGAGAAACCCCTCTCTACTAAAAAAAATACAAGAGAATTAGCCAAGCATAGTGGCACATTCCTCAGGGCGGGAGGCTGAGGTGGGAGGATCACTTGAGCCCAGGAGCCAGGAGATCCAGGCTGCAGTGAGCCATGGTCACACCACTGCACTCCAGCCTGGACGACAAAGTGAGACCCAGTCTCAAAAAAAAAATTAAAATTAAAAAATAATAAAACAAAAATGTAAAAAAATACATATATATGTTGCTCTACAGATTAGATGCATTCAGAGAAATTTACCTGAAAATCAATTTCTGAAAAGTAAATTTATTTCCCTAGTTTTCAACAAAAAATGAGCATACTAGGCTTTCAACCTCAATCTGCCAATTTATCATTTGGTCCTTGGCAAGTGTATAAACTAAAAACTTCATTGAGACTCAGCTTTCTCATCTGTCAAACATAGCCCAAATGGCTACCTTTCCCTCCAGCCAATGCCAGAGGAAGTGCTTGGTGAGGAAGGGGTAAGCAGCATGACAGGCCCTCCAAGATGGCCCCATGGCGTCTGTGATCTCCCTGTTCTCTTCTCAATAAAATGAATGTAGATCAAGCAACTCCTAGGTGTGAGCCATTCCGAAAGGGGCTGTGGGATAGAACACATCCCTGCATCCCTTGAAGAGTTAGACTCCACCTGGAAAGATAGGACATGTGTAGTCATCTGTTACAGTGGTAGCCCCCAGTGAAATGCACCTCTTAGTATTCATGCCCTCTATAGATCACTCAACTGAATCTGGGCTGCCTGAAACAATAGAATGTGACAGAGGTGATACTATGCCAGCTGTGCCAAGGGGCACACGTGGAGGGGCTCACTTCAGGGTGCTGGATGAAGAACAGGGCAGGAGGCCGGGCACAGTGGCTCACGCCTGTAATCCCAGCACTGTGGGAGGCCGAGGTGGGTGGATCACCTGGGGTCAGGAGTTTGAGACCAGCCTGGCCAACATCTCTATTAAAAATACAAAAATTAGCCACGCATGGTGGTGGGCACCCATAATCCCAGCTACTCGGGAGGCTGAGGCAGGAGAACCCCTTGAACCCAGGAGGTGGAGGTTGCAGTGAGCCGAGGTCGCACCACTGCACTCCAGCCTGGACAACAAGAGTGAGACTCCATCCCAAAAAACAAAACAAAACAAAACAAAAAAACAGGACAGGGACAGATGCTGGGCTTTGAAGACTGCACAAGCTCTAAGGCTACGCCTTAGGAAATCTTGGTGGATTCCACATTTGTAGTCCTGGGAACCCTGAGCCACCAGGTAACGAGCCTTACCTTCCTGTTGGAGAGGCCACATGGAGAGTGAGAGGCCCTGAGACTATATGGAGGAGAATGAGAAGCTCAGCCAGACACGTGCACATGTTCAAGCTGACCCAGCCACCCTCCGGACTCCGGAGCTACACCAGCCGGGACCCCTGACATGGGGGTGGTGAAGCCACATCTCCAACTCATTCCTGGGTGTGCAAGATGCAAGTTAACATGGAACTCATTCTTGGGTATGCAAAATATCAGGAATGTTTAAGCAAAGCAACCAATATCTACGTGAAGGTGATGCTCCCCAGACAGGGAACAGCACCCAGTATCCCCTGTTTAAATTCCAGACCCACAGATTTGTGGGCAAATAGCATTTTGGTTGTTTTTATGGTACCTCGCTTTTGGGTAGTCTGTTATGTAGCCATAGGTAATAAAATGTCAAACTCTCAGGAAAAGTAAAATGTCCCTCAAAATGTTAGGCATCTGTGCCTTCCAGCCAGACAAGTTTCTCAGGGTCGAAAGCAAGGACAGGCCCAGTTCTAACACAGGCAGGAACACTTCCTGTTGGGGACTGAGCAGGAACTCCCTGTGAGGGCCCCAGGTTTCTGGATCCTGGGTGGGTGTGGGGACAGGCACCCGGGCTGAGGGGCTTGCCTGTGTCTGTTCAGCCACGGCTGTGCTTCCCCAGAGACGAAACATCATTGGGGGCTGCGTTTGAGGTGGGGGTGTCAGTGCCACGGAATCAGGGCTACCTCTACTGTGCAGAGCACCGTGATGTCCCCTACCTTCCAGGCAATAGCAAAAACCAAAAGAGACAGGCGGTAGCAAAAAGGGAGGGTGGAGTGGAGGGAGAGAGGGATAGAGGCCAAAAAACACCCCATGAGGCAGCAAGGGAGCTGCTAAGCCTTCATTTAACCCAGGACAGAAGCAGGACTCGCCACCCGGCCACGGAGGCCAGAGGGCTGCAGAAGGGCACACATGCGGAGGGGCTGACTTCAGGGCACTGGATGGAGTACAGGGCAGGGACAGATGCTGGGCATTGAAGACAGCACAAGCTCTGACAGGGCCAGGAGGGGCCAGGATACTACACACACAGGGCCAGCAGGCCAGCACACGCAGAAGCAGCAGTGCAGGTGTCCCGCTGTGGATGTAGGCTGCTTGGGGCAGTGGTGGGTCGCTGTAGCGGGCAGGAGGAGCAGGTGGAAATGTGAATGCCAGGCCAAGGCAGCATATGGGCCAGGCTGATTGAAGGCTGGGCCTATGCCTGGTTCATCTTGGGCTCCCCAGCCCCTAGCACATAATAATAGATGCTCAATAAATGCTTGCCAACAGATGGACTTTGCTTCTAGGTCACTGGGAAACACTGAAGCTATCTCCACAGGGGTGACCCAAATGAAAGCAGTGAAAGGAATGCTGGAGTGGCCAGAGTGGCTGGCTGGAGAAGGCCCACGAGGCTTCCGCAGCCTCCTGAGGAGGGGAGGCAAGGGCAGGGCTGAGGAAGGGACAGAAGGATGGAGAGAGCCTCGTCCTCAGGAAGCATTTTGCCGATGGGCAGTCAGGGTAGGAGTGGATCCCAGGGGCCTGGGCTATGGTCCAGTCTCGCCATGAAATCACCATGTGACCCCAGCAAGTCACTCCCTATCTCTAGGGCTCAGCTCCATCTCTGTGCATCAGAGGAGTCAGATGAGAAGTTTCCCTTTTGGTCAGATTGTGATGCTGAGATTTGGTGACTGATGTAAGGCGTAGGTGGGGTGGCGTCAGGAAAGGGAAGGAGCACCAAGGGTCAAAGATAGTTCTGGGGAAGATGGTGGAGAAAATGATGTGGCTGTGGGCAGAAATAGGAAGTCTCAGGATGGGGAGCTGAGCTTGGGCAGGAAAGATGATGCGTGGGCGGCTAAGGGAGCTTGGTGGAGACGAGGGCCCAACTCCACAGCAAACGGGCAGTGGAGGCAAAAAGGACAGCCAGCTTGAACATGCCTCTTGCAGCTGGGTGTGATAGGTGAAAATGTCTCCCTCCCCAAAATATATCCACGCCCTGATCCCCAGAACCTGTGAATACAAGGGTCTTTGCAGATGTGATTAAGTAAGGGTCTTGACATGGAAGGAGATTATCCTGGATTACATGGGTGGGCCCTAAATACAGTTCTTTTCTTTTTATTTTGTAGAGACGGGGTCTTACTATGTTGCCCAGCATAATCTTCAATTCCTGGCCCCAAGTGATCCTCCCGCCTCAGCCTCCCAAAGCACTGGGATTACAGGTGTGAGCCACTGCATCTGTCCAATGCAGGTATCTCTGTAAGAGGGAGGCAGAGGGATATTAGACACACCGAGGAGAAGGCCGTGTGAAGATGGAGCAGAGAGAGATTTGAAGATGCTGACCTTGAAGACTGGAGCGATGCAGCCACGAGCCAAGGAATGTGGCTGGCCACCAGAAGCTGGAAGAGACCAGGAACAGATTCTCCCCTGGAGCCCGCAGCCAGTGCACAGCTGAGCAGTATGGAGTTTAGACTTCCGGCCTCTAGAACTGTGAGAGAGTAGATTTCTGTTGTGTTAAGCTACCAAGGATTGTGGTAATGCCAGCAGTCACTGGAAGTGCATACACTGGCCATCCCACAAATCCCAGGCTCTGAACTCACAGCCAGGTCCCTACCCGGGCTCCTGGTTAAGTGCTTTGCATGTGCTGCCTCTTACTCCTCCAATAAGCCGGGCGGGGAGGACCTATTAGTATCCCCACTTCCCAGAGGAGGAAAACCAGGTGTCCAGAGGTCAGATCATCTTCCCGAGGTTACGGAGCAGGTCTGTGACAAAGGCTGATTCTCGCTGAGATGGGTGTGACACCAGTGGGAACACTTCACCATTCTGCCACTCTGTCCCCAGCTATGAACATAGATTCCTAAAAATGTTATGTACACAAGGGTTCGAGTTCTGGTAAAGGAATTAGGGCCTCCCTCTCTCGGTGCCCGAAGCCATAAAAGTTATTATGTATAACAGCAGCAGTTCAAAATCCCAACTCAGCCACGGGGTGATGGCAGGTTAGTTTGTGCTCCTCCCTCCTAACCCTGCTGTGCCACAGGGCAGCAAACTGGGACCCTAAGAAGTGGCGGCTTGCTCCGAGTCTTAAGGCTGGTCCCCTGATGTGAGAGCCAGAATCAGAAGCCAGTTCAGAATTTCCCCACCCAGCACACAGAGTACATTTTAGGAGTAAATTAGGCAGCTGAAATGTGAAAAGAAATGGGGACTTGGTCACATGATCCTTGCTACTGAAGACAGTCCCAAGACCACTGTCCAGAATTAAACTCTAAAATCAAATGTATTTTCCAAACACATGCATGATGCCTGCCCTCCACCAGAGGTGGGAGGTGGCCAGGCAAGCCAGACTGGGCGCCACCTAGGTCACTGGAGATCAGGGGAGGACACTTGACCAGAATAGGTCCACTGGCTGACAGGTGGCCCATGAGGACTCCCTCCAATGGGGCAAACTATTGAATCCATCAGACTGGCTCCCTGCAGTGGGCTGGACAATTTGTAGAGGACTGGACAACAGAGAAAGAGACAAAGGGTTAAGGGGCAGAAGGGAAGACCCTGTCGCCAGAGCAGCCTTGCATCCTGGCAGCTTTCCCTCCTCACTCTTCATCTTGAAGGAAGCCTCCCTGGGTTCTCCATTCTAACGACTTTAGAGTCAGCCTCTCGCATAACTCTTAAGGCACAAAACAGAGTCAAATGTACACAGTAGGCAGGTCTTCTCCCAGTCCTTTTGCTTGGCATCTTTGCGTTCAGATTCCTGCAGTTTTGACTCCTTTGTGAAGTGATACACTTAAGAATGCCTTACTGAATTAATTTTGCTGCCTGTCACTCTAGCAAATCCACTTCGGGCCAGTCGGATTTGCCAGGGTTTGTTCTCCTCCTTACGGGTCCAGGAGGGCTCCCGGGCGAGCCAGCTTCAGGCGGAGACCACAGCACGTCCCCCTTTTCATACTCCAAAAGCCCAAAGAAGATGGGCTTGGGGTGAGGCAATCTGGGACCCCATTTTCTTTCTATTAATCTTGCCTGAATTTACATGTTGAAAAATGAACGTTAAGGCCGGGCACAGTGGCTCATGCTGTAATCCCAGCACTTTGGGAGGCCAAGGTGGGCGGATCACTTGAGGCCAGGAGTTCAAGACCTGCCTGGCCAGCATGGCGAAATTTCATCTCTCCTAAAAAAATACAAAAATGAGCTGGGCATGGTGGTGGGCACCTGTAATCCCAGCTACTCGGGAGGCTGAAGCTTGGACCTGGGAGGCGGAGGTTGCAGTGAGCCGAGATCACACCACTGCACTCCAGACTGGGCAACAGAGTGAGACTCTGTCCCCCCACCCCAAAAAAAGAGAAAAGTAAAGAATGTTAAAACACTCACCACTGAGGGATGTTTACTATATGCCTGAACACAATGCGAACTTTAAAAAATAGCTATTGCTCTTTGGCTCGAGTCACAGACGGAAGAAGAAAAAAAATTAAAATACACAGCTATTGTGTGTTTTCCTATAGTAAAAATAGAGGAGAGCTGAATTCTGTTGGGCATGGAGTTAATAATAATTTACACCTGTGATGCTCAGCCAACCACACAGTTGGGGTGCTTGTGAATTTTACTTACAGATCCTATTAATATAAGGCTGAACTTCTCCATTTCCACCCTCCTACTTCAACCACCATCAACACGACTCCTCTCTCAGGGGACTTTTAGCTCCACTATCACTGCAGGGTGGCAAAGGTGATGCTACAGCCCAACAATTTCACACATTTGTTTCCAGTTTATTTTATTTTATTATTATTTTTTTGAGACAGAGTGTCTCCCTTCACCCAGGCTGGAGTGCAGTGGCTCCATCATGGCTCACTGCAACCTCCGCCTCCCGAGTTCAAGCGATTCTCCTGCCTCAGCCTCCTGAGTAGCCGGGATTACAGGTGCAAACCAGCATGCCCGGCTAATTTTTGTATTTTTTTTTTTAGTAGAAACGGGGTTTCACCATATTAGCCAAGCTGGTCTTGAACTCCCAACTTCAGTTGATCCACCCGCCTCGGCCTCCCAAAGTGTCAGGCGTGAGTCACCACGCCCAGCCTGGTTTCCAGTTTCTTTGGGAGAAAATTGCCAAGGCAAAACCCAAATGAAACGAAGAGGATGATAGAGAAAGAGGAAAGAAGGAAGGCAAAGCAAAGGGAGTGAAAAAGTAGATAAAAATAAAAATAGCTGCCCCTCAGCCTGGGCAACATAGGAAGACCCCCACTCTAAGAAAATTTTAAAAAATTAACCAGATGTTGTCACACCCACCTGTAGTCCTAACTCCTCGGGAGGCTGAGACTGGAAGATTATTTGAGCCCAGGAGGCTGCAGTGAGCTATGACTGCACCAGTGTACACCAGCCTGGGCAACAGAGTGAGACCCTGTCTCTAGGAAAAAGAAGAAAAAGCTACCCCCAATTCCTATCCCATGCCTGGCACTGTAGCACTTTCTGCATTTGATGTTTAACAACAAACTGAACCTGCCGCATAGGTGTTATAGGTAAGGGAAGTGACACGCAGAGGGGCTGGCATTTGCCTAAGGCCACACAGCTCAGGAAACACAGAAGCCTGGATTTGAATCCAAGTCCCTCTTATGTTAAAGCCCATGTTCTTGCTTACTGATCACAGAAGCACCCTACTCTCATTCCTTAAAGAATCTTACAAAATAAAAGAAAAAAGTAGCACAGCAATTCTCTAGAAAATCCATTAGCGGGCACGGTGGCTCATGCCTGTAATCCCAGCACTTCGGGTGGCTGAGGCTGGTGGATCACCTGAGGTCAGGAGTTCGAGACCAGCCTGGCCAACATGGCAAAACCCCATCTCTACTAAAAATAGAGAAATTACCAGCCTGGCCAACACGGCAAAACCCCGTCTCTACTAAAAATAGAGGAATTACCAGCCTGGCCAACATGGTCCAGTCTGGCCAACATAATGAAACTTCATCTCTACTAAAAATACAAAAATTAGCTGGGCGTGGTGGCACACGCCTGTAATCCCAGCTACTCAGGAGGCCAAGGCAGGAGAACCGCTTGAACCCGGGAGGCGGAAGCTGCAGTGAGCTGAGATTGCGCCACTGCACTCCAGCCTGGGTGACAGAGCGAGACTCCATCTCAAAACAAACAAAAATTTAGCTGGGCATGGTGGTGGGCACCTGTAATCCCAGCTACTTGGGAGGCCAAGGCAGGAGAATCACTTGAACTCAAGAGGCAGAGGTTGCAGTGAGCTGAGATCATGCCACTGCACTGCAGCCTGGGCAACAAGAGTGAAACTCCATCTCAAAAAAAAGAAAAAAAGAAAAGAAAATCCATTAGTTAGAGTTGAAAGCTTGAGTGAGAAAATGTAGTGAGTTATGTCTTATGCTGGAATAGCAGTTTGGATCTCTTGTATTGTTGAGCAAAAAGGCCATTAAAGAAATGGAGCACAGTAAGGCTGGCAAGAAAGCGCTGCCCCGCAGGGCTTCATTATAATGAGGCCACGAGGGGCTTCTGGCTGAGATGAAAGATCTTGATGTCATGGATCCAGCATAACTCAGTCCTTCTTGCCTTCTGGTGTGGACCCTACTCAAGCCCAGGCTTTGAAACTGATTATGTTTACAACATTTCCCCAATGAGGGCATGATCTCCTTATTCTTTCTGACTTTTTATGATGAGAAGTTTCAAACATACACAAAATTTGGAAGAAGAGAATCAGGAACACCTAAGAATAGAATAATGGACAATTAATATCTTACCACTTGCTTTATTTCTCTGTCTCTGTCTCTCTCTCTTCCTCGATTTCCTCCTTGGCTTCCTTGATACCCCTCCCTCCGAGAGCACCCGCCTCTCTGATGCTCCTACTTGGACAGTTCTCTGTCCTCCTCTTGAAGCCAAGGTTTCCTGCTAGCCCACTTCTCTCCTGACTCTAGGAAGTCAGTCCCCTAGGACAGGGGTCCCCAACCTCTGGGCCACAGACCAGTATTGGTCCATGGTTTGTTAGGAACTGGGCCACACAGCAGGAGGTGAGCAGTGGGTGAATGAGGGAAGCTTCCTCTGAATTTACAGGCGCTCCCCATTGCTCGCATTACCGTGAGCTCCGCCTCCTGTCAGATCAGCGGTGGCATTAGATTTTCATAGGAGCGCAAACCCTATTGTGAACTGTGCATTTGAGGAATCAAGATTGAGCACTCCATATTAGAATCTAATGCTCGATGATCCGTCACTGTCTCCCATCAACCCCAGATGGGACTATCTAGTCGCAGGAAAACAAACTCACTGCCCCCACTGATTCTACTGATTCTGGTGAGTTGTATAATTATTTCATTATATATTACAATGCAATAATAATAGAAATAAAGTGCACAATAAATGTAACATGCTTTAATCATCCCAAACCCACTATCCCCACTTGGTCCGTGGAAAAATTGTCTTCCACAAAACCGGTCCCTGGTGCCAAAAAGGTTGGGGACCACTGCCCTAGAACCATCTCCCTACAACCCACAGCTTCAGCCACTGTGCGTGTAGCTTACATTCTGTGCTTTTATCAATCAGACCTCTCCACTGAGCTTGAGACCTGTAGATCCAGCTGCAGTTAGATACCCCAAAGGGACCTCAGACTCAGCATGTCCCTCAGAGCCTACCTGGCCCACCCAAGTCTGTTTCTTCCCCAGACGTCCTATTTCAGGAATGGCTCCATCCAGTTGCTCCACCAGAAACCTGGGCAGCCTGCTGGGTTTCACCCTCTTCCCTCCACCTGCTGCTTCCAAGTGCTCCGTCCAGTTTTCTGCCTGAAGTATCCTTTTCATTCACCTCCTTCTAATTCCATTGCTAATGTATAAGCTCAGGTATCTTGCTTTTCCTGTACCTCAGCAGCCCTCACTTCAGTTCTTGCCTCCGGCCAGTTGTCACCCTCACTGGGATTACTGTAATACCGCTGAGGTCATGTCGTTCTGCCTCTTGTTTTTCTTTTTCTTTTTCTTTTTTTTGAGATGGAGTCTTACTCTGTCACCCAGTCTGGAGTGTCGTGGTGTGAACTCAGCTCATTGCAACCACCTCCCAGGTTCAAACGATTCTCCTGCCTCAGCCTCCTTAGTTGCTGGGATTACAGGAGTGTGCCATGCCCGGCTAATTTTTTTTTTTTTTTTGACAGAGTCTTGCTCTGGCGCCCAGGCTGGAGTGCAGTGGCGTGATTTCAGCTCACTGCAACCTCTACCTCTCAGGTTCAAGTGATTCTCTCACCCCAGCCTCCCAAGTAGCTGGGATTACAGGCATGCGCCACCATGCCTGGCTAATTTTTGTATTTTTAGTAGAGATGGGGTTTCACTGTGTTGGCCAGGCTGGTCTCGAACTGCTGACCTCAAGTGATCTGCCTGCCTTGGCCTCCCAAAGTGCTGGGATGACAGGCGTGAGCCATTGCACTCGGCCCCATTCCACTTCTTATAATGCTTACTGGTTTTTCATGCCCATGGGATAAAAGCCAACGGTGTTGATCTGGCACGTGAGGACCTCCATGACATGTTCGCTGCTCATTTCCTCAGCTTTACCTCTTGCTACTCATCCACCACCTTTCTATCTTCCAACTGGTTAGGGTTCTTGCTGCTACCCAACTCGTAAGCCCCACACACCTCAGTGCCTTCGCACATGCGGTACCCTCTGTCTAGGACTCCCTTCCATACCTGTGTCTGACTCATCTTTTATCATAGTCTTTCGTATTTTTGTTTCCCTTACTAAACAGTGAACTTTTGGGGGTGGGGATCAGGGAACTGTTTCTCCTCCTTACCCTCATCACCTTACAGAAGGCTATTCAGTGAAAGGTGCTCGATCAAAGCTAGATAATCAAAGAACTCCCGGCTTTCTTACTGACACAATGTTCCACCATCTGGCATGCAGCCTTTCCTGCGTGTTAGGTCTAGGTAAATTTAAGACATCTTTAAAGCCCCAGCCCAAACACCTTCTCTTCCACAAAAGTATCCCTGCCAGGCTGGGCAACACAGTGAGACCCTGACTCTACAAATAATAATAATAATAATAATTGGGCACAGTGGCATGCACCTGTGGTCCTGGCTACTTGGGAGGCTGAGGCAGGAACATCACTTGAGCCCAGGAGGTCAAGACTGCAGCAAATTGTGATCCTGCTTCTGCAATCCACCCTGGGTGACAGAACGAGACTGTGCCTCAAAAAAAAGAAGAAAAAAAAAAAAGGCTGGGCACAGTGGCTCATGCTTATAATCCTAACACTTTGTGGGGCTGAGGTGGGCGGATCTCCTAAGGTCAGGAGTTCAAGACCAGCCTGGCCAACATGGTGAAACCCTGTCTCTACTAAAAATACAAAAAATTAGCTGGGTGTGGTGGCGGGTGCCTGTAATCCCAGCTACTCGGGAGGCTGAGGCAGGAGAATTGTTTGAACCCCGGAGGCGGAGGTTGCAGTGAGCCAAGATTGCGCCACTGCACTCCAGCCTGGGTGACAGAGTGAAACTCCATCTCAAAAAAAAAAAAGAAAGAAAAAGAAAAAAGTGTCCCTGATTCCACCTAGATGGAAGGAATTGCCTTTCTCTGAAGGGTTGGAGCATTTTATCTAATCCCCTCTAATGGTATCTTGGCTTAAGTATTTATGCACCTCTATTTTCTCCCCTGCTGGACTGGAAACATCTTAAATTCAACTCCATAAGTGGATCATTTTCTTATCACCCAAAGTGTCCAGCACATGGGTGACGTAGTAGACATTTAACAAATTCAGTTAAATTCTACAAACATTTTTTGAGCACTTATATATACCCATCAAGCTACTAGACTGAGGATTCAGAGGCAAATGAGACAAATACAGTGATCTCTGACTTCCAGAAGCTTACAGTCTAATCTAGAAGTCAGACTGGAAGACAAATAGTTACACATGTGATGACCAAGATCAATGCAGTAGGTGAACTCTTGTAAAGCAAGCAAGGGGAGGTGTACTCTGTGCAGGGCAAATGCAGGGCTGATCTTCTGCCTCTAAATGTTTATTAAGTTTTTTCTTCATATAAAAGCGACCAATCCTCTTCGTAGAAAATTTGGAAAAGAGAAAAGTGTAAAGAGGACAAAATACTTTGTGATTCCCATCACTCAGAAAAGCTAACATTTTGCTATATTTACTTTTAGTCTCTTTGCTAACTTTGTGGAGTGACTGAAGTCTCAAATTCTTTGAACAGCCTTATTGAGATATAATTCATATGCTATAAAACTGGAGAGCCTGTCTCCATACTGGCAGGGTGGCATTCTCTCCACTCCTCCACAGTCAGATTCTCATCACAATTTGATTGAGATTTGAATTAGATTGAGTCCGATGGGCACTCAAAGAGCTTAACAGGAGCATCTGTGTAACAATGTCGAGTTCACAGCACAGTGGAGTGGAGGAGCTAAGAATCTATGAACAATAATAGCTTCAAGATAAGGTACAGAGGTCAGGCGAGGTGGGTCATGCCTACAATCCCAGCACTTCGGGAGGCTGAGGTGGGCAGATTGTTTGAGCTCAGGAGTTAGAGACCAGCCTGGGTAATATAGTGAGACCTCATCTCTACCAAAAAAAAAAAAAAAAAAAAAAAAATTAGCCAGATGTGGTGGTGCGTAACTGTGGTCCCAGCTACTTGAGAGGCTGAGGTGGGAGGATCACTTAAGCCTGGGAGGTCAAAGCGAAAGTGAGCTATGATTGTGTCACTGCACTCCAGCCTGGGTGGCAGAGTGAGACCCTATCTCAATAAATAATAGTAATAATAATAATAATAGTAATGTAGAGTGATTTAAGTGCCCTGAAAAAGCAATAACATGGGACAAGTACTCAGAGAAAGAACTGCTTCTAGCCCAGGATGCATAGCAATTGGGATATCCTCCCCTGAACTGGGTCTTGAAGGATGAGGATTTGCCATGTGGCAAACAGAACCAGAGAGAAGAGGTGTGGGGCAAAGAAGCCATCGAGTTTAGCTAGAGTGGAGGAAGCTGGAAGGGAAGGCCGGTTAGAAAAAGGCTGATGCAGCTGGGCACGGTGGCTCACACCTGTCATCTCAGCACTGTGGGAGGCCGAGGTGGACGGATCACAAGGTCAGGAGTTCGAGACCAGCCTGGCCAACATGGCGAAACTCTGTCTTTACTAAAAATACAAAAATTAGCCAGGCATGGTGGCGCGTGCCTGTAATCCCAGCTAGTGGGGAGGCTGGGGTGAGAGAATCGCCTGAACCCGGGAGGCGGAGATTGCAGTGAGCCAAGACCGAGCCACTGCACTCCAGCCTAGTGACAGAGCGAGACTCCGTCTCAAAAAAGAAAGAAAAAGGTTGATGCTGGGTCCTGAATGGTGTGGATGCCGTGCAGGGAGCTGGAACACTCTTCTGTCTCACGCACTACAGAAAGGAATAATATCCGGTATTCCCGTATTGGATTAACGCTTCTTATTTCCATTAAGTTGGGCGTCCGGCTCTTCATCTAGAATATATTCCCTTTATATCGATGTATGGCATCTTCCCCCAGACTATAACCTGCTACAAATGCAAGGATTGCCTGCAGAAAATTAGCCTTGATCTGTAATTTCATTAATAGAGCCAAGCTGTGGGTGCTGTGAGGTTCATTTTTTATTTCTTTCTTTCAAGATTGAGTCTTGCTCTGTCGCTCAGGCTGGAGTGCAGTGGCGATCTCGGCTCGCTGCAGCCTCCGCCTCCCAGGCTCAAGCAATTCTCCTGCCTCAGCTTCCTGAGTAGCTGGGACTACAGGCGTGTGCCACCACACCTAGCTAATTTTTGTATTTTTAGTAGAGACGGGGTTTCACCATGTTGGCCAGGCTGGTCTCGAACCCCTGACCTCAGGTGATCCACCCGCCTCGGCCTCCCAAAGTGCTGGAATTACAGGTGTGAGCCACCAGCACCCAGGGAGGTTCATTGTTTTCAGAACAAAATTTCAACTAAGTCTGATGGTAAAATCAGCTAGTTAAATCCTACAAAGCTTACAAGAACTGGGGATTTTCCACGTAGAATAATGTGAAAGTAAAACGAAACAACTTTTTCTCCCCCCAAGGTCAGCAGTGCTTAGCCTTCAGTTCATCTTATGTTCCGTCTCCCCTTCAACAGTTGGCAGGGGCAGAAAATCAAGCGTGTCTAAAGCGGCAGTCTAGGTCATTACGGAAGAATCATCGACTTTAAAAAAGACTTGATAGCTTCTGTTTTCCTACCATGAACCTTCATCGGGAAAAGAAAAAGCAACATACTCCTCCACTCAGTATAAATGTTAATTCTGGACACAACTTCCCTCAGTATTCTTGTGGCAAACAGGGAAGCTGAACACAACCTCCTTGAATGGCTAATTTGTATCCCATACTTGTTTGAGCCTTTTGTTTTCTTGGTGTACTTCAAAGAAAAAGGAACACTGTGAAATATTCTTGCACAGCATTTTCATGGATACCCCTTAGGCCAACCACATACCGTATTTCAGAGGCCCCACTAATTTCTGAGGAAAAATTACATGTACTTTTATTTATTTATTTACTTATTTATTTAGAGCCGGAGTCTCGCTCTGTTGCCCAGGCTGGAGTGCAGTGGCAAAATCTTGGCTCACTGCAACCTCCCCATCCCGGGTTAAAGTGATTCTCCTGCTTCAGCCTCCTGAGTTGCTGGGACTACAGGCACGTGCCGCCACACCCGGCTAGTTTTTGTATTTTTAGTAGAGATAGGGTTTCACTGTGTTAGCCAGGCTGGTCTCGAATTCCTGACATCAGGTGATCCGCCAGCCTAGGCCTCCCAAAGTGCTGGGATTACAGGTGTGAGCCACCACTCCAGGCCTTTATTTTTATTTTAAAATTTTTTGAGATGGAGTTTCGCTTTGTCGCCCAGGCTGGAGTGCAGTGGTGCGATCTTGGCTCATTGCAACCTCTGCTTCCCAGATACAAGCAATTCTCAGTACAGGCGCCCGCCACAGGTCTGGCTAATTTTTGTATTTTTAGTAGAGACGTGGTTTTACCATGTTGGCTAGGCTGGTCTTAAACTCCTGACCTCAAGTGATCCGCCCACCTTAGCCTCCCAAAGTGCTGGGATTACAGGCGGGAACCACCACGCCTGGCCTATAGCATGTATTTTAAAACACTGCCCTGGGCCATCTGCTTTTTGAGGATTTGCCAAATTTCCCAAGTCACCAAAACAGACCTCTAGTTTAACTTGTAAACCTTGAGTTTCCTATATTCTCAGGACCAAAAAGTCTCCCTTTTCGTTTTCAACAACCCACTCTGTGGGCAATGAAACAGGTCATTTTGGGAGAGCATCCTGTACTGACATGACATCCCACAGTGCCAATTAACCAGGATTGTGCCCACTTTGCTACACAATAGTTTGTATTGTTTCTTTTTACACAGATAAATATTCCCTTGTTCCAACAACAGCATAAAAAAGGTGTTTTTGTTTTTTAAATGACCTCTTGGTTTGTTTGGGGATTCAAATGCTCAAGTGAGTCTAGTTTCAATTTTTAAAGATCTTAAATCTCTCCCAGAAAGACCTGTTTCCAAAGTCACAGATTTTTAGATGTTAAGAGTTAGACTCAAAGTCCAAATTTTCTAACCCAGTTTCTCTTGAGATCAACAGTAAAATTTCATGTTAGAGGTGAGAACCTGGAAAGGAATTTTTATTTGCCAGAGAGGTTGGAACCAGAGCAGCTAGGAGCACAGCCAGCCATTACCTCCAGCCATTTCCTCACACCTGCTTTGCAACACCAAGAGAAAGCCCTTCATTCTGTTTAGGGGAAGAACAGTACAAGCACAGCTTTATCTATCTGTCTGTCTATCTATTTACTTAGAGACAAGGTCTGGATCTATCACCCGGGCTGGAGTGCAGTGGCGCGATCTTGGCTCACTGCAACTTCCACGGCCTCCCGAGTAGCTGGGGTACTACAGGCCCATGCCACCATGCCCACCTAATTTTTGTAAAGACGGGATTTCACCATGTTGCCCAGGCTGGTTTCGAACTCGTGAGCTCAAGTGATCCGCCAGCCTTGGCCTCCCAAAGTGCTGGGATTACAAGCGTGAGCCACCACGCCCAGCCATAGCTTTCAATACATGCCAGGTAAGAAAAGGCATAAAGATGCCAAGTGATTTGACAACTGCTAACTTAGCAGGAAAGCGTAAAGGGAAAAGATGAGTAGTAACCACAGAAGGTGTGCTTGACACGATTTGATAATGATACTTTCTCTCTCTGGTTCCCAGACCCATAACCCAGTCTAATCATGTGAAAAACACCAAATTTCAACAGATGGGCATTCTACAAAATACCTGACCAGTACTCCTCAAAACTGCCAAAGTCCTCAAGCCTGTAATCCCAGCAATTTGGGAGACCGAAGCAGGCAAATCGCTTGAGCTCAGGAGTTCCAGACCAGCCTGGGCAACATGGCGAAACTCTGTCTCTACTAAAAATACAAAAAGTAACTGGGTGTGGTGGCACGCACCTGTAATCCCAGCTACTTGGGTGGCTGAGGCAGGAGAATCACTTGAACCTGGGAGGTGGAGGTTGCAGTGAGCTGAGATCGGGCCACTGCACTCCAGCCTGGGTGACAAAGGAGTGAGACCCTGTCTCAAAAAGAAAAAACAAAAACAAAAAACACCTGTCAAAGTAATCAAAAACAGAAAGTCTGAGATAAACAGGAGTCTGTTAACTACCAAGAGCTGAAGGAGACATGACGAGTGAATGTAATGTCGTGTGCTGGATGGATCCTGGCACACAAGTAAGGCATTAGGGGAAAACTAAGGAAACAAGAACAAAGTATGGGCTTTAGTGAATAATGTTATTAGTATTGGTTCATTAATTATGACAAATGTACCAAAGTAATGCAAGACGGTAACTACGGGAACTATTATAAGGGGTGTGGAGTATAGGGGAACTCTGTACTGTCTTGAAATTTTTCTGTAAATCATAATCTAACATGAAGTTTGTTTTTTTAAAAAAGATGAGTGGTCAATGTTGGTTTGTCTCCAAACATTAATTACAACAGACGTAACAGAATTATTAATACTGTCGCAGCTGGATGAACTGAGCTCAGGTACACCCTAATACAGTTTCAGTGGCCATAAGAGGAGCAGAGAAAACAAGTGGTTTCTCTTCCTCTATTCCCTTGTCAAAATATATTAAGTGTCTGAGAACTTCCTTGGAAGAAGTCCACATCTCCGTTTCTAGTAAGAAGTTTCTAGACTAATATTCAAGCCAAGTGGCATTGGGATTCTGCTGAAGTAGATTTGTGCCTTAACTCAGTCCCTAGATGAAACTTTTGCTTTCAAACTTTTAGTATCTGCTTTACACTTTACAATTACCAAACTGTTAAATAACATCATAGTATTGAATTGTTTACAAATGTTTATTAAATGTCAGTAATTTTTACAAAGCAAATATTAATAGCAAGAGGCAAATGTTTTGCAAAATATGTACAAAAGTAAAAAGCTGTAATGAACTAGCAACTCATTTTATAAAATCAAACCATTCTTTCCACTTTTAGACCTCCTTTAGAAATAATTTATTGCGCATCCTGAACTAAAGCACTGACAGAAAAATTTACAACAATTATCAGATAATGTGCTTAGTTCCTGGAAAGTTATAAAAAGATATATGTAAAAAAAAAAAATCCTAAGCCACAAATATTTTATAGAGCTAATACAAGTCATGTTTTGTTAGGTACAGTATCTACGGGGTTATTACAAAATATACTTTTTTATAAGGCTTCTTGTGGTAAATGAGCTCTCACCAGAGTAGAGTAGTTTAGAAAAGCCATTTCAAACATTTTGCGATTCTGCCTTCAAGTAAGAGGTAAAAGGTAAATGGCATAGTTTGTTGCACTGTTGCATATACTATGCAAGAATGAATCTCTACCCCTTTCTTTCCTAGTACCATCAAACAGGCATGATTAAGGACAATTTCTCACTTACTATGGCAAAAAATATTATATACAAGCTTTCTTAACACAAACCAAAGTCACATACCAAGTAGTATATGACGTTCAGTGATATTCACTGACTGAAAATTTATGCACACTGAGTTCCAGCATACTCTGATCCACCTGTAAACTTTCATCAACAGCAGATTTGTATGTCACAAAACTCTCAAGACATAAAATATTGCCATATCATTCATGCTTTCAAAACAATGTTCGTATAAGCTCTCGCATTTGAAACCAGATGGTAAGACGTGAATGCTACAAGAGTGAACATAACTTAAATGCTAACTACACGTTCAAGTACAGACATAAGAATGCTAGTGGTACAAACACTGACTCCAAATAATGTTGTTAATCACCTACCAGCCTAAGACTAGTATCTACTTGATGGAACTTGAAAAAGCCATAAAGTCCAACTTGTTTAAAATGTTCAGATTTAGACTTACACTTCAAGATCTCGTATACATTTATTAATAAGCCCTAACCTCGTACCATAAAAAAATGGGCATGTGCTATATTTGGGACATGCGGACACACCCACACCCACCCACAATCTCTCCCCTCCTCATGTTTACTAGACTGAAAAGCCACCCTGTATCCTATCATTAAAAAACAAAACAAAACAAAACAAAACAGTGCTTTTAGTCAAGCAGCACAAGGACAGATCATCTGTGATTAACAGAAGCGAACGCCTTAAAATGATGGGAGAGAGACAAATTAACTAGGTACTAAGTCAGATTTCCAAGTGAAAAAGACATGAGCAAAACTTCTGGTCTTAATTTCTCAAATAAAACTAAAATAAATGAAATGGTAACAGAGTGACTTTCTCTAAATTTATTAGGGAGTTTGTTACAAATGTTTGGGCTTTACAGGCATGATTTCACGGATTCAAACAAGAAATTAACACTGATATTTAGCCTTCTCATGACATACACAGAAATAACATTGCTACAAATTGCAATGGAGAGAATCTTGTTTCAAATGGCTTAGTTTGGGGTTTTGTCTAAATGTATCATTATATAATGAAAGCACCAATTTGAGGGTTTCTCAAATAGTGATTTGAATTTTAGGACATAACAGTATAACATGGTAACTTTATTCTTCATATATAAATAAGGCATAATCGGATGTGTAATAATGCTGAAAATACATTTTATCAAAAGCATAAATACAAGTATTTGGGTACACATTGAAAGTTAGGACTTAACCAATTTCTTCTTACAAAAAATGATAAGGACATATGGTATTTGTTGAATCTAAATCAGCACTTCTAATCATTTCTGGTATTGAGGCGATCTTTTTCCTTCTACTTTAAACCAACCACTGCCACCAACTGAATAAGGATTTCCCTAAACAGCCTCAATTTGAGACTAACCAGAGGACCTTCTCTATGCAAATTACATGCCAATACACCTTAAAAGAAAAGAAGACAAAAGTGAATGAGTTTTTTCATTCCATACTGCTTTCTTTGGTTGCAGAGCAATCCAGTGCCCTTTCCAGATAATAAAATTGAAATGAAGATTTCAATTTAATATTTGGCAGACAGCAACAATGCAGGTTATTAAAAATATTAAAGGGGCAGAGGCATGCTTTGAATTATTCAGATTTTCAGAAAACATTTGACAAAACCCTTTCTCTATAAAAGTTACGGTCTAAATTTATGTTGTTTTATAAGGCAACTGTGTATACATTTCTTCAAGGTCAATGAAGACACTTGTGTGATATTTCCTCAGAATTAAATGAGAAGGCATTCAGATTTAAGAACAGAATGTAATACAGGATTAGGCACATTTTATTCCAAATCATAACCATAAAGATTTAGAAAATCAAATACATCAAAGAACTTTAAATCTAAATTACTTTTTTAGAGACTGGGGTAAGTTGGCATAGTGAAATTATGAGCACCTTTTCAATTCTGTTCACTAAATTTCATCTCTCTCTTCATATAGTGGTATTTCAAAAGGATTCAGTTTTCATGATACAGGTATAAGACTCCTTTCAAACGTTTTAAAAATACAATGTATAAAAAAATGTGGACTGAAGCCTTTAGATTGAACTTAAAGTTCTACTGAATGTCAAAACAAGCCTAAGTTGAATATAAGTAATTCACTGCCTCAAAATATAGTCTAGATTTTAAAAGAATGTTGATTCTGAGACATTACATGCAGCAGGGAAGAAAACTGCAAATGCCCAAAATAACATGATATCTATTTGGTGTTTCAACACTTCTTGGTGGTAATTCAAAAGGGGGAAACTTGGTGATTTCTGCTTTGTCAGGCAATATCTATGGTTCGTATCACAGATCTTAACTATGACTTAAGTAAGATGAAGTGTCCTCTTTCTATAGGGATCTAACTTGAGCCCTCAGTGGAGTCAAATGTTTTGGCCATTCAATTTGCTAAATGTATGGGTAAACTCTCCAATGAATAGTCCAAATGTTACTGTGCACATATTCCGATATTCATTAGCACTGCAATTATGCTAATTTTGTGAATTTAAACAATGTATTCTTTTTGGCAAGAAGCACTAGATGTAGAACTATTCAAACATGCATGAATGATACCATGATACCATACCATGAACATGCATGATACCATGAACATGCATCACGGTGCCGGGCTACGTATGTGTAGCTCATGGATTACCATGGCATGAAAACGCTAGAAGTTACATGGATACAATGATAGTGGAAGTTCAAATGTGAGAAAAGTCAGGTATGTCAAGAACAATCCCTGGTTAGTTCACTGAAAAGCCCCACTCTCGTATCAGACAGCAAGACAGAACAACAGCCACTGACTTGGAAAGGCTGGGTGATCCATAACGACCAATCTTTCAAGGACCAATAAAATACCTGAGTACACAGTCAGCTATACAGTAAAATGACAGATATCACAGTCTTAAAATTTTCAGGAAAAGTAGAAAAGCTGTCAGACTTTTCAAGCTGTCGCCAGCCTTGGACTTCTGTTTCTCTAATTGTAGCACTACATACAGCCTAGAAGATAGTATTTCAGTACTGCAAACCAGCCATTCTGATGAGTTCACTATGAATGTATCTGCGATCACAAAGCTACTTCGTGGACACATTTTAATTTGGTAAGCAGTGGGGGGAGGTCAATGTAATCATCTTCAGGTGCGAACTAAAAAAATTACTACTGATCCTTAGAAGCATCCTTAAAACATTTAAAATATACCTCAAAAAAGCTGGACTTTCAACAACAACAATTATACAAATGTATACATACTGTATCTGTTAGAGACACACCAAGAATGAACAGGAATCTCAAATAATGCCTTCTTGAATAGTCTTGACAGAAAAATACTGCCCTTAGCAAACTCCAAATAAACAAAACGATGCCACAAATGCCACAGTGTGGAGTTTATGGGACTGGACAGGACAGCAAAAGATAGATGTTTGTGATGATACAACAATGATTTCCTACAGTAAGGATTGGTCTTTACTGACCAACTGAGATAGGGCTTAAAAGTCAAATACATGACATTCTGGAACAGGTTAAGTTTATTTAGAAAGTTCTGTTACCAAGTTGCTTGCAGTTTTTAGTTGCTGCTATGGCCAGAATGTTTCACATATGGTACATTAAACTACATGATAATTAAATATGAGAAAGGCAAATTCTATTTCACTCATTACGTTTGACCAAAACACGGTAAATAGCATTAGCTTGCCTTTTGCTCTCCCATACCACCTGTGAACTCTTCATCAGCGTCAGACCAAAGATCCTTATGTAAACTTGAAAACAGGAAGAACATTACCTTCAGAAACACAGAAATCTAAAAGCAAAACAGCTGTTGTGTATACAAGCAATTAAAATATGAAGGCTAAACCTTCTATAAACCTACAGAATGCCATTTCTTAGATCGAACTTCTAACAGCCCTTACAAAATAGGAGGTCACCATAAAGTTAGGCAACAAGTGTCACTGCTATGTGTAAGGCGGACAGAAGATACCTTGTTTTGGAACTGAATATTCCTAACCTCATCCCTACAAGTATTTAAGGACACCTTTGATACTTGGCACTGCAGGAGAATTCAGTTTGGAAAGTAGAATAATTTAAAGCCTGAAATATGCCTAGTCTGAGGTCAGCTGGGAAGTTTTAACTGGACTTGAATAGAAGCCATGGTGAAACAGATCAAAGCCTGCATTACAGCAAATCTTGGCAATGTGTCACTCAACAGCTTTCAGCCACAAACCAAAGGCCGCAGAAAAAGTACTAAGATTTTCAAGAAGTTAAACGTAGAATTAAGATTGTTCTAATTCTGGTTGTAAACTGCTATTTTAAAAAACAAAACAAACAGAAAACATCAAAAACACAAAAAGATATTAAAACAGCAAGTCTTTTGTACATCACTGTAGCATAAGCTGCTTGAGGTTGTCATGCAGAATAGTATCCTTCACGTCACGGAAAACAAGGCGGATGTTCTCCGTGTTGATAGCAGTGGTGAAGTGGTGGTATAAGGGCTTCTGCTGCTGGTCCCGGCGTTTGTTCCGGAAACATTCCACCAGGAATTTTTGGACGTCTCTTAAGCAGTGGGGATCCCCTTCAAATTCTAGGAAATAGTCTTTGATGCTCACAATTTGCACCTTCTCCTCAAGCAAGTCTGTCTTGTTTAAGAACAGAATTATGGAGACATTGCTGAAAACCCGGTTATTGACGATTGTTTCAAAAATGTTCAGAGACTCCGTAAGGCGATTGGTCAGTCGATCTTCCATAAGCACCTGGTCAAATTCACTTGAGGAAACAAGGAAAAGTATTGATGTCACACTGTCGAAACATTCAAACCAACGTTTCCTTTCTGATCTCTGACCACCTACATCAACCATTTTGAAAGGAACATTTTTTATTTCAAAGTCGTATTCATGGATGCCTTTGGTGGGTCTTCTGGCGAGCAGAATATCTTGTTGTGATGGAATATAATCCTGGAAAAGAAAAAACTTGTTTTATACCTAGTAATCCCGAAGTAATGCGAATTTTTAATGGACTACTAACTGGACTAGTGAATAGATATGCAAACAAAATGATCTTTTAAGTGACATTTTCAGATAGATTATGCTTATTATAAAATGCCAAGACTTGTCAGACATGGTGGGTCATGCCTATAATCCCAGCACTTTGGGAGGCTGAGGCAGGAGGATCGCTTGCGAAGCCAGGAGTTTGAGAGTATCCTGGGCAATATAGCAAGACCCCACTTGTGCTCCCCACAACAAAAGCCAAGATACATTAAAATGTTAGCAGGACGGGTTCAAAATTTACTACAAATGGCCAGAATCTACTTATTTTCATCCCTGCAATACTACTCAAAATTTAAGCGGAAGTCTTATCAATTGTTCTCACCCACCCTCACTGCTATATATCCACCTGCAATCTTACTCCCCACTATCAGCCACTCTTGGTTCTAGCCAGAGTGATCTTCCTGTCTGCATATCCACCTTCTCCACACTGCTCCTTGCTCCTCTATTAAAAGCAATGGGGGCTGGGCGCGATGGCTCACGCTTGTAATCCCAGCACTTTGGGAGGCCGAGACGGGCGGCTCACGAGGTCAGGAGATTGAGACCATCCTGGCTAACACAGTGAAACCCCATCTCTACTAAAAATACAAAAAAATTAGCAAGGCGTGGTGGCGGGCGCCTGTAGTCCCAGCTACTTGGGAGGCTGAGGCAGGAGAGTGGTGTGAACCCAGGAGGTGGAGCTTGCAGTGAGCTGAGATCACGCCACTGCACTCCAGCCTGGGTGACAGAGCAAGACTTTGTCTCAAAAAAAAAAAAAAAAAAAAAAAAAAAAAAAAAAAGCAATGGGATCTGATTCCAGTGCCAATTCACAAGGATCACTTCCCAGTTCCAAGTTCTGCCCACCTCTCTCTAACCTATTCTAAAAGTTCTTTTACTGTGCAACCCCACTCATGACTTAAAACTTCTATGTTTTCATTGCTGCTATATTACATGTGTGAAAAACCCTTTCTCTACTGTAATTAACTATATTCTAGCTTTCTTACTTACTGACCCAAGAACTCAAACTAGTCACTTACTCTGAGTGTCAGCACCTCTGTCTGTGAAATGGAGGTGATCACACTTCATCTATCTACCTGGGAGGGAGGGTTGCTGCAAGGATCAAATGAGCTCTTCTCTGCACTCTTGGTCAGTGAACTCTAAGACCCTGAACAAACAGAAGCTGCTGGTCACACAAGTCACCGGCTACTCTGTGATGGCACACTTCCTTATGCAATGTAACTGGTTCTTCCTTGTCAGTCTAGCATTTTTCCAAAACTACAACACAACTTTCTGGTAATACATGAACGGGACAGCTAATATTTATCATCAAGGTCAAAATATTTTAAAAATCAAGGCAGGATTTAAAACAATGCTGTTATTCACAATGCTGCACTTTATGCCTTTCTGAATAGTGTCATATGATTTTGAAATTTCATTACAAGAATACTCATTGTCTCAAAATGGTGCAATGGAATTAAGAATATATACATACACATATTTTTTTGAGATGGAGTCTTGCTCTGTTGCCCAGATTGGAGTGCAGTGGCGGAATCTCGGCTCACTGCAACCTGCGTCTCCCGGGTTCAAGCGATTCTCCTCCTCAGCCTCCCAAATAGCTGGGATTACAGGTGTGCACCACCACAGCCGGCTAATTCTTTGTATTTTTAGTAAAGACGGGGTTTCGCCATTTTGGCCAGGCTCGTCTCGAACTCCTGACCTCAAGTGATCCTCCCGCCTCAGCCTCCCAATGTGCTTGGATTATAGGCGTGAGCCACTGCACCCGGCCAGAATTTAGAATTTTTAAAAAGTAGGTGGGTTCTTAGTTACTGGCAACCAACAGCCATTCATTAAACAACTCTAGGACTCAAGTGTTAGCTTTTCCATGTTTTCTTCTAGCTTTGTTCACATACATGCCTGCTTTATTCATAATCAGCATATGCACGCAGCGTTCAGCCTACCTCTGCATTTTTGCTTAATATTTTGTGAACTGTTCCATATGCTGATACAATCATACCTCATTTCGAAAGACAAGAAAATACACCAAATGCATTAATGTGCTGTACTTTACATTAACATTTCCCTACTAGTGATCATTAAGGTTGTTTCCAATTTTTAGCCATAATTAACAGAAATACTGCAATTAAAATTCTCATGCACATATTTTTTTTTCTTTTGGACTATTTCCTAAGATTAAAATAATCAGGGATATGATTATGACGTTAAAGGTTACAAACATTTTAATGAGTCTGGATACTTAACACCCGACTGCTTTCTAGAAGGCAATACCAATTTACAGCATACGCCTATGCCAGCTCCTTCAGAAACACGCCGGGCCCTGAGCTTTAAAAAATGTAATTCCATAAAAATAAAAAGTTTTCTATTATTGTCTCTATTAAAGCTAATAATCTAGTTAGCAATCTAAAGGCTGCTTCACATGAAGCACAGAACTTCATGCAATCGAGTGCTAAATAGTCTGGCAGAGCAGAGTATGTTGATGAGGACACACACATACTAGCTGTGTGAAGAAGAAGAAACCTGCCTTATGAGGAGGCAAATGAAGCTGTGCTACATTTAGAGAGTAACAGATGACTCTAAGGCAATGGCTTTCAAAATTTTCCTAAGCAGCAGAAACCTTTCTCCCAGTGAACTCTTCTGTGTACGCCCAATACAGAGGTCAAACAAGCAAGATGCTCTGCCTGCAGCGGGCCCTGCTGGCCACGGCGCCAGCTTAGAGCTGCTGGCTCCGAGGAATACCTACAGGAAAATGATAAACTCTCTTTTCAAGGGCGACTCCCCCTACCTCGTGGAGTCTCTTCAGCCTTTAAAATCTAGCCCTCCTACTCCGTGACTCGACACAAAGGGGGCATGAATTCGAAAATGTCATTTGACAAAAGATTTGGAAATCAGTCAACCCACTGTGTTCTATTTCTGTTTACAAACAAAAACCTCTAAAGATACTAAAGTATAACAGATAATGCACAGTATCATTTTCAAACACAAACTTCTTTCTCTGAACAGTTTTACTTCCAAGAAATAGCAGATAAAGCATTCCTCAAGAAAATGGTAGAGACCTGGACAGTTAGAGGGAGAAAAAAGAAGTGTCGTGATTAAACAATAAAAATACTTTCATTTTGAAAAAATAAAAATCATTCAATATTCTGAGCTACCAATCACTCTAAATAAAGCAGGGAAGAATCAGAACGCCACCACTATTAAAAAAAAAGAGAGAAAGAAGCAAATAGCTTAATACATAATTTTTCTAAATTTCCTAACATCGATATCCTGACTTCTGCTTTCAAATGGCACTAAACATAAACATTTGGTTTAAACACTTACTGGTTCTCCAAGTTTATCCAAGTTATCCAGGAAATATTTTACAGATTCACCCTAAAAACAAGAAGAAAACAAACAGTTATTAGGGCTTAGAAATGGAAGATCTTGTTACAACAGTTTATATCATACTGTCTGGTTGTACACTTAACCCAAACAGACTTTGTTTAGTCACCAATTTCAGACAGCTAACCTTCCTAAAAACATACAAAACGTCTGCTCTGTCAGAGTGCTAAATCTGCAAAGGCAGGCTGATCTCACAAATGCTTAATAGAATCAATATCCCAAGTGATCATCTACTTGGACAGGATTACACACATGCTTTTTGCTATAACTACGTATCCACAGTGAAGACATATAATTAGAAGATGAAAACTGCTTTTGAGATAAAACATAAATCTACATATACAATTTAAGTGACAGTCTTTTTGTCTACATTTTCTAGCTTAATAGTGATGGTAGTTATCTTCAGAGACAAACCAAACCAGAGATGAGGTAAGAATACTGTACAAAATCCCCCAACCACAGGCATGGACAGGCGTGCCTTGCTCAGGAAGGCCCTGGATAGTGCTGCCAGCTTCACATCTCCAACAGGTCTTTTCCCGAGTGGCCTATCCTTTCTGAGCCCAGTTTTCTCTATGAAACTTCCAAGCAATTTCAAACATCTAAACTGTACGAGAATACATTCCTAACATGAAAACGCTTGACCAGAGGACACAGAGAAGAGGGGAACTATTTTGGGAAAGAAGGGGTCTGTGTCCGAGTCTCCTAGTCCTCACCCCCTGCGTTTCACTTTCCCGCGGGATTCTACAGCTGCAGCACTGCCCCTGCCTGAAGCTACTTCCAAGTGTTCCTGAAGCAGCACCTCATTTAGTATGCCTGGGCATCATGTGAAGATCTCCTCACACTGCAGGCTCTGGTTTAGTAGGTCTGGGTGGGACCCCAGTTTCTGCAATTCAAGGAGTGCCTGGGACCACACTTTGAGTCACAAAGCTTGAAAGTAGCAGTTCTGTAATTTTTTGGTCTCAAGATCACACAATATGATCCAGCAATGGCACTGCTAGGTATATACCCAAAAGAAAGGAAATGAGTATATGGAGGAGAGAGATATCTGCACCCCCACGTTTACTGCGGCACTCTTCACAAAAGCCAAGATTTGGAAGCAGCCTAAGTGTCCATCAACAGATGAATGGGTAAAGAAAATGTGATACACATACAGAATGGAGTCCTATTTAGCTATAAAAAAGAATGAGATTCAGTCATTTGCAACAACATATATGGAACTGTAGGTCATTATGTTAAGTGAAGTAAGACAGACACAGAAAGACAAACATTGCATGCTATCACTTATTGGTAGGAGCTAAAAATCAAAGCAATTGAACCCATGGAGATAGACAGAAGGATGGTTACCAACGGCTGGGAAGGGCAGCAAGGGTTGGGGTGGCAGGAGGTGGGGACGGCTAATAGGTACAAAAGATAGTTAAAGTGAACGAATATGAACCAGTATTTGATAGCACAACAGGGTGACTATACTCATTAATAATTTAAGTGTACATTTACAAATAACTAAAAGAGTATAATCGGATTGTTTGTAACATAAAGGATAAATGCCTGAAGGGAGAGATACCCCATCTTCCATGAGTGATTATTACGCATTGCATGCCTCTATCAAAACAGCTCATGTACGCCACAAATATATGAATCTATTATGTGCCCACAAAAATTAAAAACAGAAAAATTAAAAAAATAAAAACGGAAGACATGGAAACAAATGATGATGTCTCTGGACTCAATAAGCTCAACAGCTTCTGATTACTTCTTTTTGTGTTTAGTGTCCTCATTCAAATTTTATAAAAAGCTCAGTACGAGGCAACTGGTATCCTCTCCTCCTACCTTCCAAAAGTGTCTGGCAGATAAAATATGAATTACTGGGAGAAAGTTACCCTTCAATATTTTTTTCCTAACAATTTCAGAAGTGATCAAAGTCTTCTTGTTTTCTAATATTAATGTTAAGGAACAGATGTGAATTTCAGTCCTTTCTCTAACAAGGAGTGATCTGGCCAAGTCTCTAAACTCCTCCAGGCCTCCATTTCCCCCAGAGTTACATGAAGAAGTTCAGTGGTTCAATGGATAACCAACCACTTAAGTTCTGCCCTGTGCAACAATTTCAGTTAGTTCCACTGATTTAAAGTTAAGTTCTCCTTTCCTCATAGGCCATGTGTCTGTTAATCCTAAATCTGCTTTTCTTGTGACTCATTCAAGTGGTGCTGCTTCCACGTTCTTTGCTAATAAAGGATTTAATGTATTGTGCAAGAATATTATGAGTTTAAGACTCACTTTTTGCTGGTTGTAACTTGAGGCTCTCATATTTTTCCCAGTTCATCTTATGTTACTGAAGGGAATTTTTTTTTTTTTTTTTTTTTTTTTTTTGAGACAGGGTCTCAATCTGTTGCCCAGGCTGGGGTGCAATGGCGCGATCTTGGCTCACTACAACCTCCACCTCCCGGGTTCAAGCCATTCTCCTGCGCCTCAGCCTCTGGGGTAGCTGGGATTACAGGTGTGGGCCTCCGCGCCTGGCTAATTTTTGTATTTTTAGTAGAGACAGGGTTTCTCCATGTGGGCCAGGCTGGTCTTGAACTCCTGACCTCAGGTGATCCACCCGTCTCGGCCTCCCAAAGTGCTGGGATTACAGGTGTGAGCCACCATGACCGGCCTGGAAATTTTAAAAATAAAATTTCAAAGAAATTTCATTTCACAGTTAACACTTTAAAAACTTAAGATTATTTTATTCGGCCCTTAGCTCTTTTTTCTGTTCAGAACACTACAGGTAAGTTTCTAGGTTACTGCAGTAAGGCTGAAGAGTAAAAGTAGCATGGCACTCTGAAAAGTGTTCCAATATTTCTTTAGCCTTGTGGATATTTCAGCTCCATTTAAATGGCATAGCAGCCAGTGTATCTGGGTTCCAGCCCCAAGATAGACTTTATTACTGACAAAGTCAACGAACAGTATTAGGTGAGCTTCAGTTACCCTTTGAGTATTAGAAGTCTATGAGGTTCCACGAACCATATTTCTTACGAGTTTTACAAAATGGTGTCTAAGCTGGGAATGGCTTCAATGTTGCCCCCACTTCACAACAATAATTTGTTATAAACATCCTTTGCTTGTAAAGACAAAATGGGTCTGGAGTCCTAAGCTTGAAGGTAACAGAAAAGCTAAGAACAAAAGTTAGAAAATAATTTCTATTAAATTTATAGTCATACAGAGAGAGGCTTAGCAGCGTATCGACCCAGTTACTGAACAAGTGACATTTGTATTCAATGTTCTCTGCTGCACAGCTAAAATATTAAAAGGAAAGGACTTAGAATGTACTTCTTTAAAAGGATATGGAATTTAAGCTGGATAGCCAAAGAACACACAAGAAGAACTGATCTGCTGTTTTAGAACATACTCAAAAACACCAGTGGCTTTATGTCAATAAGAAAAGGGCAACTCTGCTTATAGAAAATAGGTAAAGAGTAGAGTTTTTTAATTCAAAGTCTGATTCATGCCTTAAGAATATAACATAAGGTTTGTAGAGATGGGTATCAAATATAGATTTTCTAATAAAAAGCAAGGTAAACATATTCTAGAAAGCAATTTGGCAATATGTATTAAGATCTTTCAAATGATCCTCAACACAGTACCACTGAAAAAGTATACACAACTACAACAGTGCTAGTGAATTACTATTATGGCAGAAGGAAGAGCTGGTTGAGAGCAAATGGATTGCTCCTTATATTTATCTAGATTCTGGACCAGGGGTCTGTCCACAAACTATACAGCCTGAAGGCCAAATCCAACCCAATGCCTGTTTTTGTACGGCTCATTTTTAAATGGTTGGGGAAAAAACTTAAAAGACTATTTCATGATATGTAAAAATGATATGAAATTCGAACTTCAATATCCATAAATAAAAATGCACTGGAACACAGCCACGCTCACCTGTTGGTGTATGGTCTATGGGAACTTCCAGGCTACAACAGCAGAGGTGAGGAGTGGAGACTGAGGCAGTGTGTTGCACTCTCATCACTCTGCACCACTGCTTGGTGCACCACAAACTGCAGTGACACAGTTATAACTTGAAAATATTCCAAGAGTCACCAGTATTGCCACACCATGACATTAAAAAAAAAAAAGGGAGTAAATACACATCCATCCAAATAAAAAGAAGGCCCTGAATACCACACTTTTAAGGCACAGTGGGATGTAAATAATTTTGCTATCAAATTCCATGGTAAAGCATTATTTATTATGCAATGACACTATAGCTATGCTAGAAGAATACAATGTATGCCAACATTTACAGACTAAGCTTTCTTCAATCCTCCCAACCCACAGAAAAGCAATGGTCATAAAACAAAAACAAAACACATGCAAAATTTTAAAATGGAATAGCTTATCACTGCAGAATTTCTTCACCAAAACAAAAAATGAAATGAGACTGCAACCAAAGTGTTTTCAAGTTTTCAAAGTTTTTGTTAGACAAGCAAGGAATGCCATTTACCAAGTGAGTGAGTAACTCATGTTTGATTGTAACAGCTGAAGAAATATGGCCAGAGAAAATAACCTTGTTTAAGACTATTAGCCTTTCAGTGAGAGCAGTTGCTCAGAGTTGAGGACACTCGGAACAACCATCAACTGTCAATTAAGAAACATGGCAAATTATTTCAGTGGTTTTCCTTGGCTCTTGCTGAGTTTATTACCACAATGCTCAGTTGTTGTTTACTTAGGGAATCAATGCCAAGTTTGAAGTGACTGAAGAACCAGCCTGTATGAACAGTCCATGTGGAAGAGCTACGTGTGAGAGTATTTTCAGAGAAGCTGAGAAAACACTAAATGAGTACAACCTAAACTGGAATATGCTAGGCTGTGTTACAACTGATGGTGGTAAAAATGCGTGGAACAGAAAAGGGGTCAAACATGCAAAACCTGTGTAAGGGTTACTCACTGCATTACTCATGAGCATGTACCTTGTGGGAAACACACGAATCTATTGTGCTCATGAACGAGTAATGTCAGTGATGAATTTAACACGCTCCTGTGAACTTGACCATCAGCAGGTCATGAGTTTCTGTCAGAAACAAAAAGTGAAAATTCTGACACAGTTCGATGTCTTAGCAGCGCTAAAGTTTTACTGACTTTTTTCTGAGCACAGGGATGGAACTGATTTCTTTTCCTGAACAAGAACTACCCTTAACCACTATTGTTGAACACTGAATGGTTTCGGAAATTAGCCTTAGGGCAGACCTGATTTGATTTCTGAATGAATTCAACCTAAAATTACAAGGCAAAATGGCATTGTTGGTGAAACTTACACTCTGGTAAAGTCATTTCGACAGCTAGCATAGTTTTAATCAAAACAATGTCAAACTGCTTTATATACTTTCTTTGCTGTCAAAAGTTAAAACAAGAAGTGAGACTTCCATTCCCATACAAATTTCCAGTGGACATAATATTTCTAAACTCTAACTACAGTTCCAACAGCATCTTTCAGACCCCTATGTAAGTGCAAAGGAAATTTCCATATTTCAAAATCCATTTAACTATGCAAATGAAGAGCTTCTACCTAACCTTCAAGTGGTTAATCTGCAATGTAATGACATGCTAAGAGGCAAACACTGAGAAGAATCTAACAGGATTCTGTAAGTATCTCTCAAGCATTGACTATGCTCAATAAAAATCATATGCTATGGCTGGCACGGTGGCTCACACCTGTAAGCCCAGCACTTTGGGAGGACGCCAAAGCGGGAGGATTGCTTGAGCCCAGGAGTTTAAAACCCACCTAGGCAACACACTGAGACTCATCTCTACAAAAAGTTAAAAAATTAGCTGGGTGTGGTGGCATGTGCCTGTAGTCCCAACTACTAGGGAGGGTGAGGTAGGATCATCACCTGAGCCCGGGGGTTGAGGCTGCAATGAGCTGTGATCATGGCACCGCACTCCAGCCTGGGCGACAGAGCAAGACCTTCTCCAAAAAATAAACAATCATATGCTCATTTGGTAGTATCTGTGTGAAAATATATTTTCAAGGATGAAATGTGTAAAATCTCATTACAGATCAGAATGGAGGAATATTTGTAACTGACTTTGACAAAAAGATGCTAAAACGTTGAATCCCAATAAACAAAATGTTATTCCAAAAGAATCCAATTTTTTTCACATTCGTAGCCACAAAAACTTGCACACAAGTTTATATTTTTAATCTCATCAATAAAAATTTTTATATAAATACCTACATAATGCCCTTGATTTCTTCCCTTGGCATGCAGTGCCTGAAATATTATACTATCTGACCCTTTACACATTTCTAGACCAATGACACTTAATCCTGGTAATCTATCAGAATTACCTAATGTGCTTATTAAAAATAGATTCCCAGGTCTCCAAACAAATCCACCCAATCAAAATCTTAGCAAGTTCCGAGAGAAGTGATTCTGATGTAGCCAGCCCTAGCATTACTTCAAATCTGGATATATATTTTACTCAAAACTAGATTTCATATTAATTTCATCTTTTAGGATCAATTACACAAAATCTGTTTTTAAAGTCTAAAAATGCCAAGATAAGAAATTTAGTTTAGTTTTATCTTACTGTAAAAGTGGGCTTGTTTTTTGTTTTCTTGAGATAGGGTCTCAACTCTGGTTATCCAGGCTGGAGTACAGTGGCACAATGTAGCCACTATCGAGGCTCACTGTAGCCTTGACCACCTGGGCTCAGGTGATTCTCCCAGTTCAGCCTCCAGCGTAGGTGGGATTACAGGCACTCGCTACCATGCCTGGCTAATTGTTTGTATATTTCGTAGAGATGGGGTTTCACTATGTTGCCCAGGGTGGTCTCGAACTCCTGGACTCAAGCAACCCACCCACTTCGGCCTCCGGGAGTGCTGGGATTACAAGCATGAGCCACTACACCCAGCTGTAAAAGTGGATTTCAAGCAGTATTTGCATTCTTCATAATTCACCACGTCTCACAAGAAACTATCAGGCCTTCTTTTGGGATATCTGAATCATAAACAATAAAATTAAGTCTATATATAGCTTCCTCTTTTAAAAAAACTTATTTGACAATTCTGACAAGCTTTATTTCCTACTGTACTACAGTTCTAGCTGCCTACTTGTCTATACCCCTAGAGCCTATTTTCAAATGTTCACCATAGTCCACAGCTTTCAAGCTAACTCAGATTTTGTGGTTAAAAATTAATGGACCTGATACTCCAGATGTAACATTACTGAACGTGCTGAGAAGCGCGGATGGGAAAAGTTATCGTTAAGTGCTACTTATATTTTAGCAATAGGACTCTAAGGAACTTGAAACCTCAATTAAACTTACAAAATTAATTTGCTTCTATAATAGACACCTAAACATTGCATGATAGGTAAATAAGCAATTAAAAATGCTTAATAAGCAGCACTCCCTGGCCAGGTTCAGTGGCTCAATGCCTGTAATCCCAGCACTTTGGGAGGCTAAAGAGCAAGGATTGCCTGAGCCCAGGAGTTCGAGACCCAGCCTAGAACACATAGAGAGATCCCATCTCTGCAAACAAACAAACAAAAAAATTAGCCAGGTGTGGTGGTGCACGCCTGTGGTCCCAGCTATTTGGGAGGCTGAGGTGGGAGGATCACTTGAGCCTAGGAGTTCAAGACTGCAGTGAGCCACGACTAAGCAGCAGCACTCTCCATCATTTTACGTGGTAACAGGTAAAAAAACTGCACTATGATGAAAACAGCAGATAAGACACAACAAAAAAAATTATAAGTAATGTATAAGGTTTTAATTTTCAGAGTTAAAATGAGAGGCCTACTCTGCCAAACATTATCATGATTTTATATATTAGTTAATCATCACTAAAAACCCAAAAACTATACAATTTTCTATATTTTATACTCCCAAAATAAGACCAAATCACTACTCTCCACCAAAATAAAAAAAAAAAAACCATAAGACAAAACAAAAATCACATCCAACCCTTAAACAAACCTCAAATCCTTCAAATCAAGACTACACTATCCCTCTGAGTCAGGTCAGAGTCCCAATACCAACATAATTGACAAATACAATTTATCACTTTATCATCTGATCCCCAAAGGGAATGATGATCTATAGTTATATCAGGAAGCCATGACTAGAAAATACTCTATGGCTTAGATGTAAGACTTTCCATTAAAAACAAAAACAAAACAGTACTCACTTTCACAAATCATAAGCCAAGTTTATATAGGCTGTAAAATAAAGCCATTTCCAAAGTAAGTATAATTAAAGAAATATTTTTTTGCCAAATGAATCTTACACTAAAGAATCACAAATTCATCAAAAATTATGAAGCAGAGGGGGTTCATTAAAATACAGAACTTCTAGATCATTCAAGATCTAATATAGTATGAACCTTTTAAGAAAATTGCATAGAAAATGAGATTATAAGGAAACTCATCAAAATGTAACAGTGGTTATAAAGACATATACATGAACCTTTTCCAAGCATATTCGATTTTTTGTTTGTTTGTTTGTTTTTTTGAGACAGAGTTTCGCTCTTGTTGCCCAGGCTGGGGTGCAATGGCAGGATCCTGGCTCACCACAACCTCCGCCTCCCAGGTTCAAGCGATTCTTCTGCCTCAGCCTTCCAAGTAGCTGGGATTACAAGCATGAGCCACCATGACCAGTTAATTTTGTATTTTTAGTGGAGACAGGGTTTCTCTATGTTGGTCAGGCTGGTCTCGAACTCCCGGCCTCAGGTGATCCGCCCACCTTGGCCTCCCAAAATGCTGGGATTACAGGCGTGAGCCACCGCGCCCGGCCTCTTTTCCCAGCATATTCTTAAGGCTCACTACTTTCTGAAGCAGAAGGAAAGAAACCATTTTATGAAAATCTAGTTTACTGACTTCCTAATAATTTTTCTACAATTCTGATCTTAACACTAGCACTTTTGTGTCCTTTCTCTTGCCTCAGAAATCCAAAGTGCACCTGTCTTTCTCAAATCATCCAGATTTATTTATGTAGTAAAGCCAAATTCCCACCTCACACCCCTCCCCCACCTTTTTTTTTTTTTTTTTTTTTTAAAGAGATAGGTTTTCACTATGTTTCCCAGGCTGGTCTCAAATTCCTGGGCTCAAGCAGTCCTCCTGCCTCAGCCTTCCAAGTAGCTGGGATTACAGGCGTACCACCACAAGCAGCCACTGGGGGCCCTTTAAAAATCTAAGAAAATCTTTTGCTTAAATTTCCATAGTGGTTTTATCAGCACCTCCTATGGCATGAGTCATTTTCTACCTCATATGCAATCATCTGTGTACTTGTTTTATTTCCTTTTCTACAATGTATTGTTTCTGGGGACAGTTTTTGCCTTCTTAGTCACTGTATCCCTCTAAATATTTGCATATAGTGTTAAATAATATATATGTTTGAAAAAAGTGAGTATCACAGAATTGGACTCTCTTTGAAACTAGGAACACTGACATGCTAATTTCTCCTTTACAACAAAAGGCTTTCCTAAGAATGATGGGAGAAGCCAAAACAAAACCAAATATTCAAAACTTCTATCAGTTAAGAAAACAAGGCTGGGCGTGGTGGCTCATGCCTGTAATCCCAGCACTTTGAGAGGTCAAGGTGGGCAGATTACTTGAGGCCAGGAGTTTAAGACCAGTCTGGCCAACATGGTGAAATCCCATCTACTAAAGGTACAAACATTAGGCTGGGCACGGTGGCTCACGCCTGTAATCCCAGTACTCTGGGAGGCCGAGGTGGGCGGATCACGAGGTCAGGAGATCGAGCCCACGGTGAAACCCCGTCTCTACTAAAAATACAAAAAATCAGCCGGGCGCGGTGGCGGGTGCCTGTAGTCCCAGCTACTCGGGAGGCCGAGGGAGGAGAATGGCGTGAACCCGGGAGGCGGAGCTTGCAGTGAGCTGAGATCGCGTCACTGCATCCAGCCTGGGTGACAGAGCGAGACTCCGTCTCAAAAAAACAAAAGAAAACAAAAGTACAAACATTAGGCGGGCATAGTGATGGGCTCCTGTAGTCTCAGCTACTTGGGAGGGAGGCTGAGGCAGGAGAACTGCTTGAATCCGGGAGGCAGAGGTTGCAGTGACTTGAGATCACGCCACTGCACTCCAGTCTGAGCGACAGAGTGAGACTGTCTCCAAAAAAAAAAAAAAAAAAATACCACCTACCATATAAGGAAGAAAGTAGAAAAAAAAACCCCACTTCACAGGTGATTCTTAAGGTTGCTCATCATCTACTTGCAAGAACCACTGTAATTATAATTTTCCTAAATGGTAGCAGTTGCCTCTTGTAATTAGCTCACTGGTACTTAGGGCATTTCATGAAATACTTGAGCCTAAGAAGACTGTTTCATGTGTCATGAGAGGTATGACTGCAGATCACTTGTCTTGGCCTCAACACTAGGATGATAGCGCCACAACCTTAAGCAACTTTCAGGTCACCAAGAAAGATGAAAGTCAAGGAATACAGATCAAACTATCTCTAATTCCTGCCTCCCTACTTTACTCTTCAGCTCCACACCACCTTCTTCTTCCGATCTGCAGCCTCCACTTCCCCCACCTACACACCTTCCAGAGAGCTACAGCCTCTACATGCAGTCTCTAGAATCTAGCCTTCCCCAACTAGGTGACAGTTTCCTTAAAGAGGAATACTATGGATTTTGTTTCTTAAAAAGGAGGTAAAAACAAAAAGAAAAAGAAAAAGAAAAAAAAAGGAGGCAGAGTTACTGATATAATACTGAGAAGTTCACCTGAATGAGAAACATAAGGATGTTGGGAAAAACTTGGTGAACACTGAAGGATCAAGGATACTGTTCAGTTGTGCTGCTGAGTCAAAAAGTATTTACCAAGAACTACCTAAAACAGGAGAAATATAATAGTATCTGATAAAATGCTGAATTAGCTATGCAGTTAGCATGTCTCGTGTTTGAAGTCTCCAGCTAGTCCCAACTGACTATCTCCAACATTATCTCCTACTTTTCCCTATGAAACAAGCTCCATGCCCATCTCCCCATGCTTCTGGAAAATTCTGTGCATATTCCTACCTCCTCTACCTAACACCATTTCCCCCACATGCCTCTGCTTCCACCTCTCCTTCTGGGGTTCTTACTATTATACAGGGAGCAAAGATAAATTTTAAGTTGGAAGACAGCTTGGAGAACAAGTAACCTTATGCTCCATTTTACAGATGAGAAGCCTAAGGGTCAGGGAAGTTAGGTGGCTTAGCCAACAAAACTGTTTCAGTGGCAGAACCAAGAATTTAATGTATCCTGATTCTTATTTTTCCCCTACCTCCACTGCAACTTCCCAACTCTTGGTAATCATACTCTTCACTCAATATCTTCTGCACTTATGGTTTATACCACTCATGGCACTTATTTTTATATGTAGTCCTACATGTCAAATTTAGACTCAAAATCTCTTTGCTACACCTCCCTGTATCCTAGGATAGCAATTTTACCCTGTACAGAGCAATAGCTACATAAACATCTGTTGAATTTTTTGTATTATAACTTCCCCTTTATGACATCCTGTTTCCATCTTATTATTTCTACAAATGTCAGAGTTGTCACAAGCATAATACATTGAACGGGAAGGTTTTTTTTTAAAGGCAACTTTCTGCCACTAAATTCCACTTGTTTATAAATGTAAATGCTAAAGACAGAAAAGAGATCAACTCAAAGGTACATGGCAAAGATCTTCAGTGGCATAAAGTGCGTGACTCTTTTCAATAAGTCTGAATGCTTTGAAGAGCACTGTAGGCAGTGGTACGGGAAGATGCTAAGACAAAATGGGAAGCTCCTACTCCATGTAAGTAACCATTCAGTGTTAACATCAATCAAAAAGACATCCCATAAAAGTGATAAAGTATCCTGGTAGTTTGAAGAGAATAATATAAAGATAGAATTTGGAAGGAGCAAAGATGATGACAAATCTTCCTAACTGCTTTTTCTCTGAGCAGATTTAGAAACTTTCAGAATATTTATAATCCTGAAGTTTCAGCGATCCAAATTCAAAGTAATGACCAAGCAGGGCTATTAACTACTCCAAGACTAGATCTCCAGATGCTGGTGAAGAATCACAGATCATGCAGAATTTGAAAGGTTTGTTTTTGTCATAGATAATATATGTTCTAATGATTAATACCGGAAATCTGACAAAGGTCAAATTCTGATAATGAGAATGTTAGGTAATAATATGCATCACACATGTAATTAACTTCATTTTACTGGATTTTATAGACTATAATGAAGGTCAGAAGACTATCACACTCAAGTAGGCTATTCGAAAGTTTGTTTGCTACTAAAATAAAACATCACTGCTTAATCTTGTAAAATGTCCACAATTTAATTGCAGGCCAATTAAGAATGTACGTAAATGGCAGAAATTTCACTTTGAAAAAAACAAGCCAACTATAAAGGACAAAATAAAGTGAATTAAAAAGTTTCCAATTTTGGCTGGGCATGGCTGCTCATGCTTGTAATCTCAGCACTTTGGGAGGCCAAGGTCAGAGGACTTTTTGAGCCCAGGAGTTCAAGACCAGCCTGGGCAACATGGCAAGACTCCATCTCAATTTTTTAAAAAAGTATCCAATTTTTATGTGTTGAGATCTCTTTAGTTATAAGGCTAACATCACCTACAAGTGTCTTTTAAAAGTAGACAACTAAAAAAATATTGAAAGTAAAAGAAAATCTATATTACCAAGATAATTAAGTAGAGTTTCTTCTGAAACCTAAGTATACATGTGATTCCAAAAATGAAAGTATAATTCAAAGTTGATATCCAGTTTTTCTTTATAGAGAACCAACCAAGTGCTATAAAGAGCAGAACATCTTAATTACTAGCATACACAGCCTACTACATACCTCGGCTACATGGCATGGCCTATTGATTCTAGGCTACAAACCTGTACAGCACGTTACTGTACTGAATAGGGTAGGCAGCTGTAATACAATGGTAAGTATTCGTGTATCTAAACATAGGAAAGGTACAGTAAAGATATACTACAAAAGATTTTTAAAATGCTACACCTGTATAGGGCAGCTCCCTTATCATCTTACAGGGCCGCCATTTTATATGCAGTCGGTCCTTGACCAAAACATCTTCCTGGCACACGACTGTAAATGTCTGTGTTCTAAAATAGCTAAGCCCAATGGTTTAAATGGTTTACACACTTCCCATGCATATATAAGTCCTTTGTTTTGCAAGTTTGGAACATTTCAAAGAGGAAAAAGAATCAAGTGATATCAGAGAAAACTGGAAATCTAAGTTTATTCATACTTAATCACAACTGTGAGTTACTCTTATTAGCGTAAGGTTTTTATATACCTATAATATACTTCTAATTTCCATCAGTGTTATAATCCCAAAACAAATCCAGGTCAAAATGTTTTCTAAATATTTATTAGGCAGGACTCATTAAGCATATGCTTGGGGAAAGCTATTCAATAGCAAACTTATTAACTTGCTTTTAAAAGAGACCTAAGAGTTGGGCATGGTGGTGCATGCCTCTAATTCCAGCTACTCAGGAGGCTGAGGTAGGGGGAACTATTGAGCCCAGGAGTTCTACACCAACCTGGACAACAGAGAGAGAGAGAGAGAGAGAGAGAGAGAGAGAGAGAGAGAGAGAGTGTGTGTATAAAAGAGACCTAGATACAGGCTTTTATCAATAATTCGCATATGTATACACTAATAATTTCAGTCCTGGAAACATCTTGATAAAGTCATATATAAATAAGGAGCTGTTCATTATAACAGTAGGCTTATAATGAAGTCTATTCAGAAGCCATTCCATCTAGCATGTACTTACTAAAGTTTTCAGCAAGAATTAAATGCCAAACATAAATAGATACAAAATGGAAAACTCTGGGGTTAAGGCTGGTTAATCAACCAAGACTTTTCGATTCAACCCGAGGATATGGCTAGTAAAAAGACAGAAGGTAATATTTATTAGTACTTACACTCAATTTCCCACCCTATCTGTCCTCTCTCGTCTCTCCACATATTAACATAAAAATATGAAATATACCATGATATTGTTCTGCCCACACTATCTGAAATCTATTACATGCAATTCCTTAAAGACAGTAAATACAAAACCAGGCCTGACTACATTTTAAGTTTATTCACAGCTTTGAAAATGATTTTAAAGTTAAAAAATCTTGGAACCATCCTATTTCAAACATTTGAAATATACTACCTCTTATCCTAGGTCTTTCTCCCTTTAATTTTTATTTCAAATTAAGTGTGATAATGACTTGAGAAGGTCTTCCCAGTCCAGAGGCTGGCTTTACATACAGCATACAAAACTCTCCTCCTGGTTCTCAGAGCTTACCATGGACCAGTTTCACTTCTTTTATTTAATGCCTTTCCAACATTTTCATTTTGCTTGGTTGTCACAAGGGACCTATTCTATTGGTCTTTATCTTTGATATTGCCTTTTCTGCCCCATGGCTTTCTCTATGACTTCATTTTTCTCTGGAAAAAAACACAGTATTAGGCTGGGTGCGGCGGCTCATGTCTGTAATCCCAGCACTTTGGGAGGCTGAGATGGGTGGATCACCTGAGGTCAGGAGTTCTACACTAGTCTGGCCAACTTGGTGAAACCCCGTCTCTACTCAAAATGCAAAAATTAGCCGGGCGTGGTGGCTGGCACCTGTAATCCCAGCTACTCAGGAGGCTGAGGCAGGAGAATTGCTTGAAACCAGGAGGCAGAGGTTGCAGTGAGCCAAGATCGTGCCATTGCACTCTAGCCTGGGCAACAGAGCGAGACTCCATTTAAAAAAAAAAAATCACAGTACTTGATGTGATGTATAGGATATGTTTTCAATGAGGGTAATACTGTCATCGTTATCATTAGAGCATAGTTAGGCTGGACACACTGGCTGACACCTGTAATCCCAATGCTTTGGGAGGCCAAGGTGGGAGGATTGCTTGAGCCCAGGAGTTCGAGACCAGCCTGGGCAACAGAGCAAGACTCCATCTCTAAAAAAAAAAGAAGAAATCAGCTGGGTGTGGGTGTGTGGTAGACCTGTAGTCCAGCTACTAGGAGGCTGAAGCAGAAGGACTGCCTGAGCCCAGATGTGCAAGGCCATAGCGAGCTATGATTGCACCACTGCACTCCAGCCTGGGTGACAAAATGAGACCCTGCCTTTAAAAAAAATAATAAAAAATTAAAAAAATTACAGCATACTCAAAGTACCACCAGTCATGCCTTTCTGTTTAGTTCAGGAGGAGTAAAATGTTCAGTTCATGCGGAACAAAACTTATAGCCGACAAGCCATTTTCCTTTGCTGTGTAGATACATAAAAATTAAGCAGACTCCAAGTGAATACACAGTTCCAAATTTCTTGCCAGCAATTTCTATGTACATCAGTTAAAATTTCCAAAAGAGGCCGGGCTTGGTGGCTCACACCTGTGATCCCAACACTTTGGGAGGCCGAGGTGGGCGGATCACAAGGTCAGGAGTTTGAGACCAGCCTGGCCAATATGGTGAAACCCCGTCTCTACTAAAAATACAAAAATTAGCTGGGCGTGGTGGTGGGCGCCTGTAGTCCCAGCTACTCGAGAGGCTGAGGCAGGAAAATCACTTGAACTCAGGAGGCGGAGCTTGCAGTGAGCCAAGATCACCCTGCTACACTCCAGCCTGGGCAACAGAGCAGGACTCCGTCTCAAAAAAAAAAAAAAAAAAAAAAATCCAAAAGAACCAAAATTAGTCAGTTACATCATAAACCATTCCAATATTTGAAAATTCCTTTTTCAAACTAAGTATCTTTCCAGACCAATGTAAGACAGTCTACAATAGCATAAGTAGAATACTACCTTTATCTCACTTAGATAAGTTATTTCAATGTTTTCTAGCATATAAGCTACAAAAATAAACTACTGCACATGAAGTAAGAGCTTTTTTGGAAAGAACTTATTACATTATTCTAGAAATTGCCTTTTTCTTGTTGCTGCTCACAAATTAATAAATTCCTCTTTATATCAAGTTTTTGTGTTGGCCTTATCACCAAAATAATTTAAGGCTAATAATTTTTTTTTTTTTTTGAGATGGAGTCTCGCTCTGTCGCCCAGGCTGGAGTGCAGTGGCGCTATCTCAGGTCACTGCAATCTCCGCCTCCCAGGTTCACGCCATTTTCCTGCCTCAGCCTCCCGAGTAGCTGGGACTACAGACATCTGCCACCACGCCCAGCTAATTTTTTGTATTTTTAGTAGAGACGGGGTTTCACCCTGTTAGCCAGGATGGTCTCGATCTCCTGACCTTGTGATCCACCCGCCTCGGCCTCCCAAAGTGCTGGGATTACAGGCGTGAGCCACCGTGCCTGGCCCAAGGCTAATAATCTTAATGATCCAAGTGTTCTAGGAGTATTTCCGTAGTCCTATCAAATGTTAACACAAAATGTACAACGCAGTTTAGTAATTCTCCTACTACAGAAGTCACAAAAAAAGGACCTTACTAAAATGCTTCATCGTGGAGAAACAGAGAAAAAAGTTTTAGCCATATGTTTAGTATTTATTTTATTTTATTTTTTTGAGATGGAGTTTTGCTCTTGTTGCCCAGGCTGGAGTGCAATGGCACGATCTCAGCTCACTGAAACCTCCGCCTCCCTGGTTCAAGCGATTCTCCTGCCTCAGCCTCCTGAGCACCTGGGATTACAGGCATGTAACACCACGCCTGGCTAATTTTGTATTTTTAGTAGAGATGGAGTTTCTCCATGTTTATCAGGCTGGTCTTGAACGCCCGACCTCAGGTGATCCACCCGCCTTGGCCTCCCAAAGTGTTAGGATTACAGGCGTGAGCCACGGTACTTAACAAAATTAAGTACAAATTTTAAATGTGAGAAAGGAGTTTAATACTGCAGAAATGGGTCAGCTCTGACATCATACACATTGCTGATCAGGTAGCAACATGGTAATATTTACCCCATATTTGTTCCATGTTACCATTTAGCACCACTATCTTCTGTTGGCTAAAAAAACACATATATAGCGGGAAGAATTTTCCATTTAAATAAAAAATCCACATCTATTTCTAAAAAATGCCTTGTTGTTCCTCTGAGAAAATCACCTCCTCCAGGAAATGCTCATGATGCAACATTAAATGAACAGGATATAAAGTTGTACAGAAAGTACAAACAAGCTTATCTCAACATCCAATATCGTATTCAAATACTGGAAGGAAATACACCAAAATGTCAGTGGAGATGTCCTAAGGTGGTAGGATAGTGGCTAACTGGATGATATTTTACAATGAACCATGTATGTTTAAAAATGTTAAACTTAAAAAAAAAACAAGCTAATTAAGGTTCTGGAGCCTGTAAGTCATGAACAGACAAAAACCACTTTCCTACTCTTCAGTTTTCACATAATGATAACAACAGAAAGCTTAAGAATTCTGAGCCTTGAAAAATCCCTCAAGGTTAAAATACTTTTTTGAAAAGGGCCAATCATATATAATCCCATCAGCATATCAAGAAATATTTAGCTTTGTCAGAACTAGAACCCTTAGTTGTAAATTTTTTTTTTTTTGATTCCCAAAAAGCAATGACTTCAATTGTTAAACAGAAAAAAAGTATATGCTGTTTTCCAACACAGGACATACTTCCCAAATACAGTTTCAATTCCTCCACTATCTAAACAGAGGCGCCTATAAGAGCGCTTCATAATACCCCGAAGTCCTCGTGAATGCACTCCAGGTGGAAAATTCTGCTGTGATGATGTGCTAAAAAATACCCTATAACTCAAATATTACACAATAATCAACACTAATTAATAAGGTAATTCTACGCCTATGATCACAAAAACAGGTGAAAGGAAAACCCAGGTGACTTTATTCCCAGTTTAGAGTTCAATCATTATCCCAACCAAACTCTCTCCAGCAGAAAATTTCCACACAGCCTATAAGGAGCACTAAATACCTTCCCATCCTTATCCTTCACAGTCAGGCAGCAAAGCAAGCCAACCTGTAAATATTTTCAAAAGCTGATGAATGTGAAAATTAGCTCAAAATGTATACTGGCACATCAGTTCCTGTTTCCAAGCCCCGATTTGGTCAATTTTGTTACTAAGGAAGCAATAAAGCAAGGCAGCTGAGTATCAGCCTCGGGCTTTGGAATCCTACAACCCGGAGTCTGAATCTTGGCTCTATCACTAAAACTAGCTGGGCCAGGCACGGTGGCTCACGCCTGTAATCCCAGCACTTTGGGAGACCAAGGTGGGTGGATTGCTTGAGGCCAGGAGTTTGAGATCAGCCTGGCCAACATGGCAAAACCCCGTCTCTATTAAAACTACAAAAATTAGGTGGGTGTTGTGGTGCGTGCCTGTAGTCCCAGCTACTCAGGAAGGTGAGGCATAAGAATCGCTTGAATCTGCAAGACAGAGGTTGGAGTGAGCCTACATCGTGCCACTGCACTCCAGCCTGGGTGAAAGAGTGAGACTATGTCCCAAATAAATAAATATATAAATAAATAAAACTAGCTGTGACCCTAGCCTCTATGTGTCCTTCACCTCTGTGGCAGTATGCTTTACTTACAAAACGAACAGAACTCGACTACATGCTCTCTCAGGTCTTTTCTAGGTTAATAAAGAGTGATTCTGCACACTCTTGGCAGAACAGCTGCTAGTGCAGTAAATGATCGCACTGATCATTTCATTTGCTCCCCACTAGATTGGGAGCCCCCATTAAGGCAGCCAGACAGGCAGTTCACTTGGGTTGCTAGGGCCTAGTATGGGCCAAGAACATACTAGGGGCAGGTATTCAGTACATGTTTGCTGAAGAATGAATGAGTGCAATGTATATAACTGATCAGGTTATTACCCCAACTAAATTGGAAATGATCATAAGTAAAATAATCAAGAATAAAGTGAAAAACTCTTCTGTATTTGCCTGACCTAACAGATTAACAATCCTATGAACTAATATTTAATACTTCTGAGACTGAAATTCAAATAAATTGGTTAATATAAATACAATGTCCTCTCAAACTTTAAAAAGGTCAGAAAAACCACAACTTACTAAGCCAGAGGGTTGAAAGTACTGTAAAAGGGAAAAGAGAACAGTGAGCTTGACTTCAACTGAATCTTCTCCACTTCCTCGCCTCTCTCTCCTCTTAAGCCCTTCTAGGCTGGCCTCTCCCTCACCAGGGCACCTGCTGCCATAGTCAGCATATCCAACTTTCCTGTGCCAACATCGATGAACATGTCATTCTTCCTAGACCTCTCAATGGCACAGGACACCACTGACCACTTTTTTCTTCTTGAAACACTTTCCTGGCTTCCATGACGTGACATGTGCCTACATTTCTCCTACCTTTCTGGCCACTTCTGCTAGGATCTCCTCCTCTGAACATTCTCAAAAGATGTGGAGGTTTCTCAAGACTCTACTGTCAGACTGAGCACAGTGGCTCACACCTGTAATCCCAACACATTGGGAGGCCGAGAGAGGCAGACTGCTTGAGCCCAGGAGTTCTAGACCAGCCTAGGCAACATGCAGAGAGACCCGGCCTCTACAAAAATGAAAAAAAAAAAAAAAAAAAAGACAACAAGACTCTACCGTGAGCCCTCATCTCTTCTTTTTACACCCTTTCCCTGAGTAATCATATCAGAAAAATTATACTCAGTAATTATTTCACAGACATTAAATATCTCCTAGATACAAACACCTCCTCAATTTCTATCTCTAGCCCCAAACTGTTCTGGATTCAAGACTCATGTATCAAGCTGTCAACCTGGTATCTCCACCCATACATCTCACAGAGATCTCAACCTAGTACTTAAGCTCGTTGACTTCCAACAGGGTTATGCCTCAACAAACCCATCACTTAAGATGAAAATATCGTTAAGTCAAAAACACATTTATGGCCGGGTGCAGTGGCTCATGCCTGTAATCCCAGCACTTTGGGAGGCTGAGGCAGACAGATCACAAGGTCAGGAGTTCGAGGCCAGCCTGGCCAATATGGTGAAACCCTGTCTCTACTAAAAATACAGAAATTCACCGGGCCTGGTGGCACGTGCCTGTAATCTCAGCTACTTGGGAAGCTGAGGTAGGAGAATCGCTTGAAGCTCGGAGGCGGAGGTTGCAGTGAGCCGAGACTGCACCACTGCACTCTAGCCTGGGCAACAGAGCAAGACACCATCTCAAAAAAAAAAAAAAACCATTTATTTTTAGAGACAGGGTCTTGCTTTGTCACTCAGGCTTGAGTACAGTGGCATAATCACGGCTCACTGCAGCCTCAACCTCCTGGGCTTAAGGGATGCTCCCACCTCAGCTCTGAGTAGCTGGGACCACAGGCATACACCACCATACCCAACTATTTTTTTTTATTTTTAGTAGAGATGGGGTTGCGGGGGGGTGTTTCTCACCATGTTGGTGAGGCTGGTCTCGAGCTCTTGAGTTCAAGCAATCCGCCCACCTTGGCCTCCCAATGTGTTGGGATTACAGGCGTGAGCCACTGTGCCCGGCCCAAAAATACATTTAATACATCTAACCCACCAAGCATCACAGCTTAGCCTAGCCTCCCTTAAACATGCTTGGAACACTTACATCAGTTGATAGTTGGGCAAAATCATCTAGCACAAAGCTTATTTTATAATAAAGTGTTGAATATCTCACAACGTTTACTGAATACCATACTGAAAGTGAAAAACATAACGGCTGTATGGGTACCTGAAGTACAGTTTCTACTAAATGTGTATTGCATTTACACCACCATAAAGTAAAAAAATCATTAAGTCAAACCACAGTAAACCAGGGACTGTCTGTATGCCCAAACTAAACTCTTAATCATCCCCCTCAAATATCATTCTCCATGATCCTGTGATTTGAGTAAATAGCACCAATATCCACCTAGTTGATAAAGCCAGAAACTTGAGTCACTCTTAATATATGCCTTTCTTCCCTACCCCACATCCAATCTAGCAGATCCCAATGATTTTCCCTACAAAGTATATCCTGAATCCATTTTCTTCTCTTATCTCTTCAGCCACCACCTGACGACAAGCTGCTTGCTCTGCAGTAGTCTCCAAACTCTGGAACCGGTTAGGACGAAGAACAGTAGCTGGTGCAAAGGCTCTCCCTCACTCCCCTCTAACTTCCACACAGCAGCCTGAGTGATCTTGCTTAAAATCCTTTGGTGGCTTCCCAAGGCAGTCAGAGAAACCCCAAACTTCTCAACATGGGCTACAAGGCCTGGCAGTCACAGGCTGCTGCCTGCCTCTTCCACCTCAGTTCTCCCTCACTCACTCCTCCACCCTGGCCTGGATCATGTTTTCTGACCAGCAGTAAGTTTTTTTCCAACTTTGCACATGGTGCTCATTCTGCCTGGAGCATTCTTCCCCCTCCTTTCCTGGAGGACTTTCTCATCCATGGGATCTGAACCTAAATGTTGCCTCCTCAGACCATCCTCTTGGTCTCTCATTGTTTCTCTTCCTTCACAGCATTTACCACATGTGTAATTACATATTTGTTTGCATATTTCATGTAGATTACTCCGACTAGCATCTAATGTCAACGCAGAGATTACTTTCATTTGGTTCACTAGCAAACACCTAGCCCACAAAAAGGTAACTGACTCATTAATAGGTGTTCAGTAACACGTGACTGCATGGCTGCTGAAAGCTACCAGAGAACTGTTACCAGACCTGTTTCAGAATAACACATTTCCTGTAATCCACTACCCAGGGCTTTCTTGTCTCCTCATCACTTTTTACATTCGCTAGTTACTTTTCATATAGAATAAAATATAATTACATATACAAATATCACATGAACATATTCTTACCAGAAAAAGTATTTCTATAGAATGAAGCTTTTTAATAAAATACTTTTTCAAAAAAAAAGACACAGTAAGGCCAACTGTGCAAAATACTGTACAACAAGGGGAACCTTGGTTCTCTTACTAAACTATTAAACTAAACACCAACTTTAAAATTGGTTGCAACATTTAATCATAACATACCATAATTGGAAAAGTCAAGAAAAAATGGAAGCAAGTATAATTCTCCTTGTTCTAGTCTAGAGTTGAAATGTCTATTATCTTTATGGCAACAGTTTAAAGTCCCCACCATGTTTGAAGCTGTGGCAAATAGTTTAACAGTAAATGTGGCAAGCTGGTAACAGTTAAAAATAGCAAATCATTTGTATTACAATATTTTTAACTGAATTGGATAAATCACATTTTCTTTTTAAAATTTGCAATTAGGATAAACGGTATTTGCAACTTTGTGAACATACAGTATTATTTAGGTTTTGTTTTTTTTGAGACGGAGTCTTGCTCTGTCACCAGGCTGGAGTGCCGTGGCACGACCTTGGCTCACTGCAACCTCCAACTCCCTGGTTCAAGCCTCAGCCTCCCAAGTAGCTGGGATTACAGGTGCCCGCCACCACGCCCAGCTAATTTTTGTATTTTTAGTAGAGACGGGTTTCACCATCTTCGCCAGGATGGTCTCGCTTTCCTGACCTTGTGATCTGCCCGCCTTGGACTCCCAAAGTGCTGGGATTACAGGCATGAGCCACTCTGCCCAGCCAATAATTTAGGTTTTTAAAAACCCGTTAGTTGAATAGCAATTTTATCTGTCTGAAGTATACCCCCGTACATTCTCTCATGTGTTAGGCTTACTGTAGCAGTTGGCCAGGCAATAACTTGTGAGCAACTCTCTAGCAACATGGAAATTCTGGGGCAGCTGCTCATTGCTAGTAGCTTCCATAAATGTTTCTTTTATTTAATATCAATGAAAAGATACAACCACATTTCACATCATGATGCTTAAAAATCACATGATGATATATCTGATTTTCTATATAACTTCTGAGCCAATTCATCCTATTTAGCAGAAAAATAATTTTTTAAGAAGAGACTAAGAAAACAGTAACCAAGATGTTGAAAAGGAAAGTGAAAGTCTCTCACCCCAATTATTCATTATTCCAGCTCTTTTTCTTTAACCTTTCCAAAAGAGTTTAAAGAGAAAAGAAATGGCCTATTTACAAGCTAAATATAGCTGCCTTGGCTCAAAAAACCCAATGACATTGTTTTATGTTTTTTGGGGAGAGGGAGGTGGTATAGAAGAGTTTTGTCTTTAAATGCTAAAATCAATACTTTTTTCTTTGAGGGGAGCAAATTTGAAATTTGCTAATTTTGCTCCATGAGAAAAAGTAGATATTCTCTAGACTTTTTAGTTGGTTTTTATACAAAATAGTCAGAATTTTTAATATCTCACCAAAAACATGGAATCTAAAAAAAAATAAGTATTTTTGTGAACATATGAATTTTTTTACCTTGGAAATGAAGCTCTAACACCCTCTTTAACTAAGTACTCTCAACACCTCTGCTAAGTCACAGGGCAGAGAAATGACAGAAAGGGAAAGAGTACGTCTGTGTGTGCGTGTGGAAGGGGTGTGGGGAGCACCTCAGAGACAAAGGTGAAGGAAGAGGGGATGAAAGCAGCACATTCAGTGGGAGTGGTGTGCACTCTGCACCTGAGCCAGAGGTTATCTCCCCATGCCTCCAGCAGGAAGATAAATGACTTGTCTCACTCTGGTACATCTGAGGCGTTTCAGGAACACATTCTCCAAACAATCAAATAATTCTGGCTACAAATGTCATCGTGATGAGAAGGATCAATACTGGTTAGTTTCACCAACCATCTATATAACACTCTATTATTTTCAAATGACATTTGATTCTTTAGAGTTGTAAGTTTTTACATTTACAAAGACACACAAGGACTAGCCATAAAAATGTACACCCATTGTTTGTAAAATGTTTTCACTTGTTTAAAAAGGTACTGTGAAAAAATGAAGAACCAGCCAGCCGCGGTGGCTCACGCCTGTAATCCCCGCACTTAGGGAGGCCAAGGCAGGTGGGTCACCTGAGGTCAGGAGTTCAAGGCCAGCCTGACCAAAATGGAGAAACCTTGTCTCTACTAAAAATACAAAATTAGCCAGGTGTGGTGGCACATGCATGTAATCCCAGCTACTCGGGAGCCTGAGGCAGGAGAATTGCTTGAACCCGGGAGGCAGAGGTTGCCATGAGCTGAGATCACGCCATTGCACTCCAGCCTGGGTAACAAGAGCGAAACTCCGTCTCAAAAAAAAAAAAAAAGAAGAACCACATCATAAGTTTTTGATCTAAAAATCAAGCAAAGCAGTATCACTAGGCAACAAGAACGAATGTAACATGGTGGCTGGGCACGGTGGCTCAAGCCTATAATCCCAACACTTTGGGAGGCTGAGGTGGGCGGATCAATTGAGGTCAGAAGTTTCAGACCAGCATGGCCAACACGGTGAAACCCCATCTCTACCAAAAATACAAAAATTAGCCGGGCATGGTGGTGTGGGCCTGTAGTCTCAGCTACTTGGGAGGCCAAGGCAGGAGAATCACTTGAACCCGGGAGAGGGAGGCTGCAGTGAGCCAAGACCGCGCCACTGCACTCCAGCCTGGGCAACAGAGCGAGACTCCATCTCAAAAAAAAAGAACTAATGTAAGAAGGAAAACTTCAAATCTCTCTTCAACATGTGGTCCTAGAGACAATATACAGTCTAATAAGAAAACACAATATATTCTACATTATTCAGAATTTTTTATGTTGGTAATCAGGTTTAGAGAGTAAATCAAATCAAAGTTTATACTGCTTTATTTTTCTATGCAGCTACTTAGGTGCATAAAGCCCATTAGGAATATTAATAACTAATATTAATAATATGGTTAATACAAGTCAGGTACTGTGGGGCTTTACATGGGTTATCTCATGTCCTCGTCACAATAACAACAGTAGGTCCCTAATAATAGATCATTCTCATTTCACAGTTGCAGAATTAGAAATTCAGAGGCCGAAGGACTTGCCTGAGCTCACACAGCGAGTGGCAGCCGGAAGACGAACTCTGGCTGCTGCCTTACCCCACTTTATCCCACAGCATGGCACAAAACCAAATCCAATCTTAAGGCCACCACATGAAACCAAATGTAAAAATGTTTTGCGATATATACAATCATTAAGTTTGAACATGTTTATTAATTTTTTTTTTTTTTTGAGACAAGGTCTTGCTCTGTCTCCCAGGCTGGAGTGCAGTGGTGCAATCTCAGGTCACTGCAACTCTGCCTCCCAGGGTCAAGCAGTCCTCTTGTTTCAGACCCCCGAGTAGCTGAGACCACAGGTGTGCACCACCATGCTCAACTAATTTTTGTGTATTTTGTAGAGGCAGGGTTTTAGCATGTTGCCCAGGCTGGTCTCAAACTCCTGGACTCAAGCAATCTGCTCACCTCAGCCTTCCAAAGTGCTGAGGTTACAGGTGTGAGCCACTGCGCTTGGACTGAATGTGGTTCAATTTGTATGGAAGATAAAAGCTTTTAAAAAGTCACAGATAGCACAACCAAGCACACAGATTTTACTATTTAGATTAAAAAACAAAAATATCTGTAGGCCAGGACTGATAAAAAATGAAAACAAGAACACAAAAAACAAAAATCAACGAAGAGTTCCACTAAAGTATTCTGGATCTACTGCAGAGTAGATGGGGATGAAAAAGTTTACCCACTGCATGGATTTAAAAATCCTTTCGAGGCTGGGCACAGTGGTCACGCCTGAAATCCCAGCACTGCAGGAGGCCAAGATGGGAGAATCATTTGAGGCCAGGAGTTCAAGGCCACCCTGGTCGACACAGTGAGACCTCATTTCTGAAAATAACAAAAAAACTAGCCGGGTGTGGTAGTATGAGCCAGTAATCTCAGCTACTCGGGAGATTGAGGTGGGAAGGTTGCTTGAGCTGGGGAGGTCAAGGCTACATACAGTAAGCCATGACTGTGCCACTGCACATTGGCCTGGGGAACGGAGCAAGACCCTGTCTCAAAAAGTAAAAAAAAGAAAAAATACTTTCAGTTCATTTTGCCAAAGGAAGAGTGATTATATTTGGAAGATTAAGATAAATAGCTACCATCAACGCAACAGATCGGTACTTTGGCCAAGTGCACTAAAGTTCAGTTCTCAAAACAAAACTATTTTCTTGATCCATATCAGCTCATTCTAATACTGCTCTGCTAATGTGGCTATAACAAGTTCTTTTGAATAAAAGGCATCTTGTAAACAAGATAGGTTCACAATATAGACAAAGGTGAATAGTATATAGCTAGGGAAAAACGAAATACTTTCAAGCAGGGAAATAAAAATCACTTCTAATTTCCAGAAATACACACTTAAAAAAAATTAGGTCACTTTTAACTGGAAAAAAATGTGTGACAAGCCAGGCACGGTGGTGGCTCACGCCTGTAGTCCCAGCACTTTGGGAGGCCAAGGTGGGAGAATTAATCGAACCCAGGAATTCAAGACCAGCCTGGGCAACCCAGCAAAAACCCCATCTCTTAAAAAAAAGGAAAAAAAAAAAAAGAAAAAACTTTGTGAGAAATTGCAATCTCGAGTGCTCACAGGCAGTATGAAAACTGTGACATGATTACATGAGAAGCATTTCAAAGGAGTTCATAAAAAGTTAACAATAGGCTGGGCTCACGCCTGTAATCCCAACATTTTGGGAGGCTAAGGCGGACAGATCACTTGAGGTCAAGAGTTCAAGACGAGCCCGGCCAACATGGTGAAACCCTGTCTCTACTAAAAATACAAAAATTAGCCAGGCATGGTGGCCCATACCTGTAATGCCAGGTACTCGGGAGGCTGAGGCAGGAGAACTGGCTGAGCCTGGGAGGTGGAGGTTTCAGTGAGCCAAGATCACGCCACTGCACTCTAGCGTGAGCAACAAAGTGAGACTCCATCTCAAAAAAAAAAAAAAAAAAAAGAAAAGAAAAGAAAAAGTGTTCTGGTGTCCCCTTCTCTAAAACAAAAGCAAATCTGACCAATTACATAGAAGACAGGCACTAAAGATGGCACTGTCCTAGAAAAATGTTGGCAATCTCTTTCAGCTAACTGGTTGCCATTAAACTTCTATTTTTCAGAATACATTAAAAACTGTGTTCAGCCAGGCATGGCGGCTCACACCTGTCATCCCAGCACTTTGGGAGGCTAAGACGTGCAGATTACCTGAGGTCAGGAGTTCGAGACCAGCCTGGCCAACATGGTGAAACCCCATCTCTACTAAAAATACAAAAATTAGCTGGGTATAGTGGTGCACGCTTGTAGTCCCAATTACTTGGGAGGCTGGGTCAAGGCTTGAACCTGGGAAGTGGAAGATGCAATGAGCTGGGATCATGCACTCCAGCCTGGGGAACAGATCAAGACTGTCTCAAAAAAAACCAAACTGTTTCCACTGATGAAACATCAGTTGAGAATCACTATTACAGTTAGTTTTCAAGGAGGTAAAGATTCAAACTGAACCTTTACCAAGCTGAATAGTGATTAGGATAAAATGTACCATTCAAAGTTAGTAAATTTACTATTAAACATTGCTTAAGATCACTTATATCGTTACTATAATAAAGAAAGAAGAAATGGTACAAAGATATTAGGAAAGTTCAGGATATAAAAATAACTATGTGACTATCAGTGTAACACCAAACATTCTTAAATAAAACCTTACATGCACTTAAAATAATGTGCTAAAACTTAATAGGGGAGTGTTAATTATTTGTATGTATGGGTGGTGGTCAGAAGAAGTTGGGAATGAAAGACAAGAAGAATGCTCCACAGATGCCATGTTTGAGTGCTAGTAAAATGGTTTGGTGGCCAGAGCTGTGGACTAGGAGTCAGCAGATTGGGACTGCGGTGTCTATTCTATTATTATTTACTAGGTCTGTGAACTGAAGCATCTCAAGGAATCTTTCTGAGTCTCCATTTTTTAATCTGTGAAATGCAGATAACAGTATATCTTGTTTTGCTTTTTTGTGGACCTGACACTTCAGGATTCTTTCTCCTTTTTAAATATAGCACTATATGATCATGAATGTGATAGGGATTTGAAAAGTGCAAAGCAAATGTTGTTATAAAACGTAAGATATTAAACAATTATTATAATTATATTAAACAATTATTATAATTATCAGTACTATGAATTAATTTTATTTTTATTTATTTTTGAGACAGGATCTCACTCTGTCGGCCAGGCTGGAGTGCAATGGTGCTATCATAGCTCACTGCAACCTCAAACTCCTGGGCTCAAGCAATCTCCTTCTCTCAACCTCCCAAGTAGGTGGGACTACAGGCACGTGCCACTGCGCTTGGCTAATTTTTAAAATTATTTGTAGAGACAGGATCTTGCTATGTTGGCCAGGCCGTTCTGGAATTCTTGGCCTCAAGCATTCCTCAGCCTGAATTAATTTTCTGAAGAAAGAAACTGGCACCTGTTTTGGGCTAAGAGGACTGGATACCCCAACCTGGTTGGCTGCGCATATCTGTGAAAGATAAGCAGGGAACATTCATCCAAGGAGTCCTTTGGCCATTATGCTTTTCTTTAAAGTAAGCTCACAAACCTTTTTCCTGGGTTAGGTACACACTCTAGGTAAAGAGTTCTGAAACTAAAGTCTACTTTTCATAACAAAACTATTTACTTGTTCCATCTCTTAGTTGTTTAATAAACATTTTCAGAGAATCATAAATTATTATGCCCCTAGCTTTGTTTAGCAATAAAAGGTAATATAGAAAGCAGCACAGTATTTTCCAATTCCGCTTTAGCACCAAGAACCCAGACATCCTACAGCCAGTCAAGTTTTCACCCAAAAAAATGCGAACATGAAAATTTCAACATAATAGAATACAACAAGTGATACCACCTATGTGTGCATGCACACACACCTCACAAAGTTGTATTAAAACTATAAGTGTAAACTTAAAGGAACTGATGGAAATTTTAAAAAAGAAATTAAAAAGAAAAAAAACTTCATTTTTAACGTAAATAAACATAAAGCTCTGGGTTTACAAGATTTGGATAAAATGTAACCACTCTGACATCTGATCAATTTCATCAAAAGGAAATTAAACTCAACTTTAAAATCTCTACTATCTCTGGCTGGGTGAGGTGGCTCACTACTGTAATCCCAGCACTTTAGGAGGCTGAAGCAGGAGGATCACTTGAGCCCAGGAGTCCCAAGGTTACAGTGAACTATGATCACACCACTGCACTCCAGCCTGTGTAACAGAGTGAGACTCTGTCTCTAAAAAATATTAATAAAGTAAGATAAAAACCTCTACTATCTCTAATGTTATATATAATCTTTATTTTATATGGGATGAAATATTTAACACTAATCCTAGAATCAAGATACCCAATAGGTTTTTAGCAACTCAAAGTCCTTGCTTGACTATACTTATAGAGAAAATGGACCAATCATCCAAAAGAAACATAGTATTTTACAACTGAAAGTAGCAATTCTTTAATATTTAAAGCAAATCCAAATTAGCATTAATTAATAAATGACTCTGATTCTTTTTTTTTTTTTTTAAGAGGGAGGGGGCTGTCCTCACTATGTTGCCCACATTGGACTTGAACTCTTGAGCTCAAGCAATCCTGCTGTCTCCCCAGAAGCTGGGACTACAGGAGCTTCAAATGACTCTTGATTGTATTATATTTCCAATACATGCTGCAGTGCAAATAAATAAATAAAAAAAATTAGCTGAAACTGAAGTTTCTAGAATACTTAGCTGGACCTCCCCTTTTTACAGGCCAATCATGGAGCTAAATGGTTACTTTGTTACACAGATTGAGGGAGTAAATCTCTGTGTTAATGAATACACTATCTTATCGGCTTCAAGAAGAGTAACCTCAAGCACAAAAAGAAAAGAATTAAGTCTAACTGAAGGTACCATGATTAGCAAAAACACTTTGGTTTCAGGAATTGCAAAGACAGACTGGCCATTACAGGAAGTTGTATTAATGCTGACAATGTTAAACTGTTTACAGAAAGTAGGAAGCTGTGGGATGTTCCTCCCACTGTCACACACACTGTCCTGTCCTACGTAACAAGTGTTGCTTATATTTCTCAATAAGTGAATATAAATTAAACAAAAAAAAAATAGTTGGAAATGACTCCTGGCCATTTTGTCAGTTTTCATCCATATCGCCAATTGTATCATCCAGCCAACCCCTGACTCCCATCTCTTTATTCATCTGAGTTACCAAATTATCTAGCTATTGTCACATAAGAAGGTTTTCTAAAGACAGGGTAACTCAAAAGTGCAGTGGCAGGCTATGTTGAATGTACAGCCAGAGTAGAGTATTTCAAATATTTAATTCAGTACTAAAACAGGCCACTTCTTACAATCTATTATCCTCAGTATGCTAATTTATAATAACTAGAAAGGTACCTTAAGTTATAACAAGAATGTGAATCTTATATTTTTCTTTTCCACAGTAAGCTATTTAGCTGACCCATGATGGAACTAACCAAAAAAGGAAATGTTTGCCTTTGGGAACTTAGAAAGAAAAACATTCATGTTTACACCCAAAGTTATTACTAACAAATGAGTAGTCTGCTAAAAACCTAAGCTGTGTTATCAACACCCTATCCCTTGTCCCGAAAATTGATTAAAGGGCAGTTGTTCATCTTAGGCAAAATGTTAAGTCATGTAGGGCCTTAAAACCTGTCAGTTTTTAATTTGCATTAATAAGTTTAATAATCAAATCATTAGTTGAAACGAAAAGGTTAATTTTAATTTTAGTTATTTTATCTGCTAACCTCTATTTCTTCTGATGTTTACCTTTCCTATCCAAAATTCAAAAATATGTTGCTAAACGTAACAAAAACACATTTCAACCCCCCCAGATAAAAATTATAATTACACAAGAACTGTCCACTTCCTAGAAAATTAGGAAACTATTATAGAAATAATCCATATTTCCCAGAAGGAACTTAATGTAGAATTAAATTATATTATATATTTTTTAATTTTTATTTTTTTGAGACAGGGTCTCACTCTGACGTTCAAGCTGGAGTGCAGTGGCATGATCTCCACTCACTGCAACCTCCACCTCCTGAGTTCAAGCGATTCTCGTGCCTCGGTCTCCTGAGTAGCCAGGACTACAGGTACATGCCACCATGCCTGGCTAATTTTTGGTTTTGGTTTTGGTTTTTGGTAGAGATGGGGTTTCACCATGTCAGCCAGGCTGGTTTCCAACTCCTGACCTCAAGTGATCTGCCTGCCCCAGCCTCCCAAAGAGCTGGGATTACAGGTATTTTATTTTTTTAGAAGATCTTTGTAATTAAGAATGTCTGAAAAACAAGGAAATAAAAGTGTCAGGCACTATGCTAGCGGGAGAGAAAAAGACAAACTAGGCATACCAAAGGACTTCTACATGACTGACAGCCACACATGAAAGCTGTGACTCTAACACACATAATGGGTACTGTGAGGAGTGACAGGAGTAAGCATGCTAGGGAAAGCAAAGGACACGGAGATCTCCATTCTAGCCAAGAAGACTGGAGATGCTTCAAATAAAGAGACACAGCCCTTAAGGCACTGTTCCTGGGGAAAGGGAGGGGGCATGGAGCAAATTCATCCAAACCACCTATGGCTATTTGCTAAAAACACAGATCACTGGGTCCCATCCCAGAATCCAGAATCAGATCCTCAGGTATGAAGTCTGAGCATCTGCTTGTTTGTTTTAACAAGCATTCCAGTCCATGGGGTCCATGGGCCACATTTAGTGTGATTATCACTACATTAAGTGAAGGGTAAGACCTAGTAACAGATAGGGTAAAGAATAATTCTGGCAGAGGGACTACGCATGACGAGAGCTATAGAAGCAAAAAATTAGGGTATGTGGGAATCAAGAGATTACAGAGTATGTCCAGTGGCCTAATGAAATATATTGCTGGAATCACAGGTAAGCTAGCTAGAGTCTTGACTCCCACAAAAAAGCTGAGCTCTGTTCTGAAGACAATGGTGAGCCACCAAAGCTTTCTGAGCAAACCAATGCTGTGTTTGAACAAGACTGCCTTGGAGTCCAAGCAAGAGGTAGCAGGACACAAAATAGAGGAAAGGAGGGAATGAATGCAAGAGACATTACAGAGGTAGAAAAATCAGAACTTGGGGAGCTGCTGCATGTAGATGAGTAGATGGAATTGATGATGACTTTGAGGAAAATTTTAAGTAAGCCAAGTGCCTTCTCAGTGCCTGACACTATGCCAAGCACCACAGCACATCCAAGAGTTTAAGAGTCATTAAGTCAACATAATAATGGAGCATCTATATGTGTCAGGTGCTATTAACAATGCTGAAGCCACGCACAGTGGCTCATGCCTATAATCCCAACATTTTGGGAAGCCAAGGCAGGAGGACTGCTTGAGGTCAGGAGTCCAAGACCAGCACTGGCAACACAGCAAGACTCCGTCTCTACAAAAATTTTTTTTAAATTAGCTGGGTGTGACGGCACACACCTGTAGTCCTAGCTACTTGAGAGACTGAAGCTGGAGAATCACTTGAGCCCAGGAGTTGAGTCTACAGTGAGCTATGATCACAACAGGGCACTCCAGCCTGGGCAACAGTGAGACCTTCTCTTAAAAAACAAAAACAAAAAAACAAAAAACAATGCTGAGCGTAGACTCAGGAAAAAAGAATCTCTGTCCTCCAGAAGTTTAAAATTAGGTCTTGCTCTGTTCCTCTTTTCTTGTCTCTACTTTTCATCATGGAAAAAAGTATTTCTGGAACTTATCTCTCCTCATCTTTGAGGACTTCTTTGCTCCTTAAGGATCAACTGGCTCAAGTCAACAACAAGCAGGTCCTCATCCTGAGTGGTTTTACCTATTCGTTCTTAATCACAAAGATATACTTAGGGATGCTTTCTCAACAATGAGGACTTGACAGTCCTGATGTGAGACAGTTAGACGTCAGCTTCCAAATTAAAAAACTGTCCATGAAACACAACTTTAATTAAATGGACTTAGGGCAAATACAGAACTTCCCCACAGAGAACTTTCAGGTATGCAGTTCTTTATTTATTCATTTAATCCATATGCACTGTATGCTTATTACAGATGAATGTTTCTTCTCTGACCTGGAAGGATGAATACAGCCTGACAAAATTGAGTTGAAAGTGTGTGGTTTGTTGAGAAAATGAACTAAGAAGAAAGGAGAATAAGCAGCACTTAAAAACAGGAGGTAGATGGCCAGGCACAGTGGCTCACGCCTGTAATCCCAGCACTTTGGGAGGGCAAGGCAGGCAGATCACCTGAGGTCAGGAGTTAGAGACCAGCTTGACCAACATGGAGAAACACTGTCTCTACTAAAAACACAAAATTAGCCAGGCGTGGTGGCGCATGCCTGTAATCTCAGCTACTCGGGAGGCTGAGGCAGGAGAATCGCCTGAACCCAGGAGGCGGAGGTGAGTCAAGATCGCGCCACTGCACTCCAGCCTGGGCAACAAGAACAAAACTCTCTCTCAAAAAAATGCAAAAAAAACAAAAAACAGGAGGTAGAGTGATGGGCGATGGAAAGGGGTATATGGAAGAACTCATGCAAGCAAGTCTACCAAAAATAAAGTAATAAACATTGATCAAAGGACAAAACTAACCAGAAATCTGGGAATTGGATGGAGGTCATTTGTCAAGTTAAATTCATCATTTTCAATATGCAATACTGGCAGCTACTTAATTTTAACAATAATGTGAGACAGTCCCTGCCTTTCAGAAATAAACACATTACTTGAAAAGACAAGATGCAAACATGATAGAAGAGAACTATACAAGAAGGTAAATAATCAAATGCTAGTTGAATGACAGATATAAAAGCCATAATTCAGATATAGTCAAAATTAAGGTGTCAGTTTTATAAAAAGCTATCGTGAACACTTTCCTGGAACTTTTAAAAGGCAAGACTGCTTCTAAGTATAAATAATAACAGCAAGGACTGCTGGTTGTACATCACTTTGCAGCCACACCCATTAATGTGGATTAATGTTGGTGACATCATCAAACAACTTCCTAAGCAGCTTATTTATTTTTTTTTTGGAGATGTAGTTCTGCTCTTGTTGCCCAGGCTGGAGTGCAGTGGCGCGAACTCGGCTTACCGCAACCTCCGCTTCCAGAGTTCAAGCGAGTCTCCTGCCTCAGCCTCCTGAGTAGCTGGGATTACAGGTGCCTGCCACCACACCTGGCTAATTTTTGTATTTTGAGAAGAGACGGTGTTTCACCATGTTGGCCAGGCTGGTTTCAAACTTCTGACATCAGGTGATCCACCCGCCTCAGACTCCCAAAGTGCTGGGATTACAGGCATGAGCCACCGTGCCCAGCCAGCAGTTTTACTTTTAACTGTCACTTCATTTTAATCATATTAGAGTAAAACACTTCAGATCTGAACTACCTCCAAATTGCACACAGTCTAGATTTCTATCACTGCTGGAATCTTTCTGATTTTTGGCAAATAAAACCCAATCACAGCATTCACAGTTAAATTACAAAACACTTGATTAAAAATTTGTTTCAACTGTATTCTGTATCTTTAACCTGGATTGGATACTTTTATTCCAAACCTGTCTTCAATGCTGTGTAACAGCTACAAAGCATTTTATGGGTAGTCTCGTTAAAGAAAAAAGGGGAAAAATGCCTGGCACAATGCCAGCAATTTGGGAGGTCAAAGTGGGCACATCACCTGAGGTCAGGAGTTCGAGATCAGCCTGGCCAACATGGCGAAACTGCCTCTACTAAAAAGACAAAAATTAGCTAGGTGTGGTGGCACGCGCCTATAGACCCAGCTACACAGGAGGCTGAGGCAGGAGAGTTGCTTGAACCCTGGGGGCAGAGGTTGCAGTGGGCCAAGATCACGCCACTGCACTCCAGCCTGGGCAACAGAGACTCCGTCTCAAAACAAACCCCCCAAAAACAAAAAAACAAATTTCTGAGGCTACAATTTTGGATAGATACATTAAATTATGGAAGTCAGTGAAAAAAGTGTGCTAAAATCAGATACAGGTTGAGTATCCCTTATCCGAATGCCTGGGACCAGAAGTGTGTTGAATTTTGAATTTTTTCAGATTTTTGAAATATCTGCATACATATGAGATATGCTGGGAATGGGACTCAAATCTAAATTAGAAATTCATTTATGTTTCATATATACCTTAAGATATGTAGCCTAAAGGTAATTTTATACACTATTTTTACACGTAGTCATTAGAGACTAGGACACATTAGGTCTGTGCCTTAGCCTTTCAGTCTGTTCCTCCATCTCAAATACTTTTAGATTTGGGAGCATTTCGAATTTTCGCATTAGGGATGTGCAACCTGTATTACTAAACATCATTAAAATAAAACCACACGTTTTAAAAGAGCAAATCTCTTACCAGTTGAAATTCTCGACGCCGGTCATAGGCATTCTGTATGCCGCTGTCTGCCCATAATGCTCTTATAGCAGGAAGATATTGTAAGAAAACCCTTGTTTCCACCATTCCTTGGGCTGCCAAGGGGGCCCGGGTATCAAACGACATCATCTTATCTCCATGTTGTTGGTTTGAGTTGTCTCCCCAGGGAATATGAAGCTTCTCTCGAGCATCAACCAGCACCCTCATACCTTTGTTTAAAAAGAAGAAAAAAAAAATTATGGAGAGGAGTCATTACATATTAAGTTTTTATTCCAGTATTATTTCCTTATACTTCTGAATTAACCTAGACAAACCTTCTTCAAAAATGAAGACCAACATCGAAAACAAATGTAACTTCTCAGAGGTTAAAAAAAATAACAGTTGCTCACTGTCTTAAAATTAGAGCCTTGAAAAGCAAATACTATTAGCACAATTCCTCTTTCTGAAGGATTTTTAACATGTTCCAATTTATAAAATAACTTCTAGGATAGAAGGTAGTCAAAAAAGAATCTAACTCAAGAAAGAAAAAGAAGTTATGCTGCACAGACCAACAATGTCCAAGCTCAGAAGAAAACAGATACAACCAAGGTTTTACGAGCCTAAAAGATGTTCATTTATGAAACACTAAGAACCAACTACTATAGCTCCATGTTCTGTTTGTTGCTTCGGCACCCTAACCCAACATTGAGTCTTCTAGCAACACATTCAAAATTTAAAAACTTCTTCCAGCCCAAGTTTCAATCCAGTTTAAGTTACAGGATGGCCTTCAATTTCCCTAAAAGGGAGGAAGATCAACTGCAAAATAATACAAAATCGGACTCCAACTCACAGAGGTTAGTTGAAACTCATTTTTCCTATCACTGATCTATTACTTTTATTAAGTTTGATCAATCTGAACAGTCACTTGGCTATTAGGAAGTCATCTGAATAACTGAAAAACGGGTGGGTTTTTTTTGTTTTTTTTTTTGTTTGTTTGTTTTTTAATAGAGACGAGGTCTGGCTATGTAGCCCAGCTGGTCTGGAACTCCTGGGCTCAAGCCATCCTCCCACTTTGGCCTCCCAAAGTGCTGGGATTGCAGGAGTGAGCCACCACGCCCAGCCTGAGAAACTGTTATACTGTCAAATTTCATGTCAACTTGAAAAAACTAGATTCCTGATGACTTACATCATCTCATAATCAATGCTCAACGTAGATCACACTTACAACTCAGTGTACATTAAGAACGAGGTGTTTACCAGGCTCACAATCAGTTAACATGTTGATGCTATTCATTAACATAATTCCTTAAATTCAGCTGCATCAGGTTACAAAGGTACCTTCAATTAAGGACTGTCAAGGCAGAGTCTGCAGCCTTGAAAGAGACCTTAATTAGTTTTGAGCTAAACATTACAGCAGGATAAATACAACTGTTCTTTATAGTTTAACTGCAGAGGTACTAGGGCTAGAGCTGGCTGTGGTCTAGTGATTCTCTCTAATTCATTACTCCATAATGCCTGGCTCTTCAGGCAGTTTTCCTTTACCCAAACGCTGGAAGCTCGCGAGGCGGTTGGTGGGGGGGGGGGGGGGGTGACATGCAGAAGTCCCTTATGTACTTCCTGAACAAAAATCCCACTTAAAAAGACCTGCAATCTGTAGCAAACTCCTAAACTGCTCCCCAGATAAAATAAAATCCAGATGCACCTGAGTTACCAGGCGCTGCACCTAAATTTTGCCAAAATGCCTTTTCTATAGAACATACTTGACACGCAGAAACATGAGTGTTAATTATCTTTCAAATGACAAAAACCATCTTTTCGATTTCTTTGAATGCCCAGAAATAAACAACTTGTTTATTTTTCACTTAAGAACAAAGTTTAATTTTAAACCTACTGTCAATAAAGAGCAGAGCCAATTATCTAACTCAACACTCATTCATTGTCTCCATCTGTACAGGATCCACATGACTTTTAGGCCAGTCTTCTTACTACTACATTTCATCTAAATAGAAGCAGTGGTACTCCCTTCCTGCCAGCCCCCAGTTACTTAGCGAAAAGGAGAGTGGAACGTGTTGCACAGAAATTACACGTAAACATCCTACCTGACCGTGACACTGGGGCGAAAAAGCACAGATGCTACTTTTTCATACTAACTGTATGGGTCCACTCTCTCCTGATTCCAGTACAGTCAACCTGACACTCCTCAAGTTTCATATTCTCGCCCAAAAGGAGGCTGTCACCCTACGCCCTTGACAAGAAGTCTCGGGCAAAAGGTTCCCTTATTGCGACGGTTCCAGAACTCGCTTGCTTAGGAGACGGCCAAGGAAGCAGGGAGTTGGGAGCGCATGCGACCCCATGTGACTCGGGTCACTCAGCCAGGGTAGCGAGGTTCGGCCCACATCGCCCGAGCAGGGGATGGGGGTGAAGCGGCTAGGGCTGCTGTTGGTGTTCCTGCCTCATCCGCAGCGGGGAGGACAGGAGAGGTCTCCCCACACCCCGAGGCAGCACCCAGCTCGCCCCACTTCCCTCTCGCAGGGGGAAAGACCAGGACGAGGTGGGGGGTGGGGGAATGGCCGTGACGCCCACCGGGGAGACAAGCGGGAGAGCAGGGCGACCCCGAGCATCCTCTCGCCTGGGGCGCGAGGGCACCCCGGGCGGGCAGGGCCGGTTCCCGGGGCGCGCCCCCTTCCCGCCAGCCCGCCCGCCGGGCCCGTTCCTTCGCCAGCGACACAGCGGACGAGGGCGGTGCCCGGCCCCGCGCCCGCCGCCGCCCCAGCCCCCCTGCCCTTAACCCCCGGCCCCCATTCCCGGCCCGGCACCTTTGATCACGTTGCTGTAGATGGTGGGGCGGAACTCCTCGCGCGCGCGCTGGTCGAAGTCCTGCCCGTGGATGATCCGCATCTGCTTCAGGAAGGTGGACTTGCCGCTCTCGCCCGCGCCCAGCAGCAGGATCTTCACCAGCCGCTTCACATAGGTCTTTTCCCGAGACAGGCATTTGTCGATCTCCTTGGACTTGCGTTGCTGCTCGGCCTCGCCACTCGTCAGCAGGCAGCCGGGGAAGCACACGGACAGCACGGACCGCGACGGCAGGAAGTCCGCCATCTTGCCGCCGCCGCCGCCGCCTCGGCGGGCCCCTCCGGCTCCCTCCACCTCCTCCTCCGGCGGCGGGCGGCTCCGGCACCGAGGCTCGAGGGCGGGGAGCGCGGCGGCGGCCCGAGCGCGCCCAGGGAGGGAGGGAGCCAGCGAACTGACTCGCAGGGCGGGCCGGGCAGGGCGGGCCAGGACAGCGGGGGAGGGAGGGAGGGAAGGAGGGCGGGCCCGGCCCCGGAGGGGCGGTGGCCCCGGAGCGTGCGCGCTCCCGCTGCCTCCCGGAGGCGCGCGCGCACGCCGCGGCCGCTTCCCCGCCTCCCACCCTGGGCGGCGAGTCTCGAGCTCGGTGTGTCGCTCGGGTGCCCGCGCCCGCAGCCGCGGCCGGGCGCGCGCGGGGAGGGCTGAGGAACCGCGGTCACATGGGCCAGGCTGGGGAGCCCGACTTTCTGTTTCCCTTTCATGGCCTGAGCCCACTTGTGGGCAGAAGGGCTCCTTCCCCAAGGCCGGGAGGCCGGAGACCAGGTCCCGGACGCGGTTCTTTGGGCTCCCACTTAGCCTCCCTTTCTCCCGCGTTGCGCGCCCGCTGCCCGCTGTCACCGCCCACCCGACCCATTTCGAGGCCACGGACTCGAAAGTTATTCGAACAGAACAGCCGGCGTGAGCCTGGCAGGCCTTTGGTGCATTTTCTTTATTTCATTTTATTTTTTCTTTTTTGAGACGGAGTCTCACCCTGTCGCCCAGGCTGGAGTGCATTGGCTCGATCTCGACTCACTGCAACCTCCGCCTCCCAGGTTCAAGCCATCCTCCCGCCTCAGCCTCCCGAGTAGCTGGGAGTACAGGCGTGTGCCATCACACCCGGCTAAATTTTTTGTATTTATTTTGAGATACAGGGGCTCCCCCCTATGTTGCCCAGGCTGGTCTCGAACTCCTGAGCTCAAGCGATCCTCTAGCCTCGGCCTCCCACAGTGCGGGGATTCCAGACAGAGCCACCAGGCCCTGGCCTGGTGTGTTTTCTTAAAGTGACTCCCTTGACCTTCTAGTCTCCGAATCCCAGAACGGTAACCAGACGTCGTCCACCCCCACTTCCAGCTCTTTCTGGCATTTTCAGACCCCTGCCAGGGCTCTCTGTGAGGGGAAAGAACTGGAGTTGATGTTCACTTGAGACGTGCTACCAGGGGCATTTAATGGCTCACTCATGTGCATTCCACCTGGGCTGTGATGTGACTTCGGGGACGCTTGGCCGCGCCGGAATTAGCGAGTGGCAGCAGGAGGGTGAGGTCATGGTGAAAATCCCCTACACCGGACACTGTGATGTAGGCTCTTCCCAACAAGGAAGCAGATACACAAACACAACGAGGAATGGGAGCACGCAAATTTTAGCTTTCCTGCCAGATTACAGAGGATATGACCCGTCCAGGGACTTTTTTTCTGTCCTAACAGCAGATTCAGGCCAGGACACCTGAAAGGAGGCCAGGAGACAAGCCACAAGTGACAGCTGTGGGTTGGCAGAGAAACTGCTTAACCGGGACCCCCGAGAGCCGATCTCTTCATTCTTAGTATTTAGTTTCAAGTGGAAAAAGCCACTTTGGTCTGTCCCTGTTTGGGGCAATGCAACGTAGCTTTCGGCTCCTGTGGCTCAGAAACTTCGTATGTATAAGGGAGCGGAGGTAAGAGGTCAGCATTCCAAGAAACTCCCGAACAGGTTTAAATTTTAAAATCGGTACTAATCAGTTACTCCCTGGGGTTGGGTTAATGACCGAGAAGCCTCGACTCAGTAGATTGGCTGCAGTAAACAATGCCTGTAGTAGGATTATCTCCTGTGGCTCTGGCAAGCCCAGAGGGTGGACAACCTACAATATACAAGTAGAGTAGGCTCACCTCCAATATCTGTGGATTGATAAGAGTCAGAATCACTGAGCAGTGCTGTCAGGCAAAATATATGGTAAAACCCTGCCCTGGATGGAGAATTTTTCCATCATCTCATCTAGTGTTTGGGAGGCCCTGTTCTCTAACCATGCAAGGACTCGCCTCTCCCAGGATTGGGGCATAGAACCTGTCCCCGAGCGCTGTTTCTGCATTGACCCCAGGTGCTAATCTGAACTCCAACAAAGAGGAGAGAAACTTGTAAGTTAGGTAGTTAACATCTTTTTTCAGAAGTGTGTGTAATATAATGGAAAACCAAGAATGCCTAGGAGGCAGGAAGGTATTCCTGCCCAGCCAGTTCATGTCGTGACATGCAGAGCAGCAGAGAAAGCTGTTTAAAGCCCTGCGTGTAAGCTTGCCTTGGAACAAACTTGGCTCACATCAAGTCTGGCTGTTCTAGTCAGTGTAGTTTTTAAAAAGAGACCTCTTTGACCTGAAAGTCAAATGAAGGAAGAAGAAGAAGGAGGAGGAAGGAGGAAGGAAGAAAGAAAGAAAAAGAAGGCCGGGCACAGTAGCTCACGCCTGTAATCCCAGCACTTTGGGAGGCTGATGCAGGCAGATGACTTGAGCCCAGGAGTTCGAGACCAGCCTGGCCAACATGGCGAAACTTCATCTCTACTAAAAATACAAAAATTAGTGGGGTGTGGTGGTGGGCGCCTGTAGTCCCAGCTACTCGGGAGGCTGAGGCAGGAGAATTGCTTGAACGTGGGAGGCGGAGGTTGCAGTGAGCCGAGATCAGGCCACTGCACTCCAGCGTGGGTGACAGAGTGAGACTCTCTGTCTCAAAAAAGAAAAGAAAAGGAATGAATGAATGAAAGAAAGAAAAAGAGACCTCTTTGGGTCCAACCTGGGGTTTGGCTGCAGCTGTCCAGCTTCATCTAACTGGTGATCAAGACACCTTGTAAATTGTAAACATAAAAATGAGTTAGAGACTTGGTGGTTTCTCGAAGAGTTGAACATAGAATTGCCATATGACCCAGTAATTTTATCCTGGGTATACCCCCCAAAATACTAAAAAGAATTGAAAACAGTGTTCAAACAAAAACTTGTATACCCACGTTCATGGCAGCACCATTTATGGTAGCCAAGAGATTAGCCGGCTGCAGTGGTTCACGCCTGTAATCCAAACACTTAAGCCAGGAGTTTAAGAGCAGCCTGGGCAACATGGTGAAACCCTGTCTACAAAAAAATATATAAAAAGTAGGGGAAGGTGGTGTGCACCTGTGGTCCTAGCTACTCAGAAGGCTGAGGTGGGAAAATCGCTTGAGTCCAGGAAGCGGAGGCTGCAGTGAGCCAAAATTGCACCACTGCACTTCAGCCTGGGGAACAGAGCCAGACCCTGTCTCAAAAAAAAAAAAAAAAAAAAAGCCAGATGTGGTGGCACATAGCTGTAGTTCTAGCTACTCAGGAGGCTGAGGCAGGAAGATTGCTTAAATGCAGGAGCTCAAGGCTACAGTGAGCTATGATTGTGCCACTGAACTCTAGTCTGTGTGACAGAGTGAGACCCTATCTCTAAAAAACAAGACACAAAGAGGGGAACAACAGACACTGGGACCTACTTGAGGGTGGAAGGCAGGAGGAGGGAGAGGATTAAAAAAAAAATACCTGGTCAGGTGCAGTGGTTCACGCCTGTAATCCCAGCACTTTGGGAGGCCGAGGCGGGCAGATCACCTGAGGTCAGGAGTTTGAGACCAGCCTGGCCAATATGATGAAACCCCGTCTCTACTAAAAATACCAAAAATAAGGCGGGCATGGTGGCACGCGCCTGTAATCCCAGCTCCTCAGGAGGCTGAGACAGGAGAATTGTTTGAACCTGGGAGGCGGAGGTTGCAGTGAGCCGAGATCACGCCATTGCACTCTAGCCTGGGCAGCAAGAGCGAAACTCCGTCTCAAAAAACAAAACAAAACGAAACAAAACAAAAAACATATCGCATACTATACTTATTACCTGAGTGACTAAATAATCTGTACACCAAACTCGAGATGAGCAGTTTACCTGTATAACAAACCTGCATATGTACTCCTAAACCTAAAATAAAAGTTAAAAAAACCCACAACAACAAAAAAGGAATAACCAAAAGGTGTCCAAATGTCCATCGATGAATGAATGGATAAACCAAATGTCACATATCTATACATTGCAATTATTCAGCCATAAAAAGGAATGAGAATGAGGTGCTGACCCATGCTGCAACATGAATGAACTTTGAAAATACTAGGCTAAGTGAAACAAAAGGCCCCATATTATAAGGTTCCACTTATGTGAAATGTCCAGAATAGGCAAATCCATAAAACAGAAAGCAGATGGGGTGAGGGAAGTTGTGGGGAGACTGCTTAACGGTACAGAGTTTCGTTTTGGGATGACGAAAATGTTTTTGGAAATAGATAGTGATGATGGTTGGAGAACATTGTGAATATACTAAATGCCACTGAATTCTACACTGTAAAATGGTCACATGATTAATTTTATGTTATGTGAATTTTGCCACAATAAAAAAATGAATTGGGGGAAAAAATCTATATTATATATTTATAATATATATAATATAAATATATATTTTTTATTTCATTTTATTTTTTAATTATTATTTTTTTCCAAGACAGAGTCTTGCTCTGTCATCTAGAGCTAGCATGCAGTGGCGTGATCTCGGCTCACTGCAACCTCTGCCTCCCGGGTTTAAGCAATTCTCCTGCCTCAGCCTCTGGAGTAGCTGGGAATACAGGCGCTGCCACCATGCCCTGCTAGTTTTTGTATTTTTAGTCCGCCTCCCAGGTTCAAGCAATTCTGCCTCAGCCTCCCGAGTAGCTGGGATTACAGGAGCCGCCACCATGGCAGGCTAATTTTTGTTTTTTAGTAGAAACAGGGTTTGACCATGTTGGCCAGGCTGGTCTCAAACTCCTGACCTGGTGATCCGCCCACCTTGGCTTCCCAAAGTGCTGGGATTACAGGCGTGAACCACCGTCCCCAGCCAGAAAAATATTTTCTTTAAAAAGTCATTGGCATCATTTAAGGTTGAAGTGCTCACAGTGTGCAACATTCAAAGAATGCAAATGCCATTGTGTTTATTTCAAAATAATACTAACAATTGAAATTCTTTGCAACAGAAGGAAATCTAGCCATTGCTTCAGGTTACATTGTAATCATATTAATGATATTTTCATTTTCAGATACATTGTTTTGTAACTTTAAAAAAATCCAAACTTTTTAAGGGAGTATAAAGTCTACTAGTTAGAATTGAATCTGCTGGATGCTATATTTCCAACAGACCCAGATGTTAACTCATTGGAAGCGTCTGTATTGTTGCCAGCCAGTTAATCCATACGCAAATAGATTCAGATGCCCTGTGGAGCTGTGATAAAATAATTGCAGCAGTTGATTAGTTGCAATGTTCGTTTCTTTCTGGAAACTCAGTTCAGTGTCCGTCTTGCAAGATAAATAATTAAAGGTGTGACTAAAAACGAAATACATTTCCAAATAGCTTTTCTCCTCTTGTCACCTTAGAAAGAAACAAGCTCTTTCCAACAATACTGCCAGTCTTGAAATCTATTTCTAACTCTTCTGGAAAGATAGGCTTCTTATAGTTACAGTTTATTTTCAATTAAAAAAAAAGGTCTTACTTAGCTTATTTGCCAATCTTTGTGCCAAATAACTTTAGGCTGTTTACAAAAATCAGAATCATCCACAAAGGACAAAAAATGTGTCACCCTCAGACATGTTCAGAAGAATGTGCCAAGGGCTCTAGGAACAGTTCCAAAAGAGGTGTTAAAAAATTTTTTTTGATGGGAAATATAATTTAAATAAGTGTTTCCCCTGCCAAGGTGACTACTCACTACTCAGGATGAGACAACGCCCATTTAGATATGTTTATTTAAAAATCTGTCACATTACTTGATGGTTAAACCTTGTGTTAATCCAGCCTTCTTATTACGAAACTCTCTTTTGTCTCACCATCAGTACAAAATAGGTGGATTCTAACCCTTCCTTACAGATAAAACAGGCGTAGACTTTTCTTACCTTCCATAGGGAAAGGAAGGGAATTCCCAAGCCCTCCCAAAATACAAATCCCTTGCATTTGTGTCATGTTTTAAATGCCTCAAAGCACTTTGACCTACTTTATCTCATTCTCTGCTCACAGTAGCCTGACTAGGAACACCCAACATTAACCTCGCTCCCATTTAGCAAATGACTCTCTGAAAGCCTCATTCACTGTGGCCAGTTGCAGAGCTGGAACTGGAAGCTGCTTAGTCCAGTGCTTTTTTTTTTTTTTTTTTTTGGTAGGAGATAAGATCTCGCTCTGTTGCCCAGGCTGCAGTGCAGTGGCACTATCATAGCTCACTGCAGCCTCGATTCTCCCACCTCAGCCTCCTGAGTAGCTAGGACTACAGGTGTGCCCTACCAGGCCTGGCAAATTTTTAAATTTTTAGTATGTTGCCCTGGTTGATTTTGAACTCCTGGGCTCAACTGATCCTCCTGCCTTGGCCTCCCACAGTGCTGGGATTATAGACATGAATGACTGCACCCTGCCCCAGTGTTCTTGACTTTTTCTGTTTTTGTTGTTTAAGAGACAGGCTCTCACTATGTTGTTCAGGCTGGTCTTGAACTCCTGGCCACAAGCTATCCTCCCACCACAGCCTCCCAAAGTGCTGAGATTACAGGCATGAGCCACTATGCCTGGCCCCCCATGCTCTTTTTGATGTACAAAAATTGCCGTAGTGCCCAGAATGCCCAAGTGTACGAATTTCAAACCTGAGACAATTAGCTAACTGGACTTAACCTCCAGGCACCATAGAGTTCAGTACTTTCTTTATTATTTTTCCAGCCCCTTTCAGGCTGACTGCCATCTTGAAGTTCCCCAGCTCAGACAGATCCTGGTAAGATGTTCTGTACTTTGAACTCAGGCTCTGGTTTGTAAAATATTCCAGGTGGCTGATGGAGAAATAAGAAAAGAGGAGCCAAGCTTGTTTGTTTGTTTATTTGTATGATGCACAAGCCCCACACATTTTTCACTTACCGTAGGAAGATTTAAAAAGAAACCCTTTTGTGTGTGTTTGTGTGTGTGTGTAATGAAATTTGATGTTGCCTTTACCAGAATAAGCCTCTATGTGGAAAATTTTGTATGAAACTAGACATGTGGAATCAAATTGGTGGTGGTTTTGTTTGTTGCTGTTAATAACCAAAAACATGACTTTAATTATTGGTTGTATTTTTTCTCAGCCTCCAGAAAAGACCTATGGGCTGCTGTTGACCAGCTGAGACCTCAGCTCCTCCAAAGTCAGAAGCTGTTACTGTCTTAAAGGTACACTGGCACTCCTAAAATCCTTCCACCTTGCTTACTGCGTCAGATAGGTTTAAGGGCAATCTGTATGTAACACTCATCATAAGGCTTTGCCTGTAAATCTGAGATTCAGAAAAACTCAAAACATCGTGCTCACCCCCTCTCCTTTATTTTTACTTACAGCTTTTAAAGCAGAAGGATACATTTTTAGTATTTTATTGCCTGTCAATGCGCTGCGCCTTGTCAGAAACGGATAACGATACTTTTAAATTATTTATGTGTTTATTTTTATGAGACAGAGTTTCACTCTGTCACCCAGGCTAGAGTGCAATGGTATGATGACAGCTTACTGCAGCCTCCAACTTCTAGGCTCAAGGGGCCTACCTCAGCCTCCCAAGTAGCTGGGACTACAGACCACCACACCCGACGAATTATTTTTTGTAGAGACAGGTTCTCACTTTGTTGTCCAGGCTGGTCTTGAGCTCCTGGCCTCAAGTGAGCCTACCACCTCGGTCTCAAAAAGTGCTACGACTACAGAGGAGAGTCACTGTGCCTGGCCTAAGGATGCTTGAATGTAAATTCTGTTTCTCCAGTGAAGTTCAAGTTGGCAGTCTCAATTCATTCCTCCACGTAAAGATCTTCTGCTCACAACCCGGCAGCAGACAGCAGTTTTCTTTCCCTCGGAACACTGGATTAGCAAGCTTGGACCTGCCCCTTCCAGCAGCCACACTCCTGGCTAGCTTGCTCTGTCTACAGGTGGCATCACATGTCATGGCCTGTAGACCTGGCCTTTACCTCAGTGCAAAATGCCAGGGCATGTCCTCTGGTTGAGTTTATCATCGAGCAGTAAGGGCTCAGAGGGTGCTGAGAAATGGTCCATGCAGCCTTTGTCAGACCATAACACGTGGGCTCCCAGTGCAAATAATATCATAAGTTTTCTTTAAACTCCTGTGTCAGCTGCTACAGAAAAGAAAGGCCTGCTCACGATAGGATTCAGGGAAAGGCAGCAACTGCTGAGTCAGAATGACAGAATTAAAGGGCTTAGCAGATGAGGCACTGTAGCTGAGGTCCCTCATTTACTTTGTTTATTTAGAAACAGGGTCTTGCTCTGTCGCCAGGCTGGAATGTAGTGGTGAGATCACTGCTCACTGCAGCCTTACCTGCTAGACTCAAACAATCCTCTTTCCTCAGCCTCCCAAGTAGCTGTGACCACAGGCACATGCCACCATGCCCTGCTAATTTTTAAATTTTTTGTAGGGATGGGGGAGCGTCTCACTATGTTACCCAGGCTGGTCTCGAACTCCTGGGCTCAAGCGATCCGCCCACCTCAGTCTCCCAAAGTGCTGGGATTACAGGCATGAGCCAATGCACCTGGCCCTCATTTGCTTTAGTTATTAGCTTTCTCCTGGTTGTGGAAAGGTTATGCCAGGCCCAAAGAGGAGAAGAGGAGAAAATAAAAACAAAGGAAGGTGCTGGGTGTGTGGCAAGCAATTGTGTATTTGTAATTGTTTCCCCTTTCTTTGCTAATTAACAGAACTATAATAGGAAAAGCTCCCTTAAGATAGTGAGATACTGGGTGTGGTGGCTCACACCTGTAATTCCAGCATTTTGGGAGGCCAAGGTGGGAGGATTACTTGAACCCAGGAGTTTGAGACCAGCCTGGGCAACATGGCGAGATCCCATCTCTATATCAAATATATACGTATACGTACATATATACATACATATATATATTTTTAAAGATAGCGAGGGAATCAACTTTTCTGTGGAAACCAGTATGGATCATATCAGATTTTTTTTTTTTTTTTTTTTGAGATAGAGTCTTGCTCTGTCACCCAGGCTGCAGTGCAATGGTGCGATCTCAGTTCACTGCAACCTCTGCCTCCCAAGTTCAAGCGATTCTCCTGCCTCAGCCTCCTGAGTAGCTGAGATTATAGGTGTGCACCACCACGCCTGGCTAATTTTTATATTTTTAGTAGAGACGGAGTTTCACCATGTTGGTCAGGCTGGTCTCAAACTCCTGACCTTGTGATCTGCCCGCCTCGGTCTCCCAAAGTGCTGGGATTACAGGCTTGAGCCACTGCACCCAGCCCATATCAGATTGTTTGCTATTCATTTGGTTTTCCAGAGAAGGATGTAGTACAGAGGGGAGAACCCCAGGGAGAACTCAGTTAATAGAACAGAGCCTTGCCTTTCTTATCTGTAAACTGGCAGTTACACACACAGATTTATTGTAGGATTAAATTATAGAACCCCCAGACTCAGTGTTTGTCCATAAATGGGAGGTTCCGTTTTAGATTTTTTGAGGAAGGAACAACAAAACTTCTTTAAAAGCCCTTTGAAGGTTTAGCAATGTTGTCACTGTCAGAATGCTCTCTCTGTATCTTTCCAAAGCCCTTCCTTTTATGATTTAAACATGGTTGCTCTCTTTCTCATGCTCAGGCTCACTCACAGCCACAGGTGTGTCCCCAAACAGGATCTGTTTCTGGTGGAAAGGGCCTGATGCAGCAATAAGAAAAAAAAAATGCCTGTTTGGGGTTATATCCAGAATCTTAACTCTGAAGAGAGGAAGGATTTACTAATTCCCACAAGCCTAAGGAATCACTTCTTCAGCCAGAGAGCAGAGGTTCGAGCAGGGATGCTGGCACAGTACAGTAAGAGCAAGAGCTTTTATCTGAGGGGGTGGGGGGCTTGCGCAAAGCGGGGAAAAAAAGGAGTGGGTTTTGTATTCTTTTTTGTTTTTGGAGACAGAGTCTCACTCTGTTGCCCAGCCTGGAGTGTAGTGGTACGATCTCGGCTCACTGCAACCTCTGCCTCCTGGGTTCAAGCAATTCTCCTGCCTCAGCCTCCCTAGTTGCTGGGATCACAGATGTGCGCCACCATGGCCGGCTAATTTTTTTGTATTTTTAGTAGAGATGGGGTTTCACCATGTTAGCCAGGCTGGTCTCGAACTTCTGACCTCAAATGATCTGCCCACCTCAGCCTCCTGAAGTGCTGGAATTACAGGCGTGAGCCACTGCACCCGGCCTGGGCTTTGTATTCTAATCTGGAAACTGGACATCATAATTTCAGAGGGTTTTGTAGGGGTTATATAAAAGAGCAGGCTATCCATGTTACCATGTTTTCTTCTATCAAAGTGCTTATTGTCCAGTTGATGGACTGGTATCTATGCCATCAAGGTCATGGGCAATGGGGGATGCCTCATGGGCATGAATGTGGATGAGTCAGCCCGCACGCCCATGCTCTGTGCACTCCTTCACCCCCAGCAGCTGCCACTGGACAGCCCTCAGGCTTAGGATGGGTATATCAGTGGTGCAGTCCTCCCTCAGCACAGCCCTACACCCAGACCTTGGCCCACTTGAATGAATAGCCTTGTAGTCCCCGGTACCTAGGGTTTGGTCTGAGGGGAAGTACAGGCTCTGGTAAGTCCCTTGGCATTGCTCCATGTGTAGGGGTAGCACCAGGCGAGGACCAGAGCAGGATCCTCTAAAGCACAGGCGGGCAGGGGCCTCTGTTGCCTGGAGCTAAGAGTGGTACTGGCTGGGAAGACATAATGCAATAGCATCTAAATTGCCCCTGTTTGTCAAGGGCTGAACTAGACCTCCAAGTTCCAAGACTCTCGAAATGGATCCCAATAGGGACACTGAATGCTCGGCTGAAACACTGCATTGGATTCATGCAGTAGCCAGAGCTTGGCAGGGGACTGTCTGTGCCCTTCCCGTGGGAGCCTGCTGAGGCTCCTGTTGTCACTCTCCTTCCCAAGACTACCCGGGGCAAGAACCCAAAGGGCACTTTATAGAACAGCAGATACAAAATGCATTTTGGACTATCCCTCAGTTATTCTGTTACCCTGGATTTCTGCTAAGGGAAGAAAGTTACCCTCAAGGAATTAAACACACTTCAAGAGGAGGTGAGAGTTCTACCCTGAGGTAGGGTGTGAAGCCCTTAAGGCTTTTCCTCCTCCATGATTTATGAGCTTAGTGTAGGCATTCAGAAGAGTGGAAGGTGCAAGGTGCTCAGATTTATAAAGATTAATACCTACAGGCCGGGCATGGGCGCGGTGGTTCATGCCTGTAATCCCAGCACTTTGGGAGGCCGAGGAGGGTGGATCATCTGAGGTCAGGAGTTCAAGACCAGCTTGGTCAACATGGTGAAACCTGTCTCTACTAAAAATACAAAAATTAGCTGGGTGTGGTGGTGCATGCTTGCAGTCCCAGCTACTCCGGAGGCTGAGGCAGGAGAATCGCTTGAACCTGGGTGAGGAGGTTGCAGAGAGCAGCCTGGGGGACAGAGCAAGGCTCCGTCTCAAAAAGAAAAAGAAAAAGAAAAAATTAACACCTACTGCCTTAGATGGTTTTCTAAGGATCACAGATCCACAGAGACTGTGGGCTAATTTGTTACAACAATTAAGGAATGGGGAAAAGGGATGCTATTTAATTCCTCTTGGGACAAACACTCTTCACCCAATAGACTCACCAAGGAGAGCAAAATGAGTTCTGATGGAAAATCTAAACAAACTACATACTTAACAATTTTATGTCTTGTTTCCTGAAAGATTTGACCCTCAATGGTCCTATTCTTAATTACTTAATCATTGACATAAATGAGGGAACAAATAATAGTAGTGATCACTTTATCAATAGGCAGAAACGATGAAGTATTTCTACAATGCCTTTGCCTCCATCCCTCAACCTAGTCTTCTCTTAAAATAACAGCATTTTCCCTTTCCTTTCCTTTCCTTTCCTTTCCTTTCCTTTCCTTTCCTTTCCTTCCTCCTTCCCTCCCTCCCTTCCTCTCTCTCTCTTCTCTCTCTCTCTCCTTCCTTCCTTCCTTCTTTCTGCAGTGGCACGATCTTGGGCTCACTGCAACCTCCACCTCCCAGGTTCAAGTGATTCTTGTGCCTCAGCCTCAGGGATTACAGGCACCCACCATCACGCCTGGCTAATTTTTGTATTTTTAGTAGAGACGGGGTTTCACCATGTTGGCCAGGCGGGTCAGAATAACAGCATTTTCTTCGGATTTTTTTTTTTTTTTTTTGACAAATTACTGTCTTGGTTAATTTTATGTCCATCCCAACAGTGCCAGCTGTTTTTCGAGTTTTACCAGCAGTGGTAGAAAACACACAAAGTTCTCCTTGTTTTTGGTTTCCAGTTCATCTTGCCCCCTCTCCCATCCATTTCTTCCTCCCCCTCCCTCCCAGCCCTTCCTTCCCTAGTCTCCTTTCCCAGGCTGCTCAAGATACCTTGCCTCTGAGGTTCTATAGCATCCTCGCTTCTTTCCATCACAGCACTTGTCACCCTAGATTGTAATTGTCTCCTTCCTTGCCTACCACACCAGAATATGGGTTCTTTGAAGAAAGGGACACAGCTAACTTATTCTGTATCTTCAGCACCTAGCATGGCATATAATAAAGGCCCAATAGTGTTTTTTAAAATTTTTTACTTTTTTAGAGACTGCATCTCGTTCTGTCACCCAGGCTGGAGTGCAGCAGCACGATCACAGTTCACTGCAGCCTTGAACTCCTGGGCTCAAGTGATCCTGGTGCCTCAGCCTCATCACAGCTCACTGCAGCCTCGAACTCCTGGGCTCAAGTGATCCTCCTGCCTCAGCCTCCCAAGTAGCTGGAATTACAGTTGTGCACCACCATGCCTGGCTAAGTTTTAAATTTTTTGTAGAGATGAGGTCTTGCTGTGTTGCCTAAGCTCGAGTGCAGTGGTATGATCACAGCCAGCTAATTTAATTTTTTTGTTGTTTTTTTTTTTGAGACGGAGTATTGCTCTGTTGCCCAGGCTGGAGCGTAGTGGCATGATCTGCAAGCTCCGCCTCCCGGGTTCATGCCATTCTCCTGCCTCAGCCTCCGGAGTAGCTGGGACTACAGGCACCCGCCACCAGGCCCGGCTAATTTTTTTTTGTATTTTCAGTAGAGACGGGGTTTCACCGTGTTAGCCAGGATGGCCTCGATCTACTGAACTTGTGATCCACCCGCCTCAGCCTTCCAAAGTGCTGGGATTACAGGTGTGAGCCACCGTGCCTGGCTAAAAAAAATTTTTTTAGAGATGGGGTCTTGCTGTGTTGCCCAGGCTCATCTTGAACTCCTGGCCTCAAGCGATTTACCTACCTCAGCCTTCCGAAGCACTGGGATTACAGAAGTGAGCCACCACACCTGGGCAAGATGCAATAATTGAGCATAATTTAAGTGAGTATGCACCATCTCCAGGCAACCACCCTTCTTCCTGCATTTCTGAGGGTTGGGAGCTGGATTTGCTGTCCACCAGAATGATAGGGAACTATGCAATGGCTAGAAAAGAGACTTTTGGCTCATCTCTACTGGTTAGAACCAGAGTCCTGGGTCTTACTGCATACTATGCTACCTAGAAATGGGTAAATAGGCCAGGTGCGGTGGCTCACGCCTGTAATCCCAGCACTTTGGGAGGCCAAGGAGGGCAGATCACGAGATCAAGAGATCAAGACCATCCTGGCCAACATGGTGAAACCCTGTCTCTACTAAAAATACAAAAATTAGCTGGCTGTGGTGGCGCACGCCTGTAGTCCCAGCTACTCGGGAGGCTGAAGCAGGAGAATTGCTTGAACCCAGGAGGGGGAGGTTGCACATAATACCACATTGTGGGCTATTAAGTGGATCTAATTAAGGATGTATCTATGTTGGGGTGGGGATGGAAGATTGGGGCACAACAGCATACAACAGACATCAGTCTAGTAGCCTCCTCACAGATGGGCGAGTAGGACAGTCACGTTTCCCTGTGTAGGCCAGGGTAAATTAGAACTTCAGCCATCAATATCAACAGCAGATACTTCATGGATTCCCACTCCCATTAGATGTGAGCTGGGGTCAGAAAGAAGTCGGCTGGCATTTTCAAATCCCAGCTCTGGCACCTCGTGCATCTATCGGTTCCCGGTCATGACCCACCTAAGTTCTTTGAGCATCATTTACCTTATCTGAAAAATGGAGCTAATTATGCCCACACCTCAGGGTTGCTGAAAGGGTTAAGTATGACAACATAAGCACCTAGCAAAGTGCCTGGCCCATAACAGGAGTCCAGAAATAGTAGCCTTTGCTGCTAGGTATTGGAGATAAAAAATGGTAACAATGAAGTCATTATATACATACAAAGATTTTAAAAACCAACACAAAGTTGCATATACTGAGTTTTAAAGAAGGTGTGCTGATCATTGCTTCAGGAATGCAGAGACCAGAGCACTGTTAACATAAATACAATGCAAGCCACCTAGATAATTTTAAATATTCTGGTAGCCACATTAGAAAGGTTAAAAGTTCATGTAAAGTTTCTTAAAACTTAAAATTGTATAAATAAAAATGTTAAAAGAAAGTGAAATTGATTTTGATAATATTTTATCAAGTCCAATATCTCTAAGGTATTATTTCAACATGTAATCAATATAAAGATCATTTAAGAGATATGAGACTAAGTCTTCAAAATCCAGTGTGTCTGGGCCAGGCGAGGGGGCTCATGCCTGTAATTCCAGCACTTTGGGAGGCTGAGGCAGGCAGATCACCTGAGATCAGGAGTTCGAGAGCAGCCTGGCCAACATGGTGAAACCCCATCTCTACTAAAAATACAGAAATTGTTCGGGTGTCACCACACCCGTTCCTGTGGTCCCAGCTACTCAGGAGGCAGACCCAGAAGAATCATTTGAACCTGGGAAGCGGAGGTTGCAGTGAGCCAAGGTTGCACCACTGCACTCCAGCCTAGGTGATGGAGTGAGACTCCATTTAAAAAAATAAAAATAAAAATAAAAAAAACAACAACCAGTGTGTCTGGAGGAAGAATTGTTTCTGAGAAAACCAAAGAGAAAGAAAAGAAAAGGAAAAGAAAAGAAAAGAAGAAAGAAAGAAAGAAAGAAAGAAAGAAAGAAAAAGAAAATCCAGTGCACGTGTTTTATATTTGCAGCAATCTCAGTTCAGATGTGAAATTTTCGTCAGAGATACTTCATCTGTATTTAAATTTCATAAAATTTGCAGTAGAAAAAGGAGATTCACAAAACCAAGCTGCTCCAAATGTAGTCATACAATTTCTAGTCAGAGTTAAGTATCAGTCTTAAAATTAATTAAAATTAAATAAAAATTCCAATTAGTGACACTAGCCACATTTCAAGTGTTCAGTAGTTACCTGGAGCTAGCAGTTATTTCCTGGGCTAGTCCATGGGAAGTGGGCAGGAGCCTTGAATGATTGGATATGAGGAAAGGAGTAGGGAAAGGCAGATGGAATAGCCTGAGAGCTGGCATGCAGCTGGCGTGAGCCTGGGACAGTGTGGAAGCCAGTTTGATTAGGACCAACAAGCTGAGGCTGATGAGTCAGGGTAGAGTCAAATCGGGAAGGGTTTGGACCTCAGGTTATGAGGTTAGCATTTTGTTCTGTTGTTAAACAGTAACCCCTGGAATATTTCTTTTCTTTTCTTTTTCTTTTTTTTTTTTTTTTTTGAGACAGAGATCTATCACCCAGGCTGGAGGGCAGTGGTGCCATCTTGGCTTGCTGCAACCTCTGCCTCCTGGGTTCAAGCGATTCTCCTGCCTTAGCTTCCCGAGTCGCTGGGATACAGGCATGCACCACCACGCCTGGATAATTTTTATATTTTTAGTAGAGACAGGGTTTCCCCATGTTGGCCAGGCTGGTCTCAAACTCCTGACCTCAAGTGATCTGCCTGCCTTGGCTTCCCAAAGTGCTGGGATTACAGGCATAAGCCGCTGTGCCCAGCCAACAGGAATATTTCTGAGCAAGGGGCAGGCAATGTGAGCACTGTTTTAGGTTAACTGTCTGGCACCAGTGCCCGTGAGGGGATGGAGAAAACAGACACCATCCAGTGAGAGCAGGTTGGAGATGGCTGCAGTGATTCAGGTATGGGGTTAAAGCACCTAGCTAGCATGTGAGCCAATAGAACCATTCAGAGGCTTTACAGAGCCATACTCCAAAGGACTTAGAAACCAGCCAGGCTATTTAGAGATAGCTCTTTAGAGGAAAGAGGCAGAGAGGGCAGGAAGCTTGGGGCCTACGTGCCTGGGAGACTGGGTGGACACTGAAAAGTTCAAGGAACCAGGGTGATTCTGTTGGTTAGGACATGACTCCCTAAGACAGATAACTGAACCCAGACCCTGGAATCTGTATTTTTTAATGGATTTTTAAAACGTAAATGTAAAATGTGTAACACCCACCCCACCCTCTGAATCACAGTGACCCTGGACTTTGCCCTGAGTCTCTGAGATTGTTCAGAGACACTCCTTTGTTCTAGGGAACTCTTTGAGGTGCTGGGTCCAAACGGGATTTGAATTAAGGCGCTTCAAACTCAGAAGTGAGAGAAAAAGGAAGGCTAGGCAGCAACCCCTGGGCTCTCTGGCTTGCTATTTCTTACCCCGACATCTTCCCTGGGAAATGCATTACTTCTAATGTGAATTTAGGTTTTGCTGCACCTTATGGAGGAGGCTCCGCTGGGGAAATTGCTCCTCCTCTTCCCCTCAGCTTCCCTAATCTTCCACTCCCCTGAGTCTCTGCAAAGTCCAGTCACCACACGCAGACAGACCAGGTCAAAAGCAAGCCTCTTGGGACTCAGACAGGCTGCGGGCACTCAGCGACTGACCCATGGACTGCGCTTTCTGTTATGTAAAACAAGCCCAACGCTGCATTGTTCAGACATGTGAGGAGTGCCCACCCTGGGTTGGGTACTGGGCTAGATGCTGGGAGTAAGAGTTTATGGGGTGATCACAGTCAACCTGGGCGAGGCAAATGTGTCACCCAGCTCCTACAGTGCTAAGTCCTCTGTGCCATGATGGGGGCAGGGACAGCTGCCCAGGACTCTGAGAGTAAGAACTAGCCTGGAGCTTGGCATGAGTTTCAAAAGAAGAGGAAGAAGCTGGGCACGGTGGCTCATGCCTGTAATCCCAGCACTTTGGGAGGCCAAGGAGGGTGGATCACCTGAGGTCAGGAGTTGGAGACCAGCCAACTCCTGGCCAACATGGCAAAACCCCATCTCTACTAAAAATACAAAAATTAGCTGGGCATGGTGGCATGCGCCTGTAGTCCAGCTACTTGGGAGGCCGAGGATCCCTGGAACCTGGGAGGCAGCCAAGATCGGGCCATTGCATTCCAGCCTAGGCCACAGAGGGGAAGGAGGGCGTTCTGGGCTGGGGAACCATATGGGGTAAAGACACAGAGCTGTGGAATAATAATGCAACCATAATAGGATGATGATGGTGCTTGTTGTCTGCTGAGCTCTTGCTGCATGCTGGGCACTGTTCAAGGGGTTCTCATCTATTAGCCTTCTCATTGCTCAGAGGGAAAAACTGAAGCTCTGAGCAGTAAAACGCACTTGTCCAAGGTCATATTCAAGGAATGGTGCACATTCAAACCCATAAAAGCCTGACTCATGTCCACTTCTTTTTTTTTTTTTTTTTTTGAGACAGAGTTTCGCTCTGTCACCCAGGCTGGAGTGCAGTGGTGTGATCTCAGCTCACTGCAAGCTCTGCCTCCAGGGTTAACACCATTCTCCTGCCTCAGCCTCCCGAGTAGCTGGGACTACAGGCGCCTACCACCACGCCCGGCTAATTTTTTGTATTTTTGGTAGACACGGGGTTTCACTGTGTTAGCCAGGATGGTCTTGATCTCCTGACCTCGTGATCTGCCCGCCTTGGCCTCCCAAAGTGCTGGGATTACAGGCGTGAGCCACCGTGCCTGGCCTCGTGTCCACTTCTTTAAGCAGTGCAGATCTGCAAACCACTGAGCAGCCTATTGGGAGTACTGGGGAACCCCACGTTGGTCTACAAAAACTAGGTTTTATTATGGTTTTGATGAGTGGACCAAAGTCATGAAGTAGGGGTGTCATGAGGTACTTCCTATTTCTCACTGGAATAAACTGGAAGAATTGAACAGGTAATTCTGTGCAGGACGTGAAAGGGATACTTAAGCTATTGTCATGGCTCTGCTCAGCCTGCAATATGGAGCCAGCAGTGTGCAGGCAGCCCCCGCCCCTCTCCCCCAGCCCCCAGCATGTCCCAGCAGCTTAGAGCCCCCTGGCTGGGTGGGTCTGGGCAGGCGCTTCCTCCCGGAGCTGGCTGGGCACCGCTCCCAGACCCAGGCTTTTCTAGGTCAGGCAGTTCTATCTTCAGGCTGGCCCGAGGATACAGTTTGTGTAAACTGCAGACATGGCTGGCGTGCTGTGTAAACACAGACTATCTCCCACTGCAGCTTTTCCTTTGGGGAGGCTCCCCCTCCAGTTGGGATACTGGATTCCAACTTCTTATCAACTTGTGTTTCCTATTCTGATATAAGGAAGCTATTAAAGTCCCTTTCCTGGTATTGCCTTGACCCCATCGGGACTTAACTTGTGTGGAAGCAGATGTCCTTTAGAGGAGAAGTTTTTCACCCCGCCCCCCCCCCGCCCCCCCAATCCATTACCCAGCCTCAAATCCTCCACTTTAAACAAACCTGCAGGAATTTGTTTTCAAAGCCTTAGGCCCCGAACATTTACTTTCTACTCCAGCTAGTTAAAATGTGTTTTCTTGGCTTTTTGGGCCCTCCTTGATGGGTCTGCTGCTTCTTTCATCTTATGTCTTTTTTTTTTTTTTTTTTTTGTGAGACAAGAGTCTTGCTCTGTCCCCTAGGCTGGAGTTCAGTGGCGCGATCTCAGCTCACTGCAACCTCTGCCTCCCGGGTTCAAATGATTCTTCTGCCTTAGCCTCCCGAGTAGCTGGAATTATGGGAGTGTGCCGCCATGCCAGGCTAATTTTTGTATTTGTATTTTATTTTATTTTATTTTATTTTAGTAGAGACAGGGTTTTATCATGGTAGCCAGGCTGGTCTCAATTTCCTGACCTCAAGTGATCTGCCCGCCTCAGCCTCCCAAATTGCTGGGATTATGGGTGTGAGCCAACGCGCCTGGCCTCATCTTCATTATTTCTAAACTTTTTATGCTTTTCAATGTCAGTCTACTCTTCACTGCCCCTAAATAAGGCCTTGCTCGACTCTTTTTAAACATTTCCTCATTTTCCCCTGCTTCCTTCTTGCCCTTCTGACTGTGACAGTCCTGTCCTCCATCCTCCTTTCTTTCCAAGTTTTGCTGACGGGAGGAATATGAAGAAAAAGAAATGAGGATAGACATTCCTTCAAGATCTAGCTTATAGACCAGATAATAATCTGAACACGCCCTGAGCCCTCTAATTTTCATTTTTCTCCCTTTCATCTGAACTCCTGTGGAGCTCATGGTCTCTATACACAATTTAGTACTAGCAGTAGCCGGCCTCCAGGGTAGCCCCAATGTGACTCTATGCCTGGTATTCATGCATACAGGTCTGGTGGCATGCACCTGTAGTCCCAGCTGCTTGGGAGGCTGAGGCAGGAGGATTGCTTGAGTCCTGGAGTTCTGGGCTGTAGTGCACTATGCCAACTGGACGTCTGCACCAAGTTCAGTATCAATAAGATGGCCTCCCAGGAGCAAGGGACCACCAGGTTTCCTAAGGGCTTAATAATAAGTGCCCTGGCCAGGCGCAGTGGCTTACGCCTGTAATCCCAACACTTTGGGAGACAGAGGCGTGCACATCACTTGAGGTCAGGAGTTCGAGACCAGTTTGGCCAACATAGTGAAATCCTGTCTCTACTAAAAATACAAAAATTAGCCAAGTGTGATGGTGCACGCCTGTGATCCCAGCTACTCGGGAGGCTGAGGCATGAGATTTGCTTGAACCCAGGAGGCAGAGGTTGCGGTGATCTGAGGTCATGCCATTGCACTCCAGCCTGGGCAATGAGAGTGACACTCTGTCTCAAAATAATAATAATAATAATAATAATAATAATAATAATAATAATGTTCCCAATAAGGTCTCAATAGATGCCTCATGGTCAGGTGCATCCCCTAGCTCAGTACTGTCATTTAACAGGTTGAATGATAGTGCCATTGTGGCACTTTTCACATGGAAAGATCTTAGAAGCTTTTTCCTGGCACAAGCAGAACTGCTGCCACACAGAGGCCCAGACAACGACACTGCATGAATAAATGTATTTTTTTAGCTAGAGCCATGAGGAATCGTATCCTGATGGGTTTACCCAAACAGGCTGCTACCAAATGTGAGGCTGGGGTTGGGCCACAGGATTTGACTTGTGGTCACTCATGTTCCTTGATCCTCTACGCTCCTATCCTGCCCATTCTGGGGTGCTCAGCTCTCACCATGGACCTGGGGACATTAAAAGTCCCTTCCCTTTATTAGTCAGACACCTGCAAAAACCTCTGGCATCTATTTCACTTAACAGCACAATCAGTCATGTTCCATGTAAACATCAGCTCATTTCAGCTCCTGTCTCCTACTCTGGGAGTTGGAGCTTTGAGAACCTGGGAAAAAAGAGGATGAGGAGACTGTAAAATTGTGGAGTCCTTGTTTAAGATGATCACTAGCTGGGTGGTGCTAGTGGGACCCTGATAGGATGGGTGGCCAGCAGACCCCCAGCTGAGTAGGCTTCTTTGTGTCATTTTGCTCCAGCATTGACCTGAAAACTCAACAATTGTTTTTTTCTTTCTTTCTTTCTTTTTTTCTTAGACTCTTGCTATGTTGCCCAGGCTGGCCTTAAACTCCTGGGCTCTTGCTCTACATATTCTCAGTCCAATAAAAAAGGAAAAAAATATGACAGGGCATGGTGGCTCACACCTATAATCCCAGCACTTTGGGAGGCCAAGGCAGTAGGATCACTTGAGGGCAGGAGTTCAAGACCAGCCTAAGCAACATGATGAAACCCTGTCTCTACAAAAAAATACGAAAATTAGCTGGGCATGGTGGTGCATGCCTGTAGTCCCAGCTATTTGGGAGGCTGAGGGGGGAGGATCACTTGAGCCCAGGGAGATCAAGGCTGGGCTCGAGTAAGCTATGATTGTGCCACTGCACTCCAGCTTGGGTGACAGAGCGAGACTCTGTTTCAATTAAAAAAACAAACAAATAAATAATAATAAAAGAAAAGAGAAAAAAAAGTTCCAGGGCTCAAGCTATCCTCCCATCTCAGCCTCCCAAGTAGCTGGGACCACAGGAATGCATCACTATGCCTGACTCTCTCCAGTTTTTTTTTTTTTTTTTTTTTTTTAGACAGAGTTTCACTCTGTCATCCAGACTAGAGTGCAATGGCACAATCTCAGTTCACTGCAACCTCTGCCTCCCAAGTTCAAGCAATTCTCCTGCCTTAGCCTCCCAAGTAGCTGGGACTACAGGCGCTGCCACCACGCCAGGCTAATTTTTGTATTTTTAGTAAAGACAGGGTTTCACCATGTTGCCCAGGCTGGTCTCGAACTCCTGACCTCAGGTGATCCACCCGCCTTGGCCTCCCAAAGTGCTGGGATCATAGGCGTGAGCCACCGCACCCGGCCACCAGTTGTTTTTAAAATTAATTTTACCCAACATTTTTTGAGTCTTTACTACAGCAGAACCCAAGGCCCTAAGGATTAATATGGCAAGGTCCCTGCCTTCCAACGTGTTGACATCTAGCGAGGAAGAAAAGTGTAACATATTTCTCAGATCATCCTGAGGACCTGGACAGGGGAGGGAGAGGGCTGAGAGCAAGGGATGAGTATGGAAGTTGGTGGAGTCCAGGTTTCAAATTGGAACATCATGGCCACAGCCATTTAAATGTGATCCTGGTGGCCTGCTCAGCCTTCTGCATCTGGAAGCAGGATGTCAGGCTGGATGGAAAGTGCTGCTTTTACATCCTGTTCCAAGGGCTTCCTGGAAAGACAGAAGAAAGAAAAAGAAAGCACAGGCACTTGAGTCCCAGCCCGCTTCTCTCCCTGCAGCAGTGAGTCACCCTGGGAAAGAGTCAGTAGAACCCACTAGAGCATCCTGAAACTTGACTTGTTTGTTTTGACCATGGCATGAGACTGGAATATGTCCTGGGGGCTGGCCTGTGGGAATGGGCACAATAGCTCTACCAGTCTCCTTGACACCCTTCGAGATCCCAAGCACTCCACGGACTCCTGGTGCCTTAGTTGAGCAGGATTTAGTGACTCAATGCCCAGCACTGGAAGTCTGTGGGGTGTTAGGCCCTGCGCTGGGAGCTGGGGATTTGAGCATGCTGAGGATTACCTTCTTGGGGCGGGGGGGCTCAGGTTTACAAATTACTGCATGTCACAGACTTGTGGGGTCACCAGAGGCAGTTGGAAGCGTAATTTAAAATCAGTGACTACAGCCAGGCACGGTGGCTCAGGCCTGTAATCCCAGCATTTTGGGAGGCCGAGCCAGGCAGATCACCTGAGGTCAGGAGTTTAAGACTGGCTTGGCCAACATGGTGAAACCCTCTCTCTAATAAACATACAAAAATTAGACGAGCGTGGTGGTGCAAGCCTGTAATCCCAGCTACTCAGGAGGCTGAGGCAGGAGAATTGCTTGAACCCAGGAGGCAGAGGTTGCAGTGAGCTGAGATCGCACCACTGCACTCCAGCCTGGGTGACCGAGCGAGACTCCATTTCAAACAAACAAACAAAACAAAATTAAAAAAAACACCAAAAAATAAAATTGGTGACTGCCACTTTTTTTTCCTTTTTTTATTGCACTGAGAATATGCAGAGCAAGAGCCCAGGAATTTAAGACCAGCCTGGGCAACATAGCAAGAGTCTGTCTCTAAGAAAAAAAGAAAAAGAAAAATAATTGTTGAGTTGTCAGGTCAATGCTGAAGCAAAATGACACAAAGAAGCCTACTCAGTGACTGCCAGGATCCACTTGGCACTCCCAGTAGAGCCCCAGGGGGACTCCACATCCAGTTAGTATTCCAACACCCCCCCACTTCCCAGCGAGGAGGGGCTTGAGCCTCCCCAGATGTACGCATTTCCTGGGGCTGCCATAACAAAGAACCAAAAGCTGAGAGGCTTAAAACAACAGACATTTACTATCTTCCAGTTCTGGAGCCTGGAAGTCTAAATGCAAGGCGTCAGCAGGGCCGTACTCTCTCCGATGGCTCTGGGTTAAGAACGCTTCCTCGTCTCTTCCAGCTTCAGTTGCTGGCCAGCATCCTTGACATCTCTATTCACATGGCTGTCTCCTCCCCGCATCTTCACACCGCCCTCCCCTCTCTATTCACATGGCTGTCTCCTCCCCGCATCTTCACACCACCTTCCTTCTGTATTTCTGTGTCCAAATTTCCCTTGTTTACAAGGACACTAATCATATTAGATTAGGGCCCCTGACCTCATTTTTTTCTTATATATATGTATATATAATGAAAAATAAATATTATAAATCTAATATAATATTTTTATTTTTCTTATATATGTATATATAATGAAAAATAAATATTATAAATCTAATAAACTATAGTTGTATTAATATATTTAATATATTATAAATATATAGCTTATATAAATATGTTTATATTATATTATATAAAAATGTTAAATTTATATATAATACATGATATATAACATTTACATTTATATTTTATTATATATTATAAAAATATCATATATTAAAATATATTTAAACTATAAATATATATTAAATAAATATGTAACAATATGTACATATATGTGTGTATATATATTTGTAAATATAATTGAGATAGTGTCTCACAGTGTTGCCCTGGCTGATCTCAAACTCCTAGGCTGAAGCGATCCTCCTGCCGCAGCCTCCCAAAGTGCTGGGATTACAGGCCTGAGCTGCTGCACCCAGCCCTGAACCTCATTTTAACCTGATTACTTCTGTAAAGACCTTCCTTCCAAATAAGGCCCATTCTGAAGCAGTGGGCGTCAGGACTTCAGCATATCCTTTTGTGAGTGTGGGAGGGGGTCACAATTCAACCCGTAACACCAGTCTTAATAAAACTTTTTATTTTTTTTTTTTGAAACGGGGTCACGCTCTGTCCCCCAGGCGCGATCTCGGCTCACTGCAAGCTCCGCCTTCCGGGCTCACACCGTTCTCCTGCCTCAGCCTCCCGAGTAGCGGAGACTACAGGCGCCCACCATCACGCCCGGCTAATTTTTTTGTATTTTTAGTAGAGACTGGTTCACCGTGTTAGCCAGGATGGCCTCGATCTCCTGACCTCGTGATCCGCCCGCCTCGGCCTCCCAAAGTGCTGGGATTACAGGCATGAGCCACCGCACCCGGCCAATAAAACTATTCTTGGCAAGACCCGCAGCAACGTAAAACTGTGGCCAAAAGTATGAACTGTGCAGCTAGAAGGACTTGGTTTGACACCAAATCCAAACCTCTTGCCAGTTTTCTGAACCTGGCACATCACTGCAACCTCGGCCTTCTGGGTGTCCTCTAAGATAGGGACAATAGTGCTTCCCTCATAGTGCTTGTAGAAAGGGGTCACTACTGATATATCTAGCTATCTAGCACCTAGAATGCCAGGATCAATAAATATTTTATTAAATAAATATATATATTTATATCCTTACTTTTTTTTTTTTTTTAAGAGATAAGATCTCACTCTCTTACCTGGGCTAGAGTGCAGTGGTGTGATTATGGCTTACTGTAGCCCTGTAGCCTCAACCTCTTGGGCTCAAGTGATCCTCCCGTCTCAGCTTCTCGAGTAGCTGGGACTGCAGGTGTGTGACACCCTGCCCAGCTAATTTTTAATTTTTATTGTAGAGGTGGAATCTCACTATGTTGCTGAGCTTAGTCTTGAACTCCTGGCCTCAAGTGAACCTTCTGCCTCAGCCTCCCAAGGCACTAGAATTACAGGTGTGAGCCACCACATCTGGCCTAGTCCTTTCCTTAAGAGGCACTCTATGGGCAGAAAAGACAATACAGACCTAAACAAGAAATTATAATATATCATGATGTCATAAATAATGGAAATACCAACAAAATACAGTAGAAGCAGAAAGGAAGGCCTGGGGGACTTCCCAGAGGAGGCAACATCTGGAGAAGGGTTTTAAAGGTTAAGCAAGAGTTTGGCAGGCATAGGCATGGAGGTGGAAAACAATAGGGCCCCTTCCGGGCATCATAAGCAATCTGGCATTATAGGACTATAAAGCGCAAGAGAAGGAGAGGTGGGAGATGAAGTGGAAAGAGCAAGCAGGAAACAGATCATAAGTGGCTTCAGGTGCTCTTCAAAGAAGCACAGGCTTTATTTGTCTCCTGTGGGTGACGAGGAGGCATTTCAAGGCTTGGAAATACCAATCAAGTCCCAGAAGAAATGGATAACACACTCAGTCTGGGCAACCAAGGAGAGTTTAATAAACGGACCATGAATAAAGACTTGAGAAGGGCTGGGCAAGGTGGTTCATGCCTGTAATTCTAACTTTGGAAGGCCAAGGTGGGAGGACTGCTTGAGCCCTGGAGTTCAAGACCAGCCTGGGAAACATAGTGAGACCCTCATCGCTAAAAATTAAAAAGAAACAAAAACAAAAACAAAAAAACTCAGCTGGGTGTTGTGGTACACACCTGTTGTCCCAGCTACTTGGGAGGCTGAGTTGGAAGGATCGCTTGAACCCAGGGGTCGAGGCTACGGTGAGCCGTGATTGTGCAACTGTACTCTAGCCTGGGCAAGAGTGAGATCCTGTCTCAAAAAAAAAAGTTGGGGGGGTGGTGCGTGGGGGGATTGAGACGTGATTAGGGAAACAACAAAGGGCGGCGCAGTGCCCCAGCAGAACCACAGCAGGGAACTCTTACTGCATCTAGGCTGGAAGCAGCAAGTGAAAAGAGTGAGAACCAGAATCCCGTAGCTGCAGGAGTGGCCACCTCGTGGACATGGGCTTTGGTAGAGGAAGGCAGCTACCAATAACCCTAGGAGCTCAGTGGTTAGATGCGCCAACCTCTTCCCACCCTCCAGTCTTCCTGACCCAGTTGGAAGTCCAAGAGCAAAGAAGTCCAGGTGACAGGGTCTATAGAAGCCAGCTACTAGGACATCAGGATGGAAAGGGTGGAGATGGAGAGGACATCCGGAGAAGCAAAGGAAAGCTGTCCAGCTCAGAGGTCTGCTGGTGGCTTGGCGGAGGCTGGGTGTAGGGAATTGGTAATAGCCTGACAAGAGAAGCTTTGATTCTGAACTCAAGCCTCTGAGAAGGTTTGGAAAGGCAAGGATGGAGCTACAAGAAATTTAGGAGGGAGAATTGACCACATAATTATAGAAGATGAGTGAAAAGGAAGAGCCTGGAAGTCTAGAAGTTTAGGCTTTGGGTAAAGGCATGAGTGTTGATGCTGTCAACTCAGGAAGAGAAATCAAGGGAAAGAGAAGGTTTTCATTTTGCTCAAGGGCATGGAGGCGAAGGTAGGGGAGAGTGTGATGCTAATAAGCTCAGTTTGGGACTTGTTGAGGAGCCAGAGAGACATCCTAATCAAGATGTCCCCAGGCAGTTGGCAATGTAGGTCTACAACTGTACTGTCCAATACAGTAGCCACTAGCCACTTGTAGCTATTGATTTTTTTAATTTTTAATTTTTTTGTTTTCTTTGAGATGGAGTCTTGTTCTGTCTCCCAGGCTGGAATGCAGTGGTGCAATCTCGGCTCACTGCAACCTCTGCCTCCCGGGTTCAAGCAATTCTCCTGCCTCAGTCTCCTGAGTAGCTGGGATCACAGGCACCCACCACCGCGCCCAGCTAATTTTTGTATTTTTAGTACAGATGAGGTTTCACCAAGTTGGCCAGGGTGGTCTTGAACTCCTGACTTTGTGATCCACTTGCCTCAGCCTCCCAAAGTGTTGGGATTACAGGCTTGAGCCGGCCCTGTAGCTATTAAAATTAAAATTAAATAACATCTAAAACTCAGTTCCTTAAACACACTAGCCACATTCCATTTTTTTTTTTTTTTTTTTTTTTAATATATAGAGATGAGGTCTCACTATGTTGCCCAGGCTGGTCTCTACTCCTGGGCTCTCACTTCAACCTCCCAAAGTGCTGGAATTATAGGTGTGGGTCACCATGCCTGGCCATTAACCACATTTCAAGTGCTCAGTAGCCACATGTGGCTAGTGGCTACCATATTGGACAGCTCAATTTATAGAACATTTTCATTATTACAGCAAGGTCTATTGCACAGCACTCGTCTAGAAGATTGCAGAGTAGGTAGGGCTGGAAAGGAGAGACTTGGAGGTCATCAACACGTAAGCGTGGTTAACCATGATGGGATGAGTGAGGTCAGCTTGAAGAGCACGAAGAATGAGAAGACGGACTAAGAGTGAACTCTTTCATGTCCTTTGCAGGGACATGGATGAAGCTGGAAACCATCATTCTCAGCAAACTGTCACAAGGACAGAAAACCAAACACCGCTTGTACTCACTCATAGGTGGGAATCGAACAATGAAAACACGTGGACACAGGGTGGGGAACATCACACACTGGGGCCTGTCATGGGGTGGGGGGCTGGAGGAGGGATAGCATTAGGAGAAATACCTAATGTAAATGACGAGTTGATGGGTGCAGCAAACCAACTTGGCACATGTATACCTATGTATCAAACCTGCATGTTGTGCACATGTACCCTAGAACTTAAAGTATTAAAAAAAAAAAAAAAGAGTGAACTCTTGCAGAACACACACATTTACTGGGCAGCTTGAGGAGCCAGCAAAGAAGACCAAGAAACAGCTATCAGATGAAGACTAAGAACTAGAATAGAGTCATGTCCCGGAAACCCAGGAAGAGCCATCAAGAAGGGAGAGGTGAGCAGTGTGAAATGTTGCAGATAGAACAAAAAAGGGGGAGCAGGCACAGTGGCCCTCTTTTGTAGAGCTGCAAATCCCAACATTTTGGGAGGCTGAGGTGACGAGATCACTTGAGCCCAGGAGTTCCAGACAAGCCTGAGCAACAGGGTAAAACCTGATCTCTACAAAAAAATAAACAACAACAACAACAACAAAACTAGCTGGGAGTGGACGGCACACACCTGTAGTCTCAGCTACCGAGGAGGCAGAGGGAGGATCACCTGAGCCTGGGAGGTTGAGGCTGCAGTGAGCCGTGATCATGCCACTCCAGCCTGGGTGACAGAGTAAGACCCTGACTGGGAAAAAAAAAGGAATGCAGGGTGTCTCTTGCAGTTGACATTTGGCAGGACATTTGTGAAGAGAGCAGTTTAAATGAAACAGGGATGGGACCAATTCCAGATTGCCCCAGATTAGGGAGTAGATGGGAGGAGAGCAAGAGATGACCACCCACCAGAAGGGACAGAGAAGGGCTGAAAACAGATAGAGTGGTAGCAAACAGATAAAAGTGATAGCTGAGGGCAGGGAAGGGAGGACCACATTTTTTTTAAAAGATAGAAAAGGTGGCAGGGAGCGGTGGCTCACACCTGTAATCCCAGCACTTTGGGAGGTTGAGGCAGGCGGATCACCTGAGGTCAGGAGTTCGAGAGCAGCCTGGTCAACTTGGTGAAACCCTGTCTCTACTAAAAACACAAAAATTAGCCAGGTGTGGTGGCAGGCGCCTGTAGTCCCAGCTACTCGGGAGGCTGAGGCAGGAGAATTACTTGAATCCGGCAGGCAGAGGTTGCAGTGAGCCAAGATTGTGCCACTGCACTCCAGTCTGGGTGACAGAGCAAGACTCTGTCTCAAAAATAAATAAATAAATAAATAAATAAAAAGGATAGAAATGGCTTTAGCATATTTATAGATCAAAAGAATAGGGATGGGCAAGGTCAAAAAGGAGATAGGAGGAGAGCACACAGAGCTGGAGGGGGTGGCCTTGAAGAGGAAAGAGATACATCGCACTCTAACACAGGCAGATGAAGATGCATTTGTGGTGGGGGAGGTAGCAGTCAAGGCTGCCAGCTGCTTAGCTTAGCAAATGCATTGTCAGCTGCCAAGAATGAGAGGAGTGGAGGCTTGGTCAGGAGCTTCAGAAGATGGGCTAATGTGTAAGAGCCGCAGAGGGAGCTGCCAAGTTCAAGAGGGGGATGAACAGTTTGGGGGCCCCAATTGGATGGTGAGCCTTGGGAGTGTCCTGATGTGATGTCACAGTTATGTTTTGTGAAACGCAACACAGATGGTCCCGCACCTGGGGGACTGGAGGGTGAATCTTCACACCAGGGTGGGAGGACCCGAAGAGTGAAGGAGATGGAATTTGAAACTCCCTGTCTAAAGAAAGAAAGTGGAACTTGTGGAATAGTAAACAAAATCCTTGCAGGTGCTCCTGTTTTCATTTCCTTTGCATATCCTGGCTCAGTCATCTTCCTGCACCCTTGCAGATGTTGCCATTCCCAGGAAAATCAGGGGCAGAGAGCAGCATGGGTGGGAACTGGAAAGTCCCTGCCGTAGAGGGTCTTGGGGGGATGCACCGGCTCCTGCTCCCCCATCTGCTGCTCACGGAAGGAGACGCCTGCCGGAAGCACAAGGAGAGGCTGGGGGTCTGGAAGGCTGAGCTTGAGTCACAGGAACACTAGGGATGCCAAGACCCCTCGGGAGGTCTTGGTGGCTGGTGTCTCTGAGGGCCATCAGCTGGTGTCTCTTTGGCCGAAGCAGCCCAGGCAGGGATTGGGAAAGGTTAGGAGTGTGGACTCCAGAACCAGCCTGCCGAGGGCGAAACTCCAGTGCTGCCACTTACCATTCAAAGCTACAGGACCCAGGCGAGTGATTTAAAACCTCTGTGACTCAGTTTCCCCAAGTGACTTAAAGCCTCTGTGACTCAGTTTCCCCATCTCTAAAATGTGGATCATAATTGCTGCTTCCTCATAGGGATGTTTTTGTGAGAATTAAATGAATTGAAAGGTGGGGATCCCAAACACCCAGTAAAGGTGGGGTATGATCCTTTAGCTCATGGCTGAGTGCCTGCCACTGGGAATTCAGCTTGGGGTGTCTGAGTCAGAGGGGCCTGGCACTGAACCCCAGCCCTCCACCCAGAACACTCAGGACTCCCTTAAGATCCTAATGGGTGTGGAGTGTGCCTGCCTTTCCTTCCTTCCCTTCCCTTCCTTCTCTTTCTTTCTTTCCTTCCTTCCCCTTCCCCTTCCTGTTCTCCCTTCTCTCCCCCCCTCCCCTCCCCTTCCCCTTCCCATTTCCCCTCCCCTCCCCTTCCCTCCCCTTCCCTCCCCTTCCCTCCCCTTGCCTTCCCTTTCCTTTGCTTCCCTTCCCTTCCCTCTTTCTTTCTTTTCCTTCCTTCCTGAGACAGGGGTCTCAGTATGTTGCCCTGGCTGGTCTCAAACTCCTGAGCTCAAGCAATCCTCATGCCTTGGCCTCCCAAAGTGCTAGGATTACAAACATGAGCCACTATGCCTGTCCTACACTTTTATTTCTGATAAAGGCTAAGTGAAGACCTTAGCTTAGTCTGAGAGCCAAATGGGCCTGCCTAAAGTTAGAGTGGGGTGGACTCTCCCACCTGGTCACAGCCACGCTGGCCCCAGGCAGGGGCTGGCCTAGGGTGGAGTAATGCAGAATAGATGCTGCCTGCAGGAAGCTCAGTGCCTAAGAGGAAAGGCATTAATATTAATATGTTATATATTCATGTATTATATATAAATTTAACGGCCAGGCGCAGTGGCTCACGCCTGTAATCCCAGCACTTTGGGAGGCCAAGGTAGGCGGATCACGAGGTCAAGAGAACAAGACCATCCTGGCCAACACCGCGAAACCCCATTTCTACTAAAAATACAAAAATTAGCTGGGCATAGTGGCGGGTACCTGTAATCACAGCTACTCGGGAGGCTGAGGCAGGAGAATCGCTTGAACCCAGGAGGCGGAGGTTGCAGTGAGCTGAGATCACGCCACTGCATTCCAGCCTGGCAACAGAGTGAGACTCTGTCTCAAAAATAAAATAAAATAAAAAATAAAATAAATAAATTTAACAGTCATATATAATATAATATAAAAATAATATTTATATAAACTATATATTTATAATATATTAAATATTTTATTAATATGGATATAGTTTATATTAGATTTATAATATTTATTTTTCATTACATAGTTCTTCCCAAATGTATTAATCCAGTGAGTCATTCCATCTCTTCTAGGGCCCAGCCAGCAAAGGGGCAAAGCCTCAGCAGTTGTTGGGGGGAGGGCAGACTCAAAGAAGAAAAAGGGAATGGGGAGCAAGCCTTCTCCTAACACTCAGCTACTCCGTGTCTCTTATGTCTATTCTACAAACACTTTTATGCTACACTTGGGGCAGGGCGTTGCAATCAGTATAATGGTTCGGCAATGGACTTTGGAGCTGGACTACCCAGGTTTTGAATCTGACCTTCGCTACTTCCCAGTTCTGTGCCAAGTCCACACCTACCTCCAGATTCTCACCTGAACAATGAGGAGGCTACCACCGTATCCCCCTCAGGGGCTGGTCATGAAGATTAAATGAGTGGTCTTTAAATGAATGTTTTACAGATAGACTCTATGAGTGTTTGTTATTACCCTTGCTATTAAATGAAAGGCCTTGAGGGCTTTTTTGTTCCTTTGTTTTGCTTTTTGTTTTTTGAGATAGGGTCTCACTCTGTTGCTCAGGCTGGAATGTAGTGGCGTGATCTTGACTCACTGCAACCTTGACTTCCTGAGCTCAAGTGATCCTCCCACCTCAGCCTCCCAAAAAGCAGGGACCACAGGTGTGTACCACCACACCTGGCTAATTGTGTTTATTTATTTTTTGTAGAGATGGGGGTGTCTCACTATGTTGCCCAGGCTGGTCTCGAACTCCTGGGCTCAAGTGATCCTCCTGCTTTAGCCCCACAAAGTGCTGGGATTACAGGCATAAACCACCACACCCAGCCCATGAGGCTCGCTGCAGCCTTTCTTTTGAAGAGGGAAAAAGCAAATTTCCAGCTCTCCAGAAAGAAAAAGGACCTCATGCCACCTTAAGTAAAGGAATTTAAATGACGTGTCTGTGCCTCCACGGACAGTGGACAGCTGAGCTTCTTCAGGGCTGGAACCCAGCAGGCAGAAACGGAGGCTCCTGGGGCTGTGTGGTTCCCCATCTCTGGCCTCTGCATTTCTCTCTGAATCTTATTCTTTTGTATATTGATGGAGGAACTGCTGTATCCTAGGTATGGAGCCAAGTGCTGGGAAGAGAGAGTGATTAATAAAATCTCTGCCCTGAAGGCACTGACAAGCCAATGAGCAAGACAGACAATATGGAGAATCACATAAAAATCATCCGTGTTGCAGCATGGGTCAGAATTTTCTTCCTTTTGAAGGGTGAACGATGTTCCACTGCATGTATATAACATGTTGTTTGTCTAGTCATCCATTGATGGGTACTTGGGTTGCTTCTGCCTTTGGGCTATTGTGAATCATGGTGCTATGAACATGGGTGTACATTTAACCTTTTCCTTTTACAAGTGAAAAAAAAAAGTACAGTTAAGGAAAATGGACTAAAAAGAGGCATAATAGAAGGATCTAACCTAATAGGGGGAGAGAGGGAAGGTTTTCCCTTGAGGAAGTTCTATTTTGGCTGGAGCCCAAAGGATGAGAAGTTAGCTGGGTAAAAGGTAAGTGAAGAATAGTTTTGGCCACACGTAAGAGCCTCGAGGCAAAAGGAAGCTTAGATTGTTCCAGAAATGGAAAGGGAGCAGTGTGACTGGGGCACAGAAATCCTTAGAGAGAGGGGCATGGGGGGGATCCTTGGGGTGGGCAGCATCCAGATTGAAGGATCATTCAGGACTCATTACAAATGGGCTGTTTTCTAAGAGCTGTGGTAGACAACTGAAGCCCTCTAAGCAGAAAACTGGAATGTCTAAACATAGAGTTAAAAAAAAAAGTTGCTCCGGCCACAGTGGAGGAATGAATTGGAAGCTAGAAGGAGGTGTGGGGCAGGAGCAAATGCGGGAAGACCAATAAGGCACCATGGGAGTTGCCCAGGCAAGAGATACTGGTAGGGTGGGTGGCAGTGAAGATGACTGAAATTGATGTATTAAAGAAACATTAAGGAGACAGAGTTGGTTAATTTAATGATTGATTGGCTCTCAGGAGTAAGGGAGAAAGGGGTATCTGGTTGACTCCCAGGTCTTTGCGCTGAGCAAGTGAGTAGGTGTTGGTGTTATCTGCTGTGACAGGAAACAGTTAAGGAGACATGGGCTGTAGGTGCATAGAAATTATTCACTCGGTTTTGGATATCACAAAGTTGAGATCCCAAATGACATGAGAGGTTATGGTGTTGCTGGGTAGACAGCATTGGACACCCATGGCTTTCAGAAAAGAGGTCTTGTGTGACATGAGATACAGCTGGAAAGGTAGACTGGGCCATGTTTAAGATAATAATAGCACGCCTGTAATTCCAGCACTTTAGGAAGCCAAAGTGGGCAGTTGCTTGAGCTCAAGAGTTCAAGACCAGTCTGGGGCAACATGGAAAATCCCCATGTCTACAAAAAATACAAAAATTAGCCAGGCATGGTGGCACACTCCTGTAGTCCCAGCTACTTGAGAGGCTGAGGCAAGAGGATCACTTGAGCCTGGGAGTGGAGGTTGCAGTGAGCTGAGATAGCACCACTGCACTTTAGCCTGGGCAACAGAGCAAGACCCTATTGCAAAAAGAAAGAAAGAAAGAAAAAGATAACAGTAGCCAACATTCACCAAATCATCAGTATATGACAGATATTATCATTTTTCATTTATAGATGAGGATGTTGAAACATGGAGAGGCTGTGAAATTTACCCAAAGTCAAACAACTCATAAGTGGCAGTGCTGGGAATATAAACCCTGACAGTCTGGTTATTATGTCTCCTGTTGAACCATTCTGTGATCCTGGAATGCTAGAAGAGCAGGTCTGCCCAGCCTAACCTTTTCCTTTTATAAGTGAAAAAAAAATCATCAAGGATAAGTTACTTGCCCAAGATCACCCCAGCTATTAATAGTTATGGCAGACACGAGGCTATAATCCAAGTCTTCTGACTCTCAGCACATCCCTTTCTACCATACATTCAATTTCACATCTTTTAGACTTCTTTTCCCAGATTCACTGTTTTTAGAGATGGAGTCTTGCTCTGTTGTCCAGGTTGGAGTACAGTGGCAAGGTCATAGCTCACTGCAGATTTGAAATCCTGAGCTTGAGTGATCCTCCTGTCTGCCTTCTGAGTACCTGGGACTGCAGATGTGAGCCACCATGCCTTGTGTAGATATTATTACATTTGTGTTTCTCTGTTTTCTAAATTTTCAGTAGGGGACATGTATAATATTCGTAGTGGGGAAAAAGAGACTTGCAAAAGCAGAGACATCAATATTATTAAACAGAATTCATCTGACTTTGGTCTAAAGGAGGCATGTGGGGTATCAGAAGACAGGATGGTGTTGCCATATTTGTCTTTGATAATTTCTAGCAAGTGTTTCTGGGAAATTTCCATCATTGCAGGAACTCCATTCCTTAGGATGGAAAGGAGGAAACATCTCTTATTGTAGGGTAGCATATGGAGGAGGTGACCAGGAGGTCTGTCTTAGGGCAAATCGTTCTCCATGAAATCCCTAAAACCCACTCTCCTCCCCACTCCTCCCTTCCTCGCCTGCTCACTGGCCCACCTTGCCTGGAAATGATGGAGGTGCAGGGAGAAGAACAGAGTTCCAGGCTTGCGGGAACAAGACACCCTTTTACTGTCAAGCAAAGCCAATTGATTTAGATGGAGAGAGGTGCTCTAAGCAAAGTGTTTACATTTTCAAACAAAGATGCAAAAGAATGTAAGGATAAGAAGGAGCAAGGTTATCAAAGCTGACTATACTTCCTCAGACTGTTCTCCCTCTAGCAGATGTCTTGGACCAATGTAAAACAATGTAGATTCAAAAAATCAGTTTGGTATAGTTACTTATCTTGAAAACTGTTGAGATTGCTCCTTTTCGCCCTTTTTTTACCTACCTTGTCCAATTCATCAAGCTGTCTTCCACTTATTATTCAAACAGGATATATTTAGTTTATTTATATCCCAAGTCATTCTAAAAAAAAAAAAAGTTGTTGTGGCTTACCAATAGATAAAAGCCCAGATAATAAAAGCCAATTGTATAGGAATCAAAATAGGAAAAGAGTGGAGAAAATTCTAGAAATCAAATGTTTATTCCAAGGGAGCCTGATGGCAGATCTGAAGTGATCTGATGATCAAGATGAAAAAAGAAACATGATATACATCTCTCTTGAGCAGAGAAACATTTTGAGTTTTTTTAAGGAAAATTAAGTTTTTCTTGGTACAAAACTTTCAAAGAAATTTCTCCTATTATACATGGTAGAGAGATAGAATGGGTAATTCTTTGACAACAGTGTTTGAATCTGATTTGGTATCAAATCACAATTTTTTTTTCAAAGAGAAATTCACACAACTAATTCCTTTTTTTTTTTTTTGAGATGGAGTCTCACTCTGTGTGTTGCCCAGGCTGGAGTGCAGTGGTGCGATCTCGGCTCACTGCAACCTCTGCCTCCCAGGTTCAAGCGATTCTCCCACCTCAGCCTCCCCAGTAGCTGGGATTACAGCCACTGCGCCCAGCTAATTTTTTTGTATTTTTAGTACAGTTGGCCAGGCTGGTCTCAAACTCCTCACCTCAAGTGATCTGCCTGCCTCAGCCTCCCAAAGGGCTGGGATTACAGGTGTGAGCCACTGCACCAGGCACAACTAATTCTTATAATGATTTTAGATAACAGTGGGAAACTGTAACACTGAACTTTAGCCCAGAGATGCTGATTCACAGTGGAGATTTGATCAGTTCTTGAAAGCACAATAGCTTACGCTTAGGTTGGCAAGAACTTTTGGAAGCAAATCCTATTTTCTAACGTGTTAGTCATTCTTTCCATTTGCATCTTTGTTTGCAAATGTAAACAGTGTGTCATCAATGTTGTTATCTAAATCATTTTAATTTTTAACAGGAGGCAGTTTTGGGTGAATCCTGTGACATGCTTCTAGAGACCTATCTCTACCCCTGTGATGATGATTAACAGGAGGAATTGGGGTTATGGTCATTCAGATACAAATCACTTAACTTAGCTCTCATCTGGTACATTTATTTATTTATGTTGTGTCTCTGTGTCCTTTTCTTTTTTTTTCTTTTTGAGACGGAGTCTTGCTCTGTCACCCAGGCTGGAGGGCAGTGGCATGATCTTGGCTCACTCTAAGCTCCGCTCCCCCAGGTTCACGCCATTCTCCTGCCTCAGCCTCCCAAGTAGCTGAGACTACAGGCGCCCGCCACCACTCCCGGCTAATTTTATTTTTGTACTTTTAGTAGAGACGGGGTTTCACCGTGTTAGTCAGGATGGTCTCAATCTCCTGACCTCGTGATCCACCCACCTTGGCCTCTTAAAGTGCTGGGATTACAGGCGTGAGCCACCACGCCCAGCCGTTGTGTCTCCTTTCACAAGTGAGTCAACAAGGCATTTAGGAGATTCATGAAATAAAATGATAAAGTATAAATTAAAAATCGGTACAAGAAAAACAAATTAAATATGGAGTCAAGACCAGGGTGGATATAGGGTGAGGTTGGAGAGAATGAAGATATAAAGGCAATAAACTTCTACTATTGCTTCAAGTTGGCTGCAAATTGGCTTTGGGCTTCCTAGAGGGAAGGGGGCAAAGTTCACTTTTTCCCCTCTGGTCTGAAAATGGTGAAGCCCCATCTCTACTAAAAATACAAAAATTAGCCGGGTGTGGTGGCACACGTCTGTAATCCCAGCTACTTGGAGGCTGAGGGAGGAGAATCGCTTGAACCCGGGAGGCAGAGGTTGCAGTGAGCCAAGATCGCGCCACTGCACTCCGGTCTGGGCGACAGAGCAAGACTCCATCTCAAAAAAAAAAAAAAAAAAAAAAAAAAGTCCCATTGAAACATAACTGTACTATTCTTCTAGTCTGTAGCCTGTTACCATCATGAAAAACTAAGTTACTCTTTTTCACCCAGCCCCCAGTGGCTTTCCCTTCTGTGTTGGCTCTTTTTTTTTTTTGAGACGGAGTCTCGCTGTCGCCCAGGCTGGAGTGCAGTGGCGCGATCTTGGCTCACTGCAGGCCCCGCCCCCCGGGCTTCAAGCCATTCTCCTGCCTCAGCCTCCAGCGTAGCTGGGACTACAGGCGCCCGCCACCTCGCCCTGCTAATTTTTTGTATTTTTAGTAGAGACGGGGTTTCACCGTGTTAGCCAGGATGGTCTCGATCTCCTGATCTCGTGATCCACCCGCCTCGGCCTCCCAAAGTGCTGGGATTACAGGGGTGAGCCACCGCGCCCGGCCTCCTTCTGTGTTGATTCCTAAAGAAAAGGGGTTTAATTGGCTCATAATTCTGCAGGCTGTACAGGAAGCATGGTGCCAGAATCCCCTTCAATTCTGGGGAGGCCTCAGGGAGCTTTCACTCATGGCTGAAGGCGAAGCAGGAGCAGATATGTCACATGGTGAGAGAGGGAGCGAGAGAGAAGGGAGAGGTTCTAGACACTTTTAAACAACCAGATCTCATGTGAAGTAACTGAAGGAGAACTCACTTACCACCAAGGGGATGGTGCTAAGTCATCCTTGAGAAATCTGCCCCCATGATCCAATATTTGCCACCATGTCTACCTCCAACGTTGGGGATCACGTTTCAGCATGAGATTTGGAGGGGACACGCATCCACACCACATCAACTTCCATTTCTAAGAGCTCTCGGAGCATCTCTGCAGTGCTCTGTGCTTCTGTTCCATTCTGGAACAGAACATTCTGCTTCTGTTTCTACTCTGGGCTTTCACGGCCCGCTCAGCGTTCACTTCCCTCATAATTTTGCTCTCATGTGGCTTTGCCTCACCATGGGCCTGATTCCACCCTTTTCAAATTTGTCCACCTCTACCAACTGGCTCAACTGGCTACTTCCAAGAGTGATCATATAGTTGATTGGTCCAGGTCATCCTTTTTTTTTTTTTTCTTTTCTTTTGCAGGGTCTCTCTCCGTCATCCAGGCTGGAATGCAGCGGTGCAATGACAGCTCATTGCAGCCTCGACCTCCGGAATTCAAGTGATCCTCCCACCTCATCCTCCTGAGTAGCTGAGATTACAGGCATGCACCACCACGCCTGGCTAATTTAAAAAAATTTTTTTTGCAGAGACAGAGTCTCACTGCGTTGCCCAAGCCCAGGTCATCCTTTTATACCTGGCTGTGTTACAGGTTGATAGCCAGTCTATGAGTCAAGTCCCATGGTCCAAAATGGAAGCTAAGGGATTGGGTGGGAATGTGAAGGGAGCTGTGGATGAAACCAGTTTCTTTGCAATGAAGTTTAAGGATGGCAAGACATCATCTGTTCATCTGGGAGAGGGATTGAGCAGGAGCATGGGAAAACCCGTTGCCCTCTTGCCTCTATTGCAAATAAATGCTTTTGTCTTTCTGAAAAACTTTTCTTCTGAGTTGCTTAAGTCATTCTATTCAGAAGTATGTTAGAGGCTTTGGGGAGCTCTGCACTAAAAAATACCCCCCACTTTTTTTTTGAGACAGAATTTTGCTCTTGTTGCCCAGGCTGGAGTGCAATGGCACGATCTTGCCTCACTCTGCCTCCCAGGTTCAAGCTATTCTCCTGCCTCAGTCTCCCGAGTAGCTGGGATTACAGGCGCCTGCCATGTCCAGCTAATTTTTGTATTTTTAGTAGAGACAGGGTTTCACCATGTTGCCCAGGCTGGTCTCGAACTCCCAACCTCAGGTGATCCACCTGCCTCGGCCTCCCAAAGTGTTGGGATTACAGGCGTGAGCCACCGTGTCCGGCAATAATCCTTTTTAAATGTATTAAACACATAGACTTCTGAATGTGTGTGGCTATAATACACCCCCCTGTACCCCATTTCTTATATTTCTTTATTTACATCAGCTGTTAGTAGCTAACATGCTATTGCTTTTACATCTTGCTACTCAGATTGAAGTTGGCTTGGGCATCACCTAGCAGCCTGTTAGAAGTGCAGAATCTCAGCCTCACCCCAGAACTACTGCATCAGAAACTGTACTTCATATATTTATTTACTAAAATTTAAAAAGTTTTAATTATTTTAAAATAGCTAAATTAATTAATTTAATTTAATACATTTATAAATTTAAACTAATAAAGTTAATTAAATTAGAAATTTACAACTTATACAAAAATTAACTCAAGATGGATTAAATACTTAAATGTAAAACCCAAAATCATAAAAACCCTAGAAGAAAACCTAGGCAATACCACTCAAGACATAGGCAAGGGCAAAGACTTCATCACAAAAATGCCAAAAGTAATTGCAACAAAAGCCAAAATTGACAAATGAGGTCTAATTAAACTAAAGAGCTCTGCATGGCAAAATAAATTATCAGAGTGAACAGGCTACCTATAGAATGGGAGAAAATTTTTGCAATTTACCTGTCTGACAAAGGTCTAAATCCAGAATTTACAAGGAACTTCAACAAATTCACAAGAAGAAAACAACCCCATCAAAAAGTGGGCAAAGAATATGAATAGACACTTCTCAAAAGAAGACATTTATGTGGCCAACAAACATGAAAAAAAGCTCATTATCACTGATCATCAGAGAAATGCAAATCAAAACCACAATGAGATACCATCTCATGCCAGTCAGAATGGCAATTATTAAAAAGTCAGGAAACAATAGATGCTGATGAGGCTGTGGAGAAATAGGAACTCTTTTACGCTGTTGGTGGGACTGTAAATTAGTTCAACCATTGTGGAAGACAGTATGGCAATTCCTCAAGGATCTAGAACCAGAAATACCATTTAACCCAGCAATACCATTACTGGGTACATACCCAAAGGAATATAAATCATTCTACTATAAAGACGTATGCACACATATGTTCACTGCAGCACTATTTATAATAGCAAAGACATGGAACCAACCCAAATGCCCATCAGTGACAGACTGGATAAAGAAAATATGGCACATATACACCATGGAATACTATGCAGCCATAAAAAGGAAAGAGATCATGTCGTTTGCAGGCACATGGATGAAACTGGAAGCCACTATCCTCAGCAAACTAACACAGGAATAGAAAACCAAATACCACATGTTCTCACTCATAAGTGGGAGTTGAACAATGAGAGCACATGGACACAGAGAGGTAAACATCACACACCGGGGCCTGTTGGGGAGTGGGGGGTGAGGGGAGGGAACTCAGAGGATGGATCAATCAGTGAAACAAACCACCATGGCACACATATACCTATGTAACAAGCCTGCATGTTCTGCACATGTATCCTGTTTTTTTTTTTTTTTTAGAAGAAGAAAAAAAAAAATAGAGATGAGGTGTTCACCTGGCTTGAGACCAGCCATGTTGCCCAGGCTGGTCTCAAACTCTTGGGCTCAAGCAATCCTCCCAGCTCAGCCTACCAAAGTGCTGGGATTACAGGCGCGAGTCACCATGTGCAGCCTATTTATTTTTGAGAGAGGTTCTTGCTCTGTCACCGAGGCTGGAGTGCAGTGGCTTGATAATTGCTCACTGCAAACTCAAGCTCCTGGGTACAAGCTATCTTCTCACCTCAACCTCCTGAGTAGCTAGGACTACAGGCACACACCACAGCATCTAGCTCCTGTTTTTATTTTTTGTAGAAATGGAGGTCTCACTTTGTTGCCCAGGCTGATCTCGCACTCCTGGCCTCAAGCAATCCTCCCGTCTCAGCCTCCCAAAATGCTGGGAATACATGCATGAGTCACTGCACCTAGCCTATTTATTTATTTTTGAGACAGAGTCTTGCTCTGTTGCCCAGGCTACAGTGCAGTGGTATGATTATAGCTCATTACAACCTCAAACTCCTGGTCACAAGAGATCTTCTCACCTCAGCCTACTGAATAGCTAGGACTACAGACGCACACCACAGCATGCAACTCATATTTTTATTTTTTTTCATAGAAAGGGAGGTCTCACTTTGTTGCCCAGGCTGATCTTGAATTTCCAGCCTCAAGTGATCCTCCTGCCTCAGCATCCCAAAATGCTAGGATTACAGGCGTGAGCCACTGTGCCCGGCCAGAATCTGCACTTTAACAAGATCCTCAGGAGACTAACATTTGCATTAAATGTTGAGAAGCATTGATCTTAGAGCAAACTTGGGAAACACTGAACAAGTCTGATCAGTGAATGTGGCTCTGAGAAGTAATGTGCCTTGTCTAAGCTCCCTAATTAGCCAGTAGTAGATCTGGGATTAGAATCCAAGTGTCACGAGTCCTGGTCATATTAACTTTCCAGCACAACATGGGTGTCTCCCTCATCTAGAAAACAAGGAGGCCTGATTTGGTCATTGTTAGAGAAGGAAGTTAGCATGTGATTGGGGTGACCACATAAGTTATCATCAAAACATAGTCGCTTTTTTGTTTTATTTTATTTTATTTTAACTATAAAATAATTTTCTTTACTAGAGACAGGGTCTTACTATGTTGCCCGGCTAGTCTTGAACACCTTGGCTCAAGCGATCCACCTGTCTTGACCTCCTGAAGTGCTGGGATGACAGGCATGAGCCACTGCACCCGGCCTAAACATAGTCACTTCTGAGAGTGCAAGAGGGCACCATTAGCTATTTCAGGACAATAAATGCAAACTGACATAAGTGGTCACTCTATATACCTAAAGATATTTCTAGTTTACAGGGCCCCTTCATATTTGTTAACTAAACTGCATAAATATCTGATGACAAAATAATTTTAAAGTTCTAACTTTTATTTATGTATTTATATTTATTTTTGAGCAGGATCTCACTCTGCCACCCAGACTGGAGTGCACTGGCACTATTTTGGCTCACCATGGTCTCTGCCTCCCAGGCTCAAGTGATTCTCCTGCCTCAGCCTCCCAAGTAGCTGGAATTACAGGCATGCACCACTACTGCCCAGCTAATTTTTGTATTTTTAGTAGAGATGGGGTTTCACCATGTTGGCTAGGCTGATCTTGAACTCTTGACCTCAAATGATCCAACTGCTTCGGCCTCCCAAGGCACTGAGATTACAGGCATGAGCCATCATGTCCAACCTAAAGTTCTAACTTTCAAGTAAAACCTGGTTCTCAAGGAAAAATAATACATATATCTCATTATAATAATTAAAAAAAAACTAACCTCATTAAGAATAAAAGAAGCTGAGCGCAGTGGCTCACGCCTGTAATCCCAGCACTTTGGGAGGCCGAGGCGGGCAGATCACGAGGTCAGGAGATCAAGACCATCCTGGTTAACAGGCTGAAACCCCGTCTCTACTAAAAATACAAACAATTAGCTAGGTGTGGTGGCGGGCGCCTGTAGTCCCAGCTACTTGGGAGGCTGAGGCAGGGGAATGGCATGAACCCGTGAGGCAGAGCTTGCAGTGAGCCGAGATCACGCCGCTGCAATCCAGCCTGGGCTGCAGAGCGAGACTCCGTCTCAAAAAAAAAAAAAAAAAAAAAAAAAAAAAGAATAAAAGAAAAAAGAGAGAGAAAGCCCAAATTAGCAAAATAAGAGAATATGGGAACCAATCACAGATACATACAAAGTTGAAATGATTTTGAAATTGCTTTGCTGAACCCATTCAACTAAATTTGAAAACCTGGTTTCCACGTTGTCATTCACCATGGCTGTGGCCAAGCTAGGGCTGGAAGCTACATCTCATGGCTTTCTGCCTAGTAATTTCCCTGTGAGTCAACCAGACTTCAGAGTCTCATTTCTGAAACTTTTATTCCAGTACTCTAACCTAGAGCTAAGATGTCTTTGTAGCTTGGTGGGAACGCGGCTCTTCCATGGGAATGAGACACAGATGATCTGAAGACATATCTCCTGAGCATAACTCTTATGATAAATGCCCACATGCCTCCATCTGACATCAGCTTTGTCTGCCATGCTCAGGCCACCTGGCTCTAGAAATAAAAGATGGGAACGTCCCTGATCCTGAATGTTAAACCTGGAAAATCTCCTCCTGCCAGAGATGTAGCTAGCATTCCATATTTAAACTATCTTTAAAGATTTTAATGTTGACAATAGTAACAACAACTGGTATTTATTGATTCTTTACTCCTTTGTCCCCTATCATTGTACCATCCCCATTTTACAGAAATCAAAGCACAGAGGGGTTAAGTAACTTGCCCAAAGCCACACAGAGAGTAAGTAATGGAGTTGATATTTGACCCCAAGTAATCTGATTCCAGAGATTATATTTTACCTCCAATTATGACTCCAACAGTTTTCATATTATTTTGAGAATTCTGAGAATTATTCTCAGAATAATATATATGTGTATATATATATATGTATGTATATATATATATATGCCAGACTATGTATATAATGTATATATGTATATAATGGAACCACTACGCCTAGTAAATTGTTTTTTTTAAGGTCCCAAGAGACATAGGAGAGAAACTATTGGTTACTGGACATTCACCAAGTGTCAGTCATAGTTCTAAGCGCTTGTACATGAATCAGCTCAGTAATCTTAAAACCAAAACCAGAACCAAACAAACCGCCGCCCACCCCCTGGGGAGAGTGCAGTGATTCTCACTCATCAGATGAGACAAAGGAAGCCCAGAGAGGTTCAATAACTTGCTTGAGATCCTACAGCTAGGTGACAAATCCAGGGCTCAGAGCCAGCCCATTTGGCCCGTGAGCAGCATTCTTCACCACCAAGCACACCCCACTGCCAGTCCTTAACCCAGTTATTCATTCAGTCCTCACAGCACATGATCGACAGGAGTCATTTCCTACCCACTTGCTTTTCTCGGGTTAGATGGGGAAACTGACGCTGATAAAGTTTAAATATTAGGTTGGAGCAAAAGTAATTGTGGCTTTGCCATTTTAATGGCAAAACCCGAATAATTTGCTTAGTGCCATTCAATGACTTGGGGCTGGCTAGCCAGGGAGCCAAAGCGTGTTGCATCTGTTTTCACTTCCCCAGGCCTTAGTGGTGCGGTCTAAGGCTCGCCCTCTGCCACACATCCTCCTGTCCCTCCTCCCGGCAGCTCCTCCTCCTCCTCGTCCTCCTCAACCTCCTCCTCCACCCCCTCTCCCTCCACCTCCTCCTCTCCCTCCTCCTTCTCCCCCCGTACCCCTCCGCCCCCCGGGGCCCTGCCCTGCGGGTCTCACCAGCCGCTCTGCGGGGTCCCGGCGGGGGCCGGACAGCGCCACCTGGCGGCAGGTGGACGCCCGCGCAGCGCATGCTAATGAGCCCGCGTCGTCGCTCGCGGATTGGCTGGCGCGGATTCCAGCCGCTTTCCAAGTTGGAGGCGCCTAGTGAGGGTCAGGGAGGCCCGGCCCGCGCCCTCCCCGCCCAGCCGCCTCCCCGTCGACCACCCAGGGCTGGGGCGAGCCAGGCTGCCTTTCGAACTTGGGGGCTTCTCCTCTTGTCTCCCACTGGTGCTCTGGCTGTGAATCCATCCAGGCGCCAGGAGATGACAATCCGACACCAAGGCCGGCAGTACAGGCTGAGGATGGCATTTCTCCAAAAGGTAACCCTGGCCCCTTACCTGGGCCCTGGAGTGCCGGGGACCACATCTGGGAAGCGTCCGAGGACACGTGGGGCAGGAGTGGAGGGCACCCCTTTGGGTCGATTTGTGCAGCTCGATTTCATTAAGTGACTGGTGTGAGTTGTGATAAAGACAATTCCGTTTAGGTTTCCAAGCTGCGTCCTGGGCCTGGAGACTGAGACAGAGATCCACGGACTGCAGTGCAGGCAGCCCACCCCAGCTCCGAGTCATATAAGGTAACCCAGACAACCACCTACGAATTTAAAGCTCCTATAAGTTGCCCTTTCTGCATCCAAAGTGTGATATTTGAAAGTTAAAAACGTTATCTTACATACATAGATCTTAAAACGTATCTTACACCACAACCTACTCACAGATGCAAAGGCAGTGGTCATGGTCTTCCATTGCTTGGGGTCCTGGGGCCGGGTTTGAGGCTGAATGTCAGGGTTTCCTTTGCCATAACCTCATTCTGCACCATATGCTGTCAGCCAGGCAGCCAATGTGGACTTGGAGGCTGGCATCTGCTGGGCACTGCTCGAGGTACCAGGGACACAGTGATGAGCAAAACGAGCATGGCCCCTGCCCTCAAAGTCCCTTGAGGCTAAATGGCCCACCCAAGGGCAGCTTAACAGTGCCCAGCCTTGGGGGATGTGGGCTGATGGAGGACTGGGCCCACCACAAGGTATCTTAGGGTGCCCCCAGTCAAATATATCTACTTTTTTTTTTTTTTTTTTTTTTTGAGACAGTCTCACTCTCTTGCCCAGGCTGGAGTGCAGTGGTGCGATCTTGGCTCTCTGCAACCTCCACCTCCCAGGTTCAAGCGATTCTTCTGTCTCAGCCTCCCGAGTAGCTGGGATTACAGGTGCGCACCATCACACCTGGCTAATTTTTATATTTTTAGTAGAGGCGGGGTTTCACTATGTTGGCCAGGCTGATCTCGAACTCCTGACCTCAAGTGATCAGCCCCCTTCGGCCTCCCAAAGTGCTGGGATTACAGGCATGAGTCACTGCGCCCGGCCAAATACATCTTTCTAGAGGAGCCAAGCTCCCTCAGCCAGCCAATGGCAGAGCTGCAGGTGAATGGCATCAGATGGTGTTGACATCCTACCCAACATCAGGGACTTCTACTGCAAGTGCCTGAGCCTCTCTGCTCAGGGGGTTTTCTCTGGCCATAGGAACATGACTGCCACACATGTGGCCAGAGTGCCAGGGAGTGGATGCCCCCTGGATCAGCCTGCAACTGATAGTGAAAGACAGTTGCTTGATGAAAAGTACCAAGCTTCCTCCCCACCGGGTATGGCTCTTCTGAGGGTGTTCTATGTTGTTCCTCCCAGAGGCTCCCAGTAGGACAGAACTCAGGTGGCCCACAGGGGTTGCTGCTCATGAATGAGCCCTGTATTGTCCACCTTACTTACCCTGTCCCACCTCCCCAGGCACCAGCTGCTTTCAGGAATCAATCTTCCCACCCATGCGACAGGCTAGTTCAATTATTATCTCCGTTTTACAGGTAAGGAAACTGAGGCTGGTAAGGGCTAACACTAGAAGAATTGTTGACATGATACAGAAAAGCTGGTCTCACTACAATTGTAGAAACATAATTATTTATTTTATTATTATTATTATTTGAGACAAAGTCTGGCTCTGTTGGCCAGGCTGGAGTGCAGTGGCATGATTTCGGCTCACTGCAGCCTTGACCTCCTGGGCTCCAGTGATCCTCCCTTCTCAGCCTCCCAAGTAGCTGGGACTACAGGCAGGCACTACCATGCCTGGCTAATTTTTTTTGTTTTTTTTTTTAATAGAGATTTTTTTGTATTTTTAATAGAGATGGGATTTTGCCATGTTGCCCAGGCTGGCCTCAAACTCCTGAACTCATGTGATCTGCCTGCCTCGGCCTCCCAAAGTGCTGCGATTACAGGCATGAGTCACTGTGCCCAGCCAGGAGAAATATAAAATTAAGACTGTGGTGAGAGGGAGCTTCCGATTCTACTTGAAGAGTCGGGGTAGTCATCACTGAAGAGAGAGCCTTGAAGCTTGGAGGATCCTGAGGCTTCTGCTGGGCAGAGGAAGGAAGACCCCACCTGCAGAAGCAGCCCCTGCCGAAGTACAGGGATGTATGAGAGTCTGATGTGTCTGAGGGCATGCTGATTGCTGTTCGCTGAGCATATAGTACAAGGGGAGTGTGAGGTGGGACAGGCAGGCAGGGATGGATAGGAAAGGTCTATGCCTTACAAAGGTGGTGCTATTTTTCCCCAAAGAGCAGGTGAGTGAAGTGGTCAGATTTAGGTTCAAATGAGGGCTCTAATGTAAGCCAGAAGAATGGATGGAATATATTTCCTTCCCTGAGCCAAGAGAATTCACTCAGGGTCTTTCTGTGCTGTCTGCAACTCCAGTTACCTAGGAAATGACAGCTTTTCATGGGGTCAGAGGGAGTGGTGCTGATCAGAAGGGCCCTTCTCCTGTGACTGTCGAGGCTTTCACACCTGTCATCACTCCTGTGATGTCCCAGGCTCGATGCAGCCCTGTGTAGGTATGTCTACCAGTCAAGCTGATGCCAACCAGCCAAGCTGATGCCCACCTCTGATGCCTGGACTTGTTGAAAATGTGGTGGAGGCTGGGCATGGTGGCTCATGCCTGTAATTCCAGCACTTTGGAAGGCCTAGGAGGGAGGATGGCTGGAGCCCAGGAGTTTGAGGACAGCCTGGGCAACAGAGTGAGACACTGTCTCTCCAAAAAAAAAAAAAGAAAAAAATTAGCCAGGTGTGGTGGTGCACACCCGTAGTCCCAGGTACTCGAGAAGCTAAGGTTGGAGGATCGCTTGAGTCTAGAAGGTCCTGGCTGCAGTGAGCTGTGATTGCACCATTGCACTCCAGTCTGGGCGACAGAATGAAACAGTGTCTCACATACGTAGATTTTTTTTTTTTAATGTGTAGAAGGAGATGAAGAATTCCCCTGTCCAGCGGCTCTGCCTGGGGGGTGTTAGCTGGTGACACATAGTGAACTGAACAGCAGGGCTGGGCAACCTGCTGTGGCCTCCAGCACACGCAGGGCTCTTGTTTCAGCCTAGCTTCTCATTTCCTGTGTTCCGGCAGCCCTGACCACCTGGGGTGAGGTGGAAAAAATTTCCATCTGGACTTCTAAAATGCTTTCCTATTTGACTTAAGGAAAAGTTGAGGATGTGAGGGTGTTCTTGCAGCAGATGGGGTGCCAGGAAGAGAGTTGAGCTTAGACGAGGGCTACAAGAAGAAAGGATCTTAATGAGGCTTGGGCAGAATTTAGAATTGCTTGTATCATTTGTTCACTCCTCCATGTGACAGACATTTATTGAGCACCTACTATGTGTCAGGTATTGTTAGACACTGTAATAACACAGACTTCAGGACACAGTCCCTGTTCTCAAGTGACTTGTAGTCTAGTGGTAGGAGATGGCCACATGTATCAACACAGTGGCATGGCACAGGTGCCATGCAGACAGCTGGAGGGTAAAGGAGGTGCTTAAGTGTGGGCCTTTACTTTATCCTGGGTGGAATGTCAAGAAAGCATTCTGAAAGATATGGTGGTGGTTTCTCTGGGTCTTGAGGATGTGAGGCTGTTCTTAGGGCAGATGGGGTGCCAGGAGGAGAGTTGGGACAAAGGTGGAAGAGGAACATGAACTTGGCTTGGATCTATTGTGTGTCAGCTGTTGGTCAGAGCCAGATGGTGATGTCCAGTAGGCAATTCTGTGTCTGGAGGCAGGGCCTGAAAAACCTGGGAGACACATTAAACTGGTCATTGAGAATGTAATAGAAATGAGGGATGTTTCTGAGGCTGGGTACAGTTAACAGGGCATATTAGACTTGGGCATTTGGACTGTGGCTGGCAGTGCTATAGTTGGGATGTGAGTTGCCTACTAAAAAAAAGAGCACAGTGGTTTGGGGTCACTATTTACATCTCTGCACAGCAAACTCATAATTATGATTGTCTTCCAGGAAGCTTGCTCTGGATTATAGGAAAATTCCAGTCCCTGAAATCTTGTAGAGAGTGACAGCCACTTACTATGAGAAGAAATCGTGACCATGGGGTGGATGGAATATTGAGACTATCACTTTCTGATACTTTCAGTGACTGTCTGGGTACTTTAAAATGTTCCATGTCATACCTCACTTAGCTGGAATCTGAGAGGGGCAATGCTAGGCCTGTGATGGGGTCAGAGAGAGTCCAGTGATGATGCTTTTTTTTTTTTTTTTTCCCGATGGAGTGAAGTGGTGCGATCTTGGCTCACTGCAACCTCCACCCCCGGGTTCAAGCGATTCTCCTGCCTTAGCCTCTGGAGTAGCTGGAATTACAGGTGCCTGCCACCATGCCTGGCTAATTTTTATATTATTAGTAGAGATGGGGTTTTGCCATGTTGGCCAGGCTGACCTCGAACGCCTGACCTCAGGTGATCCACCCACTTTGGCCTCCCAAAGTGCTACGATTATAGATGTGAGCCACCGTGCCCAGCCCAGTGATGACCCTTTTATGTAGCATTTGTTTGAGGCCTCAGGAAATAGTTGTGGAGAAGTCAGGATTCTGGGAGAACTGGGCAGCTGTGCTCTGGTAAACAGTGGTGGGGTGGGGTGGGGAGGTGATGGTATGGGGAAGGACCGGGGGTCTTCAGTGTGTCTCACGAAAGGAGATAGCTCAGAAGGGATGCACGCTGGACAGAAGAAGGGGTAGCCTGGGGAAAGGCCACAGCTGCACCCTTCCTGGGGAGCTTGAAAATCAAGGTGGGTTTTCTCCCGTCGTGAGTGGAGTACAGGCACCTGCCACCTGCCACCTTGCCCACCAAGACCACCTCTCCAAGACCATTCCGGACCCAAGGAGTCAGTCATATTTTTCGTAATTGAGATTTATTACAATTTAAAAAGGAATCCCTTAAGTGAGTTTACAGGGGAAAAGGTCGGAGGAAAATTATTCTGTCCCCTAATGGGAAGACCCCTAAAAATGTTCAAGACACAGACTCCCCTCTTCCCAGAAAATCCCTCCTTTGTGCAGAGACGTCATCGCTGGAAAGCCCCTCTTGATTGTGCTTTTAGAAATAACTCCTGTTAATCTCCTTTGAGGGGTAGTTGCAAATTCTTCAGAGATTGATTTTTTTTTTAAACACAAAGGGAAAGAAATGGAGTGACTGTCATTTTTATCAGAGAAGTTTAAATGTCTAACTGGCAAAGTAGGTACAACTCCGCCATCCACCGTTAGCTCCCTCTGCCTCACTACTAAGGAGATGGTTATTTTACCCGATAAAGTACCGTATTTATAATCTGAAAAGTTAAGACTGAAAGGACGAGGATGCTTTAAGCCCTGTCATCAGAAACTGCATAACAGTGTGTGTGTGTGTGTGTGTGTGTGTGTGTGTGTGTGTGTGTGTGTGTGTGCTGGGGAGGACGGGGCCGTTGGCTGCTGCTGAAAAGAATCACTCCAGCAGCCATGGCTCCTCAGTCCCCTGGCCATCCCAGGAAGAGCAGGACCACCTCTCAGCATCCCCCAGTACAGTGTGGGGTTGTGTCTTTGCTCCCCTCTCTGCTGTTGGCCTCATGGCTGACCCAGTGGCCAGAAACACTGCCAAGTCCTGACACTGCAGAAAGCCAAGGACTGTGGCTCCAAATCAAGCTGAAATGAATAGCTTTTGTTCCAAAACAATTCTGTGAGCCAAGAAAGTGTCCATGCAGATAAAGCTTGCAGTCAGTCTTGTACAAGGAGCCCCAGCCGTGTTTTGCACGCTGAGGGGCTGGCGCTGTGCCCAGAATGCTGAGTGGTGAGGCTATCCTCAGAGCCTTCCCTGTGCACCTGATCTTGGCCCATTTCTTGAGATTGTGGTTCAGCTGCAAATGCTTGTTTAGCAACAGAGACTGAAATAGGAAATCCCTTTCCTTAGTGTTGGCATAAGACATTGTTCCATACTCTCTCCCTCCTTGGGAAGATTGGAGCCTCCTAGCTTCAGGAGCAGGCTGCCTGAGAGGGAGGGGGCAATTAGGATTTTTCTGATTCAGCTCTCTTCTGATATATCCAGGTTAGTCTACACCTCCTTCCTGTCTACCTAGCCATATCATGGGTTCCTTCCCAAGTTCACTTCCTCTAGGAAGCATTCATTGACCATCTGTCTTAGTCCATTTTCTGTTGCTATAACAGAATGCTTGACATGGGCTAATTTATAAAGAAAAGAAGCTTATTTGGCTCACGGTTATGGAGGCTGGGAAGACCAAGGGCATGGTGACAGCTTCTGGTAAGGGATTTTTTTTTTTTTTTTTTTTTTTTTTGAGACAGAGTCTCGCTCTGTCACCCAGGCTGGAGTGCAGTGGCCTGATTTCAGCTCACTGCAAGCTCCGCCTCCTGGGTTCACGCCATTCTCCTGCCTCAGCCTCCCTAGTAGCTGGGACTACAGGCACCTGCCACCATGCCCGGCTAATTTTTTGTATTTTTAGTAGAGACGGGGATTCACTGTGTTAGCCAGGATGGTCTCAATCTCCTGACCTCGTGATCTGCCCGCCTCAGCCTTCCAAAGTGCTGGGATTACAGGCGTGAACCACCATGCCTGGCCCCTGGTAAGGGATTTCATACTGCATTATAACACAGCAGAAATGCGGAAGGGCAAGTGAGTGCACGCAAAAGACACCTCAGGGCACTAACTCAGTCCCTTGGAAATGATCTCACTCACAAACAGCATTAATCCACTTATGGGGCTCTACCCTTATTACCTAATTCCCTTTTAAAAGGCCCCACCTCTCAGTACTGTTACATTAGCAACTAAGTTTCCAACACATGGACTTCTGAGGGACACACTCAAACCCATAGAAGCATCCTGTGATCACAGTCCCTTTTCAGCTCCTGTGCAATTAGGATCTGTATGCTTCACATGAGACACATTTTTATTCTGTGCTGTGTATTGGTCATCTCTCTCTATATACTTTACCACCTCAGCTCCCAGAGGACAAAGATTATGTTGTTTATTTGTAGCAGTCATACCACTTGATTCATAAAAAGTATTCAATTAAATCTCACTCTTTGCATTAGGTTGTCTAACTGAGTTTTTCTTATGTGTCTTTACTGTCTTGTCCCTAGAAGGCATATTGTGACAATGATAACATCTATCACTACCACTCCCACCCTATTGTCACTGTTCCTATATTGCCTTAGGGATTATATAACTGTTTCATATTCATTATTTTCATTTGATCACAACCACCCTTTTAAATAGATAGGGCAGATATTAGATGTTTTTTTCCTTAGTGGATGAAAATACTAAGGTTCAGAGAGGTCAATTAACTGGTCCAGTGTCACACAGCTGACATCATCTATTTTTCAGCTTCACTGAGGCTAGAAAAACCAGTGGTCTCATTCTGAGGACGGCTACGTGCATATATGTTAAAAGGACTTTGTGAACTGAGGGCTCATACAATGGTGCATAGAATTATGATTAATGGCAGCCGGACACGGTGGCTCACGCCTGTAATCCCAGCACGTTGGGAGGCCGAGGCAGGCAGATCACGAGGTCAGGAGATCGAGACCATCCTGGCTGACATGGTGAAACCCTGTCTCTACTGAAAATACAATACAAAAAAATTAGCCGGGCGTGTTGGTGGGTGCCTGTAGTCCCAGTTACTTGGGAGGCTGAGGCAGGAGAATGGCGTGAACCTGGGAAGCGGAGCTTGCAATGAGCAAGATCGCGCCACTGAACTCCAGCCTGGGCGACGGAGCAAGATTCCGTTTAAAAAAAAAAAAAAAATTATGATTAATGGCAGAAAAATAGATACTGCAAGATTGAAACAGTTCAATGAAGACAGAGCAGTATGGATGGATGGCTCTGGATTTGGTTGATAGGAGCCAAAGAGTTGATTGCGTTTGAGGGGCCCTCCAGGTGCAGATGTGTAGCAGGCAGCGGGAAATAACTCTAAGGAGGGCGGCAAGGGCAGAGTAAATGGGTGAGGAATGACCTTCATTCTTACTGTAGGTCTCCTGTATACCCTGATATTTCCTGTCTCCATTCCTTTGCTTCTGTTGTACCTTCATCCTGGGATGCCTCTCCTCACCCCAGAGCTTGAGGCTGTTATTTCCAGTTGTCTGCTACACATTTCTGTGTATATGTTCCAGAGCACGGCACAAACAAGTTTTTCTCTTTCAAAACAGGCTGCTTTCTTTTGTGTTTCCTGTTTTAAATACTGACTACCACCATTGGCTTGGCAGAGAGGTAGGAAATCTTGGAATCATATTCTCTTGCCTTCACCAAACTGTATACATTATCAACTAAGTTTCAAACACACAAACTTTTGGGAGTCACATTCAAACCACAGGACCATCCTATGATTGCTGTCCCTTTTGAGCTCCTGTGTAATTAGGATTGCAGTGTCTAAGTACAAGAGACTCATCTATAGTGCTTCTAGTGACCATATTCTCTTACTTTTCCTCATTGCCTCTGCCTGAACTGTGCTCTCTCCTGCATGATTATTTCCTCTGATACACAAAGGTTTACTCCTCCTTTTTCTCTACTTGGCCATACCATGGGTTCCCTTCCAAGTTCACTTCCTCTAGGAAGTATTTCTTGATTATTTGTCTTAGTCCGTTTTCTGTTGCTCTAACAGAATACCCGAGACTGGGTAATTTACAAAGAAAAGAAGCTTATTTGGCTCACGATTATGGAGGCTGGGAAGTCCAAGGGCATGGCTACAACTGCATACCCTCCTTTTTGCATCTATAATTTTGCACATCTAAAACCATCTATAATTTTGCAAAACAAGGCAAACTCTGCTGCTTCTCCATGAGAGCTTCCATTTGTCTATGAATGACATTGAAGACCTATTGTGTCCTGGATTTATTTGCTCTCCCTTGGCATGCCATGCAGTTTTACCCATTCATGCCTTTGCACGTGCTTTTTCCTCAGCCTGGAATGCTCCTTTTCTCTGGGGCAGAAGCAACAACTTCTTGCCAAATAGCCCATGTTCTCTGAGTTAGAATTACTGGGCCGTGAGCAGAAGTGTTGTGCGGGTTTTCAGGCTGAAGTCTTGAAGGGTGAGTACCAATTCTCCATGTTTTTCTCACTTCCCCTGCACAGTGATGGAGCACATGTAATGGAATGAGAAACCATAAATGGTAGCAGCCTAGAGAGTTGAGTCAAGACATCAAGTGAGGGCCCTGGACACTGCCCAACTTGACTTAGCATTTTCTTAAGAGAGATAAACCCTTGTTGGGTTAAATCTGTGTTACCACAGCATAATCTAAATTATCCTGAGTAATACATTCTCATTTTCTGCCAGTTAAAAATCTTTAAGTATCAGCTTAAATCCTCTTTCTTTAAAAGCCTTCCAGAACCAACCCACCCCTAGCCAGAATTGATGTCTTTTCTTTGTGCTTTCACAGCCTGTGTAACTTATGTCTATTTGACACTTAATGCCTAGTATTATGGTTGGTCATGTAGAGTTAGTGACAGAATGAGTAAGAGTATGAATTCCAAAGCCAGACTGACTGGTTCACATATCAGCTCTGTCATTTACCAGCAGTGGGAATTTCGATGAGTTACTTAGACTTCCAGAACTTGGGTTCATATTTGTCCCTCCAGAACCTACCAGAGTGTCCGACATAGTAATTATATTACATATGTCAATAATTATGTTAAATAATACCTGTTTACCGGCCTCCTTCTTTTTTGTCTTGCAGGTTGAAATATCAGTAAAAAACATGCAGAACCAAAGATGGGGACCAAAATCCAAAGCCAGAGGGTCCTGGAAATCAGAGGGTCTTACAACATAACAGGCAGTACAGGCCATGGCTCAGGCTAGGCGTGGAACAGACTGCAGTTCTCTTCTACAAATCAATCTAGACTGGACAGATAGAACTCCAAGGGAGGAAAGAAAAATGAATCTGATGTTACTTCTTGAAACCACATTTTCTGAAGTCACCATTTTTATGTATCTATCAACTCATCATTTTTATGTATATATCAATATGATTTTATGATCTTATTTTTTCCTACTAATGTGATGAATTACCTTGATTGATTTTAGAATATTAAATCACTTTTGTATTCCTGGAATAAACCCTAGATGGATGCTTGATTTTTTCTAATTCCTTAGCAAAAATGCTAATATTTTATTTAGGATTTTGCATCTATATTCACAAGTGAGGATTTTTTTCCTCTCCTGACACCAACCAATTCTCCAACACAAACTGAGTGTCCTACAATTCAATTCAATTCTGACACTACCCAGAGTTAGCATTAGCCTCCACAGATTTAAGGCCTCAGCCCTACAAGACTGTCCCAATCAGACTCCAGTTGCAAGTCCTGGGCCACCCATACTTCTGGGCAACTGGTTACAAATTGGGGGTTCTTATGACCACCTCCCGCAGGCTTGACAATTTGCTAGAATGATTAGTGGAAAGCAAGAAAGTGCTTAACTTAATATTACTGGTTTATTACAAAGGATACAATTCAGGAAGAGCCAAATGGAAGTGATGCATGGAGCAAGGCAAGGGAGAATGAGCACAGAGCTTTCCTACCCTCTCCAGGCACACCACTCTCCGAGCACCTTGATGTGTTCACCAACCTGGAAGCTCTCTGAACCCCATCATTTACAGGTTTTAATGGAAGTTTCATTACATAGGCATGACTTTTTTTTTTTTTTTGAGACGGAGTCTTACTCTGTCGCCCAGGCTGGAGTGCAGTGGCACCATCTCGGCTCACTGCAACCTCCACCCCCCGGGTTCAAGCAATTCTCCTGCCTCAGCCTCCCAAGTAGTTGGGACTACAGGTGGACACCACCATGCCCAGCTAATTTTTGTATCTTTAGTAGAGATGGGGTTTCACCATGTTGGCCAGGCTGGTCTTGAACTCCTGACCTCAGGTGATCCGCCTGCCTTGGCTTCCCAAAGTGCTGGGATTATAGGCATGAGCCCTACATAGCAATGACTGATTGAATCTTTGAACACTGGTGATTACTTCAATCTCCAGCCCCTTGTCCCTCTCCCCTCCCCAGAAGTCAGTGGGTGGGGCTAAAAGTTCCAACCCTCTAATCATGCCTAGTTCTCCTTTTTTTTTTTTTTAATTGTTTATTTTTCTTGGCATGCAGAATAAGAGCTATTGTCTAGGTCTTTCTGGTGACCTCTTCATCCTGAACTACCTAGAAGCCTCCAGCCACTAGTCATTTCATTAGTATACAAGAGACACTCTTGCCATTGTGGAGATTTCAGGAGTTTCGGGAGCCATGTGCCAGGAACCAGGGACAAAACCCAAATATTTATTTTTTCTCATACCACAATGATTGACATTGGTCTGTAATTTTTTCTGCTTGTAATATCCTAGTCCAGTTTTTCTATTAAGGTTATGGCCACATAAAAAGAGTTGGGAACTATACTCTGTTTTGCTATTCTTTGGTAGAGTTTGTCCAAGTTTATGCAAGATTGGTATTATTCTTTTTTTTTTAGAGACAGGTTCTCACTCTGTCACCCAGACTGGAGTGGCAGTGATGCCATCACAGCTCATTCACTATAACCTTGAACTCCTGGGCTCAAGCAATCCTCCCACCTAAGCCTCCTAAGTACCTGGGACTACAGGTGCAAGCTGCCATGCCCTGCTAATTTTTAAATTTTTGGTAGAGGCGGTGCCTTACTGTATTGTCCAGGCTGGTCTTGAACTCCTACACTCAAGTGATTCTCCTACCTCAGCCTCCCAAAGTGCTGGGTGTATAGGTGTGAGCCACCACACACAGCCCATGGTATTATTCTTTAAATATTTGGAAGAATTAACTGATGAGGCAAGCCATCTGGGGCTTGGAATTCTTTGTGAGAAGTTCTTGAATAGATTCCATTTATTTATTAGATATTGGCTATTCAGATTTTACTTTTTTATGTGGGCTTTGGAAAGTTGTATTTTTCAGGGAGTTTGTCTATTTTATCCAAGTTGTCAATATTTTGGTGTAAAGACAATAATATTCTCTTATCTTTGTTATATTTGTGGGATCTGTACTGATATTCCTTTCTAATATTGAAAATTTGTCTTTTTTGTTTCTGTTGATCAGTATTGTTTGGAGTCTATCAATATAAATAACATTTTCAAATAACCAAATTTTGATTTTGTTGATTTTTCTCCATTGTATATGTGTTTTCTATTTCTTTTCTTTCTTTCTTTCTTTTTTTTTTTTTTTGAGACGGAGCCTCGCTCTGCCGCCCAGGCTGGAGTGCAGTGACACGACCTTGGCTTACCGCAAGCTCCACCTCTCGGGTTCACGCCATTCTCCAGCCTCAGCCTCCTGAGTAGCTGGGACTATAGGTGCCCGCCACTACGCCCGGCTAATTTTTTTTTTTTTAATGTATTTTTATTTTTATTTTTATTTTTTTTAAATTTATTTTTTATTGATAATTCTTGGGTGTTTCTCACAGGGGGGGATTTGGCAGGGTCATAGGACAATAGTGGAGGGAAGGTCAGCAGATAAACAAGTGAACAAACGTCTCTGGTTTTCCTAGGCAGAGGACCCTGCGGCCTTCCGCAGTGTTTGTGTCCCTGGGTACTTGAGATTAGGGAGTGGTGATGACTCTTAACGAGCATGTAGTAGAGACGGGGTTTCACCACATTAGCCAGGATGGTCTCGATCTCCTGACCTCGTGATCCGCCCACCTCGGCGTCCCAAAGTGCTGGGATTATAGGCGTGAGCCACCGCGCCAGGCAGATTTGTTTTCTATTTCACTGATTTATAATCTTTATTATTTACTTCTATTTTCCTTAGATATAACTTACTGTTCTTTTTGTTCTTAAACTAAAAAAATAAATCATTGACTTTCAGCCTGTCCATTTTTCGAATATATACATTTTTAAGGTTATAAATAACTCTCTAGTCCCTACATTAGCTGCATCCTATGAGTTTTTAGAAGTTACGTCTTTTATGGGGTCACATTCAGTTCAAAATATTTGCTAATATCTGTCTAGATTTCTTCTTTAATCTATGAGTTATTTAGAAATATATTTTTTATTTCCAGGCCGTGGAGATTATCTTTTTATTATTGAGTTCTGACTTAATTTTATTCTGGTCAAACAACATTCTCTGAATGATTTCAATGTTTTGAAATTTGTTGAGGCTTTCTTTATTGCCCATCATATGATCAATTTTGATACGTTTCATGTACACTTAAAAAGTAAATTCATGCATGCCAGTAATCCCAGCTACTTGGGAGGCTGAGGCAGGAGAATTGCTTGAACCTGGGAGGCAGAGGTTGCAGTGAGCCGAGATTGCACCATTGCACTCCAGCCTGGGCAACAACAGCAAAACTCCATCTTAAAAAATAAATAAATAAATAAAATAAATTCTATCATTATGGGTACAGAATTTGATACATATACAACAACTAAGTCAAGTCTGTTAGTTGCGTTATTTAAATCTTCTAGATCCTTACTATATTTTCTTGCTCTATAAGTTACCGAGAAATGTATCTTACAGTCTTCCATAATGATTGTGGATTTGTCACTTTCTTCTTTGAGTTGCTTAATTTTTGCTTTCTGTATTCTGAAGTTATAAGTATGTATAGATTTGTGATTTGATATCTACTTGTTGGATTGACCCATTATAATATGTACCTTTTAATATCTAGTAATGCTTTTTGCTTCAAAATCTTACTTCATACTGCTATAGAATGCCTGGTTTCTTTTGTTAGACTTTTACAGTCTATCTTTCCTCATCCTTTTTCTTTAATCATCGATCTCCATGTATTTAAAGTGTCTCTTTTAGAAGTCACATAGTTAGGTTTTGTATTTTTCATCCAGTATGATAATCTTAGTCTTTTTCTTTTTTTTTTTTTTTTTTTTATGGAGTCTCGCTCTGTCACCCCAGGCTGGAGTGCAGTGGCGCGATCTTGGCTCACTGCAACATCTGACTCCCTGGTTCAAGTGATTCTCTTGCCTCAGCCTCCAGAGTAGCTGGGATTACAGGCACATGCCACCACGCCCAGCTAATTTTTGTATTTTTAGTAGAGATGAGGTTTCACCATGTTGGCCAGGATGGTCTTGATGTCCTGACTTTGTGATCTGCCCACCTTGGCTTCCCAAAGTGCTGGGATTGTAGGCATGAACCACTGCACCTGGCCAATCTTAGTTTTTTATTTGGATTATTTAGTCTATTTAAATAATAGTAAAGTAATTATTGATATAAAGTTGGGTTTATTCTATTTGTTTTCTGCTTGACCCATTTGTTTTCTGTTGTTTTTCTTCTTTCTTGCATTCTTTTGGATTAAGAAAATATTTTCTATCATTCTATTCTTTACCTCAAGCTTGTTAGTTATACATTGTTTTGTTACATATTCTTTTTCTTTAGCTGTTATCCTAGAGATTAAACAACATGCAATCTTGACTTATTTCTGTGTAATACAAATTATTACTTTTACCAGTTCCCAAAACATTTAAAACTTTAGGAAACTTTAGTTTTATTTATCTCCTTCCTCATTTTGTGTTGTTGTTATACATGTTTAGTTCTACACATATATTTAAATTCCATAAGACATTATACCTATTGGGTTGGCAATAAATATTCATTAATAATTACCTATGTATTCATCCATTCTGGTATTTTTCTTCTTTTTTGAGAGACAGGGTCTTGCTCTGTCACCAAGGCTGGACTGGTGTGCTAGCACAATCATGGCTCATTGCAGCCTCAGCCTCCTGGGCTCAAGCAGTCTTCCCGCCTCAGCCACCTGAGTAGCTGGAACTACAGGCATGCGCCATTACGCCTGGCTAATTTTTAAATTTTTGTAGAGGTGAGATCTCACTATGTTGCCCAGGCTGGTCTCAAACTCCTGGGTGCAAGCAATCCTCCCACTTTGGCATCCCAAAATGCTGGGATTATAGGCACTCCTGGCATATATATATATTAAAATATATATACTAAAATATATATATATACATTTTAATTGAAATATGGTATTCACTCAGAAAACACGTACAGATCAATACATTTTCACAAGCAGAATGTGGTACATATATTTTAAAACATTAAATTCTGTTTAAAGAAGCAAAATTTTGTATTTTAGGAACACATTACTTACTGTTCAAACAGATGGTTTCCTGAGGAAATGTGTGTGACTTCACACTATGGGGCTGTCTTTGTCAGCCCTCCCAGACTGCCCCATCTGTGACTTGATTTTTTTTTCTCCTTGTCAAGGTGTCCTCCTCAATTCAATTCACCTCTGCTTCAGGCCAACCGAGACAGGGTCCTTTTGTCAACCTTCTGGCTTCCTTTGCCCTGAGGGATGGAAGCCTTTTCCCACAACCCCCATCAGCTTCTCTTTCTGCATGTTGCTGATCTGGAGACCTGCTGTCATTTGTGGCTGCTCTGAGACATGGCCTGGTCATGGGGGCAGAGCCTCCCTTTGACTGCACCATTTGTTAGCTGTGCTTTAGCCTTCTGTGGAGATTACGACTGGAAAGGCTTGAGACATTGATGACTGGTTCAGCAACAAGAGCTTGAACTGTATGGGAGGAAAGACTGAATACTACAATTTTAGCAGTCATTACTGGGGAAGCTGGCAGGAGGATCATTTGAGCCCAGGAGTTCGTGACAGCCTGGGTAACAGCAAGACCCTGTCTTATTAAATTATAATAATAATAAACTGAATTATGGACAAAACGAAGTTAACAAATTTTTTTAGCAGTCACCATTCCTTAAGCACCTACTGTCAGGTGCTCTGCCAGAAACTTCCATAGAGCATCTCATGAATCCTCAAAATAATTCTGTGAAGAAAATATCATTACTATCTGATATGGTTTGGCTGTGTCCCCAACCAAATCTCATCTTGAATTGTAGTTCCCATAATCCCCATGTGTCATGGGAGGGAGCCAGTATGAGGTAATTTAGTCATGGGGGTGGTTACCCTCATGCTGTTCTCATGATAATGGGTGAGTTCTCACGAGATCTGATGGTTTTATAAGGGACTTTACTCCTTTTGCTCAACACTTCTCCTTCCTGCTGCCACGTGAAGAAGGATGTGTTTGCTTCAATTTCTACCATGATTGTAAGTCTCCTGAGACCTCACGAGCCATGTTGAACTGTGAGACAATTAAACCTCTTTCCTTTATAAATTACCCAGTCTTAGGTATGTCTTTATTCGCAGTGTGAGAATGGATTAATACACTATACAACTTCAAATAAGGAAGAGGAAGCTCAGGGAAGCAATTTGCCTAAGGTCACACATCTAGTAAGTGCAGAGAGTGTTTGGATCAGATTTAATTCATGCTCTTTGCTCTAGGTCCAGTCACATCTTCTATGCCTATCTCAGCTGCTGACACGTGACTCAGCTGCTCCCATTTTCCTTGGAAAAGTAGGAGCTGGAAAGGACCTCAGAGGTCATCCACATCAACCATCTCATTTCACTGATGAGGAAACTGAGACTTGGACCAGGTCAGTGGTTGTCATTCACACCCACGTGCCATCCATACCCACGTGCCAGTCACTCCAAACTACACACATTTCTCCAAAGGCATCTGGGTGTTCCCACCTCTCCGCTTTTGCTAACAAGTTTCCCTCTGCTGGAAGTCCCCTTTCTCCTCATTTCACACTGTTAATGATCTTTTCAGCTTTCAAGATTCACTCCAAGCATCATTTCTCTCATCATCTCCTGAGTATCTGCAGGCTACACTTAGCAATTTCTACTGTGCAGGGGAGTTACCACAGCACGCCTGAGACTGCTAACCTTAGAAAGCCCTGCTTTCAAGGTTGGCCTTTCCAAGGCTGGCATGTAGGAGCTTGGGTTTCAGGAGAGTTCCCATGATTCCCTGATAAGAGTGGCTCATTGTGCCTGGACTGTTTGTGCAAACAGTATGGCTTATGTGAAACACCTGCTTTCCTTCTGGGAGTCTGGAATCTTGGTGCATGCTAGGCAGAGGTTGGCTACATGACCAGCCCTCAGTAAAAACTTTGGGTACTGAGTCTCTAATGAGCTTCCCTGATAATGGACAACATTTCACACTTGTCACAGCGCATTGCTAGAGGAATTAAACGTGTCCTGTGTGATTCCACTGAGAGAGGCTCTTGGAAGCTTGCCCCTGGTGGCTTCCAGACTTTGCCCCATGTGCCTTTTCCCTTTGCTAATTTTGCTTTATATCCTTTCATGGTAATAAATTACAGCCATGCTGATGGCTATACTTTGAGTTCTGTGAGTCCTCCAAGCAAATCACTGGACCTGGGAGTCTTAAGTGGTCTTAGGGATCCCCAGCGCACCTGCTATATGTTCTGCCATATGCTTGAATATAGATTTCCTGCATTAACACTCAAATGCTGCAACGTTTTGGTTTATGAATCTCTCACTCACACTGTCAAAAAGCAAGTTTGTGTTATTCTTCTTTTCATTTCAATAGGTTTTGGGGGAACAGGTGGTGTTTGGTTACATGGATAAGGTCTTTAGTGGTGATTTCTGAATTTTGGTGCACCCATCACCCAAACCGTGTACACTGTACTCCATGTGGGGTCTTTTACCCCTCACCCCCCTCCCACCCTTCCCCCAGAGTCCCCAGAGTCCATTGCATCAATTTTATGCCTTTGCATCCTCATAGCTTAGCCACTTATTTTTGTTTATTTATTTATTATTTATTTTTTGAGACAGAGTCTCACTCTGTCGCCCAGGCTGGAGTGTAGTGGCACGATCTCAGCTCACTGCAATCTCTGCTGCCTGAGTTCATGCGATTCTCCTGTCTCAGCCTCCCAAGTAGCTGGGATTACAGGCGTGTGCCACTACCCCAGGCTAATTTTTGTATTTTTAGTAGAGACGGGGTTTCACCATGTTGGCCAGGCTGGTCTTGAACTCCTGACCTCGTGATCCACCTGCCTCGGCCTCCCAAAGTGCTGGGATTACAGGTGTGAGCCAACGTGCCCGCCCTGCTTAGCCACTTATAAGTGAGAACATATGATGTTTGGTTTTCCATTCCTGAGTTACTTCACTTAGAATAATGGTCTCCAATTCCATCCAGGTTGCTGTGAATGCCATGATTTCGTTCCTTTTTGTGGTTCAGTAGTATTCCATGGTGTATATATATATATATACCACATTTTCTTTATCCACTCGATGATTGATGGGCATTTGGGCTGGTTGCATGTTTTTGCAATTGCAAATTGTGCTGCTATAAACATGTGTGTGTTTATAGCAAGGGAACAGCAAGAGAGTTTTGGTAGCCAGCTTCCAAGATGGCTCCCAATCATCCCTGCACCTGTTTTCATGCCTTCTCACATTGAGTAGGGTCAACTTATGTAATCGCTAGGTTATTGGGGAAATAATGGTGTGTGACTTCTGAGGTTAGGCCATAAAAGATATTATGGTTTCTGTCTTACTCTTTTGAGTCACTTATTCCAGGGGAAGTCAGCTGCCATGTTGTGAGGACACTCAAGCAATCCTATGGAGAGGCCCATGTGATGAGGAACTGAAGCCTCCTGCCAACAGCCACGTGAGGGCACCATCTTGGAAGCAGATCTGCCAACTTCACCCAAGCCTTCAGGTGAATACAGCCCTGACCGACATCTTCACTACAATCTCATGAGAGAACCTGCGCCAGCACTACCTAGCTATGATGCTGCAAAATTCCTGACCCATAGAAACTGTGAGATAATAAATGCTTGTTGTGTTAAGCCACAAGTTTTGTGGAAATTTGTTACTCAGCAATAACTAACATGAGAGTTAGCTGAAGGTCACATTCTTGTTGAGTAGTGGAAAGGGTTTTGTTAACCCTTTACCCACTGTGGTTCACTTGATAAATGATAGATGAATAAAGAGTGAAAATGAGCACAAAAGTGCCTAAGAAAATTTTCTTCTTTATTGGATGAGGAAAGGGTCTGGAACTAAACTAATGTAAAACTGAGAAAGGATGAGGGGTATAATCAGAATGACATACAAGCAATGAAAATGAATGAGCTAGAGCTAAACACTACTACATATATTAATATTAGCTGCATAATGTTGAGTAAAAAAAGCTAGTCCAGAAGACAAAATAGTGTAAGACATCCTTTTGATAAAGTTTTAAAAAAGTGAAACCAATGTATTGTTTAGATATAAATGGCTGTGATAAAACAAAAAACTCCAAAGGCAAGAGCATAAACTTTACAAAGTTTATCATAGTGGTCACCCCTATAGATAGGGAAGCAGGAGGATTGGTCAGAGAGGAGCATGTTGTAACTGTAAGTTATTGGTCATGTTGGTTCATGAAATATTCCTAATACTATTAAATAAATCTAAATAGAATAAAATAAATAGAAAGGGCCACGCATAGAACAAAGATGTTTTTGTACCAAGGACTGAGAATTATCACTAACCCAATCCAATAAGCCTGAGGTCCAATAAAAAGGGTGGTGGTGATGGGGGTTAGTCTAAGGCCTGAAGAAAGGGAGGGATGTTAACACTTTAAACACCGATAGTCGAATGTGAAGCGGAGGCAGGTGGTCAGTGGGATGGAGGCCACTCTAAACAAAATGTATGGTTTTTGCTATTTGGGAGTAAAAGGCAGCACAATTTCAGGACACTTTATTTTTTGTTTGTTTGTTTTGAGACAGAGTCTCGCTCTGTCGCCCAGGCTGGAGTACAGTGGTGTGATCTCGGCTCACTGCAACCTCCGCCTCCAAGATTCAAACAATTCTCTTGCCTCAGCCTCCTGAGTAGCTGGAATTACAGGTACGTGCCACCATGCCCAGCTAATTTTTGTATTTTTAGTAGAAACAGGGTTTCACCATGTTGGCCAGGCTAGTCTTGAACTCCTGACCATCTCCTTGTTGTGATTGCAAGCTCACTATATGTCTCAGTACAATATAAGAATCTAGTCTCCCATGTAGATCTTCCTACAGGAAAGAAACACACTGTTGGCAAATACAATGATCCAGTCTGACTGATAATTATGTTTTTCACTAGAAAGGAATTAACTCACACTCCAGGTTTATACATCAACTTCTTTTAGTTTGGTTAGCATGTGTCCTCTGGATCCTGCTTACCTCTGTGTGAACTAATGGAACCAGCGTTTTGGCCCTACAGAGTGAAGGACAGGATACTGGAAGAAGACAGTCCAAGGCATTGTTACCCAGTCATCCCCAGTCAGGTCTTGTTTGAAACTCCAACAGTTTAGTAATATACTAGTAAGTCAATTTGTAGCTCTACTTGAAGAAGGTTTGTGCCAAACAAGATAGTTTCAGTAACTAAGCTATGTTGAGTGATGTTCAAAACAATTGTTCTAAATTTTATTCTATAATGTCAGAGCAAGGTTCCAATGAATATCAATGCAAATATACAACACATTTAAATGGTTTTTAATTACATTCTATTTATACAGTTAGCAAATGTTGATCATATCTTATTAAAATAGGTCCATCTAGGAGACTGTGAACAAATTTCTAGGTTTGTCATTAAGAATCCCTGAATCTACTGAATTTTAGAATTTCGACACAATTCACATTTTTTCCAAATAATTATTTCTACTGTTTTATAAATAACTGTATATTGATAATGTTTGCTCAATAATATTGAGATGTTATTTACTGTTCATGATGTATGCAGGAGGAAGTCCAAGGCCAGGTTTTGTTCATTTCCTTTTCCAGGTCTTATATGGCTTGTGGCACTTCACTAACTAGGAATCATTTTCTTGAACGTTCACAAAACAGAAACTATCCTAACCGAAATCCAGTCAGATGATTTCAAAAAAGTAGATCTGAAATGCCTTTTGAGAGCTGCGAGTGCCTTCTGAGCAGTCCTGTGCCCAGGTGAATGCTTTATGTCAGCATTTTGCAAAATGTGTTCTGGGAAAAACCACATGGGAGGGATATTAATAGAGTGTTACTTTAAAGTTTCTGTGGTTAAAATGCTAGAGAAACACCAGACTAAACAAAGTTAAGCAAGTTCATCACGGCAGGCCTTCTCTGAACGATCTAATATTCTATTAACTGTGTTAAGAGACTGGCAGATTCCTCCCTCCTTCCCTCCTCCCCTCTTTCTCTCTTTCTTTTCTTTTCTTTCTTTCCTTCTTTTTCTCTTTTCTTTTCTTTTCCCTCCCTCCCTCTCTTTCCTTTCCTTTTCTTTCTTTCTTTCTGTCTCTCTCTCTCTCTCTCTTTCTTATTTTCTCCTCAGGAACACATAATGGCAAATGCTTCTTTATAGGGAATATTTCCCAACACAATCTCACAGAAGTGTCAGAGAAGGTATATCAGTTTCACACATGAATAGTTTTCGTTTTATGGATAGTTTCCGTTTTATAAATGTTCAAGAAAATGATTCATAATCACTGAACTGCCACAAGCCATATAACACCTGGAAATGGAAATGAACAAAACCCGGCCTTGGCCTTCCTCCAGCATACATCATGAACAGTAAAATAACATCTCAAAATTATTGAGGAACTAACACCTGTGGTAAGTGGCCGCCCTGGTAGAGAATCCAGGCCAGTATTCTCAAACTAGTAGTCTACAATCATGAGTCTCATTTCTCCTTGGTAAGATTTTTTTTTTTTTTTTTTCTGAGACAGGGCCTCATTCTGTCACCCAGGCTGGAGTGCAGTGGCACGATCTCAGCTCACTGCAACCTCCGCCTCCCAGGCTCAAGCCATCCTCCTACCTCAGCCTCCCGAGTAGTTGGGACTACAGGCGTGCACCATGATGCACAGCCTTTGGTTAAGAGATCTTGATTTTGTCTTCACCCTCCTCTCCCATAGGGAGGACGTTAGGACCCTTTCTACCCCTGTACCTCCAATCCTCCTTCCAAGTGGCACTGTCTGCATAGTTCTTGTACTCTACTCTTCCAGGCTCATAGTTCCTCATCTTCTGAACTAATCTTCTTCCCCATTATGTGGTCACAATACTACAGTGCATTTTTTGTTTGTTTGTTTTGGTTACTTGACTTTTTAAAATTGACAAGTCAGTCGTTCTCCTACATACGGGAAAAATGGGCCCTAAAGTATATATATTTACAGGTCTTGTTCTGTCGCCCAGGCTGGAGTGCAGGGGTGCCACCAAGGCTCACTGCAGCCTCGACCTCCCAGGCTCAAGCAATCCTCCCACCTCAGCCTCCAGAGCAGCTGGGACCACAGGCGCACACCACCACGCCCGGCTAATTTTTGTATTTTTTTTTTTTTTTTTTTTAGTAGAGATTGGGTCTCGCTATGTTGCCCAGGCCGGTTTCTAACTCCTGAGCTCCAGCGATCCTCCCAACTTGGCTTCCCAGAATGCTGGGATTACAGGCGTGAGCCAGTGCGCCCGGCCTAAATTAAATACTTTTAAGTTGCAGTGTCACCATTATTTTTTTCGAGCCTGTAGGGGTTATAAAAAGGAAAGTCCAGAGCTTAGGTATTGGAGGGGCCGATCTCGAGGTAGCACTTAGGCGAAAGGGATCCTGGCGCTATGGGCTTCAAGGGGGCCCCTCCGAAAAGCCTTCCACCCCGGCCCCCAATCCCGCGGCGCGCGAGTTCCGTGGAGGAGGCCCCCCCCCCTCCCGCCGCCGCCCGCGGCCCCAGAGTCGGCATTAGGGGTTCGCGTCCACCCGGCAAGGCCTCCCGTGAGCCCAGAGCAGGGACCTAAGAGGATGCGAGAAACCCTCCAGCAGAAAAAAGCCCGCAAACTCAGTGCACTCACGCTGTCTGAAAGAAGCCGAAAGTGGGCAACCGCCGGAAGCCGACATCCTGAGCCCGCATTTCCTCTCTAGGAATCCGGAGGTTTCCGCATCTCTATGGTCTGGGCCTCGAGCGGCGGAGCCTGTGGTCTCTGGCGCAAAGGAAAGTGAACTCCCAGCGAGGAGGGGAAGGAGCATCGGCTTGTCTCTTCGCGATCCCTTTCCTACCCCTTCTCACTCGTGCGCACCTGGCAGTACCACCAGCAGAGCCTCGGAAATTGCTTTCATCACGATTTAACAAAATGAAGACACAGGAACACAATAGGACACCCCCAAACTCAACAAGTTTCTCTAGCTTTTTGCCAGTAGTGTAGCGCACATGCATTTTAAAAATTTAGATGAAGTCTAACATTCATGCAATAACACAGCTGAAATGACGAGTAATAACAATAATAATAACCCAGAAATGTTTGACATTTGAAGTTCCTTTTGAGTTTGAACCCTAGGCTGGAACTGGATGAGCTGGCCTCGTCTCTCAGCACAGACCCTGTCCTCTGGTCCCTAAGGCCGCGAGCAGGAGAGACACACCTGTTCTTCCACTTGCTCCCAGGGCTCCAGCTGGCCCATCTGTTGATTCGAAGGTTCATGCTAACCAACTTATATATACTTTCTTATTTGTATTTTCCACTCTAAAAAGGGATAGGGAAAACAATGCAAATATAAATAACTGCAGAATCTACTAAAATTAGAATTGTCTAGGTTTACAAAACATATGGCATCCAACACAAATAAGGGTGTGGTGAAATTTGTTCATTCTGAGCAGACAGAATGTAAATATATGCATCCTGTTGAAAAACTACTTGGCATTTTATATCAAAAGCCACCGTGACTCATGGGATCCCATCTGTGAAAATTTATCTCAAGCAAATAATGCAAGAGAAAGGAAAAGCTGTATTTTTGAAGTGATTCTGCAATGGACAACTATTGTTATTGTTCGCCCAACATTCAGTTTTTCTTTTAATGATTTTAACAGTAGGATTTTTCTGTGGGAAACCTACTAGCCCTCAATCCACTTCTGGGGTGGGCCCATGACCCAGGCCTGGCCAATGAGAATATCCCAGCATGGCAAGGCAGTAAGACATGAAGTCATGAGCCAGGCTGAAGGCCCCGAGTCCTGGCTCTGCTGCTTAACAGATGCATGAATGTCAGCTTGTTATTCAGCTTCTCTGACTCTCAGTATACTCATTTGTTGAATGGGCACATTAATAGTCCCCTGCCTCACAGGGGTAAAGATTAAATGAATGAAGCAGGTATAACAGTGCTTGTTATGTCCTACCATGATCAGTTCCTACCTCTGTGACTCTGATCAATATTTCCTATGTCTAGCACGCTTTATTACCACCTTTCCTTTCTTTCCTTTTCTTTTTACTTTCCACATGTTGCAAAATCATCTACTGCATTATCCTAGACATTTATTTTATATTTTTCTTTCCTACGGGGAATACCCTGAAGGTGGGACTGTGTCTTATTCATCTTTGTACTCTGGGTGCTTAACACAGTTCCCACCCCAGAAATGGTGCTCAATAAAGGCTTCTTGAAGAAACGGAATAGCCTTGAGCCCAGAGATGAGAAAGAAGTTGGAACAACTAGTGAAAAGGTGATAAATCCTAGATGATAAACAAAAGGGGAATAGAGAGAACCACATGAATATGAACAATTTTCTTTAAAAAACAAAAAAATCTTGATCCCTGGGGATTGCAGACTCCCTATCTCCCTAGCCCTGGACTGGCTCCCATGTGGTGGACAGATGAGTTCTAAGGACAGACTTGTGCCTAAGATTCACTTTCTGAATTACTGCTTCCTTTTTCTGCCTTAGGAATCATCTCTTCCCTTGGAGACTAACAGGAGAAATTAGCATTCTTTTCAGATAGATCCAATCTGCCTTCAGGAAAGACCACCCTGCATGGCCAATATTCATGTGCAAAAATTCAGACATAAAATGCAAAGTGTAGAGGAGGCTTTAAGATACAGTAAACAAGGCCAGGCATGGTGGCTCATAACTGTAATCCCAGCACTTTGGGAGGCCAAGGCAGGAGGATCCTTTGAGTCCAGGAGTTCGACACCAGCCTGTGCAACCTAGCGAGACCCCCATCTCAACAAAGATATAGTAAGACACTAGGGAAAGGACAAGCTTCATTAGGTGCCTGGAGGAGATGGGTCAGGCCAGCCTGGAAACCCTTGAAAACCCTTTCTAATGAGTGATTGCTCATCTTTTGATGGTGATACTGAACGAGTGATACCTCATCTTTTGATGGTGATACTGAACGAGTGATACCAGCATCAATTTCTCTGCTGTACAAGACCCTCCTGGAATCCATCTGAGACTCAGAAATTCTCAGGTTTGAAAGAGATGGACAGCAGCACAGTTTGCCATTGAGTATAGAGTAGATCTCATCTACAACTTTGGACTGTGGCCACTGAAGCTGGGAACACTCCAAAGACACCCAGTTCCCTGGTCTGTGAGATCATCTGCTTAAAGTACAAAATTAGTTGTTAGAAAGTTTTTCCATGAAGTCCTAATTAGTATTAATGTAATAGTGTCTTAATTCAGGTATTGGTAACCCTTAGCAATCTTCGGTGAAGCATCCAGAACCTAACAGATAGAGGACTTCCTGACTTAACTGACTTCTCCTACCACCAGATTCTGCAATTTAGCAAACATTTTCACTTTTTTTTTTTTTTTTTTTTTTTTGAGACGGAGTCTCACTCTGTTGTTGCCCAGGCTGGAGTGCATTGTCATGATCTCGGCTCATGCAACCTCTAACTCCCGGGTTCAAGTGATTCTCCTGCCTCAGCCTCCCAAGTAGCTGGGATTACAGGTGTGCGCCACCACACCCAGCTAATTTTTGTATTTTTAGTATGGATGGGGTTTCATCATGTTGGCCAGGCTGTTCTCGAACTCGTGGCCTCAGGTGATCTGCCTGCCTTGGCCTCCCAAAGTGCTGGGATTACAGGCGTGAGCCACCATGCCTGGCCTAAACATTTTCACTTACAATATTAATTATAATTTTTTAAGAATAATTAGATTTTCTCATAGCAAGCAAATGAATTATTAGAAAGTGGAGGCTTTGCCCAGAGGTACGCATGTTAGTAAGCAGCCAAACCAAGACTCAGCCATGGTTTATTTTGTTCTGAATCCTGTGCTCTTTCCATGACTGCAGTGCTCGGCCTCCCTGAACTGCTAGATAACAGTGACATAAATTCAGTGAAATAAATTCTGGCTGTGTTGGCCAGGCACGGTGGCTCATGCCTGTAATCCCAGCACTTTGGGAGGCCAAGGCGGGCAGATCACTTGGGGTCAGGAGTTTGAGGTCAGCCTGGCCAACATGGTGAAAGCCCAACTCTACTAAACAAACAAATGAACAGAAAAACAAAGCAAAACAAAAAAACAAAAATCAGCCAGGCATGGTGGCATGAGCCTGTAGTCCCAGCTACTCAGGCAGCTGAGGCAGGAGAATTGCTTGAACCTGGAAGGTGGAGGCTGCAGTGAGCCAAGATTGCACCACTGCACTACAGCCTGGGCAACAGAGTGAGACTCCATCTCAAAATAAATAAATACATAAACAAACAAACAAACAAACAAATAGATAAATAAATTCTGGCTGTGTCTACCTGGGTATGGGATTGATTGATCCATGACTGGGAAATTTTGGACAAGTCTGTTAGAAAGAAGGTGAGGGGCTCTTCTTGAAAGGCTCTTAAGAAGGTAGTAGGCCAGGTGCAGTGGCTCGCGCCTGTAATCTCGGCACTTTGGGAAGCCGAGGTGAGTGGATTGCTTGAGCTCAGGAGTTCAAACCTGGGTAACATGGCAAAACTCCGTCTTCACCAAAACGACACCAAAAAATTTAGCTGGGCATGGTGGCACATGCCTGTAGTCCCAGCTACTCAGGAGGCTGAGGTCAGAGGATCACTGGAGCCCGGGAGGTTGAGGCTGCGTGAGCCGAGATCACGCCATTGCACTCCAGACTGGGTGGCAGTGAGACCCCTGGGCCCAGAGAAAAATAAAAAGAAATGAAAGTAGCAAATGTGGCAGACTTAAGCTGAGAGGAGGGAAGACCTAACTCATGAGGGATGGGACACTTGGAGCAAACAGAGGGTCCTGGGATCTAGAGGTTTCACAATGATGAACAACACGTAAGTGAACCCTGAGCAGAACTGAATGCTGGACTTAGAGGGCAAATATACAAGTTCAGACTTTCCAAGACGACTCAGCTCAAAGTTAAGATCAGGATATGGCCATGGAAGTGGATAGCTGAAGTGAAGCAGAAGCAAAGATCGCTGGAAGGGAGGAGGTTAAGGTCAGAAGGTTGGGGAATTCATCCACTGGGACCCTGAATTCACCCAGGATGGACAAGAGGAGGATGTGGGTAAGGTGCTCAAGTTCTGTGGGGGAAAATCTGGAGGAAGACAAGAGTGCAAGGAGGAGGAGAGGGGTGGAGAGGGGTGTGTACGTCTCAGAGGAGGAAAGGTTTAGCACCAAAGTAGAAGAGCGATGCCTCAGAAGTGGCAATGGCAAGCTTGGGGAACTCCTATTACCAGCCTGGAAATAGGGTGATGACAGGGGAGTAAAGCAACCTCCCCTGTAATGGATGTGACACCCCGGGGGACAAGCCCAGTTGCCCTTAGGAGGAAGATCTAGTAGAATATTCCAGGAGGACAGAATGCTCATTCTATTATCATTATTTTTTTAGAGACAAGGTCTTGCTCTGTCACCCAGGCTGGGGTGCAGTGGTGCAATCATAGCTTACTGCAGCCTCACACTCCTGGGCTCAAGTGATCCTCCTCCCTTAGCCTCCCAAGTAGCTGTGATTACAGGTACATGCCACTACCTGGCTCATGTGTTTTAAAAGATTGAGATATAATTCACATACCATAAAATTTACCCTGTAAAGTATACAACTCAGTAGTTTTGGTATATTCACAGGCTGAATCTCTACTACAAATTCCAGAACATTTTCAAGAAGAAACACTATACTCATTAGCAGTCACTTCTCATTCCTTCCACCTCTAAGGATTTGTTTTTTGTTTTTGTTGTTTTTTTTTAAATGAAGTCTTACTCTGTTGCCCAAGCTGGGGTACAGTGGCACAATCTTGGCTCACTGCAATCTCTGCATCCTGGATCCAAGTGATTCTCCTACCTCAGCCTCCCAAGTAGCTGGGATTAATAGGCGTGTGCCACCATGCCCGGCTAATTTTTGTATTTTTTAGTGGAGATGGGGTTTCACCGTGTTGGCCAGGCTGGTCACTAACTCCTGACCTCAAGTGATCCGCCCGCCTTGGCCTCCCAGAGTGCTGAGATTACAGGCGTGAAACACTGCGCCTGGCCGGGATTTGTACTTTTTAATAAAACACCACATTTGCTGTCAGTAGGGTGGCTTCAATTTTGAACTCAGAAGGAATCTCTACTAAAGATAAAGAAAGATGAGAAAAAAAGGACAATTAGCTTTTCCAAGGTTCAGGTGATGTAATAAGACATAAAGATAAAGATGGATGGACGGATGGATGGATGGATGGATAAATGGTTAGATAGACAGGATAGATTGATTGACTCACAGATAGAGAAAGCGATTATTAGGTTCACACATCAAAACAAAGAGAAATGAACCTAGGGAAAGTGGATCTTTAGAAGCAACACCTGAACTGGATTAAAAATGCATTCTTGCAGCATTTAATGTTTCTTTGTGTCTCCTGTATCAATCATCTTCCTGTGCCCTTCCAGACATTTCCATTTCTGGGAAAACCAAGGGTAAAATGGGCAGGAGTTTTGGAAAATCCCTGGCTTTGGAAAACCATAAGACAGACACTTGTTCCCTATCACCCTCTCAGCTCCTTACAAAGAGCGGTGGTGGCTGCTGGAAGCTGAAGGAGGAGGTGGGACCCCCCCAACCTCCAACACACCGCTGTGGTGCCTGAGCCATCCCGTCACAGTCAGGCAAGGGGAGAATCTGGGCAGTTGGCAGAAACACCGAGGGAGCCACAAGCCTCCAGGTGGATCTTGGGGGCCTGTGTCAGTAGAGGACCCTCAGTTGGCGTGCATTCTGTTTAAGCATCCTTTGCAGGGTGGGAGTGTTTGGCTAAAGAAAGGGGCTGCGGTGAGATTGATACGCATGGAGTGCAGCAACTAGTACATTTTCCTGAGGCCTTTTCTTCTAAAGCAGGTCCCTCTTGCTCCATCCCCGATCTCTGTCTGATAACTTGTGGGGAATGTTGATGGTAGCACTCAGCTCTTTTGAATGTCTGCCACATGGAATCCCATTTTGGGGCGGCTGGTCTAAGTTCAGAGGGGCCTTGACTTAGGGGGAGCACTGTTCCCACTCTGCTACACCTCAGGGCTGATTGAACTTTTTACTCTACTCAGAATACTGACCTCATAGGATTTCAAAATTTGAGGGGACTTTTGAATTCATCACGTCTGATTCTTTCTGAAATTACATATTACTAGTGAGAAACTAGAGAATCAGAGAGGTTAGGTAACTTGATCAAAGTCACCCATCCTCAGTGGGTGTGGTGGCACACATCTGTAATCCCAGTTACTTGGGAGGCTGAGGCTGGAGAATCGTTTAAGCCCAGGAGTTGGAGTCCAGCATGTGTAACACAGCGAGACCTTGTCTCTACAAAACATAAAAGAATTAGCCTGGCGTGGTGGTGCATGCCTGTAGTCTCAGCTACTCGGGAGGCTGAGGCAGGAAGGTTTCCTGAGCCCGGGAGTTGGAGGTTGCAGCGAGCTATGATCGTGCCACTGCACTCCAGCCTGTGCAACAGAGCTAAAAAATAATAATAATAATAAAAATAAATAAATAAATAAAACAAAGTCGCCCATCCAACTAATCCATAGTGACAGAAAGCAGGTCAGTTGTTGTGTGGGTACAGTGTAGGGGGAGGAGGTGAAGGTCAGAAGGTGGTGCAAAGAAGTTCTGGAAGATGATGGATAGGTTCCCTATCTTGATTGTGTGTATAGTTTCATGGGTGTATATATATGCCAAAACGTATCAAATTGTACACTTTAAATATGTGCAGTTTATTGTATACCAATTATACTCGACGAAGCTGTGAACAAAAGGTCCCTATCTGGTCAGAAGCAGAGGAGGGATAAGAGCACACATCTTGTGCTTCGTGGTCTTCACACCGCCCTAACCCCAGCACTGTCTTAAAACCAAAGCTTATTCTAAGTCATAAAAGTACCTTTACCCATATTGTCATTTTTTAAAACTCTGTATTTATAAATTTTCTACAATAAAAAATAATAACACCCTTAAAACAAGTAGCAAATGCCCTTCAACAGTTCCAATCTGACCCGGTCCTTAGATGGAATTGTACCCTACAGAATTGGGAAGGGGTGGGGAACAGAGAAAGGTGTGAGTTTTTTCTTTTTTCCTGTGTTCATCTTGAGCAATGCATGTGCCAAATATCTTTTCTGGATGCATCAAGTGAATTTAATTTAGGATAAAAAAATTGAGAGGAGCCAGGTTTCTATTATAGGACTGTGGTTTGTGGTGGTATCTGGTGGTCCCCACTAGGTCGAAATAGTTTCCGAACAACCCCTAGATGAGGAAGATGCAGGAAGCCTTCTAGGAAGTACCAACTCTTCTTTTTCTCCTTCTTTCCCTGTTCAAACACCCAGGGCCACGAGGTGTGGCCAGCTTCCGGAGGTCCAACATAGCTTCTTTGTGGAGCATGTGAAAGTGCAGAGACAAAGGTCGGTGTGTCCAACCATCACTTCCCTTTATTGTTGAACTTGGGCTGACCCATGAGGAGCATAGAGACTCTGCCCAGCTGGCTCGATATGCTCAGTGTGGAAAATGAGGCCCTTTGGTTTCCCACCAGAGTATGTCTTCATGCTGTATTGCCTAAAAGGACCTAAGAAGAAACATTCATGCAACTGAAGGTTTTTCTGTCTGTATGATTTTTTTAGAATTGCAAATGTAATATACACTTATCATAATTTCAAACAAGACAATTAGATGAAATGTAAGCAAGGGTAAAGGATGGGCAGTGACTCTGGGAGTCAGATGAACCCGACACCATTTCTGTCCAGGTCAGGGAGATGTCTCTTTGTGCACGTGTGGGAGGTGCTGTACCTGAGTTGTCCAAAGTGCTGGGGGACAGTGGATGAACTCTGAGACCGAGATCTGGGTGTGCACACTACCATAGACATTTAACCCATACGCTGCCTCTTCACACTGTGCCTCCCCTGTGTCCCTTCCAGCCCCCAGAATTTTTGCCCTTCTCTGCCTGACTTCTGTGCTCCAGGAGGCTAACTCTAAAAGACTGCAGACCCATTGCCCTCTGGATTTGGGTCAAGACTGAACACTGGGAGGAAACAGGAGATGGAGGGCAGGAGGAGAGAGAGCCAGGATATGTATTCCCTCAGGCTTTCTCCTTCCAAGATGACGGACCCCCCAGCAGGGCCCTGGCTCTCCATCCTTAAATGCCTAGATAATGCATAGTAGCTTTCCACGGTTGCTATTATATTACCTGGGATCTTTAACATCCCTTAGTGGCTCCTTTAACCCTGCCCCACTTCTAAGAAGTCCCTTCATGGAAGTCTTGGCCTGGCAGCGGTCTGAAACATCCATCCTGTTGAAATGAACTGTTTAAGTTTCTGTCTCTTTTTCCAGACTTTGAGAAGGGCACAAAGGCAGGGAACATGTCCTTTTAAGCTTTAGTGCAGCGCTTGGACTGAACTAAATTGTTGGGTTGACTAGGGGTGTTGCGACATTTTATTGAGATGATCTTAGACCTGGATTTTAAAGGGCACTGCTGCTTGCATGTGCTGTCTGGATGAACACATGACTGTACCGAGATGAGGTTTTAGCCTACAGGGAACAAGGTCCAGGACCGTGTAGATCATGTTGTACAATACCCAGGGCAGCATGACTCCGCTTAGGGTCTGAATCACACTCTTTTGTTGATAATGATGCAGAGGACACTGGTCACAAAACTGATGATGATGTTGATGATAATGGAATGTCCATTTACTGACTCAGTCAGAGTCACAGGAGGATTTAATTTTAGTACTGGTTTATTGCAAGGTAATATCTGTTTTTTTTGGTCCTTTTTTTTTTTTTTTTGAGACAGAGTCTCACTCTGTCACCCAGGCTGCAGTGCGGTGGCACGATTTTGGCTGACTGCAACCTCTGCCTCCTGGGTTCAAGCGATTCTCCTGCCTCAGCCTCCTAGGTAGCTGGGATTATAGGCATCTGCCACCATGCCCAGCTAATTTTTGTATTTTCAGTAGAGATGGGGTTTTACCATGTTGGCCAGGTTGGTCTTGAACTCCTGATCTCAAGTGATCCACCTGCCTTGGCCTCCCAAAGTGCTGGTAGTATAACAGGCATCAGCCACTGTACCTGGCCTCAGTTTTTGTTTTTGTTTTTGTTTTTTTTGGAGACAGGGTCTCACTCTGTCACCCAGGCTGGAGTACAGTAGTGATCCTGAGCTCAAGTGATCCTCCTGCCTCAGCCTCTCCAGTAGCTGGGACTACAGGTACGCACCACCATCCCTGGCTAATTTTTAAAACTTTTTGTAGAGACAGGGTCTGACTATGTTATCCAGGTTGGGTCTCAAACTCCTGGCCTCAAGTGACCCACCCGACTCAACCTTCCAAAGCATTGAGATGACTGGGTCAACCTTTTAATCGAGGTAAAGTTTATATTCAAGGTACAGTTTACATATAATTACACGCTCTAATTTTAAGAATAGTTGGATGAGTTTTGGCAAACTTATTTCCCTGTTTAACCAGCACTCCCATCAAGATAGAAAACATTTTTTATCCCTTTAATCCCTGACCCAAACCCTCCAAATTTCTTTTCTTTTCTTTTTGAGATAGATTCTTGCTCTGTCGCCCAGGCTGGAGTGCAGTGGTGCGATCTCGGCTTACCTTGGCCTCCTGGGTTCAAGTGATTCTCCTGCCTCATTCAGCCTCCCAAGTAGCTGGGATTACAGGTGCCTGCCACCACATCCGGCTAATTTTTGTATTTTTGGTAGAGACAGGGGTTTCACCATGTTGGCCAGGCTGGTCTCAAACTCCTGACCTCAGGTGATTCTCCCGTCTCGGCCTCCCAAAGTGCTGGGATTACAAGCATGAGTCACCATGCCCGACCCCTCTAAACTTCTTGACCTTGTGTCCAACAAACTCCTAGTCACCACCCTCAAATTATGCTAATCCTTGCCTCTGCACCTTTTCTCGTGCTGTTCCCTGTGAGGAAACTTAGCTTGCCCCTACACCTGGTTAACTTCCTATTTTCTTTTAAGACTCCTCTTCCAGGAAGCCTTCCTGATCTTCTCTTCCATTCAGGATGGGTGAGGTGCCTTTCCACAAAATCCTGTATTGCATTGACTACATCTTCATCACACATAGATTTTATTTTATAACATTTTTGTCTAAATATTCTTTTTCCACTTTAAACTCTGAGCTCCTTGAGACAGGAACTGGGTCATATTCTTTTCTTTCTTTTTTATATTTGTATTTTTCTGGTCTTATTCTCATAGAAAGGACTGAGTCATATTCTGCTTTGAATTCCAGACTCTAGCACAATGGCTGGCAAACAATATGTTTGTTGATTAAATAAATCGATGAATTAAATCAATTTTTTCCCCTAGGACACTGGCATGAAACTTTGAATACCATATTATATGACAGGCTCTTTCAGTTGCAAGAAACAAAGACTCAGATATGTGGGAGGATTCCTGAAGATACCCTTGCCCTTGGTAAGGCACTGACCCAACTTAGTCCGAGGGGCTTGTCTGTGTCATGGCCCCTCCGCTGCTCTCTGTTCAGCTTGTTGCTTCCCTTTTTTTCTTTTCTTTTATATGTATATTTTTTGAGACAGAGTCTCGCTCTATTGCCCAGGCTGGAGCGCAAATCTCAGCTCAATGCAACCTCCGCCTCCCAGGTTCAAGCGATTCTCCTGCCTCAGCCTCTCGAATAGCTGGGATTACAGGCATGCGCCAGCATGCCCGGCTAATTTTTTTGTATTTTTAGTAGAGATGGGTTTTTGCCATGTTGACCATGCTGGTCTCGAACTCCTGACCTCAGGTGATCCCCCGCTTCGGCCCCCCAAAGTGCTGGGATTACAGGCGTGAGCCTCCGCGCCCAGCCTGTTTGCCTCCCTTTTCTGATCAGCTTCCTCTGCTCACCTTTCATTTCTCCTTCCTCATAACTTCAGCTTGCATTTGGTCTCAGCTTCCTGTGGCCCTGACTTTATCTGACTCAAGTTGGCATTTGTGAAGGTAATAATCTAACAAGCTCCTCTCCATTTTTCGGATCCACATCATGGTCCTATCATGTGGGGAACTGGCCTCTGGTCCAATGAGCAAAGATGGGTCCCACAAAATGTAGTTGCTTGGAGAGCAGGGCCTGACAGAAGGGGTGGGGAGGAGAGTGGCAGGCACTGAGGCCTCTCCTATTCTATTAGTGAGCAAAGTGCCTTTTATTTTTGCCTCTCTTTGCTCCTGAATAATTTTTCTCATCCTTCATTTTAGGAATGCCACTTATCTTCTCGATGCTTAGGGTTTCTAGAGACAAGGGATGTTGAAGCTGGAAGGAACTTCATAGCTCATCTTGGTCAGATCCCAGCACGTGCTCTGTATAACACTAGGCTCAAAAGATGCTTCATGAGAAAAAAAATCAAGATATTCCAGCATTTTCTTTGGATTTAAACTCACACCAGGCTCAAAAGATGCTTCATGAGAAAAAAAATCAAGATATTCCAGCATTTTCTTTGGATCTCAGCTCACACCAGGAGCATACTTCTCAGTGGTTCAATTTGCTTGGCAGGATCTCTGGTCTTCTGCATGGATGGATCTCTGCAGGGTCCAGCGTCCTCTAAATTGGAGGCTCTAAATCAGGGATTCCTGAAAAGGCACAAGAGAGGCCCAAGCATGAACCTCTTGAAATTGTTTGCAAACTTCAGTCAGTGTTGTGTACATGTGCATGTGTGTGTGTTCCTGAGTGTCTGTAGCTTTCATCAGATTCTTACAGGTAAATATCACCCGAGAGAATGGATAAGAACCACTGCTTTTTTTTTTTTTTTTGAGACAGAGTCTCACTCTGTCACCCAGGCTGGAGTGCAGTGGCTCGGTCTTGGCTCACTGCAGCCTCTGGGTTCAAGTGATTCTTGTGCCTCAGCCTCCTGAGTAGCTGGGATTACAGGTTGCTCCACCATGCTGATTGATTTCTGTATTTTTAATAGAGATAGGGTTTTGCCATGTTGGCCAGGCTGGTCTTGAACTCCTGACTTCAAGTGATTCACCTGCTTGGGCCTCCCAAAGTGCTGGAATTATAGGCGTGAGCCATCACACCCGGCCAAGAACCACTGCTTTAAAGGGACATTGGTTGACTGTGCCTTCCTAAGGTAAAGTCCTTCTTGTTTTCTTCCAACTTAAACATTTTATCTGCTACACTCAATAACCATCGAGTATGTTTAAGAGAAAGTGCTTTATATAACAAAGCAGAAAGGCTCTTGATAATAACTTAGAGGCTTCATCCTTGCATTTTTCTCAAGATGAAAACGCTAACATAATGAGCTGTCAAGGTAGGTTCATCAATTGTAACAAATGGGCCACTCCAGTGGAGGATGTTGATCATGGGGGAGGCTGTGCGTGCGTGGGGAGAGGGGATATATGACGTGTCCCTATACCTTCCGCTCAATTGTGCTGTGAACCTAAAACTGCTCTAAGAAATAAAGTCTATTAAAACAAGCAAACCAGCCAGCTGCAGTGGCTCACTCCTGTAATTCCAGCACTTTGGGAGGCCGAGGTGGGCAGATCGATTGAGCCCAGGAGTTTGTGAAACTCCCTCTCCACAAACAATTTTTGTAAAAATTAGCTGGGTGTGGTGGCACGTGCCTGTAGCCCCAGCTACTGGGGAGGCTGAGGTGGGAGGATTGTTTGAGCCTGGGAGGTTGTAGCTGCAATGAGCCATGATTACGCCACTGCACTCCAGCCTGGGTGACAGAGCAAGACCCTGTCTCAAAGAAAAAAGTTAAACAACAACAAACCCAAACCAACCAACTAACCGAAACACTAAGAATCAGAGAAGTGAAATATAATTCGCTTCATCCAGACAGCTAGCCCGGTGAGGACTACAACCTTCCCCTCTTCCTTCTTCACTTCTTTGCTCTCTCTTTTCAAACCCACATCTTAGCAATTCCTCTGCTATTGGGTCATTAAATCGCCACCTCTAATTTTTTTTCTAAGCATGTATTGAGGGCCAAGCACTGTGTTACACATCTCCTCATTAAAATGGTATAGCAACCTTTTCTGGTCGATATTATGATCCCATTTTCCAATTTTTACTTTTGAGTGAAGGACATTGATTCTTAGAGATTGTAAGGAACTTGCCCAAGGCTGCCGGCTGGTTAGTGGCAGAGCTGGGATGGGAAAGTCCGTATCTTCCACCGCGCTGTATTAGTGAGGGCTCTTTGTGTCACTTCTGTGCATAACTCCGCCCCAAGTTAAAAGGCTCGCTGCTCTCGACAGGTCCTCCTCCTCCTCCCGCCAGGTCCTCCTCCTCCCGCCAGGTCCTCCTCCTTCTTCTCCTCCTCCCGGGGCCCTGCCCTGCGGGTCTCACCTGCTGCTCCGCGGGGGCCGGATAGCGCCCCCTGGCGGCAGGTGGGCGCCCGTGCAGCGCATGCTAATGAGCCCGCGGCGCCGCTCGCGGATTGGCTGGCGCGGATTCCAGCTGCTTTCCAAGTCAGCGGCGCCTAGTGAGAGTCAGGGGGGCCGGCCCGCGCCCTCCCCGCCCAGCCGCCTCCCCGTTGACGCCCAGGGCTGGGGCGAGCCAGGCTGCCTTTCGAACTTGGGGGGCTTCTCCTCTTGTCTCCCACTGGTGCTCTGGCTGTGAATCCATCCAGGGGCCAGGATGACAATCCGACACCAAGGCCAGCAGTACAGGCCGAGGATGGCATTTCTCCAAAAGGTAACCCTGGCCCCTCACCTGGACCCTGGAAGGAGGGCGGGGGACCGCATCTGCGAAGCGTCCGAGGACAAGAGGGGCAGGAGTGGAGGGCACCCCTTTGGGTCGATTTGTGCTGCTCGATTTTATTAAGTGACTTCTTTGCTGTGTGTGTCGATATTGATGGCTATAATAATTAGGTTTTCGTGTGCCCTGCCTGTAGTGGAGAATCTGAAGCCAGCGCTGATGGTCTGCGGGAGGTGAAAACAACCTGTTACTCGGGAGAGGCAGGTTCAGTTCAGGCTGTGGCAGATTTGAGACAGCCTGCCGATATTGTTGTAAGACGACCAGATGTGACATTGCCATTTTTGCCTTTTTTTTCTGATCCCAAACTGCACTATTTTAAAGTGTGTGTGTGTGTGTGTGTGTACACATAGACCATGAAAACGGGGTGATTTGTAGGATAAAGGGCCACCCCATTTACAATGTCCTGAGAGCCCTCATTTGAGTGTGTCTATCTGTGCATCTCCTGCTGTCTGCGCTGGCGGCAGAAGTCCCAACCTTTTCACTTCCCTTGCGAATGCTTTCCCAGACAAAGTGACCGGGCACAGGGTGTGCACACAGGATGGACATGTGGGAGGTGGAATGCACCTGTGGGGTGATGTGTTTAGGGACAAAGTGGTTCATTTAGTTCTGAGCTTCTGGTGTAATCACTGTCCGATGAGATCTACAGAGGATTAGGTGCCGGGTCACATCTTTGTCCTTCCTCCCACCCGTAGCCACTTTTCACAGCCTAGTGTCCATCTTCTTAGGCTTATCTTGTTGAGTAGAATTAGTTGAATGTTTTGTGACAAGCTGGGCTCTCCCTGAGCCCCTGGAGCTCAGCAAATTGGTATAGTCAGTGACCGCTGTCCTGATTTGCCTAGGACTTTCAATGCTAAAACCTGGACAGTCCTGGGGACCCCGAGACAGTTGGTTGCATTTGGTCCACCTGTTTCAAGATGCTCGTGCTCATCTTCCGGGTAGCAGAGGTGTGGGTATCATCTGTAAAGCAGACAGGCTGAATGTTGTCTCACTCAGAAAGAACCCTGAGAGCCTGTATTGCAGATACCAGTTACTAAAAGCAGAAGAAACTGCCTAAGTCGGCTATCTCAAAGCCACACATCATCTTCCAGGATTTATCCTAGGACTGTCTCCTCCCAGGCAGGACAGCTCTGGCTTGGAGGCTCAGAGGGTAATTGTCGAGAGATAAATTCAGTTTGTTTATTGAATCTCTGGCATTCTTTTCCATCATGACTCTTCTCTGATAGATTCTCCTCTCTTTACCTTGGTCTTCTGACTAGTGTCTTGGTCTCTAGTTTCTCTCCTCCACCCCAGGCTTCCCTCCTCCTCCCCAGCCACCCCTCCTTCACCCCGGCATCCCCTCCTACATCCTAGCCTCCCCTCCTCCACCCCAGCATCCCCTCCTCCACCTCAGCATCCCCTCCTCCACCCCAGCATCCCCTCCTCCACCCCAGCCTCCCCTCTTCCACCCAAACTCTCCCTCCTCCACCCTAGTCTCCCTTCCTCCACCCTAACCTCTCCCTCCTCCATTCCAGCTCCCCTCCTCCACCCCAGCTCTCCCCCCTCCACCCCACCTTTCCCTCCTCCACCCCAGGTCCTCTTCCTCCACCCTGTCTTCCCCTTCCTCTACCCCATCCTCCTCCTCCTCCCCAGCCTTCTCCTCCTCCATCCTAACTTACCTCTCCTCTACCCTAACCTCCCCCTCCTGCATCCCAGCTCCCCCTCTTCCACCCCTGTCTCCCCTCCTCCATGACAGCTTTCCTACACACACTGTTTTTTTTCCCCCAAATCAATGGTGACCTCCTTGACCTGAAACGCTCCACTGGCTTCCCACATTCCCAGCATAAAGTCCAACCTTCCCCTGAGCAGCCTGGTTACCCAGGATTCCGTTGCCACCATCTTCCTGGCTTTGCCTCCTGCCTGCCTTCCACACCTGCCCTCTGGGAAACAACAAAGCAGCCACAGGCACCCCTGGGCTCCTGCCTCAAACACTTCCTTCCTTTTTAGGAACCCGGTGCCCTTTCATGCCTCAGGGTCCGTCTGCTGGGAAAGTCCTTTCTCCCCCTCTCGCTTGCCAAGCTCCACTTCTCTTCCCATGCCCAGCTCAGTCACCCCTCGGCTGTGAAGGCTGGTTCTCCTAATGCCCCTGGGCAGGACAGCTCCCTTCTCTGTGCCCTACAGACCTTGCCACACCTCCAGCATTGCTCTTTCCCTAGACCTTGTGCTGGCAAGGGTCCTGTCTATGTATCCTCTATATCTATGTATGTATTGGTCATGTCACAGAGCTCCTTGGAGCAGCGGACAGAATAAAGGTCTGCAGAACAGGTCTCAAGAGCCCATGCCAGGTGATCCTTAATGAAGAACCAGCTACATTCGATGTTCAGCTTTCTGGAGAAGGGCCTGGAACAAAAAAATGTGGACCTGGGTGCAACTGTCACTCATCACTTGTTCCATGCGTGTGATGAAGTACGCCGTGTCTGTGATGGTGTGGAGGGGTGGGCATTATGTGCATTATCTCATCTATTTCATTAGCTGGAGGTTATGGCCACCATTTTACAGAGAAGAAAGCTGAGGCTCAGAGAGGCTAAGCGGCTTGCCAGTCACGCAGCCCTAGGTGGTGAAACCAAGAAGAAATACAGGAGTGGTCATTGTCTGTCACAAGTTGTGATGCAATGCCCTGAGCTTTCCCATGACGTAGGGCAGAGTGTGGAGGCTGTGGGAAAGCCTGGCTCAGTGTGCTTAGGGACACAGAGCTGAGACCTGAAGGATACATAGGGTTTCCAGGCAGAAAGGGAAAGATGTTTCAGGCAGAGGGAACAGTTTACGCACAGAGGCATGGGAAAGCTAGTGGGTTTGGGGCCATGTTCTGTAATGGATGGATTTTGAAGTGCAAGGGGAGTGGGAAGCTGGAAAGGAAAGGCAGAGGTAGTGGGTGCCTATGGGCCTTCAAGACCTTTGAAACGTTTGGTTTTATCTCGTACGGAGCCACTATAGAAATTGGAATGGGCAAGTGATATGGCAGATTTGCAAATTAAGAAGATCACTGGTGGGCCAGATGCAGTGGCTCATGCCTGTAATCCCAGCAGTTTGGGAGGCCAAGGTAGGTGGATCATCTGAGATCAGGAGTTTGAGACCAGCCTGGCCAACATGGCAAAACCCTCTGACTATTAAAAATATAAAAATTAGCAGGGTGTGGTGGTGGGCACCTGTAATCCCAGCTACTTGGGAGGCTGAGGCAGGAGAATCGCTTGAACCTGGGAGGTGGAGGTTGCAGTAACTGAGTTCCCAAGTTCTTGCCACTACACTACACTCTAGCCTGTGTGACAGAGAGAGACTCTGTCTAAAAAAAAAAAGGACCACTGGTGTGAGCCAGAGGAATGGGTGGGATGCCTTCTCCCTGAACTAAGAGAGTTTACTCAGGATCCTCCTGTGCCCCTGCAGCTCCAACCTCTTGAGAAATGACAGCTGTCATGGGGCCATGGAGAGCCATACTGGTCAGAAAGGACTGTGTGCGATTCCCGAGGTTCTCACACCCATGCCTCCATCTCAGTCTCAATGCAGCTGTGGGTCGGGATGCCCGCCAGCCATGCTGCTTCCCACCTCTGATGCCTGGGCTCGTTTCAGATGTGGTAGAAAGAGGCAGAAGGCCCATCTGTTCTTGGCTTTGCTGGGGAATTAGCTGATGGCACACAGTGGACAGATGAACACAGGTGGGTGGCCTCCTGTGGTTCCAGCACCCATGGACTCTTGTTCTGGGGATGGCCCATTCCCCTCTGCAATTACCAGATCACCATCCCAGCCAGTACCACCACTGCCCTTGGGATTCACCATGGGATGGACTTTCTTGGAGAAGCCTTCTGGTGACAGCTTTGTTTTCCTGTGTGGCTTCTGGCATCTCTTTTTGCCTGAGAAAGGAATGCAGAAGCAGAAATATTGAGGATATCCAGGCCGAGTTTGGTATCTCTTGCTTGTAACATTCTTTCATTCAATACAGACACATAATTGGGCACTTATGGGCTAGATGCTGTGCCAGGTGCTGGGAGCACCAAGGAGCTTAGAGTCTAGTGGAGAAAGACAGATGTATAAACAAGGAGACAAGAAGTGTTCCATAGGCTGTGGCAGACATTGTTTGAGGATACATGTGACACCAAGCAGGGAGTGGTCAGTTCTACCTGGGGTCAGGGGGGATCAGGACAGATTTTACAAGGGGGCTTGCAATGGAGTCGAATTATAAAAAGTCAGTAGTTTTTGGCCAGGAGGTTGAGGAAATGAGTGACATTTTAGGCAATACAAAACAGGGACATGTAAAGTAGCATGGTGGTTTGGGAGATTGCCTACGGGTTGGGAGAGCTGGCCCCAAGTGTACAGGAAGTGAGTTTGGCGTTGATGGAGGAGAAGCCTGGTAGGTAAGAAAGGCCCAGATCTGCTGGGTTCGGTGCCACATGTCTGTAATCCCAGTACTTTGGGAGGCTGAGGTGGACGGATCACTAGGTCAGGAGTTCAAGACCAGCCTGGCTAACATGGTGAAACCAAAAATACACAAATTAGCCAGGCATGCTGGCATGCGCCTGTAATCCTAGCTACTTGGGAGGCTGAGGCAGGAGAATCGCTTGAACCCAGGAGGCGGAGGCTGCAGTGAGCCGAGATCATGCGACCGCAGTCCAGCCTGGGTGACAGAGCAAGACTCAGTCTCAAAAAAACCCCAAAAACCAAAAACCAAAAACAAACAAACAAAAAGAAAAGCCCAGAACTGGAGGGCTTCCTAGGTCATGCTACAGAGTTTGATGACTTCTGTGTTTAATGAGAAGCTGTTTGACGTTTTAAAATCAGGGATGAATAAGATGAGTTGGTTTATATGCTAGAAAGATGATTCTGGTGAGAGGGAATGAGTAATTCTCAACCTGGGCTGCACTTTAAAAAACATTAATATCAACTCACTCTACTTTGAGTTTCTGATTTACTTGGCCTGGAAGTGAGGCTTAAGCCTTGGTCTTTTTATGCCACTGTTTTTCTCCCTTCCTTTCTTTTTTTTTTTTTTTTTTTGTTTGTTTTTGAGACAGAGTCTGTCTTTGTTGCTCAGGCTGGAGTACAGTGGCGAGATCTCGGCTTACTGTAATCTCTGCCTCCCGGGTTCAAGTGATTCTCCTGCCTCAGCCTCCCAAGTAGCTGGGAATACTGGGACCTGCTACCATGCCTGGCTAATTTTTGTGTTTTTAGTAGAGACGGGGTTTCACCATGTTGGTCAGGCTGGTCTCAAACTCCTGACCTCAGGTGACCCACCTGCCCTGCCTCCTAAAGTGCTGGGATTGCAGGTGTAAACCACAAAGCCTGGCCTGGTTTTCTTTTCGTTTCTTTCTTTCTTTTTTTTTTTTTTTTTTTTAACAATTTCTTTTTTTAGAGATGGGTTTTCACTATATTGCCCAGGCTGGACTCAAACTCCTGGGCTCAAGGGAACCTCTCACCTTGGCTTCCTGAGTAATTTCATTTACAGGTGCCTGCCATCATGCCAGGCTTAACCATTGCTCTTTTTGAAAAGTTTTCCAGGTGGTTTGAATGTGCAGTCAGGATGAGAGCCCCCGGGGACATTTGGCAATGTCTAAATACATTTTAGGTTGTCAAAACTGGGGGTGCTCCTGGCATCTAGTAGGTGGAGGACATGAATGCTGCTAAACATCCTGCAACACACAGGACAGCCGCTCTCACCAACCCCCAAAGAATGATCCAGCTCCAAGCGTCGATGGGGCCACGGTTGAGAGCCCTGGGCTAAGGAGCACCCCGGAGGCTGGAGACAGATGCCAGCTCAAAGGCAGAACCTGATAGTCCAGGAAGCGGGTTAGAAGATGTTCCACGGAGGCAGGATTGAGTGGGCAGAGAAGAGATGTGTTGAAAACAAAAGCAGTCAGACTGAGCAACATATCAAGACCCATCTCTACAAGAAAATTTAAAAATTAGCTGGGGGCCAGGAGTGGTGGCTCATGCCTTTATCCCAGCACTTTGGGAGGCCAAGGTGGGTGGATCACTTGAGCCCAGGTGTTCGAGACTAGCCTGGGCAACATGGTGAAACCCTGTGTCTACCAAAAATACACACACACACACACAAATGAGCTGGGCATGCTGGCAGGCACCTCTAGTCCCAGCTACTAGGGAGGCTGAGGTGTGAGAATCACTTGAACCCAGGAGGCAGAGGTTGCAGCGAGCCGGGATTGTGCCACTGCACTCCAGCCTGGGCGACAGAGCCAGACTCTGTCTCAAAAAAAAAAAAAAAAAAAAAATTAGCTGGGCAGGGTGGCACATGCCTGTAGTCTTAGCTATGGGATGCTAAAGTGGGAGGATCACTTATGCCCAGAAGTTTGGGGCCACAGTGAGCTCTGATCGTGCCACTGCACTCCAGCCTGAAAAAAAAAAAAAGGAAACAAAAGCAGATTCAACAAAAGTTGGCCACATCTTGGCTGGGGTCACCTGGAACGATTCCCAGGCTTTTGAATCGGTGGGAAGAGCAGATTTTGGAGAAAGACTACCGAGCACTGGTTAGGGCGTGGTGCCTCATGAGTGTCTGAGCGTCTGGGAGACATCGGGTGGGACAGCGGGAGGGCGGCTGGACTGTGTGGCCAGGCCTATTAGCAGGAGTGCATCCTCCTCTGTTAGAAAAACAACTCTGCGGTTCTGGGTCACTTTTCCCATCTTTGTATAGAAAAGTACCGATTATTATTGTTCCCCCGGGTGCCTTCTCCAGCTTAAAGGAAAATTCCAGCCCCAGAGATCTTCCGCAGTGAGTGACAGCTCCTTAATGTGAGGAGCAGCGTGGGCGTGGTGGGTGGGATGTCAGAGCCATCAAAGCCCTCATTTCTGATCCCTCTGTGATGTCGGGGTTCCCTGGCACGCCCACTGTCATGCCTCAGCACGTTGGCATCTGAGAGAGGAAAGGTGCAGCTGACACCCTGACCCCCTTCTCCCCGACACGGGGTCAGACAGGGTCCCGCGGTGGCCTGGTTGTGCAGCACTGACATGTTGCCTGGGAACGAAGCGGGGCTGATGCTTTGTCTTGGGAGGAGCTGGGAAGCAGAGTCTGTTTGGGAGTGAGAGTGTTGGCCTTTGAGGGTGAGCATGCCCCCAAGGACACAAGGAGGAGAGTGCAAGGTCTGCCGAAGTTTGCAGCAGAATAGCAAGGGCATCTCACTCCCTGGAGAACTTGGGAAACAGTTCAGATTCTCTCCCCTCTGTGCAGGGGAAGGGATGTTTCTGATTGAATATAGGACACAGAGTCTGTATGAGTTTGTAGGGCTGTCGTCACAAAGATCCATAGACTGAGTGGCTTAAGCAACAGAAACTTCTTTGCTGACAGTTCTGGAGGCTGGAAGTCTGAGTTCAAAGTGTGGCACGGTTGGCTTCTCCTGAAGCTTCTCACCTTGGCTCGCAGATGGCCGTCTTCTCTCTGTTCTCACATCATCTTCCCTCTGTGTCTATCTGTGTCCTAATCTGTTCTCATAAAGACACTGGTCATAGGGGATTAGGGTCCACTCCATGACCTCATTTCACCTCTTTATTTTATTTTTTTATTTTTATTGAGAATGAGTCTCACTCTGTTGCCCAGGCTGGAGTGCAATGGTGAGATCTTGGCTCACTACAACCTCCGCCGCCCGGGTTCAAGCGATTCTTCTGCCTCAGCCTCTAGAGTAGCTGGGACTACAGGTGCCCGCCACCATGCCTGGCTAATTTTTTTGTATTTTTAGTAGAGATGGGGTTTCACCTTATTGGCCAGGCTGGTCTCAAACTCCTGACCTCATGATCCACCGGCCTTGGTTTCCCAAAGTGCTGGGATTACAGGCATGAGCCATTGTGCCCAGCCTTATTTTTACTTTTTTGAGACTGAGTCTCACTCTGTTGACCAGGCTGGCGTGCAGTGGCTTGATATCGTCTCAGTGCAACCTCTGCCTCCCGGGTTCAAGCGATTCTCCTGCCTCAGCTCCTGAGTAGTTGGGATTGTAGCCTGCCACCACTCCTGGCTATTTTTTTTTTTTTTTTTGTATTTTTAATAGAGATGAGGTTTGCCATGTTGGCCAGGCTGGTCTCGAACTCCTGACCTTGAGTGATCTGCCCATCTCAGCCTCCCAAATTGCTGGGATTACAGGTGTGAGCCAGTGCACCTGGCCTCATTTCACCTCTTTAAAGACCTTATCTTCAAAAGCAGTCACAGTCTGAGGTACTGGGGTTAGGACTTCAATGTACGAATTTGTAGGGGGACGCAGTTCAGCCCATAGAGCTAGAGTTCTGTGGTTTCCTGGGGAGACTGAGGAGATGCCTCAGAGGAATTTGTACGGGGAAAGGTCTGAGGAAAAAGGATCGGGATCCCAATGGGCCGAACTCCCTCAAAATGTTCCTGAGGTCCACGTGACGTTCCCTCCTCCCACCCAGCCCTTCTTTCTGTGAAGGGTGACACACCTGCTAGAAAGAAATCTGACTCCCCTCATTGTGTTTTTAAAATAACTCTCATTATTCCTCCTCTGAAGGTTATTTTCAAACTCTTTATAACTCGATTTTTTTTAAATGCAAAGACAAGGAATCAAATCTGCCAACTTTCTATCGGAGAAACTCGGGTTTCTAACTTTTAAAGTGGGATTATATGTCTTCTCCAATATATGGGCTCCCTGCTTTTATAACATGCTGCTGTTACATCTAATAAAAACCATTTTGAATGAAGGCAGCCTTTCATCCGGCAGCTAATGTGGGAAAAAGGAGTCTTGGGCCCTCATATTAGAAAATCTTGGCCGGGCATGGTGGCTCACGCCTGTAATCCCAGCACTTTGGGAGGCCGAGGTGGGCGGATCACGAGGTCAAGAGATCGAGACCATCCTGGCAAACATGGTGAAACCCTGTCTCTACTAAAAATACAAAAATTAGCTGGGTTTGGTGGCGCGCGCCTGTAGTCCCAGCTACTTGGGAGGCTGAGGCAGGAGAATCGCTTGAACCTGGGAGGCGGAGGTTGCAATGAGCCAAGATCCGCCACTGCACTCCAGCTTGGCGACAGAGCAAGACTGTCTCAAAAAAAAAAAAAAAAAGAAAATCTTGGCTGGGCGCGGTGGCTCATGCCTGTAATCCCAGCACTTTGGGAGGCTGAGGCGGGCAGATCACTTGAGGTCAGGAGTTTGAGACCAGCCTGGACAACATGGTGAAACCTCATCTCTACTAAAATACAAAAAATTAGCGTAGTGGTGTGCGCCTGTAGTCCCAGCTTCTCGGGAGGCTGAGGCACAAGAACCGCTTGAGCCCAGGAGGTAGAGGTTACAGTGAGCCAAGATCATGCCACTACACTCCAGCTTGGGCTACAGAGTAAGACTCTGTCTCAAAAACAAACAAACAAGAAAATCAGGCACTTCTTGGGTACCATGGAGACCTGAGGTCACAGTTAGTGGAGAACTCCAGAAGGAGTCACTCCTGCAGCCTGTTGGCTCCTCAGTTCCCTGGGCCACCCCCAGGAGCAGCAGCTGTACCTCCCAGTGCCCCGCAAACACCCTCCTGGGGTTGTCTCTTTGCTCCCCTCATTGCTGCTGGACCTACAGCTGACCCAGCGACCTCAGATGCTGCCAAGTCCTGTCACTGCAGATGGCCAAGGACTATGGCTCTGAATCAAGCCAAAATAAGTATTTTCTGTTCCAAAACAATTCTGTGAGCCGAGAATGTGTCCGTGCAGAGGAAGCTGACAGTCAGTCTTGCACTGGGAGTCCCTGGAGCTGCCTGGGTCTGCACGCTGGCTGGCTCTGTGCTCAGAGTGGCCTCAGCTGTGTACCTGCCCTTGGCCCATTTCTCGAAATCATGGTTCAGCTGCAAATGCTGGTTTAGCAATAAAGATTGAAATAGGGAATCTCACCCCTCAGCATCAAGTTAGGTCATGGTCCCACGCTCCTTGGGAAGGTGGGAGCTTCCCAGCTTCAGGCTGCCTGAGTGACAGGTGGCAGGTAGCATTTTTCCACTTCAGGACTCCCTTGAATGACCCGTCACCTTGAATGCACCTGGATCATTCTCTCTCTCTTTTAAAAACTTTTTTTTTTTTTTTTTTTTGAGACAGAGTCTCACTCTGTTACCCAGGCTGGAGTGCGGTGGCATGATCTCAGCTCACTGCAACCTCCACCTCCTGGGTTCAAGTGATTCTCCTGCCTCAGCCTCCTGAGTAGCTGGGATTACAAGCATGCGCCATCACACCCAGCTAATTTTTGTATTTTTTGTAGAGACGGGGTTTCACCATGTTGGCCAGGCTGGTGTCGAATTCCTGCCCTCAAATGATCTGTCTGCCTTACCCTCCCAAAGTGCAGGGATTACAGGCATGAGCCATTGTGCCCCGCCTCTCTTTAAAAAATTTTTATTTTATTGCGGTAAGAACATCTCACATGAGATCTACCCTTTCAAAACTTTAAGTGCACAATACAATATTGTTGATGAGGTACAATGTTGTACAGCAGATGTCTAGAATGTATTCATCTCATTTAACTAAAAGTTCTTTATGTCTGTTGAGTAGCAACTCCCCATTTTCCCTTCTCCCTAACCCCTGGCAACCACCATTCTGATATTTGATCTATGAATTTGTCTATTCTAGGTACTTCATGTAAGTGGAATCGTGTGGTATTTGTCCTTCTGTGACTGGCCTATTTCACTTAGCATAATTAGCCCTAGGTTCATCCATTTGCTTGCATATTGCAGAATTTCCTTCTTTTCGAAAGCCAAACAATGTTCTTTTGTATGCATAGAACACATTTTCTTTGTTCATCTGACAGTGGACACTTAGGTTATTTCCACATTTTGGCTAACGTGTATAGTGCTGCAGTGAACATGGGAGTGCAGGTATCTTTTCCAGAGCCTGATTTCAATTCTTTTGGATACATACCCAGAAGTGGTATTGTTGGATGCTGTGGTAGTTCTATTTTTAATTTTTCTGATGAACCTCCATACTGTTTTCCACAGCAGCTGCACCATTTTACATTTCTACCAACAGTGCACAGGGTTCCAGTTTCAATCTCTTTCCTTTTCTGAATTAAGAAACCTGAGTCCTTCTTATACCACCCCTCCCTTAGAGTGCAGCCTGGTCCTCACCATCTAGGGAGATTCTGTTGGCCCTCTCTGCACTTTTTTTGGGATCATCTCAGCCAGTTTGCAGTTGCTATTTTTTTTGTGGGTAGGTGTGGGGAGGAGGACAAGGGCTCCCTGTGTTGCCCAGGCTGGTTTCGAACTCCTGGGCTCAAGTGATCTTCCTGCCTCAGCCTTCCAGGTAGCTGGGATTACAGGCATGAGCTACCATGTCTGACTTGCAATTGCTATTTCATAAATACTTTGTGCACAGAATGATATGAAATGCTTTGTATGCTTAATCTCATTTAGTCTTCACAATATCCCTACGATGATTGGTTTTGGTGTTTTTTTTTTGTTTTTGAGGCAAGGTCTCTCTCTTGCACAGACTGGAGTGCAGTGATGTGATCTCGGCTCATTGCAACCTCTGCCTCCCAGGTTCAAGCGATTTTCCTGCCTCAGCCTCGTGAGTAGCTGGGATTGTAGGCGCCTGCCACCATGCCCGGCTAGTTTTTTTTTTTTTTTTGGTATGTTTAATAGAAACGAGGTTTTGCCATGTTGGCCAGGCTGGTCTCGAACTCCTGACCTCAAGTGATCCACTCGCCTTGGCCTCCTAAAATGCTGAGATTACAGGCATGAGCCATCGCACTGGGCCTGATACTATTGCAAGCTCTATTTTACAGATAAATGAGTCCTAGTGAAATTTAGCAATTTACCAAAAACCTCTAGCTTCTAAATTGGAGCAGAGATGCGAACTGAACTTTCTCTGCATTCAGACTCCTAGCTTTCATATTAGTTAACTTTTCATTTTCATGTAACTGTCTGCTCAACTTTCGGAAGACTGGGTGTGTATCTTTTACCTTGTATCCTTGCAGTGCAGGGTTCTTAATACATGCTCAATAAATACCTATACTTATTTGGTTTGTTGACCTGGGTTTCTATTCCTGGGCACCTAAACACAACCCTGCATGCAAAGTTTCAAAATGTATTAGTATGAATGCTACTAATATTAATAATTCTAACCATAATAGTGAACATATGTCTCTCCTGATAAAGCATATATCTTCATGCATACATAACATATATCTCTCCTTATAGAGCATTTTACATAATTAAATTCTAAGGGATTATAAAGTCACAAATTAATTAAATTCTAAGAGATTATAGAATTCTTTAGTAGTCCACATCATGGTCCCCATTTTATGGAGAGAAAGGAGATTCAGAGAGGTTAAGTGAGTTGCCCAAGATCCTACAGTTAATAGAGAAAGAAAATCCCATGGAGACTGAGTGATTTTTCTTTGGACTGCAAGCAAGCACCTTCAGATCATAAAAGGATTTTGTAAATTGTAATGAGCCAGACAGTGTTGGGAGATGTTGTTTAATTCAATGCCAGAAGACTAATGATGGTGTAAGCAAGGTGGCTAAATGGAGGGGAAGCAGGTAAATGGATGAGATGTTTTACTTTGGGTAATGGCGGGAATGTGGACAGACTGGGTGTGAGAGCAGCCATCCACGTTGATGTCCAGCTGCACGCAGCAGCCCAGACCTCAGGAGAGAGCCCTGGGCCAGGTGAAGGCAGGAAAGGGCTTTGTTTCCCGCTGCTGGTTCATGTTCTGTGCTTCTGCTTCTGTGGCCCTTCCACCTAGAACACCCTCACCCATGCTCCTTTTCTCTTTCTGCTTCCTACTCCTTGCTAATCTTTGTAAAATTCAACCTAGGAGGCTGGGTGCAGTGGCTTATGCCTGTAATCCCAGCACTTTGGGAGGCCGAAGCGGGTGGATCATTTGAGGTCAGGAGTTCGAGACCAGCCTGGCCAACATGGTAAAACCCTGTTTCTACTAAAAATACAAAAATTAGCTGGGTGTGGTGGCGGACACCTGTAATCCCAGCTACTTGGGAGGCTGAGGCAAGAGAATCATTTGAACTCGGGAGGCGGAGATTGCAGTGAGCTGAGATCACGCCACTGCACTCCAGCCTGAGCAACAGAGAGAAACTCAGTCTAAAAAAATAAAAATAAAAATAAACCTAGGAGGAGTCCTTCTCTCCTGCCCAGCTCTAGGCACTGCTGTGTTCACATGACACCATAGACTCACCCTTGTCATTGCACGTTCTGCATTGTCCTAGAATATCCTTGCACTGGTCAGTTAGATCTTTGGGCTCAGGGACCACAGCTTCTCTCTTGTTTCCCGGAGTTGATCATGACTGTGCCTGGATGTCGAATGACCAGCTGACCATTGGCAAGCACATCTGGGGCAGGGGGAGTGGACAGCTTTCCCGTTAGTGGGGGTTTTTCCAGGGGAACATGAAGTTTGAAACCTCTGCACGTGAAGCTTTGTCAAGATCAGTAGCAAACAACGAATAACAAGAGAAACACCTGGGTTTTCTCTAGTCATCTTTGTTAACTAGTGTCAAACATCCAGTTTGTTTTAAAAAAAAATCCTTCACGCCAGGTGTGGTGGCTCACGCCTATAATGCCAGCACTTTGGGAGGCTGAGGCAGGTGGATCACTTGAGGTCAGGGGTTCGAGACCAGCCTGGCCAACATGGCAAAACCCCGTCTCTACTAAAAATACAAAAATTGACTGAGCATGGTGTCATGTGTCTGTAATCCCAGCTACTCGGGAGGCCGAGGTAGGACAATTGCTTGAGCCCAGGAAGTGGCGGTTGCAGTGAGCCAAGATCGTGCCACTGCATTCCAGCCTGGGCGACAGAGGGAGACCTGTCTCAAAAAAAAAAAAAAAAAAAAGTCCTTCAGCTGATATTATTTCCATTTGATTTTTTCAAGTGGGAAATAATTTTTAATAATAAAAATGAAAAAAACAACTCTAAAGATAGTCAGGGCTGTCCCTGTGGCTGCCTTCCTGCAGTGCAGGCTTCCTTGGACAGTTTGTTGATTCTCTTTAGCTTCAACTCTCCCTGACATTCATGGCTCTAATTCATATCTCTGACCCTGTCTCTTCTGAACCTGGGGCAGTCATTTCCAATCACCTCCCAGACATTGTGGGAATCTCAGCAGCCCCTTACAGTCGACCTTCCAAGGCAGATACCTTTGCTTCCAGAAGTGGCTTCTTCTTTGCATTTTCTAGTTTGGTAACTGGTAACTCTGGTCGTATAAGTTATAAACATTGGCATTATTCTGTGTCACCCTTAGTGAACCTTTCAATCACTTGCAAATGCAGTTTATTTTCGCTCTTCTAGGGCTCTGAAAGTCATGCCTCCTTACCATCTTCCTGGCCACTGCCTCATTTATTTATTGATTCACACATCACTTGCTTACTGGGTACTATCTATGTGGCAGGCATGCTTCCTGACACTTGACATCCAGCAGCAAACAACAACAGAAAAAGACCCCCAGGAAGAGCTTGCTTTCCAGGAGCTAGGGGAGATGCACCATCAACAATGTATTAACTAGGTCAATTATTTTGTATGTTTGAAGACCACACATGCTCTTGAGAAACGGAGCAGGGCGTCAGGAGTGCCACGTGTGGAGTTCAGGGTTGCAGCTTTAGGAATGGTCAGGGTGGGCCTCCTGAGACCATCAGAAGGGGAAGAAGGTGAGGAGGGAGCCAAGTTGGTCTCTTGCGAAGACTGGCCCAGGTAGAGGGAACAGCCAGAACATGGGACCCGCCCAAGGCTGGCTGGGAGTGTCCTTGGTATGGCTGGGGGAAGGAAGGTGGCCAGTGTGGCTGGATCAGAGGGAGCCGGTGGGGAGTGGGTAAGAAAGAAGTCAGAGAGGAAGGAGGTCCCGAACATGTGGACCAGTAGGGGAACTTTATCATTTACTTGGAGTCAAGTGGCCCTTGCAGTGGAACAGCCAAGCAGAAGAGTGACATATTCTAAAATAATGGAAAGCCCATCTGGCTGCTCTGCTGAGAATACAAAGAGTGGGAGTGTTAAGGGTTGAAGCGCTGTCATTTCTTTTCTTTTTTTAAAAGAGACAGGGTCTCGCTCTGTCACCCAGGCTGAGTGCAGTGGTGCGATCATAGCTCACTGTAGCCTGGAACTCCTGGGCTCAAGTGATCCTCCTGCCTCAGCCTCCCAAGCAGCTGGGAACTACAGGCATGTACCACCACGCCCAGATAATTTTTAAGTTTTTCGTAGAGGCAGGGTCTCACTATGTTGCCCAGGCAGGTCAGAAACTCCTGGGTTTAAGCGATCCTCCCGCCTCTGCCTCCCAGATTTTGGGATTACAGGCGTGAGCCACTGTGCCTGGTCACTGTCGTTTCTCACCTGGGCTGTACGTAATAGCTTTGAATAGGTCACTGCACTTTTTTCTACCTCTGCAAACTTCTTCACACTTCAGTGTTCTTCTCTCTGTCATGGGCCAAATTTCCAGAACGCTCTCTAGGAACAGTCACTGGAATAAAATCCACACTGCAGGGGTGGCTTTGAGGTCCATGTGGTCTGGCCTCCACTGGCTTTTCCAGCTGCAACTCCTGCTGTTTTCTGTTCCACTAACCCTGGGAGCTGTCATCCTTCCATGCCTTTGCCCATGGTGTTCTATCACTTTCTGTTCAGCAAAATCCTTTCTTGTTAAGCTCCATCTTTCCTTAAAAGCCACCCCAGAATCTCCCAGTCAGGATGAATCTGCGAGTCTTCACATGCAGGGATGGGATCTGTGTCTGTGGAGCACACCTTAGTCTTGGTTGCATTAGAGTCACTCAGTGCCCACCTGGCTCCTGTACCAGATGGGGAACCCCTGTGTCCACCTTTGCATTTTGAGGTCCCTCTCAGTGCAGTGGAAATTGCCCTGCACAACTTTCAAAATTGTTCTCGTCAGTCGGCTTTTTCCTGTTCTGTCTTGCAGATTGAAGCGCTCGTGAAGGACATGCAGAACCCAGAGACAGGGGTCCGAATGCAGAACCAGAGGGTCCTGGTCACCAGCGTTCCTCATGCCATGACAGGTGATGCAGCTTGCACTTTAGTCTTGGCCTGGAATAGACCCCACAGGCCCAATACGGCCCACCTCCTGTGTTTGTAAAAAAACTTTATTTTTGGCCAGGTGCAGTGGCTCACGCCTGTAATCCCAGCACTTTGGGAGGCCGAGGCGGGTGGATCACAAGGTCAGGAGATCAAGACCATCCTGGCTAACACGGTGAAACCTTGTCGCTATTAAAATACAAAAAATTAGCTGGGCGTGGTGGCAGGTGCCTGTAGTCCCAGCTACTCGGGAGGATGAGGCAGGAGAATGGCCTGAACCTGGGAGGCAGAGCTTTCAGTGAGCAGAGATTGCGCCATTGCACTCCAGCCTGGGCGACTGAGCGAGACTCCGTCTCAAGCAAAACAAAACAAAACAAAACAAAGCTTTATTTCTAAATAAAGTTTTATTGGAACATATCCATGTTCACTCATTTATGTATTGTCTATGGCTGCTGTTACACTACAATGGCAGAGTTAAAATATATAGTTGTGGCCAGGCACAGTGGCTCACACCTACAATCCCAGCACTTTGGGAGGCCAAGGCAGGTGGATCACCTGAGGTCAGGAGTTCGAGACCGGCCTGACCAACATGGTGAAACCCCGTCTCTTCTAAAAATACAAAAATTAGCCAGGCATGGTGATGCATGCCTGTAATCCCAGCTACTCGGGAGGCTGAGGCATGAGAATCGCTTGAACCCGGGAGGCGGAGGTTGCAGTGAGCCAAGATCGCACCACTGCACTCCAGCCTGGGTGACAGAATAAGACTCCCACAAAGCTGAAATGTTTATTTACTATCTAGCGCTCTACAGAGTACATTTACTGACTCCTGGACTAAAGTCTTCCTCTGAGGAAGGGGTCAGGAGGGAGAAAAGGACTCAACAGGTCATTTCTTGAAGCCATTCCTCCCAGAAGTTCATTTTAGAAACCTTCACTGTCATTTTTTGTTTTGTTGTTTTGTTTGCTTTGTTTTAATGAAACCAAGTAGCAGAAAAAAAAATACTATTTAGCAGAAAAAAGTTGGCCTTTGTTTTGCTCCACCTTTTACCTTCTAATTCATTTCAGGCCCTTCTCAACTGCCCTGTGGGGGTGGTGCCACTGTCTCCTCTCTGTGTGTGGTGGGGGTGAGGTGCCTGCAGAGCATCATTTGGGGATATTGGCAAGAAGGGCTGGACGCCAATATTAAGAGAGCATTTTGGTTAATGTGTTACCTGTTTTCTGATCTTGATTTTGCAGTAAAGACAATGTTTCATACTTGGGCGTATTGCCTGCAGAAGCAGACAGCTTCTCATGGCCCAAGCCCGGGCCTCACCACGGCTGTGCTCAACCTGAGGCCTCCCTCTCTACGCCACCCCTGACCTGACTATTTATTTTTCACTCAAGGTGCCCTAGTCTTTGCAGAGACAAGCTGGCTCACAGCTTCCCCTTTCCCTTTCTGACTGCTTAGAAGAAAGGATGCCCCCACCAGCAATGTGTCACTCAGGTTTCCTTGCATGCAAGCAACAGAAGACCCACTGTTTTGTTGGAGCAAAAGGGGAAGTAATTGAAATGCTATAGAGCAGCTCATGAAGGAAAAGGAAACACTGACAAGCCAGACTTTGGAAAGGCCAAGAACCAGAGTAGCTCTGGGCACCCAAAGAGTGGAAACAGGGGGCAGACTTTTCAGGGTGCCTTTGTGTCCCCCATCACCTCAGATGCAGCTGGGGCAATTCTTCCTGAAGGCATCCCTGACCCCGTCCCCCTCCCTGCCTTTGACTGTCATGAATTTTGGCCTGAATTCTCTACTGGACTGGGGCCCTTTAAGGGAAAGTATCTTGTCTTGCTCATCTGGGTAATCCCAATGCTTAGCAGAGCTGTGTTTGTAACAGATGGTTAGTAAAAGTTTATTGAATGCATGAGTCACTTCTTGTCTGTCATTGTGCGGAGAGTGAAGGATTAAATCCTTCAGGTGTCTTTTCTAGCTGTAGCCCTGGTCTCAGTTTACTTTCTCCATTGTTTTTGTTTGTTTGTTTTGTTTTGTTTGTTTGTTTTGAGACAGGGTCTCATGCTGTCTCCCAGGCTGGAGTGCAGTCATGCAATTATGGCTCACTGCAGCCTTGACCTCCTGGGCGCAAGTGATCCTCCTGCCTCGGTTTTCCAAAGTGCTGGGATTACCAGCTTGAGACTCCACAGCTGGCCAGTTTTCTCATTTTGAATGCAAGAATGGCAATCCCTCCCTAAGGGAACGAGTGCAGGAAGGAAGCGAGAGAGTGCTGTGCAGGTGCTGAGTATGCGGCGGGTGCTGGATGGTGGTGGTAGCTAGTGCTTTCCCACTCATTGTCTGTTAACACTCACAATAAAGTTAGGGGTAGATATGACTGCCCACTTTTTGCACATGGGGTTATGGAGACCAAAGAGTTTCAGCAACTTGCCTTCATGTCCTTAAGCTCATTTCATTAGTGAGCTTGAATTTCAGCCCAGCAATGTGACTCCAGAGTCCATATATATATTTTATTTTTACTTTTATTTATTTTTTTGAGACAGGGTCTTGCTCTGTTGCTCAGGCTGGAGTGCAGTGGCACTATCTTGGCTCATTGCAGCTTCTGCCTCCTGGGTTCAAGCGATTCTCATGCCTCAGCTCCGGAGTAGCTAGGATTACAGGCACCCACCACCACATCCAACTAATTTTTGTATTTTTAGTAGAGATGAGGTTTCACTATGTTGGTCAGGCTGATCTCGAACTCCTGACCTCAGGTGATCCACCTGCCTCGGCCTCCCAAAGTGCTGGGATTACAGGCATGAGCCACCGCGCCCAGCCCAGAGTCCATATTCTTATCTACTGTCAGTGTGCACCAGCTGCTTTCCTTCCCTGCACACGGGGCACACTTGGTTCCTGGATTTGGGTGAGGTCGCCCATCCTGCCATGGTTTCCTTGTTCCTCCTGCACAGGTGAATTCCAGCTGCTGTAGAAACAACACAGGGAGAAGCCCTGGTCCTGCAACAACAGCACTGATAAAAAAAAAAATTATTTAACTTCTTGGATGGCAGGCGTCCCAGGGCTTCCTCGGGACAAAGGTGGCTGATGCAGGAGCCTGAGCAGCCTGCCATGCTGTCAGCGTAGACCGCGTGGTACAGATGCTGGTGGCACCATAATCTCATTTGATCTATTTCGGGAGGCAGTCAAGTGGATGAGAAAGCCCTCGGCTCCTCGGTGGAGAGAGCTAATCAGTCTGATGTCTGCCTAGGTCTGTCTCTCTGCCTGCGCACCACTGTGTAGCATTTAAAGAGAGAGACTTGGTGTGGAAAGTCTAAACACCCAGTCCTAGGAGTTTAGATGAAGGATTTTGCTTTTGAACAGCCATCCAGGGGTGAATGATACTAAGAGCAACAGAGGGAGAACCATGGAAAGCCACGACGGTGTGCATGTGGACAGTGACAGAGATCATGGCTGGACATTTGTGTCCTAGGGTGTGGGCATGAAGGGAAGAATTACAGGTTGTCTACACCCAGCCATGGTCGTAGGCAGGCAATTATGCCCAGAGAGTGTGTATGTGGGTCATAAGAAGAAATGTCCCTGCACCGCCTCCGAGGAGGGAAGTATCATTGGCAATTATCCAGACATAAGAACACAGGGAGTGGAGTCTCAATCCTGGCCCTCTTCTTTGATATGTTATGTGGGCCTGTTCCCATGCAGACAGGCTTCCACCTTGGCCTTTGGAAAGCAGGCTAAGATTGCTGGAAAATGTGACCATTGGCATCTGCACGATGGTATCTGTGATGCGGTGCTTCGTTCCAGGGCACCTTGTCTATCTTCTGAGATGCTATTACCTTGTGCCTACAAGCTGTACCTTCTGCTTGTGAGGCGAGAGGGCCCAGGCTGAGGGAAGGGGCTCAGAGCTTCTGTGGGGTCGTATGGCAGCTCTGGGCTTGTTGGTGGAACTTGGCTTGCCTTGACCCTTAGATAAATCTGAATCCTTGAGGGGAGCAGGTGGGTGGGACGGGTGTACGGGTGCACATTCTCTCCTGGCCTCTGAGCCCGCCTCTCCTGCTGTTTTTCATGCCATTTTTTCATGTTTTTTTGTGTGTTGTTCCCAAGCCAGCCCCTAAGATTTGCAGGGCCTGGGGCGAGAGTACACATGGAGCCTTCATTCCATCATCTAAAGTTATAAATCAACTAGGATAGGTCCCAACCTCCTACCCTGACAAAAGTACCTTCACAATGTCATGGAAGGCCAGGTTCAAGTTTAGAAGTTTCTGACTCCTCGGAGTTCTGCCTTGGGACTTGGGGAGTTGGAGAGCCGGCCCCAGCCCTCAGCCTGTCCTCTTCTCATCCCTGGCTCTGTTTTACTCCCAGAGTCCCAGCTTGGTCCAGAGCCCTGCAAACAGCTTGCCTCGGGTCTGTTTTGTGTGTGTGTGTGTGTGTGTGTGTGTGTGTGTGTGTGTTTAGACTTAGCCTATTTACTATCCAGTTAGTGAATAACAGTCCATGTACAAGTTATCGTCAGGTAAAAGATCGATACAACAAGAGATGTAAAGATGAAGCGTGTGTGTATGTATGTGTGGGCTGGGAGGGCGTGCGGTGTTAAGTTGCACATCTGCTGGAGTCAGATCATGGATAGCCTTGAATTACAGGCTGCAGAGCTGGGACTGAGCATGATGAGGTGGGGGTTTCTGAAGGTTCTGAGCGAAGAGGAATGAAATCGCAGCTGAACAGGAAGGAGACCAGTCAGGCAACAGCGTGGAGGAGCGGGGATGTGTCAGGAGGCTATGACAATAACCGCAAATGTCTCTTGTTTTTCAGGAAGTGATGTTCTGCAATGGATCGTCCAGCGGCTTTGGATCTCCAGTCTGGGTGAGAGCTCATCTGGCACTCAGTTATCCGGGACGGCTGTGTGTACAGCACCATGGGAGAAACTAAATAGAGACTTAGCCTGTGTTTCTGAGAAATTTACATTTTAATTGGACAGACATGACCTTCGTGTGTAAAAGTACCAGAATCAAAAGCAAAGGCAGGATAATTTGGGGACGAAAGAGTTATTTTGTACAAAATATTTAGAGCATAAATAACAGGGATAAGTGCGGAGGACTCAGTCAAGAAAGTCCTGGAGGGGGTGCTGTGTATAGCTGGTCTTGAAAGAAGTGATGCTTGTGAATTGGTGAAGAGGAGCTCTGAGGGTCTTCCTATAAGGGGACACTAGCAAGAGCAATGGTTTAGAAATGGAATGAGCGGAAAGTGGAGGAGTGACAAGGGAGATTGAGAGTCATGGCTCCAGATGGCTATGGAGGGTGGCAGAGGGGTGGAAGAGCACCTGAAGATCTGGGAGATAGGCAATAGGAAGCCACAGGCAATTTTTGAGCATGGCAATGTGCCTGATAATCATATTTCAGCTAGGGTGCCTCGCAGTGTCAGGCCTCTGAGCCCAAGCTAAGCCATCATATCCCCTGTGGCCTGCACGTATACATCCAGATGGCCTGAAATGAACTGAAGAATCACAAAAGAAGTGATATTTACATGGCCTGTTCCTGACTTAACTGATGACATTCCACCACAAAAGAAGTGAAAATGGCCAGTCCTTGCCTTAACTGATGGCATTACCTTGTGAAATTCCTTCTCCCGGCTCATCCTGGCTCAAAAATCTCCCCCACTGAGCACCTTGTGACCCCCCACTCCTGCCCGCCAGAGAACAACCCCCGCTTTTTCCTTTACCTACCCAAATCTTATAAAACGGCCCCACCCCTATCTCCCTTCGCTGACTCTCTTTTCGGACTCAGCCCGCCTGCACCCAGGTGAAATAAACAGCCTTGTTGCTCACACGAAGCCTGTTTGGTGGTCTCTTCACACGGACACGAGCGAAAGGCAGCAATTTAGAAAATGGACTGGAGCAGAAAGAAACTGGAGAGTAGATTTCACACTAGAAAATAGGCTGTTGGTACAATGAGGCATACAACTTTAGGACTTGGTCTTTGATGGAGGGAGCGAGACCTGGAGAGGGAGGGCTGGGGAGGAAGTCTTCCCACACCTTGGAGGCTGAGCTATGGGATGGGGAGATGGGTTGGGTCCTTGGGCTGGGGGGTCCTGCAGGAATGGAGGGATGGAATCCTCTCCAGAGGATGGAAGGATATCTGCTTTCATTGATGCTTTGGAGAAAGAACCAAGGAAGTTTGTCCTTTAATTGATATAATTGATAAACAAGGCTGTGCTTCCGAATAAACTGGAGCAGGGTGGGAATGAAAGTGAAGTGGGAAGGAGAGGAAGGGTCTGGACCCGAGATGCAGGCAGAGGTGAGCTTGGGATAGAAGTTGGCAATAAACATGATGCTCCTTGCTCATTCTTGGAGTGACAAAGTGTCTGTTGGTCCAACAGAGACATTTTCTTCCCAGTCCTGTGACCTTTCCCAGACCCAAAGGGCCTATAGAGGCTTCTCTAGGCCTTTCTTAACCGTCACCCGCTGCAGCAGACCACGTGTGGTTTCTGTTAACATCCAGATTTCCTAGTTCCCATCTAGACTTATTGAGTTGTCATTCCTGGGGATAAGACCTGGAGGCCCTCCTTTTAGCGTGCAACCCAGCTCACGCTTGTCCACAGCCAAGTTCAGGAACCAGTGTCCTCACTGCTCATGAGATGCAGTGCTGTTAGGAAGGGGCACCTGTCCTGGAGTTTGGGGTGCCGTGGGGGCCGGCAATGAGCTCCTGTCTCAGCCCTGCTCTTAACTTCCATGTCTGAACTGCTTTTCCCAGAGGCACAGAACTTGGGCAACTTTATTGTCAGGTATGGCTACATTTACCCCCTGCAAGACCCCAAGAATCTCATTCTCAAGCCTGATGGCAGCCTCTACAGATTTCAGGTGAGTCTTGGCCTTGACCCTGGCTGTTCATATGGGGTTGATCTCATTTGAAAAGGTGGGGTTCATAGTTTCACAGATCAGGACTTCAGAAACGGTGGAGGGGGCCAAGGTGGTTGGATTTCTTTAGCCACAGGGTTGGGGTCCATTGAGTCACAATCCAGTTTTAAAGCGTGGTTTCCCTGGTTTCTTTTGCAGACACCGTATTTCTGGCCCACCCAGCAGTGGCCAGCTGAAGATACCGATTACGGTAAATACTTCAGCCCCAACTATGCCTTTGGTAGTGCTTAACATGCTGCTTATTTACTTGCTGCACTTTGGTGACATTTGTCTTGCTGTCATCGTGACCTTTCTGTCAGTCCACATCTGTACTGGGCATGTCCCCAGGGGCAAGGGGCTGGGTGTGCTGAGCGTTCTCTCCCCGACTCTGAGCACAGCAGCCTCAGGCTTAGGGAGGCTGCAGATGGGGTTTTGAAAGATGATGATGGAAAATGTCATTGCTTTCTTTTCCAGCCATCTATCTGGCCAAGCGAAATATCAAAAAGAAAGGGATTTTGGAAGAATATGAAAAGGTATGGAGGTGCTTTTAAGTAGAGGTTGTTATAATTGAGTGGAAGATAGTTTTGAGCTGTACTTTCCTCATTCCCACATCACTACATTCATATGCGCCCACATTCATATGCGATCCATCCAGCCAGCCAGCTAGCCATCCATTTATTAATTAGAAGCAGCTAGCTGAAGTAAATTCTTTCTCATGTCTAACTTCAGTTTCTCTTGCTGTAATTTAAGCCCTTGCCTCAGTGGCTACTGGGCACACAGTGGCTACCCACTTCCTTTTGCCATCCCAAAACAATGTGACATAATAAATATGTACTCTAATGGACAACCCTTGGTTAACAGATTTGAACTTGAATTGTTTTTTTTTTGTTTTTTTGAGACAAGGTCTTGCTCTGTTGCCTGGGCTGAAGTACAGTGGCATGATCTCAGCTTATTGCAACCTCCACCTTCCAGGTTCAAGCGATTCTCCTGCCTTAGCCTCCCGAGTAGCTGGGATTACAGGCGTGTGCCACCACGCCTGGCTAATTTTTGTATTTTTAATAGAGATGAGGTTTCACTATGTTGGCCAGGCTAGTCTCAAACTTCTGACCTCAAGTGATCTGCCTGCCTCGGCCTCTCAAAGTGCTGGGATTACAGGTGTGAGCCATCGTGCCTGGCCCGAACTTCAATTTATGATGGGAAAACAATAGGACTGTATAGACTTTTGTTTTAGGCTGGGTGAGTCCAGTTTCCCAAAGAACACATGCTAGCCCTCAAAAGGCCAAAATTTCTGGGTGGAGGGTTAAAATCTTGCTGTGTTTTTATATTTATTTATTTATTTATTTATTTATTTATTTATTTGAGACAACGTCTTGCTCAATCACCCAGGCTGGACTATAGTGGTGCAGTCTCGGCTCACTGCAACTTCTGTCTCCTGGGCTCAAGCCTCAGCCTCCCAAGCAGCTGGGACTACAGGAGCATGCCACCACACCCAGCTAATTTTTGTATTTTTTGTAGAGACAGGAGGCCCAGGCTAGTCTCAAACTCCTGGGCTCAAGTGATCCATCCACCTCAGCCTCCCGAAGTGCTGGGATTACAGGCGTGAGCCACCATGCTAGGCCACGTGTTTTTATTCTTACAAACATGTTTTCAGAAAGGCCGGTTTATCTTTGGTTTATCTTAGGGTTTATTTTGTGAATTTGTGATGCTGTGTTGTTGAATAGTGAGTTTCCAGGTTGGGTGTGGTGGCTCACGCCTATAATCCCAGCATTTTGGGAGGCCAAGATGGGAGGATCACTTGAGGCCAGGAGTTCAAGACCAGCCTGGCAACATAGTGAGACCCTATCTCTACAAAAGATTAAAAAATTAGCCAGGTGTGGTGGCATGCACAGGTAGTCCTAGCTACTGAGGCAGGAGAATGGCTTGATCCCAGGAGTTTGAGGCTGCAGTGAGCTATGATTGTGCCACTGCCTTCCAGCCTGGGCAACAGAGTGAGACACTGTCTCAAGAAAAAAAATTGATTTTCAAATTATTTTTAATCTCTGATGCTCTCTTCCTAATCAGATTTGGGATACATTTATTTATTTATTTATTTTTTATTTATTTGAGAGGAAGTCTCACTCTGTCACCCAGCCTGGAGTGCAGTAGCACAATCTTGGCTCACTGCAAGCTCTGCCTCCCGGGTTCATGCCATTCTCCTGCCTCAGCCTCCCGAGTTGCTGGGACTACAGGCACCCGCCACCACGCCTGGCTAATTTTTTGTATTTTTTTTTTAGTAGAGACAGGGTTTCACCATGTTTGATGGTCTCGATCTCCTGACCTTGTGATCTGCCTGCCTTGGCCTCCCAAAGTGCTGGGATTACAGGCGTGAGCCACCACGCCTGGCCGGGATACATTTATTTTTACAAAAGCAAAGAAAACCAATAAAAGTGAGGCTTCTTGTGAAAGTGTTTTGAGAATTCAGCTGCTCCTTGAGTGAACACCATGGTAAAACCAGCTTAGATTCCATCGGGCTGGGTCCATGGTTGCCATGAGCCAGGGGTGTGCCCTTGCTGACTTAGAGTTTGTTGCCCTGCGGCACATGGCATATGTCTTGGGGCTTACTGTTCTCATTTTGTTTTTCTTCTTTAGGAAAATTACAATTTCTTGAACCAAAAAATGAACTATAAGTGGGACTTTGTCATTATGCAGGCCAAAGAGCAGTACAGGTGAGTGAAAGGAGACCATGCTTGTCCTCTCGGTGTCTTTCCTCCCTCTCTTCCTTCTTTGTTTCTTTTTATTTATTTTATTTTTTATTTTTATTTTTTTTTTGAGACAGAGTCTTGCTCTGTCGCCCAGCCTGGAGTGCAGTGGTGTGATCTCGGCTCACTGCAACCTCCGCCTCCTGGGTTCAAGCGATTCTCCTGCCTTGCCTCCCAAGTAGCTGAGATTACAGGCACCCAGCACCATGCCTGGCTAATTTTTATTTATTATTATTATTATTTGTATTTTTAGTAGAGACGGGGTTTCACCATGTTGGCCAGGCTGGTCTCAAACTCCTGACCTCGTGATCGGCCTGCCTCAGTCTCCCAAAGTGCTGGGATTACAGGCGTGAACCACTGCACCTGGACTCTTTCCTTTTATTAAAATAAACTTGTTTTTGAGCATTTATGTGCCTAACACTGGGCTGCGCAGGGGGAATCAAAAGACACAGTCTCGTAGGTCAGGCAGATGAAAGAATAGGCTATGGTGCTGCTGTGAGATGAGGGCCACCTGGCTGGGGTTTTCAGAAGGAATCGTAGAAATGGCATTGAACCTGGGGAATGCATAGGAGGGGTCCAGGTGAAGGATGGCAGTTGTGGAGGAAGAGGAGAGGTGTGGTGAGAGGAAGGGGCTCTCAGCAGGCAGAACCAGAGGCTGGAGGCAGGAGTGTGCCCACTGCAAGCAGTTCCTTGCAGCTGCATCTGAGAGTGCAAAGTGTGGAATTAGGAAGATGTGAACTAGAGATGTTAGCAAGAGCGGATCGTGAGAGGGCTTTGTGGTGAGGGCCATAGGGAGCCATAGAATGTTTAAGCAGGGAAGGGTACACAGTGATCAGATTGTCATGTTAGAACCATGCCTCGCTCACTTGCATTTGCCTGTTGCCATATCAGAACTGGAACTGGAAGTCCCCTCCAGGACTCTGCCTTAACGAGAGCCGGATGCAGATATTGGGGACAGTGAGTGGTAGGGAGAGGGTGTGGTCAGGACAAGGTTAGCCTATCATTACAAACAGACCCCAACTCTCAGGGGCTGGAAACCACAAGGTCCATTTCTTGCTGGTGCTCCTCATCCACCGTGGGGCAGCTGGGGCCCTGACATGCTTTCCCCACCTCCAGGACCCATATGCAGAAGAAGCAGCACCATCTGGGCTTTGTGCGTTGCTTAGCAGGGACAGGGATTTCCTGTGTGTATCAGAGCAGCCCTGTCATCCTGCTCATGAGTCACTAGGCAAAGCAGGTCAACGTCAAAGGTTGGTGGGTGGGGACATAGAATCCTACTAGGTGCCTGAGAAGAGGGACAGCTGGGAACATCTGGTGACCCGCACCAGTGATTACCAAAACCGATGATCCCCCCAGTCCAGCCTCACTCGCTGTGACAGTCCCAGATCCAGGAAGGTCTAGACTTGCTGGTGCTCAGCTGGACTGGATGGGGAAGACCTGATTCTCACCCAGCAGCCTAGGTATTGGAGTAGTGATGAACACTGTTTATGGGAGAGCTGGTCCGGGAAAAATAGATTCTTATGGTGGAACAGCTTTACTGCCCTCCAGGGGGGAAAATATGTTCTTAGGGTTTAGAATCAGGTAGAACATCAGTGAGAGAGCTGCCACTGCTCATTAGCCACAAACATGTTTCTACCTGGGTACATTTGAGGCAAAACAACACGGGTTATCTTTAATCACTTATATTTGTTCATAAGGCTTCATTTGGTGAGTTTCTGGGTACTGTCTCACTTTATGTTGGTGTGGGGAAATACTTACCGTAGTAATTATTGTCACCCTTCATTTCTACAAATGGGGAGACTGAGACTTAGGGAGGTGAAAATTACTTAGCTGAAGTCACTTGGTGAGATAATGGTAGATCTTGGGCTGATATTACTTAATTCCATTTGTTGCACCAGTTTTGAGTTTCTGATGGGTTCCAGCACTGGGCTGGGCTCCAGGGACACAGAGATGGGTAAGATGTGCCCCTCTCCCTCAACCCCTCCATCCCTTCCTCCTCCTGTCTGCTCTGAGCAGGACTATCCCAGCAACCCACAGGACTATGAACCCTGACATCTGCTTTCCTGGGCGCTCTGGGTGCTCTTGAAGCTTGGAGCTGTTCTCAGTGATCCCTGCAGGTCCACCACCAAGGCCTTGGACTCAGCTGCGATAAAGCTCTGTGCTGCCCAGGTCCTGGGACATTCCCCTCTTTCATTCTTCCAGGTGCCTTGGAATGAGCGATTCCTAAAAGGCTTGCTCCATTTGAGACGGCTTTTTCCCACTTATTTTATGGCTTAAAGGCTGCCTCTGATTTCAGATTTAGGGTCTCAGCACAAAACGTGGTTGACCATGTAGGTTGGCCCATAAAGTAGTCATTTTGTTATGCTGAGTCCTGTCTTCCAAGTTGCACACTCAGCACCCAGACAGCTACTCAAGATCTCATGTTGCTGTCAAACCTCAAACTTACCTTGTCCATATTCAAATATGGCTTTCCCTCACTCTCCAAACCTCTTCCTCCAGTATCACCCATATCAGTACCTCTACTGCCCCTACCCTGGTTGAACCAAACTCACCGTCACCTGAACCATGGCAACATCCTCCCAACTGGCCTCTCTGCTCCCAATTTCTCCCCATGTTTGAAACACAGATAAGATCACCTCAATCCATCTTCTCTAGCTATCAGGGAGAACATTCACTTCCAATGTTACTTCCTCAAAGAGGCTTTTCTGATTAGCTGTTACTGCACTCAGATCATCCTAAATTTAGTGGCTCAAAACAACAACAATTATTTTATTATGTGTCCTGATTTCTATAGGTTAGGGATTTGGGAAGGTCTTGGCCTATCAATTCTGACTCAGAGTCTCTAGAGTGGTTGCTGTCAGATGGCTGGAGCTGGGGGCCTGGAGCAACTGGGGGCTGGCTGGCATTTCCTACTCTCTTCTTGTAGCCTCTCTGTGTGGTCTAGCTTGAGCTACCTCACAGCACGGCGGCATCAGGGAGGGTTGTTAGATTGCTTAGAGGTGTTTGGGGACTTCAAGACCACATATTCCAGTAAGGAGGGTGACTGCTGTCCCACCTTTTATGGCCTGGCCTCAGAAATTAGTGCCATGCCTGACGTCCCATGTTGGTAGAAACCATCACAAAATCCCATCTGGCTTCAAGGGGAGGAGACATAGACACATCTGTCAATGGAAAGAGTGTCAAAGAATTGTAGACATATTTAAAAATCACCACAGAGGCCATCCCTGATGCTACATGATGGTACTCTGAATGTTTCCTTATGGCAAATAATGCAATTTGCAATTCTGTATTGATTCTTTGACTGTGTATGTGATGTTTAGCTCAAAAGCTACTCAAGGGCAGGGACTATGTTCGGTTCACCAGTAGACTCCCAGTGCTTGGAATATACTGGAAGATCAATGAGTACGTGAATGAACGAATGAATGAATGAAAAATTAAGCAAATGCTGTTGCTGAAAAAATCACAAACTAAAGTAATTCCTAGGTTACTAACTCTCTTGCATTCCATTTATCATGACTCTCCTCTAATAACATCTGTTACAGAAAAGCAGAAGAGCAAAGCCGGAAAGGACCCGTGGGGTAAATCAGAGAGTGACTCTATTTACCAGGCTCTCCAGCATTGTGGAAACTGCAATGCCTCAGGCTGGTTGTGGCCCATGCTCCTGAGGTCAGGGGCTAGTTAATGTGGTAGAAAATCCAGTTAGGCTGTCAGGGGGAAGTTTGAAAACAATGTTTATATTTAATTTCCAGAGGAGGCTGACGGAACGCCCAAATGGAATGGCGCTGTTCACCCATCTGGCTCCCTGAGTGTTATGATGTTTTTCACAGTACGTTAACGGGGAGATGAATTCGCCGACTCTGTCTTGCAGAGGGCGTGTGCGTCATCCCACGTTGCCTGGGAAAACAAGCATTAACAAGTGTGAGCGCGGGTCACCATGGAAATGGTACAGAAGGGGGCCCACGGCAGGATCATTAGTGTTACTTTGCCCCTGGAGGAAGAAGGCCCTGCGTCATTTCCCATCCAGAGTGGGAAAGGGAGAGAGACTGCGAGATAAAAAGGAAAATAAACAGCCCTTTTTTATTTATTTATTTATTTTTGAGACGGAGTTTTGCTCTTGTTGCCCAGGCTGGAGTGCAGTGGTGCGATCTCGGCTCACTGCAACCTCTGCCTCCCAGGTTCAAACGATTCTCCTGCCTCAGCCTCCTGAGTAGCTGGGATTACAAGTGCTTGCCACCATGCCCGGAACATTTTTATATTTTTGGTAGAGACGGGGTTTCACCATGTTGATCAGGCTGGTCTTGAACTCCTGACCTCAAGTGATCTGCCCACCTCAGCCTCCCAAAGTGCTGTGATTACAGGCATGAGCCACTGCGCCGGTCCATAAATAGCCTTTTATAGCAATAAGTTGTGCTCAGAAAAAGCCCCGACGTGGCATGAACTCTTTGCAGTGCCAGAGTAGAAGTTACAGGCACGGAGGAGAGAGGACTCCCCAGGCCAGCATCTTCCTCGTCACCATCCCACAGGGGGTTGCCTGCCTGACCAGACGTTGACTATGTTGTTGGCCCAAACAGGGAAAAGTTAAGAAGCCAGGAGGTCAAATGTCGACCCAGAAGTTCACCCATGCGCACTGCTCTCCAATGTTGAAGTTGGTGGAGTTGGTTTGATTTAGGGCTGGTGGCGGCAGTATGATCTCAGTGCAGCACTGTCCTGTCCGGGGAAGTTAGACCCCGGCCAGACTCCCAAGTGCAAGTGCCACTTCTGCCAATTGCTGGCAGTGTGACCCCGGTGGGCTGGTGGGGCATTCACCCCCTCTTCATTTCAGTGCCCTGAACTTTGAAGTAAGAAAAGGCCACCGGGAGGATGAAGTGGGATTAAAAGAGTTAATACGTGTCAAAGTGGTTAGAAGGGTGCTAGTACTTAAGTGAGATGTCAGTGCTTGCTGTGTTCATTACTATTACGGTATATGTGAATTACTTGGGCAGGTTGGGAGAGGGGTCTAGGTCATCAGGAATGAGGGGCATCACTAATCAAAAGACACAAAGTCTTCCTGGCCTTACACGTGGCTTTTGGCTTTCCAGGGCTGGAAAGGAGAGGAACAAAGCAGACAGATATGCCCTGGACTGCCAGGAGAAGGCATACTGGCTGGTGCACCGATGCCCTGTGAGTATCCTCCTGCCTGGTGTCCTCTGTCTCTTCCTGTGCCTCCCACCTCCATCCTGTGCTCTCCATACCTGTTGCCAACTCCTCTTTCTCTAGGGCGAGAATTGGATCAGCAGGAGGAGCTGCTCAGTGTTGGGTTAACATCCAAGTGCCTCTTGGCCAGAAAAGGAAGTTCTCTGCCTGGATGGGGTCTGCTCATGGCCCATCTGTTGGTGTTAGGTAGGGAGGGACCTGAATGAATTTGTCTTTTACGAGGGCTGGGACTTTTTTTTTTTTTTTTTTTTTTTGCTAGGATATCATACCTTGGGAAAGGAATATAAGGAGAAAAAATTAGAACGTAGGCCCCAATGGAGGCGCCAATGCAGAAAAATAGAGTCCCGTGAGAATGGAAACTGCTTGGCCAAAGTTCTCCTTGGTGTCTCTAGCTCCCTCACTTTTTCCTCTCCTAGATCCAGTTCCCAGCAGCTGAGATGGGAGAAGGAGAAGGAATACGTCTGTGTTGAGCTTCTCCTTGCTTGGAGCACACTGAATCTCTGGCTTTGGGACTTCAGTGGCCCAGAGAGACAAGCTGTACAGAGCTGGTGTAACTTGCCCCAGCTCATCACTGGGAAATGGTAGCCTCATTCCCCAGCACACAGAAGTGGGGTCTGACTGCTACATACTGGGATTAACTCTGCTGCCTCAGTTTCCTCCTGTACAGCTCCCTGTGCTGCCTATGGGTCATGGGAGGTAGGAGATGTGAATGAGATTCTGGAAATCGAAGAGTTAGAAAGAAATGTTCTTCCTCCTCTTCCTTTAGCTTCCTTGCCTGCCAGGTATCAGAAATTCTCAGAACCAGAAGGAGAACTGAGTGAGGCCTGGTGTCAGAGTTTATGGATTTTTGAGCTTCAAGCCCATCGATTTTGGCTGTTTTGCTTATATTCTTTATATACTGAAAACAGATTCTCCTAAGGTGTTCCACTCTGTAGCGGCATGGGTTTGGATGCTGTGTTGTTGAGGTTAAGGTGCTGAGGTTGATCCCAAACAGCTTGTTTGATTTTTTCTTTGCTTCAGGGTTTCTCCTCTAGGGAAACCAGTTTACAGATGCCTGACACAGGTATCTGGGGGCTGGGTGACAGAGCACAGGGTCCCAGAGATAAGCACCCCTCCTGGTTGGTAGCGAAGAAACTCTTTGTATGAGAAGGAGCCTCACATTGCTCGTGTGTTCCAGAAGCACTCTGTGGTGAGGATAAGGAGACTTGGCGGATATGCCACATTTGGCAAGACACCTTGGTGCCCAGTGGCACCATACCTGAGGGTAGGTAAAGAACGGCTTCTATATTATGTGCAGAGACTCCTCACTGTGCGAATGCCTATGTGACTACATTCCTTGCAAAGTGACATAGACTAGCTATGCATTAACATGAAAAACTGATCATCCGGGTTCTTCTCAGTTCTTCTGGGGTAAGTTCTCAGCCCCCACCAGGCTAGTGGCTGAGTGGCTCTTCACAGGATGATGCAGAATCACATAAATATGACCATGTGTCTCTATGACCACCACCTCCCCCCAGCCCATCTCCACCACCATGACCGTCATCCCACCTCCCACTCCCTCACCTCCCTTATCTCCCTGACCTCTACCACCTCTCTTATTTCCCCCACTTTCTCCACCACCTCCACCACCCTTATTGTCTTCATCATTGTGGTCACTGTCACCGTCACCATCACAGTAGACATGAACTGAGAACTCCCAGTGTGCTGGCCACTGTGCTAAGCCTTCTGCATTCTTTTTTTTTTTTTTTTTTTCTGAGATGGAGCCTTGCTCTGTCACCCAGGCTGGAGTGCAATGGCACGATTTCGGCTCGCTGCAACCTCCGCCTCCCAGGTTCAACCAATTCTACTGCCTCAGCCTCCTGAGTAGCTAGGATTACAGGCACACACCACCATGTCTGGCTAATTTTGGCATTTTTAGTAGAGATGGGGTTTCACCATGTTGGTCAGCCTAGTCTTGAACTCCTGATCTCGTGATCTGCCCGCCTCGGCCTCCCATAGTGCTGGGATTACAGGTGTGAGCCACCACGCCTGGCTGCCTTCTGCATTCTTATTGAACCTTTGCAGCCCTGTATGGAAGGGTTTATTATTATTCTCATTTTACTGATAAGCAAGTGAAAGCTCAAGGATGCTGCTAATTTGCCCAAAGTTACACAGCTAGTTAGTGCCAGAGGGTCTGAACCCACATACCACTGACTGTGGAGCACCAACCCCTGCACCTTAGCCCTGTGCACTTCTGCCTCTCATGACAATGTCATGTGATATCTTGGTACAGTTCTGTCCTTTGGTAACCTCCTCGGTCATTAGAACGTTGCCTGGGTCACTGCTGCTCTAAGAAGCCGAATGCCTGGGTTTACACGTGCCTGGTGCTTCTTTGACAGCACTGGGGACCCAAGTTCAGCATGAGGCTATGATGGACTTGGAGTGGTCCTAGAACTTCCAGGACTAAAAACTGCTCCCCACATCTAACCTCTTTCATGGCTGCTCCCTGAGTGAAAACCAGACCAGTAGTCAAAGATGAGGCAGGAGAGTGCAGTGGCCCCACTCTCTGTGATTTTCTTAAAATTCTCCCCATCTCTTGTTGGCCTGTGGGGGTGGAAGGTAGTGTTTTTGAAGAGCATCTCAGTCTAGAAATTGAGCGATCTGACTGACAGGCTCAGGAAGCCCCGGAGCTCACAGGCTGCCAGACTGTCTCCAGGAGACCCAAACAAACCATCAGTTCAATGGGAAAAAAGCCAGCCAAGGCAAACAAAGCACTTGGCGCTGTGGAGTGTCGCGGCCACTCCGTGTCAGACTGTAACCAACAGTTGTAGAGTGAGACGTGGCCTGCTGTTACTGAACCGACTCATTCACTTGTTCATTTGTCTGTTCGTTGATCCATGAAATCTTCGTTGAGCCTTGACTTTGTCCCAGGGAAGGGGTTAGGTGCTGGGTGTGAAATAACACCCAAGAGTCATTGAGTACTCCTCTGAACCTGTGTTAAGCTCTTGGCACAGATGACCTCATTGACGCCTGATGCTATGATGTAGGGAATATCACCATCCCCGTTATTCAGATGGAGAAATTGAGGCTCATAGGGGTTCAGTAGCCTGCTCAGTTCTGAGAGAGGAAGCCACATCTTTCTGATGGTAAAGCCCGATATTCTGCTTCTGTGCAAGGAGGCCCCACCCGTGGTCCCTCTCTCAGCTCAAGGAGCTCGAAATCCAAATTGCTGGAGCACAGGTGAGTGACACTCTCCCAGAGATAAGACCTAATTGCAGAAGGGGCACAGCGAGAGGGTGATTGATTTAGAAAGGCAGGGAGAAACGTCTGATAGATGCTGTTTCAGGGAGATCATCACTGGCAAAGGCCAAGACCCCACGTGGGTGGTGGTAGTTGAGGCTCTGACCTGAATTCCTACCCGGAGCCCAAAGGACACCTGTGATTCAGCATCCTGTAATGAAGGAAAACGATGTTTCTCACCCGTTTTTTACTCAAATGGAACCAAGTACAGATCTGAGCACGATGCAAACAACAGTGAGTTTTGTAAATGAACAAAGGGAGAAAGCGCTCCCTTAGACAGGCATGTGGAGGCCTTCCCTGCATCCTTGCTGTGCCATCTGTGACTTCCTGCCTCCCAAGGATGTAGTCTGAAGCTGCTTCCTGGCGGTGGGTGTGCTAAATCAAGCGATCCCTTATCTGCTTATCAAGCTAAATGACCCTTGTTTCAACCACATATGCAGACACTTGCCAGAGATGTCTGCCCTCCATTTCCCATCGAGGTTAGGCTAAATGTCCAACAATGGAAAATGGCAAAATAAATTGAGGTATATTAACATGATGGAACATTGTGAAGCTATTCAAATAATATTTTCAAAGGCCATTCATTGATCTAGGAAAATGATCTGACATATAATGTGTTTTTTGTTTGTTTGTTGTTTTTTGTTTGTTTTTGAGACAGAGTCTCGCTCTGGGGTGCAGTGGCATGGTCTTGGCTCACTGCAACCTCTGCCTCTTGGGTTCAAGCAATTCTCCTGAATCAGCCTCCTGAGTAGCTGGAATTACAGGCGCCTGCCACCACACCTGGCTAATTTTTTGTATTTTTAGTAGAGACGGGGGTTTCACCATGTTGGCCAGGCTGGTCTCGAACTCCTGACTCTGCCTTGGCCTCCCAAAGTGCTAGGATTCCAGGCATGAGCCACTGTGGCGGCCTGACACATAATGTTATATTGTAAAACCAGGGTGGGTGGAATGCTCCATGTGCCATGGTCCAAAAATAAAAAATAAAAAAAATTAACATATATTTTGTGAATATCTGCTCTATGCCGGGTGCTTACTAGGCATTGGGGATATTTGGATTATGAGCCAAGACAGACATTGCCCGTGACCTCAAGGAGTTTCTTGCAGTCTGGTGGAGAGACAAAGACTAAAATGATTAAACCAATGAATGAGTAACAAGCAGAATGCCATGGCAGCTGGTAGGAGGCAGGGGCTCTGCGTCCGGTTGGGGGTCAGGGAACACAGGACACAGGACGTGGAGAGTGACATTCAAGCCAAGATCCTCTAGGAGCTGACTTTCCTAACACAGCAACATAAAATTGTCTCCCTGTTTCACCTCATCTCTATTTCTTTTTTCTTTCTTTCTTTCTTTTTTTTTGAGACGGAGTGTTGCCCTGTTGCCCAGGCTGGAGTGCAATGGCGTGATCTCAGCTCACTGCAACCTTCGCCTCCTGGGTTCCAGCGATTCTCCTGCCTCAGCCTGCCGAGTAGCTGGAATTACAGGTGTGCGCCACCTCGCCTGGCTAATTTTTTGTATCTTTAGTAGAGATGGGTTTTCACTGTGTTGGCCAGGCTGGTCTCGAACTCCTGACCTCATGATCTGCCGGCCTCAGGCTTTCAAAGTGCTGGGATTACAGGCATGAGCCACCGCGCCTGGCCTCATCTCTATTTCTTTCCCCTATCTTATTTTGTTCAGAAAACGAGTTAGTGTTTTACTTAGTATTTGTTTTCTGTTCCATGCACCAGAAGAGTCTGATATTTTTGGGAAGAGGGTGAAGCTGAGAGAAGGAGGGGCAGGGGGACACGGTGGAGTACCACCGAGAAGTGTCCGTCAGCTCCACGCTGGCCTTGCTCTGTATGTGGGTTCCTGGGAACATCGCCTCCTCACGAGCAGTTGTCACGAGTACAGGAGCTCCTTTCCTGACCTGAATGATGATGCATTGAGCAAATTGCCTCTTTGGCTTACACCCAAGGGATGTTGTTTGGGGGGGGGGCAGGGTCACACCCTGGTGTTCACAGTTCCTCAGGGTGAAGGAGGGGAGCTTGCATGTCTCTGAAGGCTTCCTGCATGAGGCACCAGGGCAGAAAGTGCCTGCTGCCTCCTTATCTGCGGGCCACACACCGCAGGATGCATCGGCTGCCCTTATTTCCTGGGCGCTGACAGTCAGTTCTGGTTAACTTCATCTGAACACCCTGTTATGTGCCAGAAACTGTGTCAGCAGCACTCTGGTGATGATCATAGTGGGTCAAAGACTTTACACTACCTGATGAATGAAGAAATGGATGAATGAAAGGAGCTTGGGAGTCTCTGAAACCAGCAGAGGCAGAAAGGCAGCCCTCTCACCAGTTTCGAGGGCAGGGAACTGGAAAAGGACCACAGCTTGATTGGGAACAACTGAGACTTAAGGGCTGCTGCCCACAGAGGTGCAAGAGCCGAGGCAGCAGTGGCCAGAGGACTGTGCCTGGCTGTTCTGTAGGGAAGGCACGGAGAGCCAGGTTGGGCTGGAACTGGACAGGCTGGCAGAATCATGAAGCCCAGTGGGTGGCTGCAGGTCTGAGAGTCTAAGGCCGTCTGGTCTGGGCAGCTGAGGGCATAGAGGAGTCTATCTCAGTTATGCAGTGCACTGTTGAGCACTGGGGCAACCAAATTTATATCAGAGCCTGGGGCACATTGGAAGGAAAGAACTAGATAACGAATTCAAGACTTGAGCAGATGACCACACCGAAGTCACCGAGGCAGTGAGCTCCTGTGGAAGAGCAGCCAGACACTGGTTGTAGGGCATCATGAGCACAGGCTGTGTGTGAGTGTGAGTGCATGTCAGTATGTCTGGGTGTGCATGTATGTGAGTGTGTGAATGTATGTGTGCGAGTGTGTGTACATGTGTGCATGTGTGTGAGCATGTATGTCAGTGTGTTGGCGTGTCAAGGTGTGCATGTATGTGAGAATATGTATGTATGTGTGAGAGTGTGTGTAGATGTGTACATGTAAGTGAGCATGTATGTGAGCGTGAGTGTGCATATGTATGTGTGAGAGTGTGCCTAGGTTTGTGCATGCATGTAAACATGTATGTGTGTGTCAGTATGCACGTGTGTGAGTGTGTGAATGTGTTACGTGTGAGCATGCATATGTGTGTGCATGTATGTGAGCATGTTTTTGTGTATTCATTCTCATAGTGTTATAAAGAAATACGCAAGACTGGGTAATTTATAAAGGAAAGAGGTTTAATTGACTCACAGTTCTGCATGGCTGGGGAAGTCTCAGGAAACTTACAATCATGGTGGAAGGGGAAAAGGCACATCTGACATGGTGGCAGGTGAGAGAGAGCGAGTATGTGAAAGAGGAACTGTCAGACACTTATAAAACCATCAGATCTCATGAGAACTCACTATCATGAGAACAGCATGGGGGACACCACCCCCATAATCCAGTCACCTCCCACCAGGTCTCTCCCTCAATCCCTGGGGATTATGGAGATTACAGTTCAAGATGATATTTGGGTGGGAACACAGAACCAAACCATATTAATGTGTGTGTGTGTGTGTGTGTCAGGACATGCGTGTATGTGAGTGTGTATGAGTGTGCATATGTACATGTGGGAGTATGCGTAGGTGTGTGCATGTATGTGAGCATGCGTGTGTGAGTGTGCCAGTGTGTCAGGGCATGTATGTATGTGAGCATGTGTGAGTGTGCATATGTATGTATGAGAGTGTGTGGGTGTGTGAGTGTGAGAGTGTGTGAACGTGCCAAAGTGTGTGTATGAAGTCTGCCTTCAGTTATGCAGGGGGATTTCTCCATACCAGATTCAGGGGGCAACTCCTAGAACCCTTTTTGGCAAAGACACTGACTCTGCTGAGCCCCTGCCATGTGAGGTTAGATCCCATGGTGTTATCCCTTCAAGACACCTGTCTCAACTCTAATTTATCCTTTGTGTGATTAATTGCTGAGTGGCTACCTCCCCCTTGAGACTGGGAGTGCCTCAGTAATGCCTGCTGGGGGGCAGTGGTCTCGGGGCACACTCACCATGGGCTCCCCAGGGCTCGCACAATGTCCGGCACATAAGAAGTGCCCCATAGATATTTGCTGATCAAGATCCACTTGTAACAACTAGGGTAAGGATGGCCGTTCCCTTTCCCTGTCCTCCTCCCCACCCACTTTCTATTGCCTTTTCCTTTCTCTTCCCTGTGTCGTCTTGTCTGCACATATTTGCCTCCATGGTAGCCCAGTGAGCTAGGTTGCTAGATTTAGCAAATAAAATACAGGAAATTTGGTTGAATTTGAATTTCAGATAAACAACAAATAATTTTTATGTAAAATGTATTTTGTATATTTAGTATAAATATATAATAAGCATCAAAATATTGGGAGAGAAATTATTTGCCATTTATCTTAAATTAACTGGGCTTCCTATATTTTATCTGGCAGTCTTACATCTGAGCTAAAACCCAGTCTGATCCCATGGATGAGGCTGAATTTGATGGCAAGAAAGCCCAGTTGCTTCCCAACTCTCTGCTTCAGTGTAGCCAACCTGGTTGGTCACATGTGCTGAGCAATGGGTGGATGCCTGGCATCACACCTGCATCAGGGGAAGTGAAAGACCCAAATTATTGGCCTCAAAGAGTCAAGGAGTTGAGAGAGACCAAGTAAGATTTTCTGGAGAGCTGGGTTACCTGCTGGCAAAGGGAACTAACAGAGATTACAGTCCCAGTTTTGGGCCATTCTTTTACATATGTAATCTTAAAATGAATACAACCCCTTGCTCAGCAATAGCTACCTTCTGTGGAGAGCTTCACACCCTATCTTGTTAAATCTTCACAAGAACCTGCCACGTAGGAGGCTTCTTCTCTGTTTCTTAGAGAGGTTAGTGAGTGCCAAGACAAGGAGTGTTTTCCAAGATCTTCTGCACAGCTGGGAAGTGGCAGAACCAGGAGTGGCACCCAGACGTGCCTGACAAGCCTGGACTTTCCCAAAGCACTGCTCTGTCACTTCTCTTTTCCCGCCAAGCCCAAGATGAAACCACAGAGTGTGGGGAAGGAGCACTGTGGGAAGAGTCAGGAAGCCCATGTATTAGTCTCAGTGAACTCTTTTGGAGCCTGAATGTTACCCATCCATATGCCCACTCACTCATCCATCCATCTACTCACTCAACCATCCATCCATCCATCCATCCGTCCATCCATCCATCCATCCATCTATCCATCTCTCTCTCCCTCCCTTCATCCATCCATCCCTCCATCTGTCCATCCCACTATGGTGCTGAGTTTGTCATCCATCCATCCATCCATCCACCCATCCATCCATTTCTTCACCCATCCATTCACCATCCATCTACCACAAATTTACCCATTCATCCATGCATCCATCCCTCCGTCTATACATCCCACTATGGTGCTGAGTTTGCCATTCATCTGTCCATCCATCCATCCATCCATCCATCCATCTCTTCACCCATCCACTCACCATCCACCTACCACCCATTCATCCATCCATCCCTCCTTCCCTCCCTCCATCCATTTGTACACCATTCCATTCCTCCATCCATCCATCTCACTATGGTGCTGGGGATGCCATTCATTTGTTTGTCCATCCATCCATCCATCCATCCATCCATTCATCCATCCATCCATCCTTCCATCCCTCCATTCATCCATCTCACTATGGTGCTGGGGATGCCATTTATCTGTCTGTCCATCCATCCATCCATCCACCCATCCATCCATCCGTTTATTCACCCACCCACCATCCACCTACCACCCATTTACCTATTCATTCATCCATCTACCCATCCCCCTCTCCTTCCCTCTTTCCTGCCACCCATCCAACTCTGGTGCTGGGAATGCCATTCATCTGTCTGGCCATCCATCCATCCACTCACCCACCCATCCACCATCTACCCGCCACCCATTTACCTATTCATCCATCCACTTATCCATGCATCCCACTATGGTGCTGGGGATGCCAACCACCTGTCCATTTTTCCATCCATCCACCCACCCACGCATCTACCCATCCTTCTCTCCATCCATCCTTCCATCTCACTATGTTAGGTGCTGGGGATACTGGGAGGCAGAACAGCCCTCATGAAGCTCAACAGCTCACCTGGAGGGTTTACACCCACTCAAAGCTTCCCATGGGCTAGGCCACAAGCTCTTCTCAGCTCGATCTCACAATTGGCAGATTAACCGAGACCCACAGTTAACCAGAAACTGGAGACTCTCCCTGTAATGACCTTATGTTGTTTTTATTCCATTTAGCCTGGAATGGACAATGTGCTGGACTACGGCCTGGACCGAGTGACCAATCCGAATGAAGTCAAGGTAAACCAGGTATGTCTCTGCTGCATAGTTTGGGTAGGGCATAGGTCGGATTCTGGGGCTGGGAAGGTGTCCACATGTCTATTCGTGTCTGTTAGGGCAACGATATCTCCTCTTTGAGACTGTCAAAGAGAGGAGGACCGTGGGCTCTGTGGACTCAGGGTTAGGGGAGAAGTGGGACCATGGCAGGGTGCTAGGTGAGAAGAAATTACGATTGAAGACAGACAGAGGCTGTAGAGTGCAGGGAAGAGCTAATGGGATCTAGATGGCTGGTTTTCAAACTTTTCTGAGTCACTTCCCCCTTTGAAAATCTGATGAAAGTTATGAGCTCATTCCACTCAAAGATGCACAGACAGACATTCTGTACACAGTTTCAGCCAGTTCCTTGATCCCAAGGAGACTGTAGACCCCAGCCTCGAAACTCTTGAATCAGTTTTAGATTTAACCTTAATCCACATGACAGGACCTGGAATCTAACACTTTCTTTCACATCCCAGTGGAGTGGGATCTTTGTAAAGATTCTCCAAGCAGGTTTCATTAAAAAAAAATACCTTTCCTCAAATAGGCCATCTTTCGTGATGGAGAGCCAATGTCCTATGAGTATTTATTTATTTATAGAAATACAGTTCATAAGCTGTTGAGCCCATGGCCCTATTGACATTTGGGGCCAGATAATTGTTTTTTTCCTATTTATTTATTTAATTCATTTATTATTTGAGACAGGGTCTCACTCTGTTGCCCGGGCTGCAGTGCAGTGGCATGCTCATAGCTCACTGCAGCCTTGACCTCTTGGGCTCAGGTGATCCTCCTGCCTTAGCCACCCAAGTAGCTAGGACCACAGGTACATGCCACCATGCTTGGATAATTTTTGAAATTATCTGTAGAGACAGTGTCTTTCTATGTTGCCCAGGCTGGTCTTGAACTCCTGGGCTCAAGCAGTCCTCCTGCCTTGGCCTCCCAAAGCACTGAGATTACAGGTGTGAGCCACTGTGCCTGGCTCAGATAGACAATTCTTTGGTGAAGTTGTCCTGTGCATTTTAGAATGTTTAGCAGCATCCCCAGCTCTGCCCATGAGATGTCAGTACCTCCATTCCTCTCCCTGCCCACCTAAGCCCCAGTCCTAACAATCAAAAATGTCTCCAGACATTGCCCATTGTACCCTGGGAAGGAAGTCAACATTACTCTGGCTGAGAACCACTGATTCCAATGAACCATCCTAGACCCATTTAAACAGATCTTAGGTGGTTTCATTGCTTTCTGTCAAACATTGTCTTTGGGTAGCAAGGGTCGTCATCTCTAGCCTAGGGTGCATCTATAGGGCTCTGCAGAGCCTTAAGGCATGAGTGGGGGCCTGTAGGGGTGTGCAGGGGAAGGAGGAGGGTGGAAGTGGGAGGGGAAAGAAAAAGGAGCCAGAAATGTTAGCAAGGCCGCTCTGGGACAGTGTTTGCTTTTGCTCCCTGGAGAGGGTCACCGGGGGAACCATTAGGTCTCTTGTCCACAAGCTGGAGAGACCCTTCCTTTGATACACACAGGGCACAGTCAGCCTTAACTCAGCTGTTCCCAGGGCAGCCTTTCCCGTGTTCTCCTTGTCAGAGAACAGATCACTGCTGAGGCCTTGTAGGCTTGGTTGCCATGGAAACAGAATCCTCGAGTAAAAGACTGAACCTGGGTGGAAGGTTTGCTTTTTTTTATGGCTAACTAGCAGCTCTGGAAACCTCTTTCCTGGGGAGGAGAGAGAGGGTGGAGGCAGAAAGCACATCACTCATTCTGAGATGGGGGGGTGGGAACAAAGGGTCACCCATCCGTGACCCAAGCCAGGATACTGCTCAGCTGTGTGTGTGTGTGTGTGTGTGTGTGTGTGTGTGTGTTGGGGGTGGTTGGGGTGGTTAGGCAGGACCTTAACTTCATCCATTTGAGAGAGAAGCTAAGGAGCTGAGCTGCTCCATCCTGGGGGTGACTTCTGAGGAGGGTGACCAGATTACTGTCTTTACTGAGGAGGCATCTTTGTGCTCCTTGGCTTTCAGAGCCCACTTCCTGCGGATGTGGATGCTGGCAACACCCTCAGCCCAGAGCCCAGTGGGCAGGCTGGGTGTACGACAGAGGGTGCCTTTGCCATGGTGGGGTGTGATACGGGCTGTGTCTCTGCTGTTGTTTACCGTTATCTTCTCTGTCTCTCTCTCTCTCTCTTCCCAGCTATCTATCTATCTCCTGCCTGTGCACTCTGGCTGCTGTGGAATAAAGTATTAAGAAGAATAAAGAACTGCAATTCTCATGCATGCAGAGCCCCTTCCAGCCCTCCCCTCAGGCAGCCCCAGCATGCTGTGGTTTATCTGTCTGCAACATTTTCCACTGTCTGCGAGTCCCCTGTGTTCCTGGGTTAATTTGCCCTGAGAGAAGAGGGTTGCCAAGAGCATGAAGCATCTCCATGAAGACCTGGGAGTGCAGAGGCTTTGGATTTTTGTCTCACTTCAGAGAACTCATGGTGCCTGAGCTGGTTTGAAGAGAGGTCATTTTGAGAAGGAATCAATCCTTCTTTCTTTTTTTCTTTTCTATTCTTTTGTTTTGAGACGGAGTCCTGCTCTGTCACCCAGGCAGTAGTGCAGTGGCGTGATCTCGGCTCACTGCAACCTCCGCCTTCCGGGTTTAAGTAACTCCTTGCCTCAGCCTCCAGAGTAGCTGCGATTACAGGTGTGTTCCACCACGCCCAGCTAATTTTTTCATATTTTTAGTAGAGACGGAGTTTCTCCATGTTGGCCAGGCTGGTCTCGAACTCCTGACCTCAGGTGATCCGCCCATCTTGGCCTCCCAAAGTGCTGGGATTACAGGCATGAACCACTGCGCCTGGCCATCAATCCTTCTTTTTAAACTTTTATTTTAGGTTCAGGGGTTACATTTCAGGTAAACTGCATGTCACCGGAGTTTGGTATATAGATTATCTTGTCACTCAGGAAATAAGCATAGTACTCATAGGTAGTTTTTCTATCCTCTCCCTCCTCCCACCCTCCACCCTCAAGTAGGCCTGGGTGTCTGTTGTTCCCTTCTTTGTGTCCTTGTGTACTCAATGTTCAGCTCCCACTTGTAAGTGAGACCATGTGGTATTTGGTTTTCTGTTCCTGCGTTAGTTCGCTTAAGACAATGGTCTCTAGCTCCATCCGTGTTGCTACAAAGAACATGATCTCATTTTTTTTTATGGCTGCGTAGTATTCCATGGTGTATATGTACCACATTTTCTTCATCCAGTCTACCAATGATGGGCATTTAGGTTGATCCCATGTCTTTGCTATTGTGAATAGTGCTGCAGTGAACATAGGCATGCATGTGTCTTTATGACGGAATGATTTATATCCCTTTGGGAATATACCTAGTAATGCGATTGCTGGGTCAATGGTAATTCTATTTTAAGTTCTTTGAGAAATCACCACACTGCTTTCTACAATGGCTGAACTAATTTCATTCCCACCAGAAGCATATAAGCTTCCCTTTTCTCCTTGCCAGCATCTGTTATTTTTTGACTTTTTAATAATAGCCATTCTGACTAGTGTGAGATGGTATCTCATTGTGGTTTTGATTTGCATTTCGAGAATGAGTAAATTCTTGAGAAGATGTATCTGTTTTCCCCAAATAGAGGCAAGTAACTGTCAACCATAAGGAGGAAAGTCATTAGGTTGGCAGGTGTCTCGGGCCCTGGTGACCCACTCCCACTGGCTAATGGCAGCTGGGAGGGACTGGCCAGGGGCCGGGACCACACTCTAGAAGTGAGTCCTCTTTTAGCTCCAATACTTTGAGGCATACGGAACCCCCAACTCCTGCACTCCAGGAGGTGATGGGGGCAGGGGCCGCTCATGGCAGGATCACTGCCATCATTTAGGGATAAGGGCAGTGTCGGGTGCTGAAGAGACCCTTGACATTGGCCTGAGCCCCAGCTCTGCCACTTCCGGTCCATGTGATCTTGGGCAAGCTCTTTCTTGAGCCACAGTCTCAGTTTCCTCATCTCTAACAGGGGAAGCATGCTAGTTCCTTCATCAGAGGATTAAGCAGGATCACTTATGTGTAGTGTCTAGAATGCTAATCAACACGTAGAGACACTCCACACACAGCTGGTATTATTCTAAATGTTGTCATGCTACGAGAGAGAATTTATGGGACTTGTAGACCTCAGACTCCATGTTAGGGTGCTGTACCTAGCCAATTTCCTCTTCTGCCTTTTCACCTTCTCATACTTCTCCCCTGGTTGGAGGTGGAAGGAGGGGTTACATGCCAATTTCAACCTCTCTGCCTACTCCAATGAGCAGCTGCTCAGAACCTCAGTCTACACTGGCAAGTATACAGATCTTTAGGTAAAAGGCAGAAATATGGCCTCCCAGTATAAAATACTGTGCTCTGCAGAGGTGCTCAGCCTGGAGCCTTCACACACCATATGCTCCTGCCAATAGGGGACAAACTGCTTTCTTCTTGTGGCTTCTGTGTGACCATGCCTAGCTGAGGGAAGGGAAGGGGCTGATGTTTGCTGACAGCTCCCTGCATGCCAGGCATGGACCTGAGTGTGCCACTCTCTGTGACGGCTCAGCTAAGACTCACTACTGCATTAGGAGGTAGATGGCCACGTTGACCTCCGTTTCACTGTTGAGAAAGCAGGCTGAGAGAGAGGGTGGCTCCCCCAAGGACACACAGCTGGGAAGTGGTGAAGCCAGGATCTAAACCTCAGCTGATGGCCGCCAGAGCCCACTCCACATCCTGCCTGATGTTTTCTAATGTCCTTATTGTGGCTTTTAGAAGTTTTTCTGCATTTCCTGAAATCCATTAACAGAGACAATGTCAGTTTCCTTTTTCACATGAAGAAAACAAAATAGAGAGACATAGCCGTTTGCCCAAGGTGACCCAGCCAGGATTCAGTTACGTGTTTCCAGTTCTGTAGCTCATGTGCCGCCCTGATCCAACCGCTGCTCCGCTCTCCACCCCACAAGGCCTACATCCTGTACCCAGGGCCGGCTTCATGGGCAGGGGGCTTGTACAGCCGCCCAAGACCCCATCCTCAGAAGGACCCTTGTTTGATTTAATGTTCTGTTACCATCTCAGAATTCCTTACACTTTTTTTCTGAACAGTGAACTGCATTTTTATTTTGCACTGAGCCTTGCAAATTGTAAGCAATTCTACCTCTACTTGATGAGGTCGTACCTGGCTGGACAGCTATTTACTTCACATGATTGCAATCTTAAATCCAAGACTCCTTAGACAGCTGCACCCCCTTAATTTTTTTAAATCTATCTATCTATCCATCTATCTATCTATCCATCTATCTACCTACCTACCTACCTACCTACCTACCTACCTACCTATCTATCTATTTTGAGACAGTCTTGCTCTGTCACCCAGGCATGAGTGCAGTGGCACAATCTCGGACCACTGCAACCTCCGCCTCCTGGGTTCAAAAGATTTTTATGCCTTAGCCTACTGAGTAGCTGGGATTACAGATGTGTGCCACCATGCACAGCTAATTTTTATATTTTTAGTAGAGACAAGGTTGTGTCTTTTTGGCCGGGCTGATCTCAAAACCCTGGCCTCGAGTGATCCGCCTGCCTTGGACTCTCAAAGTGCTAGGATTACAGACGTGAGCCACCACGCTTGGCCTTTATTTATTCATTTTGAGACCAGGTTATAAGACTAGCTAATTTTTGTATTTTTAATAGAGACAGGGTTTCACCATGTTGCCCAGGCTGATCTTGAACTCCTGGGCTCAAGCGATCCACCTGCCTTGGCCTCCCAAGGTGCTGGGATTACAGGTATGAACCACTGCACCCAGCTCCATCTCTTTTCTTGCCTCCTTTGCCTTAACCACTTGTGTTTCTGGATCTCCCGGTTTCTGACTTTAGACCCCCTCTCTGCTCTCAATGCCAGTGCTGCCCGATTCCTCATGGTTCTCCCCATCTCGGCTTTGGCTCCGTGGCTTGCTTGGCCCCCCACCTGAGTTTCTCTGCAGATACCTGCCTGGCTACCCCATTCCAAGGTCCTTGCTTATTTCTCCCCTGCACTCCTGCCGGTGGCCTGACCCCTTCTGCCCTGTGCCAATTGTCTGCACCCTCCATCCGGGGTTCGCCAGTCAGCCGGCCCAGAGCTATGTAAACAACAAGTCTAGATGTGTCCCTATTTGGGCAACTCTGCAAGGGAAAAATAAGAAGTTGTTAGAATGCTAAGAATGCAGAGCATCCGGAGATTCCTTAAGCAGAGTCTTCCTCCTGTAGCAAAGTGTGTCGCTGAGATGAGGCATAAAGAAGTGGCTTCACTCCAGGAGGGCCGGCAGCTGAGAAAGGAGGGAAGTTGTGTGTGAATGCCAGGCTGGAAAAAAACTCTTATTTCTTATTTTATCATGAGGTGGTTTTCTTTGAATTGCTTAGAATTGTGCGTACTTTTTTTTTTGTAACAACTTCACTTTAACATAATGTTTCTTATTGCCTTTGGCTAAGATATAATAATATTGATAGTAGGTTTGAAAGACTTAGCAAATAAAAATACAGGATTCCCAGTTATGTTTGAATTTCAGATAAGCAATGAATATCTTTTTTTGCATAAGTAGGTCCCAAATATTGCCTGTGAATCCTGCATTTTATCTTATGATGAGGGCTTAAATTGTGCCGCTCACGTGCTCAGTGGTGGTGTAGTAGCCCTAATGAATAGGCACTGTGTGTGGGTCTCTGCTATGTGCCAGGCACCTTATGTCTATTATCTCATTTAGTCCCTCTTTTTTTCTATTCTCCTTTTACAAATGAGAAATTAGAGGCTCTGAGATGGTGAGCAACTCATCCAAGGTCATAGCCAGGAAGTGGTAGGACTAGAATTTTAACCTTTGTCCAATCCCCAAAGCCCATATGCTTCTATTTCTTTTTTTCCTTCCTTCCTTTTTTCTCTCTTTCCTTCCCTCCTTCATTCCGTCTCTCCCTCCCTCCTCTCTCTTTCTTTTCTTTTTTCTTTTCCTTTCCTTTCCTTTCCCTTTGTTTCTTTGTTTCTTTCTTTCCTTTCTTTCTTTCTTTCTTTCTTTCTTTCCTTTCTTTCCTGTCTCTCTCCTTCCTTCCTTCCTTCTTTCCTTCCTTCTCACTGTCTCTCTCTCTCTTTCTTTTTTGAGACAAGGTCTTGTTCTGTCACCCAGGCTCCAGTGCAGTGGTGCCATTGTAGCTCACTGCCACCTCAAACTCCTGGGCTCAAGCAATCCTCTGTCCTCAGCCTCCAGTAGTTGCTGGGACCACAGGCATGTACCACCATCCATACTCTTTCCTGAATCTCTTCTCCACCACTCCCTCCAAATCGATTTGTCTCTTCACCTTTTAAAAAGTTCAGGACTCTTTTCCCTCACTGTCCCCTCCCTATACATACTCCTAGAAGAGCAGAGATCCCTGTATGTTAATCTAGAGGAAGCAGATCCCATGGATGGCTGCTTTTTCCAGGTTCATAATTTATTGTACAAATTGAATTATCACATGACAAGTCGACATGAGCTTCTCCAGGCATGAGAACTAAACGGCTGAGGCACAGATAGTTTAGAATCCATTATATTGCTTTCACAGATGGAGTGTTTTTAGATCTTGACTTGAAGTGAAAGATCATCAAAGCAATGCCTCCATATGTGGCCAGTACTCAACTCACTGTACTTGTGAGCGTCTAAGAGTTGAAATGCGTTTTAACGCCTGGAATTGGGCATCAGTTTCTGGACCTGCCATGATTTCAATCTAGCCAAAGCCACACATTCCACAGCCACTGTCCTTCAACGTACGCAACCTGGACAGCTATTTTTAAAGCTAGAAATACAAGCTAAATTCATGTGGACAATCCAAGGTAGAGGTGGGAAAGTCTCACCTTCAACCAAATCCTATTAAGGGAGAGCAAGCTGCAGTTCAATTCCAAGAAGGTAACTGGTAATTCTGGGAATCAGAAAACAAAATAGCAAACTACAGCACAGAGGCAGAGCCCTAGGGAGATAGTAAAATCAAATGAAGTGAACAGGAGTATACAAATTGTAAACCCCGGAAGACTGAGATAATGGCCCTAGAAGCAAGTATATTAAGCCAAAGGGAGACCCCCTAGAGGCAGAATGGAAATGAGCATGGCAGAAAGTCCTGCAAATACAGCTCCCTACAGGGCCCAGAGAACACCAGGCAGCCAGGATGCATCTGTGTGCGTCCACTCAGGAGCCCTGTGCCCCCACGTTCTGGCCGCAGAACAGTGGCCGACAGGCAGAAAGCTTGATGCTGGGGTCTGGACACCTTGGAGGTGCTTATGACACTGGCGGCTGAGTGTGAGCCCAGCACGATTCTGGTCTTCACCATCATGAGTGTTAAGGACAGAGTGTTTCTGGTACTTGTATTTTGTCTTGCGTTACGGCTCTAGTTCACTTTTGGTTTACATTTTATTTATTTATTTATTTATTTATTTATTTATTTATTTATTTTGAGATGGAGTCTCGCTCTGTCGCCCAGGCTGGAGTGCAGTAGCATGATCTCGGCTCACTGCAGCCTCCACTTCCTGGGTTCAAGCAATTCTCCTGGGTCAGTCCCGCCTCCACCCCACCCCCCGCCAAGTAACTGGGATTACAGGTGTGCATCACCATGCCCGGCTAATTTTTGTATTTTCAGTAGAGATGGGGGTCTCACCATGTTGGCCAGGCTGACCTTAGATGATCAGCCTGCCTCAGCTTCCCAAAGAGCTGGGGTTACAGGCGTGAGCCACCGAACCCGGCCTTGTTTACGTTTTAAATTAAGTGACTGGACAGAGTCATTCCATCCTGTAGCTCTCTCAGCTTCAGGGCAAGGAAGGAATGGGAAGAGAGCAGGCTAGGAGGAGAAAGTGAACAGGATCAGCGATTTTGTGTTTCTCAACAATCGCTCTTCAGCTTTGCAAAGGGAAGAGCTGAATTTGAATCCTGGCCCATCCAATTACTGACCAGGAGGTGTTGAGAAGTTTACCTACAACCTCTCAGAAGCTTTGTTTCCTCAGCTAAAAATTAGTATAATAAAATCTCCTTACCTTAAGCTTTGTAAAGGCTCAAAGAAGTGTAAATTGCTTTGCAGTAGTTGCTAGGCAGTTATCATTATGTAAAAGTACAGCTCCCCCTTTGAGCAGAGGGCATAAACCAGTAGATGCTATTCTGAATAACCCACTTCAGCAAGGCTCCAACAGAAGGAAGTAATTTTAAAGTATTAGATTTGAATGTAAGTCCACTCTGTCCCCAGGGTCCTTTTCTACCTGAAATGTGCATCTTCTAAAACAGTGCCTTAGGTTGGAGGAGAATGGGATCAAATAAGTATGACTGCCAATGCATTTGGATCATTTGGGGAGTGCTTTCAATTTTTTAGTGGAAAGAAATGCTATTAAGCTTAGAAAATGTCCCCATTCTTCTAGGCTCCCAAGCATGCTGAAGTCATCATTTATTACATATTTGCTGAGCATCTGCTCTGCATCGGACATTGTGCTAGGGAAGATAGACCTGGTCCCCTGCCCTTAATGGTGCCTTCATGTTGATTCATACATTAAACAAAGAGTCACACAAATAAGGATAAAATTCAAATGGCTATCAATGCTATGAAGGAGGAAGTCAGGATGTATAAGAGCCTAAAACATAGAGAACTACGTGAGCCTTACCTTTCTGAGATAACTCTTCCTAATCCCCTATGCAGGAAAAAGATTTCTTGTGAAAAGCAATGATAGAAGAGCAATCCGGGGAAGCAAAATGAAACCCAGCCTGAGTTAGAAAGGAGAGACCAGTACATGACATTCTAGACTGGACTCTCCTTTACTCCTTTTCAATGGGCTCATGGGCCAGTGTTTATTTTGCTGACTGCCTCAAAGGAAGTAGTGTCCTCCTCAGACTTAACCACTCTTTTCCAAGTGAAGACTTGGGTGGGTTAAGCAGCATGGATATTAGCAAGGCAGGAATTAAGAGGGTCCACGTGAGGTCGGGTGCGGTGGCTCACGCCTGTAATCCCAGCACTTTCGGAGGCCAAGGCGGGCGGATCACGAGGTCAAGAGATCGGAGTGAACCTGGCCAACATGGTAAAACCCCGTCTCTACTAAAAATACAAAAATTAGCTGGGCGTGGTGGTGTGTGCCTGTAATCCCAGCTACTTGGGAGACTGAGGCAGGAGAATCACTTGAACCCGGGAGGAGGAGGTTGCAGTAAACTGAGATCACACCATGTACTGCAGCCTGGCAACAGAGAGAGGCTCCATCTCAACAACAACAACAATAACAACAACAACAGCAACAAAAAGAGGCTCCTCTTGAAGTATAAGAGTCAGTACCAACCAGCCCCTGGACACAACCAAACCTAGAAGAACTGAGGCTGGGATCACCACCTTGCCCAGTCTCCAATAGTTACATGGAGCAGAAAAGTGGTGCAGAGGAAGCATGGCCCACTGCAATTGCAGATCTATGTATTTTAGCCAGAGATAGATCTGAATGGTTTCCAGGAGCTTCTAAGAGCCTGAACATGAAGCCCCTCTTGGAACTGTCCTTTCTTTCTCTGCCTTAACTCAAAAAGTTGAGAGGGGACACCCTGAAGCTTATCCCCAGTATGACCCTGCTCCAACAGCTTCAGCAAGGGGATGGGGCCTGATTCCACAGGGCAGCTCAACTCGGGGACTCAGCTTGCAGTGCATGCTGGCCTCAAGCCTTTCCATTATGTGCTTTATTTTTGGTAACATTGGTTTATTTTTCAACTTATATTATTGGTCAAATTGTTATGACTACTTGGGGAATGCATCTCACCATTGCTTCAGAGCTCTCCCCTGTAACAAAAGAAACCAACACCCAAGCTCTGTGCTAGTTTTTCTATCTCTTCTCTCTCTCTCTCTCTCTTTTTTCTTTTTTGAGACAAGGTCTTGTTCTGTTACCCAGGCTAGAATGCAGTGGCATGATCATAGCTTACTGCAGTCTCAATCTTCCGGGATCAGGCAACCCTCTCACCTCAGCCTCCCAAGTAGCTGGGACTACAGGTGCACGCTACCATGCCTGGCTAATTTTTTTGTACTTTTAGTAAAGACGGGGTTTTGTCATGTTGCTCGGGCTAGCCTCAAACTCCTGGGCTCAAGTGATCCTCCCTCCTCGGCCTCCCAAAGTGCTGGGACTACAGGCTTGAGCCACTGCACCTGGCCTTCCCCATTTTTCTCTTAATCCATATCTCAGACAGGAATCTGTATCTCTCACTCTACAGATCATTCTGTAGGCACTATGCTAAATTGACACCAGTTCCAAATTTAGTCCTTAATTCATCTTGGCCTTTAGGCAAGCAAAGTTACAGTGGTAAGTTATGCTCCTTTGCTTACAAAATATCTTACTTGGTATTTATTCCCCAGGGGTTACATAGAATAGAGTGGAGGCAGTAGACATGGAGAAATCCTGTCTTTTAAGAAAGAAAAAAATGGGCATTTTTCTCATGGGGAAGGATTTTTATTTTTCAAATGGGTGTTTGAACTGTAATGATTTCATGACATGTGCTTAATGGTTTTGTTTCTTTGTCTTACAGAAACAAACAGTCGTTGCTGTCAAAAAAGAGGTAATTAGTCTTACACTTCCAGTGAAGAATGGTTTTAAATCTACTAACAGGTTATATGTACTTTGTTTTACCCTCTGCGCTTGGTAATGAAATGAAAACCACGTGCAACGTTCAAACAATTATTTCCAAATTCACGGACAGCACAGAGTGACGAAGCATCTTTTGTAAGCTCTGGCTGGGGCTGAGGCTGACACTCAGGGTCTGAAAAACCCCTCGAAGGCACAGAGCTGAGGGGTGGCCATAGAGGACTGTGGAACCAATGCTGCAGGCTGCAGAGACTCTACATCCCCAACGTGGCCCCTGCACCTATCATTACAGGGCCAGAATCTACCCAAGGTGGCAACTGCCTATTTTGGCAAATCTTATGTCTGGGGCCCAAGACAGAGTCCTGGGAACCATGGGGCATTGAGGTGGGATGTACGGTTAGCTATCTGAACGTGGAGGAAGGTGGTTGAGGAGGGGATAACTTGCTTTGGCCAATGCTGCAGAATCAGGAAGTTTAAGGATGTCACCTGTGGTGGGGACCGCTCTCTGCTTCTGTCTGCCAGAGACATGTGAGGGAAAAGCCAAGCGTTTGTCCCCGTGTCTCAGTTGAATGCTCCTTAGAACTTTTTTTTTTTCTGCTGATGCTTTTTCCCAGACTAATACATAATGGCTGAAGGAGGCCACTGATTTGAAGTCTGTGGTCATCTGTCCACTGTGGGCCTGACCCACTGGTACTGAGGGGGCTGGCTCTGGGCGTGGAACGGGATGCGGCTCTGGGTAAAGGGCTTCTGGGCTTGGAGGCTGTGTGTAGTGACACTGAAGGGTGGGAGGGGGTTGAATACCTTCTAACAACTGTGTCTCTTCCAGATCATGTATTACCAACAGGCCTTGATGAGGTCCACAGTGAAGTCTTCTGTGTCCCTGGGAGGGTATGTCCCTGATTTGTTGATCTTGCTAAAGTCTGATGAACAGGTAGACAAGAGGAGAACTGCAAACTCGACAAGTCCTGGGCTGACAGACTGAAGATTCAGCAGAACTGTGAGGGACAAAACCAGTCTCTTGGGGGCTTAGTTCCCAGTTCATCTCTCAGAATAAGCCTCCGGGTCTCATCTTGGGTTATGCAAAATCGAGCGTAGGTGAAGTTCTAGAAAAGACTGTTATGTTTCTTGGAATCCACTAATGTGTGGATGGGGAAGTTGGAAAGAGTTGGAAGTCCGTGGACTGAAGACCCTGTGAGGATCCAAGACAGCCTGGGTTCCTATTGTTACCCGTTCCAATTCATTAGGAGTGTGTGAGTCATGTTTACTGGTTCCATGTGCTACTAAATGTCCGTTGTTCATCTTTGATTTAAAATCCCATTAAGATAAATTGGACATTTATGTTTGATTTATTCAACTTTCTGGCTACCTTGACCCAGCCCCCCATAGGACATCGTCTAGGAGACAAGAAAGAGCTGAGTGCCGCCTCCCACGTGCAAGCAGTTATTCTTTTAAAATGCGGAATTTATCTTAGGACTGCATTGCTAACTCTGGGATTTTCCTGCACACATGAAAATAAACTTGGCTTATTCCTGGGAGGCACGATGTGACTAATCATGTATTCTGACTGTGTAAGACTCAAGTCATGGTACTAATCGGGACTGAAGATGCTGTTTTGTTTAGTGCCTTCCTTCAATATGTTTAAGGGTTGGGCTCTTGTAAAAATGTTTTACATCCTCCTATGTCCCCAGTTTGCAAAAATGCCACCTGTCTGAGAAAATATGCCCTGACCCCACACACATTTCAGTGACTCTGCTGCTGCTAAGCCCTGATCCCAGCTGAGGAGGGCACCTGTGTACTCAGGGGCATTCACTTTGGGTTATGATAATCATCATTGTTCAATGATAAACTCAAAACCATTTACTTCCGTGTTCCATAAACCCAGTTTCATGAAACCAAACAGAAAGAAAATGAAGGAGACCCAAGGATATTTCTTAGACCCAGTTTCCAATTTTTATTTGTCTCAGGACCTCATTACCATAATTTTGACATCATTAGTGTTTTGACCTGTGAACCAGTTTTTTTGTTGTTGTTGTTTTTGTTTTTTTCCTCCATCTTCTCCACTGGTAAATGTCTGGGCCCGTCGAGGTGGCTCATGCCTGTAATCCCAGTACTTTGGGAGGCTGAGGTAGGCAGATCACCTGAGGTCAGGATTTCAGGGCTGAGGTCGGGGCGGATCACCTGAGGTCAGGAGTTCAAGACCAGCCTGGTCAAAATGGAGCCCCGTCTCTACTAAAAATACAAAAATTAGCCAGGAATGGTGGTGTGCACCTGTAGTCCCAGCTACTTGGGAGGCTGAGGCACAAGAATTGCTTGAACCCAGGAGGAGGTGGCTTCAGTGAGCTGAGATAGCGCCACTGCACTCCAGCCTGGGAGACAGAGCAAGACTTTGTCTCAAAAAGAAAAAAAAAAAAAAAAAAGGTCTGATTGTCGACTAAGAGAGTCTCGGGAGAGAATAAGCCAGGGGGCTTGAGTTCTGAATAGAATTGCAAACCCAGTGCTTGTCTCTAAGGTACCAGTGGTTTATCTCTAAGGCACCAGTGGTTTATCTCTAAGGCATGGATCCTGTTCTGTCCAAATCTCATGGCTGAGGGAAGACTTCAGGGCAGGTGCATTTCACATTCACTGTGGACACAATTCCCCACCTACGGGGAGGAGGCACAGCAGGTTTTCAATACCCAGACAGCAGGAAATGCATTGACTCAGAAGGTCTGACTCAACTCAAGGGAATTAGCTTTTTTTAGAAAAGTTTTTTAAATTGACACATAATTGTACATGTTTAGGGGGTACATAGTGATGTTTCAATACATACAATGTGTATTGATAGGATCAGGGTAATTAGCATATCCATCATCTCAAACATTTATCATTTGTTTGTGTTGGGAGCATTCAATATCTTCTTTTCTGGCTATTTGAAAGTATATAAAGTAAAACAAAGGTTACTACAGACTGGGAAGGGAAGGGGGAAGGGGAGATAGGGAAGTATTTGTTAAAGGATAAAAAATTAGGCCGGGAGCGGTGGCTCATGCCTATAATCCCAGCACTTTGGGAAGTTTGAGGCAGGAGGATTGCTTGAGTCTAGGAGTTGAAGACCAGCCTGGGCAACATAGTGAGACCACATCTCTACAAAGAATAAAAAAAATTAGCCAGGTGGTGGCACATGCCTGTGGTCCCATCTCATCGTGAGACTGAGGTGGGAGGATGGCTTGAGCTGGGGAGGTCAAGGCTGCAGTGAGCCGTGATTGCATCACTGCACTCCAGCCTTAGTGACAGAGCAAGACGCTGTCTCAAAAAAAAAAAATCCTACAAAATTACAGCTAGATAGTGTTCTGTAGAACTGAAGGATGACTGTAGTTAATAATAATACAGTATGTATTTCCATAATAGCCAGAAGAGAAGGAATTAGCTCTTCCTCCAAATAGTGTGTTTGGGCCAATTAAGCACCAGGTTTAAATAATGGGCCTAAGTTTCCAAACCCAGGCATTAGCCTGACAAAGGGTAGAACCCAACATGGCAAGAGTCTTGGAGTCTGTGGCAACTTTGGGCTTCTAAGATGGGTGCAGAGACACAAGTTTGAACACTCCAAGTTGGTTTTGAATCTAAAAACCTATTGATAAAATATAAACAGGCCATATTTTAATGAAATAGATACAGAAAGGCCGGGCATGGTAGCTCACACCTGTAATCCCAGCACTTCGGGAGACTGAGGTGGATCGCTTGACCCCAGGAGTTTGAGACCAGCCTGGGCAACTTGGCAAAACCCTGTCTCTACCAAAAATACAAAAAAAAAAAAAAAAAAAAAAAAAATTAGCCTGGCCTGGTGATGCGCGTCTGTGATCCCAGCTACTCAGGAGGCTGAGGTGGGAGGATTGCTTGAGCCTGGGAGGCGGAGCCTGCAGTGAGCCAAGATTGTGCCACTGCACTCCAGCTTGGCTGTCTCAAAAAAAAAAAAAAAAAAAGAAATAGGTACAGAGGAATGACAGAGGGACTGGATGGAAGACAATGTTTCATTTCACAAGTAGAATTGGGACTGATTTTGTCAAATACCTGCCAATCCCAAGGGTTATTTGATTTGAGGAAGTTTCTAGGAAAACAGTACTAAGTATGTCACCAAATCGATACAGGAAAAGAGGACAGCCTGGTCAGTTGACCTGCGTATTGTTGTCGTATCTTGGGTGTCGAGCTTCTAGGAAATCATTTTCTGTTTCCTTTTCAGGATTGTGAAATACAGTGAGCAGTTCTCATCCAACGATGCCATCATGTCAGGCTGCCTCCCCAGCAACCCCTGGATCACCGATGACACCCAGTTCTGGGACTTAAACGCCAAATTGTATGTATTTTATATGTTGGTGTTTTTTAAAAAACCGTTTTTGAGTTACAATTCACATGCCATAAAATTCACCCCTTCAAAGCATACAGTTCAATGGTTTTTATTATATTCATAGAGCTACAATCAATTTTAAAACATGTTCGTTACACAAAAAAGAAACCCTGGACGCCCTCCAGACTTAGGCAACTATGAATCTACTTACTGTCTTTACGGATTTGTCTGGTCTGGACATTTCCTATCAATGGCATCACTTGGAATCCGAGGAATGACAGAGGGACTGGCTGGCAGACAATGTTTCATTTCACAAGTAGAAGAGGAACTGATTTTGTCAAATACTTGCCAATCCCAAGGGCTACTCGATTCGAGCAAGTTTCTAAGAAGACAGTAATAAGTATGTCACTAAATCGATACAGGAAAAGAGGACAGGCTGGTCAGTTGACCTGTGTATTGATTTCATCTCTTGGGTGTTACGCTTCTAGGAAATCTAGGAAAGACTATGGGGTCTTTTGCAACGAGCTTTTTTCACTTAGCATCATGTTTTCAAGGTTTATGAATCTTGTAGCATGGATCAGAACTTCATTCCCATTTATGGTTGAATCATCTTCATGGTATGGATGCACTAGAGTTTGTTTATCCATTCATCTGCTGATGGACATTTGGGGGGTTTCTGCCTTTTAGCTATTATGAAGAATGTGGCTATGAACATTCGTGGGCAGGTTTTTGTGTGGGCATGTTTTCATTTCTCTCGGGTGTATATCCAGGAGTGGAATTGCTGAGTCAAATGGTGACTCTATGTTTAACAACAGATTGGTTTTGAAAATTAAAAAATCATATGTATGGCTTTGCATGTTTGATATCTAATTAGCGTAAACTTACGTTCTGGGCAGGCAGGGCCCTAAACCTGCCCTTTCCCTTGCCCTTTGGCTTTTTTTGTCAGTTTTGAATAGTCATTGCTCACTGGACCTGCACGCTTGTGTTATTTGGAAGAGGGGGCAGAGGCAGAAACGCAGGAGAGTTCCAGCACACAGAGGGAGGAAGAAGAGAAGGGTGTAATGGTCAAATTAGAGGGAGAGAGAGGAGGACAGGGGAGAAGGGACAGGCCTGAGTGTGTGAGGGAGGTGGGGTGATGGGAAAGGAGGGAGTGCCAGGTATAGGTCACAGCTTGGGTCAACACTGCCGAGGCCATGAGGAACACACACGTGACACTGACCCAGCTGGGTAAGCAGGCCTGGCCTGGGAGGGCCCTGATTCTCATCTTGAGCAACACTGGTACCTATTCCATGTGGCCCGCTCTGGGCAGCCAACGGGTTAAGGAGGCCACTCCTCTGGAGTTGGGGGTCCCCTGTCTACTAAGGTCAACTGCAGAGCCAAAGACTCTAGAACTACCTTCTGGGGAGGCTTCCCTTATCCTCTTTGGGCTCTGGCTGTTGGGGTGCTTCTCTGCAGCCCATGTCTGCCTCCCAGGGTACTGAATGAGAGAGGCGACCTGTGTCTGCCTGTGGACAAGCATGTGCGGACGCTGGCTCTCCCTGGAGGAGAAGGCAGGGAACCTGGCCAGGAAGAGGGTTGTCCTAGGAGGGCTTGGGGAGGAGAGGTGGATGGCCGCTGAATTTTAAATAAAATGGGGAGCATGGTATTGAAGACAGGTAGAGGTTGCTGGCAAGAAGAAAAGTGTGTGTTCTGTGTAAGAACCGTTGATCAGAGGGCACTGGGTGGGTGACAACTGGAACTCCCCATTAAAGTGGGAAGCCCTATTCTTTTTTGTGGATCCTATATGTTTATTGAACCAAATATATATATACACACATATATATTTGTATATATGTGTACATATATATATTTTTATTGGTGCACCTATCAACTGAGCAGCGTACACTGAACCCAGTTTGTAGTCTTTTATCCCTCATTCCCTTTTCACCCCTTTCCCCTGAGTCCCCAAAGTGCATCGTGTCATTCGTAAGCCTTTGCATCCTCATAGCTTAGCTCCCATGAAAGCGGGAAGTCTTGTTCTTAATGGTTTAGATTTTAGAACAGTGTTACAATTACTGGGGAAGCTTAACAAAAACATCAATGTTCAGGCCTTATCCTCCCAAACCTCTTATTTAGTTGGCCTGGGTTGCTGTCTCACCCCTATCAGCGTTTTTTGAAAGCTCTGCTGATTTTCACAGGCAGCCAGGATTCTTAGGCTGGTTTACAGCGTTGATTCCCAGTGTGGGCCCTGGACCAGTGGCATCCGCAGCACCAGGGAACCTGTCAGACATGCGTATTCTTGGGCCCCACCCACTCCTACTGAATCAGAAACTCTGAGGTTGGGACCCAGCAATCTGTTTCAATGCATCTTCCAGGTGATTCTGATGCATGTGGAAGTTTGCAAACCACTGCCGTCATCACAACTCAGCTTCTTACTAATTATGTGAGACTTGGCAAGTATTTAATCTCTTTGAGCCTCAGTTTTCTTGACAATAAGATGGGATAGTAATACTCAATTCATAATGTTCTTTTAAGGATTCGATGGTATGTGTGTAATGCACAGTACCTCACATAGGACAATGCTTTGTGAATGGCAGTTGTTAATGTTACAGTTTTCTTATTGTTTTTACACTTATTCTTATGGAAAGTGTAAAACTTGCTTGGCATGCTTTATCTTGGATCCCATAGACATGAATTGTGCCTGGTTCTGGTCCTAGCTGCTACATCAGTGGGAAAAATGGTGTGAGGGACTTGAAACCTTAGTTTCAAAGGTCTGTGTTAGGTTTAGGAGAATTCCATAAGGGATAGGAGAGAAAACTGAGTCTTTTTCTGATTCTCTGGAATGTTAGATCTCTGCTAGCTAGGCTCGAATGTCCTATCTGGGATCAGGGAAATCTTTCCAAACAAGGAGGTGCAGTGGGACCTGCATCTTAGAGGAAGCCCTGAAAGGGAGTGCAGAGATGGCAAATGGGTCTACTCAGAGGCACACGGCCTGAGGCAGGTACAGGAGGAGCCACCGGCTCCCACCAGAAGCCAGGGTGTGCCATGGTAGGGGGGCAGCTGTCGTGGGTGATAGGCACCCAGCAGGTGGCAGTGATTGTAGCACCCATCCCCAATGCTGCTCCAGAATTCTCTCCTAGTCCAGGTGGCAGCCTGACCCTCTGCTGGCCAGGCTCCAGGCTGTTACCACGCCTTGGAGGAGGCATTTGAATTCGTTTGTCCTTAAGGCTAAGTGAGCAGGACCTGAGTGTGGGCTCCCCACGGTGGGCATCCTCCTCACCTCTGGGATGGTCATGTCTTTGATGTGAGCCCCAAGGGAATTGTCTGTGGCTGCATCTTCCTAGCAAGTGATTACTTGGCTTGTGTGTTATGCAGGGATTGGGAGGAGGAGGATTGAATTGAGCCCTGGGCCATGAGACTAAAGGCCCTCACCCCAACCCAGGCCACCACCTGTCACAACCGCTACCTGTCTGGTGCATTTACAAATCATCCTTGCAGGGTGGAAATCCCAACCAAGATGCGAGTGGAACGATGGGCCTTCAACTTCAGCGAATTGATCCGAGACCCCAAAGGTCGACAGAGCTTCCAGTACTTCCTCAAGAAAGAATTCAGTGGTGGGTCTTTGTTTTAAAAAAAAAAAAAATTAAAATAACTTACTTTTAGAAAGAGTCCTTTAATGTCTAGCCTAGGGTTTGGGGAATTTCTCAGCAGATGTTTTCAGAGCTTTGCTTATGCCCTTAAACAGTCGCTTCCTTTCACAGCTTTAAGAATGGGACCTGAGCCCAAGACTCGTTCTTTCCATAGACTCTAAGAGGCCCCACCGTCTGGGGGAAAATTGCACCTGCTCACAGAATCCACATCAGGATCCCTCACATTTCTGAGGGCTCCATCCATCCTGGATGCCCCCACTGTCACCCAAGGAGCCCCCGCTCCTTCCAGTCAGCCTCTAAATATAATGAACCTGAAGGAAGGGAAGGGAGACAGGCAGGCTTTCCCTTTCTTTCTCTTTTTGTCTCCCAGCCTGATTTTCTTTTTTCTTTTTCTTTCTTTCTTTCTTTTCTTTTTTTTTCTGGAGACAGAGTCTTGCTGTGTTGCCCAGCCTGGAGTGCAGTGGGATGATCTCAGCTCACTGCAACCTCCGCCTCCCTGGTTCAAGCGATTCCCCTGCCTCAGCCTCCCAAGTAGCTGGCGTTACAGGTGCCTGCCACCACACCTGGCTATTGTTTTGTATTTTGAGTAGAGATGGGGTTTCACCATATTGGCCACGCTGGTCTGAAACTCCTGACCTCAGGTGATCCGCCCTCCCCAGCCTCCCAAAGTGCTAGGATTACAGGCGTGAGCCACTGCGCCTGGCTTCCTGATTTTCTTTAGCTCAGTGGTTCTACACATTCAGTCTGCCTGGGGATATTTTAAAACATGTTTTCCTGGATCTCATCCCTAAAGTTGCTTTTAAATTGGTGGGGGTTGGAATCCTTGAAGTTTTGGAAACTCCCCAGATGATTCCAATGTGTGGTGATTGACAGCCATAACCTTAGCTCCTGGCCTGATTTCTTCAGGGCCTTAGGAGGGTGTGGATTTTAGTGGAATGGGCAGGGCCACATTTTATGTCCCATCTCTGAATGTCACCTCATGAGGGGAACTGTGACTTTTTTTTTTTTTTTGATATGGAGTCTCGCTCTGTTGCCCAGGCTGAAGTGCAGTGGCATAATCTCAGCTCACTGCAACCGTCGCCTCTGAGGTTCAAGTGATTCTCCTGCCTCAGCCTCCCAAGTAGCTGGGACTATAGGCACGTGCCACCACACCTGGCTAATTTTTTTATTTTTAGTAGAGACAGGGTTTCGCCATGTTGGCCAGGCTGGTCTCGAACTCCTGACCTCTAGTGATCCACCTGCCTCAGCCTCCCAAAGTGTTGGGATTACAGGCGTGAGCCACTGCACCAGGCCTGTGGCTTTTTAAATATACTGCACTTCCCGGAGAAGCATCCACAAAAAAACACGAGGCCAGATCAGAACCAGGCTGTGCATTCACCACCTTCATTGAAATATTTACCTTTATGGGATTCTTTTACTTCCTTGCTCAGTACCCAGCCCTGGGGGCATCACGCCTGAGCCTTGACACTCAGCTGCTTACTACCCAAGATCCACTTGTCTGTGGCACTGCTCCAGAAACGAATCCTACTGGACATGCCTTTAGCCTGGCTGACTGCCGGATGCAGAACATTACATGATAATATGGATTGTTGATAATCATCTCCCTAATCAAGTCTAATTGCCGCTCTAGAACAAAACCCGGAAAAGATGGATGGACTGGCGAATAAGTGGTTATAGTGCCATCTAGTGGCAAAGTGACAACATACACCCTGAATTTATTATCTCCCCCTCAACTCATTCCTTAGAATCCAGCGAAAAGATTTCCCTGCATTATTTAAACCGTATTATTAGCAATCTCCTCATGAGATTCCTGAGGCTTTAGGTATGAACAGGGCAGATAAATCATCAATTTGCTCATTTACTTTTTAAAAAGATTTTTAAATTGAAATATTATTTGCATATGATGAAATTAACTTTTTAAAAGTGTACAATTCAGGGGTTTTAGTGTATTCACTAAATTGTGCAACCATCATCACTAATTCTAGAACATTTTTGCCACATTAAAAAGAAACTCTTTACCCATTAGAATCATCTTCTATTCCTGCTTCTCCTGCACCCCAGCCCTAGGCAACCACAAATCTACTTTCTACCCCTACGGATTCACCTCTTCAAGACATTTCATATAAACGAAATCATGCAATATGTGACCTTTTGTCTTTTTTCACTTAGCATAATATTTTCGAGGCTTGTCTGTGTTTCAGCATATAACAGCGCTTCTGTTCCTTTTTTTTTTTTTTTTGACAAAGTCTCACTGTCGCCCAGGCTGGAGCGCAGTGGCGTGATCTCATCTCACTGCAAACTCTGCCTCCTGGGTTCAAGTGATTCTCCTGCCTCAGCCTCCCAGGTAGCTGGGATTACAGACGCCCGCCACCATGCCCAGCTAATTTTTGTATTTTTAGTAGAGACGGGGTTTCATCATGTTGGCCAGGCTGGTCTCAAACTCCTGACCTCAGGTGATCCACCCGCCTCGGCCTCCCAAAGTGCTGGGATTACAGGCATGAGCCACTGTGCCTGGCCGCTTGGTTCCTTTTTAATGACTGCATAATATTTCCTTCATTCCTTTTTAATGACCCCATAATATTTCCTTGTTTGTATGTACCACATTTTGCTTATCCATTTGTAAGTTAATGAACATTTGGGTTGCTTTGACTTTTTAGCTATTATGAATAATGCTGCTATGAACTTTTGTGTACATATTTTTGTGTGCTCATTTAATATTTTTGGTGGGAAAACGTATGTAACATAAATTTTACCATTTTAACCATTTGCTTTTGAGACGGAGTCTTGCTCTGTTGCCCAGGCTGGAGTGCAATGGTACCATCTCGGCTCACTGCAACCTCCGCCTCCCTGGTTCAAGCAATTCTCCTGCCTCAGCCTCCTGAGTAGCTGGGATTAGAGGCGCCCGCCACCACGGCCGGCTAATTTTTGTATTTTTAGTAGAGACAGGGTTTCACCATGTTGGTCAGGCTGGTCTCGAACTCCTGACCTTGTGATCTGCCCCACCCCCCCTCAGCCTCCCAAAGTGCTGGGATTACAGGCGTGAGCCACCCATGCCCAGCCGAAATCTCCTTCCTTTTTAAGGCCAAATGATATTCCCTTGTAGTCTTCACCATATTTTGTTCATCCATTCTTTTATCGATGGACATCTGAGTGCTTTCCACTTACTGGCTATCATGAATAATTGCTTATTTAATTTTACTAAGCAATCAACTGTCTTTTGCTATGGGCAAGATGGTTTACATGGCACTTTTGTCAGATCAGTTACATTTTAGTTAAGAGCATCACTGGTCTGTGATCTCAGTCCAAAGAACACCCTAAAGTTCATGCTGAAAAGGAAGGACCTCTATAGAGCTATGGGACAAATGCCAACTAGTTTAAAATTGTGCAGCCTTTTCTAATATGAAGCACCCAGGAGCTTTTAAAAAAATGCAGGTGACCCTTGACCAACACTGGTTTGAACTGCACGAGACCACTTATAGGTGGATTTTTTTTTTCAGTAAATATATTTAAAAACTTGGGGGGATTTGCAACAATCTGAAAAAACTTGCGGATGAACTGCATAGCCTAGAAATAGAAAAAAGTTATGAAAAGGTATCATGAATCCATAAAATATATATGCAGATACATATCCACTTATGTGTCCATTGACTGTTTATGTTATTAGTAAGGCCTCTGGTAAACAGTAGGCTATTTGTAGTTAAGTTTTTGGATTTTCCACTGCATAATTGTCTGTGCCCTAACCCCTTAATTGTTCAAGGTCAACTGTACTGAGAAAAGAGAGGAGAGGATTTTGTTGTTCATTTCCCCACACTGTGACACACTCCACGATTTACACACACACACACACACACACACTTGCTCTCTCTTGTGATCGTCTTTATTTTCCCAGGCAAAAATCACCACCTGGGACCACTGTATGAACATATGCATGGTACCTCTGGACGCTGCAGGTTAGAGAACCTCGAGTTGGAGGGAGATGAAGGATTTGGGGGAACCTGGCTTTTCCTTCTGGGCCAATCTCCTCTGGCTCAGGTGATGCTCAGTTCAGTCCTGCTCCTGGCCAGACCTTCCCTGAGGGTCAGTCCATCAGCACTGCTTCTTGAACAGCCTCTCTGTAAGAACCGTTGGCCTGGAATATGCCTGGTGAGGGACTGCAAATGATGGGTTCTCTAAGCACAGCCAAACAAAGGAGGAAGAACTCACGCTCAGTCATTCAACGGGAGCAAAGGAAGGAGGTCTTGATGTAGAAAACTGTAGCGTAGCAACGCATGTATAGAAGCCTATTCATGTGCGAGCTCGTTCAAGCAATATTTCCTACAGCCAAATTCTAGAATAAAAAAGAGTATGACAACCTCTGGGGGGTGATATGAACTCTGGCCTGTGTATTGTTGGAGGAAAGGAAGCTGCCACGGTGTGAATGCATTGCTGCAAACATGGTAGGTGCCAATCTAGTTTATTTCTAAGGCCACGTATTGAGCAATTACTAAGTTCCCAATGTTCTTCCAGGCCGTAGAGGTGAAGATGTGGCTCCTTTCTCCAAGGAGTATTGTTGTCTAGCATCACAATGTGCAATAGCTTGTTCTGCGGCAGGAAAGGTGTTCACCGAGCTGGGAAATGGAATCCATCCCGGCTGACTCATTTCTTTTATTTCCTCTTTTCTTCTTCCAACTTATTTCCTGCCCGGCCCTCATCCACGTGGACTTCTCACCATGCAGGAGAGAATCTGGGATTCTGGGAAGCCTGTGAGGATCTGAAGTATGGAGATCAGTCCAAAGTCAAGGAGAAAGCAGAGGAGATTTACAAGTGAGCATCAGCCAGGGTGTTGGAAAGCCTTCCCTTGGGCCTCTGAGGACCACCCCATTGTGCTTGAGGTGAAGATAGGATGAGAGGACAACAGCCTGGTAGCTGGCTGGGCCCTGGTCAGCATCAGTTCACTGTACTTGCCATGCTAGAAATAGTTCCCCGCTGCTTTGGGAGGTTTGGGGGTTCCCTGAAGAAAGCCTGGTGAGACATGCAGTGTGAGTCACCTGTTCCTATGGGGAATGTGTCTAGGGGTTAAAAAAGCAAGCTGTCCTGAATTACAGTGCAGAGTGCTCTGTCTTTGACTAAAGCCTTCTTAGGTGTCCTGAGGGGTGTGTGTGTGTGTGTGTGTGTGACAGAGAGACAGTGAGAGAGAGAGAGAGAGAAGAAGAAGAAGCAAGACGGGAAACCTATTCCTCACGCTTCCTTAGAGATATGAGGAGCACAGGGGAAGGGAGCTCCTCCCACATGTCTGGAACAGTGAGCGCAGCTTGGGGTACAAACATGGGTGGGCACATCTCATTCCTGACATCACGGCTCCAGCCCCCACTTGTTCTGAGCAGCAATAATTCTGTCCCTCTCCATGACTGTCTCTCCTCCAAATTACACAAAAGCCAAGAGTTCCAGGTTAAAAGGGTCAGTCCTGTTTTCAATGGCCAGGTGGAGAGGGAGGGGAAGGTGCGATGAGGCTCCCAAGGTTGCTGAAAGCCATGCTCCCCCTCCCTAACACTCCTCCCCCTACAGGCCTGGTGGGTGCTCCTGTCCTGCTGTGGTCCCATCTCTGTGGGTCCTTTCATCTGCACTGGCTGCAGTGGACATGAGTCCTGGATACTGAGGGCCCAGCATTGTTAGTTCATACTCACATGCTTAGCCGTGTTGCCCAAAGCCCAAGCACCACGCTGGGCTGGAACCAGCCCTTTGCAGTCACCAGACTGTGGTGCTGAACTTCGGGCAGCAGGCCAAACAGCCCCTTCCCTCTGAGGACTTAGCCTCTGGACCCTGGATGTCCTTCCTGCAAATGAACTCAGATTGCAACACCCCGGTTTCCAGAGAAGCACCAGCAGCATTGAAGAGAAAAGCTTGAGGTCTCACTTCTTCTTATACTTAGAGGTTCATACACTCTATTGCAAATTTGCCCAGCTCCTCCCACAGGGAGGGGATCCATGCGCTAAGAGAAATGGGGGTGCGGGTGGGGTGCAGTGGGGAGGGCTGTCGGTCCGGGAAGCTTCCATGACATCCTTTGCAGTACAATGGGTGCCTGATTGCCTTACACACAGTGACACACACACAACTCCTGATTCCAAAAATCTGCTACAGGAAGCCCGCTGCCTCTGCCATTAGACCAGTTTCCTTCCCCAGGCTCCCTGGTTATGTTATGTAAATCTCAGTTTCAATTTCAAAATTTTAATGTACATCTTAGAAAGGTAGGAAAATATTCATATGAGTATTTCTAATTCAGCAACAGCTCAGAACTGGAAATACTGAGAGAGCTCTGCATCCCGACATCCCAGGTAGAGCCACAGGCTCAGGAAGTGTGGCCAAGTTTGGTCTAATTGGGAGCCTTGGCCTGTCTGCCCAGCGGGTCAGACCTCTGGGTTCTGGGACCATGGGCTGCCTCTCGACACAGCATGTGAAATTCATTACAAAGCACATGTGGGTTGGGAGGAGAGCAGAGACCCCCAGAACACCTGTGTGAAGGTGTCTTAGCCTGGTCCCAGGTTGGCCCTGGAATCCTGGTGCAGAAGGTGTGAAGTTGGAGGCTGAGTTCTTCACCCTCATGGCCAGGACCTAATCCGACCTGGACCCCAGCCCCTTCTTGCTCTCTCTCCTGGAGGTTGGAAACATCAAAGTTAAGTATTCATATTCCCAATACTGGATGTTTCTTGCTTCAAGGAAAAATTGCTTGACAACCTCTTCAAAAGTTCATGCTCTTTAGTGTCTCCTAAAAAAACCACCACCCTCACCCTCGGTAACCGAGTCGTACCAGTCCTTCCCTCCCAAGCAGCTGTGAGCTATCCATGAACTGACTTGGTTTAGTTACTTTTGCTAACATCTCCCTCCCACCCCAGGCTGTTCCTGGCCCCGGGGGCGAGGCGCTGGATCAACATAGATGGCAAAACCATGGACATCACAGTGAAGGGGCTGAAGCACCCCCACCGCTATGTGCTGGACGCCGCACAAACCCACATTTACATGCTCATGAAGAAGGTAGGTGGGTCCATGCTGTGGATATGGGGTCCAGATAGGCTTTCTGTCCCTAAGTACCTGGAAAATTCTTTAGATATAGGAAAAAGGGAGAGGATACGTGGATAGAGCTTTGCCGGTTGTGGCATGCAGCTAAGCATGGGGGCTCATGTCTGTAATCCCAGCTCTTTGGGAAGCTGAGATGGGAGGATATCTTGAGCCCAGAAGTTTGAGACCAGCCTGGGCAACACAGTGAGACCCTGTCTTTATATAAAAAAGAAAGAGAGAGAAAGAGAAAAACCCCAGAATTGTCAACCGTCTCTTCCACCTGTCCACTGGGGTGGACTTGCCTTGAGCCCCTCACCCACGGGCCTAGAGGGACTCCTGTAGAAGCTGTGTGCATCCTTACGGGCCCCACTCTGCAGCAGTAGACAGGTAGGAGTAATGGCATTAGTAATGACAACATTATAATAACAGCCATCATTCGTTGAGGGCTTACAAGGTGCAGTCGCTGTGCGAAACACAGAACTTTATGCTCAAAGACAGCCCACAAGTTAGGCTTTGCTGCTCCAGAATCTAGTGGCTTGGTCAAGGTCTCACCAGAGATGGGGCTGGGATTCATAGCCAGGTTTGCCTGGGTTTCAAGGCCGAGCTCTTAGTTTCTGCTGCAGAGTGATGGCAATTCTCACCACCCTGGCCCCAACAAATATTACACATAGAGGCGTAGTGTCTAGGAGAGACAAATTTGTGTGTGTGTGATTGTAGTAAGACCCTGTGAGAATTTAGATAGCCCTCTGGATTATTAACAAAGTGCGAATGCGGTGGGAATTAAAAAAAAAAATACGTGAAGGGTACCTGAGAGAAAAATCAATCATTTTCTTAAGAAACTAGAATCGGAGGCTCAGAGTTAGCCTTAAAGAACTTGTCTAGTTTGATTCTTCTTTGGTGCCATCCTTGACAAGACTTTCTTTGGGTGCTTCAACTTCTCATTATGGCAATGATTTCTTTAATGGCAAAGTATCTTTATAGGATATAGGTTATGTGATATAGGCTATTTGATATAGGTTATGTGATATAGGTTATATGATATAGATTATGTGATATAGGTTATGGATATTGGTTATGTGATATAGGTTATGTGATATAGACCATCTGATATAGCTTATATGAGATAGATTATATGACATAGGTTGTGTGATATAGCTTATATGAGATAGACTATGTCATACAGGTTATATGATATAGGTTATGTGATATAGGCTATTTGATATAGGTTATATGATATAGGTTATATGAGATTATATGACATAGGTTACATGATGTAGGTTATATGATATAGGTTATAATGTGATATAGGCTATCTGATATAGATTATGTGATATAGGCTATATGAGATAGATTATATGATATAAGTTATATGTTATAGATTGTAATGTGTTATAGGCTATCTGATATAGGTTATATGATATACATTATATGATATAGGTTATGTGATATAGATTATGTAATATAGGTTATATGATATAGATTATATGATATAGGTTATGTGATATTGGTTATGTGATATAGATTATGTGATATCAGTTATGTGATATAGGTTATATAATATAGGTTGTGTGATATAGGCTATCTGATATGGGTTATGTGATATAGGTTATATGATATAGATTATATGATGTAAGTTACATGATGTGGATTATATGAGATAGGTTATATGATGTGGTTTATATGATATAGGCTATGTGATATAGGCTGTGTGATATAGGTTATGTGATATAGGTTATATGATATAGATTATATGATGTAGGTTACATGATGTGGGTTATATGAGATAGGTTATATGATGTGGTTTATATGATATAGGCTATGTGATATAGGCTGTGTGATATAGGTTATGTGATATAGGTTATGTATATAGGTTTGTGTGAATGGTAAATACTGATTAGCTTTCCTGATTTATATTTCTTCTATTTAGTCTTTTATTGTATCATTTAAAAATATTTTTACTTTGTTTTTGAAGCATGTAATAATTTAGAATTGCCGCCAAGCCAGATTAGCCATTTTCATCATTTTTTGAATCAGTGGGGTGTTTCTGTGTGTTTTGAATCAGTGGCTGTCTCTTTGTTTTTGTTACTAGAAGATTCACAGCAGGGTTTCTTTAATAATAATCCTCTTTAATGTATTTTAAAACGTTTTGGTTCTTAAAAATGTAGTTTTTGGCTGGGCGCGGTGGCTCACGCCTGGAATCCCAGTACTTTGGAAGGCCGAGGTGGGCAGATCATGAGGTCGGGAGTTTGAGACCAGCCTGGCCAACATGGTGAAACCCTGTCTCTACCAAAAATACAAAAATTAGCTGGGCGTGGTGGTGGATGCCTGTAATCTTGCTACCCAGGAGGCTGAGGCAGGAGAATCACTTGAACCTGGGAGGTGGAGGTTGCAGTGAGTTGAGATCGTGCCACTGCAATCCGGCCTGGGCGAAAGAGTGAAACTCCGTCTCAAAAAACAAACAAACAAACAAAAAAAACCTGTAGTTTTCATACGGCCTTTTAGGGGATGCCCAGGGAGGCCAGTTACTAGCCAGAATGGAACAGTCATTGGTAACTTCAGAAAAGAATGGCATATATGCCCACTGGACTCCCTATATGCCATTACAGCTATGTCCTATGGTGAAACACTCAACGTATCCCAGTGGCTCCATGGTCCCTATTCCTAGACTCCATCCAGTTCTCATAACTTTTACTGCTCCCACTTAGTCTTTAGAATAGCGCCATTTCAATAAATTTTTAAAATATCTCAATCCCTGGTTTGTTGCAGTGGCCTTTGTCCCATATTGGGTATGACTAGAGTTTTCCGCTCGCTTAAAAGTAACGAGCATTCATGAAGCTTCTCTGAAATTGCCCAGAGTCCCAGTAAACAGCCCCATAACTGGACTCTATGCATTGGTTGTTTTTGTTTTTGCTTTGGTATTCTCTTGCCTTTACACCCAAAACACAGGGCAGAAAGGGATGTCAATGGCTTAGAAGTGGGCTCCATACTCCTGGCTGCTCATCTTCCTTGGAAGAAAGTCTTGGAGAGGAGAGGTCAGATGTGCTCTTGTCTCATGCTGGCTTCACTGAACCACTCCAAGGTGGATCTTCATGTGTAGGGTTACAGACTGTAATTCTCAAACTTAAAGGTGCAGCAGAATTACCTGGAGACTGTTCAGGTAGTTGTTAATTGTTAATTGTTTAGGTATCCTCATATGAACAAATGATGACAGGCAATGTCTCCATACATGACCAGTTGTCTCACCTGTTTGGCATGTAGCATGCAGCATATGAGAATAAGTGAAACAAATTAAGCAGTTCTGGGTCTAGTGTACTTTTAACTGTAGCAGCTTTTATGCAACTGGCTACATTTACAACATAGGCTGAATCACAGACAATGTTGATAGGATCTGAAGCTGTGAGCTGTAAAACCTGAGACTGTTCAGGCTCAGGGTGAATCACTCCCAGAGTTTCTCATCAGGAGGGCTGGGGCAGGCCTGAGAAGTTCCCAGGTGAAATTGATGCTTCTGGAGGGGACCACACTTGAGAACCACTGCTCTCAACACCTCCCCCAACACCTTTCACCCAAGGAGACAAATTCTCATAACTTTTCCATTCTACTGCCAAGGGAGGCTTGAAAATGGCAAGGGTATTGGTTTGATTTGACTGCTTTTTTCTCTCATAATTACTGTTGTTTTCTTGTTCCCACTAGGATTCTTATGCTCGCTATTTAAAATCTCCGATCTATAAGGACATGCTGGCCAAAGCTATTGAACCTCAGGAAACCACCAAGAAAAGGCAAGTGGAATTATCTGTAATTGCTGGCTGCCTGCTGCTTAGTTTACAGAGAAGTGAGGGTCTCTTTCAGCCAAATGGCTATTATGGAGATATTTGCTTGATGAAAATATTGGGGACTGGGAAGTATTGCTCAGGGAATGAGTGCCTCATTTGCTTCATAATGCCCTGAAATCACTCTAGCAAGATTTCCTTAGTAATTACCACCACTAAGTTTTGTTTCCCCTAAAGCTGGCTTGAAAGAGTTTAGAGGATCAGACCAATAATTACCCTTATCACAAATGGAAGCTTCTCCTTGGTTTTTTAACTGCTACTCGTTACCTCCAAACTGATGTATGGGAATTAATTAAGGTACATCCTTGTATTTAAATTGTTCTAAGACCTTAGAGAGGATAGCAGATTGCACCCCAAGAGAAAATGCTCAGTGAAGGGGAAACGGATGGTAACGGGCTAGGTATTCTTGCTGCCTCCGGGGACCATGTTTTAGAAGTCCGTGAACTTGTTCATTCTCACTTTTCTCATTGGAGATGTGGATCATCTCATCTGGTAGAGCCATTGGGACAATGGACGAAATAATGTCCTGAGGGGCAGATTGAACTCTTTTCTGGGGGAATTCAATCTACAAGGATTGAAGATTTAAAATATAAATTGAATGGCAGCTTGAACAAAACTGTAAGGCTTTGGCAGAGGTTTTTCCACTGGCAATCATGTGTCCTGTCCCCCCCCAAAGTGAGTGACTGTTCCCCTGTTTGCTGGGTCAACCCACACTGGGCTCCTTTCCAGCATCTTCCATCAATTCAAAAGGGGGATGGCCGGACCAGAGCCTTTATCAAAGGAGAAAAAACAAAAAAAAACAAACCAACTTGGCTTCATTCTTGAGGATAATGGCCCTGTTATGAAAAGGAGAGAAAGAAGGTCTTTGTGGTGCTATTCTTCTGGGTTTACCAAGTAAGGAAGGGAGTTCAGTGCCCCTGGGGACTTAAAAGCTTCTACTTTAAGCCAGAAGAAAGGCCTGTAATAGCTCCAGTAGTTCTGCCAGAAAATAATGAGGGGACAAAAGAGGAGTCTCATACCTCTCTCTCCGGATATTTTAGAAGTTGGGGCAGACGTGAGAATTCTCACTATTGTGAGTGAGAATTACACGTGAATGCATTCGTAAAGTGTGAAGCCTGGTCTGTGTCCATACCAGGACTGCAGTGGGTGTGAATTTTGTTCCATGATCCCAGGTATAAGACAATGTATTCAAACTCAATTTTTGCATGACAAGTTACACCTAGCTCCAAGCCTTCCTCTTGGCAGGGCTGGTGAGAAATCCAATGTCAGTGTCAGGCTTTACATCCTGGTAGGGGAGCCCTTCTTCTCCTTAAGATAGATATAAGAGTTCAAGGGGCTTATGTAGTCAAGGGGCTTATGTAGTCCAGAAATGTGGAGTACGTTGCAGGTCTTTGTCTCTCATTGCTGCTGAATTTCTTGGCTCCAAGCTTACGTGGGCCCTCAAAGGCAGGTGGGCTCCACTGCTCACTGCCCACTACATCACTTGGATACCTAGAGCTTTGTCCTGGCTCCTAAGGCCATGGCAGGGAGAGTTTGGTTCCAGGAATCCAGTTTGGCTTTGAAGAAGGTTCTGGCATGTGTCAAGATATTGCACATGAGCAGGGTACCACCAGCCCACCAGCCCTCTTCAGGCCTCTTCCCTCTTTCTCTGTTCATTGGGGCCTAGCTATTTTGGACAGTCCAGCTCTTTCCTTCCTTCCCAGAACCATAGCTTTTGAAAACAAATGCTCCAGCCAGGCGCAGTGACTCACGCCTGTAATCCCAGCACTTTGGGAGGCTGAGGCGGATGGATCAGTTGAGGTCAGGAGTTTGAGACCAGCCTGGCCAACGTGGTGAAAGCCTGCCTCTACTAAAAATATAAAAATTAGCCTGGTGTGGTAGTACATGCCTGTAGTCCCAGCTACTTGGGAGTCTGAAGCATGAGAATGGCTTGAACCTGGGAGATGGAGGTTGCAGTGAGCCGAAGTCGTGCCACTGCATTCCAGCCTCGGTGATTCAGAGAGACTCTGTCCCCGCTGCCCACCCCCCAACCGCCCCAAAAAAGAAAAGAAAATAAACAAATGCTCCAACTCTCTCCAGTACCCAAGCCTTCATTATCCACTTCTTTCACGAAGATGTTACAAGAAGTTAAGATAACAAATTGATTTCTACATACTGTAGAAGTTCAATGCAACTTCGCCAACAAAAGGGTCTTCCTTGTGCCTGACCTAAAATCTGATGGCAGTTGGTACTCACTCTCGTCTCATCCTCCAAGTGGGGAGAAAGGAGCCAAGGTTGGACCCCACTGGAGGTTCACTGGAAAAAGGAGGGAACAAAATATAGATTCTGGACCTTCCAGCCCCAGCTCCCATCAAGTGTGACAGGGTCAGTGTTGGGCAAGCTGTGTCATTTTCCTCCAACCACCAATCTGTCCTTCCTTCCAGCTCCACCCTCCCTTTTATGCGGCGTCACCTGCGCTCCAGCCCAAGCCCTGTCATCCTGAGGCAGCTGGAAGAGGAAGCCAAGGCCCGAGAAGCAGCCAACACTGTGGACATCACCCAGGTCATGAGCAAGCTGGACCGGAGGAGCCAACTCCAAAAAGAGCTGCCTCCTAAATAAATCTGTGATTCCTGGGGGTGGGGTCATGCACTTGGGAGAGGCAAATGAAGAAGGGTAGGGTCAGAGTCTAGAAGGTTCCATTCCCCATTTGTGGAGGTCATCAGGTTCATCCCATACTCCTCTAACTTTCTTCATGGGGGACTTCCTAATACCACAGCAACAAGAGCTTGTTCTCCCAAGCCCACTAATCAGGGGACAGGGTGGGCGAAGGCGGTGGGTGGGAGAGGGGATCACCTGACTCAATTGCTGTGTGGCTGCCTATTGTACCTTAGAGAGTTCTTAGGGGAACTATGAACTTTCTCAGTAAGAGCCAGGGGGAAAAAGCTGTCTCAGTGAGAGCCATAGGGAAAAGTGGTACACAAAGCTCTCACTGAGAGAGAGCTTTGTCTACCACTCTTTGCTTTGGAAAATTAAAAAGAAGGCCTCTCCCCATACCCAAGGCCTAGTGTTTTTCAGGGAGATTTGTTTAAAATAGCTTTATGAAGCTCCTCATCCTATCTCTCTAATTTAGACTATTGTTTCCAAATCATTCTGAGGTTCCGCCAAGGGGCTAGTTGCAGGGAAGTATTTTCTCTGAACTCCCCTGCTATGCCTGCCTGGAAAGACCCTGCTGAGACGTTTCTCCTGTTGAGTTTGTTCTTAGTCATAATTACTGGAGGGTTGATGGGCTCTCTTCTTCCCATCTCCCCATCCCCTTGTCCATGCTGGGGAAACAAGCGGCTTGCGGGAATGAAGGACTCAAATGGCCCTCTGAGGAGCATCTTTTTGGCTAAAGAACAAAGGCATTGATGTCTTCATTCATGGGAAGAGGATGGTAGACATCGAGATGAGTGAGGATCAGAGACGATACTCTCTAGGACATTTTCTAGATGTTGATTCTTCCCTCTTCTGTAGGTGTAGACGAGGTCAGCCCTGTGGTCAGGACTGGGGGAGAGGACAGTTCTAACTGACCTTGGGGGGTTTAGAAGGTCATTCTCGAAGTTAGGCTCACTCCTTACACTTGTGCAAGAATGCAACAGAGATAGAGCACAGAGGTGAGCAAGAGACCAGCCTGACCAAGCAGGAATACTCACTCATTCAGCACATCTATTGAGCACCTACTATGTGCAAACATCGGTGAATAAAACAGACGTGGTTCTCTCTCATGGAGTTTCTTCTAGTCTAGGACTGAGACAAAATAATGAAACAAACTATCAGGTAGCTATTGTTGTGTGACAATCAACCAGAAAAATAGAGCAACATCAGCAAGTGTTCATTGTTCATGCATGTGGGGTCATCTGTGTGGCTCTGTGGATCTTGGCTGGGTCCACTCATCTGTCTAGGAGTGTTGCAGTGGCCTAGGCTGAGATGAGTGTGATGAGTTTTCTCTGCTTCATGTACCTCTCTTCTCCCAGCAGTCTTGCCTAGGCAGAATCCCATGCTGAGGACTGAATTGCAAGGGAGCAAGTAGAAACACACAAGGCTTCACATAGTCTCTTCTACTTTATTTTATTGGCCAAAGAAAGTCATAAAGCCAGCCTAGATTCAAGGGGCAAGGAAATAGACTCTACCTCTTTAGTGAGAGAAATTTCAAAGTCTCATGGCGAAAGATGGATGAAATTTCAAAGTCTCATTGCAAAAGACAGGGAAAGTTGAAGAATGAGGGCCATTGTTGTAATTAACAACACAAATGCCTGCCCAAGGATTATAAAGGAAATTAATGTGGTACTGGGATAGGAAAGATGGGATGTGTGTAGGCTATGCCCCTGCTAGGTGGTGACAGAGAAGCAGGGAATGAGAAAGAGTTGGCCATAAGAGCATGTGGACCAGGCAGGGAGAAAGTTCTGGGGAGAGAGGGCTGTGTGGGCAAAGGCTCAGAGCTGGGAAGTAGCTCAGAGTGAACCGAAAGGCCAGGTGAGTGAAGCCTGCTGGGTGAGGGGGAAACGGTGCAAGATGAGTTTAGAGAGTGGGCAGGGGCCAGATCATTGATGACCTTCAAGGCTGTTCTAAGGAGTCTGTGGTCACTGGTTTCACGTTAGCAAAATGATTCTAGCCCAGAAGAGGGGCACTTACACTTTCCATTTGCACTGGTTGCAGACCAGTTTCCACTCTGAAAGTGCATGGAGGGATATGCTTTGCTCATCTCTCTTCTGGAGAATCTTGGAGTCTTCCCACTCTGGAAGGTACCCCAAGTAGAAATGTAAACCATTGTAAACTGGGTGACACGAGTGGAGGGACTCTATTTATCTCATTCATTACTTGGAGCCTGATTCCTGACACCCAGGGGGTTCTGCACCAACATGAATGACATGAGTGGATGAATGAATGAAAGAATGAATGAATGAAAAGAGCCCTGGATTTGGAGAAAGCCTCCTGGTTCCTGTTCCTGGCTCTAGCACTAGTCATGTAGCCTTGGACAAGTCACTTAACCTCTCTACGTCCTTATTTGTGAAATGAGGTATCAGGACCAGCTCTAAACTTCTGTAAACAGACTTTGTGAATTCCGACTGGGAACCCGGGCTGGGGCATCCATTTTACTTGAAGATTTGGAATGGGAGGAAAATTAGGTAATTTCTAAAAGTTTCACATTAAAATAATCGTGAATATATTATGAAATAGAATGTAAAATGTACATGAATTTTTAAAGATACAATTTGAGACATCAAAGGCATTTTGTGCTTGGCTGTGGCAGGCTCAGGCTCTGCCCTCCAACTTCTGGGGGAACGTGTTTTCGGGCTCTCCTGCTGTGTGGCCTACTTTTATGGGAACATTTGAGAAGCATGAAACCAGAGAATATTTGCTGTCCCTTTTGGTTACTCCATATGAGCTGAGATGACATACCCAGCAGCCTGGTGGTGAGGGTGGTGGTGAGCATGTTGTTGAGGGTGGTGGTGAGTGTGGTGGTGAGGGTGGTGGTGTGGGCATTGCATGCATTGTGGCTTCTACAGGGCACAGATTGTGTCTTGTTCATCTTTGGCTCAGGTATCTCTTGTCTCACTCGCCACAGGTTTGTGCTCCAGTTATCTCTCATTCTCCCACAGGTTACTATGTGCTCTGTGTCAGGCTCATACGGGGACTCCTTGTGTATTGATGGAAGCCTGCTCAAGTTGAGACACACAGGATCTCACAATCTAATAAGAGACACAGCACGTAAACAAAGCAGATGAGCATTCTTTATTAAATGAATGAGGACATGAGCGTCTCAACACTATCTGTCTAGAGGAAGGAATATAAATGACTTCATGGCTAAATGGCAGCATTTATGCTTCATAGATGTATTTTATTTATTTATTGTTTGAGACAGGGTCTTGCTCTGTTGCCCAGGCTGGAGTGCAGTGGTGCAATCATGGCTCACTGCAGCCTTGACCTCCCAGGCTCTAGCAATTCTCTCATCTCAGCTTCCCAGGTAGCTGGGACTATAGGTGTGCGCCACCAGGCTTGGCTAATTTTTTGTATTTTTTGTACAGATTGGGTTTCGCCATGTTGACCAGGCTGGTCTTGATTTCCTGGGCTCAAGTGATGCACCAACCTCAGCCTCCCAATGTGCTGGGATTATAGGCATGAACCATTGCACCTGCCCCATAGATCTATTTTAAAGACCTTTTTTGTGTAAGAATCTGTGGTGAGTGCTATGGTGGATACAAAAATGAACAAAATGGTCTCTGCCCTCAAGGGGCTGACAAGGTGCATGGATGCAAACAGCTGTAGCCGGAGGCAGGATGCAGTCGAGACTGGATGATGATCAAGGATGATGATTGTTGATTGAGACCACAAGCTGGAGGAACCCAGAGGTGGGAGAGAATTGTTTGGCTGGGGGATCATGATAAGGTTTTTGGAGAAGGCGTGCTTGAGGTATGTCTCAAAGGAGAGTAGGGTGTCATCAGATAGAGATTGGGAAGTGGGCACTGCAGGGCATGTGGGCAGAGCCCAGGCATGGCTACTGCTGGCCTCTAGGCAGCTTATTGGGTCAGGAAAAGGTGCTCCCTCCAAGTAGGTGTCCTTATAACACCTGGCTGGATTTCAGTCCCACCTTGCCCCTCAGCCAGGTGCCCCTGAGCAGCACACAGCTTGCATAACCATTTGGTGGCCCTGAGCACAGGGTCCAGGAAGCAAAGCTGGGAGGGTGCTGGGTTGAAGATGTATCATGGAAGGCTGGAATGTGGACTCTTTACTGCAGTCTCATAAGCGCCACTCCCCACCCACCCCTGGCTGATTTAGATGCCCCTTCTCTGGCTCTCCTTCCATTCTGCTCATACCTCTGTCTGTGAATGCTGCACTGTATCGAAACAATTGTTTATGTGTCTTTGTCTCTCACTAGGCTGTAAAACTCCTTAAAAAGGAGAGATAGTGTCTTGTGGGGTTTTGTGTCTCAGGGCTAGACACAGCATGGGCTTGCAGTTCGTATGCTGGATGTCTGAAGAGCTTCAGCACACTGGAAATCAGGAGCTGGGGAGTGAGGACGAGTTAAGAAGTGGTTGCTGTGGTCTCCGTCAAGAGGAAGGTGTGGATTAGGAGGGTGGTGGTGGGTTCAGAGGAAAGAGGAGAGATGCTGGAGGCAGGTGGATAGGACCCGATTGAAATGGGGTGATGTGGGGGAAGAAATTAAAGAAGACCCAGAGATTTTGATCCTCCTAAGATAAGGGTGATGTTATGAAAGAGGACTGGATTTTGTGTTAGCAGTTGGGGAGGCACCAGGGAGGTTTGGAGTCCCAGACGAAAATGTATACACCATTCATGTAATCAACATTTATGGAGTTTCTTTCTTTCTTTCTTTTCTTTTTTTTTTTTTTGAGACAGAGTCTCAGGCTGGAGTGCAGTAGCACCATCCTGGCTCAATACAACCTCAGCCTTCCAAGTTCAAGCCATTCCCCTGCCTCAGCCTCCCAAGTTCAAGCCATTCCCCTGCCTCAGCCTCCCCAGTAGCTGGGATTACAGGCACCCACCACCACGCCTGGCTAATTTTTGTATTTTCAGTAGAGACAGGGTTTCACCATGTTGGCCAGGCTGGTCTCGAACACCTGACCTCAAGTGATCCGCTAGCCTCGGCCTCCCAAAGTGCTGGGATTACAGGTGTGAGCCACTGTGCCTGGCCTTGGAGCTCTTATGTACCAGACACTGGGAGCCTGCAAAGCTCCTCAAGGAGTTCCAGACTAGGAAAGAGACAGACACACTGTACAACTCACTGACACAGAGGGTATCAGGACTCATAGCAGAGCAAGCAGAACAGAAGGAGAATGTCAAGGAGGAAGTGATGGATCCTATCTGGAGGCATCGGGGAAACTGGACCTCAAAGATTGAGTATAATTTTCCAAGTGGAAGGCAGAGAGCTGTGGTTAATAATTATAGTTCCCCCTTCTTCCAGAAGGGATTTGAGGCAGCTCATAATACTATAATACCATATGATGGAATGTCTAAAATGATAGATTGAAAACTAATTTTAGACAGTAGTTTGTACACAGGGAACCGTGGATGACTGGGTTATCAAAACTGAATGTTACATTTTTTTTTAAGCATTAAATTTTGCTCTGAAATTCCTGACAACTACCAAGCAAACAGAGAGACAGATTGGTTTTAGAATTTTACTGTGTCTGGTTGGGTGCAGTGGCTCACGCCTGTAATCCCAGCACTTTGGGAGGCAGAGGTGGGCTGGTCATGAGGTCAGGAAATTGAGGCATCCTGGCTAACCCAGTGAAACCCTGTCTCTACTAAAAATACAAAAATTAGCCGGGCGTGGTGGCAGGCGCCTGTAGTCCCAGCTACTCAGGCGGCTGAGACAGGAGAATCGCTTGAACCCGGGAGGCAGAAGTTGCAGCGAGCTGAGATCGCGCCACTGCACTTCAGCCTGGGCAACAATTTTACAGTGTCATGAAGTCAAGCATTCAAGTCCTTTTTTACCTGGATCCTCCCCCTACTCCTAAGTCCCAACACGAAGTTGAAAATGTGCTTCTGGAGAGGGAGATTTCTAATCCATTCCTGTTCTAGGCATAACGGATGCAGAAGTGAATAAGATCATTAAGTCTTATTTCATCGAGTTTGCATTTTAGCTGGGGGTGCGGGGACAGGCAGTAGATAATAAATAAGTGCTCTGAAGGAAAGGAAAGTAGGTTCGAGTAACTCTGAATTAAGGAAGGGGAGTAATTTTAGATGGGTTCATTGATCCAGAATTGACTGTTGAAGATGTGACAGTGGATGGAACTTGAGGGCCAGAGAGTTGATGGACAGAGAAAAGAAGGCTAAGAGGGAAGCTTGGACGAGGCCACATTTTAAAGGTGTAAGAGGAGAGAGAAGAGTTAAGAACGGAGTGGCAGAGCTGTTAGGACGCCTCCCTGAGAAGATGGGTGGGGGATACGGGTGGGTGGCCAGCAGCGTTGAGCAGAGACAGTGCCTACTGGATAGTCCCTGGGCACCCTTCCACTTCCTAGCCACCCTGCAATTAGCTGGGGCCACATGTCTAGTTGTGGCCAATAGACATGGGCTCTGCTGAGGTGGATCAGAGCCTGGGGCTCCACCTCCATCTCATCCCCTGCTGTGGACCTGGGAGTCCCTCCTGGCCCACACAGGACTTTATGTGAACAAAAAACCAGACCTTTATTATAAGAAGTCACGGAGAGTTTGGAGTTGCTGTAGCATAGCCCATCCTGCCCTGCCGAATCAAGAAGTTGAGCATGTCAAGGACTGGCAGAGGCCACTGGATTTAGCAGTAAGGAAATCACTGGGGATTTTGAGTAGGTGATTTCAGCAGAATAGTGAAGGAAGAAGTCACTTTTATGGGAATAAAGGAGAAGATGTTGGAAGTAAGGAGAGTGAGCTGTGTGTGTAGATTACCATTTCAAGTAGTTTGGGAGGAAGGCGAGAGATATAGTGGTAACTTAGATAATGGAGGGTTGAGAGGAGGCATTTCCAAAGGACAGCGTGAGGTGGGGGTGTTTGCCAAATGAGGGGATGATCCTGGGGAGGTGGGGAGATAAAATAAAGAATAATTGATAAGAGAAAGCCTGGAAAAAATTGGAGGGGATCAGACCAAAGCCAAGATTGGTTTTGGAGAGGAATAGTTTACTCTCTGATGTTGCAACTCAGAGAGATTTGGAAGTGGAAGGGAAGGAAGCTGAAGGCTAAGTTAAGGTAAGATCAATTTTAATGATTAGGGAATATTTGAGGCATTTGCTGAGAGCATTGCAGGAGGAGGGCAGTGTGGCTACAGAAGCAAGGCCATGTGACTGCAGGAGAAGTCCCTGAAGTGTTGAACCAAACAAGTGCTTGACAATCACTGTGAGGCAGTGATGATGGATGCTGAACCAAACAGTTGAGTAGAAGGTTGTCAAGCTATGAGAGGGAAGAAGTGTCTCCTCTCCTTATATGGAACTTTCTGTACGTTCAAAGGTGGCATAGAGAGAGATGTACATTCCATGATAGTCCTTGGTCAGGCAAGCAGCCATTCAGGAAAACTTTGGAATTCCGAGCAACTTTGTCAATGGGAAATGCTGTGGGATGGCCACAGGAAAGAGGGAGGTGTTGTCTTCCAGCAGTCATTGACTACTTTCGATGCAGAACTTTAAGAAACCCGCTTGCTATCAGCTTCCAGTCAGAACAGCACTTGTAAAGGGTTGATCCTTAAACATCGCTAAATGAACACATCTCTGTCTTGTGGTTCCAGGAATTTTAATCCTTGAAGCTAGATGGTATGAGAACAGCTTTTTTTCTGAAGCCAGGCTTGAATGGTAGGGGAAGGAATGTGGACTTTGGGGTTAGGCAGACATAGTTTTGATATTTTAGCTGGGTGGCTTTGACCTTCAACCTGTCTGAAGTTATCATTTCTCTTAGAATGTTATTGATAGTAGAGAGTGTCTGGCTTAGGGTGGATGCTCAGAAATAGCTCTCTCTCTCTTTCCTCCCCCTTTCTTTCTGCCCTCTTCTCTCACTCTCTCTTTCTTGCTCACTCTCTTGCTTCTTGTAATCTGCCAAGGCTGGGATCCAGAGTTCCAGCTTCTGTGAATAGATGGGTCAGGCTCTGATAACAGTTTTCCTCTATCTGTTATGACCACTCAACATTCAACAGAGATATTCAGCACCTGTTACATGCCCAGCATCCTGCTAAGTGCTTGGGATCACCAGTGAGCAAGAGAGACACCCTTGCGGCATTTGCTGTTCAACAGGAGAGACAATTAAACCAAATGGTGTGATATTATAGGGAAGCCACATAATGTTTTGGGAAGGGTTGGCAAGGACTGCTAGCCTGATGAAGGCAGTGGAGACTTGGGGAGATCAGCAGAGGCTAAAGCAGAGGGGTGGGCAGGGCCAGGCAGGGCAGTTCGTTGGTGATCAGGACCAGTGGCCAACCGGGACCATCCATCCTGGAAAGCTCTATGCAGCTCCTAGGGACTCAGGGCTGTGTGCATTTGTGTGGCTTCACCATGATCTCAACTCCAGGTATCAGCTCTTTTCCACCTTACACCTCCCTCTCCCCAACATCAGTGTATGCCAGTGCTCTGCTTTCCAACCCTGGAGTCCACCAGGAAATTCTCATGTTTGGTAGTGAAGGGACTGCAGGTTCTGAGGGCTTGCAAGAGCATCTGTGGCTGCTGCTATTGTTCCAGCAGGTGGCAGCTTCTCCTGCTAATGTTTAAACTATGTGTCCCACAGGGCCCATTGAAATCCCAAATAGCATAAAAAATAAACATTTATTTGGACAATATTAACGATATATTTAAATCATTATGAAAATCTCTATTATGCCATGTCCTTAGACACCTTTGAATTCCTTAATGTTATATTTTAAAAAACTTAACAAACCCCTCTATCCATGGGGTGTATAGCTTGTGCTAGGATATAAGTTATTCTGTAGGTAGAGAAAAGGCTGCTTTCATTGTGAATATTAAGTAAAAATATAAGGGCCAGGGACAAAATATGAGTAAAGACCTAAGACAATTCTTGGCCTATTATAAGCCCTCAACGAACACTAGCTGCTATCATCATCATCACCACCATCATCATTGTCACCACCTTCATTGCCATCACTATCACCATTATCACCATCACCACCATTACCACCATCAACATCACTACCATTACCACCATCACCATCACTATCACCATCATACCATCATCACTATCATCATCATCATCACTATCATCATCACCATCAACACCACCACCACTACTGTCATCACCATCACCACCATATCATTATTATCATCACCGCCATCCTCACCATCACCATCACCATTAATACACAATCATCATCATTATCACTATCATCATCACCATCAACATCACCACCACTACCATCATCACCATCATCACCATATCATTATTATTATCATCACCACCATCCTCACCATCACCATCACCATTAATACACCATCATCATCATCATCACCTAGTAGCTTCAGTCTTAGAGTAAGCTTGTGCTTTCTTCTAGCTGTTGGTGTTGTCCAATATAGTAAATCATTATTCTTTATTTAAGGCATTTCCTGAGAGATATTTAAAACATTGTCATCTCAAACCATCTATCTTCTCTGTTCTTTGAGAATTTTGCAGTGCGGTCCTCCAGCTCTCCAGAGAACGTTAGGATATATTTGAGGGGAGGAGGGGGAGAAGTTGATGTCATGTCCTCTGTCTGCAGCTTCTAGTAGAGGACTGACCAGCAACAGTGTAGTGACTGGTCAATCCTGTAGTCTGGAGTTTCATGGCTGAAGTAAGGGTCGTTGCTAACTGAGAAGGTCTTGTGCTAGACTGTGTCAAATGGGATGACCAGTATGGGGTCATGCCATGTGTTCACCCATGGCAGAGTTTTCCCCATGGGGCTAACTTTGCACATTTGCTTGGGGGCGGTGGGGAAGGGGAGAGTGGGAAGGCACTGGAAGAGGGGACTTTGCACACTGCATGCTGCACCTAAATGTGGCCCTCTGCTCACCTTCCTGCTCCCAGGAAGTGGGAGTTCAGGTGCCCCCAAGGTCTCCTTCAAATTCTCAACCACATTCCGAGGACAGAAAATGAATTTCATCTCTATGCATTACCTGCTTTGCCATTCATTAAAATGCCTGTGATTGTGTTCTCATGTAAATGTACCTGTTTCATTTCATACTCCTTTACTCCCTTCTCTTGGTTCCCTTGTACAATAAAAGAGCAGCATGAAACAAAAGAATGCTAAGCTCTCCTTCACTGTCTCTGTGGTGTCACATTTCTTTGCCATGTGTCATGCATGCCACTGCTTTGCTGCTTCACACCAATGGTAGGTGGAGCATGGGCTGGAGGGGCTGGGTCTCCAAGCAGAGCCCCAGGCTCCATGGGAGGGACCAAGGTGGGGAATTGTGGGAGCGGGTGGAAAAGGCATCTGCTTAGATTGTCCAGGACCAGTAAAGCTAATGGTCATTTGCCCAGAAGAAAGGACCATCTCAGGCCAGGTAAGTGGCCATCTTCCTCACCTGTCTGTCATCCATCCCAGAAAAGAGAAGATGCTAGGGGAGGAGTGGAGCCAGAGATGGACCGAGAGAGGTAGGAGGGTGGGAGGAGGGGAGCCAGAGATGGACCGAGAGAGGTAGGAGGGTGGGAGGAGGGCACAGAGTTGGGGGAGGGCATAGAGTTGGGGGAGGGCATATAGAGAGGCTGATCTGGTCACAAACTATGAGTTTTGTCAAGTTGCATCATATCCATGAGCCTCAGTTGTCTTATCTGTATAGTGGGATGATAGAAGTTTATCACAAATTCTGAGGAAGTGGAATGGAAGTTAATTCTGTATCTCTCTTGACAAAGCCGAGTTCCTAGTTTTGGTATTTTTGGATGGCAATGTGAATCAGTAAGGAAAGCAAGGCCCTTTGGGTCACACAGACCTGGCCTCAGGTTCTCATTTAGTCACTGCTTCGGTTTTCTATTGCTGCATAACAATGACCACAAGCACCAGCCAGGTATGAGCTCAGTTTTCCAGGAGACATTTGGCTGATGTCTTGTTCAAGGGGCTGTAAGGGAATTCCATAAACTAGGGAACTTATCAACAACAAACACTTCCTGCGATTCTGAAGGCTGGGATGTCCACGATGGAGGCCCCAACAGATTCGGGGTCTGGTGGAGTCCCACTTTGTGGTTCATAGATGGAGTCTCTTCACTGTGTCTTCCCACGGTGGAAGGGCCAACCTAGTGCCCTGGGGTCTATTTCATAAGGATACTGATCCTTTTCACAAGGGCTCTGCCCTCATGACTAATCACCTCCCAAAGACCCCGCTTCCTAATACTATCACCTGCAAGGGGAAGGCCTCCAACATATACATTTTGTGGAGGACACAAATCTTAGACAGCGCAGCTGGGTTCTCAGCTCAGGGTCTCACATTCAAGGTGTCAGCCAGGCTGACAGGGTTCTCATCTGGATGCTTCTAAGAAGAATCTGCTTCCTAGCTCATTTGGGTTGCTGGCAGGATTCAGTTCCTCGTTTAAGACTCAGGTCACTGTCTTCTTGCTGGCCATCAGCTGGGAGCTGCTCTCAGCAGCTGGGGGCCACCTGCATTCCTTGAGATGTGCCCCCTCCATCTTCAAAGCCAGCCATGGAGACCTTCTCCCCAGTTGAATCCTTGCCAAGCTTCCGATCTCTCTGCCTTCTGCCTCTGGCCTCTAGACTCAGATGGAAAGGGCTCCTGTGACCAGCTGGCGCTCACCCGGACACTCCCCCTTTTTAAAAGTCAGCTATGCCTCATCACATAGCCTGACTGGGAGTGACTACCCCATCACATTTATGGTTCACGTGTACACTCAAGGACAGGGGTGGGAATCCTACATGCCACAGTCACTGTGATTCTACGTGCCACAGTCAGTGACTAGTTATGAGAGCTGGTAAAGGGTAATGAGCCCCTGTGGGCCTCAATGTTCTGTTCTCTAAAATGGGGTGGTTATAGATAAGCAAAATACCTACCATGTAGTAGATACTTGACACATCTAAGAGCCACCCTTCTTCACCTAACAGTTGTCTCCCAAGCCCCTAATCAAGGCCCAGCTTTCCCTGCTGTATATTCTTTGCAGAATGTGTCCTAAGTAGAGTTGCAACTCCCTATAGAAGGTAAGGGCTTAGAAGCTTAGTGCGGAGTCCCTTAAGCTTACAGGGCAGAATAATCTCAGATGTCAGCTAGAAATGCTTTCCTTCAGTCGTACCCCCCTGATATTCTCCTTCAGTGGGGCTGTGGTGGGGCCAGGTTCTGCCTTTGTACCAAGCACCCTGAGTGATTCTGATGTGGCCGATCTGTAGACCACACCGAGGCATCCCGCGAGCGATGACTGCGCCGACTCCGAGTCAGCCAGTTGGGTTTCAAAGTCTGAGCCCACTGTTCCCGGCAGGGTGTCCCTGGAGGAATGGCTGGACTTCTCTTAGTGTCCTCATCTGTAAAATGGGGATAATAACAGTTGCCTCACTGGGTGGCTCTGTGGAGCATGCAATAATCCACAATAGTGGATTTGCAATTACAGTAATAATTGCAATTATAATAGTTATTGCAAATGCAATAATTCATGATTATTGAGTAAAGTGCTCAGCCCAGGTCCTCACATTTGCTGTGTTCTCACTGTGAATTAATGATGTGATTGTTATTACTATAATAACCCCATGGCCCTGGGCGTGGGCCTGGCTTTTGCTCTGCCACCCTGTGGGATTCTGGGCAGTGAGGGGGAATGATGGGCTCTGAGCTGCTGTTTGGGAACAGAATCTCGTTTGAACTTCAGGGAGCTGGTGGGAGGGAATGAGACAAGCCCTCCATGCCCTCCTGGCCCTGCCCTCAGTGGCCCCTGGCCTTTCTTCCCCCACCAGAGCTGTTCTTGGGTGCGCCTGCCCTTCCCTGTTCAGGCTGGGACCTGCCCATGCAGGTGATCTGAAAGCCAGGCCACCCTCTGCAGGAGCCACCTGCTCAGGGAACAGGGCTACCTCCTTCAGCCCTGGGGCAGTGCCCAGATCCCGGGGTCAGCCAGCTCTCACTGAGCAGGGCAACTATGTGGCTGTGCTGTGTGTTAGGCCTTTTGTGCTCTGACTGTCCTGGAGCCCCTCACCTCCTTCTTGAGGACCAGAGCATCCCCAGCTTGTTCATGCCAGGCTTTTTTTTTTTTTTTTTTATAAGATGGAGTTTTGCTCTGTCACCCAGGCTGGAGTGCAGTGATGTGATCTCGGCTCACTGCAATCTATGCCTCCCGGCTTCAAGTGATCCTCCTGCCTCAGCCTCCTGAGTAGCTGGGATTACAGGCACCCACCACCACATCCAGCTATTTTTTTTTTTTTTTTGTATTTTTAGTAGAGATGGGGTTTCTTCATGTTGGCCAGGCTGGTCTCGAACTCCTGACCTCAGGTTATCCACCTGCCTCAGCTTCCCAAAGTGCTGGGATTACAGGGGTGAGCCACCATGCTGGGCTTCATGCCAGGCTTTGATGTGGCTTGGGCCACAGCAGGCCTTTAGGAGGGAAACCAGCAAACCCAGGCCCATGGGCCAGTGTGTTCCGCCATGGGAAAAGTGGTAATAGCAGACAGGCTCACTGAAAATTCCGATTTTAATTTCCTTTTGTCTGCTTTCAGGCAACTTTGGGCTGTAAATGCCAGATTTACCCCTCCTGGCCTATGCTCTGGGGGCTGGGGCCATGGTGGCCCAGGAAGGTTGAGATACTTCCCCTTTCTCCACTGAACACCTTCTCGCCATGTATTCCTGTTTCCTTCTCCCCAGCCTGGCCTGGTTCCACATTCAACCTTTCTTCCTGACCACCCTGGCTCTGCCTGAGGGGAGATCTGGGAAGGTGCTGGGCCTAGACCACCCCAAAAGGGTGGTCACTGTGGATACTGGGCAGGGCTCAGCGCAAGGAGGGGCCTCAGGCCTGGAGCAGTCAGGAAGGCATGAGCTGGGACTTCTTCTGTCACCTCCACTTATCGGCTAAAAGTGTTTTAAATGCCTCCAGACCTGAGGTTGGGGCCCAAGGATGGAGAAGGCAGGGCATGGGCTGTGGCAGGTACTATGCATTGCTCATTTGGGGACTGGAGTTGAGGGGTGATCGGGAATGCAGCCTGGCCATACTCCAGCATCCTTGGCCTGGAAGAAGGTCAGTTCATGTCCCGGGATACAACTGCTTAGCCCTGAGACTGTGACCAGGGCTGGGCGACAGGCAGGTCCCTGGACAGGAGGCCTCTGTGTGGCTGTGCCATTGTCATAGGTAGCTTTGGACACCGTTCCCAGCTCCCTAGGAGGCAGCCATATCAGGCCCGCACTCTTGTCGCTGGAAGGGGACTAAGTTAGCAGAGGACAGCCCAGGGGCCCTGCTGGCTGGGGCCATGCAACTCACCACTGAGCTCTCTCCTTTCCTTCTCTACAGCCGGGCCAGCACATGGCTCCCAGCCCCCATCTGACCGTGTACACCGGGACCTGCGTGCCCCCGTCTCCTTCTAGCCCCTTCTCCTCCTCCTGCCGCTCCCCCAGGAAGCCTTTCGCCTCACCCAGCCGCTTCATCCGGCGACCCAGCACCACCATCTGCCCCTCACCCATCAGAGTGGCCTTGGAGAGCTCGTCGGGCTTGGAGCAGAAAGGGGAGTGCAGCGGGTCCATGGCCCCCCGTGGGCCCTCTGTCACCGAGAGCAGCGAGGCCTCCCTCGACACCTCCTGGCCTCGCAGCCGGCCCAGGGCCCCTCCTAAGGCCCGCATGGCTCTGTCCTTCAGCAGGTTTCTGAGACGAGGCTGTCTGGCCTCACCTGTCTTTGCCAGGCTCTCACCCAAGTGCCCTGCTGTGTCCCACGGGAGGGTGCAGCCCCTGGGGGATGTGGGCCAGCAGCTGCCACGACTGAAATCCAAGAGAGTAGCAAAGTAAGAACCCGAAGGGGACGTGCCGTATGCATGGGTGGCTGTGGGTGTGCAGGCCTCTGCATGTGAATGTGCATGCTTTGGGCTGGGGACTGGGATGGGGGAGAACAGATACCCCAGGCAGCCCACTCAGATCCCTTGGCCACTGGAAGATATTCAGAAACTCAGTTTTGTCCTCTGCTGTCTTCCTGAGGGAGATGGAACAGATGTCCTTCTTTTTCATCTTCCAAATCTTTTCCATTTTTCCAAATCTTTTTTCCCCTTATATGTTCTTCCACTCACATTGTCCCATCCCAAGACCGTTATTAGTCTAAGAAATCCATTGCATCTGTAAAGAGCAGGAAAGATTGGTGGCAGCAGTGGGAGCTGCAGGTGTTGGGATGCCCTGGGCATGCTTCTGGGTGCTCCAGCCCCTCCCTCACCATAAGTGCCCTTGCCTCCCTTCCCCTCACCCTAAGGAAACCTTCCCACCCTCCTCTGCATCCATTGGCACAGTCTCTTAGAGGGACTTTCAGGGAGCCTTGTTCTGGCAGTCATTTCTGTGAAAATGAAAGTGCGTAGCCTTTGCCTGAGGGGTGGCCCCTCTAAACTTCATTTTGGGTGATCCTGCAAGCCTGATCTCTGAGAACCCCAAGTTCCCTGAGACAGGCCAGAGGGGGCAGAACTAAGGCTCTGAGGAGTGCTCCATAATGCCTGGATCAGAGCAGAAAGAAAACTTGCAAGTGATGCAACACAGAGAATCAGCTCCTACTCTTACTGAGTTTTGGGGGAGACAGTCAGGGGCACCCCTGCACCAATCAACATGTGTTTGGCCCTGTCTGGGCTTGGAGAAGAAAGCACCATGCAGAAGTCTTAGGTTGCCATGGATACCCGGGGACAGCCAGGCAGAGGTTGTTATCCCTCCTGCCTGTGTCGCTCAGAGGGAGAGGGAGGAGCAGGTGACTCCAGTTGCCTTAGGAGAAGGGTCAGAATCCTGTGTGAGTGTGTCTATCGATTTTTCCCAACAGGCCCTGCAGAGGGAATATTCCAGCTTTGGGGCTGCTGCTATGCCTCATACATGGGCTTGGGACTTTTAAAGGCTCTCTTCTCAAGGGCCACTACTTCCTCAGAAGGCAGTTTTTTGTTTGTCTGGGTGTTTTGTTTTTTTTTTTTGAGATGGAGTTTTGCTCTGTAGTCCAAGCTGGAGTGCAGTGGTGTAATCTCGGCTCACTGCAGTGTCCGTCTCCCAGGTTCCAGCAATTCTCCTGCCTCAGCCTCCCAGGTAGCTGGAATCACAGGCACATGCCACCACGCCCGGCTAATTTTTTTGTATTTTTAGTAGAGACGGGGTTTCGCCATTTTGGCCAGGCTGGTCTCGAACTCCTGACCTCAGGCAATCCGCCTGTCTCAGCCTCTCAAAGTGCTAAGATTACAGGCATGAGCCACAGTGCCCAGCACCCATGAAGTCAGTTTAAAGGGATTGATGATTAAGTCCTGGTATGTCCTACAGGGACCTCCTGAATCCATCAAAACCATAGGGATCCAAGCACCTCAAAAATGAAAACAAAGCACCTTCAGAATTATTTTTCATTCAAAATGAAAATATGAATCCCCAATAAAAAGATTCCACCAAGCCAATCACTGCACACACAAACTTTGTAGTCAAATGCTCTACCCCTGAGCTATACCTGCCCCCACCACAGTCTTTGGCAAATGCACCTGGTATGTTCATCTTCAAGGATGTCAGGATAATTTGGGGAGGTGCAGTCCCTCCTGCCCCTGCCCCTACATTACTGGCTTTCCTCTTGCACCTGAAGCTTTTTCCAGATCAAAATGGATGTGCCCACGGGGAGCGGGACCTGCTTGATGGACTCGGAGGACGCTGGAACAGGAGAGTCGGGTGACCGGGCCACAGAAAAGGAGGTTATCTGTCCCTGGGAGAGCCTGTGAGGAAAGAGGCAGGCTGAGCTGGGGGCTCTGGACCAGGAAGATGCTCTGACAGATGCCATGGTATGGGCCACAGGACACACTTGCTCGAGAACCAAAGTGCATTTGGGTGACATTTGAGGGTTGGGGAAACAAGATGGGATAGATTGTGGCAAAGAATGCTCTGGCTGGTTACCAGGGACCAACTCCTTCTCCTCTTCCTGACCCTCCCTCCCCTGGGCAGAAGAAACGCATGTGGACCAGAAGACTTTCCCTGCTGCCTTAAAACCAATAAAAGGTTAACTTCAAGTTTCTTGGAATGTTAGTGTGTGTCTGGTTTTGTTAGTAATTTGTGAGCTATTATTTATGAGTTAAACTCACGTCTTCTTCAATCTTCTGGACAAAGGGACATTGAGTCGCTTCCAAGAGCTCTCTCCTTGTCTAAATTGGTTTGTGCACAATGCTTTTCTCATCAGCAGAGCTCCCCAGGGGATGCCCCAGGGCATGGCATCTCACAGGAATGGAGAGAGGGCTGGGAGCAGGCACACTCCTAAAATGCCAGGTGTGTTGCCTCAGGTCCTCCAAGAAGCAGACACCAAGGTGAGATTCGATGGACAAGAGATTTGTTGGGGAAAACACCTGTGGTAGATAAAGGAAGGGCCAGAGCTGGAGAAAGTTGAAGTTGAGTGTTGAGGGGGTTCGGGGCGGGGGGCAGTCCAGACTGTGCTGCAAGTCTGACCTCTGGGCAGGGAGAGTCTTAGATGGCAGTGCAGTCCAAGAAAGTTTTGACCAGGCTGCTGGGGTGTCCTTTATGCAGTCCAAGAAAGTTTTGACCAGGCTGCTGGGGTGTCCTTGAGCCCAAGTCATTGCTGGAGAGGGCCTGCATCTCTGGGAACGGCCCTGCATTCATACCCCTACGGTGCATGGTCATGTGCTGGGAGGTCCCGTGGAAAGCCTGACCTTGGCATGGATATGCTGGTGGATCCTGAGCTGCAGCAGCTTGGCCATCAGCCCGCGTGCTCCCTGCAGTTGGAGATCTGAGTGCTCCTTTTCACTTCTGCTGCACTAGGCCAGTGGGAAATTCTAGAGGTTTGGGCTTTGGTGTGCTCCTCCCACCTCCTCTCCTAGTTACTCACTCAACATGTGTTTATTGAGTCCCTACTATGTGCCAGACACTATGACAGGCGCTGGGGATGTTGCTGTGAGTAGGACTCCTTGTCTCATGGAATTCATCTGGGACAGTGTTTCTCAACCAGGTCAATGTTGCCCTCTAGGGAACACTGGTCAGTGTTTGGAGACATTTTTGGTTGTCAAGACTGCGGCAGTGGGTGAGGGTTGCTACTGGTGTCTAGTAGGTAAAGGCCAGGGATGCTGCTAAGTATCCTACAATGCACAGAAGCTCCCACAACAAAAGATTATCAGTTCAAAACACCAGTGGTGCCACTGTTGAGAAACCCTGCACTAGAGATTACAGTGTATGTACTCGTCCCTGGTTTCTGCCCATGCTCTGAAGTATTGCCCCAAACGGCACTGCTGGGATCATAATTAGATTGGACAGCGGGTTGCGATTAAGGGCTACGTGGTGAATAAAACAGCTCTTAAAAGTTGCATAGGAAGTCCTCACAGGAGAAAAAAATCAAGTGGTTTGCCAAACCACTCATTATATCCCTCCCCTTTAGCCCTCAACTTCCTCAGAATTCAATTAGTAGATAAGAGCCCCTGACTTGCTTTTAACCTCTGACAACTTATTTAGCCCATAAATACTGGGGTTGCTGACTCATCTCTGCACACTTCTACAAATGAATGTTGGGTGGGTGCATGGCTGAAACCTAGATTTGCTAATCCCTGTAGGGAAAACACAGAGCTTCAATACTTAAAGACCATTGCTCATTGTAGATTTTACTGAATCTATTCCACTGGGCTCACAAGAGTCACTCACAAAGGGCTAAGAAAAATTTTCCCCCAGAATGTAAGTGAGAGAGTCTGGTCCTTTCTTGGAAGGGTGAGTGAGCTGTTAACCTGATGCCTTTATTTGCAATGCTGATCTAAAATGAGATGAAAGGCGAAGCAATCCACACCCTTAGTTTACTACCAGCCAATGTCAAGAAATAAGGAGAATCTCAACCCTAGGTTTGGATATCAGTGTTTAAGGGTTCCTCTCCTAAGCCCCCAGGGTCCTAAAGAGAAACTAAGCCCACATGGAAACTAAGATCCACATGGATAGAGCGTCAATGACAGAAGGCTCCAGAATCCACTGGTTGGATTAAATAAAGTCCAGGCTATAGTTCAGTAATAAATAGACCTCAGAAGGGAGGAAGTGGGTTCAAACATGACAGAGTTTCTGTCTGTAACACAGAATTGCCTAAAGGCAGTAGGGCAGTCCAGGTCATGGGCTGGAAGTGAATGGAGGCCAGGGAAGAGAAAAAAAAAAATCCAACAACCAATAAATTTTTTTATCTTGTTGCTCCACCCATCCCCTGGTCACAAGTATGATGCTCCTCCATCTTGTCTGGACATTAGAATCCACTGGGGAAACTTGAAAGATCCCGCTGTCCAGGGCACACGCACAGAGCTGTGACACTGGGATTTTTTTTAGAGGCTCTCCCAGGTGATGTCTATGTTCAGGTGAGCTTGAGAACCACTGCCTTGAGGTAGTGATTGAAGCTGGTTCACCACCCCTACACCCATGCCCATACCCAGGGGATAACTGAAAAAGAGGCAATGGTGGGAAGGTGGCTTCATCTTAAGTTCACAACCAGGAAGTAGCATGGGTCATTTCCATTCACATCCCATTGGTTGGCCCTTGGTCACATGACCATGGCTAGCTGCACGGGAGTCCGGGAAATGTAGTCTTCAGTTAGGCCAGTTTGTGAGTAGTTAAACTTCTAGAGATTTAGCTAGAGGAAGGAAGATGGGGAGAGTGGATATTGGTGGACACTTGGTCTCTCCCACAGTGGAATTATTACACAGTTTTGGGGGTAATGGGTTACACTAACATAACATAACATAACATAACATAACATAACATAACATAACATAACATAACATAACATAACATAACATAATGCAAGAGGTGGGGCAAGAGGAGACAGAAGTGACCAGTTAGTTTCTGTTTGGCCAATATTTGGTAAATGCCTATAAAATGTAGCTATGCTGTATTCCATGGTTGGGTGCTTTCCACTTGCTCAAGGCTGAACACCGGCTAGGTGTCAAACACCAAGTGAGGTCCTGGGAATAAAGTTGATTCCCTCATGGAGGTGCTATCATTGCTTGAGGAGCAAGCTGGGGGCATTGGATCTAGTCCATGTTGGGGGAGTGTGGGGCTGTGGGCTGTGGGAATCCTGCCGCCCGCCTTTCCAGCTTGGAACAGCTCCTTGATTTCCTCATCTGTGAACTGGGAGTAACAATTTGACCTTTACAGGGCTGCTTGGGAACCTATAGAGTGATATGGATATAACTGTGTTGGCTGCTCAGAACCTTATATGGTGCAAGAAAAAAACAGTTTTGTTTTTTCCCCACGATGCTCCTTTAAATCTATGCTGCAAGTTATTTCTTTTCCTAACCCTGGATGAAAACTCTGAGAAGTCCCATAACTTTTCTGGTCACTTTTAGATAATACAGATCCTCCAGGTATGATCAGTGACAAGGACAGTCTCCATTTAGTTCTGTATGCAGTTCAATGTTAGTGTAATAAGCAAAACTTGGAACTTCATTCAAAGGTAAGGTTCCTTCCCTCCTTGGGCTTGGGCTGTTGCAGCTGGGATGTCTGCAGGGGGGTGGGAGGGGGGACCCCGGAAAAGCAGAGGTGGGGTGGGAGAACAAGGAGGTTCTTAGTTGACTAACACATAAACCATTCAGCATGGTGCTCTTGGGATCCCCCTACTGGCTCTCACTTAGGTAGAGGGTTTCCTAGATTTTTGAGGCCTTCTAGCCTGATATGGTTTGGCTCTGTGTCCCCACCCAAATCTCATCTGGAATTGTAATCCCCACATGTTGAGGGAGGGACCCGGTGGGAAGTGACTGGCTCATGGGGGCGGTTTCCCCCATGCTGTTCTCACGACAGTGAGTGAGTCTCACAAGGTCTGATTGTTTTATAAGTGTTTGGCATTTCCTCGGGCTCTCTCTCTTTCCTGCTTCCTTGTGAATAAGATACTTGCTTCTCTTCTGCCTTTTGCCATGATTGTAAGTTTCCTGAGGCCTCTCCAGCCATGTGGAATTGTGAGTCAATTAAACCTCTTTTTAAATAAATTACCCAGCTGCAGTTAGTTCCTTATAGCAGTGTGAGAATGAACGAACACCACTAACAGGGTGAAGTCATTGAGTCTGAGAGGAGGCAGGGCTGCTTCCTGCTTATTTGCTGAGGAAGAAAAGAAGAAGGCCAATGATTCATGAGCTGGGAAGGCTGAAGGAAGCCGGGATCCGGGGATACTTCATGCCTCACACACCCCAGCTTCAGAGGTCAGCCCTCCCCTCTGGGCAGCTGTCACCTCCTCACACTTCACCAGAAGAGGGAGTCCTAGGCTCACAGATCCCTAAAGAGAGGCGGCTGGGAGTTTCTTGTTAGCATTCAGAGACCTGTGTCAGAGAAGGGAGAGGGGCTTGAAGAACGGTGCCTTCCTTTTTGGAAAGCCAGATTGGGGTGTGGGGGTAGCAGGATAAGCTGGCCAAAGTGGAGACCCATGAGAGAGAAGCATCTTGTCTGCCTGTGCAACCCTGGGTGACTGTGGGGCCCTTATGTGGTTCTCCTGGCTATTGTGAGCTTATGGGGACCAGGGATGAGGAGGCTGGGAGGAGGGAGGCAAGGCTCTGTCCCTAGTGGCTTTGAGTGAGGGTTGGAACCCTCTGCAGAAAATCTCCAGCAGAAAGAAAGAAAACCCCCTCCCTCTCCTGCCGACTGCGGCCAGAAGAATCCCACTCTCGAAGGGCATTTGTGTCAAGCTCTGACTCCTAGGACTGGAGGCCCACGAAGCCTCATTCATTTTTCTTTTTTAGAGACAGGGTCTTGCTCTGTCACCCAAGCTAAAGTGCAGTGGTGATCATAGTTCACTGCAGCCTAGAACTCCTGGTGATCCTCCCACTTCAGCCTCCCAAGTAGCTGGGATTACAGGCACTTGCCACCACACCTGGCTAATTTTTTAATGCTTTTTGTAGAGATGGGGTCTCCCTGTGTTGCCCAGGCTGGTCCTGAACTCCTGGGCTCAAGTAATCCTTCTGCCTTGGCCTCCCAAAGTGCGGGGATTACAGGCATGAGCCACTGTGCCTGGTCCCTCATTCATCTTTGACGACAACCTGAGGGATTATCAGCTCCCCTGCTGAGGGGGTGAGGCTTGAGCTGGGGCACCCAGAGGGACCAGAATGGGGTGGCATGTAGGGGGGATAAACGGGATCAGAAAACAATCTTTTAAACTATTCAGCTGGTGGGAGAGACCTGTGTATGGCCTCATGAGAGGCGACTGAGGGAGGGGCAGTCTCTTTTTCTTCTGGGAAGAACAGAATGAGAGTATTCATGGACTCCTGGGAGTGGGGGGAGTATATTTATTAGGGACAGCTGGCTTGGGATATTGGCTCTGGTTACAGCAGCATCAGCTATGTCTAAGGAGGGGCGGGAGCCTGCGTGCATAGAGGTGCACGTGTGCACACAAGCGCCCAGGGCCACACTCTGGTCCATGCACAGTCTGGTCCATGCAGGCATGGACTGTCTGTGTGGCGCATGCATGGAGCGCTATGGCTATGTGCCTGGTACTGGCACAGGTGTCAGGGGAACACTATGCCACCTCTAATACAGTGGTTACTCCATGGGGACATGGAGAGGCTTATGGAAAGCATCACCAGGATGTTTGTGAGAAGCTCTATGCGTTACGAAGCGCACTTCTGTCTCCCTGACCCATCATGTTTAGGGAAAGGGGAGCGCAGTGTGTTAGACGAGGCAGCTGGTGTGCGGAGGGGCTAAACGAATGTGACCAAGGTCATACTCTGGGCTGGTCCTGGGCACATTACAGCAGGTCTCCCTACAGAACCTTTAGAAAACGTTTTTACAGTCCATCTTCTAATTTTTGCACGCTTTATTCCCTCACCTTAACCCGTAGGTAGCTATCAAGTTGTTTTGTCGTGAAGGACTCCATCTTGGGGAGTTAGGGATTCAGACAACCACAGCTTACAGGCCTACATTTAAAGATCCCCTCGTGAATTCCTGCTCACATTTAGTCCTCACTACAGTGTTGGGAGGCGGGAGACCACCTTCAGATGTGATTTCCCCCACTTACAAGTGGTAGAAACACTCCAATTGAAGCCTAATGCCATTTATTCTCTCTTTCTCTGTATATACACACGTTATATATTATGTATGTAATCTATATTTAAATTTCGGAATTTTGGCCAACCACAGTGGCTTACGCCTATAATCCCAGCACTTTGAGAGGCCAAGGCGGACAGATCACCTGAGGTCAGGAGTTTGAGACCAGCCTGGCCAACATGACGAAACCCTGTCTCTGCTAAAAATACAAAAATTAGCTGGGCGTGGTGGTAGGTGTCTGTAATCCCAGCTACTTGGGAGGCTGAGGCAGGAGAATGGCTTGAACCCGGGAAGTGGAGGTTACAGTGAGCCGAGATCTCACCACTGCACTCCAGCCTAGGTGACAGAGCAAGACTCTGTCTCAAAAAATAAAGTAAAAAAATAAATTTTGGAATTTTGAAAATACAGAAAATACAATAAATTATATAATAAACATCCATATGTATATTACTTATAATTGCCTAAAGTTAACATTTTGCCCTAATTATTTCTAATGCTTAAAAAAAGGTAAAATTTTATCTTTATTCTCCTTTTCTCATCTACCGTCCCTCTCATCTTCTATGTCAACAATTTCTTTTTCAGTAAATGGTCAGTTAATAAATATTTTAGACCTTGCAGGCCACATTTGGTCTCTCTTCCTCCTCCTCCTTCTTCTTCTTTCTTCTTCCCTTTCCTCCAAACACTAAAAAATGTAATATCAATCACCCTTTCCTGATAAAGATTTAATACCCAGAATATATAAAGAATTCCTCCAACTCAACAATAACAACAAAAACAAACAACTTGATTAGAAAATGGGCAAAGGAGCAGGTGTGGTGGCTCATGCCTGTAATACCAGCACTTTGGAAGACCGAGATGGGCAGATCACTTGAGCTCAGGAGTTTGAGACCAGCCTGGGCAATATGGTGAAACCCCATCTCTGTCAAAAATACAAAAATTAGCCAGGCATGGTGGTGCATGCCTGTAGTCCCAGCTACTCAGGAGGCTGAGGAGGAGGATCACTAAAGCCCAGGAAGCGGAGGTTGCAGTGAGCAAAGATCATGCCACTGCACTCTAGCCTGGGCGACAGAGAGGGACTCTGTCTCAAAAATAAAAAAAAAAGGGGGAGTGGAGGGGAAGTGGGCAAAGGACTTGAATAGACATTTCTCCCAAGAAGATATACAAATGGCTAATAGCACATGAAAAGATGCTCAACATCACTAATCATCAGGGAAATGCAAATCAAAACTATAATGAGATATGACTTCACACCAACTAGAATGTCTGTTATAAACACCAAACAAAATAAAACAGAAAAATGGTGTAGCCACTATGAAAAACAGTATAGTGTTTCCTTTAAAAATTGAAAACAGAGTTGCCATGTGATGCGGTAATTCCATTTCTGGTTAGATATCCAAAAGAATTGAAAGCAGGGACTCAAACAGATATTTGTATACCTATGGTCATAGCAGCATTAATCATAATAGCTAAACTTTGGAAACAATTCAAATGTTCATCAGTGGAGGAATGGATAAACAAAATATTGTCTATACATGTAACAGAATATTGTTCAACCTAAAAAGGAAGGATATTCTGACACATGCCAAAACATGGAGGAACCTTGAAGATGTTATGCTAAGTGAAATAAGCCAGTAACAAAAGGACAAATACTGTATGATTCTGTTGGAGGTGTTCAATCTAGAGCAACTCCATCTTGAATAGAGGCTGGGTAAAATATGTCTGAGACATACTGGGCTGCACCCAGGAGGTGAAGGCATTCTTAGTCACAGGATGAGATAGCAGATCAGCACAAGATACAAGTCATAAAGACCTTGCTGATAAAACAGCCTGCTGTAAAGAAGCCAGCCAAATCCTACCAAAACCAAGATGGTGATGAAAGTGACCTCTGGTCACCTTCACTGCTCATTATGTGGTAATTATAATGCATTAGTATGCTAAAAGACACTCCCACCAGTGCCATGACAGTTTACAAATGCCATGGCATTGTCAGGAAGTTACCCTATATGGTCTAAAAGGGGGAGGAACCCTCAGTTCCAGGAACTGCCCATGCCTTTCCCAGAGAACTCATAAATAATTAAACCCCTCTTTATCAAATAAATCAAGAAATAACTATAAGTATCCTAGTCCAGCAGCCCAAGCTGCTGCTCTGCCTATGGAGTAGCCATTCCTTATTCTTTTGCTTTCTTAATAAACTTGCTTTCACTTTCCTCTGTGGACTTGCCCTGAATTCTTTCTTGCTCAAGATCCAAGAACCCTCTTTTGGGGTCTGGATCAGGACCCCTTTCTGGTAACAATTCTACTTATATAAGGTACCTAGAGTAGTCAAATTCACAGAGACAGAAAGTAGAATGGTAGTTGCCAGGGGCTGGGATAGGGATGGTGGGACTGGGGAATCAGTGTTTAATGGGCACACAGTTTCAGTTCAGGAAGACAAAAACAATTTTGGAAACAGATGGTGGTGATGGTTGCACAACAATGTACTTAATACCACTGAACTGTACACTTAAAGATGGTTAAAATGATAAATTTGATGGTATGAATATCTTAACACAATAAACAAAACTAAAGTCATTCTTATCAGAAGACTACAAAAATAAGCTGCTGGCTGGATTTAGCTCAAGGTCAAAGTCTGTTAAACTTTGTGCCATATTATTATTAATTTCATTATGTTTTTAAACAAAATAACTCATTAGGGGTGTTATTATTGTGTATTATAGTCAATTCTTTTTTAGTGTCAGCTACAAGTTTACCCAAATTTGTGCTCATCACTCCTCTTTGGATACCACTTCTTTTTCCTGGTCCAGTTTTCTTTGTACTGAAGTGCATCCTTTAGTGATTCTCTCACTGATGGCCTTGAGAGAAAAGTCTATTTTTTGGTTTTAAAAATGTCTTTATTTTATCCTCAACACTATTTTACCCTATTATTATTTTAATCATTTACTATTAAATAATCATTTAGGTGAATTGAAAAAGAGAGGTTGAGAGTAATTTCTCCTTGGGAATTCAGATAGTATTTCATCATCTTTTGTCCTGTCTTGTTGCTGATGAGAGGTTCAATTACTGTTGCTTGTTGTGGGAAGCCAGGAACCCCAAACGGAGGGACCGGCTGAAGCCATGGTGGAAGAACATAAATTGTGAAGATTTCATGGACATTTATTAGATCCCCAAATTAGTACTTTTATAATTTCTTATGCCTGTCTTTACTGTAATCTCTGAACATAAATTGGGAAGATTTCATGGACACTTATCACTTCCCCAATCAATACCCTTGTGATTTCCTATGCCTGTCTTTACTTTAATCTCTTAATCCTGTCATCTCGTAAACTGAGGAGGATGTATGTCGCCTCAGGACCCTGTGATGATTGCATTAACTGCACAAATTGTAGAGCATGTGTGTTTGAACAATGTGAAACCTGGGCACCTTGAAAACAGAACCGGATAACAGCAATGTTCAGGGAACAAGAGAGATAACCTTAAACTCTGACCGCTGGTGAGCTGGGTGGAACAGAGCCATATTTCTCTTCTTTCAAAAGCAAATGGGAGAAATATCGCTGAATTCTTTTTCTCAGCAAGAAACATCCCTGAGAAAGAGAATGCGTCCCTGAGGGTGGGCCTCTAAAATGGCCCCCTTGGGTGTGGCCGTCTTTTATGGTCAAGCTGTAGGGATGAAATAAGCCCCAGTCTCCCATAGCACTCCCAGGCTTATTAGGACGAGGAAATTCCTGCCTAATAAATTTTTGGTCAGACCGGTTGTCTGCTCTCAAACTCTGTCTCCTGATAAGATGTTACCTATGAAAATGTGTGCCCAAAACTTCATTAACAATTTTAATTTCGTCCTGGTCCTGTGGTCCTGTGATCTCGCCCTGCCTCCATTTGCCTAGTGATATTCTATTACCTTGTGAAGCATGTGATCTCTGTGACCCACACCCTATTAGTACACTCCCTCCCCTTTGAAAATCACTAATAAAAACTTGCTGGTTTTGTGGCTTGTGGGGCATCATGGAATCTACTGGCATGTGATGTCTCCCCTGGACGCCCAGCTTTAAAATTTCTCTCTTTTGTACTCTGTCCCTTTATTTCTCAACCCGGCCGACACTTAGGGAAAATAGAAAAGAACCTACATGACTATTGGGGGCAGATTCCCTGATAGTTGCTTAATAGATTTTCTTCTCTATTTTGCCTCTAAGTACTGGTCTTTGTCTTGAGTGTTCTGCAGTTTCCCTGTAGCATGTCTAGGTACAGAGGTGTTTGTGTTTATCCTTCTGGGGGTGATGCTTCTTCCATCTGAGGACTCATATCTTGTTTCCACTCTGAAAATTCTCATTTATTGTCTCTGGATAATGCTTCCTCCTCCTCTCCATTTTCTTTGCTCTCTCTCTTTTGGCAGCTCCTACTGCATGTTTGTTATACCTTAAGGAGAAGTGTCTCTTTTCTCGAGTCCCCTTTTCCTGCCCTGGGCAGCCCTTCAGGAATTTCACCTGATGGAGGGGTCTTAGGTCTGGTTTCCCAAGCCTTTGGACCACAGGCCATTTCCTGTCACTCTTCCCTGGGGCCAAAGTAGTTGTTCTCTTCATTCAGTATTAATTCCAAGTTTTCTGATAGGAGGGAGTTCATGTTAGCTCAGTTGTCCTATTGTTAGAGCTGGGTGTCCACCAAGGACTTTCTTTTCCACAACAACATAGCTGCCTGCATATGTGTCATATATTGTTATACACATATATTTCATATACTTAAATGAATATATTTCATATAAATTCATATGTATATTTTATTTATATATACACACTCTGCTCTAAGTTATCAAATTATAGTATTTCCTTCTCCATTGTAGCTCCATTTTAACAGGGACCTCTGGCTTAAGAAAATGCATCTCCAAACTTGGAATTGTAGGCACCACAACAAGCTGTAACTTGGGGACAGGGAGATTCACACTTCTTTGGGGATGCTTTACGAGGTTGGCTCTGGCTTTGGCCCTGCTGTGAAGTGCCTCTTTGATTTCCATCCTAAACACACAAATGTGTCCACACCATCTACCCTCATCATTCCATCCATCTGTCAATTCATCTATCCATCCATCCATCCATCCATCCATCCATTCATTTATCCATCCATCCATTTATCCATTCATCCATCCATCCATTTATCCATTCATCCATCCATCCATTCATCCATCCACCCCTCCATCCACTCCTCCACCCATCCACCCATCTATCTGTCCGTCTATCTCATAGGATCCCCTTGGACCCACCAATGTCATATGAGGGTTATCTAAAGCCGAAAACATCTGAACAAACAGCAGCCAAAGCGGGGAAAAAAAGACCCAAAATACCTTATCTAAACTTTTTTCTTTTTTTTTTGATGACTTAATAAAAGTCTCCTGAAAATATAGCTACCATAAATACTCTCTCCAGGAGGTTTACAGACAGAAAGGAGATGGACCACTCACACTTGGATAAGAAATTATATAAACAAAAAAAATCAGAACTTTCCATGCTTTCTGCTTGTTTCTCATTAGTTCCCCATCATTTGCTCTCCTGGAAAGTCTTAAACCCCCTTCTTATTAAGATGATGTATAAATCCTTACCTCTCACTATTCAGAGAGATAGATTTTTGGGAACTCTTAGGTATGCAAATAAACTTTGTCTTTTCCCAACCTGTTTTTTTGTCAGTTAATTTGCAGGCCCCCAACCACTGAACCTAAGTTGGTAGAGGGAAACATTTTTCTTCCCCTCACACCATAGCCATCCATCTATGCACCCCTCTAAGTTTCATGGAGGGTCCACTAGGCATTTGGTATGCTATCATGAATAAAATTAGGCCTTGATCTCAATAATGCATAGGTTGGATGGGGAGCATACTTTTAAACTAAGAATTACAATACACTGTGTTAGGAGTGGCTGCAAAACTTGACAGCTGAGGGTACACACTCTGGTGTCACACTGCTTCCGGTCAGATCCAGGTTCTACCCTTCCTAGCCAAGTGGCCTTGAGCATTTCACTAAAGCTCTCCAAACCTCAGTTCTCTCATCCATAAACTTGACATCAGAATAACACAGCCTCCTTGGGGGTCAGGGTGTGAGGATCACCAGCTAACTTATGTAAACAGCTCAGATCAGTGGCTGGGACCTGGTGAATGCTTGATGAATATTTCCTCCAAGGTAGTGTTGAAGCAAAGAGGAGCCTTGAGAGAGTCTTGCTGGCCCCAGAATGTGGCTCTGTGTGTGTGTATTGGGCTAGTGTGTAGAAAGCATTCGTTCCTTTGATGAACATGTAGCAGAAAAGGTCAGAAACATAAGAAAATAATCACAGAACACTTACATTTGATAAATGAAAAATAACATGTTAAAATATGATCCCATATAAAATGAGAAGGCACTGAATGAAGGAGACAGCTACTTCAGTAAGGAGCTGAAATAAAGTATTTTCTGGGATGATCGTGTCCTTGGAAGACTAGGAGTCAGTGTTCAGGGACAAAGAAAGAGCAGTGCCTATTTCAGGCGGTAGGGAAATCTGGGCACCTATTCAGGAACTGTTATGGCTGGCTCTGTGTCCCCACCCAAATCTCATGTTGGATTGTAATTTCCAATGTCAGGGAAGGGACCTGATGGGAGGTGATTGGATCATGGTGGTGGATTTTTCCCTTGCTGTTCTTGTGATAGTGAGTGAGCTCTCACAACATCTGGTTGTTTTAAAGTGTGTAGCACCTCCAGCTTCATTTTCTTTCTCCTGCTCCCACCATGTAAGATGTGCTGGCTTTCCCTTTGCTTTCCACCATGATTGTAAGTTTCCTGAAGCCTCCGGTACAGCCCGCAGAACCATGAATCAATCAAACCTCTTTTCTTTATAAATTACCCAGTCTCGGGTAGTTCTTTATAGCAGTGTAAGAATGGACTAATACAGGAACACAACAAGCTTTTTATCCAGCAGCATCCACATACTTGACATACTTGACCCAAGTCGTAGGCTTCCATTGCATATGGGATTAGTTAGACATTAGAAAGACCTAGATGGCAGAGGTCTCTGCTTGTTTTGTAGAGCGCCCAGTCCTGGTCCTTCCCTCTGCTAAACCTTAGTCTTTTCTCCCTATTCTTGGGCTTCTAGGCAAAGGGAATTTGAAGGATTGCAGTAACACAGTACTCTTGGGACTTCTGGCCAGTCCTCTGGGTAGGCCTTTGTCCCTGTGTCATGGTTCTTGAATTTTGTGTGTATGGCTCATTACCTTCATCTCAATATATTTCAACAATGGGAACTTCTGTGGGGCACAACTCATGTCCACAGCCTCGTCTATGTACAGAGCCCAAAGCAGCACCACTATCAGTTTGGGGTTTAGGGTGTTGAAGATGTTGAGTTGTCCGTTATTAAGTTAAAAATCTCCTGATTATATAGAAAATGTCCAGATATATCACTTTATCAATGGAGGCCAATATTGTGAATGAGTGGCCCTTTTATTATTTCATTTGTATCTCCCATTTAATCTCTAGCATTCTTGTTAAAACAGATAAAGTCCATGACTTCACAGCAGTCAGTGGCCTGGATTTTTGTCTTTTTAAAAAGATTTCTGGCTGGGCAAGGTGGCTCATGCCTGTAATCCCAGCACTTTGGGAGGCCGAGGCGGGCAGATCACGAGATCATGAGTTCAAGACCAGCCTGACCAACATGGTGACACCCCGTTTCTACTAAAAAATACAAAAATTAGCTGGGTGTGGTGGCGTGCGCCTGTAATCCCAGCTACTCAGGAGGCTGAGGCAGGAGAATTGGTTGAACCTGGGAGGCGGAGGTTGCAGTGAGCAGAGATCACGCCATTACACTCCAGCCTGGGCAACAGAGTGAGACTCCATCTCAAAAAAAAAAAATAATAATTTCTAAAGGTGATTTTACTGAAACACTAGTCGTGCTGGATTAGGGTGGGCCATAAGCCCAATGACCAGAGTCTTCATATGAAGTGGGAGGACACACAGAGGCACACAGAGGTAAGAAGTTCATGTGAAGATGGAGGCAGAGATTGGAGTGAGGCAGCTGTAAGCCGGGAACCCCAGGGATTGCCTGGAGCCATCAGAGGCTGGAAGAGGCAACAAAGGACCCTCCCCTAGCCTCAGAGGGAGCACAGCCCTGCCAAAACCTTGACTTTGGACTTGTAGCCTCCAGAACTAATAGAGAATTAATTTCTGTTGTTTTAAGCCACCTTGTTTGTGGTCCTTTGTTACAGCAGCTCTGGGGAATTCATAAGGTAGGCTTGTATCATAGTTCGATTATTCTCCTACAGATGAACATTGTTTCCAACTTTTCATCAAAACAAATGCTGTTGTAATGAACATCCTTGTACATTTCTCTATGCGCATCTATAAGTATCTCCCTGGGATGGAAACCAAAGGCCAGGTATGGTGGCTCATGCCTGTAATCCCAGCACTTTGGGAGGCCAAAGTGGGAGGATTGCTTGAGCCCAGGAGTTGAAGATAAGCTTGGGCAACATAGGGGACCCTGTCTCTACACAAAATTTTTCAAAAATTAGCTGTGTGGTGGTGCATGCCTATAGCCCCAGCTACTTGGCAGGCTGAGGTGGGAGGATTGCTTGAGCCTGGGAGGTCGAGGCTGCAGTAAGCTTTGATTGCACCATTGTGCTCCAGTTCCAGCCTGAATGACAGAGTGAGAGCTTGTCTCAAAAAAAAAAAAAAAAAAAAAAGGAAAAGAAAAGAAACTAAAAAGAGGAATCGCTGGGTTAGAGTATGCATATTTTAAGACCAATCTTCCATGCCAAATAGTCTTTTTAAAAAATTTATTTTATTATATTTGTTTGTAGAGACAGGGGTCTCCCTATGTTGGCCAGGATGGTCTCAAACTCCTGGGCTCAAGCAATCCTCCCACCTTGGCCTCTCAAAGTGCTGGGATTACAGGCATGAGCCACCATGCCTGGCCACCAAATCGCCTTTTTAAAGTCTGTACTAATTTAGATTGCTACCAATAATGCATGTGTGAGGATAATCATGCCCTTACATCCTAGCTGGAACTGTTAGGAACACTTTCACATTGTTGGTGCTAGCATTTACTGCAGCAGTGAGACCACGTGGGGAGCACCACATTCTTCTAGAGGCCAAGAATGTTAGGGGCTCTGGTCCTCCTGCAAACTCCTAACCCTGGGAGGACAGAGATGATAAGGATGACCAGAGAGACTGCGGGGCATGAGCCTCCCTGCCTGTCCTCTGGTGTATCCTAGCCTGTGCCAGATGATTCAGCCTCAGTGGGGCTTTTGGTGCTTGTCTTGTGCCACCAGCATCAGTGGTCCCAGTGTAAAGCTTAACAGGAAATCAGAGAATCTGTTACATTTCACTTTGTATCTTTTTTTTTTTTGAAACCGGATCTCATTGGTTGCCCAGGCTGGAGTGCAGCGGTGTGATCAGGGTTCACTGCACTTAAACTCCTGGGCTCAGGTGATCCTTCCACCTCGGTCTCCAGTGTAGCTGAGAATATAGGCATGCACCACTATGCCAGGCTAATTTTTTTTTTTTTTGGTAGAGACAGGATTTTTCCATGTTGCCCAGGCTGGTCTCAAACTCCTAGGCTCAAGCGATCTGACTGCCTTGGCCTCCCAAAAGTACTAGGATTACAGGTGTGAGCCACTGCACCAAGCCTGTATTATTTTATTTATTTATTTGTTTGTTTGTTTGTTTTTTGAGATGAAGTCTTACTCTGTCGCCCAGGCTGGAGTGTAGTGGCCCGATCTTGGCTCACTGCAAACTCCACCTCCCAGGTTCAAGCAATTCTCCTGCCTCAGCCTCCTGAGTACCTAGGATTACAGGTGCATGCCACCACACCTGGCTAATTTTTATATTTTTAGTAGAGACAGGGTTTCACCATGTTGGCCAGGCTGGTCTCGAACTCCTGACCTCAGTGATCCACCTGTCTCAGCCTGTCAAATTGCAGGGATTACAGGCATGAGCCACCACACCCACCCTGTATTATTTTAATATGTGATTTATCTTTCTGAAAGTTTGTGAAGTCATTGGGATTGGGGACTATGCAGTCCTCTTTGCATCCCTAGACATAGAAGAGCCTGTTCCTGGAAGGGACGGAAGTGGGAAACTGTTTTAGCCTCCTTGTTGGGGTTCTGCCCTTGAGGTTGCTGGTGCCCTCATGTCTTCCCCAGTAACACATTCTGTCCTGGAAACATAAGTGTGACATCCCACTCCCCTATGGAGTCAGGCTTCAGATGTCAGTTACCAGGGCAGGTTGGCCTGACCCCAGAAAGTGACTCAGATTCCCCAGGCACACCCTTGTCCCTTGTTGTGGGAAGTCTCACCCCGGAGAGGCTGACTCCAGGGTTGTTGAAATAGAGCAGGCAGGTTCTGCCAATGAATGCTTAAAATTCATGTTGCCATGGTAGCATGGCATTAGGCCACCGGTGATCCTGCTGCACAAAGCTTTGATCTCAGAGAAGGCAGAGTTTCTTTTGCTCTCTAGCTGGTTCTAAGGGGACTGCCTTGGGACCAAGCTTTGGCTTTGCTCCTGGGCCTGGGGATTGTCCTAGAAGCAGAGAGCTGGGGACAGCAAGACAGAGAACAAGGCCCTCAGAAGTCAACTAAGCCCCGAGACTGCGATTCCAGTCGGAGGGAGTTGGCTGGAAACCCTAAGGGCAAGAGATCTGGGTCTGAAGAGAGAGCAGTCAGATAGATCTGTAATGAGGGGATGTGTATGCACTGCTTGACTTGAGAGAAAAGTGCAAATGAGATGGTCTGTGTGTGTTTTTAGTAGCAGAGCTAAGAAGAGGGTGGCTTATAAATGGGCTGGCTCAGCATGTCTCAGCATCGTTTGTAACTTACGCATTCATTCAATACCCATTGATTGAGGATATACTATGTTGGTGGTGCCGGAGGATGTGAATGGCTCACATGGCTTCAGTCCTTGAGGACTTTCCCAGCTGTCAGGGCATGAAAATGCACTAAAATAATACAAAGCAGGCTGGACATGGTGGTTCACACCTATAATCCCAGCACTTTGGGAGGCCAAGGTGGGAGGATCATCTGAGGTCAGGGGTTTGAGACCAGCCTGGCCAACATGGTGAAACCCTGTCTCTACTAAAACTACAAAAATTAGCCGGGTGTGGTGGCATGCGCCTGTAGTCCCAGCTACTCGGGAGGCTGAGTCAGGAGAATCGCTCGAACCTGAGAGGTGGAGGTTACAGTGAGCTGAGATGGTACCACTGCACTCCAGCCTGGGTGACAGAGGGAGACTGTCTCAAAAAAGTAAAAAAATGATAAAAATAAAAAATAAAAAATAAAATAATGCAAAGCAGAATGTGATCAATTGTCTGGAGATGATGACATTTCAGAGGGAAAGAATCACCCCACCGGTGCAATCAGGGTGTCCTTAGATGAATTTGGGTTGGACCTCAAATGACAGAGGAAGAAACAGGAAGCATCTAGTTGGAGGGCAGGGCAAGAACAACAGTGTGGCGAGGGGATGGGGGCGAATGTGAGAACCACAAGGAGTTTGGTTCATTAAAAGGATGGAAGGAGATAATATTGTAAAGGTAGGTTGATCCCAGAGCTGAACTGAGTTTAGACTTAATTTGACAGGCCTTGGGGAGCCACAGGAGGATTTTGGGCCTGGCAGTGGCTGATTGGAGCTGCACTTTGAAAAAATGAATCTGGGTGCAGCTGTAGGATGGACTGAGAAGTAAAGCGGCTATAAGTTTTTGAAATCTCCATGGGGCTGAAGAGGTAAGGAGACTGTGTTAGGGTGACATGATGGCTCTGGGATGGAAAACGAAAGAACAGCCTGATAGGGATGAACAGGACCTGGAATGCGACCTGGTGGAGGTGGGAAGGAGAGGTGGAGTCCATGGAGGTTGAGATGCAAAACCTAGTTGTATTCTGGCACTGCTATAAAGAAATACTGGAGACTGGGCAAATTATAAGAAAAGAGGTTTAATTGGCTCATGGTTTTGTAGGCTGTACAGGAAGCATAGCAACATTAGCTTCTGGGGAGGCCTCAGGAAGCTCCCAATCAGGGCAGAAGGCAAAGTGGGAGAAGGCACATCACATAGCGAGATAGTGAGGATGAGATCAAGCAAGAAAGAGGAAGAGACAGAGAGAGAGAGAGAAGCCACACACTTTTTTTTTCTTTTTTCTTTTCTATCTTCCTTTTTTTTTTTTTTTTGAGATGGAGTCTTGCTCTGTTGCCCAGGCTGGAGTGTAATGGCGTGATCTTGGCTCACTGCAACCTCCGCCTCCAGGGTTCAAGTGATTCTCCTGCCTCAGCCTCTCAAGTAGCTGGAATTACAGGTGCCCACCACCATGCCCGGATAGTCTTTATATTTTTAGTAGAGATGGGGTTTCGCCATGTTGACCCAGTCTCAAACTCCTGACTTAAAGTGATCCGCCTGCCTCCGCCTCCCAAAGTGCTGGGATTACAGGTGTAAGCCACTGCATCTGGCCACGCCACACACTTTTAACAACCAGATCTCATATGAACTCAGAGCAAGAGCTCACATATCACCAAGGGTTTGGCTGAAGCCATTCATGAGGGATCCACTCCTCCATGATCCAAACACCTCCCACCAGACCGCACCTCGAAGATTGGGGATTACATTTCAACACTAGATTTGGGCCGAGGTGGCAGGGGCACAGATATCCAAACTATATCACCAGTGCAATAGAGGAAGGCACTGCCAGTCCACGGGGCCAGGAAATCAGGAGGAGGAAGCAATGTGGGGGAGACGAGCTCATGATGGTGAGTTTGAAAACGACTAGCTTGTACCTGGGAGAGGAAACAGGACTGGAGATGTAGCCTTTGGTGACATCATCCTCTTGACATAATGGAAATATTGGGGTCCTGGAAGGGAGGAGGCATTGAGGGACAGAGTTGGGGGTGTGGGAGAGGAAGTATTAGGACAGAACCTGGAGGAAAGCTGGCCTTAGGGAGGGAAGCCAGGCGGGGAGGCCAGAGAAGATGAAGGAGGGCCTGGTGGTGGAAGTGCATGGTGAAGGTTCAGGAAGCATCTGCCACATGCTAAGTACTTGCTGCATACACCGTCATTTCCAGTGGAGCATTCCAGGGAACTGAGACTGAGAAAAAGCCACTGCCTTCTGGAAACCAAATTCAAGAGTTAAGGAATGGGCAAGAGTGGTGGCTCATGTCTATAATCCCAACTCTTTGGGAGGCTGAGGCTGGCAGATCGCTTGAGCCCAGGAATTTGAGACCAACCTGGGCAACGTGGTGAAACCTCATCTCTACAAAAAAAAAAAAAAAAAAAAAAAAAGCTGGGTGTGGTGGCGTGTGCCTGTAGCCTCCAGCTACTATGGAGGCTGAGGTAGGAGGATCACTTGTGTCTGGGAGGTCCAGCCTGCACTGAGATGTGATTCTTCCACTGTACTTGAATGAGACCCTGTCAAAAAAAAAAAAAAAAAAAAAAAAAAAAAAAAAAAAAAAAGAAAGGAAAGGAAAGAAAGGAAAAGGGAAAAAAGAGTTAAGGAATGAATGCTATAGGCCTGAGAAATTTGGCAGTGAAGAGAATGAGAGATGATGCTAACAGGGTCAAGGGAAGATTTTTTTTGTGCTTTTATTCTCTTGCAAACTGAAATTTCTTTTTAGAATGAGTAGACCATCTAGAGTTGTTATATGACCCAGCCACTCCACTCCTAGGTGTATACCCAAAAGAACTGAAAACGTATGTTTACAAAAAACTTACACACACATGCTCACAGCAGCACGATTCATTCATAATAACTGAAAAGCGGAAACAATCCAAATGTCCATCAGCAGATGAATGGATAAACAAAATGTGGTCTATCCATATAATGGAATATTATTCTGCCATTAAAAGAAATGAAGTTCCAATACATGCTCCAACACTGATGAAACTTAGAAACATTATACTGAGTGAAATAACCCAGACACAGAAGACCACACATTATGAGTCCATTTATACAAAATGCCCAGAAAAGGCAACCCATGGAGACAGAAATTAGATGGGTGGTTGCCAGGGGCTGGGAGAGGGGAGAAGGAGGAGCGGCTGCTGATGGGATTTCCTTTTGGGGTGATGAGAGTGTGCTGGAATTACACAGTGGTGATGTTTGCACCACTCTGTGAGTATACTAAAAAACAATTTAATGGTTTGCATTAAAAAAAAGAAGAGGTAGATCAAATACTCTCTTTAGATGAAAAGCTTATGGGTTGAATATTGGAGAGGATAAGTGACAGAGCAAGGAAGATGGGGGAAGTGATCATGGCCAAAGGTAAAACAATGGAATCTAGGAGGGGGATGTTCCTTCCTTCCCAGGGATCAGAGCAAAGAAAGAGACGCAGCAGCCACCTGCTCCACCAGCACAGCAGGCACTGTGGCCAGGGCCCGTGCCACACTTAGGGGTCCACAGAAATGTTTTATTTTCTTTTAAACTTCAGAAAAAAAAAGATCAATGCAATTCAACTTGGATTATATTCATCTTTATACCAACACAGTTGTAATGTACATAATTTTGTATTTTTTTAAATTCTGTGAATTAAAAAGTTTACATCAAGGGCTGGGTGTGGTGACTCACCCCTCCAATCCTAGCACTTTGGGAGCTGAGGCAGGTGGATCGCTTGAGTCCAGGAGTTCAAGACCAGCCTGAGCAACATGGTGAGGCCCTGTCTCTACAAAAAATATAAAAAATTAGCTGGGTGTGGTAGAGTGCACCTGTAGTCCCAGGTACTTGGGAGGCTGAGGTGGAAGGATCACCTGACCCCAGGAGGTGAGGGTTGCAATGAGCTGAGATCATGTCACTGCACTCCAGCTTGGGTGACAGAGTGAGACCTTGTCTCTTAAAAAAAAAAAATTCACATAAGTGCCCAAGGCCCATAAAAGTCATAGTGAGGTCCTGGATGCAGTCCGAGAAGGAAGAGTGAGATATGGAGGGGACACACTGTCTTTTAAGAAAGGCACAAGGAAGGCCAGCAGTGGGAGCTGGAAGGAAGAAACACCTGATTTCAATGAGGTTTTGGCTTTTCTGAGCACGTTCATGGACTTTCTCTTAGGCAATCCTCAAACATCGTTTGCTATTCACAGCCCCATTGACCTTTGAACAACACAGATTTGAACTGCACGGGTCCACTGATACACGGATTTTTTTCAATAAATATACTGAAAAATTAGGGAGAGGGGATTTGTGACAATTTGAAAAAATGGACAGGCAAGCCTCACAGCCTAGAAATATGGAAAATAATTAAGAAAAAGGTACGTCATGAGTTCATAAAATAGATGTAGACGCTGGTCTATTTGTATGTCAGTTGACAGTTTATGTTATTGGTAAAGCGTCTGGTCACTGTTGGCTATTGGTAGTTAAGTTTTGGGAGGAGTTAAAAGTGATATGTGAATTTTTGACTAGGTAGGGGTTGGTGCCCCTAACCCGGGTGCTGTTCAAGGGTCAACTGTATTCACATACTATGCATTATTATAGAAGATTGTAGCCTTTTTCCTCCAGCACCCAAACCGCAAGCACAATGTTGATGACATATAGGCAATTTGCACTCTTTCAGAAGACTTCAGGTTTGCTATGTTTCTTATGAGCTGGTCCCTAGATCCCAAGACTACTAGGGGTTATATGGATAATGTCAGCTCACTCTCCTTGTCACTTAATTTCCTATTCCCTCTCCCTGTGCCCCTGCTAGTCCTTTCAATGCCTTTGTGCAAATCAGAATAAAGGTATCTTCTCCAGATAATCCTAGTCCTTCAGGCATGTGGCTTGGCAAGCACTCTACCCCTTTGTGCAAATTCCAAAAGGCACCCTTTCTTCTACCATTCAGCTTGTGAAGAGGAGCAAAGGCTAGATTTCGGTCTTTGCTGATCCCCACGGCTGGGGACCCAACCTGTCGACTGTGGCAGGGACCCATCTCCTCCTCACCTCTGAGCTTAGGATGTGGCATCCTTGGTATCCTCCATAGTCATTGGCTTACCTGGCACATCCAGACTTTGCAAATTCTTGAAGAAAAACATCATGGCTTTTACTTTTCAAAGGTCTGCATATTTTTACTGCAACGTAAGTTTCTTTCTTTTTTTTTTTTTTAAGATGAAGTCTCGCAGTGTCACTCAGGCTGGAGTGCAGTGGCATGATCTTGGATCACTGCAACTTCTGCCTCCTGGGTTCAAGCGATTCTCCTGCCTCAGCTTTCTGAGTAGCTGGGACTACATGCACCACCATGCCTGGTCAATTTTTTTTTTTTTTTTTTTTAGTAGAGACAAGGTTTTACCACATTGGCCAGGCTGGTCCCAAATTCCTGACCTCAAGTAGTCTGCCTGCCTTGGCCTCCCAAAGTGCTGGGATTATAGGTGTGAGCCACCACGCCCAGCCTTGGAATGTAAGTTTCTTATTTGCTTTTTTTTCCCCATAGGAGATGCCTCATGAATTTTTAGTGTTACTACTACCTTCCAGTTGCTGGGTTCTGTTTTAAAGGCTGAGTGTGTGAGCCAAGCATTACATCTCTCTCTCTCACCCACCCCTAAACACACACACACACAAACACGCACACATGCACTTACACACACTCTCATTGACTCTTCACAGTCGTGTAAAGCAAATACATCTCCATATTCTTTTGATAGGCTGCCGTGACAAAATACCACAGGCTGGGTGGTTTAAACAACAGAAATTTATTTTATCAAAGTTCTGGAGTCTGAAAGTCTGAGACCAAGGTGTTGGCAGATTTGCTTTCTCCTGAGGCCTCTCTCCTTAGCTTGCAGACGGCCATCTTCTCACTGTGTGTTCACATGCTCATCTCTCTGCGCATGTGTGTGCCCAGTGTCTCTGGGCTGAGGACAGATGGTGGAGGCAAGGGTGAAAGCAGGAGGACCATGCATGTAAGAGGCTCTCAGATACCAGGGCGAGAAAGCATGGTGTGTTAGAACGCAGTGGTGAGAGTGGAAGTGTGAGAGGGAGTTGGGTTCTGCTTATATTTTGACATGAAAGCTGAGGGGTTTCCTGATGGCTGGGACATGGAATATGAGCAGAGGAAGAGTCAAGAGTGACTCTAGATTTTCTTTGGCCACAGAAATGGAGAAGATGACACGGACTTTATTGCCTTGGGGGAGAGCAGTTATTGGGAAGAGTTTCCTTATGGACAGGTTAAGTGTGGCTGTTTACTGGATACTCAAGTAGGAAGTCAATATGTAAGTCCAGAGCTCAGAGGGTTACCTGGGACTGAAGTTATAAATATGGGATTTCTCCAACTTATAGATGAGATCACCCAAGGAGTGAGTGTTAATGGAAAAAAGTAAAGGCCCAAGGATGGTCTTGAGGGTGGTCTACAACTGGAGGTTATGTAGATGAGGAAAAGCCAGCAAAGAGTATGGAAAATAGCAACAGATGAAGGAAGAGAACTAGACAAGTATCGTGTCCTGGAGAAAGGGAAGAACATGTTTCAAGAAGGAGAGAGTGATCAGTGGTGTCAAATGCTGCTGATAGGTCTAATAAAGTGTGGGCTTATTCACCATAGCTTTAATGATGTGGAGAGCACTGATGGCCTTGATCATCAATTTTTGGTGGGGTGGGGGGCAGACAGTGGTCCAGTGGACTTTTGGGTTCAAGAGAGTAGGTACAGAGAAAAATAGGAGACAGTATGGAATGAAAACTTTCTTTCAAAAAGTTTTCTTACAAAGGGAGGATGAAAATGGGACACTAGCTAGCACGAGGAGTAGGGCCAAAGAGTTTTTAATTTTAAGACGGAAGAAATAACAGCATGCTTCGCAGTTGATGAGAAAGATTCAATAGTAAGGGGGAAAATGAAGATCCAGGAGGGAGTGGGAGGGGTTCTGGAGTGATGTTTCTGCCAGGGAGAAAGCGGATGAGGAGAACGTGCAAGGGGAGGGATGAGCTCCTGCTGGGAGCACAAAGATCAGAGGAGAGGCCGGGTACACAGGCACAGATGCAGGGAGGTGGATGGATGTGGTAATGGGAGCAGGGGAGAGCTCTCTTCCAGTGGCTTTGATTTCTCAGAGAGAGAGCAAAGGGACATGGAAGAGGAGTTACTGGTAGTGTGTGGAGAGTGGGGATTCCAGATAGTCATGGAGGAGAGTGGGAGTGAGAATGAGTGAGGTGAGTGCAGAGGGTTACCTGGCAGCATTAAGGACCCATTTGTGGTGAGAGAGCACGAGCTGGCATTCTGCATTGTAGAATGCAAAATTGCATGAGCTTGCATTTTGCTTTATGCTACAAGTTTTCATAGGCAAATGCCTCAGCCCCACTACTAACTTATAGGTCCAAATATACGTCCTTTACTCCACTCTTTGTGCAGGCTGACTCTAAATATTTGACCTCATAAGTAATGCTTCTGGTAACTTTCAACTTCTCCTTTTCCCAAGGCATAATTAAAATTCCCTTTAACATTCCCTACTCACCTTTACATAGTAGGTAGGAAAAAAATGCTTTATCCTTAAGCAACTTTTTCTTTCACATTTCTCCATATCTCTTTGACCCACCATGGGTGAGGATATGATTTGGCTCTGTGTCCCCACCCAAATCTCATCTCGAATTGTAATCCCCACAGTCTCCACATGTCAAAGGAGGAACCCAGTGGGAGGTGATTGGATCATGGGGGTGGTTTCCCCCATGCTGTTCTTGTGATAGTGAGTGAGTTCTCATGAGAGCTGATGGTTTTATAAGGGCCTCTTTCTTCTTCGCTCCTCACTCTTCTCTTTCCTGCTGCCTTGTGAAGAAGATGCCTGCTTCCCCTTTGCCTTCCATCATGATTGAAAGTTTCCTGAGGCTTTCCCAGCCATGCAGAACTGTGAGTCAATTAAACCTCCTTTGTTTAGAAATTATCCAGTCTTGGGTATTTCTTTATAGCAGTGCAAAAACAGACTAATACAATGAGCATAAAAGTAATAGTATTATTTTTCCTTTCCTCATACATGTTAGTGGTCACTTATATCCCATCTCAGTGATTCCTAAAACTTAGTAGCATTTTTTTTTTAAGACACAGTTTTGCTCTTGTCGCCCAGGCTGGTGTGCAATGGTGCCATCTTGGCTTATTGCAACCTCCGCCTCCTGGGTTCAAGCGATTCTCCTGCCTCAGACTCCTGAGTAGCTGGGATTACAGGTGTCTGCCACCACGCCTGGCTAATTTTTGTATTTTTAATAGAGATGGGGTTTCACCATGTTGGCCAGGCTGGTCCTGAACTTCTGACCTCAGGTAATCGACCCGCCTCAGCCTCCCAAAGTGCTGGGATTACAGGCATGAGTCACTGTGCCCAGCCTGCAGCTTTTTAAAAAATTATTACTGTATTCCACTCATGTATACCAAGTTTAAAAGGAATTAAGAAATGGAGTTTATTTAGCATTTATATGTTTTCCCATTATATTAATTAAAAATTATGTAATTCTCAGTCAGCTCTTCTGATCTGTAGCTTTTCTGATAGTTTCAGGATGTTGTAAGTCATTCATATGGCCAGAAACAAGTGTGAGGAATGGAGGGACCAGGGACAAAGCTAGAGGAGTGAGCCAGGTTATAAGCACTTTCTAAATAGGGAATTATTCTGTAAGACAGTGGAAAGTCACCAAAAGATTTTAAATCAGGAAAGACACAATAAGATTTCTATGACTGAAGCTCTCTCTAGGAGCAATGTAAAAAATACATTGGCTGAACCAAGAAAGTGGCAATGAAGATGGAAAGAAACAGATTTGAAAGATATGTAGATCATAGATTGAATAGGACTTAGGGAATCCTTTGAGTGAGAGAATGAGGGTTGAGGACAAGAGAATAGTCTTTGGTGGCATCAGATTTAGGGCTGGAACATAGCAAAGTAAGGTCATAATGGATTCCAAAGAAGCAGTCTATCACAGAGAAGAGGCTAGCACCATAGGACACAGGGCATATACACCTGCAGGGAAATGTATAAGCCAGGGCATAAATTCATTTATTCAAATATCAATGCCACTGACATTGATCAGATGCTAGCTATAAGAGAAACCATCCCTTCCTTTGAGAAACTGACTCCTTAGGGAACCAGATGTAAAGAAACAAACATCAATACAGTCTATTATAATAAAAGTATAAACAAAGTTCATTTTGGTATATTTTCTTCAGGTCATATTTATTGCACATACAATATTTTCTTAAACAGTTTACTTTGTTGGCTTCTCTGAAGATCATGCATTCTTTTCCCCCTTTAGGACTGGTCGCAAATTGTCAGTCATGCTTTGGATTTGGCTCATGGTCATATTTCTTTGGCTCAGTGTTTTGAAAATAAGAAGAATTTATTTTCAATATATTAAAACTGAGCTTTTTTTTTATATAAATTCAGGTTTCCAGGTCCTCTTGAAAACTGAAAGATCTGGCAATAATGTTCCCATATGGCAATTCCTGATTGAAGCTGAATAGTGACTTCCTTAGACCGCACAATTTCCATGGGTGCTATGAATCATGTGGCCCATCAGGACTCTCTCTAAGCACCAGCTCTGGGAAGATCAGAGCCAAATCTTCCATGAGTAGTGTGTGTCAGAGCTGTACATGTGTTAAATGTATAGAAAAAAGAATGAAACACATATTTAATGTATAGGAAAGAGAATGGAAAGAAATGTGTTAATGTTTTATCAGCAACATCTTAGGTGGGTTTCCCAAAAGCAGACCCTGAGATGAGAATTCATGTGCAAGGGATTAACTAGATAAGTGGTTCCTGGAAAAATTAGTCAGGGATCGGGGAAGCAGGACAGGCAAGGGGAGAAGCCAAGAAAGGGTGGCATGTCAGTACCATGGAGAGTAGCTTCAGTCTCCTCTCACAGGACAACCCTGGAGTGGGAGGTGCACCTGCCAGGATTTTGTACTCCTTTGAGTATTATCTGCCCAGTTACTTCCACCTCTCTGCACATTTGCACAAAGCAGCTCTGATAACTAGTGGGCAGTCTTTCAGAATCCCAGATGCTGGGGGTTAGAAGCAAAACCACACTGAAGTCTATAGAGGAGCTCCAGAAATGGAAAAAGCGATCCAGGACTCTAAAGAGAGGACCAATGTCCACTACCCAGTGATTATTTCTGAGCAGCAAGATTACATGTGATTATTATACTTTTTGATACATTTTTGTAATGTTCATATTTTTTCTATACACTTGAAATATGATTTTGTAACTAGAATAAAGACTAAAAAGATAAACCATCCCTTGACCCTGTATCTTCCTCTAGGCACAACTCTTTCTTCTGTTCTTATTTGCTAAGCTTCCCTTAAAAGAACATTCAAGATAAATTTAATTTACTGTCTCATTCTAAAAGCAATACATATTTATTGTAGAAAAGAGAAAATACAGATGAGTAAAAAGTAAAAAATAAAACCCTCGAATCCCACCACACAGAGATAACCACTGTAATCACCTTCAAGTATATAGTTCTAGGTGTGTGCGTCAAATAAAAATGAGATAGTACTATAAATACTTGCTTTTAAAAATATTTAAATAAGGCTGTGCACAGTCGCTTATGCCTGTAATCCCAGCACTTTGGAAGGCTGAGGCAGGCAGATTACTTGAGGTCAGAAGTTTGAGACCAGTCTAACCAACATGGTGAAACCCCGTCTCTACTAAAAATACAAAAATTAGCTGGGTGTGGTGGCACATGGCTGTCGTCCCAACTACTCGGGAGGCTGAGGCATGAGAATCACTTGAACCCAGGAGGTAAAGGTTGCAGTGAGCCAAGATTGCGCCACTGCACTACAGCCTGGGCGACAGAGAGAGACCATCTCAAAAAAAAAAAAAATTAAATTAACTTTTAAATTTTAGAATAGTTTTATATTTACAGAAAAGTTGGAAAGATAGTACAGAGAGTTCCTGTATGCCTCTCACCCAGTTTAATACATGCCTTTTTTTCATTTCATTCATTTATTCATTCATCATTCATTTATTCAATTCATTCATTTCATTTCATTTCATTTAAGTTGTCATGCACACTTTCCCATGCCAATAAATATTCATTTCCACACCATTTTTAATAATGGGTATTCAATTGTAGAGATATAGCATAATCTCATTTTGTTGGATATTTGGAATATTTCTAATTTTGTACTATTAAAATTTTTTAATTTGTAATGTTTAATATTTTTTGTGTGTGAATTAATTCTCCTGAGAAAATTTTTTACTTTTATAGGTGTTTCTCACCAAAAGTTTCTAGGGGTAGAATTGCTTGGTCAAATGCAAAAAAAATCCTTAAGGCCCCTAATACCAGCTGATCATTGCCTTCCAGGAGAACATGCTCTGCAGAATATGAGAGTTTTCATTTCACCCACTTAAATTTTACTATTCTTTTAATCCCATGGATAACATGAATCATGTGGCCAATCAGGACTTTCTCTAAGCACCAGCTGGTATACCAACCGATATCATTTGGCTGTGTCCCTACCCAAATCTCATCCTGAATTGTAGCTCTAATAATTCCCACGAGTTATGGGAGGGACCTGGTGGGAGATAATTGAATCATGGGGGTGGTTCCCCCATACTGTTCTCATGGTATTGAATGAGTCTCACAAGATCTGTTGGTTTTTTAAGGGGTTTCCCCTTTTGCTTGGCTCTCATTCTTTCTTGCCTGCCACCATGTAAGATGTGCCTTTCACCTTCCGCCATGATGGTGAGGCCTCCCAGCCATGTGTAACTGTGAATTTATGAAATCTCTTTTTCCTTATAAATTACCCAGTCTTGGGTATGTCTTTATCAGCAGCATGAGAACAGACTAATACACCAGCACTCTGGGTATTATAATTTAAGAAGTACCATCCCTTTCGTCCCACTGCTATGATCTTTGTCTAAATCACGGCCATCTCTGGCAGAGCCCACCTCCTCTTCTCTGGGCTCCCTATCTCTAATCCTTGCTACCTATTCTGCACAATGCCTCCAGTGTGAGTGTTTAATAACACAGACATAAGCATGCAAGCACCCTGCTTAAGATCCTTCTGTGGTCCCACACTGACTTCAGAATGGGGACCAAACTTCCTGGAATGACATCTAAGGTTGTCCTCAAGTGGGTTCCTGCCCATCCCTCCAGGCTTTGCTCTTCCTGTATCCCTCCTACAGGTTTCCTGCTATTTAGGGGACACACAGCTGCTTGCATTCCCTAAACTCATCATGCTGCTTTCTTTTTCCAGAAGTTTCTCATGCTCTTCTTCCATCCTGCCTGCCTGACATATATATATATATATTTTTCTTTTTTTTTTTGAGACAGAATCTCACTCTGTCACTCAGGCTTGAGTATAGTGGTGCGATCTCAGCTCACTGCAACCTCTGCCTCCCAGGTTCAAGCGATTCTCTTGCCTCAGTCTCCCAAGTAGCTGGGATTACAGGTGCATGCCACCACACCCGGATAATTTTTGTATTTTTAGTAGACATGGGGTTTTGCATGTTGACCAGGCTGGTCTTGAACTCCTGACCTCAGATGATCCACCCGCCTTGGCCTCTCAAAGTGCTGGATTATAGGCGTGAACCACTGTGCCTGGCCCTGTGTGACATTATTAAGAAGTGTCTTACGCAGTTTTTTAAGACTCCCTTCAAGCATTACCTTCTCTAGGAAGCCTTTATGGACTCTTTTTCCCTCCTTCCCCAGCCTCCTACCTGGCCTAACGGCTTTCCCTTTTGTGCCTAACTCTGGAGGCCAACTTAGTCAAGGTTGAGTCTCATTCTCCAGTTAACTGACATTTTTAAAATGTGCCATAGGTCCCTAAGGTGGTAACTAAGGGGAGGACAGGTATCCAGTTATGTGTCTACTGCAATGATCCTGGCAACAAACTGTTGTGGATGGGATGAGAGAAGGGGGATTGATTCTGGACATATGCAGGAGATGAAATCACAGGGCTTGGGTGCCCAAGGTGAGAGGAGTGAGAGTGAGTGAAAGGAAGGCTGTAGGAAGAGTCCTGGTTCCTGTTGGTGATTGACGATGCATAATGGTTTCCTAGCACCATTGTTTTTTGTCTTCCCATCAGATCACCAACACCCCAAGGTCTTAATTCCCCAAAGCACTAAGCACAGTGTTAAATATTCAATAGGTCCTCAGTGATCCCCTGTGGCTCATACACACCGTGGCTTTAAATTCAACTCAGAAGTAGCTCCAGGGCAGTGCGGTGGCTCATGCCTATAATCCTGGCACTTTGAGAGGGTGGGGTGGGCCAACTGCTTAAGCTCAGGAGTTTGAGACCAGCCTGGGCAACATAGTGAAACCCCGTCTCTACAAAAATTACAAAAATTAGCCAGGTGTGGTGGCACACACCTGTAGTCCCAGCTACTTGGGGGGTGAGAGTGGGGATGGGGGCTGAAGTAGGATGATTACTTGAACCTGGGAGGTTGAGGCTGCCACAAGCCATGATTTTGCCACTGCATTCCAGCCTGGGTAACAGAGTGAGATCTTGTCTCAATTTAAAAAAAAGAAAAGAAAAGAAGTAGCACCAAACACCATGCTAGGCTCCTCATTGACCTACAGAATTTTATGTTGTGCCAATGTCATTGATTTGTAAGGTACACCTAGTAAGTATTAACATGGAGTTAATATGGAGTTGTTAAAAAGCCTAGAAGGCTATAGAATATTTTAGTGGTGTGGAAGGTGCCTCTCCTACTTTTATCTGCCAGGGCATGGGTATTTGAACTTTTCTGACTGCCGTGCATGGTAAGGAATACATTTTACAGGGCAGAGCCCACGCTGTTGGTGCTCCATCTGTATGCCCTGGGTCTACCCCGAAGTCACTGTAGGCGGCTCCTTTGCACTCCTATGGATGACCCAGCCCTCTCAAGGACATTCTCTGGCCATGGGGGCACACTTGGTCCCTATGAGGCGCATCCTAGGAACTAATGCCCAGGTGAGACTCCAACCAGCAGAGGACGGGTGTTATGGCTGATGCTCCACTTCCTCATCTTAGGTAGGGACAGCTCTGAGGCACGGTCCACAGGGTCCCTCCAAGAGTCTCCATGAGATTGAGCTCCAGGGTCCCAAAGCAGGGGCCCGGTCATAAACAAGTGCTTCACTGACTTCTCTCTTTCGTTGCCTCCTTTCTTCCATTCCCTCGCAGTACATTCTAGAATGACCTCCCCCACAATAACCCATTTGCCCTCAAACCTTTATCTCAAACAATAGGATGACTACAGTCAATGATAACTTAATTGTTTATTTAAAAATAACTTAAAGAATGTAATTGGAGGTCGGGCATGGTGGCTCACACCTGTAATCCCAGCACTTTGGGAGGCCGAGGCTGGTGGATCACAAGGTCAGGAGTTCAAGACCATCTGGCCAACATGGTGAAACCCTGTCTCTACTAAAAATACAAAAATTAGCTGGGCATGGTGGTGCACACCTGCAATTCCAGCTACTCAGGAGGCTAAGGCAGCAGAATCGCTTGAATAGGGACCCAGGAGGTGGAGGTTGCAGTGAGCTGAGATTGCACCACAGGACTACAACCTGGGCTACAGAGTGAGACTCCATCTCAAAAAAAAAAAAAAAAAAGAATGTAATTGGATTGTTTGTAACTCAACAGATAAATGCTTGAGGGGATGGATACCCCGTTCTCCATGATGTGCTTATTTCACATTGCATGCCTGTATCAGAACATCTCATGTACCCCATAAATATACACACCTACTATGTACCCACACAAATTAAAAAAAATAAACTCTTTATCTCAGGGTCTCTTTGTGGGTAAAGGGACAGTGAAGACATTTGGTGATCCAATGTACTCATATCTGTTTTTGTTTGTTTGTTTGTTTGTTTGTTTTCTTTTTGGAGATGAGGTCTTTCTGTGCTGCCCAGGCCGGTCTCAACTCCTGACCTCAAGCAATCCTCCCCATCCCCCTCCAGAGTAGCTGGGATTACAAACATGTGCCTGGCTGCATACTCGTAAGTGAAACAAAAGTTTCGAGAATGCTTATCCTAATATATCAAATGTGCTGATCTTTTCCCTTCCCTTGGAGATCACCATTCCAGAGGGTGGGTGTATTAAGGAGAACTGGGTCTTGATCATAAGCCTAATTTAATAGTCAAACTGCTCCTTGGGAGGCACTGCGAGCCCTGAGGTCAGCTGGGAGGGTTTCTAGTGGCTCGTGGATGCCTCCATTTCATTGAATTTCAAACTGATGTTTCTTGTCAAGGGGCTACTTTATTGGCTTTGCTGACCATTTTGGCACGAAGCCCAGTAGAAACAATGTCCCCCTTTTCTCTGAATAGTTCTTCGGGTCACCTCAGAGAAGACCAGGGCTTGGAATTGAGGGTGGAGAGAGCAATTAGGAAGGAGGAGGAGAAGTGGATGTGGATTTTCAAAGGTCAGGCAGAGTACAATTAGTGAACTCTTAGACTTATTCCAAGTGCCTTTCCTGGCTGGAAAAACAACAATAAAAGAAAGAAAGAAAAAAAAATCCAAACCCACAAGTGGGGTAAAAGTTGAAGAACACTTTAATTCATAAGGAAAAGGGCTTGAATAATTGATGCTGCTGCCATGCCAAAGATAATTTCAGTGCTCTCTCTATCTCACAAAGACATTTAGCATTGATTGAGATCAAAGTATCAGGGATCCCTGCTGCTAGGCTGAAAGGCAAAACTCACAGCGGCCTTTCTCTGCTCTGATAATGTCGTCTTTATGTAGTTAATAAACTGCACACTTCAGTCAAACTATATCATTACAGAAGACTTAGGGAGCTAATAATTTAAAAGCAAAGAATTGCCTCTGTTCTTCACTTTGAACTAAACAACATTCTGTTGAAGGAGGAGGACATCAAAGTCTTGTCACTATTACCAGTGTGGATTGAGCAGAAGGCCGCACAGAGAGGGTACTTCAGTCATCAAGGAAAAAAAAAAGAGAAAGAAAGAGAAAGATTAAAGATATTGGCTTATCAACCCAAAGGCAGTACCAGGTGTTTTATTATTATTTTTTTCAACAATGTAATAAGCATCAGGTGGCTAGCTCATCAGTGAGTGTCCTTGTTAAATGGATGTACATGAACCAGGTCACAGACTGTTCCCTTTCCACCTTGGCCCCATTCTGAACTTTGTCCTTAACTACCTTTATGTTCACTTTCAGCTTGACCACCCCTCTTGCCACCCCACCCCTGGCCTCCCTTAGCCTCCAGGGGTTCTGTTTTGGTGCCTTCCACGACCTCTCTTTGTGAAGAGCAGTAGAGCTCCACATCTCCCACCCCTCAGCATTGGCTTGTCTGTATTTTGCCTCTGAGACTCCACTGGCTTGCTGGAAGAGGTGGAGATGCAACCATTTGAACAGGGGTTTTCTGAGATCGAAACTCCATTCCACCAGTTTTAAAGAGTGACACTGCATAAAGCACATAAGGCCTCTTCCTGACCATCCTCACACACTGCTCTTGGAATCATTCTTAGAATGGATTTGCTAGAAGCAGAGATTCTCATACAAGTGATTTATGGAGGGAGGCTCTTGGAAGAAAATCCTTTAAGGAAGCGATGGAAACAGGGTAGGGAAGAGGAAGAAGCGAAGATGTGGCTCAGCTGAAGTCTCATCTTAGCCTGATCCCAGGGGGAGCTGGAAAGTATGAAAGGCAACACAAGGTGGTCCCCACTTCTGGCCTTTGTACCCTGTATCAGTCACCCGTTAGCTGCAGCTGCCTCAGGGTAGTAGGCTAACGTTCCAGACACTTCCTGCCTCAGTGGCTCCCACAACAGGCCAAGGGCCGTTCTCCGGGTAGCAGCCAGGTGGCTTTTGCATCAACACTCACAGCAGCTGGGAGACGGAGGCATCGTCCTGGCATAGGGGCTTTGGGCAGGTCACTATGGAGGGTCAATCCAGTGATTTACCAGAAGACTGTAGAAAATGTTCTTGTCGTTTAATCTAGCCGCTTTGTGTTTAGGTCTTTATCCTGAGGATTATATCACGAATTTGTGAGAAGTTTTGTTGTTGTCATCATCAACATAACCACCGTCATCATCCTCTGTTGAGCGTGTATTTGCAGAGCACTTTACAGATACTGTCTTATTTAATCCTTGCAACCATTCTGTGAGGTTTAGAGAGATAATTACTCTTGCCTTTGAATGCAGGGCTTGACAGTGGCATGTTCAGGGGATATTCATTGCAATATAATTTACAGTAATAAAGATTTGGAAAGAATCCATTTCTCCAACACTGGGTGCAGAGAGGTAAATTACTTACCTCTGTAGAATGGCATAATGCGTAGACCATAAAAATGCTATAATAATACAGGGGTGAGTCCACAATACACTGCTAAGTGGAAAAATTAGGCCACAAAGCTGCATTATACTGGTGCGTGCGTGTGTGTGTGCGTGCGTGTGTGTGTGCGTGTGTGTGTGTGTGTGTAGACAATATGTTTTAAATATTAAGGGATATTTTTGTGTCCACATTTCCTTTTACTCTTTGTGGAACCTCCTCCCTACCCCCATCCTCTGTATTAAAGTTCAGCTCTTTGGTGCTGTTTGCCTCAGGGAAGGGAAATAAAATAGTAGGCAGTGGAAAAGTTGGAGGAGTAAGAAGAGGGGGAGGAGCTGGAAGCAAGGCGAGGCCACCTGGTCCTGGGATCTAGCATCCATCCACCGACCACATCCCCTTGCCCCCCATTTTCTCCCAATCCTATTCCAAGAGGGGAGATTGAACTGGAGATTTTGAATTCCTGCCTGCAGGAATCAAGAATCACAACAGAAATCAAGCTGAGCTAGAGGAAATAAAGATCTATTTCTTGCCTACATAAAGCTTTGGATGGAGATTTACACCCACTGCTTGTGAACAGGAAAAGAGTAAAAGGAAATACCACAAAACGATGATTCAGTGGTTATCACTGAGTGATTTGTATTTCCTTCTTGGTGCTTTCCTGTGTGTTTCGTGGTTTTTTTTTTCAGTAAAACATTAATTTTGAAGTCAGAAAAAAGTTTTTTCAAAAAATTTAGAGAGTACTTTATTAGTTTCTGTGATCAAACTCATGTAGATAAGACTTTACATATTTAATACAGTGTGTTACCCTTGTACAAATGGAAAAAAAATAAGTTTAACTTTTCTAGAGCAATATGGTTGTTAATTTCTGTACAATGCCACCTCAACATGGTAAACTGGAATATTTTTCCAAAGTGGATAGCACAGCTAAGGTTTCCAAAAATTCCAATTATATGTAGACCAATAATAGCAGTATGTTATGCATTAATAGCAGCAACAGCTTAGGAAAAAGTTATATTTAAAATCTTTTTCTTAAAGGGAACACTCACACACAGTTGGGAATGTAAATGCATTCAGCTACTGTGGAAAACAGTTTGGAGATTTCTCAGAGAACTTAAAACAGAACTACCATTCAACTCAGCAATCCCATTACTGGATATATACCCAAAGGAAAATAAATCGTTTTACCAGAAAGACACGCACACTCATATGTTCGTCACAGCACTATTCATCATAGCAAAGACATGGAGTCAACCCAGATGCCCATCAGCAGTGGATTGGGTAAAGAAAATGTGGTACATACACACCACAGAATACTATGTAGCCATAAAAAAGAATGAAATCATGTCCTTTGCAGCAACATGGATGCAGCTGGAGGCCATTATCCTAAGTGAATTAACACGGGAACAGAAAACCAAATACCACATGTTCTCACTTGTAAGTGGGAGTTAAGCATTGGGTACATATGGACATAAAATAGGAACAATAGACACTGGGAACCACTAGATGGGGGAGAGAGGGAGGGAAAAAAGAGCTGAAAAACTACCTATTGTGGACTATGCTCACTAACCTCTGCATCACACAATATAACCATGTAACAAATTAGCACATGCTCTGAATCTAAAACAAAGGTTGAAATTATTAAAAAAAAATCTTTCTCCTCCTTCTCCTCCAACAAGAAGAAGAAGAACAACAACAATACCAGCTTATATTTATTAAGGAAGCTTAATATGTCAAGCATGGGGCTGGCCACTTCATATTACCCCATTCATTCCTCCCAACTCCCCTATGGGGTAGGTACTATCATTCTTGCATTTTACAGATAGGAAATTTGAGGCTCGGAGAAGTCAAGCAACTTACCCAAAGTGGCAGAAATGTGGTAATAGTCCAGGTCTATCTGAATTCAAATCCTATGCCCTTTCCAGCTCTCTCTATTGTCCATCTGGGGAACTTTTTCTGCTATACACAAAATTAGCCAAGGCATCTGGGGATGGGGTTAGAGACTGCAAGAGAGCCCAGGTGCTGAGCAATGCTAGCCTTGCTGATAAACAGAAGAGCCCATAAAAAGGGCCAGCATGGGGCCTGGGACACAACTCTCTGTATAGTGAAAAAGAAACATTTGCCATGATGAATTATGTTGATGCAATAATGAAAGGAAAATTTTTGGAAGAACTGAACTGTTATTAAGAGACAAAGGCACATGAATCACATCAACATTGATCTACTTAGTATTACTTCTGAACTAGGCAGTATTTTTTTTTGTTTTTGAGACATGGTCTCGCTCTGTCACCCAGGCTAGAGTGCAATTATGTGATCACAGCTCACTGCAGGCTCAACCTCTGGTGCTCAAGCGATCATCCCACCTCAACCTCCCGAGTAGTTGCGACTACAGGTGTGTGCCACCACACTGGGATCGTTTTTTGATTTTTTGCAGGGAAAGGATCTCACTTTGTTGCCCAGGCTGGTTTTGAACTCATGAGCACAAGTGATCCTCCTGCCTCGGCCTCCCAAAGTGCTGGGATTATAGGCCTGAGCCATCATGTCTGGCAGTAGTATTTTTTTAAGGTACATTTCCATTGAAGTTTGACAGAGAAGAGCACACAGAAAACCAGGATACAGCGTAATGAATTTTCACAAAGTGAACACACTCATGTAACCAGCTCCCAATCAAGAAACCGGCATTCCAAGAAACCCAGAAGTTCTCTCATGCCCTGGGCCAGTTACTTTCCCCTCAATAAAGGTAAAAACTATGGTATGTTAATGAGATTTATCCCTGATGTTTATGTGAAGTTTGTTCATGCCCATTGACATATAGCTTTTCACATATTTATCCTGTGTGAGTATATACAGTAGAATTTGCCCATTCTTCAACCCATTCATTATTTACCTATTCATCATTTACCCATGATGCCAATGCTGATTGGCATTCATTGTTTCTTTTTTATTTTTTTGTGTTGTTTGGTAAACATACATATGCATTTCTTTTGGGCATATACCTAGGGGCAGAATCGCTCTGTCACAGGGTATATGTATGTTTTACTTTGGTAGATGCCAAAAAAAAGATTTCCAAAATGATTGTATCAAGTTACATCCAGCTACAAGTGTGTAAGAGTTTCCAATTTCTTTACACTTTTGCCAACACTTGGTTTTCTATTTTGGTGGGTGTACTATGGCATGTCATTGCCTTCGTAAAGTTAAGTACTTGAATACTTTTTCATGGGTTTATTTGCCAATTGGATATTCATTTTCTGAAGTCCTGTTCACATCTTCTGTATAGAGTAATTAAAGAATAATTACTATAGTCCTTTGTAAATGGTAGAATTCTGATCCTTACTGTTGGTCTTGTTGGACATTGTGGTTCGTGTGATATAGTTTTTGATGTTTTCTTGCTCAAAAGTACATGTACCCATTAGACTTTTCACTGATGCATAAAATGTCTATGTCACAGTTTCTATTGATTAAGACATTAGCTGCCTACCCAAAAAAGTGTAGATGTTAGAGAGAGAACAGAGTGTAGTGTATGATAGGTTCTTTTAAGTTGTATGGAACAAGGGCATATTATGATATGGGTATACAGGAAACCCAGAGAGACGGGAAATGTCTCAGCAGCCTCATAGTCAAGCTCCACAAAGAACTGGAACATCTCATAACATGAGTACTGGTATTTTAACAGCAACTTCAGTCACCTAACAGAGTGACCTGGCCATATGCTTGCCTTCTGAGAAGAAGGTGTCATTTATCAGCTGCATGGCCAGTGGACTCCTGCTGTTATTGACAAAGGAGTACTAGATTTTCTTTCTTCCCACTTCCCAGATTCTGCCACATTAAGGCTTCCATAGTCTCAGAGTTTCTATAGCATCTGCATAATATCTTCTCTCCATGTGTCTTTCCATGGCTTCTCCTGCTCCACTAATATCTCTCTTTCTCTGCAGGCCTCACTTTTGAGTGAAGAATCTGATTGGACAGCCATTGTAGGGCACTTTATGAACAGAGCTCTTGCACCAAACCACTTAGAGGGCCACTGGCCAGCCAAGATGGTTGCTTCATGTCAGCCAGCTGTGTCAGCTTCACATGTGCTATGGATTGGATGTCTGTCCTCTCCAAACCTCATGTTGAAATTTGATCCGAGTGTTAAAGGTAGGGCTGAGTAGGAGGTGTTTGGGTCATGGGTGCAGATCCCTCATACATAGATTAATGCCCTCCCTGGGGGAGGGGGAGTGAGTCCTTGCTCTATTAGTTCCCATGAGAGCTGGTTGTTAAAAAGCTGACACCTCTCCCCTCTCTCTTGCTTCCTCTCTCACCATATGATCTGTTCATACACCAGGTCCCATTTGCCTTTTGTCATTAGTAGAAGCAGCCTGAGGCATTCACTAGAGGCAGATGCCCACTTTTGAACTTTACAGCCATCAGAATCACAAGCCAAATAAACAGCTTTTCTTTATGAATTATTCCATCTCAGGTACTCCTTTATAGCACACAAAATGGACTTATATTTTGTTCATTTCGTTTTAGAGAGGAGAATATTGAATGCCAGAACATTTCAGTGGCTTCTGTAATTTACATTCTATAAATGGTAGAGCTGGGATTTGAACTCATCCCTATTTTATTCATTTATTCATTCATGCCATAAATTATTTTATTTATTTTTAGTTGAAAAATAAAACTATACATATTTTTGGTGTATAAAATTATATTTTGAAACACGTATACATTGTGGAATGGCTGAATTGAGTTAATTAACATATTATTTCACGCATTTTTTTATAGTGAGAACGCCTAAAACCTACAATATATTTTTATTAACTATCATCACCATGTTATACAATAGATCTCCTGAAATTATTCCTCCTATCCAACTGAAATTTTGTACCCTTTGACCAATATCTCCCAAATTCCCCTTAATCCCCAGCCCCTGTAAATTACAATTCTTTTCTTTGTTTCTATGAATTTGATTTTTCAGATTCCATATACAAGTGAGATCATGCACTATTTGTCTTTCTGTGCCTGACTTATTTCACTAAGCATAATGTCCTCCAGGTTCTTTCATGTTGTTACAAATGGCAGAATTCCCTTCTTTTTAAAGGCTGAATAGTATCTCATTGTGAAAATGGACATTTTCTTTGTCCATTCATCCATTGATGAACACTTACGTTGATTCCATATCTTGGCTATTGTGACTAATGCTGCAGTGAATATGGGAGAGCAGACATATTTTTGACACACTGATCTGATTTCCTTTGTAGGTATACCCAGTAGGGGGATTGCTGGATCATATAGTAGTTCTATTCTTAATTTCTTTTGGGACTTCCATACTGTTTTCCATAATGACTGAGCTAACTTACATTGTTTCCCTTTTCTCCACATTTTCACCAACACTTGTTATCTTTTGTCTTTTTGATAATAGCCATTTTAACAAATATGAGGCAGTATCTCATTGTATTTCTCTGATTATTAGTGATGTTGAGCATTTTTCAAATACCTGTTGGCCATTTGGATGTCTTCTTTTGATAAATATTTATTCAGGTCCTCTATATTTTTTAGTTGGGTTATTTATTTTCTTGTTATTGAGTCGTTTGCATTCCTTATAGATTTTGAATATTAACCCCTTATCAGATGTATAGTTTGCAATTTTCTCCCATTCTGCAGGTTGTCTCTTCACTCTATTGATTGTTTCCTTGGCCGTGCAGAAATTTTTTAGTTTGATGTAACCCCATTTGTCTATTTTTGCATTTGTTGCCAGTGCTTTGGGGTCACATCAAAAAAATCATCGTCTAGACCCATGTTATGAACCTTTCCCTTGTGCTTTCTTTTAGTCATTTTACTATTTGAAGTCTTTTGTTTAAGTCTTTAATTCATTTTGAGTTGATTTTTGTATATGGTATGAGATAAAAGTCTAACTTTCTTCTTCTGCATGTAGATATCTAGTTTCCCAGTGACATTTATTGAAGACATTGTCCTTTCACTGTTGTGTGTTCTTGACACCTTTGTCAAAAATCAAATGACAACATATGTATGGATTTATTTCTGGGCTCTCTATTCTGTTCTATTGGTCTATGTGTCTCTTTTCATGCCAGTATCATGCTGTTTTGATTACTGTAGCTTTATAGTAGATTTCAAAATCATATAGTATGGTGCCTCCAGTTTTTTAAAATTTTGTTTTGTTTTGGAGTTTTTTGCCCAAGATTACTTTGGCTACTTGAGCTCTTTTGTGATTCCATATGGAGTTTAGGATTTTTTTTCTATTTCTGAGAAAAATATCATTAGAATTTTGATAGAGATTGCACTGAATCTGTAGATCACTTTGGGTAGTATGCACATTTTACCAATTTTAAGTCTCCCAGTTCATTGGCACAGACTATTTTCCATTTATTTGTGTCTTCTTCAATTTATTTCATCGATGTATATAGTTTTCAGTGAACAGATCTTTCATGTCCTTGGTTTAATTTACTTTTAAGTAGTTATGGCTTTTATGAAGGTAAATGTGTCCTAAGGAGATGTGGAGAAAAACATAGTTGTAGCCTGTGGCAGAATATGCAGGTCAGGGTGGTGGTCAGGTAGAATCTTTATGTTCTTCGTGTCTCTCCTTGTGGACATACAGCCCTCCCTTTCCATTCAGCCACCACCACCAATCTGGCCTGACCAATCAGAGTATTTATTCTAATTTTCTAGTCACTGTGATTGGTTCGGGAATAGGCACCTGATCCAAGCCAGGCCTGTAAGAGTTAGCCTTGGGACTTTAGCTAGAACTACTGGGAAAGACTCTTACTTTTTTCACGATGATCATTGCCTGTAAAGACAAGTAAACTTGTAGCTACTTGGTGTGCAGTATCTTTTAAGGCTCCATGTTTAAGAACCTTGGAGAATGAAGCCAAACTAAGGAAAGCAAAACTGAAAAATGAAAAGAGAGTAAGATTTTTGACCGCATTGTTTATGGACCTGATTTCAGCTACATATAGTGGCAAATTTACCTTTGGATTTTTGATGTATACGTACCAACACATCTCCTATGGGGCTGAAGTCAGATTGAGTTAGTTTCTTGCCCTTGCAATTAAAAAATGTTCTGATTCATGTAGTCAGCTTCCTACATAAATATTAACATGGAGAAATTGAATCAGAAGTTTGCAATGTTCTCCTTGGAAAAAGATTTCAAGGTTCCAAGGATATGAAATCATCATGTAAAATAGCTGTTCCTCCTTCAGAAGAGATGAATCTGAAGCAAGGCTGGGCCTGAAAGAAATGACCTATAGCTAAGTGAGACTTGTATGGGTCAGGAAAGAAGGGACACATTTTTGCTTCTGCTGTGACACTCGCTTCTGGTCATTTTTATTATGATAGTGTCTAAGTCCATTCATTCTGCTGTGACAGAACACCATAAAGTAGGTAGCTTATAAACAACAATTTATTTCTCACAATCCTGGAGCCTGGGAAGTTCAAGATCAAGGCACTGACGGAATTGGTGTCTGGGGATGGTCTACTTTCTGGTTCATAGATAGCACCTTCTAGCTGTGTTCTCACGTGTTGAAAGGGGGAAGGCAGCTTTCTAGGGCCTATATATATAGAATTAGTGCCTATATATATGAATAGTGAATAGAATTAGTGTCTACATATGTATACATATAGACACTAATTCTATTCACTAATATATAGACACTAATTCTATTCACAACAGCTCTTCCCTTATGAGCTAATAACCCCTAAGGTTCCACTTACTAATACACATTGGTGATTAGGTTTCAACATATGAATTCTGGGGGAGACATAAACATTTAGATTATAGCAGATATAGAATTCTGGGCAGGGTAGAAAACATTTGTTAGTCTGGTAGAGTTTCCATCCATCCGTCTATCCAACCATCCATCTGTCTGTCTCTATCTTTGCCCATTAATTAAACAAATATCTGTTGAGTTTAAATAAGTGCCAGATACAGGACTTCTGAGAGAGAAGGTTTGAAGCACTAGGTCAAGGTCAAACTAGCAAGACACTTCCTCTCCTGGAGGCCAGGGTTCAGCCAGATGTCCTCTTTTTCATCTGCAAAATAAGAAAATCTAACCTAGATACTTGCTCATGTCTCTCCCAGTGCTATTACTTGACGATTCAAACAATTTTCAAAGCCAGGCATGGTGGCTCACACCTGTAATCCCAGCACTTTAGGAGGCCAAGGTGGGAGGATCACGAGGTCAAGAGATGGAGACCATCCTGGCCAACATGGTGAAACCCCCTCTCTACTAAAAATACAAAAATTAGCTGGGCGTGGTGGCACGTGCCTATAGTCCCAGCTACTCGGGAGGCTGAGGCAAGAGAATCGCTGGAACCCAGAGGTGGACACTGCAGTGAGCCGAGATCACACCACTGCACTCCAGCCTGGCAACAGAGCAAGACTCTGTCTCAAAATAAAGCAAAAAACAATTTTCAAAAGGGCTGATACCTTAGAGTGTTATCTGGTTCAATTTTCTCATGTCTGGGATGAGAAAATCTAAACCTGGGGAGCTTGAGGGATTTGATCTGAAGTCCACTTCACTCTCCTGGTGACGATGACTCAGTGATGCTGTGATGACTGGTGGACAAGGACAGAAGAGGCTGTAGGCAGAACGCATAGATTCCAGGACAGCAGGTTCAGCAAAGACCAGCGGTAGCTGGTATGGTGGCTACCTCAAAGGGCTGGCTCAACCCAGGCACGGAAAGTGGAAAAGATTGGGGTATAGGGACAGAAAAGCTGCCCCGTGGTTTTCTTTCTTTCTTTCTTTTCTCAGCGATTGAAACCCAGCACATAACTGTGTGGGCATTGAGAGAAAACAGGCCCAGCTGCCTAGCAGTGGCCCCAGGAGCCTGTGAAACGTCTGCTCCCACCAGGCTCACGGAGGGCGCCAGGATGCTCTGCCCAATGGCTGTTTCCTTGACTTCTCTCTTCCAAAAAGGAAATTGCAGGCATGTTACTGCTTTGCTCAGGACCGGGGATTATGGAGCTTAAACTCTCTCCTCCAAGCCATGTTCAAGTTTTTGACTTAAAAGGGAAATGTTTCATTTTAGGCCAAATGCATCCCCCTCTTTCCCCCTTCCTGGAACGAGAACAAAGCAATTCAAATCAGAAAACAGGGGGAACTCCATGCGCCCTGTCCACGGGGACCCGGCTCCCAACTGGATCCCACGGAATTTGATTGAAGTGCAACTGAACCCCTCCGCGTTTGTTCAAATGCCATTTAAATAGAAACGTTTCAAATCTCTGCCAAGGAACTGCCCAGGGGGTGGCATGGAATGGAGTCAGGCCCTCACTGCTCTGCGGGCTGCGGCGGGCCCAGACCACAGGGGCGGGACCCAGGCGAGGCTGACTGAAACCCAGCACGAGAGAAAAACAAAGTGGTGGGAAAAGAGGGGAGAGGGGAAAGAGGAGGGACAGAAAGGGGACAGAGGTGGACTCTCTGGGCAGTTTTTACACTAAAGATACAAGATATAAATGAGACACAAGATGTCTGCATTTTGGCATGTTTTCTAAAAAAAAAAAACTTTAATATGTTTAAGATAGAGACAAACTCTCAAAGCCTGAAAGGATTCATGATCAGGATTGCAGCGAGCCTTCAAGATTTTGGCTGTCACCCTCTTTGGTGTCATGACGATTCAAACGTGCATGCATCATCGCAACAGTTTTTAGCTTACCAGTTTGGAAAGAGGACAACAATGTTTGACCTGCCTGGCCTTTGTCAGGGCTGCTGGGTAAGATTTGTCTTGAGGTTTGGGGCTGAGGGTGTGGGTCTTAGTTTCCTTACCCCACTCCATAAAGGCAGCCATAAGGTCAAGGGTTTGAGATACTGTTGGTACCCAGGACTGGAAATCTGCAAGCATTGCCGTGGTGTACTCTGGGGGTGCCCAAGAGGAGGAGGCTGGACTTTCATCCTCCACTCAGCTGTAATGACTACTCTTTGATTTGTTTTACGTTTTGAGTTCTGGGTAAAATTTTGTGGCAAAAAGAAATCTGCCACTAACAGCACTGTTTAGAAGCACTTAAGTAGACATTTCAAAAGATCCATGGTTCTGACATTCTACGAGATCAAAATTGGGGAGAGATTGTAGTGAGGGTCGTTCCTCCATCCCTGAGGACCCATTAGCATGGGATAGAGTTAATTTGCTGCATTAAGACCTCCTTCCTGGCCGGGCATGGTGGCTCATGCCTGTAATCCCAGCACTTTAAGAGGCCTTGGCGGGCAAATCACCTGAGGTGAGGAGTTCGAGACCAGCCTGACCAACATGGAGAAACCCCATCTCTACTAAAAATACAAAAATAGCTGGGCATGGTGGCACATGCCAGTAATACCAGCTACTCGGGAGGCTGAGGCAGGAGAATTGCTTGAACCCAAGAGGCAGAGGTTGTGGTGAGCCAAGATCACACTATTGCACTCCAGCCTGGGCAACAAGAGTGAAACTCTGTCTCAAAAAAAAAAAAAAAAGTCTTCCTTCCTGGCCGGGCCCAGTGGCTCAGGCCTGAAATCCAGCACTTTGGGAGGCCAAGATGAATGGATCACCTGAGGTCAGGAGTTCGAGACCAGCCTGGTCAACATGGTGAAACTCCGTCTCTACTAAAAATATAAAAACTAGCCAGGCATGGTGGTGCATGCCTGTAATCCCAGCTACTCGGGAGGCTGAGGCGGGAGAATTGCTTGAATCCAGGAGGTGGAGGTTGCAGTGAGCTGAGATTGTGCCATTGCATTCCAGCCTGGCTGCTGGAAAAACCATGTCGTCAGGACACTAGAACTTGAGAAGGATTCACATGGGCCTGGATCTAGCAGACTGGTGAGTGACTTAGGACTTATGAAACCCCAAGAAAACTCAGTATTGGTGACGCTATAATATGAGCCCCCTCTGAATTGAAATAACCTGAAGATGTACAAGAAGTGCAGCTCAAGAGTTGCTGATGGTGAAATCTCCCCTCCCTCATAGACATTTACTCTTTTATCTTAGAGAGCCTCATATAGCAGCAGGATATAGTCAAGCAAGGTGCATCCCCTTTCATCACTATGTTCAGCCAAGAAGTAGCTCTGAGACTGAAACTGCCTTTGCAAAATTATAACTAGTAACTGAGACAGTGAAAGAGATTTAACCTAACTGACTCCATCTTGCTTCTAACCTTTAAGCTGTCCTTGCTCCTTCCTGGGTGTAGGTTGAACTAACTTCGGGAGGAACTTAATTTACACTTATAGTTTTAAAAAAATAAAAAATAAAAAATAAAAAAATAAACCTCCTTCTTGCCTGGGGACTCAACTGCCTTTGCAGGACTAACAAATTTAGCCACAGGGTTAGAAATTATGGTTTAGGAGTCATGCAGCTGGAGGCTACAAGATCTGGACTCTCCCTAAACTGCTCCTAAGATCAGTGCCTGAGACATTTTGCAGACCCTGCACTTGATGGATCAGGTGGCACCACCCAGATGGATAAACTGGCTCATCTGATCTTGTGGCCCCCACCCAGGAATGGACTCAGTGCAACAGGACAGCTTCAATTCTTGTTGATTTTTATCTCCTACCTAACCAATCAGCCCTCCTCGCTCACTGGCTTCCCCCCACACACCAGGTTGTCCTTAAAACCCTGATCCCCTCATCAGGAGATGCTTGGGAAGACTGATTTGAGTAATAATAAAACTCCGGTTTCCCACACAGCCGGCTATGTGTGAATTACTCTTTCTCTGTTGCAATTGCCCTGTCTTGATAAATCGGCTCTGTCTAGGCAGCGGGCAAAGTGAACCCATGGTACAGTTACAAGACACCCCTTTCAAGAGGAACACCAAGGGAAGGTGATGGCTCATGCACGAGCAAAGACCCGAGATGCGACGGAGCCCTTCATTCACTAAAACTTGGCTACTTACTGAAACCATAGACCTTCAGAACTAAAAGAGACCTAAGAATCATCTCCGTTTACAGATGAGAAAACTGAGGCCCACATCTATGAATATCATACATAATTAATTACTTCATTAATTAGTGATCTAATTTGGCATACTTGTACCTTCATAACCTTCATCAATTTTCAGTGACTTTGGTTAAAAATCACAAAAGAGGTTGGGTGCGGTGGCTCATGCCTGTAATCCTAGCACTTTGGGAGGCCGAGGCAGGTGGATCACTTGAGGTCAGGAGTTCGAGACCAGCCTGGCCAACATGGAGAAACCCTGTCTCTCCTAAAAAGACAAAAAATAGCCAGGCGTGGTGGTGGGCACCTGTAATCCCAACAACTCAGGAGGCTGAGACAGGAGAATTGCTTGAACCTGGGAGGCGGAGGTTGCAGTGAGCCGAGATCGTGCCACTGCACTCCGGCCTGGGCGACAGAGCAAGACTCCATCTTAAAAAAAAAAAAAAAAAAAAAATCACAAAAGCCATGCCATTTAATTTCAAGATGGTATGCTTAACCCCTAATCAAACTTACTGTGCATCTTGACACTCTTAGTCATAGATTAAATTTGATGCAAATCAGCTCATTCCTTTGCAAGTGGCTATGGAATAAGATAGGCAAATATAAAATGCTCCTTTATTGCACAGATTTGGATAGAAAACTGTGTCATTTTGCTGTCATTGTAAGGTCACAGCCATATTGGCTTTTATCAGTCAGTGTAAGACAATTGGCCTGAAGAACAGACCGTTGTCCTGTTCCCATTATCAGTGTGCTAAGACAGTTCCCTTATCTGCCCACAGCTTTTCTTCCCTTCCCTTTTCAAAGATAAAATGCCATGGGGTCAAAATCCCTGCTTTCCTTTTTACAGGAATTGACAAGCTGGTCCAATAATTCGTATGGAAATGCGAGGGACCCAGAATGGCCAAAACAATTTTGAAAAAGAAAAACAGATGTGGAAGGCTCACACTTTCCCAATTTCAAAGCTGTAGTAATCAAGACTGTGTGATACCGGCACAAGGACAGATCTATGGATCGTTGGAATAGAATTGAGAACCCAGAAATAAACCCAATTCAACTGATTTTAGACAAAGATGCCAAGACAATTCAATGGGGGAAAGAATAGTCTTTTAAACAAATGGTGGGGTCAACTGGATTTCCATATGCAAAAGAATGAGGATGGACTCTGACCTCACACACCATATACAAAAATTAACTCAAAGTGGATTAAAACCCTAAATATAAGAGCTAAAACTTTTAGAAAATAAACATAGATATAAATCTTCATGACCTTGTATTAGGCAATGGTTTCTTAGATATGACATCAAAGGTAGAAACAACCCAAAAAAAAGTTAAATTGGACTTTATCAAAATTAAGTGCTTCAGAGGACACTATCTACAGAATGGAAGGAACTGTGTATTTCTAATACATGTCTAGTATCCAGAACTCTTACAACTTAAAAAAAAAAAACAACAAAAGAAAACCAAAAACTCAATTTAAAAACTTGGCAAAGTATTTGAATAGATATTTCTCCGGAGAAGATGTACAAATGGCTAATGAGGACATGAAAAGCGGCTCAATATCATTCGTCATTAGAGAAATTCAAACAAAAACCACAATGAGAGTCCTCTTTGCATCCACTAGGGTGACTCTACTCAAAAAGATCGATAATAATAAGTATTGGCAAAGACGGTGGAGAAATTGAAACGCTCACGCATTGCTGGTGGGACTGTAAAATGGTGTACGAACTTTGGAAAACGATTTGTCAATTCCTCAAAAAGGTAAACATGGAGTTACTCGAAGACCCAGCATTTTCTTATATATACTTTCTTATTTTATTATATATATATACTTATTATATACTTTCATAAGTATATACCCAAGAGAATGGAAAACAAATGACTGAACAACCACTTGTACACAAATGTTTATAGCAGCATTATTCTTTTTTTTTTACTTTTGAGACAGAGTCTCGTTGTGTCACCAGGCTGGAGTGCAGTGGCGCGATCTCGGCTCACTGCAAGCTCTGCCTCCCAGGTTGAAGTGATTCTCCTGCTTCAGCCTCCCAAGCAGCTGGGACTACAGGCATGCGCCACCACACCCAGCCAATTTTTGTATTTTTAGTAGAGATGAGATTTCACCATGTTGGCCAGAATTGTCTTGATCTCTTGACCTCGTGATCCGCCTGCCTCGGCCTCCCAAAGTGCTGGGATTACCGGCATGAGCCACCGCACCTGGCCTATAGCAGCATTATTCTTTTTTTTTTTTTTTTTTTTTTTTTTTTTTGAGATGGAGTCTCACTCTGTCGCCCAGGCTGGAGTGCAGTGGCGCAATCTCGGCTCACGGTAAGCTCCGCCTCCCGGGTTCACGCCATTCTCCTGCCTCAGCCTCCCGAGTAGCTGGGACTACAGGCGCCTGCCACCCCGCCCGGCTAATTTTTTTGTATTTTTAGTAGAGATGGGGTTTCACCATGTTAGCCAGGATGGTCTCAATCTCCTGACCTCATGATCCGCCCGCCTTGGCCTCCCAAAGTGCTGGGATTACCGGCATGAGCCACCGCACCCGGCCTATAGCAGCATTATTCTTAATGCCCCAAAGCTAGAAACAACCAAAATATTCATCAAACATTATTCGTTTTTATGAATAAGCAAAATGTAGTATATCGTACAATGGAATTTTTTCAGTCATAGAAGAGGAATGAAATACTGCTATGTGCTACAGCATGGATGAACCTTGACATCATTATGCTAAGTGAAAGAAGCCAGACATATTCAGACCACATATCGTATGATTCCATTTATAGAAAATATCCAGAATAGGCAAATCCATGGGGACAGAAAGAAGACTGGTGGTTTCCAAGGACTGGGGATTGGGGATGGGGTAGAGAGTGACTGCTAATGGGTATGGGATTTCTTTTAGGGATGACACAAATATTCTGAAATTATATAGTGGTGATGGTTGCACAACTTTGTGAGTATACTAAAAACCACTGAGTCACACACTTTTAATGGGTGAATTTGATGGTATGTAGATTATGTCAATTTTTAGGAAAGACCATGGAAATTAATTTGGGGGATAGTTTAAGCATGCTAACGGGGACTAATGAGAACTTAGGAGGCATCAAGGCTCATTTCTCTTGGTTCACTCTAGGATTTTTCTTAATCATCAAATGTAGGTGGTACAGGCAAGAGGTTACTTGTCCATCACATCATTGGCCCAAACTGGTGTCATTTCTTTCCTTGCTACAAAACTTTCAAGCAGTCAATGGATATCTTATATTCTCCTATACATGTAGGTGGCTTAGTACAGAAGAAAGGATATGAGCTTCAGAGGCCAGCAGTGTTGTGTTGAATTTTGGTTCTGTCCTTTGCTCACTGGGAGACCTCAGGCAAGTTACCCAGCCCCCTGGACCTCAATTTCCTCATTTATAACATTGGTTGGTGGGAAGACTCAATGTCAACTTTCAGGCACATGGTGCATACCCAGTCCACGTTAGTGCCTTGCTTTTTCCTTCTCCTTGTCTTCCCAGGGTGGTGAGAGCTCAGTGTTTATACACAAGACAGCATAGGTAGGGGAAGTCTGGTTAAAGGGGCAAATTGCATCCCCTTCACTCCTTCACTCAAGTTAAATAACAGGAGGGGAATCTGATCACAGCCAAATCTCTCAGGTGTAGATTTTGTCTGAGGGCAACTTCCATGAGCCGTACAAGAATGCAGCTGAGCCGTAAGAATCAGAGCTGGTTGAATTTTCTAAGCCAGGTAACTACAATGAGTTTCCAGGTACCCAAGCTTCTGCTGCTTCCTCACCTCCCCTAGAATAATTTGGATAGCTTGCCAGACTCGTAGGTATCTGAACCATTGCAAGGTGTCACCTGACTTCCCTTAGTGACCTCCCTGGCACCCCTTCCTTATCATCAGAGAGAGCCCTCAGCAGGGGCAGAAACTGAGTCAGACGCTTCTTCCAGAAGCCAGTCCTTCTCTCATCGCCCTCCCCCCCACCTCCTCTAACCCGCAAGCTGGCTTTCATTTCCCCTCTCTCTCAAGCTGCGAAGAGTATCTCTCCCTAACACTTGTCAAAAATTAAAGCGAGACCTGCTTTCAAATGTTCTGTCTGTACTCGCCGGCCAGGAAGGCGAGTCTGTCTCCAAAGAATTTGCATTTACAATTCCAAATATGCACTCGTGCTAAGACGAAAGAATGTCTCCTCGCTTTCAAGCTGGGTTTGGCATGACCTCTAGGTTTTAATATTTTCAACAAAGTGTCATTTGACAATTCAACCACATTTAGAAAGAAGAGAAAAGCGAATGTCCTCTCATAAACGTGCCGACTGGATTGAGAGTCAGATGAGAAGACTTAGCCCAGAGCCATCGACTTTATTTTATCTTTTGCTTTCACCCATTATTTAATTTTTTAAAATCTCCACAGAAACACAATTGTTTTCATTTCTAGGTCTTAACTTCTGTTTTGGTTACGAGGGTCAACATGAGGCTTCCTAAGAAGACCAGGGAATCTGCATTTCCTGATGCAAAAGCATTAAGCCAAGTGGTTTTCCTTGTCTGTCTCCATGTCTTGCATCCAACCCAGCCTCCCTATCTTCTCCATCCTAGCTCCAACAGGAAGGGGATCTAATCACAGCCAAATCTTCCAGGTGTAGATTTTGTCAGAGGGCAATACCCCATAAATGCTACAAGACTTCCGGGGACTCTGTTCTTTGCCCCCAAGCAATGGTGAATAGTGGCTTCCAAAGGCCCCCTTGGAGTCTCAGGTCATCCCGCAGGCAGGGAGCCCAGTTGTGATGGGTGCAGTCCCTTGAGAGGCCAGGAGGAGGGTGTCTTGTCCTTCAGAAGTCCTGTTATGGGCCGCGGTCCCCCTAGCACAGAAGGCTCCGTCCTGATGAATGTGTGGAATTGGCTCCACGACTCAGCCTGCAGATCTGCTTGTCACAATAATCAGTGACGCCTCAGGCTGTGCCACCCAGCTCCGTTTTACTTAGAAGTCGGTGGAACAGTGGGATTCCTCATGATGGCTTCATTCAGCACTCCAGCAGGTCTGTGGGCACAGGACGGGGGTAGGTTTACACAGATGCTAGCCTCTCTGGCACCCTAGCAGGTGTCTGCTAACCTCCCTCAGACCACCCTCACAGTAAAGAGCCCCTCTCGGGTTTGAGATATGAGAGACCAGTCTCTGGAGTGGCCTTGGGGGAAGGGATCTGCTTCCTGCCTATTGCCCACGGTTTGGCTGGTGGGTGAGGACTTGCGTCCACGTGGGAGGATGATAACACAGGGTCCAGTTTGGCAGAGCACGTGGGTGCTTCATGCAACACTGCATTGATTAGTCCTGGCCGCCCCAAGTGGTATTATATGCCCATTTAGCCACGAGGAAACAGGCTCCGATCAATGGCGTGCCCTGCCAGAGGTCACAAAACCAGTAGGTCACAGACCCAGGTCCTGATCAGCAGCCTTTTGCCCATGCTTGGACTGCTGCACCACCTGTAAAAACAGATCGGCCCCTTGGAGGCTGAAGAAATAGCCAGCCACCATCAGATGCTTTAAACTTATAAAAGCCTTTTCACAGCCAGGCGCAGTGGCTCACGCCTGTAATCCCAGCACTTTGGGAGGCCGAGGCAGGTGGATCATGAGGTCAGGAGATCGAGACCATCCTGGCTAACACGGTGAAACCTCGTGTCTACTAAAAATACAAAACATTAGCCGGGTGTCGTGGCGGGCGCCTGTAGTCCCAGCTACTCAGGAGGCTGAGGCAGGAGAGTGGTGTGAACTGGGGAGTTGGAACTTGCAGTGAGCCAAGATCGCGCCACTGCACTCCAACCTGGGTGACAGAGTGAGACACTGTCTCAGAAAAAAAAAAAAAAAAGCCTTTTCACATCTACTTCTGGTATCTTTTTTGCTTCTCCCAACAGACCCCCTGCTGGTGTGGTTGGTGGGGGATGCCAGACTTGGAGCTGATATCTTCCCTCAAGAGATCCTGCAACTGTGTCGGGCAACCTTACAACCCAGGAAGGTGCAGGCAGCCACCCTCCCACCTTGATACCTCCTGGGCTTAATGGCCTTTATTTGCACTGTGAACTGATGGGACTCACCTGTACCAGAGAGGAATGCAATTGAGTGACATCCTCCAAGCACCTGGAAAGGCCACCACTTAGTGCCATATTTGCAGTGCTTCCCAGCAACGTCCACCTGTGTGTCCTTAACAGCGGAGGCGAGGGAGGATGTCTGAAAATTCTTTGAAGTGTTATATTTTATCTAAAAAGAAAAAAAAAGTTTGTGAGGCCAGGTGCAATGGCTCATGCCTGTAATCCCAGCACTTCGGGAGGCTGGGGTGGGTGGATCGCTTGAGGCCAGGAGTTCAAGACCGGCCTGGCCAAAATGGCGAAACCCTGTCTCAGGTAGAAATACAGAAATTAGCCCGGCGCTGTGGCGGGCGCTTGTAATTCCAGCTACTCAGGAGGCTGAGGCAGATGCGTCACTTGAGCCTGGAAGGTGGAGGTTGCAGTGAGCCAAAATCGCACCACTGTACTCCAGCCTGGGCAACAGAGCGAAACTCTGTCTCAAAAAAAAAAAAAAGTTTGTGGAAAATTACATTCTACTTCATCACATATCTGTTTCTTTCTACTTCTTTTATCTAAAAAATTATAGTAAAATATGCATACCATAAAATTTGCAATCTTAACCATTTTTAAGTGTACAGTTCAGTGGCGTTAAGTACATTCACGTTGTTGTGCAACCATGCTGCCATCCATCCGTATGGCCTATAAATCCTAAAAGATCTGGTTGTGATCAGACCCCCTTCCTGGTGGAGCTGGGATGGGGTATGGTAGGGATGCCAGGTTGAAGGGGAGAGATGAAGAGAGACCGGATTCTTTGTCACATTACAAACTGAAACTTTATACCCATTAAACATTCATTTCCTGCCAGGCACAGCGGCTCAAGCCCATAATTCCAGCACTTTGGGAGGCTGAGGTGGGCGAATCGCTTGAGGCCAGGAGTTCGAGACCAGCCTGGCCAACATGGTGAAACCCTGTCTCTACTAAAAATACAAAAAGTAGCTGGGTGTGGTGCCGCATGTCTGTAATCCCAGCTACTCGGGAGGCTGAGGCAGGAGAATCGCTTGAACACAGGAGGTGGAGGTTGCCGTGAGTTGAGATTGCACCACTGCACTTAAGCCTGGGTGACACAGAGAGACTTCGTCTCAAAAATAATAAAAATAAAATAAAATAAAATAAAATAAAAATGAAAAAGATTCATCCCCACTCCCTGCTCCTCAGCCCCTTGCAACACAATTTTTTCTGTCTCTATGAATTTGACTGCTCTAAATACCTCATATGAGTGGAACCATACAGTATTTGTCTTTTTGGTGATATTTCACTCAGTGTAATGTTCTCAAGGTTCATCTAAGTTGTAGGAATTTCCTTCTTTTTTAAGTCGGAATTTCTTTCTTCTTTAAGACTAATATCCCATTGTACATTTGTACCACATTTTGTTTCTGTATCTGTGTCTTTTAAATAAAATGTCTTACATTACTCACCAGTTAAATGAGGTATTCACATTATAATAAGGCCTGACATGTAAGGCCAGGCCCTAGCAAACTTTTTCTTAAAGGACCAGATAATAAATATTTCAGGCTTTACAGGCCGTAAGGCCTCCATTGCAATCACACAACTGTGAAATTCTTCTGTTGCAGCACTAAAGCCATGACAGACCACGTGTAAATGAATGGATGGAGCTGTATTCCAATAAAACTTTGTTTACAAAAACAGGCAGTGTGACAGATTTGGCCTGTGGTGAGTGGTTTTCAGACCCCTTGTCTAGGAAGTCAATCTGGTGTATCATTAAGAGCATAGGCTTTGGTGTCAATGGAATGAGTTTTTCAATTCACACAAAAAAACCTTTTTCTTCTTCAGGGTTCACATGTGTCCCAGGGTACCCAACTGGATTACTCTGCCCAGAACTGCCCTCACCCCTGATCTTCAGGTCCTGCGACTGAATCTGACACACTCTGGTCAAACTCCTCCCCAAATGATTGATTTTTTTTTCTTGGATGACTCACAGGTCCTCCCCAGCATGACCACCCAAAGTTGAACACATATGCCTGCGGGTGACTGAGTGATGATTGTGTACAAGAAGGTTGATATGGTTTGGCTATGTCCCAACTCAAAATCTCATCTTGAATTTCAATCCCTATAATCCCCACATATCAAGGGAGAGACCAGGTGGAGGTAATTGAATCATGGGGACGATTTCCCCCATACTGTTCCCATGATAGTGAATTCTCAAGAGATCGGATGGTTTTGTGTTTGGAGTTCCTCCTGTATTCATTCTCCTTCCTGCCACCTTGTGAAGAAGGTGCCTTCCTTCCCCTTTGCCTTCCGCCATGATTGTGAGTTTCCTGAGACTTCCCTAGCCATGCTGAACTGTGCATCAACTAAACCTCTTTTCTTTATAAATTACCCAATCTCAAGTATTTCCTTATAGCAATGTGAGAATGGACTAATACCAAGTTTTCCCTGCAGCACTTCTTCAGTCCTGACATAGGCCCAGATGGGTACAGACACTTGGGGAATTGAGTGTCGCTACTGCAGATGCTAAGAGTACCCAAAGGCCAGTCCTGGCCCAAATAAAAACTCTGCATCACTCTGTTACAGTAAAATCTTTGTAGTTGTTTGCAAAGTGTCTATTCCCATCATGGAAGGGATTTTTACTGGGGACAGTTGGCACTTTATCTTGGCCTCCCAGAGATTCTGACTCTAAACCGAGAATGCCAAACAATGTATCTGATGCCTCCACCAATATCTCAGGAGGAGAATACGTGAGTTTGGGGACCAGGTAGGTTGTATAACCTCCAAAACAAGGTTTCCAAGTGGAGGCTTTCTCCCCTGTCTTCTGGACAGTCTTAAGATATTTTAAAAAATTATCTAGGTATAACTGACATATAATAAGCTGCACATAAAGCATATAATTTGATGAATTTTGACATAGGTCTATAGCAATAAAACCATCACTACAACCAAGATAGTGAACAGATCCATCTCCTGCAAAGTTTCCTCATACTCCTTGGTAATCCCTCCCTATCTCTCCAACACCCTTCTCCCCAGGTAACCACTGATCCACTTTCTATTAGTTTGCATTGTTTGGAGTTTTGTGTAAATGGATTCATATAATACAAACTCTTTTTTGATTCACTTTTTTCGCTAAACATTTTGAGATTCATCTATGTCATTGAATGATCAATAGTTATTTCTTTTTATTGCTGAATAGTAGTCTGCTGTTTGTATATGCCACAATTTGTATAGTCATTCTTCTGTTGATAGACACTTGGTTTATTTCTGGTTAATTTGATCAAGTTGGGGTAATAGTTCAAGTTTACTGTATCTTTTCTGATTTTCTGTCTACATGATTTATCAATTATTGAAAGAGAAGTATTAAAGTCTCTGGCAACAGTTGTAATTTGTCTATTTCTCTTTGCAGTTCTGTCAGATTTTGCTTCATCTATTTTGAAGCTCTGTTATTAGGAGCACATATGTTTAGAATTGTTATGTCCTCCTGATTAGTAGATCCCTTTGTCCTTAAGAAATGTTCTTGTTTATGCCTAATTCATGGCCCACAAGGCAACATTCTTATTGCTTAAGTTTAATTTCACCAATTAAGACTGGGGACTCAAGTGAATTCAATGCATTGTAGGAGGCCAAGCCACACTCATGCCTGGCTCACCTTGATGGGCTGTGCACTACACCATATCTAGTTTCCTTCCCGTTTCCCCACTTCGGAGGGGCTTAATGGAAGCCAGATCCCAGATGGGGAAGGATTCGGGTTAGAGGTACAGGACATGGAATATCTTGGCTTATTACTGGGCATGCACCTCAACGTAGTGACATATGAAGACCCAGAAGTGGCAGAAAGGTCAAAGTGACTTTGTCTAGACTCTACATTTATTTTTAAGACAATTTTGGAACCAGAGACCAGACTGTTCAGTGTGTTCTGAGGTGGTGCTAAAAGAATCTACTGTACAGGGGCGACATCCTAGGTTTACAGTTTCCTGACTAATTCCATCATAAACTTAATTGCCTTTTCTTTGGCTTTGAAGCCCGAAGACTCCCTTGGCACAGGGTTTCCTCCCCTTATACCCAGACTCCTGGCAGGAAGTAATGACTGAATATCCAAGTGCCAGGACTCCTTGACTCACTCTCCAAACGGTGACTTCTGCCTGGCCCAAGACCTGGACTCTCCCTCTTCAGGAGATGATGTCAGAGAGAAGGCGCTTTACCAGCAACCCACTGGAGGCTTTAGAAGCAAATGCCCAGGAATCACTACTTCCAACCTGTCTTAAATGCTGTCCCAAGCACTGAAACTTGCAGCTTATCGTCTTATCCCCACGAACGCAGCCTCTACATAGTAGGAGCTCTGCCAGCTCTGCCAGATGCTTTAGGTGCATTGTCTGGACTTCATTTCATTCTTACTGCAACCCTCGGAGCCAGGTAATAGTGTGCCCATTTTATAGAGAGAACACTGAGGGCCTGGATGATGGTAACAAAGTTGTGCAAAGATACACAGCTAGGAGATACAGAGCTAGTTAACTGACTGTAAATACAGAACTGGTCCCATTACTCTACACAAATCTGTATTAGTTTCCTCGGGCCACCATAACACATTACTACCAAGTTGGAAGCTCAAGGCAATAGGAATTTACTTGCTCACAGTTCTGGAGGCCAGAAGTCCAAAGTCAAGGTGTTGGCAAGGTAGGTTCCTTCTGGAGAGTCTGTGAGAGAAGCTGTTCGATGACTCTCTACAAGCGTCTGGTGGCTGCTGGAAACCCTTGGCATTCGTTGGCTTGTAGATGCATCACTAGTCTCTGCCTCAGTCTTCACATGGGTTTTTACATGACTGTTTTTTAAAAAAATTTTAACTTTTGGCCGGGCGCGGTGGCTCGTGCCTGTAATCCCAGCATTTTGGGAGGCCGATGCCAGTGGATCATGAGATCAGGAGGTGGCCAGGTCACCATCCTGACCAACATGGTGAAACCCTGTCTCTACTAAAAATACAAAAATTAGCTGGGCATGGTGGTGCGCACCTGTAATCCCAGCTACTTGGGAGGCTGAGGCAGGAGAGGCGCTTGAACCCAGGAGGCAGAGGTTGCAGTGAGCTGATATTGCACCACTGCACTGCAGCCTGGGTAACAGAGGGAGACTCCATCTCAAAAAAGAAAAAAATTAACTTTTATATCAAGTTTGGCATACATGTACAGGTTTGTTACATGGGTAAACTTGTGTCATGGGGGATTCTTGTACAGATTATTTCACCACCCAGGTATTAAGCCTAGTACCCATTAGTTATTTTTCCTGATTATCTTCTTCCTTCTACTCTTCCTCCAATAGGCCCCAGTGTGGGCTGTTCCCTTCTATGTGTCCATGTGTTCTCATAATTTAGCTTCCACTTACAGGTGAGAACATACAGTATTTGGTTTTTTGTTCCTGTGTTAGTTTGCTAAGGATAATGGTCTCCAGATCCATCCATGTTCCTGCAAAGGATATAATCTCATTCCTTTTTTATGGCTGCATGGTATTCCATGGTGTATATGTACCACGTTTTTTTTTTTTATCCAATTTACCATTGATGGGCATTTAGGTTGATTCCATGTCTTTGCTAATGTGAATAGTGCTGTAATGAACATAAGCATACATGTGTCTTTATGACAGAATGATTTATATTCCTTTGGACATACAACCAATAGAGGGATTGCTGGGTTATTTCTGCCTTTAGGTTTTTTAAGAATTGCCACAATGTCTTCCACAATGGTTGAACTAATTTACACTCCCACCAACAGCATATAAGTGTTCCTTTTTCTCTACAACCTTGCCAGCATCTGTTATTTTTTCACTTTTTAGTAATTGCCATTCTGACTGGTGTGAGATGGTATCTCATTGTGGTTTTGATTTGCATTTCTCTAGTGATCAGTGATGTTGAGCTTTTATTTCATATAATTGCTGTGCGTGGCCTTCTTTTGATAGTAGTGAAGTAAGTTGGACAGTTGGAAGCACTGTAGGAAAGGTAACCTAAGTTAAAAGAGGATTTAGAGTCAGGGGCTTCTGGGCTGAGTCTTGGGGCAATCAACTCCAGCTTCCTACACTTGAGCTTCCTCATCTGTAAAATGAGGACAGTAATGATGTGCACCTTGTGGGGTTTCTTGTAAGAGTTAAATGTTTGTAAAGGGCTTAGCCCCATGCCTGGCACCTAGTAAGAGTCCAATTAATATTAGTCATGAAAAAATATGATTGATAAGATGGCTCCCATCTCACTGTGAATAAAACCCAAAGTCCTTGCCATGGTCAACAAGACCTTCCATTTATGGTCTCATCCTACCCCCACCCTTCTTTCTGATCTCATCCTACCCTCACTCATCTTTTCTCTGCATTTTAGCTGCCCTGACCTCATGCCTGTTTCCTGCCCAAGACCTTTGTGTTTGCAGTTCTTTCTGCATGGCCTGCTCTTCCCTGCATTTGCTACTCAATGTGTTCTGGACTCTCTTTAAAAGTCATCTTATTCGAGACCTTCACTGACATTTCTATTTAAAATACCACCTCCTGCCTTCCATGTGTCCCTTCCCAGCACTTCTGGCCCCATGCATTGCTTTATTTATTTATTTAGCACTTATCATTAATTGACATATATACACACATATATATGTATACACACACACACACACACACACACACACATATATATGATTATTTATTTTTGTCTCCACCAGAGTGCAAGCTCAGTGGGAATCTGTTTGGCTCATTGCTACATCCCTAGTGCCCATGACAGTGACTGGCAGATAGTAGTTTCCAATAACTCGTTGTTACATGAATGAATGAATGAATGAAATCTGACTGGTCTGTTCCAGTTGGTAGTGAGATCCATGTGTATAATCCTGCCCCATTAGCTGTCTTTTGAAGAAATGGCTCAACAGTTGATCGGTAAGACAGTGAACTACAGCAGAGGGTAGCTTTGCTGGATGCCTGGCCAGCTGAGACCACAAGGGAAATGACCATGTATGCTTAGCATATATGCCATGCACTGTATACAGTTCCTTGATTTTATCTTGAAATCTACTTTCATAGCTGAAGAAACATGCTCAGAGAGGTTAAGTCAGTTGCTCAGGATCACACAGTTAGTAAGTAGCGGGAGCTGGAATTCAAACCCATGTCTGCTTGTCTCAGCGCCTGCCTGTTTTCTATCACCCCAAGCTGGGGTCTCCCTCAGCTTTGACTTCTAGAGGAGGAAAATATGGGTAAAGATGGAATTTGTCCCATCAGGGGGCTCCATGGGAAACTCTCCAACCTCAGCTCCCAGAAGAGGGTCTTGGCCTCTGGAATTCTTGGCAGGAGGCGTGAGATGTGCCTGGACCCTCCTGTCACTGACCTTGAAGAAGTATCTCTGGAAACTCTTTTAATCAAAAATCCCCTGCAGCTTCCAGCCACCCACATCTTAAATCGTGTCAGCAGAACCCTCTCATATTTGACATTCTTTCCCGGAGTTCCTGACCCCAGCATTCTCCAGCAGAGCTATCTTAAGCATTCCCACCTCTGTGGTTAGTGGAGCACCAGAGAAGGAGGGGCAGAGGGCAGGATGGGCTGGGAGGCTTCAGCCACTCACCAGGGACAAGAAGCAGCAGTTCCTCCGTGGCTTTGTCTCAGAAAATCCATCTCTAGGAAGGGTTCCAGAAGTTGTCATGAGATATTGGGGGCTCTTCAAGGGATGTCTAGAATCAAGAACCCAGGATTGTGACTCAGTGCATGCTGGGTCCAACTTCAGAGGCAACTGACCCACCCCACAGGCAAGCAGAGTCATCTGCCTGCTGTGGCTGGCTCTGTGCTCAGACAATGGGAAGCTGCCCCCATCCTGGATCTCCGAGTCCATCTTGCATTGCTCCCATCTCCACCATGACACCTCCATTAGAGTGAAGTTGAAAGCTTGTTTATGGAGTCAACATACAACTTGTTTCTGGCTCTGGATCCTTCATGCTCACATGGAATGTCCATCCCACTTTCCCTGCCAATCCATTGCTTGGTCGAAACTTAGCTGTTATCTCAGATGCATCCTGAAGGCTTCCCAGGTTAGCTCACCCAACTTGGATTCCTCCAAACCATACTCCACGTGGTGGCACAGATCTGGTGAGAGCAATCATCCTGCTCAAGAGAATCCAGTGGCTTTCAAAGCTCTTGGAGACCAGGCTGGCTTCCTCTCCAGCCTCATTTTTGCTGCTTCTGCTCTTAAGAGGTGCTCCAGTCTCACTGACCCCCTTCTTTGGTCCCACTTTCTCTTTCTTCTTCCAGGCCTTTGCGCCAGCTATCCCCCCATGTACTGGGTGGAATAGTGTCCCCCCAGGATTTATGTCCTTCCCAGAAAACTCAGAATGTGACCTCATTTGGAAATAGGGTCCTTGCAGACATAATTGGCTAAGATGAGATCCTGCTGGAGAAGGGTAGGCCCTTGAACCAATATGACCAGTGTCCTTATAAGAAGAGACACATGGGGAGGAGAAGGCCATGTGAAGATGGAGGCAGAGATTGGAGTGATGCAGCCACAAGCCAAGGAATGCCAAGGGTTGTCCACAATCATGAGAGCTTAGGGCGAAGCAAGGTGGTCTCCTTTCCTGGAGCCTTCAAAGAGAGACGGCCACTGCCAAAACCTTGATTTCAGATTTCTAACCTCCAGACCTGAGAAAGAAAAACTTTTTGTTGTTTGAAGCCAGCTAGTTTGTGATCCTTTGTTATGGCAGTCCTAGGAAACTCATAGGAAACTAAGACACTAATCCCAAAGCCCCAGCATGGACATGCCCTTGCCACCGCCCAATCCTATATCCACTCTGCCTTCCCTCTACCGCCTACATTCTACTGATCTCCCAGCCTCACCACATCAGACATCACCTCCTGACCTCTCCAAACCAGGTCAGATTCTCCCAAAACATATCGTGTCTCCCATCCTCGCCACATCAGACATCACCTCCTGACCTCCCCAGACTAGGTTGGATTCCCCAGAAATACATCACCTTTTTTCTTATTGAAGCAATGCTCTGTTTGCTTGCCATCCGTCCCTCTTACTCCCATCCCCAGCTGTAAGTTCCTGGAAGGCGAGGGGTCAGGAGTATGGCTCTCTGAGCCATTCCAGGCAGATCTAAGCATATTTTTCGGGCACCTACCAAGAGATTTCCTCTGAATAGTTCCATGGTTGTAGTAGACATGAACATGAACCCGTGTGTCTGCTCAGATTCCCTTCACTATCCTTTTCTTCCTCCCTCTGGGCTGGTGTCCCACCTTGCTGGGACACTCTTTCTCTTTTAGACTTCAATGGAAGCTCATACCTTCAGATATAGAATTTGGAGTGGCTACAAAGGAACCAGATGACACAACCAGATGGAGTCAGTTTCTTGTGGAGGGAAATTTGACCAATGGGACCCGGGAAGGAGCTGGACACATATATTTTCCCTCTTTCTTTAGTGGGGAAACTCTGGAGTGCTTTGCCTCCTCGTAGACATTCGGGAGAAATCCTGTAGGCTCAGCCAGCACACCTGCTGAGCAGCCTCGTTGTAAAGACGGCACTGTGATACTGCTTCCCATTTCAATTTGCTCTCTTTTCCCTTTCTTCACCTCGCTGCTCTGGGCTTGTATCTTGCAAATAAAGTGCCAGGCTTTCATCTCTTTTTATTTTTTCAGGCTTTGCTTTCTAGAAGGCCCAGTCCAAAACAGTGGTCAAATAAGATTAGGAATCATCCAGCACTTTGGGAGGCCGAGGCGGCCGGATCAAGAGGTCAGGAGATCAAGATCCTGGCTAACATGGTGAAACTCCGTCTCTACTAAAAATACAAAAAAAATTACCTGGTCGTGGTGGCGGTCGCCTGTAGTCCCAGCTACTTGGGAGGCTGAGGCAGGAGAATGGCATGAACCTGGGAGGCGGAGCTTGCAGCAAGCCGAGATTGCACCACTGCACTCCGGCCTGGGTGACAGAGCAAGACTCCTTCTCAAAAAAGAAAAGAAAAAAAAGAAAAAGATTAGGAATCGTACATACTTTACCCTGCTCCTCACCTAGAGGGCAGGTTGCAATGCCCATAAGCACATCAAAGGCCCTGAGAAGTTCTGCGGTGGAAAAAAACCCAAACACCTGTTTAACTTATAAGGTAATGTTTACTGGACACTTACTCAATGACAAACAGGATTCTAAGAACTTTACATATATTAATTTGTTAACATTCCTACTACAACCCTCTGAGGTAGGAATTATTATCCCATTTCACAAATAGGGAAACTGAAGCATGGAGCTGTTAAGTAACTTGTCTAGGTAATACAGTTAACAAGTAGAAAAGCCTGGGTTCTAATCCAGGAAGGCTGGCTCCAGAGTGAGTGCTCATAATCACCATGCTATATACATACTTTGCTTCATCTCAAAACTGCCCTTATTTTTTGATGATGGATTGTTTTTAATTGGATCACCTGTTAACATCAACTGAACTGGTTCTACTGAAAAGTTTGCTGTTTACAGTAGGAGTTTATCTTGATTTCCTGCACAGATGTGCAACCAGCAATGATCTTTCTGCCCTTATCTGCACAGAGGCCTAGCCCAACCCCCTGATTAGCGCATAACTTTGCACTACAATAAACACTTTGAGGAAGGGAAGGAAGGAACAAAGGAAGGAAAGGTTGTCCTTATAAAAAGACCAGGGCCCCTGTCTTAAAAGAAGAAACCCTGGGTAGAAATTCAGTAGCATTTTCAATTTCTGGTTATGGCCCAGCCCTCAAGTTGACAGTGAAAGCCTTCTTCTAGTACATGCACGGCCATCAGTTGCTCTACTTCTTTGTGGCTTCTAAACATGGGCATTGCCAAGAAGAAAACTAGGAAGGTCTGCTGTGATGATGAGGCATGATCCCCTGATTTCTGGGAGTGAAGCTGCCAGGTACAGTTGCATAGGTTGTATACTGCACAACTGTAGGGGTTACTGTTCACATCGTTTTCATGGAACACTTGCCCTGCATGAGAACTACACTGTGTGGCAATTGCAATGCTGAGGTTTGGGTGGGGTGGAGTGAGAGTAATTGCAGGACTAAAATCATTACAAACACAATCTGTCTTATCAGGGTGTAGTCCGTGCCATAGCACAAAGCACCAGGAAGTTCTGACACTGGCGCCTGGAAACTTGCCCTGTCTGAGGCGAGGCTTGGGTTCCAGCGGGAGTGTCTGAGTGGCATCTCCCTGACCACACGGCATGGGGCACTCACTTCCTCTAGCATTATGTGGAGCTCTGACTTGCCTCTATGGACATTTGGGGCCAGATCATCCTTTGTTGTAGGGGTCTGTCCTATGCATTGTAGGATGTTTAGCAGCATCCCTGGTCGCTACCCACAAGATGCCAGTAGCATCCCTCATCCCAAGTTGTGCAACCAAAACTGTCCCTAAACATTGCCAAATGTCCTTGAGAGGAGCCAAATCACCTGGGTTTGAGAAACAATACTGTAGAGGTTAGCTCAGTGTTCTCTCATACAGTCACCACTAGCCACATGTGACTTTTTTTTTTTTTTTTTTTTTGAGACAGAGTCTCGCTCTGTCCTCCAGGTTGGAATGCAGTGGTGAGATCTCGGCTCACTGCAACCACCACCTCCCAGGTTTAAGCGATTCTCCTGCCTCAGCCTCCTGAATAGCTGGGATTACAGGTGCCCACCACCATGCCTGGCTAATTTTTGTATTTTCAGTAGACCCAGGGTTTCACCATGTTTCACCATGTTGGCCAGGCTGGTCTCGAGCTCCTGACTTCGGCTGATCCGCCCATCTCCCAAAGTGCTGGGATTACAGGCATGAACCACCACTCCCGGCCCACATGCAACTTTGGAGCACTTGAAACGTGTCTGGTCCAAACTGAGATGTACTCTAAGTGTAAATTATACACCAGATTTCAAAGAGTTAGTGCACAAAAATGTAAAAGATCTCAATAATAATCTTTAAACATTGATTACACGTCAAAAAGAATATTCAGGATATATTGTGCTAATTAAAATATGTTACTTCAACTGTTTCTTTTTAAAACTTTTTAAAATGTGGCTCCAAGAAGGCTAAACATTACATGCATTCCTTGCATTAGATCTCTGCTGGGCAGTGCTGATTTAGCTCTCCTCCACTTGTATTAGTCCTTTAGGCAACATTGTGAAGTCAGTTTCCTGGGGCTGCCTCTCTCTTACCCTAGCCTTTCCCCTCCCCAATTCCTAGAGAACCTTCTGCTGCATCTTGGCACTCTAAGTTGAGATTTTTTTAATTTTATTTACTTATTTATTTTTTTGAGACAGTGTTTCACTCTTGTCACCCAGGCTGGAGTGCAGTGGCACAATCTTGGCTCACTACAACCTCTGCCTCCCAGGTTCAAGCAATTCTCCTGCCTCAGCCTCCCGAGTAGCTGGAATTACAGGCGTGTACCACCAAGCCTGGCTACTTTTCATATTTTTACTAGAGATGGGGTTTCGCCGTGTTGGTGAGGCTGATCTGGAACTCCTGATCTCAAGTGATCCAACCATCTGGGTCTCCCAAAGTGTTGGGATTGCAGGCGTGAGCCACTGTGCCCAGCCCCTAAATTGAGATTTTTAATGATCATCCTCAGATGATCTTTGAAAAGATGGTCTTTGGAAAGATGGTCTTTGAAATTTCACCCCATCAAAAGCACTAAGGAGGAAGGATTCAATCAGCCTGCTCCTCCACACTAACTGGTCACACCCCTGTCCCATGGGCATCTGCATTTTGTGCCACCCGGTCACGCGGTCCTGCTGTTTTTGCCACCCTAGTACCACTCCATCAGTTTCTCAACCACTGTTCCTGACTCTCATCTCTTCTGCAAACTACCAGACGCATTGCTCTGATCCTATTAACCCCTATTTAACAACTTTCGATGGCTCTCTCGTGACACCCGGAGGAGGAAGCCCTGACTCATTAGCTGGAGCTTCAAAGCCCATTGCAAACTGGCCACAATCCCCCTTCAGGAGGCCATCATCATCACGGGCTTTACTTCCTGTTCCAACCAAATGGGTACACTTCCTTGCACTGTTCACCTCTTCCTCACTTGGCATCCTGCCCTCCTTATTTCTGCCCGTCAAAACCTATTTACCTGTTAGGACCCTTTTAAATCCCTCTTCTTCCCAGAAGCCTTCAGGGTTTCCATGGTGACCTTTCTTATCTTTAGGACATGTCGGCACCAATTAATTGGGAACGTTCATCCAATTGTCTTGAGGACACTCTGGTATCAAACTGATCTTAATAGACTGTATCACTCCTTAGCTTTGCATCTTTGTTCAGTTAATTTTTTTAAAGAGATAAGGTCTCAATCTGTTGCCCAGGCTGGAGCGCAGTGGAGTAATCAGGGTGCACTGTTGTTGAATTCCTGGGCTCAAGCAATCCTCCCTCCTTAGCCTTCCAAGTAGCAGGGACTGTAGGTGTGAGCAACCATGCCCAGCTATTTTAAAAATGTTTCTGTAGAGATGGGGTCTCACTGTGTTGTCCAGGCTGGCCTCAAACTCCTGGGCTCAAGTGATCCTCCCATTTCAGCCTCTCAAAGCTCTGGGATTGCAGGCCTGGGCCACCATGCCTGGCTAATGTTTTTCATTTCTTTAGCTCTTCTTCACTCTTCAAATGTCTGAAAGACTTCTGTGTGTTAAAGATCTTCTGTAAACACTGCTTATTAAGTTTGTAAAGTACTTGCCTTATGTGAATATACTCACTGGAATAACTAGAGAGCGTATTTTAAAGTGAGGGATCATCCTCCCACATTGGAGAGAGATGGTGATCTATTTAAGCTTCTTGCTATTCCCTAAAACCTCCACACTGTACATGCCACATCTGTGGATTCAGAAATATTTCTTAGTTAGTTTAATGGGGAATGCGGCCCCCATTCAGAAGAACAAATCAAATGGGAGTTGATTCTGGTAGAAACAGCTGTCCACCGCAACTATGCATGGCCGGACCCAGCCCAAATGTCCTTCCCTCCGCTGATAGGGGCCTTGCTGGCCATGGTGGCCCCCAGTCTTTGGCAGCACATCTGAGGAACTATCTCCTTTGCTGTCTTTTAGGTTAGTGATTTCCTACCAAGCGGCTGTCCTCTCTTCTGCATCCACCTTGCCGCTCATTATTTGAACCGGCAAATGATGGCAATTAACCAGAATGGGGGCCTCATTTCTCTGCATCAAGTGGTGCCAGCCTTGGATGAGGAGTTGTAAACCTGATTCAAAGGGAGGGAGGAGAGACAGCGTGCCCAGGAGGGTGGGCCTTCCAGAATCACACGCCCCACATCAAATAACAAATCAACCTGCCCTAAGCGGTTATTTCTCTCTATTTGCATTACAGAAAAGCCACCCTCGGTTTATTTGGCTGTGAATGGCCCTGCCTCCAGCCTTCCTGGCAACTTTGCCAAGCTGGGATCAGCCTTGTGCAGGGGGCTGGTGCTTTGCCGTCAAAATTACCCCTTCCCTTTTGCTTCTGTGTTCAGGGCAGGACAGGAGGAAGACGAAGGTCCTCCCAGGCCTTTTTTAGGGACCCGTCCAGCTTGGCCTAAGAGCAGCGAAGAACCCACAGGAAACTCTACCAAATGGTTCTGCTCACCAGGCTCTCAGTGGAATGGGGGGACTGAGCCATGTTCCTGGGTTTCCAGGGGCCTGTGCTCAGAGCAGCCAGTAGGTGTCTCCATCACACACTATTCGAGGACTCGCACCAGAGCAGACGTAGATAAGGCCTTCAGCTCTTACCCAGGTTGCTCAGGGAGGCTCTGGGGGTTCCTCAGGCACTGTCTTCTTGGGAGGAAGCAGGAGAGGGCATTTTAGGGATTGGGAGAGGAGCGAAGACTAGGCAGGCAGGACCAAGTGTGAAAGGATGGAGGGAAGGGCAAGTGCAGGTTTGCACAGTGGAAGAGGAGCTGGAAGGTGGAGCAATTCCTGCTGGGGAAAGGTGGGGAGAAGTGGGGAGGGAGGAAAAGGCTGAGGGCAGGCAGGATTTACAGAGGATTTCAGTACACAGCCCCTGGAGGAAGGGCCGGGGCTGGGTTTGCACTGAAGTTCTAGCTCTTACTGGCTGTGGGGCTTTAGGAAAGTGATTCAACCTCTCTGCTGCCACTCACTCATCTATAATTGAAGACCCTACTACAACATAGAGGTGTTGGGCTATTTAAGTGAGAGTCCACATGAATAGTGCCTGCCGCCTAGTAAGCACTCAGTACATCTGAGTTATTTCTTATTAATTCGACAAGATGTTCAGGAGAAGCTGGTGCAAACTTGCGTGGCTCCTGCCGCACTTGCCCGCTCCTCACCCCCCCTTAAAGAAGCAAGAGGAGGCTGGGTGCGGTGGCTCATGCCTGTAATCCCAGCACTTTGGGAGGCTGAAGCGGGCACATCACTTGAGGTCAGGAGTTCAAGACTAGCCTGGCCAACATGGTGAAAGCCCGTCTCCACTAAAAGTACAAAAATTAGCTGGGCTTGGTGGCAGGCACCTGTAATCCCAGCTACTCGGGAGGCTGAGGCAGGAAAACCTCTTGAACCTGGGAAGCGGAGGTTGCAGTGAGCCGAGTTCATGCCACTTCACTCCAGCCTGGGAAACAGAGCGAGACTCTGTCTCAGGAAAAAAAAAAAAAAAAAAGAAGCAGCTGGAAAACTTGGAAGCCAGATCTATTCAAACCAGCAGGACCTGTGGTGATGTTACTCAAGGGGTCCCTAAGGGACTGGCACAAGTCAGGGTGGAGCTATTATTTTAGTGGCATCATAGATGACAAGGGGATCCCCAATGACGGAAAGCAGCAAATGACTGCTCAGCTTTGAAGAAGGAAATGAGAGCAGACCAGCCTGTTAGCCAATGGCCAGCAGGCTTAGCCTTCCTTGAGAAGATGCTAGAATTGAACACCAACTATCTAAGGGACACAGGGGTGACGTAGCTTAGGGACAAAGAGCAGGAGCTCTGCTATAGTAAGGGCCTCAGCTCTTTGTCCCTAAGCTAAATAAATACTAAGGCTATAACTGGTTATGTGGCTGTAGGGCAAGTGACTTCAACCACTACAGTGCCTACTACCCCCCATGAGGGTATTGTAAGGATCCAATGAGTTAGTATGTGTGAAGGGCTAAATAAATGAGGACTATTACTGTGAGACAGGAGGGAATAACCAAATGATGTTGTAAAGACCACATCGTCCCAGCCAAATCATTTACATTCATCTTTGCTTAAGGAGAAAACGTGGAAGGTTGGGGCTACAAGGGGAATCTGATCACTTTGCTGAACCAAAACCCAGAAAAAAGAAAATTATCAAGGTCATAAGCTCATTAAGAGTGAAGGAGGGACCGGGTCTCCTGAGTTTAAATACTTTAAGAAATTACTATTACTCTTCATCCTGATGTCAAGATATAATCTATGACAGTATTTCCCCAAATGTTTCTTAAAGGAATAGTCATAGGTGCTTCTAGAAACAGGATCTTATGGATTATTACATTTGGGGTATGCTGAATTAGAAAAAAATTTACATAGATTTTTTTAAATTGTAGGACTTCTCAGAGCCTTTTTAAAAATTTTTTTATTTTATTTTATTTTTTTTAGAGGAGTCTTGCTCTGTTGCCCAGGTTGGAGTACAGTGACACGATCTCGGCTCACCGCAACCTCCATCTCCCAAGTTCAAGTGATCTCTGGCTCATTTTTGTATTTTTAGTAGAGACAGGGTTTTACCATGTTGGCCAGGCTGGTCTCGAACTCTTGACCTCAAGTGATCTGCCCACCTCGGACTCCCAAAGTGCTAGGATTACAGGCATGAGCCACCACACTCGGCCTTCTCAGAGTCTTTAATATGTCTAAACACATTGTGACTTTAAAAATTAATAGATTTTTAAGTTGCAGGACTTCTCAGAGCATTTAATATGTCTACACACATTGTGACTTTCCTAGACACCAGTATAGGGAAAAGCATTTCTCAAAGGAATAAACCATGCTACTCTTGTTTTCCTGGAATATCTCATGGAGCTAGTATTCATGGAATATAGTTGGGATTACCAATACAATTGTTCCTCAGTATCCATAGGGAATAGGTTCCAGGTCTTGCCATGGATACTAAAATATGTGGATGCTCAAGTCACTTATATAAAATGATGTAGTATTTGCATGTAACCTACACACATTCTCCCATATACTTTAAATCATCTCTAGCGGCACGATCTCGGCTCACTGCAACCTTCGCCTCCAGGGTTTAAGAGATTCTCCTGCCTCAGCCTCCTGAGTAGCTGGGATTACAGACGTGCGCCACCACACCTGACTAATTTTTATATTTTTAGTGGAGATGGGGTTTTACCATGTTGGTCAGGCTGGTGTCAAACTCCTGACCTCATGATCTGCCTGCCTCGGCCTCCCAAAGTACTGGGATTACAGGCGTGAGCCACTGCACCTGGTGTATTATTTTAAAAAATTGTTTTATTATTGTATTGTTATTTTGAATTTTTAAAAGACATTTTCAGTCTGTGGTTGATTGAATCTAAGGATGCAGAACCTTAAGAATCAATCTAAAAGTTCTTATTACATATAAGAACTTTTGATTTCAGAATGTCTTTATGGCAGTCAAGTGTGAATAACTAGCTCTGGGATCATGCTATATTATCAGGTCTGCAAATAAGCATGTCACAGTACAATCTATGCCACTTAATCTATACTGATGAATGTATATATTTAATAAGAAGGATCCATACCAAATGACAGCATTTGTGTCTTCATGGTAGGATTACAAATTGTTTTTGTTTCCTTCTTATGCTTATCTGTACTTTGTGAATGTTCTACAATGAACATATGTGTCTAGAGCCCAGAAGAAAGCTCGGTCTTTATTGCATAATCAGTGATGAGGCATCTACTTGAAAGAAAGCCACTCCTCTGGGGATTAACTGTTGGGACCTATCTTACTAATGACTTAACAACAAAAGGATGGGGCTTGTGTTCATCAGATATTCACATGATACTAAATGTGGTGGGGTGGCTCACACTCAGAGAGCCAAGAATAAAATTCAAAACAACCATGACAAATTGAAAACATGGCCCTACAAAAACAAGATGAAATTCAATAGTGCAATTATAAGGTGATATATTTAGGGCTAAAAACAGCCACCATATGTTTAGAATGAAGGCAGGACCAGCTTCCAGTTGGTCAGCAACTACCAGGGGAACCCCTACCAGGTAACCGACCTCGAGATAAGGCTTGGCGCCAGGCATAGGTTTAGGAAAAAAAGACCTGGTGAGGATCAAAGTCCATGGACCAGGGACACATGAGCAAGATCGTCCCCAGGATCCCGTTGTCTGAATACAAAATCCTAACAAAGTGGTCTGGCATGAGCTACAACTTCTGGTTTGCATAATGGAAGGATCTCTGAAATCAGAACAACCTTCCCATTCCAGGACTGCCATTGTGTGACCTCACCACATCAGGATGTCATCTGCCCCCTGCCAGGCTAGGGGAACACTTTGGTGTCACGTCCATGTGTTAGAGGCACTCTGGAGTCTGCAGTGGGAAGCAGAAAAGTTAGAAGTTCTATGACATTTTACTGGTTTATGGGGACAATCAAATAGAATATTTGAAATCTGAGCCATCTCTGAAGAACTCGTTTTGGAAAATCCAGGGCATCTGGTCGCAGTCAACAGAGCGCTTTGCCTTCTTCAAAGCTCCCTGGATTCCGCACACATAAAAGGCCCATGACATGCTGTGGCCCCCAAGTCAACCCCCTTCTCAAGTCTCGCATCAGTCAGCCCCTTATTAGACTGCTGAGTCGAGTCTGTGTCACTGCCTCCTAAAAGGGCTTGGAGAGGCTGGAGGATGTCCAGGCAGGAGACACAAAAATGATCAAAGAGCTGGAAACTGGGCCCTGTAAAGAAAGGTTAAAGGAATTGGAAGTGGTTTGCCTGGAAAAAGCGAGGGAGAGCCTGAAGCACCCAAAATCAGAGATGAACCACACAAACCTCACATTAGCCTCGGTTTTCCTGCCACTTGCAGCTTTCATTTGCAGGGTCAAATGGAAGCAATAACCAATCGTTCACTTTGATCATGAACTTATGATGCTCCCAGCTTTCTCAGTACTTGGCGTCGTTATCTCATTTCATTGTCATGACCGTCCTATGACTGTCCCTGCCTTTCAGATGAAGAAGCGGAGGCCCAACCGAGAAGTTATGTAACTAGCTTGAGTTCATTCCACTAGGGAGTGATGGGTGCAGGCTACAGACTCTAGGCTAGGGACACTAGGGAGTGATGGATGCAGGCTAAGGTGCACACTAGGGAGTGATGGGTGCAGAAGATGCTTCAGACTACATCTCCAACAGCAAGTGTTTTTATGGGTGTCCTTTTTTTTTTTTTTTAGACACGATCTTAGAGTTTCATTCTGTCACCAAAGCTGGAGTGTAGTGGCGATCATGGCTAACTGCAGTCTTGAACTCCTGGGCTCAAGCAATCCTCCCACCTAGGCCTCCCAAGCAGCTGAGAACACAGGTGCTTGCCACCACACTTGGCTAATTTTTTAAAATTTATTTTTTGTAGAGTTGGAGTCTTGCTATGTTGGCCAGGCTAATCTCGAACTTCTGACTTCAAGCCATCCTCCTACTTCAGCCTCCCAAAGTGCTGGGATTACAGGCATGAGCTGCCATGCCCAGCCTACAAGTGCCCTTTAAAAATGTAGCATCATGTCATACAGTACAGCATGAAATTTGCAGGTGATTGTTAACAACAAAAACTCCTTAAATGACTGAAGGCATTGAGCTGTCACCAGGTTTGGGTTCAGCAATGTGCCCTATACAATGTAATATCATCACTCCCCCTGTTACCTCAGGTGTTGTGGGCTCAATTGTGTGTCTCCTCCCCCCACCCCCAAATTTATGTGTTGAAGTCCTAACCTCCAGTACTTCAAGTTGTGACTGCATTTGGAGATACAGTCACTGAAGAGGTAATTAAGTTAAAATGAGGTCATTAGAGCAGGTCCTAATTTACTATGACTATGTCTTTATAAGAAAAGGAGGTTGGGACACAGATACCCTCAGAGTAAAGATCATATGAAAGCAGAGGGAGGCAGCCAGGCGCAGTGGCTCACGCCTGTAATCCCAGCACTTTGGGAGGCCTTGGCGGGTAGATCACTTGAGGTCAGGAGTTTGAGATCAGCCTGGCCAACATGGCGAAACCCCATCTCTACTAAAAATACAAAAATTAGCCAGGCATTGGTGGCTCATGCCTGTAGTCCCAGCTACTCGAGAGGCTGAGGCTGGAGAATTGCTTGAGCCTGGGAAGTGGAGGTTGCAGTAAGCCAAGATCATGCCACTGCACTCCAGCCTGGGTGACAGAGCAAGACCCTGTCTCAAAAAAAAAAAAGAAAAAAAGAAAAAAAAGACAGGGAGAAGACAGCTGGCTAAGCCACGGAGGGAGACCTCAGAAGAAACCAACCCTGCTGACACCTTGATCTTGGACTTCCAGCTTCCAGACTGCAAGATAATAAATTTCTGTTGTTGAAGCCACCCAGACAGTGGTACTTTATTATGGCAGTCCCTTACAAACAATACACTGGGCAATCCTCAAAATAACCTGTTATTAACCCCCTTTTAAAAAGAAGAAACAGAGACTTGGAGGGTCTTAGTCACTTGCCCACTGTCACACAGAGAGCTGGCGGCAGAAATAGATTCACATCCCTTTCTTGTCACTCAGAGTCCAGTGCTCCTTTAACGTCCCTCCAGAACATAGTGGAGACAAAGAAACACAAACAGTGGGCAACACCTGCCTGGAAGGTCAAACCCTTGCTGACATAGGCTGTGTTTCCATCCTGCAGCTCAGCAGACCTTCCCATCCCCTAATGTGGAGACACAGTTTTATTTAATAGGGAACCCAAACATGGGCAGGAAGACCCTGTCAATTGCAAAGCAAACAGGGGCAGAAAGGCTTGGCAAGGTGCTCTTAAAATGCAAGTCTGGGGCCAGGTGAAGTGGCTCATGCCTGTAATCCCAGCACTTTGGGAGGCTGAGTAGGGTGGATCACTTGAGGTCAGGAGTTCAAGACCAGCCTGGCCAACATGGCGAAACCCTGTCTTTACTAAAAATACAAAAATTAGCTGGGCATGGTGGTGCATGACTGTAATCCCAGCTACTTGGGAGGCTGAGGCACGAAAATTGCTTAAACCCAGGAGGTGGAGGTTGCAGTGAGCTGAAATCACACCATGGCACTCCAGCCTGGATGACAGAGAGAGACCCTGTCTCAAAGAGAAATAAAAATTTAAAAATGAAATAAATGCAAGTCTGAAAAAGCCTAACTGGTTCCTCAGGGGGTTAATGCAATGGGTCAGTGCATCTTGAACTATAAGAAAATTCCTTCAGATGAAAGAAGAACATGCTGGCCATCACCATGCTAGGAAAAATGTGGATTTAGGCCTTCATAATCAGACCTCCACTTCAGTACAGGGGCACGATCACCACTGAATTAATAGAGAAAGATGATTAAGTTCCACAGCCCAGCTGCAGCTCTACAGGTCAAGGTAGGAGATGGAGTCTACAGGAGAAGGCAGTCCTAGGGCTAAGGGCTCTAAGGGACCCCCAGAGATCATCAGGATCTGGTTTCCCTGGAGGAAGCAGGTTTCTGGATGGGGAAGTGGCATCGGGAGGGGGTTGTGGGATTTGCTCATAGATCTTGGATCGCAGGAGATCCAATGTCCTCTGATTTCTGCCCATGAAGGGAACAGTCTTTGCATACCACAGTGATGACTACCACTTACGTCAGGTGCTGTGAGTACCAAGTCCTTTATATCTATTTTATTTCAAGGCTTGGTAACATTTCAAGATATTCTTATTTTACATGGGAAGAAACAGAAGCACAGAGAGGTAACTAAACAGAAGCCACAGCAATCATAAAAAAGGGCAGACCCAAGCCTTGAAACCAAGTCCGCTTTATTCTAAGCTTCCTGCCCTCTAAAATATGCCGTGTTTTCTCCTGACTCCCTATCTTTTCTTTGCTTTTCAACCTTCCCAGTGTTCAGCCTGACGCTATACCCAGTATGGGTGCCCAGTTCTGCTGAATCAAATAACAGCTGTGGTAAAACACAACCCAAAGAATCCATCTCTCCATTGGACCAAAGCATTATTTGAGTGTTTCTCAAAGTGCCCCTTGGGATGCATTGTTCCTCACCAAAAGTGTTCTATGGTCAGATAAAAGTGGGGGCCATGCATATTACAGCCCCTTCTCTGAGGACCAGAAAGCACAACAGAGTGTGGAAGGAGCAGAGGATGCCAGGTGAACTCAGCCCAGCCCAGCCCAGCCCTTGACTTCAGGAGGAGCTCAGCAAATATTTATTGACCAAACAAGTGAATGAATGAATGACTGTGTTGAAACCTGTTCATTTGGCTTACCATAGTGTATTAGCCTGCTCAGGCTGCCATAACAAAATACATTAGACCCGGTGGCCTCAACAACAGAAATTTCTTTTTCTTTTCTTTTTTTTTTTTTTGAGACAGAGTCTTGCTTCGCTGCCCAGGCTGGCGTGCAGTGGTGCAATCTCGGCTCACTGCAACCTCCACCTCCCAGTTTCAAGCGATTCTCCTGCCTCAGCCTCCTGAGTAGCTGGGACTATAGGCATGTGCCATCACGCCTGGCAATTTTTTTTTTTTTTTTTTGTATTTTTAGTAGAGACGGGGTTTCACCATGTTGGCCAGACTGGTCTTGAACTCCTGACCTCAGGCGATCCAGCCTCCCAAAGTGTTGGAATTACAGGTGTGAGCCACCACGGCTGGCCCCAGAAATTTATTTTCTCACAGTTCTGGAGGCTGGACATCCAAGATCAAGGTCTAGTAGGATTGGTGTCTGGTGAAGGCTCTCCTCTCAGGTTGCAGGCAGCTGTCTTCTCACTGTATCCTCACATCACCTTTCCTTACTACACACAGAGAAAGAGAGAAGGAGAGAGAGAGGGAGAGAGAGACAGAGAGAGAAAGCACACTCTGGTGTCTCTTCTTATAAGCACACTAATCTCATTGAATCAGAGCTCCACCTTAATTACTTTCTTGGAGGCCCCATCTCCAAATACAGACACACTCAACATATTAATTTGGGGTGAGACACACATATTCAATCCATAGCACCCAGTATCTCAAACTTATTTATCTAGCAAATCTCCCTTTGGCTGGTGTGTATCCCCAAAACATTGTGTTCTGGAAGCCATTCTTATAGAAAGGCTGGCCTGTGTTAGGGCTGCCTGGCAAGGCAGCCCCAGATAGCTGTGCTGGGGTGGGGAATTCCCACAGGGCCAGGTTTTTCAAAGTCTCTTGGTAGAGAAACTAGAGGCAGAGTGGTGAATGAGCTTGAGGTTTAGGGAGGAAATTCGGTCGTGTCCAGATGCTGTCTGAGGCTATGGTGAACAGAGGAAAACAGGAGACATAAGACCAAGCTCAGCTGCGGTGAGACAGGCAGAATTCAGGGCCATTCTTGTGTCAAACTTCAGGTCACTCTACAAAGAGCAGATTTTCCCTGAAGCTGAGAGGTATGCGGGAGACCTAGTGTCTTAGTCTGTTGGGCTGCTTTAACAACAACAACAAAAAATCCCACAGGCTGGGTGGCTGAAACAACAGACATTTATTTCTCATGATTCTGGAGGCTGGAAAGTCCAAGATCAAGTCTTCTGCAGATCTGGTGTCCAACAAGAGTGCCCTTCCTGCTTTGCAGACAGTCTCCTCCTGGCTGTGTCCTCACATGGGGCGGAGGCAGAGGACGTGTCTCTCTGTGTCTCTTCTTGTAAGGGCACTAACCTCATCACAAGAGCTCCACTCTCACAGCCCAATCACCTCCCAAAGGCCCCACCTCCTAAAGCCTTTACTGTGGAGTTAGGATTTCAACATATGGATTTGGTGGGGGGTGGGGGCGGGCATAAACATTTAGACCATAACATCTAGGAAAAGGATCCTAGTATTTTTCTTGGAAATTGACAGGGAAGAGAAACTGGAGAGAGATTGAAAGAGAGAAAGAGAGAGAGAGAGAAGGAGTAGGGGGTGGGAGGGAGGGAGGGAGGGAGAGGGAAAGAAAGATGGAGAGGGAGAGATTGAAGATTGAATAAGCACAGCCTGGACACCTAGGGGTAGACACAAAATGACCCAGCAGGAGGCAAAACATATAGTAGGATGGAGGCAAAGTCAGTGAGTGCCTGTAAGAACTGAATCCAGTGCCACAGACCCATGCTGAGTCCATGGGTTGATAGCAGCTTGCTCTGCTGCAAAATTTGAACCCTTCATGCCCACCAGTGGGTGCAAGGGCAGTGGGGCTGGACGAGTTGGCAGGATGAGGGCTCAGCATCACGTCAGCAAAGTACCCACTGGTGCCCTGAGTGACTCAGGCTGTGGCATCCCCAGGGGAACTCTGGCTAGGGGCTGCTGCTTCCTGGGGAGGGGGTGGCCCCATGATGCCCCCCTCAGAAAGAGCACTCAGGTTCTCCTCCTGCCTCTGCTGCTGACCCAGTTGGGTTGACCTGCGGTGGTCCACTCTGGCCTCGGCTTTTTATCTGCCCAGTGCCCCTCTGTAAGTTCCCTTCCAATAGTGACAACATGGCTTTACATGATCGTGAGGGCACCTAGGGAGGCTTAGAGCCTATTGGCCCAGGAAGTGAAAAGGTCTGGCTCCATGGGAGGGAGGAAACCACACCACATCCCCTTCCCTTCTCCAAAGCAGGAGCCCAATCTTGTTGAATCCATGACATTACAGAGTCAGTTTGGAATATTTTTGTTCCATTCATGGGACTCTAATGGAATCAAGACCAGGCTATTTATATTTACAGATGGTGCAAACTTGAGTGGAACATCAAATGTGCCAGATGTCGTTAGGATAGAGGAAAATTAGTGAACTTGGCTAATCGAAATCAAAGAGCTTCCCCTCCCACCCCCCGCCCCAGAGAAGGCTTTCTGGTCCCAAAATGCAAAGGGCTGTGAATGTGCAGAAGATAAGGAACTCGGGGACTGGAGACCCGCTTGATTGAGTGCAACTTCTGCAACCCAGCATGGAAAGTTTATTCCAGCATGTTTTGCTTGGGGAAAAAGAAATGCAGTCACTGTCTGCCTCCATTGTTTCTTTTGAGACTGTGCGGGGGACCAAGCAGCAGGCGTTTCATCTCCAATTATTTTCAGCCAAGGGAGAAAACAGATGGTAAATAGCACTGAAAAAATTCTTTTTAGAATTAATATTAATAAAAGATGTGTTGGAGGCTCTGACTGAATCCCAAGGAACTAGGGCCAGCCTCAAGTGTGGGATGGGGGAAGGGGAGGTAGAGGTGTCAGAAGAGGGCTGGGGCAGGAAGAGGGGGCAGTAGAGGAAGACCAGACACATGGGTCTAAGCTGAATTCTCTCCAAGCGACCCCAAGGTGCCAGGGGACAGTGCGATGGCGGTCCACCCTTGGGACCCCAGCATGTGGCCAGGAATTGGAGCCCTAATGCCATGCTGCGCTTCTGGAGGTTGTGAGCACTGCAGGGAAGGAGGGTGGTGGGGCCAGGCGAAGGGCTGCACAGTGCTCCCAAGGAATGCTGGTGCCACCGGGACCCCCTTCCAGCAGGTTGTGGCCCAGATGGCTCTTTTGGGCAACTGCAACACACAGTGGAGGTGGGTGGGTGTACTCACCTCCCTGGCCAATGCCAGACTCTGTTCCCACCCCAAGTGCTATCGAGTGTCCACTGACTGCCCGGCTGTCCTCTGAGAGTTGAGATTCCACATTCGAGCAGAGAAACTATTTGGCTCCTTTGGGGTTTCTAGACTTCTCTGGGAGAAAGGGCTGACACACAGTGGGACATGTGTGGAAGGGGAGAGGCTGGTTCCTGGAGACATTCATTTATTCAGAAGAAAACCTCTTGGGCTCTCACTCCATGCTTGAGATTATTCTAGGCCAGCAGTCCCCAGCCTTTTTGGTACCAGTCATTTATTTCATGAAAGACAATTTTTTCCATGGGCTGGGTGGGGGGAGGGGTGGTTTCAGGATGATTCAAGTGCATTACATTTATTGTGCACTTTATATCTGTTATTATTACATTGTAATATATAATGAAATAATTATACAACTCACCAGAATGTAGAATCAGTGGGAGCCCTGAACTTGTTTTCCTGCAACTGGATGGTCTCATCTGGGGATGATGGGAGACAGTGACAGATCATCAGGCATTAGATTCTCATAAGGAGCACACAACTTAGATCCCTCACATGCACAATTCACAATAGGGTTTGTGCTCCTATGAGAATTTAATGCTGCTGATGATCTGACAGGAGATGGAGCTCAGGTGGTAATGCAAGCCATGGGGAGCAGCTGTAAATACAGATGAAGCTTGGTTTGCTCACCAGCTAATTACCTCCTGCTGTGCAGAAACAGGCCACAGAGGTTGGGGACCCCTTTTCCAGGCCCTAGAGAGACAATGAGGAGCAAAACAAATGAGGTCCAGCCCTCCAGTGAGGGAGAGAAGCAATCATCCAATGCACACTCAAGTGTGTGTGAACTACCATTTACCAAGAGGTTTCTTCTAGCTTCTGTCTCCCTTCAGTCCAGAGGTTGGGGACACATGAGTTTGGAGAAGCTGAGAAGAGAGTTTGTATTGCAGTTATGAACTATAGACATTAACATTAAAACAAAAGCTATCTCACAAGATAGAACTCCCAACATGGGACCATCCCATTTTCCTGTCTATGCATTCTTGTTTCCTTCCTTGCCTTGGCCACTAGAAAGCTTAGAGGCAAAAGCATGGCTTACTTAAGCAATAAACATAAAGGACTTCAAGGTACATCCTTGTGAAATGATCTCATCCCCAGCTTCGGCTTCTCTTTTCTCTCATCTGTTTCTTTTTCTTTCATCTGATATTTGTTGTTTGTATTTTATCTTATTATATATTTATGTCTTTTTTGTATGCTGTTTGAAATTCTTTCTGAAACCCAGTGGAGAGTTCATAAACCAAACAGCATGGACATTGATGGGGTTCAATGAAGACCTAAAGATCATCCTTTACTTTATGTGATTCTGGATAGATCATGAACCGGAAAACAAGAATTGCTATAATGGACACGTTTTGGGGATAGCTGAAGAAATTGGAACAGAACTGTGGATTAGATAAAGCATTGTCTTAATGGAAATTTCTTAAATTCAGTAATTTACTGTGGTTATAAAAGAGAATGTCCTTGCTCTTAGGAAATGCACATCAGAATATTAAGAGGTCAAGGGCTGCAATGTATGCCACCTACTCAAATGGTCCAAAAGTAAGGGGAAAATCTATCTATCTATCTATCTATCTATCTATCTATCTATCTATCTATCTACTTATCTACCTATGTACCTACTATCTATCTAGAAAACAGAACAGGAAAATAGTAATAGTTGCAATCTCATACTTGAAAAATGAGAGCACTTGTATGTCCAAATGAATTTGCTTCACAGTTTTAATTACAGAGGGTGCCCCTTTAAAAGGGAATCTCAAAAAAATGATTTTGTCTTGCTTTCCACACTCCCTTTTCTTACTGCCTTCTTCTATCCTCTCTCCCAAGACTCCCACCCCCACTGGAATGCTAAAAGAAGACCGAATTTTAGAGCGATTCCAGGAAGAATTGTTTTCAGACAATTAGGCATGGTCCACATTTGCCTCTGGCACTGGTGTAGATATAAAAATCCCATCTGGGTCATCAGCAAGTGTTTAAGCTTTTAAGCATTTTCTTTTGGAGGTTTTCATTAATCCACGAAGAAACACCCTCAAAGTCTCTCCCCAAGCCCCAAGTTCTTGTCATTTGCAATCCAACTGCTTTGGGCTTCAGAAGAAAAGAAAGAGAACACTGCCAGTAAGGGTAGTCACAGATTCTCTAGAATCAGAAATAAGCACTTTCCACCAGCTCCGCTGCAGCTGTTGAGTCCCTTCCAGCCCTATGCCCCTCCCTCCCTCTCTCTCTCACATCTCACTCCGCACCCCAGTTAAGGTGGGCTTGGCCAGAGCTCTGCAAGGGAACTGTGAGCTCAAACCTGTACCTGTTCAAGAAAACCCAATGTGCTCCAGACTTCTCCCCACTCTGTACTTTTATTCCCGAGGCATCAAGAAGTCAAACTAAGGAAACACCCTTCTAAGAGGGTGGCGCATATACACATTCCAGTCCCTAGGCTACCTGGCCAAGTCTTCAGTTCTGGCCAATGCTCCCTCTCTCCAGACGAGCCGCTGTCTTCAGACCACAGGGCAAACACCCCAGTGTCTTCTGGGCTGGCTCAAGCCCAGTTGAAAGGACTTTGGTTTGTACCCAGCAAGAGAAAATTGATCACACCTGCCTCTCTACTTAGTGAAACCTCAGTGGCCTTCTTATTTGTTCACCTTCCTCTTTCCAGTGATCCTTAACCTTCTGTGGGTGTTCGGCTCATCTGCACTTAAGTGAATGATAAAGTGATCTTTGACTCTCTGATGGTCCCTTTCTGCAAGTCATGGAAAAGGCTATTGAAATGCACTTCTTTAGCCCAAAGAAATTCCAGGTGACTGGGGGTCAGTAGGAGTTATCCCATTCTATGGAAGGGGGTGGGCAGGGAGAGGGAGGGAAGAAAAGATGGTAATGGCAGAGAGGCTTTTACTGAATTAAAAGGTGGGCCGGGCACGGTGGCTCACTCCTGTAATCCCATCACTTTGGGAGGCTGAGGTGGGTGGATCATGAGGTCAGGAGATCAAGACCATCCTGGCCAACATGGTGAAACCCCATCTCTACTAAAAATACAAAAATTAGCTGAGTGTGGCGACGCACACCTGTAATCCCAGCTACTCAGGAGGCTGAGGCAGGAGAATTGCTTGAACCTGGGAGGCGGAGGCTGCAGTGACATGAGATCACGCCACTGCACTCCAGCCTGGGTGACACAGCAAGACTCCATCTCAAAAAAAAAAAAAAAAAAAAAGGGTGATGGGGAGTTCAGAGAAGCAAAGCGACTTTCCTTGCAATACCTAGAAGTGGCACTTTATCCCCATAGTCCATTATCTCACTCTTTTCCAAC